>NC_136059.1:1941596268-1942858485 GCF_964261635.1 Lissotriton helveticus
GTTTTTTTAGGGTTCAGGGTCAGTTTTGGGTTTTTGGGGTACAGGGGTACAGTGTAAAAATAAAGTAAAATTAAATTTACATTAATTTAATTTAATGAAATGAAATTAAATTAAATTATATTTAAATAATTTTAAATAATTTAAATTAAAAAAATTATTATATACTTACCAATACTTACGTTGTAATGGTAGTGCGTTGTAAAAGTTGCGTTGTAACGTCATATATCCACTGTTGCACTCTTTGCAGTGGGAATAGTAATTTTTACTCTTTTGTATTTGTACGTTAATAATATTGGCTATTATTTAATTAAATTTTGTTACTCTATATATATATGTTTTAAGAAATATGATTAAAAAAATATTATTTTTTTACTTTCACTAATTATTTAATTATTAAAAGTTATTTTAAGTATTGTTAATTATATTTTAGTAATTAATTTTTTATATTAATGTAATTAAACATTGTTTTTATTAAAGTCGATATTTTTTACAACTATATTTTTGTAAACGATATTTTGTACTCGATATTTTTGTACTTACCTGTTTGTACATACAAACTCGATATTTTGATTGTAGATATTTTTTCCTCGATATTTTGGGTAGTCGATATTTTGGTAGTCGATATTATTTCAGTGATCCTAGTTACCCTTGTCATTAGCATCCAAGTGGTTAAGAGACTGTATTCACTACCAGCTTTTAGAACTTGGTAATCTGCCACAGATTTAAAAAATGTAGTAATTTTGCAATACCTCATTATTTAAAGTTAACTGATCTGTAATCTTATATTTGTCCAGTACTGTGCAGAGTGGGTGGGACCTTTATTCCAATTGGCCATTTATTTCCAGATCACACTGTCTTCTGAATGAGAGGCTAAGTGTCATGTCTGCAGCAGAGGATCCAGTCAGTGTCAAAATAAAGGCATAGGCCTCATGACTTGTCCTCCCACAATCCAGAGGGTTCTTTATGTGTGCATAAATTGCTCTACCTCTTGGAGTTTTATACGCGATGTCTGATACTAAGAGCCTCATTACAAGTGTCCTAGTTACCTACCCATTAGCTCTGCTCCCTAGATTTACTGATTCAGGGCTTAGCAAGAAGTCCAGGGGGTGGAGTTAATGGGGGATTATGATTTGGACCCTTAGAATCCCTGACCTGCGCCTTCCTCTTAGATACAATTATTGTTGACAAGCTTTTCATTGATTTTTAATGTGAAAACGTATCAGCATCTGATCTTTACCAAGAATTGATAATGGACAATTGAGCTTCTAAACAAGAAAATATAGAACCATAAGAGAAAATGTAAAAGAGGGAAAGCAGGAAATACATTTAAGCTTATTATTACTCGCAACAGCTTAACACTGTTTCTTGTCTGACCTGGATGCTTGTTATTTTTTTGCTGACGTAAGAAACTATTCAGACATATGAGTTTTGAAAGTTTGTTGCCTCATAACCAACACATGTTAATGACAAATTACAATATTCTCTTTAACGGTGTCAGACCAGGTTGTTAGTGTTTCTAAGTGACTCCATGTCATGTGTGACATTTCAACCAATCGCTTTTTAGTCAACCAAACTGCCCACTAGGATGTGTAGTTTCGTTTCATTATAAGCAGGATCCTAAAGATCCCAGCATACGAAGAGAGTGCCTGAAATGATCATATGTGAAAAGGGGCAAATTGGAGCTATTTGCTATATACCATTAACCATAACATATCTTTCACCAAGTTTTGCGGGTAACTTAATGCAGAATTTGAGTTCTATGGAACCAAGAGAGAAAAATGATATTAAAGTATTAGTACATGACAGTAACAGATTGTAAATGAGAAGTTTGGCATAATTGCTTATGTTAAGATTCTTTCTTTTAAAATGATCCTGTAGCACTGTTTTCCATTAAGGTGCACATTTGCACATGAGGGTAATTGTCATCTTAATTTTTTAGAGCCATCAAAACGTAGTGTCGTAATAGAGGGAAACACTCACATAAATTTACGTCAGTTTTCCTAAGAGAACACCTGTGGAGGAGGTGGCGATAGACTCACCCTACATAGAAGTACAAACAGTGTCCTAATTTAGAGGCACAAAATTCCCCAAGCTATATCACCAAGTTTATGGCAGGGCCTATTGCCAGCCAGTAATTGTAACACAAAAACACATTTATATAAGGCGTGCCAGCAAACAACACAATATGATTAATACACAGCAACAAGAAAAGTGATATAAAAAGGTTTCCATATATTTATATTGGAAACAGTTTGTTATTTATATATACTTATGTTGCTGACACCACCTATACATTAATAATTTGTACTTTACAAAATACCTAGTGTATCACATTTACATTGAGCAAGGACGAAAGACATTCTCTTTGTAGCCTCAACCTCCCCCATTGGCATTATCATAAAATCATCCATACTAATATTATAAAGAGAGAGCCCAAACCTTTGAGGCGGGTAATCTCAGTAACCACAGCACCAATCACAACACCCAATACAGCGTTGGAAAGGGCAGTTGCAGCAGAAGGACATAGGCTATGCAGACGGAAAAAAAAATGTATTAAAAAAATTGTAAAAACTACATCATCCAGAAGGCCGAGGGCCAAAATGACATCAAACAGGAAATTATGTAATAATGTGACTCACTATATTGAGACTGAGAGCCTGGAGCCAAATTGATCGTGAACAAGGGATATGCTATCCCGAAACGCGTAGATTTGTGCCTGCCTGCTTGAGAAACTTCATGCTGTGACGATTAAATAAAAAAGCACATAAGTGAAGACAAACGCGAGTTCGTCCCGTTTTTCTCCCAGCTGGAGAAATTGGTTGTGGATTTAAATGTGGCGTGGTTCTGCCGCGGGGATTTACGAACCGGCGAGAGAGCGCTGCAAATCCTGGCGAAAAAGAACCGAGGGGTATCAATATATATATATCGTCTGAAAGGGCCGAACGCAGTGTGTGGCTTGACCTAGGTGTGTCTAAAAAGCACTCGGGTGGAAGAGCGTCGGTGTGGGTCATAAAAAAATAAGAACAGCGGGAAACAATCATTCAAGACTCACACAATTCTAATTGTTAGACGGTCGCCGCTGGCCCTCAAGCGGGGGCACACACGACTGAGCATGTCTGCGGGACAATTACTGGAGCCTCTCATGCGCGCTGTTACTGAACTATCACATTAAACCAAATTACACGCCCCTGCTAACATCAGCCAGGGCTGTAGCCAGGCTCAGGCGGCGGATCACTACACTAATTACATGCGCCTGCTAACATGAACCAGGGCTGCAGCTGGGCCTTAAGTGGGGGGACTAGCGCCTGCTAACATCAAACAGGGCTGCAGCTGGGCCTCAAGCGGGGGAACACGCGAATGACCGTATCTGAATACACACATTACACACATTCTATTTCATACCCGGACAATGTCAGGCCGGGCTGCTAGTAGAATATATAAATAACAAAGTGTTTCCATTGTCTAGAAAACTGTCCTGAAGTAGGTGAACATCAGTTAACTCACCGAAGCGCCGCGTCGACTCAGTTTTCTAAAAAACGCTATAATGAAATGTTTTTATGTACCTATGTTTTTAAACTTTTGATTGTAATAAATATATGGAAACCTTTTTATATCACTTTTCTTGTTGCTGTGTATTAATCATATTGTGTTGTTTGCTGACACGCCTTATATAAATTTGCTTTTGAGTGACAATTACTGGTTGGCAATAGGCCCTGCCATAAACTTGGTGATATAGCTTGGGGAATTTTGTGCCTCTAAATTGGGACACTGTTTGTACTTCTGAATCCACCCTGTCCCTATTTTATATAGTAGGGTACCTCCCTTGTTTGTTATATTTGTCACCCTTTATAGAACCAAGTTTATTTTATTTCTGCCCTAGTTCACATTGCCAGTGACACTTGTAATCTTTTATTACCTCTGTGAGAGAAATCGCCTTTACATCGTTACTTGAACCAAGCTGTGCTTTAACAATGCGGTCCGAACCATTAATGCGTCTTTACAATGCATTCCTTTACCATGCAAGTCACTACAATGACGGGCTTTAAGGAAAGCATTGTTGGACTAATGTTGGACTTAAGTCCAATACTTTCCCTACTGTTGTGCAGGCTGGAGTTGGAATAGTAATTAATACTACAAGGTCCAGCTATTTCCCTACGGCTTGCATGGTAAAGAAATGCGTTGTAAAAACACATTCGTGTATCGGACCGCATTGTTATGGTACGCGTGGTAAATGCCTGTGTGGTTCTGACATAGAATCCCTATAGGATGTTTGGCAATAGATTACACTCATGTGCTTCGGTGTCTTTACCTTCTGCACATTCTTCTATTGTACAAGCTAAGGAAGTTGAGACACATAGTCGGACAGGTTAGTTCCTGGGAAATATTGTATCTTAAGCTAGCATTATTTCAATGGCTGAGTATCTTTCTTAAATTGCAGAATCCTAAAATAGGGGCACCAAAGGCTAATGGTTTGTAATTAAGCAAAATACATAACTATACATTTATAAGTGAACAATCCGACATTTCCGAGCTCAAGGAGCAAACATTGCATTTGATTCATATAAATGTAGCCTCACATCTTTTCTCAAAAGTAATTTTGTGGGAAAAGATGACAGAGCGTTTTCACACGTGACATAAACATTGCAGAACCCCCTTCCAGGACCTTTCAGAATGAATGTGATTTGACCAGACTCTGTAAGCACCTTCAGACAATCTGTTTTCAGGCTAAGACATCTTCACTGCGCTGTCTCCACCACGAAATCGTGAGGTGTCAGAGTGTTTTATGAGAGACAGGTAGAGAAAAAGAAGTGATGATGGTCTCCTTGTGGCCGATTATGTTTTTTGAAGTCATAAATGATTTGGTGTGATTTATTCTTTTTTTAAATTTGCAGCACAGCACAGTTTGGACATATTCATGAGGTAAACATACTCTATTTTCTGCCACCTATGGGCGTACACGCTCCACAATGAAAACAAGTATTGATTCAATTACTTACAGGCAATCTTAATTGTTAATTGCTCTGGCATGTCCTCATGTAGTAGGTAGTTGTAAGAGAAAATGGGTTGAGAAAGTAATTATTCAATTACTTGCTGGTACTACCCATTTCCTGTACCAGTATTACTATATGATGTGTCTAACCCCTACCCAGGCACTGCATGACCTAGCTGGAGCCAATAAAAAAAGTTAAATCAAAACACCCTTTGTTCACACCTCCATCATGCCCTTCCTACCCGTATGGCAGGAAAGAGGACCAGACCCCACAACCCTTTCTCTATATTCCCATACATGAGAGCATGCAGGTTGTGAATAGGACCTCGGAGGGAGGGTTGCAAGTATTGGTATTCAGAGTAATGGAGATTACCGGTAAGTAATTGAATTATCACCTCCACAACCCATTTTCTCTTACTGCTACTTACTTCACGAGGATATGCCAGAGCAATTAACACAACCTGAAACCCTGACACATAATAACAATTTCCAAATAATGCACGCAAAATTATTTAATACAAACTTTGGAAACATAAATATCCAGGGCACAGTGGCTGCCAATACTCTAGAACATTCCTTCATGGATTCAACCTTCCTCACATACAATATGTAACGGCCTATAACAGGCCTAGAGACATGTTTTACAGTTCTACTTTAGAGGGTGGCACAATGAGTGCTGCAGCCCATGGGCATCCGCAGAAATTTTTCCAGGGGGGGGCGCTAACATGGCAAATTAAGGGGCGTGGCTAATATTAATCAATAGGGGCGGGGCTAAAATGGCAGACAATCAGGATCGGGTAATGCTCAGGCCAAGCTGAGAAAAAAAAAATGGTGAATTCTGCATTTGAAACTGGACAACAATTAGAGCACACATATGAACCCTAATATTACACCCTGCCCCCTTAAAACTCATACATTCCCTAATCCCTGAAATTAGCCCCCTAGCACCCCAAAACCCATAACCCATACCCGCCCTGACCCCTAAAATTGTCCCCCTGGTACCCCAAAACCCATACCCGCCCTGAACCCTAAAATGTCCCCCCTTGCAACCCAAAACCCATACCCACCCTGAACCCTAAAATTACCCCCTGCTACCACAAAACCCATACCCACCCTGAACCCTAAAATTACCCATGCCCCCCCAAAACTCATACCCGCCCTGAACCCTAACATTACCCCTGGCACCCCAAAACCCATATCCACCCTGAACCCTAACATTTCCCCTAGCACCCCAAACCCCATACTCGCCCTGAACCCTCAAATTATCCCTGGCACCACAAAACTCATACCCACCTTGAACCCTAAAATTATCCCTGCCACCCCAAAACCCATACCCACCCTAAGCCCTAAAATTACCCCACTGGCATGCCAAAAGCTGAACGCTATGGGGCAGATTTACAAGCCCCTGCGCCAATTTTGCGTCACTATTAACATGGGAAAAGTGTCGCAAAAGTGGCCCAAGGGGCTTGTAAATCTACCCCTACAAGCTTACACTACATTTGCATATTCGGAGGGGACTGTCCTCCTTGAGGTTTCCATGCATGTAAGTCTAAAACACTGTAACCTAGATATGCAGCCAGTAGGTAATGCTGGTGATGCTGCAGAATGCATTAAAGTTACTGGAACTTACTTAAAAACTGCTGCCTGCTCTTCTGATACTATTCGGTGGGGTCGGGCTGATCAGCGGCACTGTCGTCCTGGCATCTAGCCCCTCCCGAAGGTCTCACTTTCTAGATAGGTGTCGGTCAAATGTGTCCTGGATTCTCCTTGCCTGGGCCTCCTCTGCTTCTTCGTCTGTGCCCTTGGATGCAAAAAGAGGCAGATCCATGGCCCTGTTCACCATTTATCTGGTGAGCAGCGCCATGGATGTGTATTCCATACAAGTGCACAGACAGCAGGGAGAAAGGGATGGCAGTGCAGGTGACGCTTTCCTTTGTAAAGTCATTCCTGCTGGCGTCATAGCCCATGGTTTGCTGTCTGTGCACTTGTATGGATACACACCTATACAAGTGCATAGACAGCAAAGCCTGGGCTATGATGCCAGCAGAGATTCCTATACAAAAGAAAAGCGTCACCATCCCTTTCCCCTTGCTGTGCACATCTTCCCACTCCCACGCCATGACCAGGCAGCTAGAAGTGGTGATTTGTCATTCTGAGGGGTGTGAATGTTATAAGAATGTAAGACAGCTTCCCGGCACACCACACACACACAGCCGCACCCAAGTACGTCACACAGGTCTTTAAAAGACCATTTACTTGGTAATGAGTCTTTGTTGTGTTTTCACCCCTACTTAGAGCCCCTGCATCTCCACTCTGCACATGGCTTTGGCTGGATGAATTAGCCCCCCCTCCCGAAATTTGAGGGAGAGGAGTTGACGTGAGGTTTAAAAGAGGGGTGAACAAGGGATTGAAGACACTGAGTGGTGACCGTGATGGGGCAGACATTTAATGCAGTTTCCTTTACAAATAGGTTTATTGTACAAATCTAATTTGACATACTCGCAGGCAGCAAATGCTGCTGCCTTTCCATAGTGTCTGAAAGTTTTTTTCAGGAAGTTGGGTTGACAAGCTGATCGGGTTATTTTCTTCCTTCATGTGGTGGTGATGAGTGGGTTGCAGGGCGCCTGCACTTGTCGCCTCTGTCATTGGTAGCCCCCTCCATCTGAACGCCAAGGATCACCGCCCCCCCAACCACAGGCACCTGGAGGGGTCGCTGTGATGCCTAGAGTGACCAACTGGCATGGGTGCAAATTCAGGAGAGTGAGTGTAAAAATTCAGGACAAAGGGTCAAAATTCAGGGCAGAAATTCAAGACCGGAGGTCAAAATTCAGGACAAAAGGTAAGGTTTAAAGACACATCAGAGAAGGTTGCGCAATAGTATATAAGTAAGTAAATAGACAACCACTAAAGTACAAGTGAAAATAAGTTTATATTAGGTTGAGACAATTGTGCACTTCATGGTTTGGTTTGTCAGTATACGCGCAGCTTTAAGCAAATGTGCAGGTCTTTTTATGGTAACAAAACCGGCCCCACCTTTCCAGCTCCCAGAGTAAACGCCTGATGCCCGTTCCGGCCAGTCTGGCCGTGATACCACCCTCCAATGGCGCCCCTCATCTTCACATAGACCCTCTCTCATGTGTATTTAATTTCTTGTATAGTGCTACTCATCCCAAATATGTGGGGCAGAGTTTTGGAGTGCGTTACAACACACACATATTATATAGAGACAATCACTCATATAAATGAGAAAGTCAATATATAGGAAATGTTGCTTAAGATAATGGGGCTTACAATGTGTAATCATACTTTCATCCATCATTCAGTCTTTCACAATTCATTCTGTCCTTCCATATGTGTGCCGATCCATGTCCATATTCATCCATTTACAAACCTATCCATCAAGTTTCCTTCGATCCATCTGTACACTCATCCATCCACTCTTCCACACATCCATCCATTAACTCATCCATCCAGCCATTCACCTGTTCAGTCATCCATTTACACATCCCCCTTCCTCTTTCAATTCCCCTTTCACTTAGCCATCCATCCTTCCATCCACCCACCCATCCATCTACTCATCCACTCATGAATCCATCCATTGAACCTATCATTCATCTATCCTTTCTCTCATCCATCCACCCTTTCACTCCGTCACTCATCTATCCATCTACCCGCCTTTTCACTCACTCATCCAGCCTTACATCCACCCTTTCACTCATCCGTCCATCCATTCACCCTTTCACTTATCAATTCATTAATCCACCCTTTCACCTATCAATTCATCAATCCATCCATCATTTCACTCATCCATCCACCCATTCACTCGCCCGTCATCCACCCTTTCACTCATCCATCCATCCATCATTTCACTCATCTATCCAGCCATCCATTCATCCACTCATCCCATAACTTACTTACTCACCGTTTCACATTAATTATGAGACCCATCAAGGACTCCACCCTCGCTGTAGTTCCTAAAGTAAGGGGTGGGGTGGAGCAGGGTTCACTATGCCCCTGCACATAGGCAATCTGAAAAAGTGGAAGGCATGAGTCATGCATGATGCGCAGGGCCTTGACGTGGGGCGACTGTGACATGGTGTTGTTTCCAGAGCTTTAAGTGGGATGAGAAAACTAGGGGGTCTCTTCAAAAGGGTGTTTGATGTAACAAAATGTGTGCCTTAAAACACATAAGCTAAAATTCTGTGCTTAATATAATGTGCTGCCTGACTGGTATTTTTGTTGCTTCTGTCATTGCATCCAGATATATAATACAGGTAACGTTACACTTAGAACAAGTAGCGTTACACCTACAACAAGCCATAACTATTGGCTTTGTCAATGGTTGTTAGTTGAATAAAATAAAAAAATATATAATCCTTTCCTTTCAACTTCTTTCACTGCCTTCCTTTGGCTAACTGGATTCTCACCTAGCAGCAGCATGGGCGTTTTTGCACTTCCATGTGACAGAATGCCCTGCCCTGGACCGAGGCTGGATGAGGCCACCACATGCTCTGCCAGCCCAGACTGACCCATTGTCATTCTGTATGGGGCAATCAGCCCCACGCAGAATGATAATGGGCGGGATGGGGCTGCTCTTGTGCTCAGAGGAGTGCGAGGTGCCCCATCAGGGAGCTGAGGCCTTTTGCAGGGGAACAGCTCTGTTCCCTGCAATGCTTAAAAGCCCCGGCGTCAGGCCTCACTCCTGGATGCATTTGTACAGATGGGCTTGCGCAGGGGGGGGCAAGGAGAGGCGCTCCAGGGGGGGGGGCAAGCGCCCCTCCTTGCGCCCCCCTGCGGACGCCCATGCTGCAGCCCACTAGTATTAATGTAATTTTCAGGCCTTGGGTACATGTAGTACCATATACTATGGCTCTATAAGTGAATTAAATGCACCAATTAGATGTATGCCAATGTTTGGAATGTTTAGAAGGGAGAGCACAAGGACTTTACCACTGGTTGACAGGAATAAAGGGGCATATTTACAAGGGGATTGCGCCACAGGAATGTCACTTTACCAACGTTCCTGTGGTATAATGCCGTGCTCCATATTTAGCAAGTGGTGTTAAGCCACTTTCTGTGGCTTAACCCCGATTTGTTAATATGGTACCCTTTCACACAGTTTTCTGCATGAAAGGGGAGTGCAATGGGTGCTGCTGTGGGCATTTCACCTCAACACCCATTGGTTTTTGACGCAACCCCAGATTTAGAACAATGTGTAAATCTGAGGCCACGCCAAAAACTAATGCTATGCACTAGCAGGCGTTAGAATGGTTCAATGAGGAGAAATACTATTATTGCTCCATATTTGACATTAATGTTTGATAGTGAGGTGATGTTTTTGGCCAGCAAGTACCTCTACTCTAGAAAATGTTACAGCACCACTGAAAAACTATGCCTAGAAACCTATGCCAGACGGTGATTTTCAGACTTACTTCTGGGAAAGTTTGTAAATAAGGAAAAAAACTGAAAATACGTTTATATTTTTCCATGAATAGGGCCCACTGTATGCTGGAATAAATATCCTCTTTCTTGCTTCGCAGACATGCACAGCGTATATGATGCATGTGATCCGTGTGTTTTCAGACTGACCCGTCTCTAGCCTAAAAAGATGCCGGTGCCCAACAGGAATGCATTATTTACTGTACGCTGGTTAGTTTATTGTTGTGGAAGACACCATTACCACATAGCGTGTCATTTCTGTGACGCATTGGTAATTTTCCACTGACTGCCACATTGCAAACTGTCTCTAAAACAGCAGTTTACACTTTAGCTCCTCAGCTAGGGTGAGCGTTTATAAATACACACGTCTACAACAATCACATTATGTCAGCAATGAAGCCATAATATCAGGAGTCTTGGGATTTTCGTGTCAGGTGATGGAAAACAGCATAAAGTGAAAGTGACCCAAATCCTACTCTCTTAAAATAGAAAGGATGAGTAATGACTCTGTCGCTTAATGTGTTATGCACAGCATTTCAGGATGGGGCATTCGCATTTTCTTCACGTGGAGAAGTCTTTCTCATTTATCAAGTGTCAAGGTGTTTTCATTAGCACCGGTAGCTTCCAACATGCTAAAACACCATACACCGACGATGCTAAGTCCATAAACTGGCCAGCATCCGTTCTGCACTTTTGTACTGTATTTACGGTTGGATTCAATGAATTGTGATTGGCAATTTTTATTTTGTAAACAGAGAAAAGTGCAGGGATCTAAATGTTTTCTTAAGGTTTTGCAGTGGCACTGTTAAATGGCGGTATTTAAAGAAAAGGGGTAACCCTGTGTCCCTCAGAACCTGGGTAATTAATGGTTAAGCAAAAAAATGGTTCTGTTGGGTAGACAAATTACTTTGAAGCTGTTATTAATGCAATCAAGAATAGGCGTTCTCTAATACACATTAATTGATAAATACATGCTCAAATAAAAGGTCATGAGATCAAGAGATTATATTATGCAATTTATACCAGAATTACTTCATTCAATGATAACATACAATACATGATGGGACCGTCAGAATTAGTGGCAAAGTGCAATTACGTGACATTAGTGAGTAGTGCTCAATGAGTGAAAAAATGTACAGTGAGAAGAAATTTCCTATATACAAATATATACAAGTGTTTATTGGCCAGATGCTGATTTGCAGCCAAGGATTCCTAATGTTCTTATTAGGATCCTGGTGGTTCTGGACCTATGACAAGCGTCGACGTTTCGACCCTCATGCGCCCCAGTAGGTGGCCGTGGCGGGTCTTCCTCAAGACAGGGAGTGATGACAGTTTGTGCTTCAGACCGGGAGTCTCAGCCTGAATCAGCGCGGTGCAGTGGCCAACGTATCTCTAAATTTTGGCCTGCTGAATACACGTTCGTTGCAGGCTCATAAGTTGGAGGTCTTCTCATTGCTGGAAGACGGTGAGCTAGATGTTCTTGCGCTTACTGAGACATGGCTGGAGGACTGCTCGGCGCCAGACTTAGTGGCAGCCCTACCTGGAAAGTACCTGGCTCTCCATTTTAATAGGGAAGGAGCTAAGAAAGGAGGGGGAGTAGCCCTTTTCTATCAGGCCTATCTTCGGGCCGAAATGTTTCTATCTGAAACCCTAGGGGGTGCAGAAGTCATGGGGGTGAAACTCAGGCGGGGGGCGGTCTGTGTGGTGTTTTTGGTGCTATATCGACCACCCTGGGCTCCACCTGAATTCCCGGCTCTTCTCATCCGACTGGTTCAGGACCTTCGTTCAAGGTACGACAAAATGATAATTGTCGGTGATTTTAACTATCACTGGGAAAAATCCCCTAAAGAAAGACAAGCTTTGTTGATCGAGGAAGCATTTTCCTCGTTGGATTTTACTCAACAAGTGAGTGGACCAACACATGAGAAGGGGCATGTGCTTGATCTGGTTTGGACTACTATGCCAGCCCAGGACCCTTTAGAAATCTTGCCATGTGTGTGGTCTGATCATTCCTTGTTAAGAGGAAGAATTCTACTGTATGGGCATTTGTCCAAACCGGGAGAAGGTTGGAAAATGGCCCGGAAGTGGAAAAATATTGATGGGGAGAAACTGGTGTATCTCCTGGAAGAATCCTCCCCAGTGATGGAGCAGGAGGGCAATATCGATGCTCTTAGTGGACAACTTCAGCAGAGACTGGGGAGAGCCATTGATTTGGTGGCGCCCCTTCGGAGAATGAAGAAGGTGGAGAGAGGAGCTGGCGCTCCGTGGTATAATGATACCTTGCGGGAGTTGAAACGTGCGGTGAGAAGGAAGGAACGAGCATGGCGGAAGGAGTACGACGCCATTGCCAAGAAAGAATATATCTCCTCCTTGTCGGCGTATAAATTAGCCATTCAATCTAGGAAGGCTGTGTTCTTTGAGGAAAGAATAGTTGCGGCTAGAAATCCGCAGAAGGAAATCTTTCGGGTTCTTGCTGAGCTCAGGACAAATGGAGGGCAAAGCACCGAGTTCACCCAGGCGGATTGCCAGAGGTTCCAGGATTTTTTTGTGGATAAGATCTCCAATATCCTGGGAGAAATTGCCGCAACTATACCTCTCGATTGTCCCTGCCCACCCGTTCCCCCGATTCCATTGGACATTCTACCGCTGGTTGAGTTCATCCCAATGGTAAAACAGGAGCTACGTACGATCATGGATCGGGTTAAATCTGGCTCTAAGGTCGATCTTTGCCCTCCGGATGTGTACAAACTGGCACTGCCAGGCATTGAGAATGAAGTTCTACAGTTGCTGAATGCCTCTCTTCTTACAGGACAGGTGCCTTTAGCTTTTAAAGAGGCTCGCCTGATCCCCCTAATAAAGAAACCTGGATCAGATGTGAAGTGTTTAAAGAACTTTCGACCTATCTCCCAGCTGCCTTTTCTTGCTAAAGTTATTGAGCAGCATGTGCTGGCCCAGCTCTCGGGACATCTGGAGAGCAACAACCTGCTGGAGTCCAACCAGGCGGGGTTCCGTGCTAACCATAGCACGGAACTAGTTATGCTCTCTATTTTAGATGAACTGAGGAGTCGCGCCGATATAAAAACACCGAGTGCCCTGGTACTATTGGATCTCTCCGCGGCATTTGATACCGTATGTCACGAACAACTACTGTCGCGGTTGAGGTCCTTTGGTATCAGGGGCACAGCGCATGCATGGCTCACCTCATTCCTGCAAGGCAGGACACAGAGAGTACAGTTGGGGGATTTGCTTTCCACTTCCTCCCCTATTACTTGTGGGGTTCCACAAGGCTCTGCCCTGTCACCCTTACTTTTTAATGTATACCTGCAACCTCTAATAGCACTCCTGAATAGGATGGACTGCTTGGTGTACAACTACGCTGATGACACCCAGATAATCATCCGGTTGGATGATGGTCCGGGAGCGTCCATCAGGCTGCAGAATATACTTAAAGTTACCACCAACTGGATGTCCGAGAACTCTTTAAAAATCAATCCGGACAAGACGGAAGTGTTGCCCATTTCCATCACGGGCAACCCTTGGAGCGAGAGATTCTGGCCTGTGGAACTGGGTGCGTCGCCGGAGCCGGCGTCTGCAGTAAAAAGCCTGGGTCTATACGTGGATGATAAACTTTCTATGAAGAAACAAGTCACCACGGTAGTGGGCACTTGTATAGGCCTGCTGCGGCAATTGAGGAAGCTCTCTCCTCTACTCTCGTTTTCCACCATGAGACACGTGGTCTCAGCCACAATTCTAGCTAGGCTAGACTACGGTAACTCCCTGTATATTGGCCTACCCCAACGGCTGTTGGATATGCTACAGGGGGTTATGAACGATGCAGCTCGGCTGATCTATAAAAAACCTAGAAATGCCCACTCTTCCCCATTGATGCAGGAACTACACTGGCTCCCGATTCGCCAGAGGGTTGTTTTTAAAGGTCTGTGCATCGTACACAAGGTGCTGTATGGTAATGCACCAAGCTACCTGAAATCTCGTTTGTCCTCTTATACTCCAAGCAGGACTTTGCGCTCGTCGGATGCGACCCTCCTGTCCCAATCCCGCTTCAAACTCGCCACGATGGGAGGACGTGCCTTTTCTAACACGCTCCCTGCCCTGTGGAATAAATTGGTTCCAGAGCTAAGGAAGGAATGTAATTTGCTATCCTTCAGAAAAAAACTAAAAACTACTCTGTTTAGGCAAGCATGGGGTAGCCTGTAAGCGCTGTGGTAACATCAAATAAAGGCCTTACCCCCACTACGTAATCCTGGACAAACAGCGCTTAGAGACCCCGGTGGTTATAACGCGCTATATAAATTAAATAAATAAATAAAGAGGCAATTCAAATCAATCGGCGGAGACAGAGGTGCTGCGTCCCTTCCGACGGCTGCATCAATTCAAGTACCTTCAAATAGGTACTTCTCGGCACGAGGCCCTGTCTCCTTCAAGGCCCCGCCCCCTCCTCACATGATGAGATTGTTCTTCAATTTGGCAGGTATGCTGCCATGTTTTAGGCTGGTTGGTGCCTTGGAGAGCTGGAGCAGTATTTGTTTACCAACTTAGGCAATGGAAATGATTGCTTATCACAGGAATTTTCAAGATATGTGCTGCACTTGGTGACGAATCCAAGTAAACAACAGAACATAACACAGTAATACATATTATGTAACATAAGAATGCAATTAAAACATAACAGGGCGTATTACCCAGAGCCAAGATGGCCAGCTCGCAGTAGAGCTACCACATACCTTGCGGATTGCCTGGTTTTACAAAGGCCCCCACCAGGCAGCATGGTATTGGCTGAGACGCAATGCTGGAAGAAAGTGTGCCTGCAAGGACTGCCAGTATCCTGTCCATTCCGCCTGATCAGAGGGCAGACAGTGATGAGAATATTGTGAGTATAGCTACTCATCAATGTTGTGGTCAATAAACTGTACTCAAAACACCAAGCAGACATTTCTCTTCAGTGAGGCAGGTGGTGTGAGGTGGGAGAGAGGGGGAAGAAGGAGAATCAATGCAGAAGTTATTCAAAAGCAGGGGTGACTATACCACAGCAGGACTCTGACCTACCCCAAGGGTGGTCCTGAGGATTGCATCTACTATAGGACGCAGCTGAGGTGCTAGCTAATGGCGGCTCCTCCGCCTTGGTGCTACCTAATGGCGGCTCCTCCACTAAGGCTGAGTGCCTATTCGAGACGCTCAGACAAATCACAAAGCTGCATTGCAGCGTTGTGATTGATTTAGGAAGCCTGTGTGTGCTTCCTGATCCTTCTGGTGGTGCTGAGCGACAGTCGGAGAAGAGATGCAGCAGTACTGTAAATATTTTAGTAAAATTATTTTTGAAATAATTTCCCTTTTCTTTAAACGCTCCATACCCACCCGCGCACCAGCCTTGCCACCCGCGATTGGTGCTACCAGTAGCCTGTCTAGGGTAGGCTGTGCCAGAGTATAGCTGGAAGGGGAAAAACAACTCACTGCAGAACCAGGGTGAGTAACTATAACAAGAAAACAGTGGTTCCTGTGGAATAGTAAATATCTGTATACATATCTATTAAATGCGCAATCGCGATACGAGGGTTATTCTGATGTCAAAGAGAGAGGACCAGAAACATCAATGGTTTTATAACACATAAGTATGTATTATTCACACAGCATAGAAAGTTTTTTACAGAAAAAATCATTTGTGCAAGGTGTCCCAAGTGTAATATGAACCTAACAGTTGAGTGACATAATGTGGCAGTATTTACACGGTTTCACATTTTTTGTCTCATTGAAAGCGACCACAAATATAGTTAAATTCCAGACTAGTGGTGGGATTCATACATGCCCCCAACACTACTAAAGTGTCGTCTGTTGTCTGATTAGACCTTGACTTAGGACATGCCGCACTGGAGTCAAAACGATGGAGAATGAACACAACACACTATAAATCACTACAAAAACAAAATTGAGAGACCAAGTAAGCACTTATTTAGACATAAATAAAATCTTTTTTCGAAACCTGTTGGACAGAGGAAAATCGCTCTTGAGGGATAATATGATGAGAAAAGAATTGAATTAAAGCTTAGCATACCATAATTCGCTAGAAACAGGACAAAAACGGAATCTGAACTTAATTATGTGTTTACATAAAATGGGTAAAATGCGTTAAAATGCCTACAATGGCGAGTCTAAGAACAAAGAAAAAATGCTGATTGATTACTTGTTTTGCAACTTCGTCTAAATGTTTTCCAAAGTGCCATTTCAGCCTTAAAACGTGAGCTTCAAACCTTCATTAAACATCCCTAAGAAATTGTAAAGACATTCGCTGCTTAATAAAGAGATTTGTATAATTTCAGATAATAGGGATACCTTCACAGTGGAGAGGGAATTCTTACAAAACGTAACATCACCCTGTGCTATCTGACGATGGTAGGGTGCTGCTAGATAGAGGAACTACAAGACAGGAAATTGAATCAGTTATAGGAGATCTGCCATATGGGCAGGTTACAAGTGAAGACAGGCTACCAAAGAATTCTATACAATAAATACATCTTCTATATCAGTGATTTTACGATATCTTTAGGAAAGCATAGGAGACAGGCAAAATTAGGCCAGTATTCAGCAGGGCAATTATAACTTTGCTCCTAAATCGAACAAAGATACACTGTTATGCTTTAGCTACAGAACCATTTCTTTGATAAATACTGACCAAAAGATCAATAATTCTGGAGAATGAGCTATGAAAAGTCATATCTAAGCATGGGCTGAAAATCCGTTCTGCTCGCGGAATTTGCGAATTTTTGGCAATTTCACAGTCCGCAAATCGCGCGAAATTGTCAAAGAATTCGCAATTCGCGAGTTGGCGGATTTTGTTTTGCTTGGTCACGCTTCAAAAATACAATCTCGCACGCCCGGCGTTGACTTACCGTGTTTCTGAGTTTGCCGAGTTGTTTTCCTCCCGGTTTGTGTTCGCGGCGCCATTTTCGATCTTGCTGCGTGATCGCGCGAGACTTTGCGACCGCGAGTACGTCATGGCGTGATCGGGTGAGACTTTTCTACCGCGAGTACGTTATAGCGTCCCTCCATCTTGCACTGCGAGACTTTCAGAATGTGATTTCGTCATAAGGGACCGCGATCACGCATCGCGAGAGTAAACAATTGGGAACACGTAGATGCGCCGCACAGCTGACATCCGGCGGGAGATTTGAACATCTCGCTTTCCTGATATAGCAAAAATTGCAATTCTGCACAAGAAATCTATCGCTGGCAGCATAAACCTTCTGAAATTGATGATTTGGATCAGAATAACTCCTCAGATTGACATTTGGCTGCACTTTTTTGTGCAAGGAGTGCATTTTTGGGGGGGTGGGAGGAAAGAAGTGCCCCAGAGTCTCCAACTTCCTGTTCCTGTCCAGCAGGCTCCTCCCACTGCTTTGTCCATGTCCTGGTCACATTTCATTTGGCTCTGGAGCTGGAAGGATTACTCTTTGTGGCTGCTGCTAGATATTTGTATTTGAGGACTTTTTGTTTGGATCACTTTTGGAGTTCAGATTTTACAAGTAAGTTGGGGTTGTTTGTTTGGGGCATTGCAGTTGCTGCAACTTCAATTTATAAACTTTTTCACAACTTTTAAAAAAATAATTAAAATATATTGTGGGTAGCAACAGTATCTAGTAGGTCCAGGGTTAGTCATGGGTGCATGATACAACTGTTTCTGTGAGTTTTGTTGAACTTAAATATCATTTACGGCATGGATGGCATTTAATTGAATAGCTCACTGTTATTAAATCTATGTGGATGTTTTTTGTAATTGTGGTTGTGTGTTAAAGCCAGCCACACTAGCCAGTAGGCCCAGGGGTAGTCAGTGGTCCATGGGCCAAGTCTTTCTGTGTGTTGGGGTCTAGGGGCCACTTTGAAGCCAGGCAATGTGCTTTGTGCCATAGGCCTGCACCCAGTCTGCCTTGCTTTCATCCATTATGCCCAGGGGTAGTCTGTGGTGCATGGGCCAAGTCTTTCTGTGTGTTCTCTTGATTTTAAACATCATTTAGGGCATGGATGCCATTGGATTTGGGTGATTTTTGTGTGTATTTCGATTTTTTGGGTGTTGTTGGGGCCTGGTCCAGGGCCTGGCCATGCGGGTGGGGCCATTTTGAGGCATGGTCCAGGGCCTGGCCATGTGGGTGGGGGGTCTAGGGGCCATTTTGAAGCCATGCAGTGTGCTTTGTGCCATAGGCCTGCACCTAATCTACCTTGCTTTCATCCATTATGCCCAGGGGTAGTCAGTGGTGCATGGGCCAAGTCTTTCTGTGTGTTCTCTTGATTTTAAACATCATTTAGGGCATGGATGCCATTGGATTGGGGTAATTTTTGAATATATTTTGATTTTTTGGGTGTTGTTGAGGCCTGGTCCAGGGCCTGGCCATGTGGGTGGGGGCCATTTTGAGGCCTGGTCCAGGGCCTGGACATGTGGGTGGGGGTCTAGGGGCCAGTTTGAAGCCAGGCAGTGTGCTTTGTGCCATAAGCCTGCACCCAGTCTCACTTGCTTTCATCCATTATGCCCTTGGGTAGTCAGTGGTGCATGGGCCAAGTCTTTCTGTGTGTTCTCTTGATTTTAAACATCATTTAGGGCAAGGATGCCATTGGATTGGGGTGATTTTTGTGTGTATTTCGATTTTTTGGGTGTTGTTGGGGCCTGGTCCAGGGCCTGGCCATGCGGGTGGGGCCATTTTGAGGCCTGGTCCAGGGCCTGGCCATGTGGGTGGGGGGTCTAGGGGCCATTTTGAAGCTAGGCAGTGTGCTTTGTGCCTTAGGCCTGCACCCAGTCTGCCTTGCTTTCATCCATTCTGCCCAGGAGTAGTCAGTGGTGCATGGGCCAAGTCTTTCTGTGTGTTCTCTTGATTTTAAACATCATTTAGGGCATGGATGCCATTGGATTGGGGTGATTTTTGTGTGTATTTAGATTTTTGGGGTGTTGTTGGGGCCTGGTCTAGGGCCTAGCCATGTGGGTGGGGGCCATTTTGAGGCCTTTGTCCAGGGCCTGGCCATGTGGGTGGGGTCTAGGGGCCATTTTGAAACCAGGCGGTGTGCTTTGTGCCATAGGCCTGCACCCAGTCTGCCTTGCTTTCATCCATTATGCCCAGGGGTACTCAGTGGTGCATGAACTCTCTCTGTGTGGTCTCTCTTCTATTAATTTAAACATCCATTTTGGATTAGAATTGCAATTTTTATTTTGGGTCTTTCCGTTTTTGGGTGTGTTGTGTTAATAATAATAAATGCCTAGTTGCAAATATCCATTGAAGCACGACATATGCAACATCTATTTAACTGATGTTCCTCTGGCTTCCTTTGCTTTAGGTGCACAAAGACTGACAACCAGGAATCATCCTCATCATCATCCCTTGTTGTAGTACCAGGAAGAAGTCCTGCTGCGGTGTGTGCACAACGTCACATGACGTCACGTGTGGTGGCCACAGACAACTGCGTCCTGCTGTTCTGACACCTGAAGAAGATGGGCCTAAAGAAAGTTGGCCGTAGCTCCTCTACCAAGAAAGTTGCCAGTGCCACTGCCAGTAAGAAGGAGCAGAAGAAGCAAGTGGCGCCACTAACCAAGGAGACTGGCGTGCCGACAGACACTTTTTTGGGGGGAAAAAAAACTACGCCTGCAGAAGCGGTGTCCGCCGGGGACCAAGCGGGCAGCAGCACCTCCGCTTCATTGGTCTCAGTACCACCACGCCAAGTTAGGCCCAAGTCCATGAGTGCCGCAAAGGCAGCCTCTTTAATTGCTCTTTTACCACCGACCAGTGATGTTGGCGTTGACTCATCGCAAAGTAGCATCCAATCAATGCAGGGTGTAACTCATCTGACGAGTGTTCAACCACAGCCGCAACGACAACCACAGGTGCAACAAGGAGAGGCGCAAGGAGAGGCACAAGGGGAGGCGCAAGGAGTGGCACTAGGAGTGGTGCAAATAGTGGCGCAAGGAGTGGCGCAAGTAAAGGCGCAAGTAGAGGCACAAGTAGAGGCGCAAGTATAGGCGCATGGAGAGGCGCATGGAGAGGCGCATGGAGAGGTACAACTGCCCACAATGCTTGTTCTTCCAGAAGTAGGGGCACATCAGGAAATCGAGATTCATGCGGAGGTATCAGCCGAGCAAGCCACTCCTCCTGATGATCCATTGTCTTCCAGATCCCCAGCAAGGAAAAGGTTAAGGAGGGCTAGTACAAGTTCTACTTCAAGCCCCGTTCCTTCTGATGATCTAGATCTTGATTGGCAGCCAGCAATGCAGTCTGAGAGGGAGGCACGCCATGAGCCCACAAAGCTATGTAAAAGGAAGGTTCCCGCAAGGCTTTCAGTTATGGGTGATGACGAAGTAGAAGTAGAAGTGGTGTATTCTGCTGCTGATGAACAGTCTGACTATGACAACCCAGTTATCACAGTCGTCACTCCAGCCCCAGCGGGCATGCAGCAGACAGACATTTTTACCCTATCCAAAAATGCTGCTGTGCAGGATGTGTGCGGCGCAGCACCACTGATACCACCACCAACACAGGTAACTCTAACTACTACACCTACACGAGCTACAGCTTCCATTTTTTCTCGTCAGAAGGGCCGGCAGGGACCTCCATCCAGCTTGACCTCCATTACCTCAAGTAGTGGTGCTGTAAGCGCGCAACAGAGTCAAATTCCGCCACGCCCATCCTCCACTTCATCTGGCATTGAAACTGAAAGTAGCACCTCCACCACCACCAGAAATCTCCAGTCCCCAGTTTGGGACTTCTTTAGTATTAGCAAAAAGGCGGAAAACCTACTCATTTGTTTGGTTTGTAAACAAGTAGTTAGTCGGGGTAAGCTTGGTACCAACTATGGTACCAGAGGCCAGAGAGGTCATCTAAAAAAACACCACATTATCCAGTGGGAGGTGCACCTAAGTAACATCCGGAAAGCCAAAAGTACAAATCCAAATGTATCCATTGATATTTCATCTGATGACGAGGAGCTGATCGTGCAGGGGGGAGGTGAAGAACCAAGAGATATTTTTTCTGGTACACACAGTACCCCTGGCAGCAGCACTGCAGTGGTAGCGCCCTCACTCTCCTCTACTCCAGCAACATCTAGGAGGCACAGTAGCCTGGTCGAGACACCAATGCGAAAAAGTACATCAATGAGCCTAACTGGGTTGAAAAGTCTGGATCGTCATCACATATGAAAACGGTCCAGACCACCATTAAAAGCATGTTTTGGTCGGAGGCGCCATTTAAACGCAACCATCCTACGGCACGTCTGTATAATGCAATGCTGGCTAACATGTTAGCGCAGGACCTTCTCCTTTTTCTTTCGTGGAAGGGGTGGGTTTTCTAGAATTTGTGGCAATAGTCTACCCTAAATGGAAGGTTACTAGCCGGTTCTATTTTGCCAGAGTTGCGGTTCCTAGTTAGTATTAAGGAGGGGGGTTTTACCCAAAGATTTCCACATGGGACCTGGGTGCTATATGGTGTACAAAGAAAGGGTCCCTGTGAAGCAGTATACCATTGTTTACATTTATTTAGAGAAAATGTAAAAACAGTCACAACACTGTAAATTAATCACAATGAGTAAACCAATATACTTGGTAAATAACAGTGCCCCAAAGAAAGGGAGTGAAATAGCGCGATGCTGTGAAGGAAAAGGAAAGTGAAAGGATAGAATTCGTGACAACTTATAAATATCTGATTTCATTCGAAATACGGTTATATTCCAGAGGCTTCAGATCCCTGAGCCAAAGTGAGGGATCATTACATATCCCATTATACTTAGAGTTGTCTATATTGACACAGATATATCCAAATTAATGCGGGCGTGTCAACTGAGAAAAGTGAAAAGTAGCCGTCGACGTTTCGACCCCACGCTACAATAGTAGGCGTATCTGTTGCCTTAGATCGGGGTCTTCATCAGGACAGGGTATATACAGGGTGCACTACAATTTCTGTAAAAATGTAAACAATATAACATAAGTGTGAAGAATGGCAATAAATGTCAAGTTACCGTAGTGAGCGGTAAACAAACTAGTTTAACTATTACCATGGTTCTATAAAGAGAGTTACTTATAGAGATAAATATATTAAATTCATTTAGACATTAATGAAGAATAAATCGTCCCTTTGGCACTTGTTTTGATAATTAAACAAAAATGCTTGTGACCAATAAATGGTACCTAACTCTTCCATATTAAAAACGACGAACAAAAACACAGACAATCCTGATTCAACCAGAAAAAGCCAAATCGAGGTCACTAGCCAGGTTCATATACACAGGCATGCTATAGCTGATAATCATTACCCTAGATATGCATAAGTAACCTTTTGGATGGATACAAGGTTAACATATACACAATTAGGAAAAAGACTACTCGTGATAATGAGGGACAGAGTTGATGTCATAATCTTGTCTTAAGTGGTCTGTCAGAGTCTAGAATAGTTAATGCTCTGATGTAGTGAGCTTAGAAACTAGCCTACCTGCCACAGGGGGCACCGAAGAATATGTTGATTTCTAATATTCCGGTCTTGCAAATTCTTGAGGCAATCTACAAAGGCCAAACGTATACATTCAGTAAATCAGATTTCCAAAATGACGGGGGCCATTGGTTACATACTAAAAGGATAATAAGCCCACGTACCTGCCGTGGAAGAAGACTGGGATCGTATCAGTTAATCACGTGCTCCCAAACGCCGTATCTGTGGGCAATAATTATTATTTTCAGTAATCTAGAACGGGTGTCATGGAGGATCACGGACTGTATCCATGTGGTCAGGCTTACCTAAAACCACCGTAAAATTCTACTTAATCTCGATCCAATCTCCGCTTTATTGTGAGCGCCGAGGTGCCGGGATGTATCATCAGTGGAAACCAAGGCTGTGCGTCGAGTACGATCGCACCGATTCGCCGCTTCTGTGAGCGGTAAAAGCCTTCTTCTTTTACCGCCCACAGAAGCGGCGAATCGGTGCGATCGTACTACATCAGAGCTTTAACTATTCTAGACTCTGACAGACCACTTAAGACAAGATTATGACATCAACTCTGTCCCTCATTATCACGAGTAGTCTTTTTCCTAATTGTGTATATGTTAACCTTGTGTCCATCCAAAAGGTTACTTATGCATATCTAGGGTAATGATTATCAGCTATAGCATGCCTGTGTATATGAACCTGGCTAGTGACCTCGATTTGGCTTTTTCTGGTTGAATCAGGATTGTCAGTGTTTTTGTTCGTCGTTTTTAATATGGAAGAGTTAGGTACCATTTATTGGTCACAAGCATTTTTGTTTAAGTATCAAAACAAGTGCCAAGGGGACGATTTATTCTTCATTAATGTCTAAATGAATTTAATATATTTATCTCTATAAGTAACTCTCTTTATAGAACCATGGTAATAGTTTACTAGTTAGTTTACCGCTCACTACGGTAACTTGACATTTATTGCCATTCTTCACACTTATGTTATATTGTTTACATTTTTACAGAAATTGTAGTGCATCCTGTATATACCCTGTCCTGATGAAGACCCCGATGTAAGGCAACAGATACGCCTACAATTGTAGCGTGGGGTCGAAACGTCGACGGCTACTTTTCACTTTTCTCAGTTGACACGCCCGCATTAATTTGGATATATCTGTGTCAATATAGACAACTCTAAGTATAATGGGATATGTAATGATCCCTCACTTTGGCTCAGGGATCTGAAGCCTCTGGAATATAACCGTATTTCGAATGAAATCAGATATTTATAAGTTGTCACGAATTCTATCCTTTCACTTTCCTTTTCCTTCACAGCATCACGCTATTTCACTCCCTTTCTTTGGGGCACTGTTATTTACCAAGTATATTGGTTTACTGATTGTGATTAATTTACAGTGTTGTGACTGTTTTTACATTTTCTCTAAATAAATTTAAACAATGGTATACTGCTTCACAGGGACCCTTTCTTTGTACACCAGAGTTGCGGTTCCAGCACTACCTAACGATGTGCTGGAGGTGATTGGGGCAGCTTTGCAGAAGAGTGCTGTTCACATTATCCACCTGACAACAGACATGTGGACCAGTTGCCAAGCCCTTGATTACATGTGCATCATTGCACACTGGGTCTCTTTTGTGGGGGTTAGAGAAAAGATAGCTGCAGGTGTTGACAGTGTCACAATTTTTCAAGCTACTCGTAAACATGCAACAGTAGCCATGCTTGCCATGGAGAAATCTCATACTGCAGTAAACATTTTGGAGGAGTTTAACAGTAAGGTCTTTGAATGGCTGCAGCCAAGAAAGCGCATGATTGGTTATGTTTCCACGGATAATGGCAGTAATATAGTTAAGGCCATGTCTGATGGTGGCCATTTCAGAGTGCCATGTTTGGCGCACAGTATTAACATTGTTGTTCAAGATTTCTTGAAAAAATAAAACACAATGAGCAAGTTACTGACCACCTGCCGAAGAATCTGCCCACATTTCAGCCATTCTTTTGAGGCCCGGAAGCAGCTGAGGATCATTCAACGTAACCGTAGAGTGCCAGTCAGAGGACTCATCCAGGAGGTGGCAACACGTTGGAACTCAACCTTCTACATGCTTGAGCGTGTGTTTGAGCAGTACTTGGTAATCAATGAGAATGTCTTTGACGCACAGGGTGCTTCTATGAAAGACATGAGGCTAGAGGTGGATGAATGGGACCTAGTTAAAAGCCTGACAGACATGCTTCGTCCTTTTGAGGTGTTCACGCGTGAAGTCAGCAGGGAGGACTGTACTTTGGGCAAAACTATCCCATTGTTGCGCAGGCTAGAGCATCAACTGAAGGCGGTGTCTTCAATGTTCCGAGTTGATGCTGAAAAACAAGACGCATATCAGTTGGCGGAGAGGTTATTAAGCTGCCTAGTTGACAATGAAAGGCTTAAAGCAATACATTCAGAACAACATTACATTTGTGCCACTATTTTGGATCCACGGTTCAAAAAGGCACTGGACAGCAATACATTCATTCCTTTTTATGAAGCAGATGTTTCCAAGTACAAACATTGGCTAGCTCTGTAAGCCGCTCGGTTCGAAAAAGAGCGGCAGGAAATTGAAGGAACCACCACAAGTACTACTGAAGCAGCAGGCCATCCGGCGTCAAGGTCCATTTCTGTGGCCGAAGGCAGTCACTTTCCCTCACAGCCGTTACCGACAGCAGCAACCGTATCATCATCAATACCTGCACCAGGCCCAGCCATAATATTGTCGGAAGCAGATTGGATAACTCATCATGGGTTTGCTCGTTCCAGTGTTGATGCAAAGGCAACAGATGGTACGCAAAGTGGAGCACCCATGGAGGACCTTGAGTGGATGGTGCAGGCCTATCTGGATGACCCAACAGAGGTCTTCTTTTATCAGAATCCATTGGTGTATTGGTATGGGAAAAGGCCTCAATGGCCACTGATCACCAAGCTGGCTCTAAATTATTTAGCTTGCCCACTCGTAATCGTGTCTTCTGAATGTGTTTTCAGGGTGGCTGGTGCCATTGTAACTTCAAAAAGGACCCGCCTCTTTCCCAAAAATGTGGAGAGGTTAACACTGATCAAGATGAATCAGCACTTCATACCACCAGATTACAAAATACGTGAATCCACGCACGAAGAAGAGGACACCGACTTAGGTGACGGAAGTTCTTCTCTGGTAGCTGACCTACTCTAGGTTCAATTCACAGAGTTTGAGGACGAATTCTACTTCCCTGACACCTAGGCCTGAAATACTGACTTTCATTTTTTTGTCCTTATTCACTTTTATTCCTGTGTATCTTTCTTTGTTTTGCAACTTTTACCACAACAAAACTGTACTCACAACAAATCCATCAGCAGCACTGTCTTTGTCTTATTTCCTTATTGAAGGTGCCGCTGTCTGCATTCCTGAAGTTCACAAGTTCAAAACTCAGTCATGCTCCTCTATCCTCCTCCTCCAGACTCCCCCTATCCATTTCCCTCAAGGCAGATGGCTGGATTACACAGAATCAAAAAACTGTCGCTTCACAGACGAGTCCCCTCAAAAGAAGTGGGGCTGGAATTACTGACTATATGCTGACTGTTACTTCTGAAATTGACATGAGAGGCTGCCCTGTGAGCCTCACTTTAAGAATAAGATACTGACAAAAAGTGGAACAGGTAATGAATGATGAGATGGCATGCAGTGGACAACACTGGCTGTCTGGCTCTGATGAAAGCAATTGCTGTTAGTTTGTTGTGCATGAAATAAATCATATGTGTTCTGTTATTATTTAATCCTTTACACACTAAATGTAACTCAAGTCTACTCTGTTTTTACCTTGTTTAATGCAAATTGTACTTCTACTGCAGGGGCCACTACGTTGCATTTTTTAATATGGAAAATGTCCTTGGAATCACTGTGTGTAGACTGTGACTGCATGAACAACTTTGAGTTTGCCAATACCATGATGATGATGAGTCAGTCAGTCAGTCAAATAACTTTTATTCGGTTACATTAATTTTGGAACCATAAAAAGTGCATATGACAGGTAAATAATACAGTATAAAAACAGATAAAAAATGACAGAGGAGAAAATCAATACACGGTAACGTTTTAAAAAACAATTATTGCATGGATTGTTCTTACAGAATAAAATTCATTGACACGCTATGAAGAAATTAAAAAAGATTAAAACTGCCTTAATCAAAATTACAACGATATCTTATACATGATTTTAAAAAGCTAGCAACACTCTTTGCAATATATTCTGATTCCAAATATTGCAGCGCCAAGTAAGTAGGGCGGCAGAATCTCAATCCCATTATACGCAGCAATGGAATAATCCAACGCTTGCGAGGGAACTCATAGTATTTGCAGAACAACACTACATGAAGCGTCGCCTGGGCACATGTACCATCACAGGGACACTTCATGATAGTAGGTGACCAGTCCTGTGAAAAAAGGAGTTAAAACGAAACCTTGTCCAAAGATATTTTTCATATGAACTTAGGTGAAAGGTTACATAGGGTTGGATATCAGGTGCGTTTTGAACTGTTAAAATCTGGACATTCGAGGATTTATGCAATTCTTGGGATAGGCGCAATTCCCTTAAGTGACTTAGGCATAACTTTTTTAGATCTTTCCTTGTAATGTCCATCAGGACAGAGGGCTCTACAAAGTAAGAAATAAGGTCCAAGTCTCTGAAAAAGTTTCTCACATATGTAAGCCAGGGGATTTTTGACCAATTTGCCAGGCCCAGACAGTCCAGTATAATTGAGCGAGTCAGGTGACACTGCGTCTTCGTCCAGATTCGGTGCCACAGAAGGATGGGTTGGGATCTGATGTTATCAATTAAGTAATCCATGCCCAACTCAATGTGGCAACCGTACGTAGGTGCACTTTGGGGTACGGCCAATAAGTATCGTACAAATCCATTCTCGACCAGTTGTAATGAGTCTATATCTGCATAACCCCAGACCCCTGCACCATAGACTGCTACGCTATGACAATTTGCGTAGTAGATTTTTAATAGTTCTACTGGGGCTGGCTTTCCCAGTTTCCTCGAGAAGGAGACTAGCGCCAAAGTAGCTCTTTGGAAAAGTAATTTCTTGCTACTCATGGCCTGTTTCCAACACCATTTATCATCCACCAGGATGCCCAGATAAGGATACACCTTAGTACATTGCAGCTTAATTTTGTCAATGTAAATTGATTTTGGTTTCTTTATCCCAGGACCTGTGTGCATCACATAGGTTTTTCTGATGTTCACTTTTAAACCCAACGATGCCATAAATTTACAGTATTTGTTGAGTTGGTTCTGCAATTGAATTGGGGTTCTAGCTAAAATTACGGAGTCGTCCGCATATAATAATGCGGGAATAGGGTGATGATTAATGGATGGAAGGTCCTGGCTCCCTTCCAACATGGCCAATTCTAGGCCGTTTGTATATAAATTAAATAGGAAGGGGGCCAGTACACACCCCTGTCTGACTCCCTTATTAATGGCGAATGGGGAAGAGAGTTTGCCATTCACCCCGTATCTGACACGTGCTGTCGCGCCAGAATAAAGTTCACGGAGGAATACAACAAGAGGGGGATCAACCCCTAATTCACTAAGGATTGTCCACAATCTGGCATGAGAAATGCAGTCAAAGGCTGCGCTGAGGTCTACGTACACTAGGTATGTTTCCATTTTTAGCTCCAGCATATTTACCAATCAAGAGGGAAAGGTTTAATGCCTGTTCAACAGTTCCCAATCCCTCCTGGAACCCATATTGCAGGTCGGTCAAGATGTTATTTGTGGTCGCCCAATCTTGGAGGCGCTCTAATATCAACCGGCCTGCAACTTTACCTAGGGAATCCAGGAGGGAAATGGGCCTGTAACAGGCAGGCTCATTTCAGTCACCCTTCTTGAAAATAGGGAGCAAAATGGAGGTGGACCAGGAATCAATTAGACCGGTAGATGTGACTGCTGCAAGGACTCGAGTAATAAGAGGAGACCATAATTCCTGATTATGATTAAAAATATCCAGTGGTACCCCGTCCGGGCCAGGGGCATTGCCAGATTTGGAGGCTGAGAGGGCTTTAATAACATCATCGTGAGTAAAAGAAAGCTGGATTGGGTAAATCTGGTACCCGGACCAACCGCTCGATTCCTGGCCCTCGTAGCTGGTCTCAGCAGGGATGCAGCCAAATATCTTAGAGAAGTGGGTTACCCACTCCTCGGTGGTTATAGCGACATCCATGTGTCGGGTGGTTGGAGCATCTACCAGGAAAGGAGATTTTACTACACGCCAAAACAAGGAACTATCCTTTATCGAGCAGCTTTCATGTGGTTGGGCCCACAGGTTTTTCTTTATTTCCTGTCTACATTTTGTTTGTGCTAAATTGTACTCCTTTCTGAGTTTATTAACCTCAAATTTGTCTCTAACAGGGTTTCTGAGGGCCGCCTTTAAGTTAGAAAGGGCTTTGTGACATTGCAAATTAAACCAGCCCTTTTTGGGGGATTTTTTACACTTTTGTTTACGAAACAGCCCTTCTCTAATAATTGTGGTAATTTCGGTAAAACTAGTTAAGATCAACTGTGGGGGAGTCTCTATTTCTATGCATTTGTTCACCCACGGTAGTGCTCTCTTTATTACTTTACCAGTAAGTGCTACCGGGTCGATTTTAGCCCATTGAACAGAAAAACCATTTAACTTATCCATGCTCAAAGATTGTTGATTTAGTAGGGTTGGTAAGTTGGGTTTGTGCGGGACATTCTTAGCTCGCACTGTCATGCTACTGGGAAAATGGTCACTACTCGTGTCGGAACCTGTTGTGAAATCTACCAAGTAGCCCTTCATGTTCTGGGAAGACAAAATATAGTCAATAGCACTTGACATACCCCTACCATGAAATGTTGGCAAAAAATCAACGGGGGGTCAGTCAGCTCATTTGCAAAATCCATCTCTAGAAAGAAGAGACAATCATTCAAACAGTTACCGCTATTCGTGTGTGAGAAGTGGGACAAGGGAGACCCATTTTCATCAGTAAGACCACAATTACCATTTTTATAGTTGTTGCACAGTAAAATGTTAAAACCCGCACCCCATAACACATATAGGGGGGAGGAAGAGTGTTGATTCCGCTGTTGGGTTAAAAAATGGGATTTTTCATTTAGAATTTTGACACAACCAAATAAAGGAAGAATAATATAAACGTTTACCAAGAAAAACATCATACATTTATTCACTGTTATTTTTAGGATTTGATAGGTCTCCTTGACCTTTAATTCAACTTGGTCCGTACTTGGTAGAATATTTGAGACATAAACTGCTAAGCCTCCCTTAGATCTACCAGACGTGCTAGGGCTTGCAGGGGCAAAAAAGGTTTTGAATCCCAGAAGATGAATTGGCGTGGTCAACCAGGTTTCCTGCAGGCAAACTATCTGGTGTGCATTAATTGTTTCTAACCACGAATACTGATTAGTTTTGGTGCGTAACCCCGCTACGTTCCAGAATAAAATAGAGAAGTTTAAGCATGAGGTTGGTGAAATTAGCGCTTCTTGAGGTGCCAGCATATCTGTTGGGGTGGGTTCTTCAGGTGGCAGATGGTTTCGAACTGTTTTGATTAGGCCTTCAGAATTATGGCGGCTAACTTAGGTCGAACCCAACGCTGGAATATCGGTGACTAAGTTGGGAGTGCCTACATGGGTGATACAGACTGTAGGCAGTTCCATGGTCTTATTTAGCGTATTGGCGGTAAGAGCACCTAAACTAGAAATTGAATCAGTTAGTCATTCAATATCATCCAACCCTGACAGGATACTATATCTATTCGAAGTTGGAATCAGGGTGGGATGGGAAATTGGTCTTTGAATGAATCTACGTTCTTGAGTATTTGAATTGTACCATTGCGGAGGGTAAAAGAAACCAAGGGGCAGGATGTTAATCCCGTGGTAGTCTAAGAAATCATTTACTCCTGCTCTCAGTATTTCCTTGACCAAGAGAGGAGAGGCAAAGGAGAGAACTATATTGTCCCTGCCAAATGCAGTGTCTCTGAAACCTAGGCGTTTTACGCGCCTTACCATTTTAAATTCCTGGAATAGGAACTTGGATGATCCTACCCTGGATGCTAACCAATGCAGGGATTTATTTTTTAGCGAGATCATATTTTCGCCTACAGGATTTAACAGTTGAGGGACATTTGCCAATACTATCGTGAATGGCGTAGCTTCTGAGGGCAGATGTAAGTGGTTTCTACTGGAAACAGAATCACACGCTCCTATGGGAGCAGCTGCCATATCTAATTTTTGAGCAGTAGCTTGACTAGTGATTGAAGTTTTAGGGCGCACATTTTCTGAGGACCTCAATGAGTCCGAAGAGTGATGAGCAGCGGAGATATATACAGGAGGACAAGATGGAAGAGCCTCAATAGTAGAATTTGTCCTAACACCTGGATTAGCAGTGGGGGCGTTGGTATTAGTAAAGGTCATTGGAACTATGTTGCTACTTGTAGCTATGCCATCCCTCGAGTGTTTGGTATTATTTTTCTTTTATAAGGGCTTCGATTTGTGTTAGTCTGTTAGTTAATTGATCAAACCTTACCCTTACAAAGTGATCCAGACGCTCTACTCAGGAAACCAATACCTGCAACTCCTTCTGGAGATTTAAAGTGGAATTGGCTTGTGGATTGCGTTGTGCGCCAGGGGGTTTAAGTTTGTGTTTGGGAGACTGATTTACAGCTCTTGTGGGTTTTAAATGGGGACGAACGAAAACTGGAGATCTTTTGGTGGGGGGTTGAGAATCAGAATCGTTTTCCAAACTTATTATTTCATCAGGATCGCGCGAAACGCATCCATTCAATAGAGGAACTAAGGGTAATCCTAAATTGATGTCGTTCTTGTCAGTTAGGAGTAAGGACGAATTTTGGCTTAATTTAGTAGTTGTGCCCTCTATAGATTCTTCAACAGAGAGAATTTGTTGATCGATCACCCCAACAGCCCCTGTCAGAAATGTGAGGAGGGACTGCTGGGAGGTAGTACTGTTTGCCTCCAGGCCTTTTGCACATTTTAGGCTCAAGTGTTTCCTCTTCCCCATGACTAAAACTCAACGTAAAATAAGTGGTTGGTACAACACGCTCCCTGCAAGAACCTGCTCGGTACTTAAAACGATAAGGCCAATGAAGATAGAGAAAAACTGAATTTATGAGGAGTTAAGCAGGCAATATGACACTAGTTGTATATATTTTACCAGCGTCCCTGGCCCAGTGTAGTCTCCTCAGGCCTCTGAGGGCCACAGAGGGCCCGCCCTTTGCCCGGGCTTCGCCAGGTGTCCCGCTCGCGTCCCGCGACGCTGGTAGTGCTCGCTTTTTGTAGCGCCTCCGGGGCCGGGAGATGACGTTGGCGGCTCCTGCCGCTATGCCCCCAGGGAGACGTAGTCCTCCTCTCGGCGGCCGCTAGTGTAGGGAGTGGCGGCGGGAGGACTACTGCCGAAGATGAAGCTGGCTGGTTGCGTTTTGGGCGGAGGGAGCAGCGAAAGCCAGGTATTCAGGAAAGTTTTGCCCCAAACAAAAAGAGATTACACCCGCTCCACCGGTAGTGCACGCTTTTTGTAGCGCCTCCGGGGCCGGCTGATGACGTTGGCGGCTCCTGCAGCTATGCCCCCAGGGAGACGTAGTCCTCCTCTCGGCGGCCGCTAGTGTAGGGAGAGGCGGCGGGAGGACTACTGCTGAAGATGAAGCTGGCTGGTTGCGTCTTGGGCGGAGGGAGCAGCGAAAGCCAGGTATTCAGGAAAGTTTTGCCCCAAACAAAAAGAGATTACACCCGCTCCACCGGTAGTGCGCGCTTTTTGTAGCGCCTCCGGGGCCGGGAGATGACGTTGGCGGCTCCTGCCGCTATGCCCCCAGGGAGACGTAGTCCTCCTCTCGGTGGCCGCTAGTGTAGGGAGCGGCGGCAGGAGGACTACTGCCGAAGATGAAGCTGGCTGGTTGCGTCTTGGGCGGAGGGAGCAGCGAAAGCCAGGTATTCAGGAAAGTTGTGCCCCAAACAAAAAGAGATTACACCCGCTCCACCGGTAGTGCACGCTTTTTGTAGCGCCTCCGGGGCCGGGAGATGACGTTGGCGGCTCCTGCCGCTATGCCCCCAGGGAGACGTAGTCCTCCACTCCGCGGCCGCTAGTGTAGGGAGCGGCGGCGGGAGGACTACTGCCGAAGATGAAGCTGGCTGGTTGCGTCTTGGGCGGAGGGAGCAGCGAAAGCCAGGCATTCAGGAAAGTTTTGCCCCAAACAAAAAGAGATTACACCCGCTCCACCGGTAGTGCGCGCTTTTTGTAGCGCCTCCAGGGCCGGGAGATGACGTTGATGGCTCCTGCCGCTATGCCCCCAGGGAGACGTAGTCCTCCTCTCGGCGGCCGCTAGTGTAGGGAGTGGCGGCGGGAGGACTACTGCCGAAGATGAAGCTGGCTGGTTGCATCTTGGGCGGGGGGAGCAGCGAAAGCCAGGTATTCAGGAAAGTTTTGCCCCAAACAAAAATGATGTTGATGAGTCTTGATGATCAAAGTTACATAATATCTTTACAGTCACTCACTGGGATGGATGGATCATCATCGTCGGTTTACAGAAGAACTATGGCCATTTCGTGAGTGGCAAACAGGTAAACAAGTCAACAACAACCACAGCAGAACTACATGTCTGTCTAGTCGTGGTATGGAGTGGTCGAGCCAGTGTAGTGTTATTATGCCAGAGTACAGACAGCAGTTCATGTAAAATTGCGGCTATGTGGCTTGCTGCATAAAATTAGATCTGCTTTGTCTGTCTGTGTCAAAGAGGTATGCTACATGGAGGTTGGTTCACTCAGTGGTGCCTGCCCTGACCGTCTGCATGGCCCTGGCCTGCTGTGTGCTAATTACTATCCTTGAAAAGGAGACTCAGAGTACGCACTTTAGAAATGATGCTTGTATGTAATACTGTCGCCTCTGAAAGTGAAAGTGTTATTTTTGGACTACACACCGTACCTTCTATTTTTTCTCCGTGGTGTTTTAATATCCCTTCCTGTTTTTCCATCGACAATTACAGGCCGGCTTTTACCCTGTGCGATGGGAAAAATATTAACTTAGGCTTACCATAGCAATCCGCAATTCCGCATCCGCCAGGCAGGCAGTAGACAGTGTGTCTGGTCACCAAGATTGATCGACGGAGCGTCAGATGGAATGGAGGAGTACCGCGAATAAGAGGAATGGCTGGATGCATGTAACTTCCCAAATTGAACAGGACAACTACAAAATACAGTTACAGTATCCACTTCACTTCTCCTTATCTTTTAAATACTGTTATTGTTGTGAACTTCTATGAGTGCGACTCTGTGAGTTTGCTCTCTGCCTCAAATTCATCCCTACAGCTATTTGATACGTTTCTTTGCTATTTTTAAAACAAATTTAATGTACTAATAAGTCTTTATTCTCTCTGAGGGCAGATAGGCAAGTGAAATTGTGTAATTACTGCAGCCCTGTACTGTTAAATTGTTTATTCATAGTTAGTAAGTTGTAATAAGTACTACTTTTCAGTAACCTAACCATCCATTTAGCAAACAACTTCATGCATGCAGTGCACTTCATTTATGTCCCTTAAAAGATTTATGGATATCTTCGTATCCAAAGATTTGTTTTTCTTCATTTGTTGTTTGTCCATGCTGTGTTTTCTTTCCTCTCTCCACAAAAATTTCCCAAAAAACCCCATTCCCATCCAATTTTCAAACCCTAACCCTCTTCCCCCGGGCTGTGTGGTTTTCATTGAGGTGTGACTAAATGACAACAATAATTCCACACACTTGCTGGGGAGGATAAGGTCAAAGCAACAGAAAATCAATTTCAAGGCTGGTGAAGGAATCTGAGGATATATTCTTATTCTTATTCTGCTTGACACACACCCATTAGTATTTGCAAATCAAATCAGAATTTGATGTGTGCCATCGAGTGGATTCATCATCAACAACATCCTCCTCCTACACGTGACGAATGCTTACGCTGCTGTGTCCTTCACCTTCAGTACTATTTCTTATAGTAGCCATACTCCACACAACTAGTAGTTATATTTTGAATACTTTAGCATTGCTTAGGCTACAGTTTATGGCACTCTTCTTGTGTGCTGTACTATCTATCGTACTGTTCTAATGCTCCGCTCAGGCCACTCAATGTTTCATTTCCTTTTTTTTATATGCTGCTACTGCCAGTGTGTACCACTACTACTACCACCACAACAATGGCATTTCATCCTTCCAGGATTCCATAGCCAACATTAATCGCCATTTGCCATGCAGCCAGCCCTGTGCCTAGCCCTAATCTCAAACACGAATCACAGGTAAGATAAGCATTTTGGGGGAGGAAGAATAATGGAGTAGGAGGAGAGGAGAGACTGACGGTAGTACTAGTAAAATAATAGGACAATTGAATTCACTAACTCTGTCAGTGGCTCTTTTGTACAAATTTGGGCGATTAGACAATTTGAATCAACCAGCCAGTTAAGTTTCAGGAAAACAAATGTACAGTTAAGTTAACCCCCCCTCTCCCCCCACAAAACAGTAAAAAAAGCACTTGCTATGTTTAAGTTGAAATAAATAATTGTTTGACCCTAACAAAATTAAATTATACAACAAGAAGACCCGACCCACCTCCTCGCTAACCCCAACCAATGTCCATGAAATCAAATGTTCCCAAAAGTCCAAAAACCCAACGCCCAATTCCCACCCCCCCAAAAGTCTTTGAAAAAGGGGCAAGGGACAGTCTCTCTACTTTCGTCGGCGGTGTCCTCTTGTGGCCAGGTGGTCACGCTGCTCTCTCCGGAGGTCCTTGAGCAGGGCTTTCTGCCTCGCCACCTCCTGTTCAAGGTAGCCCACTCGCAGGGTCAATCGGTGCACACGAGCCTTGCACTTGCAGGTACAGTGGGGGGGGGCAGCTGTTGTTTTTGCTGCTCGGCGGGGGCGGTGGCTCCGTACCGCTGGAGGTTTGCGCTGACTGTATGACCATGGGGCAGTGGAGGAGGATGCAGTGGTTGTGGATTTTGTTGACTGCGACTTGGCCACCAGCCGCCGATATTCAGCGACAATTGCCTCCAGCTTCCGTTGCCGGGCTCGTATAGAAAAACTCCTTCCTTGTTAATTTAGAAGGAGTATCTATATGAAGAAAGAAAAACATACTGTAACCAATGCTCTTTAAGATTAACACAAAATAATTCAGCAGAAAGTTGTGTCACATTAGCACTAGCAACTTGCAAGCACAGTACATAACATTTCTGGCATGTATCTATCGAACCTCCCACTTCGTCGGCCTCTGCTCTAACATTAGTGGGAGTTTCAGGCATTCTATTAGCACTATATGGACTCACTACATTAGACTCAGACAGTACACCAGTCTTCTTCTTCTCTTTTGTTTAGCGAAATTGGTACCTAAACTTGTGGAAGCCGGCATAATGCCAGCGCAGTCAACTTGCACCCAAGAAAAACAGACGCAAGCCATGATGACACAGACTTGCGTTACTGTTACCAGTCCAGTACATGCAGGTGGTGAAGCTCTTACTTTTCTATTACGGGTGGCAGTGGCCATACTCTGTTACAAGGGCTACTGCTTAATTAATTTAACTTTCACCCTGCCCTGCCCCTGACTACTACAATAGGAAAATGAAGAAGATAAATAATATGATCATCTATCCCTTCACAGGATATTTGCTTACATATGGGATGACTTTAGGTGCTTTGTTTTTGATTGAGTGAACACCGATAGGCCACACATGAATGACAGAGTTGTAAAAAAACTATTAACAGAGGTAGTGAGTGGTCCCCGTAATCACCGGAGGAAGGCACTTGTGAGTTGTGACTTACTTGACTTGATAATGTGAACTATACAATATAGATACACAATATATGCTGTGCTTGCAAACTACTGTTAGTCATGGTAGTATTCTGAAAAATTAAATTACAACTTCTACTTTCCTCGGCTTTGCTACTCTGGCATGGACGTGCAGTGTTCCATGCTCTTCAAAGTAACGCTTTTCATCCAGTGACCGTCTACTCTGCCTACATACACCTATGCTATCTATGAGGAAGATACCATCCAGGCATCCATCCATTCAAAGTAAATGTCAATCATTCTTCTTAATGTCTCAACTGGACAAACCTTACTTTTTCTCACCGAAAAACAACCTTTTTATTTTATTTTGTAAACCGCCAGCCATGCATCTGTGCTTGACTTGCATTTGAATTTGAACCAAAGGATATATTGCTCACACATACAGTTTCTGTTTCACCCACCCAGGCAGTCCTCTTTTCTTTCTCCTTCCACCCATCCTTGCTTCAGCCTTCAACTTGGTTTTAATAGCGCAAATGCACTTTAGGATTTTTTAAGTGCGTGTGCGTGGCGAGCAGTCCACGCTCCGCCCCTCCCGCCCCTCCCTGCATAAAAACCCCCCAGGGTTTCAAACAAAACTACGGTGAGGAAGGAGCACGCTTCAGTGAAGTGTTTGCTGCTTAACGCCAGATCTCTGGTTAAACACAGTATAGAACTGGCGGATCTAATACAGGATTCTGGAGTGATGATTGCATTCATTACAGAATCCTGGAGAGACGCAGCCTCTGCCTCTGCCCAGACATCGTTAAAGCCACCCCCCCGGATTATGACTGCTACACTCAAAACAGAGAAAGGAAGAGAGGTGGAGGCCTGGCTATTATTTACCATAAATCAGTCCGAGGGTCCTTCCAGCCTGGAGCAACTGATCTAGAAGAAGCACTTCTTTTTAATTTTACTTTATCTGATCACCAAACTCTCAGAGGCTGCCTACTCTATAGGCCCGGGGGGCCAAAGCCCCTTTTTTTACAGCGCTGAGTAGCCTACTCGAAGAAGTGGTATGTGCTCAGTCCTTTACATTACTAGGGGACTTTAATTTTCATCTCGAGTGCGGCTCAGACTCAGATACTCAGGATCTGATTGAACTGCTGCATGGGGTGGAATTGAAGCAATAGGTCTGTGGCCCGACACATAAAGCAGGACACACCCTAGATGGTATTTTCTCCAACCATCCTAACCTAGAAATCACGACAGTGCAGCCGGTCTCCTGGTCTGACCACACCGCAGTCCACTTCAAAATTACTCTAGCTTCCCCTTCGAATCCCTGCAAAGTTAAAATTCCACCAAGAAAGATTAGGAAATGTAAAAGCATACAAGGTGAAGCGCTTGAGGGCATACTGAGAACATCAATGATGCCCCCCTCAGGAAATGTGGAGGAGGCGGCCACAGCCTACACCAATTTGCTTGAGGCAGCATGTTCGCAACTGGCACCCCCTAAAATGTTTCATTCCACGCGCTCTAAGCCTTCTGCCCCCTGGTTTTCAGATCAGATCAGGTACCATAAAATTCTTTGTAAAAAACTGGAAAGATCTTGGCGGTCAAACTACAGGGAGGCGGACAAAAGATTACTCAATGCCGAGCTGAGAGTTTATAAGGAGATGATTCGACTGGCCAAACGTGCATTTTTCACGAAACGGATTTAGGAGGCCAGCAACTCCCCAAAGGAACTATTTTCGACGGTGTCATCCCTGGCAGCCCCCAAGACAATGGAGATACCCCCCAGTCTCCAACTATGTGAAAATCTGGCCAAGTTCTTTTTGGGAAAGGTGGAAAAGATCTTCTACTCTCTAGACAACCTAGTCAGGACTCATGTCCCTAACGCAGACCCAGAGATTGATAGCAAAACGGAAAAATTACTTAAGTTCACTCTAATTAGCGAGGAGGAGGTAGCGAACCGATTACAAAGGATAAAATCAGGCTCCCCTCATGACCCTTGCCCAGCTACAATTGCAAAACTAGCACCCTCTACCATTGCTGCAGGACTTACCCCCCTGTTCAATCTCATGCTGGACAGCGGGGAATTCCCCTCAAGATGGAAGCAAGCATCCATTCTGCCCCTTCTTAAAAAATCTAACCTGGATATTACCGAGCTGAACAACTACTGGCCCATCGCCAGATTACCCCTCCCAGCCAAAATCATGGAGGGTATACTAAACACGCAGCTGAGCACCTTCCTGAGGACAGGAGAACGTCTTGATCCATCTCAGCATGGCTTTCGGGCCGGGCACAGCACGGAATCGGCATTGATCAAGTCTGCCGAAGACATAAGAACAGTGATGGATGCAGGTGGCAGAGCCACCTTGATCCTGCTGGACTTGTCCGCGGCCTTCGACACGGTCCATCATAAGTATTTGATGGACCGGTAGGGGGCCTGTGGAATTCAAGGAAAGGCACTTAAGATCTTGCAGGCCTTCCTTTCCAACTGGACTCAGACGGTGGCCGTGGGGGACTTTGAATCACTCCCATTTGTGCTTCCATGCGGAGTTCCCCAGGGTTCTTCCCTGAGTCCGACTCTTTTTAATGTGTATGTCTCAACCCTAGCGCCAGTGATTCGATCCTTTGGTTTTAACCTTACATCGTATGCAGACGACACACAGATTGTGGTGTCGCTGCTCCCAGGTGAAACAGAAAGCACAGCAGACAGGTTCAGAGGCTGCTTGCGAGAGGTCAGCAACTGGATGGCACTAAACTGTTTTAAACTCAACTCAGCAAAGACGGAAGTGTTGCTATTTGGGTCCAAATACAACTTCTGGTCCCCACGTTGGTGGCCAGAGGAAATGGGGACCCCCCCCTTCTCCGGTGGCGGAGGTTAAAAACCTGGGTGTACTAATGGACGATTCGCTGTCCTTCAAACCACAAATTAATGCACTATCCTCAACAACCCACTATGTGTTAAAAACCATCCGGAAAGTTCTGCCGTTTTTGGCGGATGAACATAGGAAGACAGTGGTAACAGGATTGGTGATGTCCCGTCTGGACTACTGCAACAGCCTCCTGCTGAATGCCCAACAGGGACTACTAAACAAACTCCAGATCCTGCAGAATGCAGCAGCTCGCCTGATCACGGGTACACTCAAGTTTGCTTCGGTAGCACAGGACCTGGTGAAGCTACACTGGTTACCAGTACGTAAAAGAATAGTTTTCAAAACACTCTGCGTGATCTTTAAGGCACTGCATGGCATAGGCCCCCAATGTATGAAGCAGCTCTTCCATTGGTACAAGCCTGCAAGATCCCTAAGGTCAGCCGAACAGGGGCTGGTGATAGTTCCAAGAGTCAGGAAAGCTCGTTGGGGGGGCAGGAGCTTTTCCTTGGGTGCGGCTAAGGCCTGGAACGCACTGCCGCAGAGCCTCAGACAGTTTTCCGACCTGTTGGCATTCAGGAGAGCCCTCAAGAGGTGGCTCTTTACTCACTAACTCCTCAGCACACGCACATGAGTGATCACCCAGCGCCAGGACACCTCCGGATAACAGTACGCTTTAAAAATGTGAAAACTAAATAAATAAATAAATATTATCACCATTGCCCTATTTCTTATCCATAGTTCTGTATGTGCAGAATAGTCCCTGCAACAGTAGTAGTATGTCCTCCTATCCAATCAAAAAGTAAACTAGTATCTTATTCTTGGTGGCCATTGACATTTTATTGTTGGGAATTGTCAAAGCATAAATATTAGGAAGACTTCAATAGACATTATGGACAAACCAGAGGACTGCAACCAGTGCCTAGAGCTATTGCTGAATATGAGTTTTGTTTAACACCTTTTGCCAGCTGTGCAAGCTTAGCTAGCTACACAGGCAGACTAATAAAATAGTAGTAGCACAGAGAGTCATAGTAGAGGCAGGATAAGAATTTAGAAACAGTCTACAAGAAGATCATAGACGATTTAGGAAAGAATAGAATTATGATGAACGTTTGGAATAAATAGGTGCTGTAAAAGTTAGGGAAGTATAATTATTAATATTAACAGGAAAACTTACTGGTGCCAGCAGAGGAGCCCTCGGTGGACCGATCCTGGCCTACCTACTCCGCCGGCGCCACGACTGCCACCTCTGTCCTCTTGCCCCTGGAAGAAAGAAAGACACAAACATGGATGACTGTTGTCAACCAAATCAAACATTTCAAAACAACAATAACAAATTATTTCGGGGAAATAGACAACAATTGCACTAAATTTATTGACCTATCTGATGTGGTCTACTAGCATATTAGTATTGCTGGATTCGCGGACCGTCTACTTGGAAAGTTATGTAACTCACTAAACCAACTACAAAAAGGTTCTACTAGGACTGGCAGGCAGCACTCCGCAGCAAGCGAAGTGACAGACACAGTCCGCCATGATTGCAGACAACTAAAAAGTTTCCTACTAAATAACCAGTCATAATATACTCAAACTATCAATCCACCACCACTATCTCTACATAGTGGCAGGAGTACAAGGAAGGACTGGACTTGAGTCTCTAGTGTCTAGCATTACGCAGTTCTGTAAAGTACACTCATACATAATCACTCAGGCCAAATGAGCACAAAATTGAAAACAAGTAAGCATAGTAGCACCGCCAGTGAGCAGGCGATCACCTGCAATCACAGAACTTTTGAAACATAATTTACCTGCAATGTAATCTCTAGTGTCTAGCATTACGCAGTTCTGTAAAGTACACTCATATATAATCACTCAGGCCAAATGAGCACAAAATTGAAAACAAGTAATGATAGTAGCACAGCCAGTGAGCAGGCGAGCACCTGCAATCACAGAAGCATTTGAAACATAATTTACCTGCAATGTAATCGGCAGCATTCTTGCTCTTCGGAAAAAATATATATTTGCAATATAATAACACAGAGCAGAAGACAACAAAGTAGTGATTAAATAGCTACTAGTACTCACCAAGCCCAGGGATCACCACGCCAAGCAGGTCGAGCAGGTCGTGTTCCCGGTCCAATATGTCCGACCACCGGTGCGTCACCTGGTTGTAGGTGCGCCGGACCTCAGACTCCCGATACATGGCCCGGCACACCTTACCCCATAGCTGGCGATGCTCCCCGAGGCCGTACCCGGTACCGGGCCTGCCGCCTGCCGCGAGGGTCTTGGGGACGTGGCGCTACACGAAGAACCAGTGCGGCCACCTCCACTGCGCTAAAGATCTCCCTGGCATTTACTGCCTCCCCCCTTAAGCGCCCGCAAGGGAGCCGGCTACGGGGTGAGGGACCCTTCCCCTTCAGGTTTTTGCCGCTTCAGTTTGCCATGGTCCTGGACAGTTAAAGGAAAATAAAATAGGAAAGAATAGGGAAAAAGTAAATAAAAGAAAAGAGAGTTAAAAAAAGTAGTTTTAAAGTAGCGAAAAGTAGAAAAAACACAAAATATAGATGTACAAAAATAGATTGCCAGCCGAACTGCCAAACCATGTTTACCCTGGACCGGGAACACGCATCCTGGGACCGGTCTCGGGCTAGCAGCCCTCAACACCCAGGCTAGCTTGAATCCAGTGGCAAAGTGAGCAAGGGGCCCACATCTGGGCATACCCTGCCAACTTAGGACAAACAAAGCAAACATAAGGAGATGATGGACGGAGCGCTGAAACTTTTCAGACACTCACCCCAGTCACAGATCTGGGTTGAATCCATCATCGTTCTTTAACTCACCTCGCCACCTCAGTTCAGACACAGCTATATGCAAATCAGTCATGACCCAGTGCCTCATGGGAACAGTCCAGCCCGAACTGCCAAGCCATGTCTTCCCTGGAATGGAAACAGGCATCCTGGGACCAGTTTCGGGCTAACAGCCCTCATCAGCCAGACTAGCTTGAATCCAGTGGCAAAGTGAGCAAGGGACCCACGTCTGGGCATACCCCGCCAACTTAGGGGGAACATAGCAAACACAAGGAGATGACGGACGGAGCACTGAAACTTTTCAGACATTCACCCCCAGTCACAGATCTGGGTTGAATCAATCATTGTTCTTTAGCTCACTTCGCCACCCCAGTCCAGACACAGCTATATGCAAACCAGTCTTGACCCTGTGCCTCATGGGAACAGTCCTGCCCAATCTGCCAAGCCATGTCTTCCCTGGACCGGAAACAAGCATCTTGGGACTGGTTTTGGGCTAACAGCCCTCATCAGCCAGGACAGCTTGAAACCAGTGGCAAAGTGAGCAAGGGACCCACATCTGGGCATACCCTGCCAACTTAGGGCAAACAAAGCAAACACAAGGAGATGATGGATGGAGCGCTGAAACTCTTCAGACACTCACCCCAGTCACAGATCTGGGTTGAATCCATCATCGTTCTTTAGCTCACTCGCCACCCCAGTTCAGACACAGCTATATGCAAATTAACCTTATGGGGTTGGAACAAGTTGTTAAAGTGGTCGTTGTCCCCTCTTATAATTACCTTTTGGGTTTGCTTCCACTACCAACCCACTGTTATCATCACCAGCCATATTGCAGACTTCATCTGGGCAAGCAGGAAGCCTAGGCTGAAAATTTTGAAACTACAAGCAACACAACAGAGGAGGGCTTATAACTACCTTACATGTACTCATATCACCTGGCACATCCCTTATCACAATTACCGTATCCCATGAGCAACCTCCACTGCCCTCCAATGTGTACCTGCATTGATAAACATCAAATGAACAATCTGCTGATCTCCAAGTTTTATATGCCTGCAGAAACCCAAAGTGTCGACCTCAGCGTCCACAATGTAAGCAATGTTAGATGCATGGAATACATCCTGGCAGCACTTTACTATAGACCAAAGTATACATAGTTGGCACCCGGTGGCATAGTAAGAGTCATAGAGTCAGAGAACATAAGATTAGATAGCAACCATGACAGTGCTGGATTAAACCCTGTGGAGGCCCCTAGGCAGTCAAAATGCAGGGCACCCTCTTGCAAATTATCTCCTAATACATTTTTTATTTTACCAACTAACAATTTTAATAAACTAATTTTATTACTCAAAACGAAAAAGGTAACAATTATTAATGTTAGTAAACAAATATATATATATATATTTTTTTTTTACTTTTAATAAACCAACAACACTTATTCACTTTCCTCAATTTGTTTGTGGTGAAATCTTTCAGGATATCTAGGAAGTCTAAATAATGGCAGGTGAGTTCAGTCGTTCTTGTGCCATTGAAGATCGATGACAATTTTTCAGTAGTTTAAGAAAGCTTGATTGTCATTTTCTTTCAAGATCAAATCAATATTAGTTTGATCTGTTGTTGCACGGCCCCTAAAAGGAATGGGGCCCAAGGCCGGTGCCTACTTTGCCTATTTGGTTTTAAAAAAACCTTATTTAAAAAAGTCCTTTAAAAAAAATATTCTTTAAGAGTTGGAAGTGGTCCCCTGGAACACTGCCTTCTCATCCAGAAGCATTTTCCTAAATTCACAAATTCATAAAGGGGAAAGGGACCCCCTTATGAATGCCTTACCATCTCCTAGAGCTGGATTCTTTTCAATGGTGTATGACCAGAATTACAGTCGCCCACCATTTATACATTTGGTACTGTATGGCTATTTGTCAGGGAGGTCCACAACATGCCCTATCTAAATAGTGATTCGTAATCATCCTAAATCTGTTTACCGAATTGTAAATGCTTGAGTCAGTAAATGGGTTTAGTACATAGGTAAAACAATAAATAAAGGTTACAAACCCATTCATTTAGTGAATAGCCTGTTTCAAATTCCAAATAATTTAGTACATCTAACTCAAGGTCTTCATTCTCTGCTGAAATGTCGGGGTTGCCCAAACTGAGCCAAAGTATTACAGACTGTCAATGATAGTGATTAGTTCAGTATCAACTTGTAATATTGGAACAATGGATTTATCAGGAGACAGGGAAATGGAAAAATTAGCAATGGGGTGTCTGTTGGTAGTTCCAGCAAGGTACGAAACCAACTACCAAAGAGTATTTTGACTATAGGCTAGTCTCTATTTGAGTTCAAAAGAGATGTATAGAGATCCATTGACCATGGATCCCATTTGGAAGAAATGTTGTTAAAATAGGAGGTTCAGAATTCATCTGCTGTATTCTTAAATATGGTTAACATACCTATCTGCAACTTTATTCAGATTCCCTGGAAGATATACTGCCTGCACTAAAATTTGTGCTTGAGAAAACATTCTCAGAAACATTTTTCCAATTCTGCCAGGGGCTTGGATCTTGTGCCTCCTTAATTGTTGATATATATCTGACGGCTATCAGACTTTCCATGCATAACACAATTGCACAACATAATGTGTTTTTTGTGAAACGCTGAATGGCAATGGACCCAGCAAGCATCTCTAAATGATAACCATACAGACAAAAAGGTCATATATTGCACCTTAATCGAGTAGACTTGCCTCTGAGGTTCAAACATATTCAGGGGTGTAAGCAAAAATGCTGCTTACGTTTCACGTGTTTAGATGGTTTAATCATCATTGCAATTCCACTTGAGCTTTTTGGTTTAAAGGAAGAATGCACAAATATGTTCAGTCCTGGCTTATATGCTTAAATGCATAATGTAATTGACCCGGAGCATGGCTTTGACAGAAAAGGAAAAGAGACCCACTATTTTGGTCATGATGAGATGATTGATTTGCAAATAATTTGTCTGTAGAAGTTGAAAACTGGGTTTCTCTGAATACATCTTCAAGCCCCAAAACGGAATATTTTTTAATGGAATAAAAATACACTTCTCTTGGTTGATAACAAACTCTATTTTCTGCAATAAATGAAGTCACACTGTAGTTTTTGTCTGCTTTAGAACAGGGTGGAATGGGCGACTTTGCTGCTTTGGTGTAGGGAAGTTAAAAATCTAAATCCTGTCAACCAACTCTAGCTTACCCCATCCCATATACTGCTGTACTTCTTCCACCCTAACCATGCTCCATCACTTCTAACATCAGCAGCTTAGAATGGCGGGGATGAGATGCCCCTCCCAGCTAACACATGTCCTCCAGATTGACAGCACCCAATTACAACCTCGTCATCAAGTTATACAGCTCTGCATCATATTGGTATATAATGACCAACCTTTCAACCACAGTGCCCTGAAGAGACCACTTTGTCCTGACTGATGTCGGAGAGGTTGAGGCCCTGACCAGGAAGATGAAATAAGACTCCGCTAATGATGTCCACCCTACGGCAGTGTGAGGCAGTGCAAGAGAAGCTGGCCCAATATTTTTCATCCACAGACCCATCTATATTTACAACAGTATATTTACCTGGGTGGCTCCCGGTTGGCAGCTCAGAGAAAAATCCCCCCTACCAAAAAAGCTCTAGCTTAGACTGCATGGGATATGAACAACTATTGCCCCATCACCATTATGATTGCCTTGGAAAAATAATGGAGAATTTGATGGCCAGACAATTGCCTGACTATCTCACAGAGAATTATATTACAAATCCCTGTCTCACCAGATTTCAACTAGACAACACTATTGAATACACCATGGTCACTTTCCTGGATGAGATCTGATTTATGTGGGTTGATGGGGATTGGGTTGCAGTAGGAATGATCAATCTGTATCTCTCTGCCACACACAGTGGGCCATGCCACCTACTGGCAGCAACTCCAGGATATAAGTCTGAGAAGATTGGCATTAATTCTGTTCTCCCCATTATTTGTTTTGAGATTAGAGAGCTTTATTAGATCAAATATGCCAAGTAAAACATTAGTACAGCATCACAATTCAAGATGAAGGAAAATTGGAGGAGTGGTAAAATACAAAACAATTGAAAATTGTGAGGAAAAAGAAGAAATCCCAAAAAGGGAAAATCTAATGTGTATACTCAGAGAAAATGCCTTTTTTTAATTTTGTGAATTAGAAAGGAAAGAAAAAAAGAGGGAAAGAGAGGGAAAGAGAAGGAAGAAAGAGAGAGGAAAAGGGAGAAGAAAAAGAAAAAAGGAAAGAAAAAGTTAGTATAATTAAAAAGAGAAAATTAAGGCATATTATAATCTACGTCTGGAAAGAAAATCAGTTAAAGGTAACCATAACAAATCTCTTTTAATCAAAAGAGAAGTAGTTGAAGCATGGGCACGATCGAGTCTGTGATGGTGACATAACAGATTCCACCATGCGGTAAAAGAAATCTTTGAAGTATCTTTCCAATTCGTGGTAATAATCTGCAAAGAAATGGTTATGAACAAGTCAATAAATTTACGAACAATATTTGAAACATTCCAAATAGGGGAAGAACCACCTAGAAAAACATGAACAATATCAAAAGTGTGATCAGAGCTTAAAATATCATTCAGCTTGCACCAAATATGTCGCCAAAGGGAAATAACCAAGGGACATTGGAAAAACATATGAAAGAAATCACTATCAGGATGAGGACATGACCAACACTAACTAGAATCTAAGGTCTTAAACTTGAAGAGGTCAGAAGGGGTAAGGAAGAGTCTGTTGTAAAAAAAAAAAGAGTCTGAGTAGTGATAGCTGAATGAGATACGGTGTGAATTTTAGACCAGATGGATTCCCAGGTAGGAAAGGAAAATTCCTGTGCAAAATCCTTTTCCCAGGCAAGTTCGGGTTTGGATTTAGGACGGTCGGGGATGGAGCGGGAAAGGATCTTATAAATAGTGGCAGCTTTGTGTGGGGTGGCAAAATCTAATGGAATAGAGTCTGATGGAACATTGTCAGATAATGAATTGTGGTAAGAGATGAGGGTAGAGAGAGCTAGTTTAAAGTCAGGGAACTGTGAAGAATATTTGGTGGATAATTGAAAGGATGAGCAAATATGTGAAAAATCCATTAAGGAACCATTAATAAAGAGCTTATCAGCAAACATAATGCCTTTGTCAATCCATTCCTTCCAAAAGAGAGCTTTGTTATTAATCTTAAGGGAATGATTGTACCATAACGTTGTGAGGGAGTACAAGTGAGCCGGAGAAAAAGAGGAGCGAAACAGTGAGAGTGAGAGCGTCCTGGAGAGCTTGAAAGTTTGTGAAAGAAAGCGTTTAGGAGGTTGAGATAGATGGGTAGCGGCCAGGAAGGGGAAGGGTGAAAGTTGTGCTAGTTCCAAGGCACTCCATGCAGGGAGAGGAGATGAATCGGAGAGGAATGGCCAAATGTGTTTTAAAGTGAAGGAGGAATGGAAACGGACAAGGTTGGGAAAATGTACTCCTCCCAGATGTTTAGGAAGCTGAAGACGAGACAAGGAAATCCTGGATTTATGGTTATTCCAGAGGAAACTAACAAGGATGCGATTAATAAGTGTGAAAAAATAAGCGGGAGGGAGATAGGCAGCATTGAGAGATAGAAATTGATAATGAGGGAAACATCATTTTGATGGTTGCCAATCTACCCCACCAGGATAAGAATAGGGGGAACCAACGCTCTACAAGAGTAGAGAGCTTGGAAAGTATATCTTTATGGTTAATTTTAATTGTATCTTTAAAAGAATTGGAATATAAAACACCCAAGCATTTAATACTCTTTGGATTCCATTCGAAACCGGAGTCCTGAAACATATTTGATAGACAGTGCTTATTGAGAGGTAAAACCTCTGATTTATCAATATTCAACTTATAGCCAGAAACTGAGGAGTATTGCTTGAGTAAGGAAAAAAGGGCGGGTAAAGAGGTAGAAGGATTGGAGATGTAAAGTAAAATGTCATCAGCATAAGCTGTAAATTTGATATCAAGTGATTTATAAACGAAACCAGAATATGAGGTGGAGCGCCGAATCATTTTAAGGAAAGGTTCTAAAGCTAAAATGAAAAGGAGGGGAGACAAAGGACAACCTTGTCTAGTACCCCTATGCAAAGGGAAATAAGACGACTGGACACCATTAACCCAAATAGAAGTAGAAGGGGCTGAATATAGTAAACAGATTAAATTAATGATATGAGGACTGAAGCCGCGCCAACGTAGAGCCCCAAACATAAAGTCCCAATTGACTCTGTCGAATGCTTTCTCGGCATCAAGAGTGATAGCAGCGGGGGCGTGGCTACGGCGGCCAACATGGCGGACGTGGCTTAACTGAGCTCCGTCCCGCTGCATCAGTAATCCGCCTAAATATCCTTCATCCCCCTCACCTGAGAGCTAACGGACACTGTGTGGTGCAGCGGAGGGGAATTGTAAGCCTTGGTGCGAGTCGGGGTCCAATTACGAGCTCGGAAGGAGCCATATCGTCCAAGTGCAATCGGCGGCCTGCAGCGGTGGGAGGCGCCGGGACCTCGAGGTTGGAGGCGCCCGGACGGAAGTGAGAGCGGCGGCGGCCGCATCGGCGCAGCTCCAGCGGCGCCGCAGAGCGGCCGGGAATCGCGGCAGTGGACCCGGGGGTGAGTGGCGCTGCCGGAGCGGGAGATTGCCTGTCGGATTGCTGGAGGCGGAAGCTGCGACCTGGGGAAAAGGCAGAGGCTCAGAAGCGCCCCAGACGCGGTGACCATCCCCCCCCGGGCTTTGGAGGTTGCTGACTGCGGGGACCGGAGCGGGAGGCAAACGGATACCCCGGCGGTCGCGCCGGACCTGGGCCAATAAGTGAGTCTCTATCTGCGGTGAGGCGTGGTGGGGGCGCCCTGGGCCAAGCCTCCTGGACCAAATACTGGCAGACCTTGGGAGTGCTCTTGGGCCCCATCGGCGCTATGTGCTAAGTGTGCCATCCTGTGCTCTGGAAGCTGTCAATACGACATCGCCTCATTAGCCCTAGGGCCCAACGTTGAGACTGGCTATACAGGAGCTGAGGCCCCCTGGCAGACGGCGTGGGCACGAGACCATCGGAGATCCAACTGGGAGGTACCAAGGGCAGCGTTAGGAGCTGGAGTTGCGATCGGAGCCGAGATTGCAGGCAGTCCGGTATTTGGCGCCCTGGGGTTGGACACAGTACATCTAGCAGGCCCCGGGGGGCAATATCGGAAGGGAAAGGGCCCCATACGGCGAGGGATCGCGGCCACGAAAGTAGCAGGAAGTATCACGCCGACAACCGAACATGACCAGAGGCGGGAACAGTGGTGGAGCCTCGAAACAGGGGACTATAGACAAGTTCACTGGCCCAAGTGGGAATTCCGGGGCCTCGGGGGGCCAACTGCCCCAGGGTCCAGACAATGCGGCTCTCCTGGCTGCGATCACCCAATCCAGGGACACATTGGACGCCAAAATAAGGGCCGTTGGAGCGGACGTTACACTGCTGTGACAGGACCTGCGGACCGCGGTGGCCCGTATTACAGACGTAGAGGCCCGGATCACTGGAGTGGAAGGAGATATGGTAACCCTAAAGAAAAAAATGGCCAATATGGGGAGCATTCAGAAGGGCCTGGCACTCCGGGCTGAGGACGCTGAAGGACGGGCTCGGCGCAATAACCTGCGATTTGTTGGCTTTCCGGAAGACTGCGAAAAGGGAAACATGGAGGCGTTTCTTACTAAGTGGTTGGAGGGTTGGCTCCCGCCGGAGTCCCTCTCCCGCTGCTTTATCATCGAACAGGCCCATAGAGCGCTAACCCAAAAACCACCGGTTGGCGAACGCCCATGGCCGGTGATAGCTAGACTTCTTAACTATCATGATCGTGACACGATACTGCGGCAAGCCCGATTGAAGGAGCCCCTAATGTACGACAATCAGCGGATCATGATATTCCCTGATTATACAAAACTGGTGCAACAGCAGCGGCAGTCCTTTGCAGCCGCCAAAGCCCGTCTACGAAACCTAAAAATACAATATGCTCTGCTCTACCCGGCTCGCCTACGAGTGGTCTTTCAGTCACGTATTCAATTCTTTAATTCTCCCGAAGAAGTGTTTGCATGGACTGACGAAACAGTGCGAGTTAAACCACATACCCCGCCGGCCAGGGACTCGGATTCATCATCGTCAACAGCGCCGCCGCGGACCCCCAGACGCTCCCGGAGCAGAAGCAACTGGAGGTCCCGCTCTTCGAAACGCTCTCCGGCCAAAGAAGGGAACACAGGAGCTACTGCAGCATCGGACGCTCCAAAGGTGGATCCATGAGGGGTGAGGGGCTCTGGATTGACCCCTCAATGATGCGTCCTGCACCATAATTTTAGCAACTGACAGACATTGATGGCCTGGCTGGAGACGAGGTATGCCTTCAGGGGCACCACTACGGTGCGACAAAATATAGACTAATTGACAGGGGATGCTGGTAGGGTGGGGAGGGATGGACTAAAAGGCGGACACGTGCCTCAAGTTAGGGGAGGTTTGAACTCCTAGGAGATCAATTGGAGTGTTGTTTTTGGGGCAGTTGATGGGGCTCCGTTGGGGTAGACGATCTCGGGTCTCCCGTTGGGGACTGGAGACGATCTATCCCGCGACAGGTACTTCAATGTTGATGAGGTATGGGGTGGGGGGAGGCTGGGGGTCTGAGGACGAGTTGGGGAAATGTTCGTTCAGTGGGGTAAACTTGGGGCAGGGGAGGGTGTGAGAAGGGGGGACGGGGGACTGAAGGGTGGGGGAGGGATGAGTTGTTGTGCACATGGTTGTCTCGATTGATGCTATTGGTGCGTCCTGGCCCAGAATGCCCGTTGCTGCATGCATTGATGTGCCTACACCTTGATGGCGGTTGACAACCTTGAGCAAAGGCCCACTGGGGCCTCAATGAAAGTGATGAGTTGGAATGTGAGGGGTATGCTCGATAAGATCAAGAGGGGAGCGGTGTTACGACTGGAAAGAGAGAGAAGGTGGATGTACTTCTACTTCAAGAAACACACTTGCTAGGCAACAAAGCGCTGGGCCTACAGAGATATGGCTATGATCAGGTCTATCATGCCGGTTTTGTAAGGGGTTCTCGGGGAGTAGCGGTACTAATACACAGTAGATTATCCTACACTCACACAAAGCAGTGGATCAACCCGCAAGGTAGATATGTGTTTATACAAGGCACGATAGGCACAGAGACGCTGATCATTGGGAGCGTCTATGCCCCGCCCCCGCTCCAATGGGCACTGATAGAGAAATTATTTGCTGTGTGGGCGGAAATCCCGGAGGGTCTGGCAGTAATCGGAGGGGACTGGAATGATGTCATGCGCAGCAATCTAGACAGGTGCCGGCCGGGGGGCGACCCCATTGCGGATACCCACACTAAACTGAGTGGTATGGTGCAAGGCATGGGCTGGGTAGATAATTGGCGATACCTTCATACACACGAACGAGAATATTCCTATGTTTCGGCGGTCCATCACTCGTTTTCGAGACTAGGCTACGTCTTTGTCTCTGCAGCTGCGGCCGGGAGATTTGCATCGGCGTCCATCCTGCCGCGGGGTCTCTCGGACCATTCACCGGTCATGGTAGACATTACATTAGACAAGACGAGACAGCCATTTCGGTAGCGCCTCTCTGCCTGGAACCTACAGCGCGAAGCCTATCAGCAGCACATGGGGGCGGCTATTGCTCACTACTGGGCAGAAAACTTGGGCACGGTAGCGGATGCGAGAACGGCTTGGGAGGCACTAAAACCTACATTGCGCGGAGTTGACATAGCCTGGTGTGCGGCAGCGCGCCGAAAGCGGAAGGAGGAGCTAGTGCAGGCAGCTGCAACAGTGGAACAAATGGAAACTCAGTGCAGGGCTGCGAGTCGTCGGGAGGAGGTGGGCCAGCTGCTATTGGCACAGCAATCATATGCATCATTGCTACTGGATGAGGCTCGGCTAATTTGGTTGGCTACCAAAAGTAGAATATACCAATGGGGCGACAAATCCTGTACAATGCTCCACCGGCTCTGTCAGAACACGCCTCAAGCATATGCACTGCCAGGCCTTAAAGATGACACAGGGGCCTCAATTTCAGATCCGAAGAAGCTGGCGGATAGCTTTGCCCATTACCTTGCAGCCCAATACGCTCCACAAGACTTCCTCCAGGCTCTAGACATAGACACATTTGTGGCCGATCTCCCGCCCCGGGCACTCCCAGACGACGTGCGGGAACAGCTGGAGACCCCACTATCGGCGGAGGAATTGGGTACAGCCTTAGGAGAACTTAACACCGGTAAGGCCCCCGGGCCAAATGGGTTCCCAAGTGAATTTTTCAAACGATATCATCTCCAATTGGGGCCCCACTATAAGACTGCCTTAGAGGCGGCAAGGGAGGATGGCCTCCTGCCAGCAGACTGGAGACACGCCGAGATTGTAGTGTTCTGCAAACCTGGACGGCCCCCGGACCGCCACGAGTCCTATCGTCTGATTTCCCTTTTAAATATTGAGGCCAAGATATTGGCCAAGGCCCTTGCGAACAGACTGCTTCCATATATAACAGACCTGGTACACCCGGACCAGGCCGGCTTTATGCCCCAAAGAGCGACAAGGCACAACATTAGACGTGCGCACGTGGCAATAGAAGCGATGGCTAAAACGGGAGATCAAGCGGCGCTACTACTGGCAGATATTGATAAGGCCTTTGATTCCCTGAGTTGGATCTATCTATTCGCGCTTCTTCCACGGTTAAATCTTGGGCCCCACTTTCTGTTATATATTCGGCTGCTATATGCCGTCCTGACAGCCGCAGTGAGAGTGGCCGGAGAGACGTCGATGACCTTCCCCATAGGGCGGGGCACCAGACAGGGGTGCCCCCTCTCGCCGTACCTATTTGCCCTGGCTATGGAGCCGTTGGCTGCATGGGTCAGGATAGATGCGCAGATGCGGGGCTTTGAATGGGAAATGGGGCCATCAGATAGAATCGCATTATATGTGGATGATGTCCTGTTCTTCCTTACGGATGTGAACCGCTCTGGACCACGAGTCCTTGAGATTATGAGAATCTTTGGGGAAGTATCGGGGCTATGTCTGAATCCACGCTTTGGACGCTGGGAAATCGCTCCGGGATGGGGGCATGGGCCTCGGTGCTGCAGCTGGCGACGGAGGTCTCAAGTACCTAGGGGTGTTCTTGACTGACACACCGGCTATTGCCTGGGAACGCAACATCATTCCAGTGTGGAACAAGGTACAACAGGAGATGAAATGCTGGTCCCGAATGCCCCTCAATATATACGGTAGGTCAGCCATATTCAAGATGGTTGCCCTCCCTCGCTTGCTATACCAGCTGCAGACCCACCCATGCCCGATCCAGTCGCTATGGTTCAAACAAGTCAACACCGCTTTAAGCCAATTTCTATGGGCCGGGGGGGGGGGGGGGGTGTCGAGAGTGACCCTGCGTACATGTTTTTTATCTACCTATTGTGGGGGACTGGCGACATCGGACATATTGTCCTACTACCAGGCAGCACATCTCATGGTATTAAATGATTGGTGGTATGGGGACAGGGGGGACCCAGCCTACGCCCTTGAGAGGTATCTAATGGACCCGAACACACTACACACCATCTTGTACTCGGCACGGTTAAAAAAGGGGCTACCAAGCGCCACACAGGTAGTTTTCCCACTGTGGATACAAGCATTGCGTCGCAAGGGATGGTGGGTGAAATTGACAGGGGATACCCCACTTTGGCATAATGGGCAGCTGCCGGCACTGGCGTCGCTACAGGGCTTCGGAGGATGGGATTCGATAGGAATCTCTACACTAGGACATGTCATGAAAGGCACGACACTGAAGTCATTTCAGGAACTTAGCGAAGAATTCAGTATGCCCCGCACACAATTCTTTAAATATTTACAGTTCAGGCATGCCCTCACGCCCAAGCTAGAAGGACTGGATGTCCTGCCAGAGTTCAGCCCGATAGAGGCAAAGGTGTTCATGGGAGATCTGGGGAAAAAGAAAATATCTCGTATATACCAGACATTAGTCACACACTGTTCTACAGATCTGCAGTCCCTACGGGATCGATGGGTGCATGATGTGGTGAAACTGGAGGAGGAAGACTGGCGCGAAGTCATTGAATCCCCCAGGGGGGCGGCCATCGCGGTCCGCTTACGCCTGATCCAGTTCAAGTACTTACACCGCACCTACTTTACCAGAGAGAGAATGTGGAAGGCGGGCCTGATTGAGTCCCCAACATGCTTGAGATGCAGTGGCGAGTTGGGTGACCCAATGCATACGGTGTGGGGATGTAGTGGTCTGGTGAGGTTTTGGACTGGAGTGTGGAATTGTCTGTCGGAGGTGCTGGGATGGGACCTCCCCCGTACTCCGAAGTTGGGGCTGCTGCACGTCCTGGAAGGGGTGGGAGGTAATATCCACAAAAGACACTTGCTCCTACTGGGCCTTACAGTGGCGAAAAGAGACATTGCACAGGCCTGGAAAGACCCCAGGGCTCCCACAGTAACAGGGTGGAAAAAAGGTCTTGACTTTTGAATGGGGCTGGAACGTCCAGTGTTCGAGGCTAGAGGCTGTCCCCAGAAACACTACAGAATATGGAAAAGGTGGGCGGATTACAGGGGCCTGTGGCTTGAACCCCCAGCGCATACACAGATTTGTATGTTACTATTCAATGTGGTATCGGAGAGACGTTGTGCACAGGGGGGGACCATGGGGGTGGATGGGGAAAGGGGTGGGGGTGGGAGGGGAGTTTATTTTCTTGATGAATGCATCACTGATTTTTGTTGTAATGTACTTGCTACAGCCTCTCCGGGGTTCGGAGTGCTGTGTCGTATATGTGATTCATTAATAAAAAGAGTTGTTAAAAAAAAAAAAGAGTGATAGCAGCAAGGGGGGAATTCATCTTGGAGGCAAGATGGATAATATTAAGGAGGGTTCTGGAATTATCTGTAATAGATCTGCCTTTAACGAAGCCGAATTGATAAATATTAATGAGATCAGGAACAACAGTATTCAATCGAGAAGCTACAATTTTTGCATATATTTTACAGTCCATATTAATTAAGGAAATGGGCCGATAATTTTTGCAGCGGGAGGGATCTTTGTCCTTTTTAGAAAGTAAGCATAACATAGCTTGAGTAAAGGAACCTTTGGATTCTCCCAAGGAAAGAAAGGAAGCAATCAAGGAGGATAGGTGAGGTATTAGATAATTTTTAAATTGAAAATGTAATATTTTAATATTGTCCAGTAGTCTTAAGAATAAAAATTTTTTCCCACAAGTCATACCAGGACAATTTTTAACACACTTGCTTTTTCTTGCACTCATCATTCACATACCAGCTCCACTGTATTTCAGGTGTCGCAGCACACCTTGATGGCACTCGGCTGTCAAGGTGGACCCCGATGATGAAGCATGTCACCGACCAGGTCGGTGAGTGAGGGGTTTATTAAACCAAAGAAGGGCTTTCTTCTTTCTCCACTAGAAAACCATCCCACCAAGATCGCTCTTTGAGCCTCTTATGGTGGTACTCCTTTTTTTGTTATATAGCTACCTAGCCAAGGGGACCAGGAGTACTTTCCGTCCACTCACGTGGATTAATTCCCTTTACTCTCTCCATTTGTTTATTGTATGCCTCAAGTAGCGTGCCACAAAGTGCACAGATTTACCAAGGGCACCATAGGTGCTCCCCAGACCCACAACTGTAGTTCGTGGAGGCAAGGTGCCCCTGCTCAGGCCCGCAAAGTCACTTTCCGACAGCATTTCCGTGTCAGAAAGGGCCAGCATCGTAATCCTGATGGTAGAAATGCCGTCCTATTGGGCTAATTGTGCGGTCTCCGACTGGCCGACGGGCTCCTCATTGAATCCAGCCAGACTGACCAGGCAGTTTCAATTTCGACTGCCTAGGTTGTAATTTGGTGGTCGGAATTGAAAAACGGTCGGAGGCTTTCAGTCTGACATCGTAATCAGCCCCCAAGTGTGTTTCCAGCAGAGTGAGCAATTCCTTTGACAAATTGTTTCAAGTGTAGGCTTTGTGTGCTGCTGGGATGCCTAGTCTGTTGGTTCACTTTGTTGTGTAGTTCCTATGAATACGTAGGATCTACGCATTTGTAGGTAACATAAACTAAGGGATTGGTGTACCGACTGATTCCGGACACCCCCACAGGATATGTCAGCCTATAGACCAGCTAGCTCACAGTGCCACCACAAGCCCCCGAACTTTACCAAGGAGAGAATCGTTTCTGGCAACCATTGAACATGACAACCCTTGACCCTTTAGGGATAGTGGAAATATTACAGTACCCTTCACTCAGTTAATCGTGCTCTCTTGGTCTCAGAGAGATGTACAGAATAAACGTTGGGTACGTTTTCAATAAGTATTTACTGAACCAGCATCATTCGAGTATAAAACATCTTTGCTGCAACAATCATTAGACAGAAGCAAATGTAAAAGATTACAAGCACCAATAGAGTGAACAGAAGGTAGAATTCTACCATGGTGCTGTAACATTGAATATATGCAGGCATATAAACATGACAGTAATCAAGCGTACTCCTATGATGCGGACCCTACCTAAGTGTACCTAGCATGTATATGGGTGTGAAGCAAAGAATCCCCTAGGAAAGAGCCAACCCCATTACTTGATGGGAGAGAATCAAGGACCTCATCTTAGTCACGAGTTGGATACCCAGCAAGGGATGTTAGACCGCTGCGTGTTGAAGCTTCAGTGTGCAGAGACCTGAGTGTTTTGTTTCAGCGTGGAAGCGTCTCTTCTACTTACCTAGTCAAGTTGCTATTCTTTCAAACCACAAAGGTAACCTCTGGGTTCCTACCACAATCGATATGTTGTGTGTACGATTATTTAAATGAGCCTAAATTAATAACTGCAATCATGCAAAGTAGCCCTGTCACTCTAGGATGAAGATAACAATGACTTTTGCACAGAGTATGTTAATCTCCTGTTATGTATGTCATGTGCAGGGGTTTTTACGAAGAATCCTCATACATAATAAATTAGGCTCCGTTCGAGTAAACCAATCGACATTTATTCAGCTCATTACTGGGTAAAAGGTCAGTGCTAGAACAGTTATGCAGAGAAAGGTAGGACAAATGTAGGTAAACGGTCACTTTGTTACTTAGGCCTAGATTTGGGAACTCACTCCTCATCTGAAGGTGGATAAGGGAAACTGATGCTAAAATAAGCCAGCTAAAAAGAATACAAATATTGTCATAAAACCAATGTATACGAAATCTAAAAACATGTTAAATGTAAAAAAAAAATGCTTATAACAAATCAAAAAGCTCTACAAGTCCACTAAGGAATCAATATACAATTCGACTGACTGAGCACACCGAAAGCCACGGTGCTCAGTGAGAGCAGAAGAAAAATAGTACAAAATGTTGTTTCTCATTCCAATTTGGCTTGTTTTGGAAAAAGGCAGAATTGTTCCCATCACACGGGGAGCCAACTGTTTATGTGTCCTGTTTGGGAGATGCAGCATCGCTGTTGTTACCATTTGCAGACGACGGCCACTGTAACACCTCTTGTATTAGGTCAGTAGAGCAAAGGTACTCTTCTCTGGTTCCCACAGCAGCCGCTGAGGAAGCACTGAGCACCTCTGAGCCTGCCATAGACCAATTGTCCGTTCTGCCAGGAGCAGAAGCATCTTGTGGAGACTCTAAGAATGCCGTCATCATCATGGTAATATGGTGAGGACATTGCTACACATGGGCCTTTAAGGGGTCCAGTAGTACGTCTATGTCCGTTGGCGCAACCAATGTAAGGGTCAGACACAAGTCCAACACGCATTCATATCTGCAGAATAGGCAAGCGGAATACAGGTAACGTGCAGTCAAAACAGACTGGTCTAGACAATAGAAACCAATGCTCGATTAGATCTTAAAGCCAAGGTGTGCCCAGATGAAGCACCATACGTTTAAGACAACGTTGCAGCAGCAGTGCTTTTTCAGTCTCTCGATGAACCGGGACGTCCATTGTAAAGCAGGAAAACTAAAATCAGGATACTCACTACAAGTAGTAGGACCAGCGGAAGCCCTCCAAAAATGCTTCCCAATTCGGAGTGTATAAATGCTGGAATTACTCTGAAGATCGTCTGAAAGGTCCTCAATAGTGCAGAGCCTTTGTTATGTTATGACTTTTATAAAGTGCACAGTTTCCCCAGCAAAGGGGCGTCCCTGTGCTGACGGCAGGTATTAGGAGGCTACTAGCAGAATGCCGGGCCTGGAGTGGAGAGGTAAGGTGCATTTTAATTGCCTTACTGAATGCCAGGTAGTTATTCATGCTGCGGATGTGCTTAGGAAGTGAGTTCCAGAGTTTAGCTGCCAGGGTGCGGAAAGAGCGCCCACCAGCACGCACCCTCCTCACCCGTGGAACAACCGCCAGATGCTGACCCATAGAGCGAAGTTGGCGAGTGGGTGTATACGGTAAGAGTAGGTTGGCCAGGATACCTGGAGAGGAGCGATTCATAATTTTGAAGGCAATGCAGAGGGACTTGAACTCGACGCGCCTAGCCACCGGCAGTCAGTGTAGTCGGCGGATGGCGTTAGTCGTAGAGTAGGTTCTAGGAAGGCCAAGAAGAGTTCTAGCTGCCGCATTTTGAACCCTCTACAGTTCCAGGATTTCTGCCTTATCAGTCCCCAGGTAGAGAGAGCTGGCATAGTCCAATCTAGACATAATGGAGGCCTGGATAATAACTTGCCGGATTGATGGATCAAAGAAACCCAGCAGCTGTTTGAGCCCCCCGAGAAGTCCAAAACAAGTCCCTGCCACATTCTTGGGTTGGACCTAAAAACTGAGGGCCGAGTCAACCCAGACACCCAGATTTTTAACCACCTGTTTGGGGGCGGGAGCGCATCCCTGGGTTGCAGGCCACCAGCGCTCGCTCCACAGCTCTGAGTCTCTCCCTACCAGCAGAACCTCAGATTTGCTGGCGTTAAGCTGGAGGCAGTTGGCAGTTGGCAGTCATCAACTCCGCATTAGCTGCAAGATCGCTCCGAAACTTGTGAGCGTCCTGCGTAGAGTTGTCAGAGAGTGCTACTACCAACTGAGTATCATCAGCATAGGATACTTCTGTTAGACCTCTGCTCATGGCAACAGCTGCTAACTGTTGGACATACAGGTTGAATACCGTCGGGCTCAACGCTGAGCCCTGTGGCACCCCTTGTTTGATAGTATGAATCAGGGAGGCAAAAGAGGGGCAGTCTCTAAATAGGAGCATCATCCTCCTAATAGCCAACATGTTAAAGATACGATAAACCATTTCGTCGAAATGGAGCAGGGAGTTCATAAGGACTAGGGCCTCTATCTCAGATGAAGACCTTGCAAACTAGAGATCAAAAGTTTCACGGGCTGAGGTTATGGCCACATCTTTCTGAAAAAAAGCATGGCTTTCAGTCTGCTCAGAGAATCAAATTGTATAAAGGAAACATTCAATGAGGCCATAGCGTTGCCTCCCTAACTATGTGGGTCAGTGGAAACAATACTTGCATCCAACTAGTAACCCTGAAACTTACTGTGACCAGATATGCTATGCCTGGTACCATCCCCTTGATCACTTTGCCCCTGGATTCAAGCTAGACTGGCTGATGAGGGCTGTTAGCCCAAAACCGGTCCCAGGAGGCTTGTTTCCAGTCCAGGAAAGACATGGCTTGGCAGTTCGGGCTGGATTCTTCCCATGAGGCACAGGGTCAAGACTGATTTGCATATAGTTGTGTCTGAACTGGGGTGGCGAAGTGAGCTAAAGAACAATGATAGATTCAACCCAGCTCTGTGACTCGGGGTGAGTGTCTAAAAAGTTTCAGCGCTCCATCTATCATCTCCTTGTGTTTGCTTTGTTCACCCTAAGTTGGCAGGGTATGAAGTTGGCAGGGTATGCCCAGATGTGGGTCCCTTGCTCACTTTGCCACTGGATTCAAGCTAGCCTGGCCGATGAGGGCTGTTAGCCTGAAACCAGTCCCAAGATTCTTGTTTCAGGTCCAGGGAAGACATGGCTTGGCAGTTCGGGCTCAACTATTCCCATGAGGCACAGAGTCAAGACTAATTTGCATATAGCTGGGTCTGAACTGGGGTGGCGAAGTGAGCTAAAGAACGATGATGGATTTGACCCAGATCTGTGACTGGGGGTGAGTGTCTGAAACGTTTCAGCACTCCGTACATCATCTCCTTGTGTTTGCTTTGTTCGCCCTAAGTTGGCAGGGTATGCCCAGACGTGGGTCCCTTGCTCACTTTGCCACTAGATTCAAGCTAGCCAGGCTGATGAGGGCTGTTAGCCTGAAACCAGTTCCAAGATGCTTGCTTCCGGTCCAGGGAAGACATGGCTTGGCAGTTTGGGCTGGACTGTTCCCATGAGACACAGGGTCAAGACTGATTTGCATATAGCTGGGTCTGAACTGGGGTGGCGAAGTGAGCTAAAGAACGATGATGGATTTGACCCAGATCCGTTACAGGGGGTGAGTGTCTGAAAAGTTTCAGCACTCCGTAGTACATCATCTCCTTGTGCTAGCTTTGTTCATCCTTAGTTGGCAATATATGCCCAGACGTGGGTCCCTTGGTCACTTTGCCACTAGATTCAAGCTAGCCTGGCTGATGAGGGCTGTTAGCCCGAAACCGGTTACCAGATGCTTGTTTCCGGTCCAGGGAAGACATGACTTGGCAGTTCGGGCTGGACTGGACTTATGAGGCACATGGTTAAGACTGATTTGCATATAGCTGTGTCTGAACTGGGGTGGCGAAGTGAGCTAAAGAACGATGATGGATTCAACTGAGATCTGTGACAGGGGGTGAATGTCTGAAAAGTTTCAGCACTCCGTCCATCATCTCCTTCTGTCTGCACCATCTCCCAATAGCCTTGATCATTCAGCATTAAATAGCTCCCATTCAACAGCAACTCGAACATCGGATGAATCATGGCAGCTGGGGAACCTTTCAAGTGACAGGGCAAGTTAGCAACCGAATCATTACAGGCTCCGTGAAGCAAAATGTCCTTGCAAACCAGGGACCCACTTGAAGCACTTTCACAGTGTGAACTGCTGAAAAAACGCCAGTGTCCCAATTCCTGCACGTTGCCAGAACGTAATGTTTGTAGTGTCCAGCTTAACAAGAGAATGGACCGCATTTGTAAATGTCCATGTTGAAGAATAGACAAATCCTGTTCCATTATGTCTATTGCAGAATACACAATGTTGCCAAGTGAATAAATCCTGGATGATAGTGTGGACATGCCATTGTTGACCACAGCCAAGGCGTTTTCAAGGTTAACCCTATCTATTTCACGTATTCTCTCAGCAGCCTCTTGTTGAGAGATTTGCTCATTGTAAATAGCATACAAGAAGCGCTTTCGATGTGGCTTATAGGGACCTAACAAAAAATCCCTAAGATCCATGTTATCTGAGAGAAGAGATAAGTGTTGTTTCACCTGGGACAGTGTCAAGTTCTTTAGCCACTCTAGGCATAACTTCCCAACACTGTAAGATGCCATTACCCCCAAGTGTTCTGATTGCACTGATCAGTCCTATGGATACTAAACCCTTCGGTAGTATCCCTGAAACTTGACTGACACCTATTTTTGTCGATAGGCTGGGCCAACCATCCCTTCCAATAGGAGTCTGATGAATTGTAAGAACTATTGTGTAGCATGGTATATAATGTATCCTTACTTTGTAGTTTTGCCTACCCTCAAAGTGTTTAAGTGAGGGAATCCAAGGTAAGTTCAAATCGTTGATCTTGGCTAGTCAAAGACAGGAAGTCTGTTGCAGTGTCTCGTTCATGAAAATCATTAAAGATGTGTGAGGCATGCTCTAAATAAGGCCTCTGTTCCCTGAATTTGCTAATCTTTAGTCCCCAGACAGACTTTATGTCTATAGTGTACCTCCAAAAGTCGAAACCCTCTAGAGACAGTAGGGAAATAAAAGAAGCAGAATATATCAGCTTAGTATTAGTAGGATAATTTTCTTTGTAGAAGTAGGTGCTAGCCTATTGTAACAAGAGGCCTATTAGGAAACTTCTCTACAAATGTTGTTGAACTACCTTTCGGCGGTGTTGGGCAAAGTTCCTATTGTTGGTAAGTGAAAACACTATGTGGGATATTTGCTTTTTACAAAAAATGGTGACCATAGTGTTGGTAACAGAACATGGTGTCAAAATTAGATGAATCAACATACAATTCATCATTAGAAAATGCAGTGGATTGTTCAAAATCAGATAGCATAGTATGTACAGTTTCAATGCCCCAATCATCAGAGAGAGTACTAGAGGTGAAGACATCACTAGGAGAAATGTTTAATAAATGTGGTATTCTTAAAAGTTCAGTAGGACCATACACATCATTGTTATGTTATGTTATGTTATGTTAGGGTGATTTATTGTGCGCACAGATACTCCAGCCAAGGAGCGTCCCGGCGCAAGGACAAGGCAGAACATAACACAACAGAAAATTAAAACAGAACAACTAAAACAGGAAAGTTTTTATCGCCCTCCGAAAAGTCAAAAGGTCCTCCATCAGACGAATTTCAACAGGGAGGGAGTTCCATGCTAATGCAGCCATGACCCTGAAAGAACGGCCTCCCATACGGCTGAGCCTAAATCTGGGGACCACTGCAAGGGCCAAACCCTGGGAACGGAGACTGCGGGTGGGGACATAAAAGGAAAGGCAGCTCGACAGAATTTCCGGGCCGATACCTCTCAGAATCTTAAAAGCAAGACACAAGATCTTAAAGAGAATGCGCTTCCTAACCGGAAGCCAATGTAAAGAGCGAAGGACACCTGCCACAGAACTGAATCTGGGCAGGCCAACAATCGCTCTCGCCGCGGCATTCTGAACCCGTTGCAAACGGGTTAGTTCGGCCTGGTTAGCCCCAGCCAGGAGAGAACTGGCATAATCCAGGCGAGAGATGACAGTAGCCTGGATCACCAGTTGCCTGGTTGGGGCATCAAAGAACTTGAGTACTGGTCTCAAGCCCCTTAGAAGTCCAAAACAACAGGCCGCAGTCTTTTGTGTGTGCCCTACAAAGGAGAGGCCGGCATCCAACCACACCCCGAGATTTTTCACCTCCGACACCGGAGTCGGAGTAGGTCCCAGCTCTGAAGGCCACCATTGGTCGCCCCACAGCTCCACTCCCTTACCGACGACCATCACCTCCGTCTTTGTGGCATTAAGCTGAAGGCAGTTGCCTGTCAGCCAACTAGCCACCGCCTTCAGTCCAGACTGAAACCTGGGGGCCGCAATTTCCGCGTCCCCGCTGAGAGTAACCGCCAGCTGTGTGTCGTCGGCATATGAGACCAAGGTTAGGCCCCACTGCCTCGCGACATCAGCCAGCGGTCTCACGTAGAGATTGAACAACGTGGGACTCAGCGAGGACCCTTGCGGAACCCCCATGGCCAGCGGTTGGTAGTTGGACTTGAAGGGAGGAATGGCAACACAGAAGGAGCGGTCGTCTAAAAAGGAGCGGAACCATTGCAACACCTGACCGCCAATACCAGTCTCCTCGAGCCGGTGCAGGAGGATGCTGTGGTCCACCGTGTCAAAGGCGGCGCTAAGGTCTAACAAAATAAGCGCCGCCGTTTGACCAGCATCCAACCTTGCCCGGAGATGTTCCACCATCACAAGTAACGCGGTTTCCGTACTGTGCCCAGCACGGAATCCATTTTGTGTGGGATCGAGGGCATTGGTTCGTGCCAAATGCTCAGACAGGGCCAGATTGACGTGGGCCTCAGTAATCTTGGCTGGCCAGGGTAGCAACGAGATGGGGCGGTAACTTTCAGGCTTAGATGGGTCCAGAGTGGGCTTTTTAATAATTGGGGACACCACGGCTTGTTTCCACTTAGCTGGAACTACTCCCGTTTCCAAGGACAGATTGACAAGGGAGCATATAGCTGAACGCCCCATAAAAGCCTGATCCCGAAAAAGAGCAGGCCTTACCGGATCGGATGGAGATCCGGATTTAACTTGCAATGCAAGTTTGTCAAAGCCGTCCGAGGTGAGGGGGGGGAAAACAAGCAGAGTAGTCTGATGGTGAGCCCCATTGATACTTTCCTCACTGTGCCCTGTACCAGGGAATGTCCGATAAATAGCTTGCACCTTCCCTAAAAAGTAGGATGCAAGGGATTCACAGTGGGAAAGAGAGCTTTCGGTCGTAGAGGTAATCCGCTTCGTCGTAAGATCTTTAACGGCCTTAAAGATGGCTTTCGACGGATTAGAACTGTTCCGGAATTCAGCGGCATAGAAGGCCGCACGGGCTCGGCAAATGGCTCGATGGTATAGCTTGACGGACCTGGAGTATGCGGCTGTCCCAAACTATTCCGTCAGGTACTGGAACTACTGTAATGTTCTCTAAGGACAAGCCCCTCTGTTCACGGTGTTATGATGCATGCGGTTTCAGGACCAAGTTCACAGGTTGTACTGCAGAGCATTCTGGGAGGTAATGTCCATTCAGGAGCAAGAAAAAGACAGTCACTATACCACTTCAAAGGACTATGAACAGTAGACCAATTTCAATCCCTAGCTGTAGCTAGGGAAAACCAAAGTAAGTCTTTTTCAGCCAAATGTAGAAATCAGGAATTTGTTGTTTGCAGAGAACAGGTGGTGGCGGAAACTCAGGTTCACTTGGATCCGATGGGAAATAATCAAAATCGATGAAATAGCCAGATACAGTCTGATATATCTTTGGTAGCTCAGCAGGTTTTATGGAACTGGCAAATGCCTCAATTCGAAACATATTCACATAGAACTCTGTCTTAGGCCAAATTGAGATCTGTGTTTAATTTGTAGTTTGATGTTGTTCAGTTTCGACAGGTACAAGTTGCTTTCCATTCCATCACTTCACTGAGAGGAGTCTTCAAAAGGTATTAATCCTTCCATCTGAACTTCCTGTATGGTAGTGAGAGGAGATCGGTGGCTACGCAGGAGCCCACGCAGCCTACTGTTGAGTATCGGCCACATAATGTGGTTTGATCATATGAATTGAACCAAATATTTTATCTTTGTAGCCGGCAAGAGGCGGAAGTAAAACTGTGCTTGTTCCTTCAACATCCAGGACGGGTACAGGCGCTCTCTAAGATGGCTCAAATTGATCTTTTCTCTGACCAGGTCCCCAACTTTTGGGACGCATGCAGGTCTTGCCGGAACAATTTTCACTTCTCCAATGGTGGTGCGTTTTACTTGGACGTTGCTTTGTAATGTCCAGAATTCCTTGAATTCTTGTAAAACAGCCAAACGTTCATTGATGTCAAATGGTTTTTCATACGGCACTGTGCTGCCACATTTGAGGTCTGGTACCCACACTCTTTTCCCGAACAGAACTTTATATGGAGTAAGGCCCCCAGGGATTGTCTTGGCATGTTGTTACATGCCCTCTGGATCCCTTATAGGTGATTGACCCAACTGCCAACCAAGCCTAATACCCGAGATGTTAAGGATTGTTTTAAGTCCCGGTTCTTCCTCTCCACGATCGAGTTTCTCTCAGGATGATACGAGGAGGAGTACCTTAATGCTACACCCAAAATTCCCATGGCTTCTTTCTAAGCCTGTGACCAAATCGCAGGGTCGGAATGTAATGTGCCAATTGCGTATGTCCCTATTAAGACAAATCCATTATAACAGTTTGGGCGTCAGCCAAGTGCTGAGGCAAAACCCATATGAATTGAGAGCATTAATCCAATGCCACCAAGATACTTGTAAGCCTAACTTTACTACTCCTAAATTCTTTTTGTGAATACCGAAAGTCGTAAAGTTAGGATTTGTCTCTGTTTAGGAGTAGTTAAGTTAGCAATCCTAACTTTACTACTCCTAAATACCTTTTGTGAATACCGAAAGTCATAAAGTTATAATTTTGTCTCAGTTTAGGAGTAGTAAAGTTAGGAATCCTAACTTTACTACTCCTAAATGCCTTTTGTGAATACTGAAAGTCGTAAAGTTAGGATTTTGTCTCAGATTACTTTTGTGAATCAGGCCCTGTGTAAGGTTTCTTTATCGTTTTACTACGTCTCTGTAAAGTGTATGTAATTCTGCTGCTCGCAATGTATCAATCTCTGGATGTGGTGTGCAAGGAGCTAGGCCCGGCCAGGTCGCTCCTTCTCTGCTGAGTGGACAGATTCTCACATTTGTTGTGGCGTGGTGGAGGGTGCCTTTAAACCAATTAATATGCTCATGGTATGTTAACAGGATTTCTACGTCAACGTATGCAAAGTATGCTTCAGGTGTCTCATCTTCAATGTAAGTATGAAACAAATGTGTGTGTGCATCTACAGGCGGGGATTTGACCCAAGAATAGAATTCCTCTGTTCTGAATACCTTGTGTGCCTCAATCACGAAGGTAACACTACCAACCATTTCTAGGAGGCAATCCATTAGTTTCATAGTAATTGCATGTCTGCAATTTTCAGTAATGTTAGGAACTTCCTGATCTTTTTCCCCCTGCATTCGCAATGTCATCTCCAGTGACAGACACGGTGGGGGGAAGTAGTAAGAAAAAGAAATAAGGTTTTACACAGTGTTGGGAACTACAATCCTTCAAGCTTGAACAAACCTACAACTAATACATAGGATATACCTACTCAGCTGCAGCGGATTTCCCTTCCCACTCCAGACGTCTCTGGTTAAATGTGAGTAGGGGTCTCTGAGAAAGCAGTTTGTAGGTAACATAAACTGAGGGATTGGTGTCCAGACTGATTTCGGACACCCCCACTGGATATGTCAGCCTATAGAGCAGCTGGCTCACAGTGCCACCATAAGCCACTGAACCTTACCAGGGAGTTAATCGTTTCTGGTAACCATTGAACATGAGAACCCTTGTGCCTTCAGGGATCATGGAAACAGTCCAGTACTTTTCGCACAGTCAATCGTACTCACTTAATCTCAGAGAGCTACACAGAATAAACCTTGGGGACATTTTGAATAAGCGTTTATTGAACCAGCGTCATTCTAGTATAAAACATGTTTGCTGCCACAATTATTAGACAGAAGCAAATGTAAAAGATTACAAGCACCAACAGAGTGAACAGAAGGTAGAATTCTACCACGGTGCTGAAACAGTGAATATATGCAGGCATATAAACATGACAGTAATCAAGCGTACTCCTACAATGCGGACCCTACCTAAGTGTACCTAAGTGTACCTAGCATGTATGTGGGTGTGAAGCCAAGAATCCTCTAGGAAAGAGCCAACCCTATTACCTGATGGGAGGGAATGAAGGAACCCGTCTTGGGCACGAGTTGAACACCCCACAAGGGATGTCAGACCACTGCATGTTGAAGCTTCAGCGTTCAGGGACCTCAGTGTCTTGTGTCAACGTGGACGTGTCTCCTCTAGTTAGCTAGGGAAGGTGCGGTTGTTTTATACCACAAAGGTAGCCTATGGGTTCCTAAAACAATCGATATGTAGTGAGTACGATTATTTAAATGAGCCTAAATTAATAATTGCAACTATGCAAAATAGCCCTGTCGCCCTAGGATGATGATAGCGGTGACTTTAGTACAGAGTATGTTAATCCTGTTATGTACGTCATATGCAGGGTTTTTTACTAAGAATCTTCATACATATTAAATTAGGCTAGTTTTGATAAAAAACAATCAGCATTTATTCAGCACATAACTGGGTAAAAGGTCAGTGCTAGAACTGTTATACAGTGCAAGGTAGGAAAAATGTAGGTAAAAGGTCGCTTTGCTACTTAGGCCTAGATTACAGAACATAACAACTTGTTGAGGTTGACTAGTGCAGTGATAAGTGGGTTTTTGAATTGGGCCGTGTGTGAAATTGCAAAAATATTTTTCATGAAGTTTTGCAAAATTCCAAAGACATTACATGAAACTAAGTGAAATTAGGCTTTAAGAGAGAAATGTAGTTTGATAGGCTGAAGATTGGCTGAAGTGTGACTTTGTTCACGTGAGCGCATACTTTGAGTTGAAAATGTATTGGAGATACTGGCTTGAGAATTGTTCTAGTATGAAATCTCTATTGCTGATACATTTTCAGAGCGAACCAGTCTCCTGTGGGCAAAATTTAACAAATACTGTAAAGCAACATTTTGAGGCATTTTGACAAAAAGTGAAATTCAGGATTTTCACAAATTTCACCTGCCTAATTTAAATTTCACTCACGCTTGCTTTACAAGATATGAGCTTTGCAGTCTGTGAGTGGTTGTAAAAGGGTCCTCTATATAGTAGAAGGAATGAGATATAAAAATGGCACATCAGAGCAGAATGGATTCACAGTCCAATTTGAGCAGCTTTTGCAAGAGATGTGGTCTTCATAGTAGAGTATGCGCCTTCCTGGATTGCAATAGCTATCCCAGGCATTTGCTGGCTATCCTTGGCATCCAATAGGCATTTGACAACCCTAAAACCCTAAAAAAAAAGAGCAGGCTAGAAGTATTATCTGACTGTACTAGGATTCCCTCGCCCTTATCATGTACACGTGCTCGTAATTCCAAGTGTGTCAGCTATGATTAAATACAGTGGCGGCTCCCCGAGGGAATGCTGCGGGTGGTGGGGTGGGGCAGGGGAGGGGCAGGGTGGGGGTTAGTAAACTCGGGACTGGGCCGAATGGAGTTGAGTAAAGAAATAAATAAATAAAACAAATTACATTGCGCCCTACCTAATTCATAGGTACATGCTAAAAACCTTTGAGTGGCCTGTGAGTGTAGGCACTGTCTGAAGAGAGCAGGTAGGTCTGTGAGGTGTTCATTGCTGCTATGGCAGCAGAATGCCTGCCTATGAGAACCAGGAAGTGAGAAGGTAGGCATAAGGATCAAAGGAGGGAGCCAAGTGGTCGCAGTTTCAATGCCTGGGAAAGCTTAAATGGCATTCCTTTTATTACACACATTTTCACACACAATAGGACCTTGGTCAACAGTAACCTTATCTCATGTAGATGCAGCCGTTTGGAAATTACCATTTTTAGGTCTCGGCTGGCGTTGGAGTGCGCATGCGTTTATGTTATACGCTGGCTTCCCATTGGAAAGGAGGGTTTTAGGTTGCCTCCCTTTGGCTTTTTGCTGGACTGGCTCACCTGATTCATGGCTGTTATGAACACTTTTCTTGTCTACTTGTTTATTTAACAAGCAGATAAGAAAAGTCTTCATGACAGCTGTGAGCAGGCACTAAGTTCAGAGGCGCACAGGGTCACAGGGAGGACAAGGCAATGGCAAGAGCTTGCTTTTCTGATGGTTTCAACGTTTTTACTTGTAATTCACTCCTTTCAGCTGTGTTGGGCTATGGAAAATGTCTCCACCAATTAACTGTTTTCTTTAGCATTGTGTTTACCTATGCGTCGTCTATTTATTGCTCCTTTTTCAACGTTGCATTCTCCATAACTTTTGAACCCAACATGTATGTGGCCTAATTTTTTTCCACTTTGCGTATTCTTCTTTTGCTTTAACTTGTGTACATTGTGCAGTATTTGTTTCGTATTGTGCTGTTGTAATTGTAGTTTATTTGGGCCCCGGATGCGCACGTGCTCCGTGGCTCGGGACAAGGGACCCAAAGATCAGATTAAGTTACTCTGATGTAGGGAAAGCTTCCCCAAATAATACCCCCAAACATCCGGTGACAAGTGAGGCTGGAACTCCAACCCCTGTCACCCCCATTCTCTCCTGCCCCAGCACCGGAGCGGAGCACGAAGGCTCAGTCCCACGCGAGGGCTCAGCACAAAATCCAGTGCAGAGTGACAGATCCAATCCTTGAGGTGGCAGAGGGAGGGCTGTGTGGAGGGGCCTGGGGGAGCAGAGAGTGCGGGGTGGAGGGGCCGGAGGGAGGAGGGAGTGGTGACAAATCGGAAGAAGAATGGCAAAGTAAATGAGTGTGGAAAGATGTGAGCACGGTATACACACGTCACGCAGAGAATTCAGGGCTTGTGAGGCCAGTGTGTTCCACTTAGAGCGCCTCACTTAGGGGCAGACCCCCATCCCACCTCAACCAGGCGCAAGCTCAGAACCTGCGTGAGGCCGAGGCCCTGTCTGCGCCATCACGGAGCGCCAGGCTCTCCCGGCTCAGACACAGGGCCTCTCTGCTGTGCTACCTGGCCTCTCTGTCAGTATGCGTCTCTGCTCTCCTCAGACCCTACCCATCTCTTGGCCTCCCTGTCAATGTGCTTCTCTGCTGCCCTCAGACCCTATCCATTGGCCTCTCTGCTGCTCTACATGGCTTCTCTGTCAGTGTGCTTCTCTGCTCTCCTCAGACTCTCATGCTACCCATCTCTTGACTTCTCTGTCAATGTGCTTCTCTGCTCTCCCCGCACCCTACCACTTGGCCTCTCTCCACCATTACATGGCCTCTCTAACAATCTACTTCTCAACTCAGACGCTATATCTTGGCCTCTCTACTCCGTTACATGGACTCTCTGTCAACATGATTCTCTGCTCTCCTCAGACCCTATTCATTGGCCTCTCTGCTCCGTTACATGGCCTCTGTCAACATGATTCTCTGCTCTCCTCAGACCCTATTCATTGGCCTCTCTGCTCCGCTACATGGCCTCTCTGCAAATGTGCTGCTCTGCTCTCCACAGGCTGTATCACTTGGCCTCTCTGCTCCTTTACGTGGCCTCGCTAACAATCTACTTCTCTGTTCATACTCTATCTCTTAGCCTCTCTGCTGCGCTACAGGGCCTCTCTATTAATGTGCTTCCTGGCTCTCCTCAGAACCCATTCATTGGCATCTCTGCTGTGCTACATGGCCTCTCTCTCAATGTGCTTCTCTGCTCTCCTCAGACCCTATCACTTGGCCTCTCTGCTCCTTTACATGGCCTCTCTAACAATCTACTTCTCTGCACTCTTTCAACCCTCTCACCGGGCCTCTCTACTCATTCACTGACCCTCTCTCTGTCACTTGGCCTCGCCGCTCTCTCATTTAGTCTCTCCACTCTCTAGAATCATCCAGCGTAGCAATTGGTCTCTCTCCCCTCAAAAGGCTCTGTTTACTCCCACTAGCCCTCTCTTCCCTTTCACTGACCTTCTATTCTTTATCACTGGCCTCTGTTCTCTGTTTTCACCCTCTTTGCTCTGTCACCGGGCCTCTATTCTCTATCATTTAACCTCGCTGCTCCCTTTCAAGTCCTCCCTGACTCCATGAATGCCCCTCTCTCTCTGGTCTGTCCTTGGCCATGTGCCTTCCAAAGTCTCTCAGGCCCTAGCTTGTCTCTCTAAGTCCCCAGACTGCCTCTTCTCTGCTGCTGGACCCTCTGTTCTCTGTCCATGAATCTCTCGGTTGTCCCTGAATTCACATCCTCTGTCCCTCTCATGTCTGCCTGAGTCTCAGGCATTCTTTTCCTTTCTCTTACTCCCTCTTTCAAGCTCCTCATACCTTTTCTATTCTGCTCTTTCCCTCCATGTGATCCACTCGTTTCTCTCTTTCTACTTCTATTCCTTCTTCCCTACACCCCTCTTCACCACTGGTTCTTTACCTCTTTTCTTCCCCTGTCTTTTCCCCCTCATCTCTTCTCCTGTCCATCACTCATTTTCTCCCTTCCTCTCTACTCACATATGTTTGTTAGCCTTCCTCTCGTCAATCTCTTCCTTCCTCATTCTCTCTTCTGCTCTCCCTCTTCTTCTGTATCCATCTCTCCTTCCCATCTCTTCATCCCGTCACTCCCTCCTTTTGTCGTCCTCTTTTTTCTGCCTTCATCTCTGCTCCCCCTTTTCTGATTCTTCTGTTCCTCTCTTTCTCCCTCTCTTTATTTTTCATTTCTTCTTCCTCTTTGCTCCATACCCACACAGTCTACCTTCCTGCTCTCCTTCTTGTGCTTCATCTCTTCTTCCCCTCGTCACACTATCAATTCCTCCCCACTTACTCTTTCACCTCTCTCTTCTGCCTGCCATATTTCTTACTCCCCCAATCTTTCTCCTCATTCTCTCCATTTCTCTGTACTTCATCTGTGTCCTCCTTTCCCCTCACCTCTTGTCATTTTTTCGCTCTTCTTCTGCTGTGTTTTTTCTTCCCCTCAACTCTACTTCCATTCACTCCCCCATTTTCTCCCTCATTCTTCTGCAATTCGTTCTTCTTCTCCTCTTTTCCTCTCCCTCCCTCAACTCCCTCTTTCAATCTCTACATTTGCCATTCTCACGTTTTCTCCTCTTCTCATCTCCTTCTTTAGATCCTTCATTTTCACACTCTTCTTGTTGTTCTCTCTTTTCTCCTCCTCTCCTTTCCATCACCCTCTTATTTTCTCTCTCTCTCTCATTCTTCTGTCGTTCTCTTCTCCCCCTCTTCTCTACTTATCTCCACTCCCTCATTTTCTAGTGCACATAAAAGTACCATTGTGGGGCTTGTTTGTGTTTACTCCCGAGCCGCGTCATTCGACGTAAACCCCAGCCAAGGCACAGTTGTGCTCAGTGAAAGAATAGCCACCCCATCCATTAGGCAATCCTGCCCCTCCCTTTTTTGGCCTCGCTCTGCTTTCACTTCCGCTCTTTTCTTTTAGACCTTCTGCCCTGGGGCAGTGACACAGATGTAACTCGGAGACAGAGGCGTGGTTTCATCTTCAGAGTCTGTCTCTCTCTATCTACCTCTCTACTACTCTCTACTACTCACTCTCTACTACTCACTCTCTACTACTCTCTCCTACTCTATCTACTACTCACTTTCTACTACTCTCTACTATTCACTCTCTACTCTCTACTCACTCTCAACTACTCTCTCTCTACTACTCTCTACTACTACTACTCACTCTCTACTACTCTCTACTACTCACTCTGTACTACTCACTCTCTACTACTCATTCTCTACTACTCTCTACTACTCATTCTCTACTACTCTCTATTCTCTACTACTCTCTACTATGCACTCTCTACTACTCTCTACTACTCACTCTGTACTACTCACTCTGTACTACTCACTCTCTACTACTCTCTACTACTCACTCTCTACTACTCTCTACTACTCTACTCTCTACTACTCACTCTCTACTACTCACTCTCTACTGCTCTCTCCTACTCGCTCTACTACTCATGTTCTACTACTCTCTACTACTCACTCTCTACTCTCTACTACTCTCTCTCTACTCACTCTCTACTACTCTCTAATACTCACTCTCTACTCACTCTCTACTACTCTCTACTACTCACTCTCTACTACTTTCTACTCTCAACTACTCATTCTCTACTACTCACTCTCTACTCTCTACTACCCATTATCCACTACTCTCTACTACTCATTCTCTACTACTCTCTACTCTCTACTACTCTCTGCTACTCACTCTCTACAACTCTCTACTACTCTTCTCTACTACTTACTCTCTACTACTCACTCTCTACTACTCTCTACTCTCTACTCCTCACTCTCTACTACTCTCTACTACTCACTCTCTACTACTCTCTACTCTATACTACTCACTCTCAACTACTCTGCTACTCACTCTCTACTACTCTCTATTACTCACTCTCTACTACTCTGTACTAATCACTCTAATACTCTCTACTACTCACTCTCTACTCTCTACTACTCACTCTCTACTTCTCTACCTCTCTCCCTACCTCTCTCTCTGCCTCTCTCTCCACTACTCTCTATTCTCTACCTCTCTACCACTCTCTACCTCTGTACCTCTCTCTACCTCTCTACGTGCACACATATGCACATATATCTATATTCACTGAAAAAACCATAGGTTATAGACCATATATAGTTAGGAATTAGCATTTAGAAAACCTTATTTTACTCACACAAAACCATTGAAATTCCATATATAGTTAGTTGCACTAACTATATATCGCGCACCCGCAATCCACTGCTGATGATGTCACATATTACATCATTCATGACATGGTCAGTGACATCACTGATGACATCACTGATGACATCTCAAATGACATCACTGATGACATCACTGATGACATCTCATTTGACATCATTCTTGTGCTAATACGATAAACCTCTTCAGACTCTAATATAACCTTAGATACACTCAGTGTATACAGACACTCACACACTGTCACTCATCCATGGAGTTACTCACACACCTAGTCAGTCATGCAAAGAAACAATCTCACCTCCATTTCCTCAACTATACAGTTATACACACCTTACTTATTCAAACATATACTAACACATATTTACTCTCTTATACAATCCCTGATACAAGTTCACAATGATCCATACAGCCACTCACACATTCAGTGGCTCTCATGCACAGTTATTTATATATGCCAACTCTCACATGTACTGTGTTTTACATATGTACTTACTATGACATGTAGCATTGAGATATCCATTCACTCATCAATACACTCATGCACACAGTCAACCGCCCATGTAGCTTTTTCCACATGCACTCTTGAACTCATACACCTAGTGAATCAACTGCTCACACATCTATGCACAGAGTCACACACCTCCCAGCCACCCCCACACAAACTCAATCTCCCATAGAAATACTTGGGCAACCAATTAATAACACATATAGCCTCTCGTATAGCTAATGATCAACACATGCAGCAGTTTACATCACAACAGACATAATGATGCACAAATTAAGACAGTTTAGTCACTAACCCATGCATTCAGTGAGACACATTTAATCACTCACTCATACAGTCAGTCACGCACCTACTAAATCCTTCATCCAGACACTTATACATCCACTCATTCTTCAATATCTAAGACATATTTTAACTTTACAGAAACATACAGTCACTGGATGTTGTCATCAGTGATGTCATTTGAGATGTCATCAGTGATGTCATCAGTGATGTCACTGACCATGTCATGAATGATGTAATATGTGACATCATCAGCAGTGGATTGCGGGTGCGCGATATATAGTTAGTGCAACTAACTATATATGGAATTTCAATGGTTTTGTGTGAGTAAAATAAGGTTTTCTAAATGCTAATTCCTAACTATATATGGTCTATAACCTATGGTTTTTTCAGTGAATTTTCAAGGTTTTGTAAATGCTAATTCCTAACTATATATGGTCTATAACCTATGGTTTTTTCTGTGAATTTCATTGGTTTTTTAACAGCTAATATCTGTAGCTGTAAAATGTATTCTTCTTTAAATCCAAAAATATATTTTATATGTTTATGAATAATTTTTTTTTAAAATATTTTTTTTTCTTCGTTCCCGCTTCGCGAATCGGGAAGCTTCCCGTTAGCTGACCTTGATGCCGCGAAATAGACCGCGAGCCGGTAAACGTTTCTTTACCGCAAGTGCCGCGTTAGAAAACAACATCGTGACGCCTCCCGTCCGCATGACGTTTCACGTTGTCGCGTGATACGTCATATGACGTGCTACGTTAGCGAACTGGTACGCGAAGCGAGTCGCAAAGCGCAGGTTTCTGGAAGCAAACCGGGAGGCCCTGCAAAGCGCTTAACGTAAACACAGCAAGTCATGTGACTTGGTAATAACACTTTTCATTGGTTCATTTCACTTTTGGTTTCCTAATGATGTAAGACTAGGTCATATAATCTAAAATGAACACTTTTGATTGGTTGAGAACTCTTGTTTTTCCCAAATGATGAAAATCCCTCCTTCTTTCCTCACTCTGACTTTCATCATTGTGAGAGAAAGACCCTTTGTGATCACTGAGCAATGGCTTCTTTAGTAGCTTCAGCTGGTGCTTCCCCACCACCTCCACCACATCCAAGGAAGAGTGGACCACCTGCTCAAGTTGTAATTCAACAAGAAGAAGAAGAAGAGGAACAGGAGGACGAGCACGAAGAGAGGCAGTTTTTGCCTGAGCAGCCCAAGACGTCTCACCGGAAAGAAAACTTCATTTGGCAATTTTTTAAAATTCCCAAAGGTCAGAAAAAAGTAAATGCAAGATACGTAACTTGCCTTATATGTCAAGATAGACTGTCCAGAGGGACCGACAAAAAATACAGTTTCGGAAACTACACAATGCATCGCCATATGACTAGGTGGCATCCTAACAACTACAGTGCTGCACAGTTTCGGAACGACCTAGATAATCTCCCTATTATGGCCAGAAGATCTGTTGTACCGGAAGTAACGGGACCAGAGGGCAGGGAGATGGTGCCAAATATACAAATGAGATTTGGTGAAGTAAAACACACCTGCGTATTTTGCGATGGATTCATTTCCTACGGAGAAAGAAGCATCACTCTGATCAACAGAGCTATTGACTATCATATGCAAGTTTGTCCGAAACGCCCAAAATAATAAATACTTCTTTTTTTTGTTTTGTTGCTCCTGTTGAGCCCTTTACAATGAATCGTTTTCATTGCCCCCTCCAAGAAAAACCCCAAAAAATATAAAACTGTTCCGAAAAATTCAAAAACAGTAAAAAAATGTTCAGAAAAAAAAAAAAAAAAGTTCTTTTCAGAACTACCTCCCCGTTATTAAAAAGTTGGTACAATATTTGGAACTGTGCCAACCTCTATTTCTCTTAGTTCGCTTCCTAGTTCGCTCGCTGGTACGCGAACTGGAAGCGAACCAAAAACAGTAAGTATAAGGGAAGGAAACACACACTTATGTTAAAAGAAAGACAGCTATAGGGGAGTAAACTAGAGATACTATTACCCATAATCCACTGCTGATGATGTCACATATTACATCATTCATGACATGCTCAGTGACATCATCAGCAGAGGATTGCGGGTTTTTTGGCAACATGCCTTATCCACGGTTTAATAACGCTGCCTTTTGCTTTATATAAGTTTTCAAATTGTATGAAACATATACCAATAGGTCGTTATGAACCTTTAGGTAGTGCTTTTGTTCATGAGGTCTGGTCGCTTCCATACACATACAGATGTTTCAAAGATGATCAAGAAGTTTATCTGAATGGAGAGGAATGCACTGAGACGCCAGATCATTCACTAATGTGTAGGCACATACAGTTACACGATTCATGCAACAAACACCGACCAAATATGGCTTGCGTGTTGCAAGGCACGCCAGTTCCTGCTATCATCCCCACGTTCAAGTTGTTGGAAAATGGTAGTTATTTGATGCTCAATAATGAAGATTGTTCTGAGTTAATTAAAAGTATTCCTTTTATCGTAACAGTAAGTGAACGGGTTATTTGCTGCAGAAATGTTCTATTTCCTCCCACACATGAACATAGGGAGTTTTCAATCTGGCCACAAATACCAACCTTGGGACACGTTTCAACGGCATGGCAAGAATAAGAGCTCTTTTGTCTCAGAGAGAGGTGGCCTTGAGTTCGCCCGTGAAACTTTCGTACTTCACATAGCGAACACCCGTACACAGGTTTGCCTTTCAATTTCAGCAACATGTTTCCGACTATCTTTAACGCATCCTCCACAAAATCCCTGGCACACTTTTTTAAAGTTGTTACCAGTGGTCTCGTGACTTCATTTGAGAAAATCTTTGGAGTCATCCCTGCTCCCTTTCATTGTATTTTCTGCACTCTGGTTCGTGGATTGGCATTTTTACTTGCATTACCAGCGGACGCTCTTGTGCTTTTTTACATTTTTAAATATGGATGTCCCTCCTATGCAACCTCCGACCCTGCAGCTGCTGACACTGTTCCGCAATCGCATGCTAGAATATTATGGCACAATGCTGTTGGCGATATTAAGCACGGCATATGGATTATCTTTTCGATTCTCCTACTTCACCTGTGTCCAGCCTGTATTTCACTGCCTGACCTGTGATTTCGATTGGGCCATTGATTTGTGTCTCTGCGGACCGGTTTCTCCTGACGTCGACTTTAATCAGCTGATGACTCCTATCATTACTCACGAGTTGATTTGTCCTGGCGAAAGGATTATGGCTGTGGCATTGATGCATGGACTACTTGGTCCCTGGAATTTACTGGCGGCAGCACAGTCTTTCTTGGAACAGAGCTTTCTTGAAAACCCACCGAGCTGTCCTCTGATGGTGATAGAGGATCCGGTGCTGGGAGAGCACGTATGTTCTTTTCCGCTTTTAAATTGGATGGCTGAACTGTTTTCGGATGAAGACGGTGACTTCCTATTGGAGGCTGTTGCAGCTTATTTTGCATACACAGTTATGTCATAGACCTTTTTCATGTTTGATATGCTGAGTACTAGCATTTCATTGACAATTCATTGACTTATTTGTCAAGTTTTTATTATTTACCTTGCCTATTGGCTTAAGACTCGATAAAGTACTTGGCTGTTTTATTTTTCTTTAGCATTGAATTTTCCTAGTTTTTAATGCTTTACCTTGCGGACCGTCCACATATAAACTTGCAATCTGCTCTCATGAGATGGCACTTCTATTATCTTATTCAGTTCGTTTCCGGATCATGAGGAGGTGTCATCTAGGTCCTGGATATCTTTACACCGTGTTAAGTTAGCATGGGCTCATTACCGGTTTAAACGCCATTTTTCCTTTTTTGCAACTTCTGCACACGACACTTAGTTGTTGCTTTAGCTTTCCACCTAGTAGTTCATCGTGGTTTACATGAGAATAATATGTTATTGGTCTACTATCTGCTTTACTTGTTAAACTATATCTGTACAGCGAGTGCTAAAGTTTCAAGAACAACACGATACAGAATTGTTATGAGGTCTGATCTCCACGACTTCATACTCATAACATAAGTGCAACTTCTGCCAATTCTGGGCATGAGGCGGGTTTTATATTGCTTTGCCGAACACACATACACAACAGTTGATGCGGTTCACATGAAGAGAGAGCTGGTGTATGCTGATGTGATTCCTTCAAATCTAAGACACTAAAGTATGGGCACGCCCTAAACCAACACAAAGAGACCTTCTTAGCAAATAATATAATATGTGTATTAGGGAGGGTGAGATATAAGCAGCCGCGGGCCGTGGAGGGAGTTACGATGGGGCAGGGAGGCGGGGAGGGGGAGAAGCAGGGTGGAGCCCTCTCTACCTTGCCCCTCCCCCTCCCCGCCTCCCTGCCCCACCGTAACTCCCTCCACGGCCCGCGGCTGCTTATAAGTGTTGCTAACTCTTATTCATTTACAGCATGTTAACATACTGTCACCATTCGCTTTTTATGTACTAGTAACTATGCTGGTAATTTTGCTACTGATAATATGTGTACTTGTATTCTCCACCCTGCTTCTCCCCCTCCCCGCCTCCCTGCCTCACCGTAACTCCCTCCACGGCCCGCGGCTGCTTATAAGTGTTGCTAACTCTTATTCATTTACAGCATGTTAACATACTATCACCATTCACTTTTTATGTACTAGTAACTATGCTGGTAATTTTGCTACTGATAATATGTGTACTTTTATTATCTAAGGTACTACGCCTGAGAAGACGGCATTAGTAAATAAACATTTCAAATACACATCTGTTCTTCTTAACTCCATGTTCTGGTTTCTAAGAAATCTATAACGACCGACTGTTCATGAGTTCCACGTATCCTGAGGTACTATAAGTTCATATTCTGGATTGTCTAAACATTGAGAGTTTGTTATATCCAATGTGACACTGTACCTAGCTTGCTAAATAGTTTTTGATTACTAACGTGAGTTTTGGGACACCCTAATTCGCCGAGGTTCCAATCCTCTGTCCACAGTTCTGTGTGAGAACAGAAACCCTGCGACAGGGGCACCCCCGACCCTTGCTGGAGCTTCATCACACTTGCGATACAACTCCAGCAATGCATTCGCCGAGGTTCCAATCCTCTGTCCACAGTTCTGTGTGAGAACAGAAACCCTGCGACAGGGGCACCCCCGACCCTTGCTGGAGCTTCATCACACTTGCGATACAACTCCAGCAATGCGCCACCTTTACGGCACAGATACATCACGCATCTGTGCTGTTTTTGCCCCATGATGCGCCGCATTGTAAATGCAGCACACCATAGGTGACGGAACAGCGGCACAGAATGACTAACACATCCCTGGTGATGCGCCAGTCATCATAAATGTATCCCTATGCTTCTTATCTTGTTAGAGATGAACCGCCATATGTATCATCAAAGTTATTTGCATTTCCTAAATAGCGAACTTTAAGGAATAAATAGCGATTCTTTACCATTCCTAGTTTGCGATGAGCTATTTGCTAATTAGCCGAATGTAGCCCAATGAAGCCCAATGTAGCCCAATGTAGCCCAAAGATGGCCGCCAGACACACAAAAAAACAAATGTAGCCCAAATATCAGCCAGATGTAGCCCAACTATAGCCCAGTGACAGAATGACCAATCAGCTTCGCAAACCTCCGTTACGCGAAGCGGAGCGCTGTTACAGATATATATCTTTTTTTGAACGTTAATTTCTCAAAATCCACTGGAGCACATATATTGAGACCTAGCAAAGGCACATCGGGCTACCAGTCCCTAATATTTTGCCAAGTTTCGTGCAAATCCATTCAGCCGTTCAATTATTATTTTTATTATTTTTTTTTGCCCCGCGGGGCCCTTTTAAAACCTCCACATCAAACCTAGGGGGTCAGCGAGGATCTACTATGCCCCCTTATAGTTATTTCCCCCTTTGTTTTGACCTCCTCTTGTCTCTCGATCCTACCGAGAGACAAGATGGCGGCCGCTACGGACTGTTTGGAATGTTGACAGACGCCGGAGAACCAATCAGCTTCGCTTCACAAAGCTCCGTTGCGCGAAAAGTCCGCGAACCAGAGCGCTGCCTGGTCCGCGCTTACAGATATATATCTTTTTTTAAACGTTAATTTCTCAAAATCCACTGGAGCACATATATTGAGACCTACAAAAGGCACATCGGGCTACCAGTCCCTACAATTTTGCCAAGTTTCGTGCAAATCCATTCAGCCGTTCGGGCTAAAAGTGAGGCCAACCGCCCTATGGAAAACTCAATGTTAAAAACACGTTTTGGGACCCCCCTTTTTTCTCGGCCCCCCCTGGACGAACCCCCCCCAAATTTTCAAGGGCTGCTCAGAAACAAAATGTGCCATTTTCCTGAAAATTTCAGCCAATTCCGTCCACAAACGCCAAAGTTATTAGACATAGAATTTTCAAAAAACCCATAGAGAAAAAATCCTAACTATATATACCTACTGGCGACCGCCAGTAGGTAATATATCTATATATATCCGCCAGTAGGTAATATATCTATATATATTACCTACTGGCGGTCGCCAGTAGGTATATATAGTTAGGATTTTTTCTCTATGGGTTTTTTGAAAATTCTATGTCTAATAACTTTGGCGTTTGTGGACGGAATTGGCTGAAATTTTCAGGAAAATGGCAGATTTTGTTTCTGAGCAGCCCTTGAAAATTTGGGGGGGGTTCGTCCAGGGGGGGCCGAGAAAAAAGGGGGGTCCCAAAACGTGTTTTTAACATTGAGTTTTCCATAGGGCGGTTGGCCTCACTTTTAGCCCGAACGGCTGAATGGATTTGCACGAAACTTGGCAAAATTGTAGGGACTGGTAGCCCGATGTGCCTTTTGTAGGTCTCAATATATGTGCTCCAGTGGATTTTGAGAAATTAACGTTTAAAAAAAGATATATATCTGTAAGCGCGGACCAGGCAGCGCTCTGGTTCGCGGACTTTTCGCGCAACGGAGCTTTGTGAAGCGAAGCTGATTGGTTCTCCGGCATCTGTGAACATTCCAAACAGTCCGTAGCGGCCGCCATCTTGTCTCTCGGTAGGATCGAGAGACAAGAGGAGGCCAAAGCGAAGGGGCAAATGACCATAAAGGGGCATAGTAGATCCTCGCTGACCCCCTAGGTTTGATGTGGAGGTTTTAAAAGGGTCCCGCGGGGCAAAAAAAAATAATATTAATAATAATCGAACGGCTGAATGGATTTGCACGAAACTTGGCAAAATATTAGGGACTGGTAGCCCGATGTACCTTTGCTAGGTCTCAATATATGTGCTCCAGTGGATTTTGAGAAATTAACGTTCAAAAAAAGATATATATCTGTAACAGCGCTCCGCTTCGCGTACTTTTCACGTTACGGAGCTTTGCGAAGCTGATTGGTTCTCCGGCGTCTGTCAACATTACATACAGTCCGTAGCGGCCGCCATCTTGTCTCTCTGTAGGATCGAGAGACAAGAGGAGGCCAAAGCGAAGGGGCAAATGACCATAAGGGGGCATAGTAGATCCTTCCTGACCTCTTAGGTTTGATGTACCATTTTGCCAAGTTTGGTGTAATTCCGTTCAGCCATTCAGGCTGTAGACGTATGTAAATGTCCTATGGAAAATTGCATGGGGAAAACACATTTGAAAGTGTTGAAATTTAGAACCAATTAAAATGTTACTTTGGTTTTGTATTTGTGTGTGATGAAAGTTAATTGGTTATGTATATATCTCAAATGAGAGGAAACCACAGCCATTTTGTGATACTACTGTCTGAGGTACATTTGTGAGGAATTTTTGGTGGTGAATTTCTGGTGTTTGATTTACACAGTACTAACACTTCTCCTACTTTTAAAAAGGTGAGTTGTTAATTTGTAAGGGGAACTATGTTGTACACTTGAAGATAATTTGAAAAATGTTTTCTGTTATTTATTTGCAGTCCTTCTGTTATACTAAATACTTGATAAAGTTAGTTTTATATTATGTATTACTAAAAACGATAAATGAAAGTGATTATTTTTTTCTGCAATTTACAGCAAGCAATTTCAAAATAAAATGGCTCACAATGAAGAGACCGTGGCAATTTCTTTTGCATTGTCCACTACATTGATTGAAATTGAGAGCACCAATAATGAAATATTGTCACAAGGAGGAGATGACTTGTATGATTTCATTAGATTGATTGAAATTGACAGCACCAATAATGAAATATTGTCACAAGGAGGAGATGACTTGAATGATTCCACTACATTGATTGAAATTGAGAGCACCAATAATGAAATATTGTCACGAGGAGATGACTTGAATGATTCCACTACATTGATTGAAATTGACAGCACCAATAATGAAATATTGTCACAAGGAGGAGATGACTTGAATGATTCCACTACATTGATTGAAATTGACAGCACCAATAATGAAATATTGTCACAAGGAGGAGATGACTTGAATGATTTTTTTGATCAATCTGTTGATGGCGAATTTATCGAATGTTTGGAGACCATAGAGTTACAAGAATCATCATTGCAGACTTTTAATGAGGAGATTCCAGATGAGATGATTGAAGAGGAAATTGCTGATGAGGACATGTTACTAGTTCTTTCAAATTTAGAAAATTCTGAAGAATAAATTTATATTTAGAAATCAAAAATTGTTTGAGACATTATTCATTTTTATTTTTAATTTATGAGGTTGTAGCGAAGTGATTGTAGTATAAAATGAGACTTATAGTATAGAGTGCAACATTTTTATGTTACATGGAAAGTTTACTCATATTTACTTCCCTTCTCCCACTATATTATCTCCAATGTGTATTTGACATCTCTTCTTCATCTCCGGCCTCCTTTCTCTCACTGTGTGTCTCTGATGCATCTTATCGCTGCTATTTTGTGTAATTACAGAAGAGAGTAAAATAAAATAGTTCGGAACGTGAAAAGGGGGCAAAGTAGAGTACCCCTCACCCCCTAGGCCTTCTCAGGCGGTCCCAAAAGGATCAGTTTCTGCTTTCCTGAGAGATTATGGTATGAGTTCCATATACCATATTAATTTGCATTACAACATGCAAGATATATATCTCCTATTACCAACTTTTGGAGATATTCGCGCTAAGCGTGAATATCTCCAAAAAGTAACACCTGCCCTGAGCAGTTCTTAGCCATGTTATCCAATGGGAGGTGGATAACATGGCTAAGAGCATTAGCTCGGTAATGCATGAATATCGCTGACTTTTTAGCGATATTCATGCATTGCGGCCGTTTTTTATCGCATTTGCGATAAACCTTGATAATAGCAAGGTTTATCTTCGATAATTTCTGACGATGCTTAGCGGTAAAAAATTCGTTGGTAAGCATCGTTAGCGATAAATATCACTTAACTTTGGTAATATGCACCAACGTCTGTTAACGTTCGATTCAAAGGAAATGAGGAAGTGTTGAAAAACATTGTTTGCGCCATCTTGCCTTTTTTGAAATGCCACACTTTTGTCGTGCACGGCAGCCATTTTAGATGCCTTGACCAGACCCACTCTCTGCACGCTGTCGATTCGTAGCATGGCTCCCCACCCTCGCAAGCATCTTCCCCAGGCACTGGTCACCCCCGCTCTCTGTGTTATGCATGGGCAATAAACCTCCCCCCATCTGCGCTGCTCTTCCCTGAGAATCACACTCTGTGCCCGCCCGACACCTCCCTTTCGCCCTATTCACTACCGCACCCTCTGACACTCCTCTTCCTCTGTGTCCGATTGTCCAGGCTATCAGCTAGCCCTGCAGATGTAGTTTATGGCTCCAGCTGTAAAGAATCACCCCTCTTCAAATGAGTTATAGTAGATCAAGGCCCACACCCGATGAGATCCGTCACACCACACGTGTTCCTACTATCTGAAAACCATCCTGTATTGTGATTGGGGAGGGGACCGAGCCTGAAGCGGAAGATTCTATGAATGACTCTTTGTACATCAAAGTTTTTACAATTATGTGTCACATTAAAAATATATAGCACTCCAACAAAGTAGTAGGAATATAAAACTTTAATAACATATAAATAAATACAACAAAACTAAAACAGTAAAAACATTTAAACAACGAAGAGACCGTGGCAATTTCTTTTGAATTCCTGATGAGGACATGTTACTAGTTCTTTCAAATTATGAAAATTCAGAAGATGTTGCCTGGGGGTGGGTCGTCAGTAGCAGTCTGTTGTGCGAATAGTTCCAAGGCAGCAGAACGCGCTGAAATCTAGATGACACGAAAGTGATGTCTAGTAAGTTGCCGCCCAGCAAATAACGGCGTGGGGCGCCGCGGGGGTGAGTGAGTCCAGTAGGCACCACAGCTATTCTTACCGGCATTGCAGAATTACTGCTGGGGACAATGCCTGTGCTGTAGCAGGGTCACAGCAGAAACAAAAAGGATTCTGTTGAAGATGTTGTTGGTTTTCAATTTGAAAACAGTTCTGGTGTCAACTGCTATGGTAATGTAGTGGTTAATGTTTTGTTTTCTCCAGAAAATGTAAAAGAGGGGGAGGCAGTCCAAAGTTCCGTTAAAAGGGCAAAGGAAAGGATCGGTGGTTTGAACTATCACTTCAAAAGGGGAGGGGGTGCAACAATTTTTCCTACCGGGTCACACTGTGCTTTCACCGGAACTGAGGTCTGCAGGATTCTAGTAATTCAAAGTGAGGCTGGCGCCAGCATGGGAGCGCCGACGTCCCGCGGATACAGTTTCGTCACTCCACGGGCGATCATGGCAGTCATTCCCCATCGGGGGTCGGAGACTCCCGCGGCTCTTGTAGAATCTTCAAGGTCGTGGAGGACTACGGTGGTGGAGTCAACCAGTGACCGGGCCATTTCTTCATGCTGGGCCCGCTCTTGCCAGGTCGATCGCCATTTTGAGAGTTCGGCAGCTACCGGCGATCGCGGGGTCACATGAGCGGACGGGCTCCACCCTGCCGGGCGAGACGTTGCAGCATCGCCACAGTGGACGAACCCTTTTCGGGGCGCCTGGAGCGCTGAGGGTGCAGCTGGGAAGCCTTCACCTGAGGAGGCGGGAGAGGCCTGTTCGCACCGTCTCTCCCTCCAGTGCACCCCACGGCGCCCCGCTTGACATTTGTTATGGCCGGTGGCGATGAGGACGGGGGGGGGTCGGATGCATGTGCAAGACATCCCCCCCAGTGTTGTCAAAGCCATTTTTGAAGAAAGAAGTGGTGCCTGGCGTGTTGCCGCTGCTATTACGAAGGAGAAAAGAAAAAATGTCCCGTCCGTCTTTGGGCCGGGCTTCCGGTGGATGTCGGCCGGACGCCCCTGGCTCTGGCCCCATGAACGGGTTCCTTGGTTTATCGGCTGCAGCCGGATCCCGTCGGCCTCGGCCCCCCGACCGTTGGTGGCCGGACCGGAAGAGCATGTGGCGGGACTACCTGAAACTCTCAAGGGCCACCGCGGCCAGACTGGGAGAGAGAGGGGAGGGTCGAGGAGACATTCCCCCCCCTGCAACTCTTCAGCGTTGTAAAGGCAATCCCCTGGCCGGGTCCCGCTGGCCTCGGCCTCTCCTCCGGCTACACCCTACGTTAGGATCTCCTGGCCGAGGCGTGGCAGCAGGACCCGCCTTATATGGGCTGCTCCCGGCTGGGCGTAGCCGCAACCCTGCCCCACCTTGGAAGTTTCCAAAGTGGGGGCGGATGTTCTACTGACTTGCATTTTCCCTAGTCTATCGATTTTTTTGGCGTGGCAGGCGGTGGGACAGCGAGGGGTGATTTGGTTTCTCTTACTGTTTTTCTGGTCTCTCACCACTGGCATATTTCTAACGTTTTCTTGTTTCTAGGACATTAATAGGTTTTATCATTACGTTATGTTATCGTTTCTTTGTTCGTTGTTTAATAAAAGTTCATGTTCATCAGTGGCCTACTGATTTTCGTTTTCCTATTCTTTTCTTTCCAGGTTGTTTCATGCTAAAGTTTCTGTTAACAGGATACAGTGATCACTTCGTTATTATTGCATATGTCCTTTTCACTAGGGGTGCTCTCTGGTCGGGCCAGATGACGTATCTCTAGTAAATGGTCCGGGTGAAACAGGTGCATCAATCAGTGGGGAGTAGATAGGCATGACAGATTACAACGGGGGAGAAAGGTCCGCATTACGTACCCTTTCACTATTTGCAAAGATTTTCCTACGTATATTTGCAAACAGGGAATACCTCCAAAAAGAACCAATTCCCAAACAGTCAATGTTTGGGGAAACAATCAATCAATGAGGAACGAAATAGGCACGACGTGTTAAAGGTTTGCGTTACCTACCCTTCACTATCTGCAAAGGGAGAGAGAATATTCCTATTCTTCCTCGTTTGCAGGCAGAGAAGATTCTTAAGAGAACCAACTTCGAACAATTCAATGGTCGATTCAAACAATCAACAAGGGGTACTGTGAACACAAATGAACGCCGCTTATGTACATACACATTGGTATTATCAACAGGTTGTTCCTAATGTTTCTATTTTAGGGAGGTCAAAAAGAGATCCCATTAGTGGCCTACTGATTTTGCTCGATTCCTTTTGTTTTTTTACACGATTTTTCGCTATCTGCAAAGACTAAACAGAGTATTGCGACTCTGTGCTTGTTTGTAAATAGAGAATGAACCAAAGAGAACAATCAATCAAATGGAGAGAGAAGCAGGCACGACGGATTGCAACGGGGGCAAAGGCCTGCGTTAACTACCCTTCACTATCTGCAAAGAGAGAGTACTCCTAATAGAAATGAGGGGTGGGGGGCAGCATTCAAAGCAGATCAGTGTGCATAAACACGAAAATGTTTTTACTTACCACGTACTTGACATTCGACAGCTTATGATATTTGCTATTAAAAAACCATTGAAATTCACTGAAAAAACCATAGGTTATAGACCATATATAGTTAGGAATTAGCATTTACAAAACCTTGAAAATTCACTGAAAAAACCATAGGTTATAGACCATATATAGTTAGGAATTAGCATTTAAAAAACCTTATTTTACTCACACAAAACCATTGAAATTCCATATATAGTTAGTTGCACTAACTATATATCGCGCACCCGCAATCCACTGCTGATCATGTCACATATTACATCATTCATGACATGGTCAGTGACATCACTGATGACATCACTGATGACATCTCAAATGACATCACTGATGACATCACTGATGACGTCTCATTTGACATCATTCTTGTGCTAATACGATAAACCTCTTCAGACTCTAATATAACCTTAGATACACTCAGTGTATACAGACACTCACACACTGCCACTCATCCATGGAGTTACTCATACACCCAGTCAGTCATGCAAAGAAACAATCTCACCTCCATTTCTTCAACTATACAGTTATACACACCTTACTTATTGAAACATATACTAACACATATTTACTCTCTTATACAATCCCTGATACAAGTTCACAATGATCGATACAACCACTCACTCATTCAGTGGCTCTCATGCACAGTTATTTATATATGCCAATGTCATGTATTCCTATAGGTTCTGAATTGATCCCCCTATTCCTGACCCTATTCTGGTTAAACTAACTATCAAGTTAACTAACAGTCAGCCCATGAGGCAAGAAAAGCCCCCATGATGCAGATACCGTTATCTGACGCAGTCACACTACGGCACAGGAACGTGTTATCTGATTAGGTCATAACGCATGAGATCTAATTAGACAAGCGACATTCCTCCAGCCCCTGATAAGGCATACGACGTTCTCATAACAAATCAAACCTATGACAACCTGGAAAATCCGTGCGGCCATTGTTTTGATTTCACAGAGAACTTCAGTAAAAGAATGTGCTAACGAGCAAGTCGTATGACATCTTTATTGACGTATCTATGTCCATCCTTACGTCAATCTCGGCACCTTTAAGGTATAAATATTGCCGATCTTGCCCTATGCAAACACACGCGTGGTGACGAGACGGAGCAGCCATACTTGCCGAAGCCCAGAAGCAGAGCAGACCCCGCTGGCAGCAGCCCCGCCTTCCTGACGCGCTGAGAGACGCGCTGCTATCTCCTACCGAGAGACCCAGCACCGGCGTTTTCGGGCAGCCCTCGCAGTCAGCCTGGAATATCGAGAGCAGAGAAAGAGATACCATTCCTCATTCATCCTAACTTCCAGGTACAGAACTGAATAACCCCTCACAGAGAATTCTTTAGTTATTCACTTGGCAAAAACAAACTTAACTTAAACTGTAACTTTCTCTTCCCGCCCACGCATTAGACTTAGGTCAGGTACACGGGGTAGGCATATTTAGAAACACCAGTTGAGTACGTTTAGTCAAATGTATATGTGTATGTAAATATATTTTAATCATTTTAAACATCATATGGCTCAGAAACCATATCAATGTTTTTACAGTATTATTTTATACTATTGCTTTTAATGTATGCACTTTAGTTAACTATAAGTATTGCAATAATATCGATCCATTTCTCTTGTACGAGAAAAGAGACGATCAATAAATAACACCTTTTTATTGAACACGCCCGTCTCTTCCTTTTCTCTACAATCTGATGAGACTAAGAATGCACGTACTGACTGAGTAAAATAATTGCCTTGTGCTCACACGACTCTGGAGATATACTCTTGATTAGGGGAGAGCAAAGTTGTCATGTTCTATGGTTGTCAGAAACTAAATCCCTTCTTGTCTAATCAGGGGAGTTAATTATTTCCTGAACATTCGAGAAAGTTTCTAGCGAACTCTGAGCTACGCTGGCAAACCCAAAACTTAAGTCTAGTATCGACAGTAGTAGACCTAGTTAACGTCTGGCCTAGGCCTTTACTGCTGTAGGTATTATTCCAATGCGCAGAGCCTATTGGGATGATAGGAACTACACTACATGGCGCCCAACGTGTTTGGAAAGGGCGATAAAACTAACGTAAGACATTTAGAGTAACTCAGTCGTGCTTTCTCACTCAGACCCCTTTTCCCAAATACTCCAAAGACGTCTGGAGTGGGTGAAAGGTAATATCCTCCAAAACCTCGCAGGAGGGAACTCCTATGTAAGGTTCTTGGTATAGTCAACGTTGAAGGATACACTGTTCCAAAATATTGTGCATCTAATCTTTGTTCCATAAGAAACCTGATCTGCAAACAAACATAATACCATCCTCTCGGTAAAATGGGAGACAGTGATGAAGAAAGAGAGGCAGTTAGATTAGCAGCTGAAATAGTAGCAGCTGATACTGCAGCACTAGATGCGGACGGGGATATAATACTCATCCCGGTCGCCAAAAGGAAATCTATAACCTTAAAACTTATAGAAAATGGACTGACACCTAGAGGTGGCACAGTCATATTCGTAATTGAGGCACACGAATATCGGCAGACAGAGGTATACTATACATGGATACATTTTCCAGCAGCAAATGCTGTAACAAAGTACTTCCACTATTACAAAATAGAGGTTCCACCCGACATTTACACTCCTTTCGAGGAGGTGGAAGTACCACTCAAATTCCAAGAGCATTTGCTCTTATTTGATGGCGCCCTAATACATAACAATCACATTACAAGGCTCGGTCCTTTAGGTAGACCAGGAGCAACGTGGCCGGTCTTAGCCGGATACACACCACACCCAGACATCAAAGGAATGTCTACTGGAGAGCTGTTAATACAGCTAAAACAATTACTAACAATTCATAGACAATTAGTCCAGTATGTAATGCGGACTTCAACAATTCAGCCAGCGATTAAACTTCCACAGCTGACCCCTCACCAGGGGAACACAAATAAAATCACACCACAGAACATCCAATCCTGCCTAGGTAAAGTTCCGGCTAAATGGGAACAAATACCATTCTGGTTGGCACAGAAAATCACCCAAATAGAGGCGGTGTTTCCTGACACCACCCCATTAGAAAAACACAGGATTCTGACTATATGTCTCCCAATGGGAATCGCACCACACATAGAGGACTGTGATACTTGGGGTACAGTCTTTGCTTCAATCTACACAAAAACGCACGGTGTTCCATCCATTTCGGTAATACCAGATGTGCTAAAACAAATTCAAGATGAATACGGTCCAGAACCAGCTTTAACTCTTGGTATGAAATTACTGAAAGACTTCAAGCAGGTCTCGGCTATATTATTAGCCAATATAAAAGGTGAAGCAGCAAACGTGGCGATCCGCCAGAGGTTAAAAGAGACAGATATAGCAGACCAACCAGCTGAAATTGCCAGAATCATAGAAAAATCCTATGAAGAACTAGGTAGAGATAGTTTAGGTGGAATACCAGTAAAACCGCAACTGACTGAAAGTCCAGAAAAAATATTTTTTAATAATAATTCACCAAAAAAGAACTGGGATGGAAACAAACAATCCAATCCAAAAGAAAAGAAATTCCAGTCCCGAGGAAGGTCTCCTAGGCGAAGGGAGAAATCTCCGAACCAGAGACACAGGTCACCCCAGAGTGACCCCTCTGGGAAAAGATATAACCTTAGAAATAGGGATAATATTAAAAAACCTGATAGATATCAAGACATTGATACACGTTCCTCTCAATCTTTTCAGACTTCCTCGCAGAAATCGGAAAGAAGAGGACGATCAGAACAAAGAGAAGAGCACGCCAAGTCCAAAGACAAGGAACCTGCTCAACAAAAAAAGAAATTACAATTTCCAAAAAAGAAGGTAGCCAGTATCAAGGTAGTTAACAATGCCGAGAATACTGAGGACACAACTGAAAAACGGAGAGTGGGCTCAAACAATGCTAGACAGCGCAGCAGAAGTGAGCATAGCTCGCAAAGTCCTTATGAATCATCTGGAGACAGTGGACACGAATGAATATCTTCAAGTGGAAACTGCAGACACCAGAGTTAGCAAACCCCACAAGATATACGAGATAACATTACGTATAGAGGGAGATAAGACTAGGAAAATAAGGGGACTATTTTGTGATAACCTCTCCAAGGGTTATGACATCCTTCTAGCTGAAAAAGACTGGCCACCAGAGTTTGTCAGGGAGTGCCCTCATGGCGAAGAAGTAATTATGCCTGCCTTCTCGAATCAAATCCCGATTCATAAAAAATACACACTTGCTAGAAAGTGGGCAGTGGCCTTAGCACCTGCTTTATATAAAAATCATGTAGGATGGGATGAGGATTCTCCTCCTCACAAAATCCAGTTAAAATCACAACCTACTGCACAAAGGCAGTACCCAATTAAGCAAGAAGCTAAAAAACAGGTAAATGAAATACTAGATCAGCTAGAATACCAGGGGTTGATTGAAACTTGCACCTCACAAATGAACAATCCTTTGTTTCCGGTCTCCAAACCAGACAATTCATATCGTCTAGTTTTGGATTACCGACACCTTAACACATGTTGCAAAACCTTTGCAGTGCAAAACTCACACAGTGCTGCACTAATGAATAACATAGTGCGCAAAAAATACAAAACAACCTTGGACATCTCCAATGGATTCTTTTGTCAAAACATAGCACCAGAGAGCAGATCTTTAACTGCATTCTCAGTAAATGGCACTCAAAAGCAATTCTGTCGGTTAGCCCAGGGGTACAAGAACAGCCCGGGGGTATTCTCAGCGAGAGTAACAGAATTACTACATCTATATGATGATGAAGCATTATCTTATGTCGATGACATTTACTTAACAGACGATGACTTGGATACTCACTTGAAAAGAGTGAACACCATAATACTTGGGTTCGCAGCAGAGGGTTACAAATTCAACTTTAAAAAGTCCAGAATTGCCCATCTGACAGTCCTGTTCTTAGGATATGAGTTATCAAGTGAAGGTAAAAGCCTGGCAGACAATTTCCTAGAGAAATGTGCCGTAATCCAAGCTCCTAAAACACTAAAAAACCTACAGTCAATTCTAGGCTTCCTAAATTTCGGAAGAACATACATTGCAAATTACGCAGAAAGGGTCAAACCCCTTTATGATCTAATTAAACCAGACTTTAAAAGATCCAATTGGACTCAAACACACACAGAGATTTTGAGATCCTTACAAACAGACATGCTAATTAAAACAAAATTAGAAACACGTGATAACACACGCAATCTTGTGATTCGAGTCATCCCAGGGAGATGCGGATTCACATACCTAACCTCTAATGAGGGAGAAAAGGTACCAATTGCATTCAAATCATACTTGTACACAGAAGCTGAACAGAAATTCAGTAATACAGAAAAAATCATTCGTGCAGTTCAAACCGCAATAGCTAGAGAAAAAGACATAGCTGACGGTAGACATATCACAGTCAGAACAGCAGAATCAGCCTTTGAGGCACTAACAACACCGTGTAATTTACCAACAACAACATTGAATCCGGAATGGATAAAATGGGTGAATTCAATCACAACGGACAAAGTATACTACTACTTTGATCCAGAACTAGAAGAATTAAAAAATCTAAAATATGAAAAGACGTATCCTCTGCCAATCGACATTCTGCCTCTACGACATTACGCCTGTGTAATCTATACAGACGGACATGCTCAACCCTCCGTTTGGGGAGAACAAGCATACAACCCCACATGTGAGATTACAAAAGAAGTGTGGCGCGGAGGTAAACTAAGACCTCTATTAACAAAAACACACTCAGTTGAAACTAATTCAGAACAACAAACTGAAATAATAGCATTGAAAATGGCGCTAGATAATGCGGATCGCGAATTCCCGACACTTATAGTGTCAGATTCATATTACTAGGTCAAATCATATAACAGCGATTTGCAGACATGGATTCAAAACGGTTACAAAGATGACACAGATGCACCAATAAAGCAGAAACTGCTCTGGGAACAAATAGCTCTTTTACAAAAAGAACTACCAAAGACTCACGTGACTCACTCACTGAGTCATCAGCGTGATGGCGTTCACGTTGTAGGGAATTCATTGGCTGAGACAGCCACAGCGGCAGCCACTAAACCGGCTCCCGTAGATCGAAAAAAGCGTACATTAAAATACATTGACGGTGAAACAGTGCTGGCGGTGAAAACGTCATCAAAAGGCGACTGCTCAGCGTTACCGATCAACTATCCACTCAATTATACATACATAATCGATGCAAACTCCGTCCCTTTTGCTCGAATCCCTGGAGTGGGGGATAGAGTGATTCCAAACATGGACAGGAGAAGCTTGTTAATCGCAGACGCACATATGGGCGAGGGTCTCAGACACCTCAAACTGAAAGATTCTCTGGAAGAATTACAATCACGGTACTGGTGGCCAGGCATGAGCCTGCACTACACCATGTTTGTAAAAAACTGCCCAAACTGCAACAGAGATCGCAGTGGGGAGAGAAACAGTTTAATACCTCGTCGTATCAAGGCAGATAATATGACCAATAAAAAGCAGGGCTTGCGATTAACATATACAGGCTAGTTTCCACTTATAATGTAGATCACCAGCACTCGGCTGACGTCCGGACTGTTATACAAAGATTTGCGAGTCTAAATGGCATATACGCTAAGAGCATGCTACGTTCGACCATTGTTTTCACTCAAGCCCACCAGCCTGGGGGGAAACATGGCCGAATGAGCACAGTCCAGCGGGAATCTTCTCACTTCCTTCCTGAGGGTACGGGATGGTGTAAAGAAAAAACCAAGGCATAAAGCAATCTATAGCGGAAAGGAAATTAGGTTCGGGAGCTGGGTGGGTCAAACATCTAATAAGTGTCCAACGTAGTCTAAATAACTTGCCAAGAAATTCTCTGAAGGGATTCAGTCCGTACGAATTATTATTTGGAACTAGAATGATTATCTCTGACCTCGACAGTCAGACTTCAGTGGTTAAAGAAAAAAGCTTTGATGTCAAAGACCGTTTGGCTATTTCGCAGGACTTAAACAAAACAAGAAAAGACCTGAGCAACATACAGTTGAAACAACAGCCAACAACCACTGAAGAATCACCACCTGTCCCAGCAAGACCTGTCTGGATTCCAAAAGTCGGGGATCTAGTCAGGGAGAAGATCGCGGTAAAGAAGGAATTTGGGCCTTCTTACAGAAAAGCAGTTCCTGTCTTGTCTGTCAACGGGACAAGATCAGTTGTACTACCGCCACTTGCTGGTAAAAAGGAGAACCGAGTTGTATCCATCGACCTGGTAAAACCACAACATGTGGCCGATAACAAACAGTAGGCCAAGTGGACTCCCAATAAGTAGCAGAACACCAAGGTTTGCTACCAGTACAGAGGTCCTAACAAAGAGGCTCATCACATTCGAAACGCCTACAGAAGAACAACAAGGACTATGCAACAATGCAATAGAACTCAGACCTCTGAAAACCCAAATAAAAACATTTAGCAGAGACACACCAATCTATAATGAAGTACCAAGTGAAAATGCAAGCAACAAAAATCCTGAAGCAATTGGAACAATTGACAGAACTGCATCCGGCTACTTCATCAACTTCGATGATTCCTCTGAAAGCCTCAGTGAATCAAAGACACAGCCATCATCAAAATCCTTTAAAGACAAAGCTAAGGAACTTTTGAACCAACTGAAAGAAACATATCTGATTTCTCCATGGATTGAATTTTGGGTGGGTTTTGGTGCATTTATCCTCATACTTTGGCTCATCATGGTATTAACTTTGGGACGCTTCATTGAGGGAAAATATGCTAAAATGGACACAGCAAGTCAGAACATCAACTTGGTCCTCAAACCACACACATCTTCACACGTCGAGAAAAGAGAACTTTCTTCAGCCAACTTCACAGCCAATCCTATACCTGGTGGGGTAGCCTGGGACAACACTGACTATGAAATTTATGGTCCGGGCGAGATCCTGAAATATCCACACCAAATCAAGATCTCCTTGAGTGACTTTGCAAAACCAAACTCATTTGCTGATGATTGGGACTTCGAAAACATTAATAACATGATGTCTGACTTAGTAATGTCTGCTAAATTTACAAAACATGATTATTTGCAAGGTTCTACAAATTATGATAGTATGTATTGCTATAACCACTATGGTAACCATTTTTTACATAAATCTGCACAACCTAGAAATGTTTTAAATTATAATCAATGGGAACATTGTGCAACACCTCCAAAAGGGAGCTCAAGAACCGTTTACGACAAATATTCATATTTTTCAGGTTTTAACACAAGTAATGCTGAAACATTCTATTTTAAATTGTCAAACAAGACAGGGATGAAAACCATGATAACCAACACAAAGTTGATATATTCAGATTCATTCTTCGAAGAAATGAATACTTTTGGATTTGATTATTGGGACAAAAATGTTGATTTGAAAAGTGTTTGGGGTACAAAAGAATGGCAAGTACAGGGTTTAGAAGCTTTGTTTAGAGCTTGCATGATCCCAGAACAAATGATATTTTTAAATGACACTGTTCAACAAACCACCTGTCTTGGCCTAGCCAAAATCAAAGATTTAAATAAACCGTCTATTCCAAAGCCAACAATGTTTAGCAATAGCTCTGATACGGATGAAGAGATAGACGTAAACCATATATTAAACCAAAACAGAACACATCCTGATTGGAAACAATGGTTAATCTGGCCCACAGATACAAATAACTGTCAAGACAGATTCCTGAATAAAACACAGGGGTTCAAAATGACCAGGCCAGACCCTAGATATCCCCAAAGACATCACCCAGGGATAATAACAACCTACAGTGTGGGCAAATTATGCCTTCAGTGGCTACAAACTTCCACACTGCCTGAAATTAAGCAACACCTAACTTTACTTACTGATGGTGCTGACTTGCGTGATTTCATAATGGGACCACGCAAACAGCGTCAGAAGCGTTTCATAGCAGCCTCTGTATATGCAGCATACAATGAGGCCTGGAAGGTTAATCAAATTGAAACAGCAGAGAGAATACGGGAAATTGACCGTATTAATTTGGAAAAATCACTTTCTGTAGTGGACAATGGGTTAATGACTCTGTCCTCCAGAATTTTTTCATTGGACAGCATTGTGTCTTCAGCAATCGATATATTATCGCAAGACTTACTATTATTACAACATGGTCAGTCACAATTGCGTTCTATTGTACAGCTTGGCTGGACGTTACAAAATCTGCGTTCAGGCTATGTGCCTTGGCGTTTAATCAACACAACGTCACTATTCCAAATCTTTAACCTTACTGATAGACAAATCGGTATGGCGCAAAAGGGTGCTGATTATACAATCTTGAGCATTGAAAAACTACAAAGATTACCAATGACAATGTCAGAACGACCTGTCAGTGAATGGATAATCCACTGAATCATAAATATTCCAATCTCAACCTTCAGGTTTCAATACTGCCAAAAATATATACAGGCTGGCATGTACGAGAAATTGGGGAAGGGGTACCTTAAAACAACTTGGAACCTGCCCTATTCACATGCATGTGTCAGTAATAAAGGACAGAAAGTGTTTCTTAGTGGCAACAATTGTGCCATGTCACTAAGCGGCACGCTTCTGTGTAACGGAATTAGTTTGCATGGAGCCTGTGAAGGGAATTCATACAACCTTTCATGTCACCAGCAAGGCGCACCTACAACAGAAATAGAACCATTCTTTCAAAGACTCTATAATGGGAGTTACATTCTTATTGTAGACCGCAAATGTTGTAGTCTTATGCCCGGGACTCCTTATCTAGTCACTACGACTGCGAAGGTCAAGTGCTGTGGACGTTCTTTGTTCCCCAGCTCCTTTCCAGACAGGGAGGCAAGGGCATGGCCCAGTTTGAAAATTACTTCTATTCGAATAGATACTTTAAGCAGAATGAAAACAGTGCTTCTTCAGACGCCTACAAGGCTCACGTCATCAAAAGAAATGTATGATCTACAAGTCGCAAGGACGACTGCAGAGATACATACATTATTATCGACTAATTCCCCCGTACATTTCGCGGAAATCCTGAGCGAAATCTTAAATATTTCTGATACCACTGGGGTCTCAAAGGTATTTAAGACAGTATTTTCGATGGCATTAACACCATTCAAAGCCAGACTGGGTATTTTTCCAGATTTCGTCCATTCGATTTTTGGCGGACTTCCCCTGATCCTGGGACTAATTGCAGGAATCCTATTCTTAGTCCTTATTTTTCGTTATGGCAACCCATGTCACAGATCAAACTCTCGCGACAATGGAAGAAACAATCCTAGCCATTGGATACCGGGACCGGATATCAAAAATCCTGGGACTCTCCCGGCTTAGAGACCTGAACATGACTTGGTTTCTATCATTTCGACCAATGTGGCAAAGATGTGTTTTACCTGTATTAAGGTGTCTGCTATACGGAGAAGAATGCGTGTTAGACACCTGTCTGACGCTACAATCGGATGCGCCAGTGGATGCAGATACATTGTTGGTTCCTACCAAGGTTCACGCTTTGTGCTGCCCTCAAAGGCTGCCAATCCTGATGACGGCATTCGTGGAATCTTCACCACTACGATTGAAGAGTAGTGAAGTTCAAGATGAAAGCAGCATCGATCAGGTACGACCTTCTGTCAGCAATGCGAATCAGAATGTCAATGGAGGCAATCATGCGCACGAATGCATGGTTACACCTATTTCCGACTTAGTGGAACTTTCCCATGAAGCTGTTGACAGTTTTTTCGAAAGCATTAATGATATGATGTTCTCTCCAGAACAGAAATAGAGACTTTTGAGCAAGCTCGCACACGGCGTTCCCTGAATTCGGCCTTCAACTTTAAAAATAAAGTCACATGAACAATTTTTCCCACCAGTTCACGGACAACAATTTTTTAGCAGCCCCAAATTATTTTTTACAAAATTTTCGGGACACTTATCTTCTGCTTAAAGTAAGAAACTATTCCTAGAGAACTAAGATTTCTATTTTTAGATACTTTATAAACTTTAGTTGCCCGCTGGTATGTTCACAAATATTTTATTATGTGATGAAATGGTCTCGAACTTTCTTTCTGTATAGCCATATTAAGAGCCATTTCATGTGTATTTCTCATATACCAAATAAGCAATAATGTCTACAAATGCGTGTTTACTTTAGCGTTTAATTCATAGCTTAAGTGCATACAATATATATGACTGCAATTTTTCAGTATATTTGAAAATTTCAAAATGCATTAATGTATTTTGGGGTGGTGAGGTATACACTATACTCTATAGTATGTTGTACTATGTTATACTATGCATAGATTAGTAAATATGACCATAGTTAGCGTGGAGTGGGTGTCATGTATTCCTATAGGTTCTGAATCGATCCCCCTATTCCTGACCCTATTCTGGTTAAACTAACTATCAAGTTAACTAACAGTCAGCCCATGAGGCAAGAAAAGCCCCCATGATGCAGATACCGTTATCTGACGCAGTCACACTACGGCACAGGAACGTGTTATCTGATTAGGTCATAACGCTTGAGATCTAATTAGACAAGCGACATTCCTCCAGCCCCTGATAAGGCATACGACGTTCTCATAACAAATCAAACCTATGACAACCTGGAAAATCCGTGCGGCCATTGTTTTGACTTCACAGAGAACTTCAGTAAAAGAATGTGCTAACGAGCAAGTCGTATGACATCTTTATTGACGTATCTATGTCCATCCTTACGTCAATCTCGGCACCTTTAAGGTATAAATATTGCCGATCTTGCCCTATGCAAACACACGCGTGGTGACGAGACGGAGCAGCCATACTTGCCGAAGCCCAGAAGCAGAGCAGACCCCGCTGGCAGCAGCCCCGCCTTCCTGACGCGCTGAGAGACGCGCTGCTATCTCCTACCGAGAGACCCAGCACCGGCGTTTTCGGGCAGCCCTCGCAGGCAGCCTGGAATATCGAGAGCAGAGAAAGAGATACCATTCCTCATTCATCCTAACTTCCAGGTACAGAACTGAATAACCCCTCACAGAGAATTCTTTAGTTATTCACTTGGCAAAAACAAACTTAACTTAAACTGTAACTTTCTATTCCCGCCCACGCATTAGACTTAGGTCAGGTACACGGGGTAGGCGTATTTAGAAACACCAGTTGAGTACGTTTAGTCAAATGTATATGTGTATGTAAATATATTTTAATCATTTTAAACATCATATGGCTCAGAAACCATATCAATGTTTTTACAGTATTATTTTATACTATTGCTTTTAATGTATGCACTTTACTTAACTATAAGTATTGCAATAATATCGATCCATTTCTCTTGTACGAGAAAAGAGACTGATCAATAAATAACACCTTTTTATTGAACACGCCCGTCTCTTCCTTTTCTCTACAATCTGATGAGACTAAGAATGCACGTACTGACTGAGTAAAATAATTGCCTTGTGCTCACACGACTCTGGAGATATACTCTTGATTAGGGGAGAGCAAAGTTGTCATGTTCTATGGTTGTCAGAAACTAAATCCCTTCTTGTCTAATCAGGGGAGTTAATTCTTTCCTGAACATTCGAGAAAGTTTCTAGCGAACTCTGAGCTACGCTGGCAAACCCAAAACTTAAGTCTAGTATCGACAGTAGTAGACCTAGTTAACGTCTGGCCTAGGCCTTTACTGCTGTAGGTATTATTCCAATGCGCAGAGCCTATTGGGAAGATAGGAACTACACTACATGGCACCCAACGTGTTTGGAAAGGGCGATAAAACTAACGTAAGACATTTAGAGTAACTCAGTCGTGCTTTCTCACTCAGACCCCTTTTCCCAAATACTCCAAAGACGTCTGGAGTGGGTGAAAGGTAATATCCTCCAAAACCTCGCAGGAGGGAACTCCTATGTAAGGTTCTTGGTATAGTCAACGTTGAAGGATACACTGTTCCAAAATATTGTGCATCTAATCTTTGTTCCATAAGAAACCTGATCTGCAAACAAACATAATACCATCCTCTCGGTAAAATGGGAGACAGTGATGAAGAAAGAGAGGCAGTTAGATTAGCAGCTGAAATAGTAGCAGCTGATACTGCAGCACTAGATGCGGACGGGGATATAATACTCATCCCGGTCGCCAAAAGGAAATCTATAACCTTAAAACTTATAGAAAATGGACTGACACCTAGAGGTGGCACAGTCATATTCGTAATTGAGGCACACGAATATCGGCAGACAGAGGTATACTATACATGGATACATTTTCCAGCAGCAAATGCTGTAACAAAGTACTTCCACTATTACAAAATAGAGGGTCCACCCGACATTTACACTCCTTTCGAGGAGGTGGAAGTACCACTCAAATTCCAAGAGCATTTGCTCTTATTTGATGGCGCCCTAATACATAACAATCACATTACAAGGCTCGGTCCTTTAGGTAGACCAGGAGCAACGTGGCCGGTCTTAGCCGGATACACACCACACCCAGACATCGAAGGAATGTCTACTGGAGAGCTGTTAATACAGCTAAAACAATTACTAAAAATTCATAGACAATTAGTCCAGTATGTAATGCGGACTTCAACAATTCAGCCAGCGATTAAACTTCCACAGCTGACCCCTCACCAGGGGAACACAAATAAAATCACACCACAGAACATCCAATCCTGCCTAGGTAAAGTTCCGGCTAAACGGGAACAAATACCATTCTGGTTGGCACAGAAAATCACCCAAATAGAGGCGGTGTTTCCTGACACCACCCCATTAGAAAAACACAGGATTCTGACTATATGTCTCCCAATGGGAATCGCACCACACATAGAGGACTGTGATACTTGGGGTACAGTCTTTGCTTCAATCTACACAAAAACGCACGGTGTTCCATCCATTTCGGTAATACCAGATGTGCTAAAACAAATTCAAGATGAATACGGTCCAGAACCAGCTTTAACTCTTGGTATGAAATTACTGAAAGACTTCAAGCAGGTCTCGGCTATATTATTAGCCAATATAAAAGGTGAAGCAGCAAACGTGGCGATCCGCCAGAGGTTAAAAGAGACAGATATAGCAGACCAACCAGCTGAAATTGCCAGAATCATAGAAAAATCCTATGAAGAACTAGGTAGAGATAGTTTAGGTGGAATACCAGTAAAACCGCAACTGACTGAAAGTCCAGAAAAAATATTTTTTAATAATAATTCACCAAAAAAGAACTGGGATGGAAACAAACAATCCAATCCAAAAGAAAAGAAATTCCAGTCCCGAGGAAGGTCTCCTAGGCGAAGGGAGAAATCTCCGAACCAGAGACACAGGTCACCCCAGAGTGACCCCTCTGGGAAAAGATATAACCTTAGAAATAGGGATAATATTAAAAAACCTGATAGATATCAAGACATTGATACACGTTCCTCTCAATCTTTTCAGACTTCCTCGCAGAAATCGGAAAGAAGAGGACGATCAGAACAAAGAGAAGAGCACGCCAAGTCCAAAGACAAGGAACCTGCTCAACAAAAAAAGAAATTACAATTTCCAAAAAAGAAGGTAGCCAGTATCAAGGTAGTTAACAATGCCGAGAATACTGAGGACACAACTGAAAAACGGAGAGTGGGCTCAAACAATGCTAGACAGCGCAGCAGAAGTGAGCATAGCTCGCAAAGTCCTTATGAATCATCTGGAGACAGTGGACACGAATGAATATCTTCAAGTGGAAACTGCAGACACCAGAGTTAGCAAACCCCACAAGATATACGAGATAACATTACGTATAGAGGGAGATAAGACTAGGAAAATAAGGGGACTATTTTGTGATAACCTCTCCAAGGGTTATGACATCCTTCTAGCTGAAAAAGACTGGCCACCAGAGTTTGTCAGGGAGTGCCCTCATGGCGAAGAAGTAATTATGCCTGCCTTCTCGAATCAAATCCCGATTCATAAAAAATACACACTTGCTAGAAAGTGGGCAGTGGCCTTAGCACCTGCTTTATATAAAAATCATGTAGGATGGGATGAGGATTCTCCTCCTCACAAAATCCAGTTAAAATCACAACCTACTGCACAAAGGCAGTACCCAATTAAGCAAGAAGCTAAAAAACAGGTAAATGAAATACTAGATCAGCTAGAATACCAGGGGTTGATTGAAACTTGCACCTCACAAATGAACAATCCTTTGTTTTCGGTCTCCAAACCAGACAATTCATATCGTCTAGTTTTGGATTACCGACACCTTAACACATGTTGCAAAACCTTTGCAGTGCAAAACTCACACAGTGCTGCACTAATGAATAACATAGTGCGCAAAAAATACAAAACAACCTTGGACATCTCCAATGGATTCTTTTGTCAAAACATAGCACCAGAGAGCAGATCTTTAACTGCATTCTCAGTAAATGGCACTCAAAAGCAATTCTGTCGGTTAGCCCAGGGGTACAAGAACAGCCCGGGGGTATTCTCAGCGAGAGTAACAGAATTACTACATCTATATGATGATGAAGCATTATCTTATGTCGATGACATTTACTTAACAGACGATGACTTGGATACTCACTTGAAAAGAGTGAACACCATAATACTTGGGTTCGCAGCAGAGGGTTACAAATTCAACTTTAAAAAGTCCAGAATTGCCCATCTGACAGTCCTGTTCTTAGGATATGAGTTATCAAGTGAAGGTAAAAGCCTGGCAGACAATTTCCTAGAGAAATGTGCCGTAATCCAAGCTCCTAAAACACTAAAAAACCTACAGTCAATTCTAGGCGTCCTAAATTTCGGAAGAACATACATTGCAAATTACGCAGAAAGGGTCAAACCCCTTTATGATCTAATTAAACCAGACTTTAAAAGATCCAATTGGACTCAAACACACACAGAGATTTTCAGATCCTTACAAACAGACATGCTAATTAAAACAAAATTAGAAACACGTGATAACACACGCAATCTTGTGATTCGAGTCATCCCAGGGAGATGCGGATTCACATACCTAACCTCTAATGAGGGAGAAAAGGTACCAATTGCATTCAAATCACACTTGTACACAGAAGCTGAACAGAAATTCAGTAATACAGAAAAAATCATTCGTGCAGTTCAAACCGCAATAGCTAGAGAAAAAGACATAGCTGACGGTAGACATATCACAGTCAGAACAGCAGAATCAGCCTTTGAGGCACTAACAACACCGTGTAATTTACCAACAACAACATTGAATCCGGAATGGATAAAATGGGTGAATTCAATCACAACGGACAAAGTATACTACTACTTTGATCCAGAACTAGAAGAATTAAAAAATCTAAAATATGAAAAGACGTATCCTCTGCCAATCGACATTCTGCCTCTACGACATTACGCCTGTGTAATCTATACAGACGGACATGCTCAACCCTCCGTTTGGGGAGAACAAGCATACAACCCCACATGTGAGATTACAAAAGAAGTGTGGCGCGGAGGTAAACTAAGACCTCTATTAACAAAAACACACTCAGTTGAAACTAATTCAGAACAACAAACTGAAATAATAGCATTGAAAATGGCGCTAGATAATGCGGATCGCGAATTCCCGACACTTATAGTGTCAGATTCATATTACTACGTCAAATCATATAACAGCGATTTGCAGACATGGATTCAAAACGGTTACAAAGATGACACAGATGCACCAATAAAGCAGAAACTGCTCTGGGAACAAATAGCTCTTTTACAAAAAGAACTACCAAAGACTCACGTGACTCACTCACTGAGTCATCAGCGTGATGGCGTTCACGTTGTAGGGAATTCATTGGCTGAGACAGCCACAGCGGCAGCCACTAAACCGGCTCCCGTAGATCGAAAAAAGCGTACATTAAAATACATTGACGGTGAAACAGTGCTGGCGGTGAAAACGTCATCAAAAGGCGACTGCTCAGCGTTACCGATCAACTATCTACTCAATTATACATACATAATCGATGCAAACTCCGTCCCTTTTGCTCGAATCCCTGGAGTGGGGGATAGAGTGATTCCAAACATGGACAGGAGAAGCTTGTTAATCGCAGACGCACATATGGGCGAGGGTCTCAGACACCTCAAACTGAAAGATTCTCTGGAAGAATTACAATCACGGTACTGGTGGCCAGGCATGAGCCTGCACTACACCATGTTTGTAAAAAAACTGCCCAAACTGCAACAGAGATCGCAGTGGGGAAAGAAACAGTTTAATACCTCGTCGTATCAAGGCAGATAATATGACCAATAAAAAGCAGGGCTTGCGATTAACATATACAGGCTAGTTTCCACTTATAATGTAGATCACCAGCACTCGGCTGACGTCCGGACTGTTATACAAAGATTTGCGAGTCTAAATGGCATATACGCTAAGAGCATGCTACGTTCGACCATTGTTTTCACTCAAGCCCACCAGCCTGGGGGGAAACATGGCCGAATGAGCACAGTCCAGCGGGAATCTTCTCACTTCCTTCCTGAGGGTACGGGATGGTGTAAAGAAAAAACCAAGGCATAAAGCAATCTATAGCGGAAAGGAAATTAGGTTCGGGAGCTGGGTGGGTCAAACATCTAATAAGTGTCCAACGTAGTCTAAATAACTTGCCAAGAAATTCTCTGAAGGGATTCAGTCCGTACGAATTATTATTTGGAACTAGAATGATTATCTCTGACCTCGACAGTCAGACTTCAGTGGTTAAAGAAAAAAGCTTTGATGTCAAAGACCGTTTGGCTATTTCGCAGGACTTAAACAAAACAAGAAAAGACCTGAGCAACATACAGTTGAAACAACAGCCAACAACCACTGAAGAATCCCCACCTGTCCCAGCAAGACCTGTCTGGATTCCAAAAGTCGGGGATCTAGTCAGGGAGAAGATCGCGGTAAAGAAGGAATTTGGGCCTTCTTACAGAAAAGCAGTTCCTGTCTTGTCTGTCAACGGGACAAGATCAGTTGTACTACCGCCACTTGCTGGTAAAAAGGAGAACCAAGTTGTATCCATCGACCTGGTAAAACCACAACATGTGGCCGATAACAAACAGTAGGCCAAGTGGACTCCCAATAAGTAGCAGAACACCAAGGTTTGCTACCAGTACAGAGGTCCTAACAAAGAGGCTCATCACATTCGAAACGCCTACAGAAGAACAACAAGGACTATGCAACAATGCAATAGAACTCAGACCTCTGAAAACCCAAATAAAAACATTTAGCAGAGACACACCAATCTATAATGAAGTACCAAGTGAAAATGCAAGCAACAAAAATCCTGAAGCAATTGGAACAATTGACAGAACTGCATCCGGCTACTTCATCAACTTCGATGATTCCTCTGAAAGCCTCAGTGAATCAAAGACACAGCCATCATCAAAATCCTTTAAAGACAAAGCTAAGGAACTTTTGAACCAACTGAAAGAAACATATCTGATTTCTCCATGGATTGTATTTTGGGTGGGTTTTGGTGCATTTATCCTCATACTTTGGCTCATCATGGTATTAACTTTGGGACGCTTCATTGAGGGAAAATATGCTAAAATGGACACAGCAAGTCAGAACATCAACTTGGTCCTCAAACCACACACATCTTCACACGTCGAGAAAAGAGAACTTTCTTCAGCCAACTTCACAGCCAATCCTATACCTGGTGGGGTAGCCTGGGACAACACTGACTATGAAATTTATGGTCCGGTCGAGATCCTGAAATATCCACACCAAATCAAGATCTCCTTGAGTGACTTTGCAAAACCAAACTCATTTGCTGATGATTGGGACTTCGAAAGCATTAATAACATGATGTCTGACTTAGTAATGTCTGCTAAATTTACAAAACATGATTATTTGCAAGGTTCTACAAATTATGATAGTATGTATTGCTATAACCACTATGGTAACCATTTTTTACATAAATCTGCACAACCTAGAAATGTTTTAAATTATAATCAATGGGAACATTGTGCAACACCTCCAAAAGGGAGCTCAAGAACCGTTTACGACAAATATTCATATTTTTCAGGTTTTAACACAAGTAATGCTGAAACATTCTATTTTAAATTGTCAAACAAGACAGGGATGAAAACCATGATAACCAACACAAAGTTGATATATTCAGATTCATTCTTCGAAGAAATGAATACTTTTGGATTTGATTATTGGGACAAAAATGTTGATTTGAAAAGTGTTTGGGGTACAAAAGAATGGCAAGTACAGGGTTTAGAAGCTTTGTTTAGAGCTTGCATGATCCCAGAACAAATTATATTTTTAAATGACACTGTTCAACAAACCACCTGTCTTGGCCTAGCCAAAATCAAAGATTTAAATAAACCGTCTATTCCAAAGCCAACAATGTTTAGCAATAGCTCTGATACGGATGAAGAGATAGACGTAAACCATATATTAAACCAAAACAGAACACATCCTGATTGGAAACAATGGTTAATCAATCAATCAGGTCATTTGTAGAGCGCACTACTCACCCGTAGGGTCTCAAGGCGCTGGGTTCGGGGGGGGGGGGGGGGGGTGCCGTTACTGCTCGAACAGCCAGGTCTTGAGCTTCTTCCTGAATTTGGCCCACAGATACAAATAACTGTCAAGACAGATTCCTGAATAAAACACAGGGGTTCAAAATGACCAGGCCAGACCCTAGATATCCCCAAAGACATCACCCAGGGATAATAACAACCTACAGTGTGGGCAAATTATGCCTTCAGTGGCTACAAACTTCCACACTGCCTGAAATTAAGCAACACCTAACTTTACTTACTGATGGTGCTGACTTGCGTGATTTCATAATGGGACCACGCAAACAGCGTCAGAAGCGTTTCATAGCAGCCTCTGTATATGCAGCATACAATGAGGCCTGGAAGGTTAATCAAATTGAAACAGCAGAGAGAATACGGGAAATTGACCGTATTAATATGGAAAAATCACTTTCTGTAGTGGACAATGGGTTAATGACTCTGTCCTCCAGAATTTTTTCATTGGACAGCATTGTGTCTTCAGCAATCGATATATTATCGCAAGACTTACTATTATTACAACATGGTCAGTCACAATTGCGTTCTATTGTACAGCTTGGCTGGACGTTACAAAATCTGCGTTCAGGCTATGTGCCTTGGCGTTTAATCAACACAACGTCACTATTCCAAATCTTTAACCTCACTGATAGACAAATCGGTATGGCGCAAAAGGGTGCTGATTATACAATCTTGAGCATTGAAAAACTAGAAAGATTACCAATGACAATGTCAGAACGACCTGTCAGTGAATGGATAATCCACGGAATCATAAATATTCCAATCTCAACCTTCAGGTTTCAATACTGCCAAAAATATATACAGGCTGGCATGTACGAGAAATTGGGGAAGGGGTACCTTAAAACAACTTGGAACCTGCCCTATTCACATGCATGTGTCAGTAATAAAGGACAGAAAGTGTTTCTTAGTGGCAACAATTGTGCCATGTCACTAAGCGGCACGCTTCTGTGTAACGGAATTAGTTTGCATGGAGCCTGTGAAGGGAATTCATACAACCTTTCATGTCACCAGCAAGGCGCACCTGCAACAGAAATAGAACCATTCTTTCAAAGACTCTATAATGGGAGTTACATTCTTATTGTAGACCGCAAATGTTGTAGTCTTATGCCCGGGACTCCTTATCTAGTCACTACGACTGCGAAGGTCAAGTGCTGTGGACGTTCTTTGTTCCCCAGCTCCTTTCCAGACAGGGAGGCAAGGGCATGGCCCAGTTTGAAAATTACTTCTATTCGAATAGATACTTTAGGCAGAATGAAAACAGTGCTTCTTCAGACGCCTACAAGGCTCACGTCATCAAAAGAAACGTATGATCTACAAGTCGCAAGGACGACTGCAGAGATACATACATTATTATCGACTAATTCCCCCGTACATTTCGCGGAAATCCTGAGCGAAATCTTAAATATTTCTGATACCACTGGGGTCTCAAAGGTATTTAAGACAGTATTTTCGATGGCATTAACACCATTCAAAGCCATACTGGGTATTTTTCCAGATTTCGTCCATTCGATTTTTGGCGGACTTCCCCTGATCCTGGGACTAATTGCAGGAATCCTATTCTTAGTCCTTATTTTTCGTTATGGCAACCCATGTCACAGATCAAACTCTCGCGACAATGGAAGAAACAATCCTAGCCATTGGATACCGGGACCGGATATCAAAAATCCTGGGACTCTCCCGGCTTAGAGACCTGAACATGACTTGGTTTCTATCATTTCGACCAATGTGGCAAAGATGTGTTTTACCTGTATTAAGGTGTCTGCTATGCGGAGAAGAATGCGTGTTAGACACGTGTCTGACGCTACAATCGGATGCGCCAGTGGATGCAGATACATTGTTGGTTCCTACCAAGGTTCACGCTTTGTGCTGCCCTCAAAGGCTGCCAATCCTGATGACGGCATTCGTGGAATCTTCACCACTACGATTGAAGAGTAGTGAAGTTCAAGATGAAAGCAGCATCGATCAGGTACGACCTTCTGTCAGCAATGCGAATCAGAATGTCAATGGAGGCAATCATGCGCACGAATGCATGGTTACACCTATTTCCGACTTAGTGGAACTTTCCCATGAAGCTGTTGACAGTTTTTTCGAAAGCCTTAATGATATGATGTTCTCTCCAGAACAGAAATAGAGACTTTTGAGCAAGCTCGCACACGGCGTTCCCTGAATTCGGCCTTCAACTTTAAAAATAAAGTCACATGAACAATTTTTCCCACCAGTTCACGGACAAAAATTTTTTAGCAGCCCCAAATTATTTTTTACAAAATTTTCGGGACACTTATCTTCTGCTTAAATAAGAAACTATTCCTAGAGAACTAAGATTTCTATTTTTAGATACTTTATAAACTTTAGTTGCCCGCTGGTATGTTCACAAATATTTTATTATGTGATGAAATGGTCTCGAACTTTCTTTCTGTATAGCCATATTAAGAGCCATTTCATGTGTATTTCTCATATACCAAATAAGCAATAATGTCTACAAATGCGTGTTTACTTTAGCGTTTAATTCATAGCTTAAGTGCATACAATATATATGACTGCAATTTTTCAGTATATTTGAAAATTTCAAAATGCATTAATGTATTTTGGGGTGGTGAGGTATACACTATACTCTATAGTATGTTGTACTATGTTATACTATGCATAGATTAGTAAATATGACCATAGTTAGCGTGGAGTGGGTGTCATGTATTCCTATAGGTTCTGAATCGATCCCCCTATTCCTGACCCTATTCTGGTTAAACTAACTATCAAGTTAACTAACAGTCAGCCCATGAGGCAAGAAAAGCCCCCATGATGCAGATACCGTTATCTGACGCAGTCACACTACGGCACAGGAACGTGTTATCTGATTAGGTCATAACGCTTGAGATCTAATTAGACAAGCGACATTCCTCCAGCCCCTGATAAGGCATACGACGTTCTCATAACAAATCAAACCTATGACAACCTGGAAAATCCGTGCGGCCATTGTTTTGATTTCACAGAGAACTTCAGTAAAAGAATGTGCTAACGAGCAAGTCGTATGACATCTTTATTGACGTATCTATGTCCATCCTTACGTCAATCTCGGCACCTTTAAGGTATAAATATTGCCGATCTTGCCCTATGCAAACACACGCGTGGTGACGAGACGGAGCAGCCATACTTGCCGAAGCCCAGAAGCAGAGCAGACCCCGCTGGCAGCAGCCCCGCCTTCCTGACGCGCTGAGAGACGCGCTGCTATCTCCTACCGAGAGACCCAGCACCGGCGTTTTCGGGCAGCCCTCGCAGGCAGCCTGGAATATCGAGAGCAGAGAAAGAGATACCATTCCTCATTCATCCTAACTTCCAGGTACAGAACTGAATAACCCCTCACAGAGAATTCTTTAGTTATTCACTTGGCAAAAACAAACTTAACTTAAACTGTAACTTTCTATTCCCGCCCACGCATTAGACTTAGGTCAGGTACACGGGGTAGGCGTATTTAGAAACACCAGTTGAGTACGTTTAGTCAAATGTATATGTGTATGTAAATATATTTTAATCATTTTAAACATCATATGGCTCAGAAACCATATCAATGTTTTTACAGTATTATTTTATACTATTGCTTTTAATGTATGCACTTTACTTAACTATAAGTATTGCAATAATATCGATCCATTTCTCTTGTACGAGAAAAGAGACTGATCAATAAATAACACCTTTTTATTGAACACGCCCGTCTCTTCCTTTTCTCTACAATCTGATGAGACTAAGAATGCACGTACTGACTGAGTAAAATAATTGCCTTGTGCTCACACGACTCTGGAGATATACTCTTGATTAGGGGAGAGCAAAGTTGTCATGTTCTATGGTTGTCAGAAACTAAATCCCTTCTTGTCTAATCAGGGGAGTTAATTCTTTCCTGAACATTCGAGAAAGTTTCTAGCGAACTCTGAGCTACACTGGCAAACCCAAAACTTAAGTCTAGTATCGACAGTAGTAGACCTAGTTAACGTCTGGCCTAGGCCTTTACTGCTGTAGGTATTATTCCAATGCGCAGAGCCTATTGGGAAGATAGGAACTACACTACACCAACTCTCACATGTACTGTGTTTTACATATGTACTTACTATGACATGTAGCATTGAGATATCCATTCACTCATCAATACACTCATGCACACAGTCAACTGCCCATGTAGCTGTTTCCACATGCACTCTTGAACTCATACACCTAGTGAATAAACTGCTCACACATCTATGCACAGAGTCACACACCTTCCAGCCACCCCCACACAAACTCAATCTCCCATAGAAATACTTGGGCAACCAATTAATAACACATATAGCCTCTCGTATAGCTAATGATCAACACATGCAGCAGTTTACATCACAACAGACATAATGATGCACAAATTAAGACAGTTTAGTCACTAACCCATGCATTCAGTGAGACACATTTAATCACTCACTCATACAGTCAGTCACGCACCTACTAAATCCTTCATCCAGACACTTATACATCCACTCATTCTTCAATATGTAAGACATATTTTAACTTTACAGAAACATACAGTCACTGGATGTTGTCATCAGTGATGTCATCAGTGATGTCATTTGAGATGTCATCAGTGATGTCATCAGTGATGTCACTGACCATGTCATGAATGATGTAATATGTGACATGATCAGCAGTGGATTGCGGGTGCGCGATATATAGTTAGTGCAACTAACTATATATGGAATTTCAATGGTTTTGTGTGAGTAAAATAAGGTTTTTTAAATGCTAATTCCTAACTATATATGGTCTATAACCTATGGTTTTTTCAGTGAATATATATATATATATATATATATATATATATATATATATACATACATGTATATATTACCTACTGGCGGTCGCCAGTAGGTATATATAGTTAGGATTTTTTCTCTATGGGTTTTTTGAAAATTCTATGTCTAATAACTTTGGCGTTTGTGGACGGAATTGGCTGAAATTTTCAGGAAAATGGCACATTTTGTTTCTGAGCAGCCCTTGAAAATTTGGGGGGGTTTCGTCCAGTGGGGGCCGAGAAAAAAGGGGGGTCCCAAAACGTGTTTTTAACATTGAGTTTTCCATAGGGCGGTTGGCCTCACTTTTAGCCCGAACGGCTGAATGGATTTGCACGAAACTTGGCAAAATTGTAGGGACTGGTAGCCCGATGTGCCTTTTGTAGGTCTCAATATATGTGCTCCAGTGGATTTTGAGAAATTAACGTTTAAAAAAAGATATATATCTGTAACAGCGGACCGGGCAGCGCTCTGGTTCGCGGACTTTTCGCGCAACGGAGCTTTGTGAAGCGAAGCTGATTGGTTCTCCGGCGTCTGTCAACATTCCAAACAGTCCGTAGCGGCCGCCATCTTGTCTCTCGGTAGGATCGAGAGACAAGAGGAGGTCAAAACAAAGGGGGAAATAACTATAAGGGGGCATAGTAGATCCTCGCTGACCCCCTAGGTTTGATGTGGAGGTTTTAAAAGGGCCCCGCGGGGCAAAAAAAAATAATAATAATAATAATCGAACGGCTGAATGGATTTGCACGAAACTTGGCAAAATTGTAGGGACTGGTAGCCCGATGTGCCTTTGCTAGGTCTCAATATATGTGCTTCAGTGGATTTTGAGAAATTAACGTTCAAAAAAAGATATATATCTGTAACAGCGCACCGCTTCGCGTACTTTTCGCGTTACGGAGCTTTGCGAAGCGAAGCTGATTGGCTCTCCGGTGTCTGTAAACATTCCAAACAGTACGTAGCGGCCGCCATCTTGTCTCTCGGTAGGATCGAGAGACAAGAGGAGGCCAAAGCGAAGGGGCAAATGACCATAAGGGGGCATAGTAGATCCTCGCTGACCCCCTAGGTTTGATGTGGAGGTTTTAAAAGGGCCCCGCGGGGCAAAAAAAAATAATAATAATAATAATCGAACGGCTGAATGGATTTGCACGAAACTTGGTAAAATATTAGGGACTGGTAGCCCGATGTGCCTTTGCTATGTCTCAATATATGTGCTTCAGTGCATTTTGAGAAATTAACGTTCAAAAACAAGATATATATCTGTAACAGCGCTCCGCTTCGCGGAGATAAAATTATATCTGTATTACCTAGCTGTTGCTAACACCAGTTAGCGACGGCTAGTAGGAGATAGCGACCATCTTGGGTCCCACTTTGCATGTGAGTGATATTTATCACTAATGACATGCAAAGTGGGCATGCCAAGATGTTAGCGACTGGAAACAGTCGCTAACATCGCTATCTCCTATTATCAACTTTTGGAAATATTCGAGATAAGCGCGAATATCTCCAAAAAGTAACAGCTGCCCTGAGCAGTTCTTAGCCATGTTATCCAATGGGAGGTGGATAACATGGCTAAGAGCATTAGCTCGGTAATGCATGAATATCGCGGAGTTTTCAGCGATATTAATGCATTGCGCTCGTTTTTTATCGTATTTGCGATAAACCTTGATAATAGCAAGGTTTATCTGCGATAATTTCTGACGGTAAAAAAATCTTTGCACTGCATCGTTAGGGATAAATATCGCTTAACTTTGGTAATATGCCCCAACGTCTGTTAACGTTCGATTCGAAGGAAATCAGGAATTGTTGAAAAACATTGTGTGCGCCATCTTGTCTTTTTTCAAATGCCACACTTTTGTCGTGCACGGCAGCCATTTTAGATGCCTTGACCAGACCCACTCTGTGCACGCTGTCGATCCTTAGCATGGCTCCCCACCCTCGAAAGCATCTCACCCAGGCAGTGGTCACCCCCGCTCTCTGTCTTATGCATGGGTAATAAACCTCCCCCCATCTGCGCTGCTCTTCCCTGAGAATCACACCCTGTGCCCGCCCGACACCTCCCTTTCGCCCAATTCACTACCGCACCCTCTGACACTCCTTTTCCTCTGTGTCCGATTGTCCAGGCCGGTCCTAGGCTATCAGCTAGCCCTGCAGATGTAGTTTATGGCCACAGCTGTAAAGAATCACCCCTCTTCAAAGGAGTTATAGTAGATCAAGGCCCACACTCGATGAGATCCGTCACAGCAGAAGCGTTGCTATTATCTGAAAACCATCCTGTATTGTGATTGGGGAGGGGACCGAGCGTGAAGCGGAAGATTCCAGGGATGACTCTTTGTACATCAAAGTTTTTACAATTATGTGTCACATTAAAAATATATAGCACTCCGACAAAGTAGTAAGATTATAAAACTTTAATAATTTATAAATATATACAAGAAAACAAAAATAGTAATAACATATAAACATTTTTAGAGAAAAACAACGAAGTAGCGGTCGGCTGTGCGAATAGTCCCAACGCAGCACAACGTCCAGATTTCCGGCGTGGGGCGTCGCGGGGGGTGGGTCATCAGTAGCAAACTGTTGTGCGAATAGTTCCAAGGCAGCAGAACGCGCCGAAATCTAGATGACACGAAAGTGATGTCTAGTAAGTTGCCACCCAGCAAATAACGGCGTGGGGCGTCGCGGGGGGTGGGTCATCAGTAGCAAACTGTTGTGCGAATAGTTCCAAGGCAGCAGAACGATGGCACCAAGGTGATGTCCAGTAAGTTGCCGCACTGGTTTTGGTATCCTACAATGCTGCTCCGAATAACGGCGTGGAGCGCCCCGGGGGAGGCGGCGGAACGGGCCTCTCCAGGTGGAGTCTCATCTGTTTTAGTGGGGCGCCCCTTTACCGTTTCAGTTGCCATTCCGTCCGCTTTTGGTCCACTGTGTCAAAATCCGCCATTCAGCTGAGTTGCGCCCACTCTTGCGGTGCAGCGATAGGCGGCTGCCACAGGACTCTCAAAATGGCGGCAGGCTCTTTCCTTTTTGGGCGTGGTCCACTGAAATGGCCCTGGGACACCTTGGAAATCGGACGCTTGTCTGCTAGGTCTTGGACCCCATTCTCGAAAGCGTCCCCTCCGCCTTGAGAATTCATCAAAAGTTTTGGGGGCCCCGACTCCTGCAGGCTTCTGGTGGGGAGCGGCTGCCATGATTGCTCGCGGAATGACCACGACGGAGCTACGAGATGGTGGTGCTCTCATGCTGACGCCAGTTTAGTCTGAAACATCCAGAAACAAGGTGGGGCTTTCATCGTTTGGGGGAAAAAAAAAGTTTTCATCCAATGAAAAGTGTTGTTTTTAGGTCATATGATCAAGCCTTCCATCATTCGGAAACCAAAAGTAAAATGAACCAATGAAAAGTTTTATAAACAAGTCACATGACCTGTTATGCGGCATAGGGTATAAAATGCGGAGAAAATACGTTGGCACGTGAGGCGGCGTCAGTAGCGGACCGATGTGCGAATAGGCCGAAGGCAATACAACGCGCCAAGATCCGGATGGCACCGAGGTGGTGTCATAGTTGAGAGTTCTGAGCAGCGGTTGTAACACTGTCTGAAGCTTATTTGCAGCTGCTGCAGCTTCACTACGCGCCAAGATCCGGATGGCACCGAGGTGGTGTGTAGCAAGTTGCCGCACTGGTGTGGCCATCCTACAATGCTGAAAGTCGGCGTGGGGCGCCCCGTTGGCCTGTGAGTTTGCGTCAGTAGCGGACCGATGTGCGAATAGGCCGAAGGCAGCACAACGCGCCAAGATCCGGATGGCACCGAGGTGGTGTCTAGTAAGTTGTCGCACTTCTGTGGCCATCCTACAATGTTGAAAGTCGGCGTGGGGCGCCCCGTTGGCCTGTGAGATGGCGTCAGTAGCGGACCGATGTGCGAATAGGCCGAAGGCAGCACAACAATATTTTCTGACTGACACCACAAGGCGCTGAGATGCCAAGATCCGGATGGCACCGAGGTGATGTCTAAGTTGCGGACTGATGTGCGAATGGGGCCAAAGGCAGCGTAACAATATTTTTTGTATGGAAGATACCACTAGGCGTTGAGATGCCAAGATTCGGATGGCACTGAGGGGATGTCTAGCAAGTTGGTGTGGTCATCCTACAATGCTGAAACTCGGCGTGGGTCGCCCCATTAGCCTGTGAGATGGCGTCAGTAGCGGACCGATGTGCGAATAGGCCGAAGGCAGCACAACGCGCCAAGATCCGGATGTCACCGTGGTGGTTTCATAGTTGAGAGGCACTTCATCTGCAGTGGGGCGCCGAGATCCGGATGGCACCGAGGTGATGTCTAGCAAGTTGCTGTACTGGTGTGGTCATCCTACAATGCTGAAACTCGGCGTGGGTCGCCCCATTAGCCTGTGAGATGGCGTCAGTAGCGGACCGATGTGCGAATAGGCCGAAGGCAGCACAACGCGCCAAGATCCGGATGTCACCGTGGTGGTTTCATAGTTGAGAGGCACTTCATCTGCAGTGGGGCGCCGAGATCCGGATGGCACCGAGGTGATGTCTAGCAAGTTGCTGTACTGGTGTGGTCATCCTACAATGCTGAAACTCGGCGTGGGTCGCCCCATTAGCCTGTGAGATGGCGTCAGTAGCGGACCGATGTGCGAATAGGCCGAAGGCAGCACAACGCGCCAAGATCCGGATGTCACCGTGGTGGTTTCATAGTTGAGAGGCACTTCATCTGCAGTGGGGCGCCGAGATCCGGATGGCACCGAGGTGATGTCTAGCAAGTTGCTGTACTTGTGTGGTCATCCTACAATGCTGAAACTCGGCGTGGGTCGCCCCATTAGCCTGTGAGATGGCTGTTCTTTGGATTTGGGCCTGGTCCACCAAAATGGCCCTGGGACACCTTAGAACTCGGACGCTCGATTTTTTTTTCCTTTCCTGTACATGCAAAAAAAGGTAAATGCCCGGTACGTTACACGCTTCATCTGCCACGATGAACTCTCCAGAGGAACCAAAAAAAAATATAGTTGTGGTAACTATACCATGCATCGTCATATGGAGAGGTGGCACCAATTAATTATAGTGCTGCATAAAAGAGAGATTTGGAGGAGAACCCCTGACCTGCTAGTACATTCATCAAAGAAGTGGCACTGAGAGCTTCAGAGGCAAGGGAAACGGTCCCAAATATTTAGAAGAACTTTGGAAAGATTAAAATGACATGTTTAGATTGTGGCAAATTAATTTCATGTGGACAGATGAGTGTTACTCTAATAAATACAGCATATGAACATCATCATAGTCGATGGTTGGTAGAGACATTTTGACTATATCCTGGACCTGCCCGTCCTCGCCCAAAATGGCGCCGGAATAAATGGGACTCGTAACTCCTTGTTGTGTACTGGTTGCAGAACCTTGAAATCACGAGATACGTATGCAGTTTTGAAGCACATGGCGGGCGGGGACGAGAATTGATTGAATATTTCGACATCCCTATTGATATTAAGTTCTGATGTGTTATTGATTACTGTACTGTTGAAAGTTCGAATTAACGTCACCCATGGTACTTGCCCGCAAATGTATATCTAGATAATTTTATTGTAACTGGCCCTGTCGTATTTTAATTATAAAATGTACGTCCACCGATTCCGTAACTGTTAGACACCTTAGTTCTTGCAACCTAATGGCCCGCCCGTTACGTTCCTCTACAGTGTAAATGTCTATTCATCATATACGATTACAGTTTGCTCTGTGGCAGGCCCACGTGGTTATAGGCTCGTATTTGTATAATGAAATTTTCACAATAAAGGTTTTTAAAAGAAAACATGGTAGTAGTATATACATTGGTAAAGTTTTTAATAATAGTGACTGTTTTAGAATCATTAAAAGGCAAGTGAAATAAAGCAGACCAATTACATGAAGGGTAAAAGGTATAATACGAAGGAACGCAGTAAAGATAAATGGTCAAGGGCTGTTGTGTTTTCTATTCCTGCAACATAAAGTGATCGATAAGAATCTCATATTCAGGCGTATCGGCGACTAAGACAGCAGGTCGACCCTCTTTTGCTCAACGGCTCCGTCATGGGACGAAGAAACGCTCTTTTTCTCGAAAAAAGAATATATTTTACTTGCAGGACAGTTGTAAAATTTCCGGGAAAGTACATTAGCCTGGAACATTATAACATATATTTAAGAAAAAATAATGTTCGGAAGTAATGAAAAGCGTAATTTTTAGGTCATATGACCAAGCCTTTCATCATTACAATAAGAAAAGTAAAATGAACCAATGAAAAGTTTTATTAACAAGTCACATGACTTGTTATGCTTACGTTACGCGCTGCGCGCCCCGGATGACTTCCGGATGCGCTAACGCGGCGCGTCATATGACGCATTACGCGACAACGCAGGTACAGAATATAGTCAAAATGTCTCCACCAACCAGCGGTCGGAACACAACCCCTTTCAGCAGGCTAAATAGTTCTGTTAAATGACAACAGAAGGGACAGGCAACAAGAACCATCAGTCAAAGAGGGGAGAGCTAGTTCTTCTCTACCGGGTTACATTGGGGCGCTACCGGAACTGATCGAATTGGTAGTCTACAGTGTTTCTGGATGTTTCAGACTGAAGCTGGGGTTAGCATGAGAGCAGCACCATTTCGTAGCTCCGTCGTGGTCATTCCGCAACCAATCATGGCAGCCGTTCTTTATCGTTATTTTGGGCGGGGTGGGTGGCGGAGCCGAGCTGTTTTGCAGCCATCATTGTGTGGAGTTCAGTTCATCTCACTAGTTTTGTATTTGTCATGAGGGGTTGTTCCTAATGTTTCTATTTTAGCGAGGTCAAAAAGAGATCCCATTAGTGGCCTACTGATTTTGCTCGATTCCTTTTCTTTTTTTTTTACACGATTTTTCGTTATCTGCAAAGACTAAACAGAGTATTGCGACTCTGTGTTTGTTTGTAAATAGAGAATGAACCAAAGAGAACTAATTCTAAAACAGTAAATACTTGGATAACAATCAATCAAATGGAGAGAGAAGCAGGCACGACGGATTACAATGGGGGCAAAGACCTGCGTTAACTACCTTTCACTATCTGCAAAGAGAGAGTACTCCTAATAGAAATGAGGGGGGGGGGGGCACCATTCAAAGCAGATCAGTGTGCATAAACACGAAAATGTTTTCACTTACCACGTACTTGACATTCGACAGCTTATGATATTTGCTATTAAAAAACCATTGAAATTCACTGAAAAAACCATAGGTTATAGACCATATATAGTTTGGAATTAGCATTTACAAAACCTTGAAAATTCACTGAAAAAACCATAGGTTATAGACCATATATAGTTAGGAATTAGCATTTAAAAAACCTTATTTTACTCACACAAAACCATTGAAATTCCATATATAGTTAGTTGCACTAACTATATATCGCGCACCTGCAATCCACTGCTGATCATGTCACATATTACATCATTCATGACATGGTCAGTGACATCACTGATGACATCACTGATGACATCTCAAATGACATCACTGATGACATCACTGATGACATCTCAAATGACATCACTGATGAGATCACTGATGACATCTCATTTGACATCAATGACCACATCACTGATGATATCATTCATGTGACAATACAATGCATCTCCTCACATTTTAATATAACCTCTGTTTCACCCAGTGTTAAATACAGAGTATAATTTTTGAAACCATTGACACACCAATACTAGTTACTACATACGTACTCACTGATTCCTACGTCTACACACACATTCACTCATTCACCCATACAATCATTCATACATACAATCACTCATCTTTACAACACTATCATATGCACCCATACACCTATACAGACACTCACACTCTGCCACTCATCCATGGAGTTACTCACACACCTAGTCAGTCCTGTAAAGAAACAATCACACTTCCATTTTTTTTGTCTATACAGTTAAACATAGAGCACCTTACATTTTCAAACATATACTAACACATACTTACTTTCTTATACAATCATTGATACAAGTACACATTGATCTGCACAGAGTCACACACCTCCCAGCCAGCCACACACACACTCAGTCTCCCATACAAATACTTAGACAATCAATCAATAACCCATATAGTTAATCATATAGCTACTGATCAACACATGCAGCAGTTTACAGAACAACAGACATAATGATGCACAAATTAAGACAGTTTAGTCACTAACCCATGCACTCAGTGAGACACATTTAATCACTCACTCATACATTCAGTCATGCACCTACTAAATCCTTCGTCCAGACACTTATACATCTACTCATTCTTCAATATGTAAAACATATTTAAACTTTACAGAAACACACAGTCACTGGATGATGTCATCAGTGATGTCATCAGTGATGTCATTTGAGATGTCATCAGTGATGTCATCAGTGATGTCACTGACCATGTCATGAATGATGTAATATGTGACATGATCAGCAGTGGATTGCAGGTGCGCGATATATAGTTAGTGCAACTAACTATATATGGAATTTCAATGGTTTTGTGTGAGTAAAATAAGGTTTTTTAAATGCTAATTCCTAACTATATATGGTCTATAACCTATGGTTTTTTCAGTGAATTTTCAAGGTTTTGTAAATGCTAATTCCTAACTATATATGGTCTATAACCTATGGTTTTTTCAGTGAATATATATATGCATATGCATTTATATATGTGTGTGTGTATATATATATATATATACATATATATATAAATATATATATACATCTGCATATCTATATAAATACAAATATAAATGCATACATATACATATATGCATACATATGCATGTTATGTACATGGAAGTTTGAAAAACACTAATAAAAGCAAAGCTAAAAAGCCACCTAATTACGAACAGAATTTCTTTATCTTAAACGAGGGCGAGACCTATTGCATTTTTAATGCTTGTTCATCAAGCCAGCATGCAACTGAAATGTGACCTAAAGCTGAACTACAGCCTCTTCGCCCATCACATGCCTCTACACTTTAGAGGATTTCTGATTTATAAACCTGCTAATGAGAACTAAGTGTGAACTCAGACTGTTAGTAGGCCCCAGAGTCTTTGAAGCGCCGACAGTCAAACCTCCTATAATAATAGAAAGATTTATTTGCACCTTTGAGAGTAATAATTGTCCTGCTGCAGCCGAGAATCAAAGCCTTTGTAAACATCCATTTCCGAAAATGTATACTTAATGATAATACTTACATATTTATGGTATTCAACTAATAGAGTCCAAATTGAAATGTGAGAGCGATGAAAGCGTTTACAATGTGAAAATATTTTTGATTTCTTTATGGTTTTATACAGTGTTTATATGTTCATACTGTGGTGTATTAGAGTGCTGAGGGACGCATGTCTACGCTTCACACATGATTACTCAGTGGCGGCAAGTTGCTGTGTTAAAGATGTTTATGGGTTTGTATTTTTGTGCATCATTTGGAGTGTGAAGTATGCATTTAAACATACACATTCACACGTAGAGACTGATACAATTGGCTTCGAAATTGCAGCCAGATTCATGAAGCAAAAATCGGCTCGCAAAGGGCCAGATTCTGCGAATCTGGCCCTTTGCGAGCGCTTTTTTTGCATTTGGAATTCATCATCCCAAATGCAAAAATCGCAAATTTTGAAATCGCTAAATTGCGAGGAATTGCATTTAAGGAATCTTTATTTGAGATTCCTTAAATTGCGAAATGGCAATTTTGGGCCGCTATTTACCGCAAAGTCTGACTTCGTAGTAAATAGCGAAAACTTAGAAAGATGCACTTTAGTGCATTTTTCTAAGTTGTATGTTACACACACACATGTCCTTTGGACATGTGTGTGCGCAACACCAGTGTAAATCACCATTTATGGGGTGCTACAGGGTGTCCTTTGGACACCCTGGCACCCTTGAAATCGCTTCCGTATTTGCGATTCGCTAATTGCTAATCGCAAATAAGGAATAACTCCCCATTCATTCCTATGGGCCTTTGGCCCATAGGAATGAATGGGGAGTCATTCCTTATTTGCGATTGGCAATTAGCGAATCGCAAATAAGGAAGCTGTAGAAATCGCTATAAATTTTGCGATTTCTACATGCATCCCGTTTTACGAGTCATTAATAGCGATTCCTTAATAATCGCTATTAAGGACTCGCAAAAGAGGAGCATGATGAATCTGGGGGTTAGTTTTCTATGACATGAAGAAGTGCGATATTCTAATGATTGTTAACTAGTTATGCCACATTTCTGTGTAAATTGCCATTTTGCCCCATTCAGAGGTTCCCCTCTTCACACATCCTCTACACCACAAGCTTCGCAGAACACAGTCTAGCTGCACTGAACTGAATTATTTTACACAATTGCTAACATTTTGCTCCCAAAGAGCCTTCTCCAGTTCAGCTATAGCTTGTAACATGTTTCGTTTTTTCCCACTGGCACACTGAGATATTCATTCACATTAGACGTTATTGTTCATGTATAATATTCTTTTCTATCATCTCTGGATGACATTGGCATAGAGGGCAATTAGTGATTTTTGCATGAAGTGGGATAGTCCCAGATATTAAGCCAAACTGACTGTTATTTTTCACGTGCTCTGATTTTCTGAATAAATGATGCATTTGCTCAACCCTAGATGAAGTTGCAGTACCATTGATTTAATATGCAAAAATAGTGTAAAAGAAACCTTAGATTTTGACGATAATGCAGAAGACTTTCTTGGAGACTTAGATACTGCTAGGGGTGCTGTCCGTCTTTCTATTTGTTTTGCTGCCCCTTTTGACTTACAATATTACTTGATTTTTACATACCCTGTATAACTCTTCATCTGAGAACCTTTATTGCATTGACTCTGTACCACTTTACTTCTGAATTTTGCAATAAAATGCTTTAGCTTTTTGTTGATCTAGAACTCAGTTATTGAATGGCCCAATCAATTTCAAATTGATTATTTTAAATGTATTGTATTGTTTCTGATGTTGATGCTCTGGGAGGTGCATTAATGCAGGGACACATTGCCTCATGAAATTGAGGTTTTACACTGTCTCCGAGCCCGATAAAAGTGAGAACACTGTTTGAGGTAACGTTTGGAGTGTCTTGATTTTAAGGTACATTGTTGAGCTCCCACCTCAGTGGGAGTGGTTTTGAAATTGTGTACTGGAAAGCTACATACTTGTCAGTGCTTGGTAGGTCTCATTTTTGAACACACTGGAAGTTGGGAGTTTGCAAACTCATGACTTTCATGTGTGGTGGCCAGATAGCTGAGGGTGCTCTGTGATTGAATCCTGGAAGGCATGCAAGTGGAAGGAAGGTGGCACAAGACCGTGTTGCAGAATTCTGCTGAGGCTCCCTAATTCTAAAATCAAGGTATAGTGTTTACTGTGTCTTTAATGGTTATGAGTCGTAATCAATGGGTAACGCCCTGAGCTGCCCCGGATAGTAATTACTGGTGCCTCGGAGTTAGAAGCATACAATATATATCTAAGACATTACCCTGGCAATTTTTTTGTTGGGTTGGCTGCAGTAGTAAATTCTTCTACACCTACGAAGGACCGGATCATTCCTAAGGCGTGGAAAAGTTATAGACTTAGGCAAGCACAACTGAGTAACATCAAGATGGAACAAAGGCCCAATAAATGGTATTTTGAGTAGCTCATCAATGCAATGGAAAATGCTAATTTACCTGGAGCACAGACCAAAACCAATTCACAGTCTGCACTGTGCACTTGCACCACTACACAGTCTTTACAATGTTTTTCACCAGCTCATTGCACAATCTTTCTTCTTTGTTCACCGCTAAGCAATGTTCTGTACAGCGACTCTACCAGCTCACGCCACACAATACCTGCATGGTGGTGCTCCCTACACTCCACTGACTAGGTACACAGTACGTCTCCCTTAATCGTTCGCTGTCTGAACTATGCTTCTCTTCATCCACTGGCTGCCCAGTTCTGCCACCTCACTCATTCCTGCACAGTGCTTCTCTGGTGTCCTTATGTGAGAGAGGAAACGCTAATTCAATGGCTGTGCTTTTGTGTACTTGAACCATGGAAGTGTGAGGATTTGCACAGGTTCTGCAGATGGGGTCAAGTCTTGAGGGGAAGTGGTTGGCCCTAATGCCATGCACTGTCAATTACCAATTTGGAACGGCCACAAACCTGAGCTTGGAGTCTTGTGAAGCTGACTCCGAGTGCCTGGTAACTCTCCTGCCCCCTTAAAAGAGGTGACTACCAGTCATCCTGGGGAGGGGTGACTCTTCCTGGTGAAAACAGTCCATGGCAGCAATGCAGTGCACCTCTGAGGGCTCTCTGCAGGGCTCCTGATACTTACTTGCAGTTGTATAGCATGGTGTGAGCATGGGCTTGTCAACACCCTGTGGCCTGGATGCTGGAAGAATTGTCCCTGAGAGACAGTTAGGGATCCCTCTAACCCTGTCTAAACATTTAGACATCCAGTAGTGAGTTGATTTTTGAGCCAACTGAGAACTGTACTAAGACTGAACCATGCCGTTCAATGTATACCTCTCTCACCTTGACCACAGCCAGACATTTGATTTCATAGTCAGCACGCTCTTAACCCCCACTAGCAGAAAGAATGACTCCCAATTGTATGGAGATCACATTATGTTAAATTGAATGATGCGATGCCTGAAATATTTCAAGTTCTAAACTTCTTTATTATGTTGTAAACCAAGCAGCCTAAAAGTACATTCCACTGGTGAGAAGCATGGAGTCACTATTACAAAAAAAGTTTGCTCTTCGGAACATTAAATGTTCACCATAATCAAAAGCACACCTATTGTTCAGATTGCACCCTGACAAAATTCAGTTCTCAGGGTTCACTAGGGAAGAAAAATCAACAACTCAACAGACTGCAGCTCTCAATCTCCCATCAGGCATTGATGCCACAGTGGTGCACAGAAATGTGCTCTGATATTTTAAACAGATTGGCAAATACCTCAAATAAAAAGCAATAATAACTATTAAGACTTATTTTCAGTGCAGCAATTAATGGCGAAGCTGAAGACGTTTAAAATGATCAGAAAACAAAAAGAGACCAACTTTAAGTATGTATTCACTGGGACCACCCTATAATATTTTGCTGAAAATTGAAATAATATTTTGCTGAAAATTGATCGACAATGGGAAAATACTATGACATTTACTATCATCAGCAACATTTATACATACGTTTCATAGAGCAAAACTCAAGAAATTGCTTCTATATGTCAACAACTCCACAACTACGAGGTGACAGCTAGGGCCTTTTAGTGACAGGGATAGCTGTCATGCAGCTAAGCTAGAAAGTGTACTGAAATGTAAAGGCGGGTATCATGAAAGCTAGGTCAAAGCACACCAGAAGCAACCACTATTTATATCAAGCTCTTGGTAGTTGCTTCCTCTGACACTAAACTTACATTCCAAATGCATATTTGTAGCACTAAGGGACCCTAACCTTTTCAGAGACCCAGTGTGCCTAAACCAGTTTCACCTGTTCAGCCATGCCCCAAGTGAAGGCTATTGCTTCCTTGTTAAATAATGATACCAGGACAGAAACTTGAAGCAACAGTTTATTAGGACAGCTTTGTCTCAATTGCCTGACTTTACATTTAACACAACATTAAACATATTATCAACTTCGTCAGTACATCAAACTCATTGCCACCCCCCTTTTTAGGTCGAGCGTAGCGATGGACCTTTTGTTGGCGTGTTAGGGGGAATGTGAGACAGCGTACAGGCACGAGCGTCTCCGATTTGCCGTCGAGGGCGCGCATAGCGCCGTGCAGATGCCATGCCTCAGATTCACAGACTCACTCACGCATGCGCACAGAGACACACACTGCATATATACACACACACACGCGCGCGCGCGCACACACAAATGCACGCAGCCACCCCCCACTCACCTGGCTCTTTTGTCGTGACTCCCCGTATCTCCGCCGTATTGCCTGGCCAGCATAATTGAAACGGCACCCAACAGCCATGCGCCGAAACCGAGTGGAAGTGGACGCCGCGTCCCCAGCGCACCCCTTGCCTGTAGCAGCCGCCTCTGCTGACCCGAAAACGCTCCAGCCGCCTCCCCGCCTCCGGTACCCGGATGTATTACATTCTGCTCCTTGTTGCTTTAGTTCGCTAAGGGAGACAAACCATGTGCACGCCTGCCGCCGGACAGGCGATGTGCACGCGCATGGCGTCTCCCACCGCGCGCTGGATTTATTACGGCTCGCTCCCGTCTTGTTTCTTCTATTAGCACAATGGCAAATCCACAGAGGAGTCCTCCGTTGTGCGCTCTGCTTTCGCAAGAGCACTCGCGTTTTACGGGCGCCATGTACATAACTTAATTTGAGGGTTAGGTTTCTGTTTGCTTCTGAAGGTAAATACTAGCATGGCTCTTTTATTCAATGGTTTTTGCTTTTACGGTGCTTTCGAAAAGCACTGCAGTAGATTATCTGAAGTGATCGGCCACTGTCCGGAGACTGTAGCTGCGGCGGTTCTGCACTGTGTCCTCAGCCCAGGCCACCCACTAGAGGGCACAGAGGAATCCCACAGTAGAGCGGGCCTACAGCGAGCCGAAGAGTGTGGGGGCCGGGAGCGAGTGCTGCTCCACTGCCAGACTCAGCGCTGGTACCTGCTGCAACCCTCAGAGGCAGGCCCGAGCCGGGGCATAAAGGGTCAGTCTGCCACTAGACGGCACGGTGCGCACCCGGCTCCCACCAGCCCCCCCACAGTCTGAGCAATGCAATAGGTCTCGCAATTGTGAGAGTTTGAGCTATTGGCATTGTAAATGGCAATGCCTTTTATTTACGTTTTAAAAACCAACACATAAATAAAAGGCAGTGCCATTTACAATGCCAATGGCTCAAACTCTAACAACTGCGAGACCTATTGCATTGCAAATGCTTGTTTCCATACCCTCTTCTCAAGATGTACCTAGCATTCCCCAACCAACTCCCTATACAGTGACTTCATTCTTTTAACTTTTATTCACTGTCCTGCTTCCATCTCCCAAGTCTCTCTCTCTCTCTCTCTACCCATCAACCCTCAAATGAAGCTTCCTTGTCCTGTTCCAAAGCCATACTTTGTCTTCCCACCCGCTGTGGTCCCCACCTAACTCCAGAAGGGTAGATATGCCTGCATTGACTCACCCTACCCCTAATTATTGCCAACTAGGAAAACACTGCAAGGTATTTTTCTGCACCCCCGTCACCGGACGCGTGTATAAAAACCTATTCAGTCATAAACTCCTTTGCACCATACCTTTTCGTTTCAGAACTTTCAAACTGTAGCCCTCAGTTCCATCATATAGTAAGCATTTCCAAGTTGTGACAAATGTACCGTATCATCCCGGAACAAGAACCATTCCTCCTCCTTAATGCCCCTGTTTGAAGTCATGGCAATGACCACTGACAAGTAAAAGACCCTCATAGCTCTGTACAACTTCCTCTTGACTTTATCAATATCAGCATGCTACAAAACTCCCCTCCACTGTTGCTTCAGTACAAATCCGTTCAACTTAGACATGTCCGTGAGATTCTCCTTTTGATCAATTGCAAATCCTACTTCATCTGTTACAACAATGTTAATCCGGATAGCTTTGCCAAGTCATTCTCCCCCAAATGGATCAGGAGCATGGTGTGGCAACTCCTCTGTGCCACCAGACTCACCAAGAAAGGCAACAGATTCCCCCATGGCATCCCATTCCTACCCCACCAGATCACATTATGCCTGCTACTGGGTACTCAAAGGCTCCTTCCATATTTCTGCCAGTCAGCGTATTTAGCCTCTCATCGTACAAAAGAATGTCCCGCTAACCATGTCACCATCTGACTCCTCTGATGCCTGCTCCCACATCCTTTGGTGAAAAACACAACATTAGTAGAAAGTTACAAAAAACCCTGACAGCCCAGCCCCCCAACAAAACTCCGTCACTACCTCACATAACGCTTGCAGCAGTTAGATTTCCATCTACCGAGAGCTTGTATCTGTCCCCAGTCCAATCCTAGCTGTGCTGCAGCCATGGCTGCCCCAATCTTAAACGGGTGAGTCCATAACTACCTGGGTCTTCATCCAACTTCCTCAAAGCCATCCTCAAAACTGCCAACAATTGATAAGCTGTCTCCCTCTTGCCATTCTCATAACAGAAAATTGTCTTCTAGCTGCGACCAGGCCACACCATAAAACTCGACAAGTTTGACACTGGGCACGTCTCTGTCCTGCCTCCCTCACGTAACCACACCCATCTACCCCTGCCCACCCAATCTGTTTTCAATCTCCACAACCAGATCCGCAGCTGGCACGCCTCCAAACAAATGTCATCATGTAAAACTCCTGCCCTCTTGTCAGTACTCAGCACTTCCAAAACCCTGAAAGCACCAATAACATCCACATCACAGAGTTATGAATTTTTCAAGAATATTTGAAAAATAGTGCTTAGAATCTTAAAGCACTAATCGGGGATATCTGGTCATGCTTGATAGGGTAAATCCAAAAGTTCAGGCGGACAACAATGGAACATGGGTCGTAAACAGGGACCAGCCTTCACCCGCTGAAACAGTACCTTTGGATGGTGGCTGTGTTGATGTCGAGGACGAGATGTGAGGAGCAGAGAGGCGATGCATCAGCGTTGATCCAAGTCATGCATATATGATGCGTCATCTTTGAGTCACGCACTCGGGGGAAGCTTCGTCGTTGAGCAGCATTGAAGATGGCCAATGCGTCGTCATTGAGACGTGCACTTGGGGAAGCTTCTTCATAGAGTAGCGCTGCAGATGGGTGATGACTCATTGTCTGGTGAAATGCGCCGGTTCTGACTGGTGCAATGGTGGCAATGCATCAAGGTCAACAGTTACAGCACAGAATACCTCATTTCCAGGTGCCTAGGACTGGATCGGCACCACTTGGCAGGGCAGGACTCACAGTTGGCAGGGCCCAGGTCCTGTTGCAGGGTTGTGGAAAGTCTTTGATGTCCCTGAGACTTCAGGAGAGGAGTCACTCTGTGTTCAAGTGAGATGGGTCCAGTCCTTTTGCTCAGCAGGGCAGAAAGCAACAGGCAGAAGGTCAGCAAAGCAGAACAGAAAATCAGTTCTTTCAGATCAGCAGTCCAGCAGAGTGGCAGCCCTTGTAGCAGCACAGCAGTCCTTCCTCGTGGCAGAGTTGTTTACAAGTCCGGTAATGTCTGTTCTGGTCGGGTCAGAGACCCAGTACTTATATTCAGATGTGCCTTTAAAGTGGGGGTGACTTCAAAGAAGGGTCTTTGAAGGGCACAGGTTCTTTCTTTTCAACCCTGGCTCCAGACTATCAGTGGGGAGTAGTCAGCCCTTTGTTTGGGGACAGGGCACTGCCTATTCAGGTATAAGTGTCAGCCTCCTCCCTCCCTTCCTGCCCAGGAAGAGCCATCAGAATGCAGATGAGTACTCATACACACCTAACCTTCCTGTGTTTGTGGCTGTCTAGAGGGAATGCACAAAGCGAAGCTGTCATCCACCCTGACGTGTATTGGAGACAGACTGTAGGCACACAGAGCTGTAAGGGCAGAGAAATGTCCACTTTCTTTAAGTGGAATTTTTACAATAGTAATGCTAAATCCAACTATTCCAGTAAAGAGGATTTATCATTATCATTCCAAAAACCTAAAATATGAAACAGCTACTCCTTTCTAAACAGGAATTACAGCTTAAAAGTGTATTAAGGAATTCCCAATGTTAACCGATGAGAGAAGTAGGCCTCACAGTAGATGACGTGTTTATAAGTCCTGATTGACTACATTAAGATATATAAGACATCGGGATCATTGTACACTAATGGTTTGTTGAGTGCATGCTTAACTGAATGCAAATGTGGTTGTCATTTTTGTTTTTATTTTGTTAGGTATTCTGCTAATATTATAAATATCTGAATATCACAGTTTTAAAAGAAATTTTGAGATAATAATAAAGAATTTTAACTTTGTAATAATCAGTTTGCGTGGCCCTTGTATATAGTAATCATGAACTTTGAATATGTGCATAGTAGCCTAGAGGTTTTGTATATACAATAGTGTTTTTTCCTGCCCTGGGAACTGTCATTATTAGCATGGGGTCCTTATCTTTACATTGAGAACATCCACTGCAGCCACAATTCTGAGTCCACATACCCCCAGGGCTTCTTTGAGTTCAAACTAACCCTAGCCTTGATCACCTTATCATAGCAAAGCCATGCATACCCCCGAAATGCATTTGCACCTTTTGAATGATATCCATGTACTTAAACAGAGCTATCACCCTGTCAGTGTGTTTTCCGCAATAAATACTGCCTTAAATAAGAAACACTGACGTCCAAATTTCAACATTAACCAGCATGCTAGGCCACCTCACCAGCTCCCATTCCTCTTCATTAGAACCCTACTTTGCTTGAATATCCCTGTGTAGTAACTTAAAAACAAAGACATATTTGTGCTTCTAAATTTTGTTTTTAGTTTTACCTACATCATGTAACCCTGACGGACTTGCTAAACCCATACAGGGCAGTTTTTTTTCTGTGTGTGCCCTGTCATTGTCCCAATTCCTGTGATGTGCTCTCTCTGCTCTACACTCCTCCTGACCCTCAATGCACATCTCCTTGTTGCCCTTTGCATTAAGCACCTGCGCTTTTGCGCTAGCCACTGGAGTCTCTTTGTCTTTGTCTTTGTCCTGCACCTGACACCACACCCTCACCCGAACCGATGGATCTGCAGTTCTTGTGTATTGCCCCACCCCCCTGTCCCACTTGGACCACCAGTCCCCTGTACCATGTGGCAGTCTACCTCCATCCCTTCCAGCCTCCTTGTGGTAGGTCACATTCCTTCCACTGTGTTTTCCTCTGGTATCACTCTTGTCTGCATGTAACCTCTGCATAACACCAAAAGAGCTCCCCACGTTTTTGTCAACAGGACCCCTCCACGTCTGCCCTTTCAAACCCTCGTCATCTCTCACTTTTTCTTCTCCCCATTCATCACTGTCAGCCCTATAGTCCAACACCAATTTTTCCACACCAGACACATCCAATTCACATGTACATCTTTCTGATTCCACAAAGCGGCACCACCGCGGACATCTTTATGCTGGCAACAGAGCTCGCGGTGTAGGGAGGCCTGTCAAAGATCCTGCCATCTCTTAAGGCCAATGTCATGAGGTCGCAATATGCCTGGCTGGTGCTGCCAAACTTCTGCCACCCTCACGCAGTGGCATCAACACCCTCTCCCCCTCCAGGCTGCAGCAACCTACAGGGTCTCCTTCACCACTGGCCCCACAATCAGTATCAGCACTCTGATCCCCTGCCTGCTCACTCTACACCTCTGGTTCCCATCGTCATTGTTCTTATGCACCCCCAATCCTGTCACCTGTTCCATGCCCCTCACTTCTGCTGTCTGCACTGCCCCATATGCCCTTGGCCTTTTTGTCCAAATGGCCCATGTCCACCCTTGCATCCCGCTCCCTTCATGAACGGGCACACTTCGCCAGTTTCTTGCAGAATCTGTCTCTTTTCCCTGTTGTGTGCACTATGTTCTGGGCAGGGAGAGGACTTAGCAGCAGTCCATCTCTTAACGAGAATCCTAAAGCTTAAATCAGCCTTTCACACATTGCGGGAGTTACATAGGCTTCCTACTAGGAAGCGAAAAGCCTTCAAGGCATTATGCACCACCCACAAATCTCTTCATGGTACAGGCCCTGAGTACCTTAACCCTTTTGCTGCGGCGGTGATTCCGCCGCAGCGCTAAGGGGTGGGGGGGACGCGCGGCGCTCCGACGCTTGTGGCGGAACCGCTCCATCACGCCCCTCGGGTGGGCTGTGCTTGTGACGGAGCGGTTCCGTCACGGCCCTGCCCGCTCAAAAGAACGCACCACGCAGGGGCGAAATCAGCGCCGCACAGGCGCGGCGAGCGGGCCGTGACGGAACCGCTCCGTCACCAGCACAGCCCACCCGAGGGGCGCGACGGAGCGGTTCCGTCATAAGCGTGGGAGTTGTTAAAACAAAATTCAAATGATACACACCTAGGAGAGCTCTTAACTCAGTTACATCAAGAATGGTAGAGACTTGATAAAGAGACTTGGGGTGACAGAAGTTTTACTTCCACGAGCAGTAAAATTTGAAACAAACTGCCCCGGCACCTCAAAGAACAGCACAACTTATTCCATTTTATAAAACAACTCAAAACTTGCCTTTTTTACATCCATGCCACTTAACTAGCAGAACACAGAAGTGACATCTATCTAGTAGACATTAGCGCCAAGGCATCTAGCAGACATTAGCGCCAAGACGCCTTTGGGCAATCGTGTCGCTTTATAAACCTTATCATTATCATACATGGGCTAACCTGATGAAGGTGTCCTTACGTTACAATCTATATCACCACTTTTGGGGGCTTATACGTACCTGCAACTTTCCAAAACTTGCAATAGTACTTAAAGTTTCTGTAAATGGAATTCTTAAGGAACCACAACTTTTTTTGTAAGTGCTCGAACAGTGTTGCCTGAACATGTGTTTTAGTCTTACAGTGTATCAAACATTAGAGGCACAAACCTCCATCTTTAAAGATTCTCCAAGTTTACCAGGCTGCATTCAGTCATTAGAAATATGTGTGACTTGTTCTATTCTGTTAATTTGATGATGTACATCCGCACTGACTCAGTAAAGATCTCCATTGTGTTTTATAAACTTTATCATTTGAACCTACACAGCGCTCTGTTCCACACTGGCTCATAAGAACAGAGGCTTCAGAATGCTCCTTTGTACATTAATTTGTCAAAGCGATTATATGGTCTGGAAGAGAATGGGGGAATGGTGAGAGAAGTGACATTCTTTGCAGGATTTTCCGATTTGTAGATAGTACAAAATTGAAATAAAAAGACATGGGCTCACAAAAGCATATTTCTGCCCCAGGCCTGGTCCTCGGTGATGTGCCGGTACCCACACATGAAACGGGCCGCCTCTTGTGTGCAGTTTTTTCAAGTTTGCTTTTAAAGATGGCTTGCTATGATTAACCGTAATGACTGGAAGGAATGCGCGGATCTCCCTGGTGTAAAACATTCCACTGCACACAAAACCTGCTGGCGTCTCTTTCTTTTAAAGGGGGAAGTGTGTTTGTCGCAGCATGCCTTGCTAGATTAAGTACCACAGATGAGAGATGCCATCTCGCACCAGCTTGGACTCATCCGTCAGCCTGCGAACACAGATGCCGAATCCCAAACTCACATAACTTTCCTGCAACTATGAGCGAATTTCAGAGAATGCACACTTTTCACCAGCCTGTTATCATTTTGACTAATACTGTAAGTGGACGAAGCATATTTAGGATGGTTCTTGGCAGGTGAGAGCAATAATACACTGGTTTTCAATCTCTTGTCTGTCAGCCATAAATACATACCAAGGAGATTGGTCCATGGAGCGAATCATACAAGTTTACAAATAATCTACATTTGCTGAGAAGGCCAGACAGATTATGAAGACAATTATTGTGAACCTAACTGGATTTTTCACTGTCCATTGTGCTGTGTAACCCCTCGGTGTGTATAGGTGTTTTAGAAAAATATTTAAGATAACATACATTTCTTTGTGCTTTCAGACAGGAGAGTGAATCACACACTGGCCACATGGTTCATACAGGGGAGGAGCAGATATATGTCAAGTGGTTGCAAGCCACACTATCGAGGTCGATAATAATCACCTGCACACATATATGGACTCTACAAATACCGAATAATAACATATCACCTAGGTGAGTGGTTCTTAACCTTTTGTCTTCTGTGGACCCCGAATAAATCATTACTGGAACCCGGAGACCCCCATTGAATCAGCATTGGAACCCGGGGACCTCACTGAGTCATTATTGTAAGGCAAGGACCCTCATCTAAGCATTTTCGCTGATTGGAAAAGCAAAACAATACACAAAAAATACAGAAACAAGCACTCATCAAACAAATACACAAAAAATGAAATATTTAATTTAATTCACAAACAAATATTTACTTTTTTTTAATCAACATTTTGATTTTAATGGGAAGGTTGGAACTTTTCTAAATTTAATTGAGGCCACTCAATGTCCATACTATATTCTGTTTGATGCACTTGTACTGCTCCCACAAATCAGTCTGAGGATACTAACTTAAGTTGTAGCCTCTAATGTAAAATCCCTTCACATTTAAAGCACATTTAAAATGTCTCATTTTACATTTTGCTTCTTTATTTATATGCACTTTATTAATCTGTTAATAACATTTCATTTTCAAAGCAGCTGCGGACTCCCTGAGAAAGCTTCACAGATCCCCAGCGGTCCCCGGACCACAGGTTACAAGCCACTGATCTTGGTAAGCAGATATAGGAAAGTATAGATATACTTTCTTGACTCCACATCTACTTACTGTTATAATATGTTGGTAATCGATATTGTGGAATTGTTATAAGAGCTGCTTGATTTTGCAACTTTCACACAGAATACAAAAATGGTAGGCTAATTACACCTTTCAGAGTGCCCACAGTTTAGGACAGCTATAAATGCTGAATTGATACTCTGGCCATTTTGACAGGTATTGTGCTGCAGAAAGCGGTGCCTAATGTTGGCTAGGTGTACTTTTATATAACATTTTGTGTGAATGTATATTTCCAGATTTCCATTTCTTTGACTTAGCTTGTTTCTGCTCCAAATTGCATGGTGTGCAATGTCCATGAAAGAAGTAGACTGGCCAGATCTACCATGTGGAGTGTGGAGAGGCGTGGTGGAGCGGCCAGGGCAGCTGACTTTGGGCACAGGATTCACGGTTCAATCCCAAGCTCCAGTGGCAGCTAAGCACCATGTGACTCTGGGTAATAGCTCACTTAATATCCACGATGGCCCCTGTCGCCTTGAGACCTGTGAGGGCGAGTAGTTTGCGCTTTACAATGCAGATTTAAATATTTTTTTTTACCATACAGACTTGCTCTATTCTTCTTTTTAAAAACAAAAACAAAACCAAAGCTTGTTTATCCGTAGAGAAATTGATTTGCTCTTCCATTCAGGCCCAGATCACATAAAGAAAGCACCAGAAGTGCAAACTTAAGGTATGGTCTACATGGAGTGGACATTGTTGGGAATTCTGCTGGAGACTAGTTTATCAAGGATGGAGGGAAACAAAGTACACAAAAAAACGAGAGAACAGCTATTTTACACAACATACTTTTCATACACAAAGGGACATTAATATGGATTGCATCACTGTTGGCACGTCAAATTATGATTACTCCAAGAGGCAGATACGTACTGGTGGAGGGCTCCTGAGATAGTGACTCCCAAGCCATAGTAAATGCAGGCACTCCCAACACATCACAGATAGAGTCCCTTGATGGACTGCAGGCATACCCTCTTACACCGGTGCATGTTATGACCATATGGAGAGGGGACGTCAACTGTGCCTCAAATTCTGAGTTAAATAGGTCCCACATGCCTTTACCTGGCACTGATGCTGTGGAAGCGACAAGGCTTCACAAACTAGCTGCAAAGCTGGAACGTAAGTGACACATGGCAAGCTCTGCACCTGACAGTGACACATATTTTAATCATCTCATTTTATTCTTCTATGCATAATCTGCACATAAGGCTTGATACAATTCTAAATTCTAATCACACACCAGGGGTAAGTAGACATGCTGAATACTCATCACACACACTCTCTGATCATTTCCTGCTTCTAACACACTTGCATTGGTTGGGGTAAGTGAATCATGTGCATCCCAATCTGGAAACTCCAAATTATTTCGCTCCTGAAGGCAGCCTTAGTGGTAGTCTCAATAACCATATTGCGCAATACTTTAAAGAAAATGACGATATGACTGGTAATACACCAATAGAGGCCTTCAAAGAGTTCATTCAGGGTATTTGCATCCAAATGCCTCAAGGGGTGTAAATTACTCTCATTAGGGATATTACACCACTGGAAAATAAATTCTGATATTTAGCAATAACACAGTGGCTGATATAAATGCCGAGAGAGCCTCACATGTATAAGGGCTGACTTTGGTTAGAACTCCTGTGGTCGATTAAAACTTAAAGGCCTACATCAGAAAGCAAATTCTGTGACCAGAATGAACCTGGTTAGTGTATCTGACCTGTGGCCCATCTCGATTGGCTTCAAATTGCATCTAGGTCTCAGTCTGCCATGACCAGTGACTATCACTGGCACTTTGTGTTTTGATGCTATTTCTACTTAAAACTTTAAAACATCATATCTCCAATTTCTCTTATTGTATTTTTGCCATTTTGGTGTCATTTTGTTGAAATGTACTCTAGGTTTTTAAATTTGGTTTCGGATTTTTATTGTTTTGCATTTTGACTCCATTACTGTTTTGGTTCTGCATAAATAATTTACACATTACCCTAAGTTAAGCCTATCTGCTCTGTGCCATAGCTTACCAGGACATTGAGCTCGGGCTATTTTAATGACTTTAAGGAATCACCCTGATGACGGCTGTGATTATTCCTTGAGGTGGGAAGATACCCACCCCAAATAATGATCTAATTTATTACACTAACCGATTTAGGTGTGGCAGACACAGAGTTTCCCTTTGCGGGCTCCACCATCCTCATTGGACAGACTGGTAGCACACCTACTTAACTCTACTATCTAGCTGCAAAACTTCAATGGGTCGCGGGGTGACAAAAGGGCTCTTAAAACCCAGATCTTCAATACATGTGCAACTTGATGGAAAGAAAGTTGATGCTAGAGCATCCAGGTTAATGGGTATGGCCAAATATTGTTCGTAGTGAGATATATGTTGATCAGCGTCAAATATTACATATTTCACAACATTTTCTATTGTGGTGCTTACCTAGTTTCACAAAAGCAGAAAGAATGATGCACACAATAACATGGTCGGATGCAGGTATTTCATACCGCATCCCATCCGGAGAGTTTTTGCTCTTCAAATCTTGGTTAAAACCTTTAAAAAAAAGTTGGGCCTGTGAAACTGGGATACCTCAGACACATGGTGGTTAGAAATACTACATATCCTGGTCAATAGTAAGAAGGCGGCAGTGTCTCAGATGTATCTAAATTTTTAAATCTTTTTAATTAAAGAATAGCATGTAGTACATAAATCAACCAAAACAAGTGCAGTTCAGTGCATCGATCAAAACTTCCAATAATCTTAAATTACAGTACAAAAATATGTCCAGGCACTGGGTCTACAAATAGAAAACACATATCAATATTCCGTATTGTTGATCATTGAATGTCTTCATTGTCTACCACTTAGGAAGGAGGGAGGATGACAGGTGTGCATAATAAACCTCTACTTTCATTCCAAGGGCCCCACATTTTTGTCCATTTATGCTGGCAACCCCATCTCTCATAGACAACCCTTTCCGCCAGAATGCACCAATCCATATCCAGCTCCCAGTCAATGTATCTGGGCTGGACTCCTCCCCTCCATGTTCTTGATACGTTACGCTTTGCCACCATACAGCCCAACATAGCACACATCCTCTCCGTGCGTGACAAATCATTTGCATCCCAGATATACAGCAGAAACAGCCGGGGAAAAACATCTATAGGTGACTTACATATGCAAGACTTTTTCCCAATACATCTGAAGGATCGGGCAATGCCACCATTGATGTATGTAGGTACCCTCTTGGCCACACCCACGAGGGCAGTCAGGAGAATTCAATAACCCCATCTTGACCAGCACCGAGCTAGTATGGTAGATCCGATGTAACAATTTAAGTTGGATACGTTTGAATCTGGATTGAATCGCAACTTCTCGGGGGGATGCCAAGGCTTTCCTCCAGTCGTCATCATCCAAATCCCCTAAATCGTCAGCCCACTTTGTACGTGTTTTCTCCTGGGCCTCTGGGGTATGATTGAGAATTTTACGATAAGTCAGTGAGATTGCTTTCTCTGGGATATACTCATCTAATAATCAATCTTCCAGAGGTGAGGAGACTCGCAAGTCTGAGTCTTTTCGGAATAGCTTTGTTTAATGCATTTCTGGCCTTAAGGCAGCAAAAGGTTTCCCTTTCATATGGTTGGTAGTCCCTTTGCAGGTCACTGAATGGAATCACTCCACCCATCACCCACAAGTCTCCAACTTTCAAGAGACCAATCAGATCCCACTTGTCAAACCCTGGTTGTTTCGATAACATCCCTAAACGGGCTGTCTCCAACAATGGAGTAGCTCGCGTTTTTTTATCTTTACAACCCAGTGCGTGTGCAACCTTGTGCCATAAAACTATTGTGGAAGACATAGGAGTAAATCTAGGTGTATACTTCACCCCCCCATTAAGTGCTCTTAAGTAAGTGCCAGGACGCATGTTATGCCTGTCCATTCTGTAAGCGGGGTCAGATATGGGACGATGGACCCAGTGATTCAAAACAACTAACTGTGAGGCTCAGTAGTAAGATCTGATAGCGGGTAAGGCAATGCCTCCATCATACCAGCTCTATGGAAGTTTAGTGAGGGCTATACAGGGAGAACCTTGATTCCACAGCAGGGCACATACTTCGCAATCGATTAATTGAAAACAGTGAGGTGGGACTAAATATTGTGTATTTTGTAGGGCATACAAAAAGCGAGGGAGTGCCATCATCTTGTATAGGGCTGCTCTGGCTAAAAGTGTAAGGGATAACATTTAACAATCGTGTATATCCGCCTGGAGGCAGTGCAAGGGGGCATCAAGTAACAGTCGTGGAAGCCGTCCGTAACCATATTAGCATCGCAATCCGTTGGTAAACTCGGCGGGTCCCCACTCAATTTAATAGATCAGGGATTTATCCAAGTTAATGGTGTAGCCGGAATATTTCTGGCAAAGAGTAAAGATATGTAGCATCCTACGAATAGAAAAGGGGGGTCGAGCCAGATGCAATAAGATATCGTCGGCATAGAGGGAATTCTTATCTGTCCACTCCAGCGACCAATTGAGGCCCCTAACAAAGGGGATCTCCCCTTATCCATACAGCCAAGGGCTCCAGGGCCAAGGCAAAGAGTAGGGATGAGAGCAGGCAACCTTGTCTGGTACCCTTGCCCAATTCAAAGGGTGAGCGAGCACCATTCACCGAAATCTGTGCCAGGTGGCCAGAGTAGAGAAGATGCACCCAGGACAGAAACCGATTGCCAAATCCATATCTTTCAAGTGCAGAAAACAAAAAAGGTCATTCAATCATGTCAAAGGCCATTTTGGTGCCAAGGGACATAATAATGGAGTCCTCCTGTATAGTGGAGGTTCTACCCCAGACACCATACAGACAACGGAGGTTCAGCGCTGTATTCCTAGTAGGCATGAAACCGGATTGATCAGGATGCACTCATTTGTGGAGGCACGGGAGAGAGGCGTCGTGCTAGAATCTTAGCTAAGATTTTGACCTCAGGGTCCAATAAGTAAACAGAGCTACATTGTTCGGGGTGCTTACCCTTTTCATGAATGACTACAATATTAGTAAGCCTTTGCATCTCAGGCAATATACCCCAATTCGCGCTCTCCTCATACATCCGCACTAGAAATCGGGCAATAGTCGTGGCATTGGATTTGTACAGTTCGATTGGTAGGCCACTCTGGCCCATGGCTTTACCAGACTGCAGAGTGAAAATCGTTTTAGAGACCTCCTCGGCGTTCAAAGTGGCATCAAGGTCCTTAGCGTCTTGGGAGTCAAAAACAGGCAGCAGCAGAGTAGAAAGCAGCTCTTCCACCCCCTCCTGGGTAGACAATTGTGTGAACTTATAAAGACCTTTTCACAGTGAATGGCAAATGCCCCTGCTATCCCAGCTCTATCCTGTATTTTATCTCCCTCTTGATCAATGATCTGAGCCATCCACCTGTTAGCTAACTCCCTTTTATCTAGCCACGCTGGCTTTATCTCCTATATTGTAAATACGATGTTGAGTAGCTCGGGACTGGGTCTTAGCTACCTCTTCCGCTTTGTCCCTATATTCCTTTTGTTTTATAGATAACTTATGTGCTGTATCAGGCGTGTGTGAGGCCACTAACTCGCCATCACACGTGGCCACCTCTTTTTCTAAATCTTCCAGTTTTTAACATTTCTCTTGTCTGTGACCCGCAACCGCTGCCACCCCACAGCCTCGGATCACCATCTTGTAAGCCTCCCATAATGTGATGTCTGAAGGAACCGAACTTTCATTGTCAGCAAAGTAATTTTGGGTAGACTCTGCCAATTTGTCTCACCGTCTGAACTTTAAGATACCAGGGATTTAGAGCCATTTCGTGTCAAGAAGGGGGAGGAACACCCCTATAGTATGTCATAATCGGGGAGTGATCTGAGATACCCCTAGGGAGGAAGGAAGTTCCATCGAACATGGGGAGTTGGGAGGTTCTACAGAAGAGATAGTCTATACCTGACAAGCTCCCATGCACCCCAGAGTGAAAGGTGTAGTGTGAGGAGGTTGGATTACGGGTCCACCATACATCTATCAAACCCAGTGCCTCAAGAAATTCCGCCAATAACTTCCCGGACAGTTCTCCTCCCCTGGGAGGCAAACGGTCCGGTTCACCATTGAGAGCAGCATTGCAGTCACCCCCACCAGTACTTCACCATCTGGCAAGTTCATCAGATGTGGCCCTAGGTCAGCAAGTGTGATGGAATGAAGTCTGGGGGGCACGTAGAGGGAGGTTACATTAAGGGACCTTCCCTCCCACTGCCCAGAGACCGTAACAAACCTGCCCAGCGGGTCCCGAATAACTTTTTTTGTACTTGAAAGGGGAGGGAAGTGCGTACCAAAATACCCACCCCTCCGGACCCTCTTACGTAACCCACATGAGCCACTAATTCATATCCCCATCTGTTAAGCGCACAGTAGGAGGCACCTTGGATATGTGTTTCCTGGAGCAAGACCAGATCGGGGGACTATCGTTTTAGATATTGCAGCACGATTCCCTGCTTAACGCGATCCCCAAGCCCATTCACATTCCAAGAAAGTAATTTAAGGCATCTCAAAAGCAGGGTTGATCCTTGATCAATACTCATTTACACCGCTAGTAAAGGGCTCTTGTATTTAAAGGATGATGAAGAAGTGATGCTGATGGATCTGCTCACCCCCCTCTCCTGCGGCAATACTAGAGACAATAAATACGTAAGTCGTGTAATACAGAAATCGACATTAGCAAGGACTCAAAGCGCATTAAAGGAGACCACATCCATTAGGTTGTACTGAGCATACATACAAAGACTGCAGCAAAACCCATTAACACACCCTGGAACCCACCCCCACCCTGCCTCCCTGCAACATGGACTTAAAACTCCCCTCCCCATAGCGCTTTTAACCCAATTCAAATCTATTCTATGGAGGGAAACGTCACTGAGCCAAACTACCCAAAAGGTTACATTGCCAGTCCCCCAGACTAACTAATATAAGAGCTGGGAGATAATCCGTATAGTGCCACAAAGTACTTTCCATCCATAGCTCTGCCCCCCAAACAAATGTTCGGTGTGGTGAGCCGCTACCTCTATCTGCCAGTCTGTTAATCATTTGTGCCCTCCCAGATAGAAAGTTAAAATCGCAAACTGTATGATTCATGATATAAACCTCAGTGCCCTCATATGACTAGTCAAAACTCATCGTTTCTACTGCGAAGCCGGGGATCACCCCATTTCTGAAGGACAAGGCAGGTCTTCCCTGCAGAAGAGTTGAACCATCAATCATTCACTGATGTTCTGGTTGATTCTTTCTAGCTGACTGTCTAGTCTCTGCTTTTGACTCGGAGAGGATCTCTTACGGTTACTGGAGGAGCGCCAACCTTCAAGCCAGTCCCATGTCTCCTCCGGAGCCTCTTCAGCAAGCACCCTTAACTTGGCGGGAAAGAGCATAGCATATTTCAGGCCGTGATCATGAAGTGCCCGCTTAACTTCAAGAAAGGATCTCCATTTCTGTTGTACCTTGTAAGTAAAATCTGGGAAAAATGTAATGGTAGAGTTTTCAAATTTGAGTGGCAGGGCCACTCGTGCCGTTTGAAGGATGACATCTCTGTTGCGAAAATTAAATATCCTGGCCAGCATGGGTCGCAGAGGAGCGCCGGGTTTTGGAGGAGCCCCCGGCACATGTGTGCGCTCGTTCCAGAGAGAAATATTTTGAGAGATACCGGGGCTGTAGGTGCTTCTGTATTAATTCTTCACCGAACAGATCGGCGGCTTGCCCCTCTGACCTTTGAGGAACCCCCAAAATGTGTACGTTGTTTCTACATGCACGCCCTTCATATCCTCCAGTTTTGTCTCAAAGTCCAATGCTTGAGCTTGTAATCGCTTAACCGACTGTTCAAGGGACTTTGTTGTGGTCTGAAGAGTTTTTACTGAGTCTTTGGTCTCCCTAACTCTGTTGCCCATGTTGCGAAGGTCGGCACGAATGAGGGTGACTTCAGGCGTCACCATATCAATCTTTTACTCCAGTGCCAAGCGAACCCCTTGAATGGCCTCCATAACATCAGCGAAAGACAGGCCCTCTGCCTGCCTGCCTGTGTGTTGCTCCACTTCAGCATCGGCGTTCTTCTCATCTGATGCTTCGGGCTTAGAGTGGGCAAACTTGGATAGCTTCAACAAGCTGGATTGCTTTGCTCCTTTATTGGTAGTCATTGCATCAGCTTAAGTACCAAAGCAGTCCACAAATATAAGGGGTAAAGCAGCAATTGCACCAGAGGACCAATACAAACAATGAATGTAGAAGGTACAGTTGCACTGCGTTGTCTACTACACCCTCAATGGGATTGCGGCTCACCCAGGGCGACAGGGACTCAAGTGAACAGCCCCACTATTCTGGCGCAGTCCCGCCGTGTGCTTGGGGAAATCAAAATATCAAGTCCGGCTGTACAGTGGCGCACTCTCAGCAACAATGCGGAGCTAGCTGTATCCACCTCTACAATCCCTCTCTGTGCTCCACACCCAGTATTTTGAATAAGAGTTTCTCCAGCAGGGTGGGGGAGGGTCGCCCTGTAAATGCACAATGGTGGGCCCTGGCCATACGAAATGCCAATTGCCCCAATCAGTAAAAATGGTCTGCAGGATTGTCTGCGGGGGGAGGGAATCCAGTATCACCGCTCTCGACCCCCACCCGCCGCAGCTGAAGCAGGCCAACGGCGCCCGAGACTTCCAAAGATCTTTGCGTGCACGGAGCCCACCCGGTGCAACGCAATGTCCATGGCTGATCACTGCAGGCTGTGTTCAGTCGGGGATCCCCAGGAAAAAAAGTATGGCTCAGTAGACCTACAGCCTGTGGCACTAGGAGAGAAATACTGCCTCGCACTCGCCAGCCCTCATGGCCGCCATAATACACTCTGTGCTATCTTCACGCTTGCCGGAACTCACCTGGCACAGCACAATGCTTGTCGCTGCCACCGCAGGCGGTGAGTGACCGGAGGTTCTCCAAGGCAGGGGCCCGATGAAAAAACACTTTCCTGGGTTCACAGGCCCCGCGGTAGCAACGGTATCACGTAGGGAGGGTCAGGACGTCTTTGCAGCCAAAGCTTCCTCCCGGTCCCGGTCCGGATTCACAGCCAGGTTTCTCAGGGCAGAGGTGGCAGAGCTTCTTTGTTGTTCGTCCGGGTGACTCCTTGGCTCAGTGTGCACTCAGACCGTTTTTCACTACGGGCAATACGGATAATTTTATTGGATTATGGGGAAAAAAGTTGGCTGTAGCTCAGCTTCACTCCATTGCGGCCATCTTAAGTGTCGGCTAGCCATGCCCCCTTTATTGAACATATTAAAACTACCCCTGAGCCACCATGAGATGCTTCAGAGAGAGACCTAGTCAGGGACTTACCTGAAGCAGACTATCAATTAGTGGTAGGATACCTGTATTTGAAGACTAGGAATGTATTGGTTTAAGCTGCTCCACTGTCATATTCTGCACTGCACCTACTTAATACTGAGTCCCTTGCATGTTCCCAACAGCCTCAAAATCAAGTATGAAATGTTAATCATAGGGGTGTGTGAAATTCACTTAACTTGCTTTCAAATAATTATGCTATATTTTAGGAAAAATGTGTGAAAATATGCAAAATGCAAATCCATTATTTATTGCTATATTTTATTTTAGTGCAAAACGCACAATTTCTGACATGAGGGCACATTTTGTTCTCAGATAACAGAGCCAAAACACTATTTACTGTGAACAATAGCTGCTCATGTTCTGGTTGTTGGCATTGTTCCTATGCGGTGTGGTCCGCGGCCCCTGATGCTGCGGTCTTCACTGTAGGTGAGGCAAGAGGGTGGATGGTGCCCGGGAATACGCGGCGTTCGGCTTGGTGGTCGAGAACAGCTCCCTCAGCACGCCAGGCTTACGTTCATAGTAGGAGGCATATGTTTCTAAGGGTTGGGATCCCTGTTGACCTTGGAGGATTCCCCCAGTATAGATGATGACTGTCCCCTGAATTGCCCTGAATGCAAGGAAATATTGCAGGCTGTTCAGAAGCCCGCTGCCTGACCTTATAATGGCGGCCATTGCTGCCATCCCATGTTCCAGCCTGAGTAATGACTGTGAGGATACACTATAGGCTTGAAAAAGATGGCGCGCCTAAGGCAAGCCCGTCTGCGCCCGTCCGCACCAGCTCCGGGCCTAGGGCCAGCCATGCTGCCGGTTTCCATCACGCACAGAGGCAGGTCTGGTCTAGATCACAGCTTATCGATCTAGGAAAGACAACTTGCACTCCCTCCACACAGTGCAACCTTTCTTTGACCAGTCCTCTCCTGTTTAAATGTAACAGCTGCCCTTTCTCCTTTTCTCCTTATACAAAATGCCCCCATGACTTATTAATCACTCATCCCACACCCATAAAAACATACTCCATGGGATTGTTGAATTGTGGCTCTCTACCATGCCACGCTAGTGACATTTGGCTGCTGCTGTCTTCCATGTCCTGGGACCTTCTGTTCCTGACTGAGACAAGGATTAAATACTCCTCCAATCCAGACATTTCCCTCGCCTTGCCCCCAGGCTACCGCCTTACAGGTATAAGCCGCGAAGGCTCCAAGACGGTAGGCGGAATCGCGGTTATCCTACAGACTCACCTGACGATCACGTCGAGAAAAATCACGAATATAGGGCCCATAGAGGCACTATATTTTTCCATCTCGGACACCATTTCAGCCATCTTTTCAGGGATCTTGGTTTACAGCCCCCCTAATACCCCACAGCCTGCCATTTCTGAACTGTTAGCAGTCACCGCAGATCTGTCTCTTAAACACCCTCACTTCACGGTATTGGGAGACTTTAACCATCACGTAGATGTAAGTGACTGCAGTCGCGCTACCCATCTCCTAGACTCCATGCAAAGTATGAACCTGACACAAGGGGTTAGGGGCCCCACACATGTTGCAGGACACACCCTTGATCTAATCTTTTCTAACTGTACGAAGCTTAAAATTCTTCCTTCCACACCTCTGACATGGTCTGATCATTTCCTGATTCCGTTCGAGGTGTCTATATTTCAATCTCTTAAGAAGGAATCTGCCATTAGAGCACAAGGCAGAAAATGGCACAAGATCTCATGTACTGCCCTAGAGCAAACATACAAGAATAGCTCAGACTCACATCCTGACGATCTCAACGCAGCGGTGCTTACATTTAATAAAGATCTCACGACCGCCATTGAGAAAGTGACGCCCTTACAGACCCTCACCTCCCGCAGATCAAAACCGTCAGCTCCCTGGTTCACACAGGAATTAAGGGAAAACAGAAGCAGATGTAAAAAACTGGAGCGCCTATGGCGCTGGTCCTATGACTCTGCAACCAAATCTCTTTACAGACAGGCCCTTAAAGAGTTTCACAAACTCAAACGTAATATCATGAGTGTATACTTTGCAGAAACTATTATTTTTTGTAATTTTTTTTATATTTATTAAAATTTTATCCCATTTTTACAATGTTTTCCAATATAGCACATAAAACATTCAGTACAGAAAGGGAAGAAAAAAAAAAAAAAAAAATTACTCATATTCATATATGCTTTAGTATTATCTACATACCACTATCAAATTTGATGTAATCGTATCATTGACATTACTTTCTAGCTTTCTACTAAGCATGGGCGTAAAATCCGCTCCGCTCGCGGATTTTTCGGATTTTCGGCAAATCCGCAATCCGCGAACGCTCGCGAATTTGTCGAAAATCCGTGAATCCGCTCGCGGCGGATTTTTTGCTTGGTTGCGGCGCGCGGCGTGGTGCACGGCGTTCACTTTCCGTCATTTTAGCGTTTGCCGAGTTGTTTTTCTTTGCGAGTGACGCGCCATTTTAGATCTTGCTGCGTGTTCCCGCGGGAGTTTGTCGCCCGCGAATACGTACTCGCGGCTTGCCACCTTGCACAGCACACCTCGCGAGAGTTCGCAATTGCGAACACGTAGTTGCGGCGGAAAGGAACAATCTCGCACTTGCGAAATAGAGATTTTGCAATTTCGCACAAGAAAATCACCAGCAAACAGGATAAACCTTCAGAAAATTATGATTTTTATCAGAATCACTCCTCAGGTTGACATTTGCATGGCTTTTTTTTTTTGCAAGGAGTCCATTTTGGGGGGGGGAGGAAGGAAGTGCCCCACAGTCTCCAACTTCCTGTTCCTGTCCAGCAGGCTCCTCCCAGTGCTTTGTCCATCTCCTGGTCACTTTCATTTGGATCTGGAGCTGGAAGGATTACTTTTTGTGGGTGCTGCTGGATATTTGGATTTGAGGCCTTTTTGACTGTCTTTGGATCACTTTTGGATTAGAAATCAACTTTCACAAGTAAGTTTGTTTGGGGCATTACAGTTGCTGCAAGTACAATTTTGGAACTTTTTCAGAAAATTAAATAAATTATATTGTGGGTAGCCACAGTATCCAGTAGGACCAGGGTTGGTTATGGGTGCATGATACAACTGTTTTGTTGAATTTAAACACCATTGAGGCCATGGATGGGCTGGGATTGTGCAGATTTTATTGTTTTTTGTCGTTTTTTTGGGCCTGCTGGTGTGGCCCTTTGCCCAGGGGTGGTGAGTGTTGCATGGGCCTAGTCTTTCTGTGGGGTGTCTTCTTGAATTTAAACATAATTGAGGCCATGGATGGGCTGGGATTGTGCTTATTTTATTGTTTTTTGTCGTTTTTGGGGGGCTGCTGGTGTGGCCTTTTGCTTGCCCAGGGGTGGTGGTGGTGCATGGACTGAGTGTGCCTGTGGTGTTGTCTCACTCTCTTTGATGTAAACATCATGGATGGCATTGGATTGTGGTGATTTCTGGCTGTTTTTCTGTTTTTTGGGGGTGTACTGTTGATGTGGTCTGGCCATGTGGGTGGTGGTGGTGGCCATCTTGAGTGCTGGCTGGTACAGGCAACATGTGCTTGGGGTGTAAGGGGGCCATTTTGAGGAGAGGCAGTGTCTGAGGCCTGCACTTATTTTGCCTACTTTTCATCCCTTATGCCCAGGGGTAGTGAGTGTTGCATGGGCCTAGTGTTTCTGAGGGGTGTCTTCTTGAATTTAAACACCATTGAGGCCATGGATGGGCTGGGATTGTGCAGATTTTATTGTTTTTTGTCGTTTTTTTGGGCCTGCTGGTGTGGCCCTTTGCCCAGGGGTGGTGAGTGTTGCATGGGCCTAGTCTTTCTGTGGGGTGTCTTCTTGAATTTAAACACCATTGAGGCCATGGATGGGCTGGGATTGTGCAGATTTTATTGGTTTTTGTCGTTTTTTTGGGCCTGCTGGTGTGGCCCTTTGCCCAGGGGTGGTGAGTGTTGCATGGGCCTAGTCTTTCTGTGGGGTGTCTTCTTGAATTTAAACATAATTGAGGCCATGGATGGGCTGGGATTGTGCTTATTTTATTGTTTTTTGTCGTTTTGGGGGGGCTGCTGGTGTGGCCTTTTGCTTGCCCAGGGGTGGTGGTGGTGCATGGACTGAGTGTGCCTGTGGTGTGGTCTCACTCTCTTTGATGTAAACATCATGGATGGCATTGGATTGTGGTTATTTCTGGCTGTTTTTCTGTTTTTTGGGGGTGTACTGTTGATGTGGACTGGCCATGTGGGTGGTGGTGGTGGCCATCTTGAGTGCTGGCTAGTACAGGCAACATGTGCTTGGGGTGTAAGGGGGCCATTTTGAGGAGAGGCAGTGTCTGAGGCCTGCACTTATTTTGCCTACTTTTCATCCCTTATGCCCAGGGGTAGTGAGTGTTGCATGGGCCTAGTGTTTCTGAGGGGTGTCTTCTTGAATTTAAACACCATTGAGGCCATGGATGGGCTGGGATTGTGCAGATTTTATTGTTTTTAGTCGTTTTTCTGGGCCTGCTGGTGTGGCCCTTTGCCCAGGGGTGGTGAGTGTTGCATGGGCCTAGTCTTTCTGTGGGGTGTCTTCTTGAATTTAAACATAATTGAGGCCATGGATGGGTTGGGATTGTGCTTATTTTATTGTTTTTTGTCGTTTTTGGGGGGCTGCTGGTGTGGCCTTTTGCTTGCCCAGGGGTGGGGTGCATGGACTGAGTGTGCCTGTGGTGTGGTCTCACTCTCTTTGATGTAAACATCATGGATGGCATTGGATTGTGGTGATTTCTGGCTGTTTTTCTGTTTTTTGGGGGTGTACTGTTGATGTGGACTGGCCATGTGGGTGGTGGTGGTGGCCATCTTGAGTGCTGGCTGGTACAGGCAACATGTGCTTGGGGTGTAAGGGGGCCATTTTGAGGAGAGGCAGTGTCTGAGGCCTGCACTTATTTTGCCTACTTTTCATCCCTTATGCCCAGGGGTAGTGAGTGTTGCATGGGCCTAGTGTTTCTGAGGGGTGTCTTCTTGAATTTAAACACCATTGAGGCCATGGATGGGCTGGGATTGTGCAGATTTTATTGTTTTTTGTCGTTTTTTTGGGCCTGCTGGTGTGGCCCTTTGCCCAGGGGTGGTGAGTGTTGCATGGGCCTAGTCTTTCTGTGGGGTGTCTTCTTGAATTTAAACACCATTGAGGCCATGGATGGGCTGGGATTGTGCAGATTTTATTGGTTTTTGTCGTTTTTTTGGGCCTGCTGGTGTGGCCCTTTGCCCAGGGGTGGTGAGTGTTGCATGGGCCTAGTCTTTCTGTGGGATGTCTTCTTGAATTTAAACATAATTGAGGCCATGGATGGGCTGGGATTGTGCTTATTTTATTGTTTTTTGTCGTTTTTGGGGGGCTGCTGGTGTGGCCTTTTGCTTGCCCAGGGGTGGTGGTGGTGCATGGACTGAGTGTGCCTGTGGTGTTGTCTCACTCTCTTTGATGTAAACATCATGGATGGCATTGGATTGTGGTGATTTCTGGCTGTTTTTCTGTTTTTTGGGGGTGTACTGTTGATGTGGACTGGCCATGTGGGTGGTGGTGGTGGCCATCTTGAGTGCTGGCTGGTACAGGCAACATGTGCTTGGGGTGTAAGGGGGCCATTTTGAGGAGAGGCAGTGTCTGAGGCCTGCACTTATTTTGCCTACTTTTCATCCCTTATGCCCAGGGGTAGTGAGTGTTGCATACTTGCATGTCCCTAGTCTTTCTGTGGGGTGTCTTCAATGTAAACATCATGGATGGCATGGGATTGTGCTCATTTTTCTGTGTTTTGTCGATTTTTTGGGGTGTATAACTGAACTGATGTTCCTCTGTCTTCCATTGCTTTTAGGTGCACAAGAAGACTCAATAGAACCACCAGTGCCAGGAAGAAGTCCTGCAGCGGTGTGTGCAGCATAACGTCACGCGACGTCACGTCTGGACACAGAACCCTCTGCAACTCGTGCAACTGCTGCCTGCTGACCTGCTCTGAAGAAGATGGCCCCAAAAAAAGTAACCCGTAGCTCCTCTAGCAAGAAAGGTGCCAGTAAGGAGCAGAAGAAGCAAGTTACCAAGGACACTGGTGTGCCGCCCGCCCCTTTTTTTGTGAGTAAAAAAAAAAGTATGCCTGCAGCAGCTGCAGCGGGATCTGCTGGGGACCAAGCTGGCAGCAGCACCCCCGCTCCATTGGGCTCAGTGCCACCACCACCACCACGCCAACTTAAGTCCAAGCCCTTGAGTGCTGCAGAGGCAGCCAGTATACTTCTTCAATCACCATCGACCAGTGATGTTGGCTCATCGCAAGAAAGCAGCAGCAATGTCCCTCAATCAACACAGGTTGTTGTAGCTCATCTGACGAGTGTTGAACAACCACAGCGGCAACAACAATCACATGTGCAAGTACAAGCCCAAGTACATGTGGAAGGAGAGGCAGCGCAAGGAGATGCGCAAGCAGAGGTGCATGGAGGGTCACAACAAGTGCCCACAATAGTTGTTCCTCCCGAAGTAGGGGCACATCAGGAAATCGACAATCAAGGCGAGGTATCATTTGAGGAAGCCACTCCTCCTGATGATCCTTCATTGTCTTCCACACCCCTAGCAAGGAAGAGATCAAGGGTGGTGTCTACATCCTCTTCAAGCACACCTCCTTCTGATGATACGGATCAAACTTGGGAACAAACAAAGGTAGTTAAGCGTAAAAGGAAGCTCGTCCAAAGTCTCAGAGTTATGGAGTGTGATGAGTCTCAACAAGAAGTGGCGGATACTGCTGCTGATGAAGACTCTGCCAACGACGACCCAGTCATCATAAAGGTCACTGCAGCCCCAGCGGGCATGCAGCAAACAGACATTTTGACCCTAGCCCGAAGAGCTGCTGAGCGTGATGATGATGTTGTCGATGAGGAGGCAGTGGAAACACCACAATCATTGGAGTTAAGTAGTACACCAACTCGTCCCGCTTCCATATTTCTTTCTGGCAAGAAGAGACCTCCGTCAACCTCGACCTTAATTAGTGGCGGTGAAAGTGTAAAACGTACAAAAGTTGGGCAATCCACATCCTCCACTTCATCTGGCATTAGCTTCATGACCACCACCACCAGTATCGCCGCCTCCTCCATGTCCCACAGACACTTCAAGTCCCCAGTTTGGGACTTCTTTACTGTTTGTCCAAAAAATCCAAAGTTTGCCATTTGTACCCTTTGTAAGCTTGCAGTTAGTCGTGGTAAGTCAGGTACCAAGTATGGTACCGGCGGCCAGAGAGGTCATCTTGAGAGAAAGCACACTGTCAAATGGTTTGCGCACCTAGATGCGATCAAGAAAGGCCAAATTCAAGGAAACGTTGATGTTTCATCTGATGATGACGAGCAGGAAGAAGACGTGTCAAACACTTCCCTTACACCCAGTACCCCTGTCAGCAGCACACCCAATGTGAGGCACACTAAGAGTGTTGGAGCGAGTGAGACACCAACGCACAAAAGTTCACCAGCGAGCAAAATTGGGTCAACGAAGTCATTATCAGCCCGTAAATGCTTGGTCCAGGGCAACATTAGAACAATGCTTACTTCAGACGTGCCATATGAACGCAACCACCCACTGACGCGTCTGTATAACACTAAGCTGGCTAAAATGCTAGCTGTGGACCTTCTACCTTTTTCTTTTGTAGAAGCGGTAGGTTTTCTTGAATTAGTGGCAACGCTCTGCCCTAAATGGAAGGTTCCGAGCCGGTTCTATTTTGCCAGAGTTGCGGTTCCAGCACTACATGAAGATGTGCTGCAGGCGATTGGGGCAGCTTTGCAGAAGAGTGCTGTTCACACAATACATCTGACAACAGACATGTGGACCAGTGGCCCAGGCGATGATTACATGTGCATCACTGCACACTGGGTCTCTTTTTCAGGTGTTATAGCAAAGCTAAACGCAGGTGTTGACCCGGACCAAGTTTTCAAAGCTGCTCGGAAACATGCAACACTAGCCATGTTTGGCTTGGAGAAAAGTCACACAGCAGAAAACCTTTTGGAAGAGTTTGACAAAAAGGTCTTGACAATGCTATCCCCCCTAAAACGCAAGATTGGTTATGTTTCCACGGATAATGGCGCCAATGTAGTTAAGGCCATGTCGAAGGGTGACCATGTTAGAGTGCCGTGTTTGGCGCACTGTATCAACCTGGTAGTTCAAAAATTCTTGAGTGATAAAGAGAGTCCAGCGTTCGAGGTAATGGCCACCTGCCGCAAAATGTGCAACCATTTCAGCCATTCTTTTAAGGCCCGGAAGCATCTGCGGAGACTGCTACTTGAACGTGGAATGCCAGTGAAAGCACTCATCCAGGAGGTGGCAACACGTTGGAACTCAACCTTCTACATGCTTGAGCGTCTGTATGAGCAGTATACGGTACTCGATCACTATTTCTTGACAGAGGCTACATCTCAGAAGGAGGACCTGCGGATGAGTAAGGCGCAATGGGCCATAGTTAAAAGCCTGACAGACATGCTTCGTCCTTTTGAGTTCTTCACGCGTGCAGTCAGCCAGGAGGACTGTAATTTGGGAAAAGCTATCCCATTGTTGTGCATACTGGAGCACCAACTGATGGCGGTTTCTTCTGAGTTTCAAAAAGATGAAAAAAAAAAAACCATTTCATTTTGTCTGAGAAATTATTACATCGCCTACGTGGTGATGAACGTCTTAAAAACATCAACTCAGATCAGCATTACATTTGTGCTACTATTCTGGATCCACGCTACAAAAAGGCGCTGGCAGACAACGCATTCTTTCCTTTCGCTGATGCAGATGTTCAAAAGTACAAACATTGGTTAGCCTGGTCAGCCAAGAGGTTTGAAAAAGAACGGCAGGTTATTGAAGGAGAAGCCAGTACATCAGCATCAGCATCAGCAGGCCATCCGCAGTCAAAAGAATCCACTTCTGCACCTGTGGCTGGGGCACAAGTGACCTCTCAGCCGTTAAAGACACCGGCAACTGGATCATCTGCACCACACACAATGACAACACTAACAGTGGCTGGGGAGGAGGATTGGCTAAGTTTGATGGGGTATGGTTCTCGAAAAAATGTCACAGCCAGCACAGCAAAAAGTAAGCAAAGTGGAGGAACAGTTGATGACCTTGAGTCGATGGTGCAGGACTATCTGAATGACTCAACAGTGGTCTTTCTTAATGAGGAGCCATTGCAGTATTGGCATGGCAAAAAACAATTGTGGCCACAGCTCTACAACCTGGCTATAAACTATTTGTCTTGCCCACTCGCAAGTGTGTCTTCTGAACGTGTTTTCAGTGCTGCTGGTGGCATTGTAACTCCCAAACGGAGCCGCCTCTCGCCCAAAAATGTGGAGCGGCTGACAATGATCAAGATGAATCAGCACCTCATACCACCAGATTACAAAGTACGAGAAAGCACGCCGCATGAAGACCAGGAGGACAGCAACGTAGATGAGGGGATTTTTTCTCTGTTCGGTGCCACTGACCTCATCCAGCCTGAATTCGCAGAGTATGATGACGAAATCTTGTTCTTATTCCCTGACACCGAGCCCTGAAAATGAGACAATCAATCAAGAACTTTCTTTTTCGTCCTTATTCACTTTTATTCCTGTGTGCTTTGTGTCTCTCTTTCTTTGTTTTGCACAGTTAATTTAATTCAAACTTTAATCACCTAATCCCAAAAACAAGACCATCATCAGAACTGTCTTCACTTGTTTGCTTATTGATTTGAAGGTGCCGCAGTCTACATTCCTCAGGTTCACAAGTTCTGAAGAACATGCCCCTCTATCCTCCTCCTCCAGACTGCGATTTCCCTCCAAGCAGAGTGCTGGATTACGCACAATGAAGAAAGACTCAGCACTTGTGGGGGTGTTGTACTTCTTTGCGGGTGAGTTGACGGTTTTGGGCCCATTGCTGTGAAGCTCTAATAATGGACAAAAGTGTTTTGGACCAAATATGAGGTGGAAATTTCTTGCCGTTTTTGCTGACTTGCTTGCCTTTGAGGTGCTCTTTGGCGGGGTTCCGGGGGTTTGTGTGTAATTTTTGGTGTCTGTCGAAGCACTGCTGCGACAGTCTAATCTTGATTGCATTTGCTTTTCAGGAAATCCGTGGTGGAAAACAGGAGTTATGATGATTGATGATGATGACGACCTAGCTGCACAGCGCCGCGTTTGGACCGAAGGCCGAGAGACATTGTAAGTATGAGATTTAGCTTTTCCGCTGTTTGGGGGTGTTGTGTCGGGTGTTTTTTTGCGGGTGGGTTGGCGGGTCTTGCCTGGGGCATTCCTGGGAAGGTCTAATGCCGGATAGAAGTGTTTTGGACAAAATCCTTAAGGAAAAGCCTTTTTTTTGCCATTTCTTCAGACATCTTGCTCAATGTAGCGTTTTGGGGGACTTCCTGCTGTTCGTGGGTGGGTTGCGGCCGGGGTCTCTGTCGAAGCACTGCTGCGACAGTCTAATCTTGATTGCATTTGCTTTTCAGGAAATCCGTGGTGGAAAACAGGAGTTATGATGATTGATGATGACCTAGCTGCACAGCGCGTTACTTTGGACCGAAGGCCGAGAGATATTGTAAGTATGAGATTTAGCTTTTTCGCTGTTTGGGGGTGTTGTCGCGTGTTTTTTTGCGGGTGGGTTGGCGGGTCTTGCCTGGGGCATTCCTGGGAAGGTCTAATACCGGCTAGAAGTTTGTTGGACAAAATCCATAAGGAAACACCAGTTTTGGCACTTTTTGTAAGTTAGGGTTCGTTAGGGTTAGCCCTAGCAGCAGGATTGCATGTGTTTAGGGGGGTTCTATTGCAACGTGGTTCTGTTGTTGTAGAGCACTGTTGGAGCGATGCTGGCTATGGATACTTTTGCTTGCAGGCAAGTGGTTTGAATACAATCCACGGTCTGTATTTGGGTCTACTGTTACTTTCAAAGTACGTTTTGTAACCATTTTTCTGCTAGGCATCGTTTTTGGAGATATGATTGGGTTCTTCTACATTTTTGCGACTGGCTTTAGTAAGGGTCTTGGTGGGAGCATTGCTGGGAAGGTCAAATTTTGTTCTAAAACACAGTAGTACACCCACCTTGAGGGGAAAGATCCGCTATAATATTTTGGCCATACTTATTGATCCTTAAAAAGGTGACTCAGACAGAGCACGCAATTTCAAAAATATTGTACTGTCTATTAGGGAAATCAAAGTGTCACTTTTTGAACCACACAGCGTACATACCTTTTATTTATTTATCAGTGGTATTGTAATAGCACTTCCTGTTTTCCGTTCAATAATTACAGGCCGGGTTTCAGTCAACATCCGCCAGGCAGGCAGTGGACAGGGTGTCTCTTCTGTCAGTGGTCACCACCACATTGATGGACGAAGCGTCAGCTGGAATGGAGGAGTGCCGCCAATAAGAGGAATTGTTTGCTGCATGCAACTTACTTACCAATTTCAACAGGACAACTCCAACAACATACGCAATACAGATACAGTATCCATTGTTGTCTTTTATTCTATGAGTGTGACTGCATGTGCTTACCTTTAGTTTGTAACCAAAGATTGTCTGTAAACTCTGTATCTTCAATTATTGTTTGTCCATGCTCTGCTTTTTTTTTCTTCTCTCAACAAAACCTACCCAAAAAGAAACCCCCATTCCCATCCATTTTACAAACCCTAACCCTCTTCCCCCGGGCTGTGTTGTTTTGCTTGATGTCTGACTAAAATGACATCAATAATTCCACACACTTGCTGGGGAGGATAAGGTGATAGCAGCAACAGGCTGGTGAAGGAATACGAGGATATCTTCTAGACTTACTCAGCTTCAGTACTATATCTTCTAGTAGTAGTAGCCAATGTCAAATAAATTCAACGCAAGTACTAGTTATACTTGCAATACTTTACCATTTGTTAGGCTACATTATGGCACTGTTCTAGTGTACTGTCACCTGCTATTTTCTCGATCGTACCGTAACCGTTGTAATGCTACAGTAAGGAGTACAAACAAGGTTTCGTTTTCTTTTTTTCCATAGGCATGCAACTGCCACTGTGTCACACCACTAGTACCACCGCAATGAGGAAATGTCACCCGCCCAGGAATGACAACGTTAATCCCCATTTCACCTGGAGCAAGCCCTGGGCCTAGCCCTAATTTCTAACACAAATTACAGGTAAGATAAGCGTTTGGTGGGAGGTAGTATAATGGAGTATTATTTCGGAGTAGACAAGAGATTGACGGTTGTACTACTAAAGTCCTACGACTGTTCAGGAAAACAAAGTTACTGTTACACCCCCGCCCCCCACCCACCAGACTGAAAAGCAGTAAAAAACAGGTATGGTCAGATAAAGTTGAAAAATATATTTATTTATCCCTAACAAAATAATCTCCCTCACCCACCCTAACCCCAACGATTGTCTCTGAAACGTCCCAAAACGATCCCAACTCCCAAATCCCACCCCCCAAAAGTCTATAAAAAAAGGGCAAGGGACACTCCACTACTGGAGGGTGCTGGTGCTGGTGCATGATGCGGCATGGGCATCATACTCCTTGCGGAGGGTGGCAAGCTCGGAGCGGAGGCCCTTAACCAAGGTCTTATACCTCAGGACCTCCTGCTCCAGGTTGGACATGCGGACTCGTAGGCGGCGTTGGCGTTCCTTGCAGCTCCTGTGGGGGGCAGCTGGTATTTCGGTTGCTTGGCGGTGGCGGTCGGCTTTCTTAGCCCGGCTCGGTCCCGCTGGCTTAGTCACGGAGGAGGATGCAGTGGTCACAGTCGAAGATGTTGCCCCGCTCGACTGCGTGTCCTCCTCCTCCTCCAGGGCCACCAGCCGCCGATACTCGGCGACTGTGGCCTCCAGCCTCCGTTGCCGGGCCAATCTAGCCTGCTCCCTCCTTGTTGTTGATTTGGAAGGAGCAACTATATGAAGAAAGAAAGACATAGTCTGTAACCAATGCTCCTTATTAATAACACAAAGTGATTGAGCCGAAAGTTGGGTCACAGAGTACAAGTAGCAAATTGAAAGCACAGTACATAACTATTGAGGACAGTATCTATGTAACCTCCCACTTCTGCATCCTTGCTCTAACAGTAGTGGTAGTTTAATGAACTAATTCTACGACCACTATGGACTTCCATTACAGTCGACTATGACAGTACACCAGTCTTATTCTTCTTCTTCTCTCTTGTTTAGGGAAATGGGTACGTTATCTTATGCAAGCCGGCAGAATGACATGGACACAGCACAGTGAAGTTGCACCCGAGAAAAAAAGTTGCACACCATGATGATGGAGAGTGAGACAGACTTGCGTTACTGTACCGGTCCAGTACATGCAGGTGGTGAAGCTATTACTTTTCTATTACGGGTGGCACTGAGAATACTCTGTTACAAGGGCTACTGCTTAATTAATTTACCTTTCACCCTACAGTGCAAATGAGTACTAGAAAAGGAAACTGAAGAAGCTAACTAATTTGATTATCTATCACTTCACATGGGACGTATTTAATGACAGATGAGATGACTTTAGGTGCTTTGCTTAATATTGAGTGAACAGTGATACACCCACACATGAATGACGTACTACAAGTAAACTAAAGTTATTAAGAGAGGTACGGAGTGTCCACCGTAATAACCAGATATATGCTGTGAATGCAAACGCAATACAAAGTACTGCTACTATTCATGGTAGTATTGGACACATTTACAATTTCTTTTCCTTGCCTTCCCTGCACTGGGACGGACGTGCGGGTGCGGTGGTACATGCTCTTCAAGGTAACACTTACTTCACCTGGCGACCATCTACTCTCTCTAGATACACATGTGCTATGTAAGAGTCAGAGAATACCATGCTCCAGGCATCCATTCAGTCAAAGTATACGCACACATACAGTTTCTGTTTCACCCACCCAGGCTGCTGTCCTTCCACCCATCCTTGCTTCATCATTGACCCAGCCATGCACCATACCATATTCTTTCCTTCCCAGCCACCTCTGGGTCCAAGCAAACACATATCGTTCTTCTTTGCCAGCCATCATACAAGTTCGCGTCCCACTTACTTACACCCTTCTTTCGCTTTTCGTTCATCCCATCCATCACGTTCGTCTAAGAACTTATTGGGATTCTTCTCACCAAAAACTTCACAGCTAAGTCGAAGTACATTTCGAGGAGGCTACTACCTGGTTGATTTGTAATTGTAATACACCCGTGCAGAAAGCACACTATGCAGTCTTCAATCTCAATAAGTAAGGAATATATAGCTTACCTGTTTCCGCCACCACCGTTTGATCCCCCACAGGAACGGCCACCAGCTCTTCTAACGCCGCCTCCTCCCCAGAGGCCTCCGAGTCCAAGTCCAACACAGCCACCTCCGCGCTGGCCCCGTCACCAGATGTTACACCTACAAAGTACATTTAAGAATGTTAGAATACACCACTCACTACTATATAATATTTGGTCTAGGAGAAATGTTAAAAAAACAGAATACAATGTAATAATTTGTGACTGTCTACTCCATAGTAAAAATGTCCCATTTTCCAGGGAAGGCTGTTGTCTTGCTGCACTTTTATGCACAACTGATGAATGCTTGCTTTTGATTTTTAACACGCACCACTTTTTCTCCTAACAGACAGAAGCTTGACTCCTGAGTCCTAAGAACACGACCAGGATCAAGTTCAAACTAGGTGAGAGTTCGGCTCGACCACAAGAAATGTGTCCAATTAATCGTCAGCACTAACCACTTTTCCGTTTACAGTTAAATAGTTTTATGACAAAGTAGATTTTAATAAATGTGTTTACTTTTAATAAAGCTTTTACACTTAAATAGACTCTGTGGTTTTTGTTCCTCTAGACTAGAGTGGATGAGCTAAAGGTTTTGGAATTTTTGCAAGCATGAGTGCCTCTGACACTTCTTGACTGTGCTGTGACTCCGTACTACTCTCTTGTCCTGCGTACGATAATCTAGAGATCATTGGGGATCTATAATCGGTGACTTCGGGAGCTGAATGACTCTGCCACACTATCTAGTCAGTAAGGAGACAGTGCATAGAGGTATTGCTGAATATAATGGGAGTCCAATGGAATTGCCAAATGTCCAATCTTAGTTAGCTACACAGACAGACTAATAAGAATAGTCTAGTAATACCACAGGGAGTCATATTCGAGGCAGGATAAGAATTTATATCCAGTCTACAAGAAGATCAAAGACGATTTAGAAAAAATCGAATGAGGAACGCTAGGAAAAAATAGGTACTGTTTATTAAAATGTAAACTTACTGGGGCCAGCAAAGGAGCCCTCGCCTGCCCGATCCTGGCCTGCATCCTCAGCACCCTCCTCCTGTGTCCTCTTGCCCTTGGGGGGAGCTGATGTACAACATGAAAGAAAGAAAAACCAGAAAACATGGATGAGATTTTTCAACCAAATCAAACATTTGAAAAGAACAATAACAACATATTTTGGAAAAATAGCAAATAGATAGACAACTATTCCACGGGATCTATCTCATGTGGTATACTACGTTATTCGTATTGCCTGATTTGCGGAACGTTGACTTAGAAAGTTCCTATGTAACTCAAAAAACAGACTACTAAAGAGGTTTGCCTAGGCCTGGCACTGCAGGCAGCAGTGCGCAACACGTGACAGACAAAGTCCATCCTGCTTGCAGATCAGTGAATACTCAAACTATCAATCCACCCGCCACCACCGCCACTATTTCTTCTGATAGCCATGTGACTGTCTAAAGGAAGGACTGGACTTCAGTCTGTTGGGGCTGATTTATAAGTCCCTTGCGGAAGTTGCGGCTGATTTTCCTCCATTGTTGCGTGCCTTTTCTGACGCAGCGGCAGAACAAAAGACTCGCCATGGTGTTGGTGCGGCGTATATATTTAAAAAAAAAACACATATGGGCATATGGGCGATGCATCACGTTGTAAAGCCCTGCGCCATCAGGGGGCGTTCCGGCGCAAGGGAGGGCGTACCTGCGCAGGAACGAATCCTAAAAGTGGCTGAGGGAAATCTACAAGATGTCAATCAGTCACTTTTAGGACAATGATGCATGACTCAAACCCTGCGCGCTTGAAGCCGACGTACGGCTTGATGCAGCATTGGGGAGATAGGGTACCCCAGAGCATTGCTGGAGCTGCGCCATCGTTGGCACGCAACTCCAGCAATGCGCTGCCTTTACGGCACAGATGCGTAAGGCTTCTGTGACGTTTTGGGCCAATGGGTGGTGGTGGCATGGCACACAATTACTGCCGCATCCCTGCTACTTTGCAGGGATGCGCCGGTAATTGAAAATATGACCCTTACTGTCTAGCATTACGCAGTTCTTTTCTTTACAGTACACTCATACATAATTTCTCAGGCCAATGAAATGCTTCTGAACACAACATACAAAACAAAGAAGCATAGTAGCAAGCAAGGCTACTGAGAAGGAGAGCAGTGCACCTGAAAATGAAATGCATAGAAGATTTTGAAATATAATTTACCTCAATGTAATCGGCAGCATTATTGCTCTTGGTAAAGAACAAAGATTTGCAAATAACAGAGCAGGATAAAACAGAGTAGTAAATGTACTACTACTACTACTCACCAAGCCCGGGGACCTCTACGCCGAGCGCGTCCAGCAAGTCCCGCTCCCGGTCCATGACATCGGTCCAGCGGTGGGTGGCCTGGTTATATGTGCGCCGGACCCCAGAGATCTTGTACATGGCCCGGCACACCTTCTCCCACCGCTGGCGGCGCTCCCGGATGCCATAGCCGGTCGCGATCTTGCCGCCTCCCAGGATCGTCTTGGGGAGGCGGCGCTGGACGTGGAAGATCAGTGCCGCCACTTCCTCCGCGCTGAAGATCTCCCTCGGGACCACTTGCTCCCCCCTTAAACGCCCGCACGGGAGCCGGGCACGGGGTGCGGGACCCTTCCCCTTCTCAGGGTGCTTCCCGGCTCCCTTTACCATGGTCTGGGCAGAAATAAACTTAAATGATAAAGAAGAAATAGAATAGTGAAGAAGAAAAGAAAAGAGTTTAAAAAAGTAGTTTAAAAGTAACTAAAAGCTGCAGAAAACACAAAAATATAGAGCTAGAAAAATAGAGGGTTAGATAATAAGTAAAATTAGATCAAAAAAACTTCAAACAAGCAAAGGATGGCAGAGATTGAGAGAGGATAGAGAAAGCATGCCCAGAACCATAGCAATGAATGAGAAACAAGATGGCCGCGCCCGTTCACGACCGCATGGGTAAGTTCGCGCGAGATTTTCCTTGCGAGTACGCGCGAAATTGTACTAGCGAGCAGCACACTTTGCGAGATTACACATAGCGGGCGGAAACGGAATTACGTCACGCCAACAAGATGGCCGCGCCCGTGTACGACCGATAGGGTAACTTGGCAAACGTATAGCTAGAAGCGCCTCGCGAACACGCGCAAGATCACGCGAACATACACGTCGCAACAAAAACAATTTTGTATTCGCGGCTTCCGAAATCGATCTCGCACGGATTCGCGCCCCAAAAAACGCGCGAAATTGCAGAAAAAACGATTTTAGCTAAACTGAAAGCAATGAGCAGGTGCAAAAGTTCAAACTTAACATTAGTAACATTCAAGGTAGTGCTTCCTGATGGGCCCCTCCAGAGTTTGCAACTATTCTATGACCCTGCTATGACCCAAACAGCAGGCTCATAGAATAGCACCATAAAGGTCCTGTGAAAAAAAAAATTCACTGCAACAAAAAGCAAATTACAGATAAGGAAGGAAGCAGGTGCCAGCCAGACTGGAACTTTCAAAATTACTGACACATTAATGAAACACAAATTAATTGATGGCAGTTGAAGAAGGGCAGGTGTGCTTGCTTTTTTCAACCACCATAATCTACAGTGATAAATAAACCTAATAGGTGCCAGTGAGGATGTACTAGAGGGTGGCATGGGTGTCCCAGAGGGTGGCAGTGGTGAAACAGAGGGTGCTGTGAACCTGTGATGATAAACCAGACGTAGAAACAACATAGTCGCGGCCGTTGCAAGCCGAAAAGTAAGTTCGCAATTGCGAACTTGTCCCAAAATCGGCGCGAACACGCGCCAACACAAAAAACGGAAAAATCCGCAAATCCGCTAGAGTTCGCGGATCTTCGCGGATTGCGAATCCGTAAATACGCAAGTTCGCGGATTGCCAATCCGCAAAATCCGCCCATGCTTACTTTCTACTCCTTTCTGCTCGCTCCCGCCTTGAATACCCTTCCTTAGTTCTTACTATTCTTCCAACGAGCTAGAGGTTGCCAAATTCTTTCATCCAATGCTCTCGCCCTCCTGCCCTTTCTTTCATAGATAGCTTTCTCCAGATTGTAGGTAGAGATCAACCTTGCTATCCAGAGTTCAAAAGTAGGGGGGGCCTTATCAAGCCATGCTCTTGCAATTCCAATTCGATACACCGCCGTTACCATAAACAAAAATTCTATGTAGTGATCCTCTGTTTCTCCCGCCGCTCCTAGAATTATTATATCATCTGTCAATTTTCTTTTGATTCCCAACGAGTTTACCAAAAAATTCTCAATTGCCCGTTTTAGTGTATGTAGTTGTGGACATTGAGCGAACATGTGGACAATATCCGCCTCTAATGAGTCGCAATGTGGGCATGTCATTCCATTGACCCCACCCCACTGTGCAATTCTGGCTGGCGTATGATATAGGGAATATATTGTTTTGTAGTGTTGCGATTGTAATGTCGCAGAGCATAAAACTGTGTGGCCTAGCTCCAAGGATGTCTGTAGATCCTCCATGGAGGCGCCCACCTTTTCCACCCATTTGGTGGCAAACTTATCTCTATCATCGGTTTTTAATGTATACAATTCTGCATAAAGCTGTCTGATTGTACAGCGATTCATCTTCTCTATATATTCCATAATCCTGCTATGTTCAAACCCTATTAATCCACCTCTTTTATCTGCTAGATAGCTTCTTAGCTGTAAATATTTAAAGAAATTGTTTCCCCTTATGTCATATTTCATTTGTAAATCCTGGAATTGTCTAATTGTCCCCTCCATGTTCATTAGGTCTCCAATCTTTTTAATCCCCTTGTTATCCCATTCCTTCATAATTGCATCCCTGAATATCTCCCCTGGTAGTGAGTGCTTATTATATAGCCGTGTGTAGTAGTTGTATCGGCCGATACCCAGCTTTTTTGCCACCACTCTCCAAACTTTATATGCTGCTTGTAAAGTCTTAAACTTAGTATGTTTAAAATAGTTGTAATCAACTGTTTTCAACAGACCATTCTCAGCTTCTTCCCCAACTAATGCTCTATATACATTTGTGTCCTGTTCCTCATTTCCCCCTCCACCTAATAACCCCTGTGTATACTGCAAGGTTGCTGCCCAATAATAAAGTCTAAAATCCGGGGCTCCCCATCCTCCCTTCTCCCTTGGAAGTACCATGTATCGATACACCCTTCTGGTCTTCCCTTGGGCCCAAATTAGTCTATTAAGTATTAATTCCAGTTTCCTGAACCATGATTGTTCAAAGAACAATGGGATAGTTCTAAAAAGATATAAGAATTTTGGGAAGGTAATCATCTTAATGACATTTATCCTCCCCATTAACGTCAGGTGTAGGTTGTGAATCCTTTCGGTGTTTCTTTTTACCTTATCTAGTAATGGATTCATATTGAGTTCTACTAACTTATCTAAGTCAGTGGTCACCTTTATCCCTAAATATGTGGCTTCGGGAACAATTCTGTTATCTTGATGTATTGTATATTTATTTTGAACAATCTGGGTTTTACCTTTATTAATTGAGTATCCTGCAATCATTCCAAAATTCGAGGCCTCCTGCTCTATTTCAACTAACGCTCTCCCTGGTTTTGGTGTTATGATGGCCACATCATCTGCATAGGCGAATAGTTTGTACTCCCTCCCGTGCAGTGTCACCGGATGGATGTTTCTATTGGAATCTAGTTTTCTTAGAAAGGGATCTAGATATAAAGCAAACAGCAACGGCGAAGCTGGGCAACCCTGCCTGGTCCCTCGTTTGATCTGGACTTCCTTTGTATAACTTCTATTTATTCTTATCCTTGCTGTTGGAGTTTCATAGAGAGCCTGAATTGCCTTAATGTAGCCCTCGCCTATCCCGAACCACTTCATAACCCTCCATAAGTAGTCCCACGAGACCCTGTCGAAGGCCTTTTCAGCGTCGAGAAATATGGCTGCGACAGGGTCTCACGACACCTCAACTGCATCTAAAATAGTTATCATTTGCCTAGTATGTTGGGTCGTGCCTTTCCCAGGGATGAAACCATGCTGGGAGATACTAACTAGCCCTTCAATAATTTTGCTAAGTCTTTGGGCTAGTGATTTTGAAATAAATGTTGTGTCTGCGTTTAAGAGCGCGATTGGTCTGTAAGACCCTGGCTCTAGTGGTGGCTTGTCTTTTTTCAGGATCACTATTATGTCTGCACCTGCCCACAATCGTGGTATCGATCTACCAGTCTGTGCCTGTCTAAGAGTCTCTAACATGTCTCCCCCCAGTTGGTCCCAAAAAGTTTTATAAAATTCTGCCGGGATCTGATCTGGTCCTGTAGCTTTCCCCGCCGGTAAGTTTCTCACGGCCTCCCTTACCTCCTGTAGTGTTAATGGGAGATCTAATTCCTCCTTAGCTGCGGTGTCTAATATATCATGCTGTGTTCCCACCAAATAGTCTGTAATTTTTCCATCCACATTTCCTGTGCTTGAATCATATAGGTTGCCGTAGAAGCTTCTAAAAACCTCCTGTATCTCCTCTGGTGTATTAACCACATTACCTAGCCTATCTTTAATTTCTTTTATATCCCCTGCTGATAGATTTTGTCGGGTGTGTATTGCTAGTAAGTGTCCGACCCTTTCATTAAACTCATAGCACTTTTCCTTCTTTGCTAGGTAATTCCCTGCCACCTTCTGTGCCAAGCTTGTCCCTGCCTCTGCTTTGTTTACTTCTATTTCTAAGAGTATTTCCTCTAGTGGGTCTCGCCTATGGATCGCTATAATTAGTCTTTCTTCTAAGACCTCCAGTTCCCTCATCCTGTTCTCTATCTTGACCTTCTCTTTCTTAGTTCTTTGTTGTGTGTAACTTAATGTTTCTCCCCTGATTCCGGCTTTAAATGCGTCCCAGGTCATATTAGTTGTGGCTGTATTCCTATTATCTTCCCAATATGGGGTATCCATTCCTGCATATGTCTTATATAACCTGGCTCCCTCAATATTCCTCTCTCAAAGGTCCATGTACTGTTTTTACTCGCATTCCTATTGAGCATTGGTATATTCAACACTAATGGATTATGGTCCGATACCACTCTGGGCAGTTTTACTAGTTTAGAGTCGTTTATAATTGATCTAGATATAAAAAAATAGTCTAATCTGGCTACCATCTTATGTGGGGCTGAATAAAATGTACTCCCTGTCCCTATTGGATTTTTTTCCGCCCAAACGTCTACTAGTGCATTATGCCGCGCCATATATTGTATGGCCTTGCAAGTTTTTTTCTTTCTTCCATTGTACCCTCCCCTGTTCAACAAGCTCATCCCATCTAGTCCATTAATGTTAAAATCTCCACAGCATAATATAGGTTCAGGCCATAATGCGAGTTCTCCGTCTAGCATTTCAAAGATGTCTGGTTCATCATCGTTTGAGGCATAAACTGACACCATTGTATAACATCCACCCTGTGCTTCCACCTCCGCAATTACCCATCTTCCCTCTTGATCTTCTTTTTTCCTTCTAAGTTTTACGGCCCCTTTTTTAGCTAATATTGCCCCCCCTCTTGTCTTTGTTTCTTGCCTTGTATAGGCAAGAATGTCAAACCCCATTTGTTCCAACAAAATTTTTTCTTTTCCTGCGATGTGTGTCTCCTGCAGACATATTATCTCTAATCTAAGCGATCTCAACATGGCAGCAACTTTTTGTCTTTTATCACCATTGTTCAACCCGCATACATTCATGGAAATCATCCTTAAAGCCATTTACATTTCTCTAGTATTTCCCGTCTCCAGTGACATACTCTTTTCGCTCTAACCATCAGAGCGCTTACTGATACATCTTTCTCTCTATTGTGTTCTTTTCTCCCTTTTTCTGCTATTTGTGCTCCTATTCTCCATCTTTCAACCCCCCCTTTACCCACCCTCCCTCCCCGCACCCCGCCCCCAGGACTCCCACCCCCCCTTCCCCCACCCCTTTCACAGGCAAATAGGTCACACATGACCTATATGTGACTGCTGTGTGGTGTAAAGTCGCTTCCCTCTCCCTACCCGTTTTTTCCCCATTTCATTGTCTTTCCTTCCTGGCCCATCACCTTGTGCTGCTACCCTATCCTGGCTTTACCAATAGAATCTTTATCTTTTTCCTCTTCCCTTATTTTTCTCTGTCAACTCTGTTAAGTACTCGCTGGCCTTTACCTCCGAGAAAAACATCTTAACATGACCACCTACGATGGTCTTCAGTTTTGAAGGAAACATTAAGTAGGCCTCTGCCCCTTGCTGCTGAAAAGGTGTTATCATCTGCCTAAGTCGCCACTGTCTCTCTACCGTTACATGACAAAAATCGGGGCGAGCAAAGAAGGGTACTCCCTGTGCTGTTTTTTTGGCATCTGGTCTGGCCTTTTCCATTATTTCTTGTCTTGCCAAATAGTTGCCACAGAAAACTAGCATAGCCCTAGGCAAGTTATCCTGTCTATCATCTTTCCTCTTTTTATTAAACAGTGGGAACCTATGCGCTCGTTGTACTTCTAATTCCCATTGCCATGGCAATTCAGGGAAGGCCTCTTTCAGCAATTTAATGACAAAGACTCTGGGGTCCTGCCCCTCCACCCCTTCCTCCAGTCCAAGAAGTCTCACGTTACCCCGTCTCTGCCGGTTCTCAAAATCTTCAATTTTCCACTGCAAGTCCTCTGCCACTTTAGTCTGTTCCATTTTGAATGCTTGCCAATCTGTAATCTCATCCTCGACTCTGCTAGTCCGTTCCTCTACAAGCCCCACTCTTTCTTCCACTTCCTCGTATTTTTTGTTCATTTTCCTAATTGAGGTTTGGATTTTCTTAGTATCATGTCTGGCTCTTCTGCTCTCTGCTCTTGCCTCAGCTTGCATTTGTTTAAGAGTGCTAAACAACATATCCATTGTAACATTTTGTGAGGTTTCAGGATCCCGACCTCCTGCTGCTCCACTTCCCCCTATTGAAGTTTCTTGATAGGTACTTGCAGTCGCTGAGTAGTCCCATAGCAGGTTTTTATTCGTCTTATCTGGGGAGCCTCCTCGCCTTACAGTCTGTTTCCTCTTTTTTTGTGTTTCTCCCCCCACTCTCTTCAGTGTCTGTACTAGTTTCTGTTGTAGATTTGTCTGTAGATTTACCTATCTCATCACTCGAAGTAGTGTCTGATCCTTCATTCACAGAGAAGAATTTATCCCCCTCTCTCTCTCTCAAGGATTCGATACTTGCCAGACTGCCCCACTTTGCACAGTTACTCTGTCCCAACTTATTAGACAATTCTTCTTCCACTTGCAACAGTGCGTCTAACATCCTTTCATTGTTCACGTTTCTTACCCCTTCTGTCTCTGTTACCGGCACCGGCGCCTGGCCCTCCTGTTTGTTCGAGCTGCCAGCACTTTCTTCCAGCTCTGATGCTGCGCCCGCTGAAGCCGCGCCGCCCGCGTCTGGGTTCGCTTGTTGCTTGGCTACCGAGACGCTGATGTCCACGAGGACGGCGCCCGGCTCCCTCGCTTATCCGCTGGCGTTCTCGCTGCCGATATTCTTCTGTGGTTGCTCCTCCGATGGCTTCGCTACTGCTGCATTCGTAGCGGTCTTTGCACAGAAGGATTCCGTCAAGGTAGGCTGCCTGAGGGTCGCTTCTTTACCCTCTTTTACAGCCGTCATCCTGTTTCTTTGTTCGGTTGCATCTTTGTTTAACCCAGACACTGTGCATTGTGACTCATCCCTCGTAGCCGTGGTTTTCATTCCCAGTTTCTTCTCTTTATCAGCTTTGCGTTGCAGGGTTTTCTGAGCCAAAGTTAACGTTAAGGCTGGTGCAGGCGTCCCGCGTTAGCCAGGGCAGGGTATTTTAGGGATCGTGCCTGTTCCCTGTAACTTGTTTGTACTGCCGGCCATAGGCGCTGCTTTCTCCTTGTCTTTGTCCTTGTCGATCTTCTCTCTCTTTCCTTTCTGGGACATCACAGTGATAATTACTTCCCAGTACCTTCGTGTAGTTTTAAACACTATTCTGGCCGTTGACAGAGCGCTTTCTCTGAGATTCCTTTCTGTGCACTTATGTTCGCTGCTCACCGCCCTATTTAGCCACCAGAGCAGCCTCATATCCAGTACCAGAAACTCCTCAGGGCATCATCCATACCGTCCAGGTCGGGAGAGGGAGTAGATGCAACTGTCCACTACACCGGCGGCCATCTTGCCTCCACTTGCAGAAACTATTATTAACGCAAAAAACTCCACTAAGGCCCTTTTTAACATCGTTAAAGAGTTTACTAATCCCACTGCTCTGTCCGCTCCCGTCACCCCCTGCCAAGCACTTAGTGAAGGACTATCTGACTTTTTTTCGGAAAAAATAGCCAACATTACGGCAACAATCCTTCAGAATCGTACAGAAATTATCTTAGATCCTGACACCACCTGTACTAAAGCATTTACAACTTTTAAACCACTTACCAAGGAGTATGCCCTGAATCTATTTTTAAAATGCAAATCAGGCTCACCGCTGGATCCAGCCCAGGCTCTGATCCTGAATGAGATCGCCCCGCTAGTTATTAACCCCCTGCTTGAAATCTGGAACTCCTCCCTATATTCAGGTGTTGTCCCTTCCGTCTGGAAACACGTGTTGCTAATTCCCATTCAAAAAAAAGCTGGTGTCGACCCAACGTGTTTGAGCAACTACCGACCGATTTCACTCCTACCCAAACCAGCCAAATTGCTCGAGAAGGCGGTACAAGAACAGCTGTCCGACTATCTTGAGTCAAATTTGCTGTTCCACGACTCTCAGTCAGGGTTCAGGCCGGACTTCAGTACTGAATCAGCTCTTCTAGAAGTGTCCGAGTCGATTCGTGAGTGCACGATGGGGGAGAGGAGGCCATGCTGGTCCTCCTCGACCTATCCGCAGCATTCGACACCATCTCCATGAAACACTACTTACACGCTTGCAGGAGGTGGGAGTTGGTGGGACCCCTCTCGCCTGGACAAATCATTCCGCACGGATCGATTCCAACAAGTGATGCTGGGCCTTTTCTTTTCCACCAAGAAACCGCTGACATGGGGGGTTCCACAGGGATCTGCCCTCAGCCCGCTCCTGTTCAATGTATACCTGAAGCCTCTGGCAAAAGTGGTGGAATCATGGGGCGTCAGAGGGATCTTTTATGCTGATGACACTCAGCTGGTGTTCTCCTTCAAAGATCACTCTGAAAGCTCCTTGCTAAACTTTCGCCACTGCATGGTGAATATTGCCGCCTGGATGTCATCAAACAACTGAAATCTGAATACAGATAAGACAGAAGTCTTATTTTTTAATCAGAAATCCCCCATCTCTTCCAACCTCTGGTGGCCGGCTGAATTAGATCCTCCCCCTGTACCTGTCCAAGCTGCCCGCAATCTGGGCTTCCAATTTGACACTGCCCTCTCCTGCAAGACCCAAATTAATAAAGTTACAACGTCTTGTTTTGGAAAGCTTCGTATGATTAAAAAAATCATCCCTTTCCTGCCATTAGACTCACGCAAGACAGTAGTCCATGCCCTCATAACCTCCCATTTGGACTACGCAAATAGCCTGTATGTTGGAGCCCCGGCATATCTTATAAATCGATTACAGACAGTACAGAATTCAGCGGCCAGGTTGATCTGCAATGTTCCCTACCGTCACTCCATTTCTCCCCATCTGATCAAACTTCATTGGCTCCCAGTGAGACTACGTATTCAGTTTAAATCCCTGACCCTTGCTTTTAGAGCTCTTAATGGTCGAGGCCCCGCCTACCTGAGACACAGACTGAAGATCTCACAAGCATCCCGAAATCTCAGATCTAACCATCTCCGCCTAATGATCTGTCCCCGTTTCCGTCTAGCACGAACAGGAGGAAGGGCCTTTGCAGTGGCCACCTCCAGACTGTGGAATCACCTACCAACAGAACTGAGATTCCTGACGTCTGAGCCTCTGTTTCGGAAGAAACTTAAGACCTGGCTCTTCTCTTTGATCTAGTCCACTCTTTTCCTCCTGAACCTCTCTGAACCTCACGAGATGTTGTCTTCAGCGCCGGGACACCTCCGTCGGAGGTAGCTGCGCGCTCTACAAACTTCTAAATAAATAAATAAATACAATCTGCCCTAATGACCTCCTGGATCCTGAAATAGCCAGGAAATAATGCTTGTTTCCAATCCAGGGAAGGCATGGCTTGGCAGTTCGGGCTGGACTGTTCCCATGAGGCACAGGGTCAGATTGATTTGCATATGGCCATGTCTGAACTGGGGTGGCAGAGTGGGCTAAAGAACGGTGATGGATTAAACCCAGATCTGTTGACTGGGTGTGAGTGTTTGATTGGTTCAGATGCTCTGTCCATCACCCCCCCCTTTTGTACCACTTTGTTCGCCATAAGTTGGCAGGGTATTCTCAGACGTGAGTCCCTTGCTCACTTTGCCACTGGATTCAAGCAAGCCGGGCTGAAGACGGCTGAAATGCCAGAAACCGGTCCTCGGAAGCTTGTTTCTGGTCCAGGGAAGGCATGGCTTGGCAGTTCGGGCTGGACTGTTACCATGAGGCACAGGGTCAGACTGATTTGCATATAGCCATGTCTAAACTGGGGTGGCAGAGTGGGCTAAAGAACGGTGATGGATTAAACCCAGATCTGTTGACTGGGTGTGAGTGTTTGATTGGTTCAGATGCTCTGTCCATCACCACCCCCTTTTGTACCACTTTGTTCGCCATAAGTTGGCAGGGTATGCTCAGACGTGAGTCCCTTGCTCACTTTGCCACTGGATTCAAGCAAGCCGGGCTGAAGACGGCTGAAATGCCAGAAACCGGTCCTCTGAAGCTTGTTTCCGGTCCAGGGAAGGCATGGCTTGGCTGTTCGGGCTGGACTGTTCCCATGAGGCACATGGTCAGACTGATTCGCATATGCCCATGTCTGAACTGGGGTGGCAGAGTGGGCTAAAGAACGGTGATTGAATAAACCCAGATCTGTTGACTGGGTGTGAGTGTTTGATTGGTTCAGATGCCCTGTCCATCACCACCCGCTTTTGTACCACTTTGACCTTATAATGGCGGCCATTGCTGCCATCTCATGTCCCAGCCTGAGTAATGACTGTGAGGATACACTGTAGGCTTGAAAAATATGATCTGCCCTAATGACCTCCTGGATCCCGAAATAGCCAGGAAATATGCGGGCCATTCAGAAGCCCGCTGCCTGACCTTAAAATGGGGGGTATCGCTACCATTTCATGCCAGCCCGAGTAATGACTATGAGGATACACTATAGGCTTGAAAGAGGTGATCTGCCCTAATGACCTCCTGGATCCCGATGCAGCAGTATCACTGTACGTGAAGCGAGAGGGCGGATGTTGCCCTGGAAATGGGAATTTCGGCTCTGTGTTTGAGAGCCACGCCTGCAGCACGCCATGCTCACGTTTACGGTAGGAGGCAGTTGACTTTAAGGGTTGGGACCCCTTTCAACCCTGAGGGCACCCTCCAATATAGAAGAAAAGTACCCCTGAAGCTCCCTGAATGCCAGGAAATAACGTTGGGCCAACCAGGAGTCTGCTGCCTGACCTTAAATGGCAGCCATCCTTGAGAGGAAGCTGAGCGCTGATGCTGCTCGACACTACTCCCATTTAGAAAAACAATTCATTGCTGCTATATTGTTGAATTGTGATTTTAAATCTGTGTACCACTCTTTTTAGAATTTTATATAATATTCACTCATTTTTTAAATTTAACTTGCTCATTCCTACCTGCATTACTGGAATTGGTTGGGGCTCTTGGGTATCAGTTCCTTTGTTGTCCAGGACCAGAGTTCGGACCGGCAGCTACTTCCTTGGTCTCCCCATTGACATACTAGAGACGCCATTTTAGGTCTGTGCGTGCTCTAGTTGTCAGAGGAGTAGCCCATATAAATATGTGCACTGCGCAGACGCCAGTACCTTGAGAGTTTGCTGAGCGCTGATGTTGCTCGACACTGCTCCTGTTTTTAAAGAAAACTTAATTGCCGCTATATTGTTAAATTGTGATATTAAATCTGTGTGCCACTCTTTTTTTTTTCTAACTTGATATAATTCATTCGTTTTTAAAATGTAACTTGCTCTTTCCTACATGCATTACTAGAATTGGTCGGGGCTCTTGGGTACCACTTCCTTTGCTGTCCGGGACCGGAGTTCGTACCGGCAGCTACTTCCTGGGTCTCCCCATTGACGTACTAGAGATGCCATTTTAGGTCAGTGCGTGCTCTTGTTGTCAGAGGAGTAGCCCATACAAATATGCGTGCTGCACGGATGCACAGTGGGCGCGCCTAAGGCAAGCCCTTCAGCATACCGAAAGCGTCCAGCACCATCCATGCTGCCCGCCATATGTCCCACGCTGCAGGGAGGGGGCTTTATAGTAGTAATTAACTTTATGCACTCCGCCCGCTTCCATGTTCCCACGTCAGCAGTTGGGATGTACTGGAATGTAAAAACACAGTTTGCTCCTCATGTGGCTTTAGATTCAGTGCGGGCTCTGTAGCACTCGATCCAGTCAGGGCTGCTGATAAAAGGAGTAAACACAAACCATCCATGCACGCTGCTCTAATTAATGCACGCTCTCTTAAGAGGCACTATAATGATATCTTTGATCTTTTGGAGGATAAGAAACTAGATTTCCTGTTTATTACAGAGACGTGGTTGGATGAGTTCTCTAATCCAACCATTGCGCTGGCCATTCCAACTGGCTATAAAATCTCTCGAGTTGACAGAGTAAAAGGGAGAGGAGGAGGGGTGGCTATCATATATAGAGATAAGTGGGCCCTTCAACAGGCTTTTCAACATTTAGAGGAGATTGCGAAGCTCTGAGTTTTAGTATCAATGTTTCCCCTCTTTTTAAACTTGGGGGATCTTTGATCTATAGACCTCCGGGTTCACTGGGTGCTTTTCTTAAAGCTCTGGGAGACGTTATTGTCCCCCATGCTCTTTATTTCACCCATTACATCATTCTTAGCGACTTAAAAATCCATTTTGACCTGGCAGCTTCGAAGGACACTCTTGATATATCAGACATATTGTCCCTCGCTTAGCTCACCCAATGGGTTGGATTTCCGATGCACTCAGGGGGCTACACCTTAGACCCCAGCTGCTCGAATGTTTCTATTGAAATTGAGTCTCCTTCTCCAGTGCCTTGGTCAGTTCACTTTCTGACAGATTTCTCCTGGATTCTACCAGATGCTAACTTTTTGTCCCTGTCTGAGCGTGTTTGCTAAAATGGACCCATTGCTATTCAGTCAAGCTTTGGGGACCTCCGGACCCCCTCCTGCCAGGGATTTTGCCGATGGGCTTGCTGAGTTTACAAGCTGGATCTCTAACACTGTCGATCACATAGCCCCAGCTACTCGTCATAGGCACTCTAGGGACTCCCCTTCTTACCCCTGGTTCACTCCTGAGCTGAGGATATTGAAGCAGGAGTGTCAAAAACTTGAGATAATCTGGTGTAAAGGGTATTGTCAATCTTTAGACCCTCTGATTATATGCTTACAAGAGACTTGGACGTGTAAAGATTTTGACTGTAATGGGTTTTTTACCTTCTCTTGCTATGCTAAGCATTCTGAAAGGGGACATGCTAGTGGCGGGGTCTCCATTTTGCTTAAGAACAGTATTAATTGGAATCAAAAAGTCTTTTATCACCCGTCTAATCTTTGCATCTGCATGAAGTTGGCATGTCTAGGAGAGTTTGGTAGGTCTTCCTTCTTCCTGGTGGCAAATCTCTATGTTCCCCTAGGTAAAAACTTTGATTCTCTGTTGCGTTTACTTTTTTTATATATTAAGGAAATAGCCACCATGGAAGAATGCACTTTAGTGGTATTAGTGGGAGATTTAAATGCAAAAATTGCCAATTCATCGCAGGCAATATATGCTAACCCAGACAAAGAGGAAATTTGGCATATTCCTGAATCCTTTTTACCGGATAAAATAAAAACGGATAAACGGGGCTTCCTTCTGCTTGATAGTATTAGAAGTACAGATTTGGTTATCCTAAATGGGAGGATGCCAGTTGATAAACTAGCTCAATTTACTTTTCTTTCTTCTCGTACACAAAGTTTACTGGATTACGTAGCCATTTCGTATCAAATGTTTGGGGCCTGTGAAAATTTAGAGGTTATCCCGTCAGTATGGAGTGACCATAGTGTAATATGCTTGACTTTGGCCTTTAACTTACCTGCACTGAATCAAGGGCACTTGTGCCAGGGCTCGATCGATTTTAATAAGTCTAATGGCCGTTCATTTTGGACACAAAAAAATACAGTCGAGGTAGGTGCGATAGTGAAAAAAACTTTCCAAGAACAGCATGGAGACGCTTACGCTAATATCATGCAATTTTTCGAGGCACAAATGAGGAAGATAAAAAACTTAAGCTCAGTATCCTCTGGCCGAAGCAGAGTAAATCAGGTCTCCCCTATCCTGAAGGCCTTAAACCTTGAAATCAACAATTTAGTGCGGAAGCAATACAAACACTTTTCCAAAGCCGTGCAACAGGAAATTAATCGCCCTAAAGCGAGTTAGAGGCCGCTATAAATTAAGTGTAAGGAGAGATGAGATGGATGCTAAATGGATTGGGTTGAGGGAAGCAGCAAATGCCAAAAATTCAAAAACATATTGGCACCTGATCGCAGAGTATTGTGACTCCAGACAGAGGGCACTCCCGATCCCGATCCCAGAAAGTGAGTGGGTGGACTATATCTCTTTATTATATAAACTTAATAGCTCAGTTCCATTTCAGATGCCTGTAATAGAGGAGGCTGGTTGTGGCGATTATGGTCCCCCATCAAGGGCTGAAGTGATGTGTTATATAAAGAACGCTAGAACCTCCGGTGCTCAAGGCCCCGATGGTATACCGATCATGCTAATTAAACGGGATCCAGTTGCATGGGGAGCTTTCCTGGTGCCACTGTTTAACTTTTGTTTTCAATCGATTAGCATTCCCTCATATTGGAAGGGGAGTATCATAGTCCCGCTGTATAAAAAGGGCTCAAAAAGGTCACCTACTAGCTTCAGACAGATCACGCTGCTGGACGCCACGGGCAAATTATTTGCAAAAAGTATACTTCAGCATTTGCAGCAGTGGGCCCAAGACCAGAACATCTTGCCGGCAGAACAGGCAGGCTTCAGAAAGAACCACGGAACGCTGGATAACATCGTGGTCGTTCAGACTATTGTGGAGAAATATGTTTTTTCAGAAGGCATGTTGGTCTACACAGCTTTTATTGATTTCTCCACGGCGTTTGACAAAGTGGATCATCAGACGCTGTGGAGAAAGCTCTCTCATCTTGGTATGCCACATCATCTCCTGGGCCTCATAATAGAATTACACACAGACACTTGGTGTCAAGTGATGATGGGTGGCTCGCAGGGGCTTTCCTGCAGGATTAATACATATAATGGCCTCAAGCAGGGTTGCCTGTTGGCCCCTCTTTTGTTCTCTTTTTATATCTATGACCTCCCCGAGAAAGTAAACTCAGCGAAGGGGGATGCCCCTAGAATTGGTACAATGTCTATTGGCACTCTACTATATGCAGATGACGTTGCTATTTTTGATCTAACCCCCATTGGTTTGCAGCGTCGTCTGGATGCCTTAACTAATTATGCGGAGGAGCATTGTTTGAAAATCAACATCGCCAAAAGTAAAATTTTAGTCTTTGGCAAGAAAGGTCTTAGAATAAAGAAAGGGTATAAATGGCTGTTGGGGCAGGAAGAACTTGAATTGGTCAACACGTACCTGTATTTGGGGAAGGTTTTTTCAAAAAATGGGCGTGACTCAGAGCACATCAACCGGTGTGTTGGTAAGGCCGCCTCCCAGGCTGGAGCTCTAAATAGATTTTATAAGACCTGTGGGAGACGTCTTTTTAATCATGTTCTGTCTGTGTTTAAGGTTAAAATTCCCCCGACTTTAACCTATGCTGCAGAAGTTTTGGATAGGAATTACTGGCTCTCTTTCGATAAGGCTGAAGGCCGGTTTTTCCGTCAAATTTGTAATTTAAATTCCATGGCAGCCCCACATGTCCTTCGTTTGGAATTCCATTTAGTTTCTTCATACACTTCTTCCTTGGCAGCGGTCCTGAGGTGGGGGAACACTCTCTGCTGGGGGGTTGAGGGCACTTTAAGGGCCGCTCTGAAGCTGGAAATGTTTGTAAAATTAAAAGAGAAATCAGCTTTTTTTTAGATCTTTTGCCCATGCAAATCATCTATTTGGGCTCAATTTAAATAGTGACTCACCCATGCCAAAGTCTGTACTGAAGTTGTTTTTAAAGAGGTCTGTAAGCACGATTAGTACAACAAGAGATATAGCTTTAAGTCATCCTAAAGTTCGTAACGAGGTGATCCGTGTGAGTGCGACGAGGAGGGGACCCCAGCCCTATCTCTCATGGAATGTTCCACATGGCATCAGAAGATTAATACTTATTTTAAGAATTAACCTATTGCCCTTGAGAGACGTAACGGGCATTTGGGAAAAAATTCCTAGAGATGAGAGAATTTGTGAACTATGCCGCTCCCAAATACAGGATCTCAATCATGTGCTATTTGTGTCCAGAACTTTTAAGGGCAAGGCGTATGTTTTTGAGACCCTCTTTTATTAAATGTAATATTCGTTCCGCTGAGGAGGCCCGATCTTTTGTGTTGTCACCTCCTAATGAAATGATCTGCCATAGAATCTTTCAATTTTTTAAAACATTTCTGGTTATTTATTAGAATTTCAGAATTTTAGTTTAGTTGGTATGTGTAATGTCTTGCTGATTGTTTAAGGTAGATTTTTGTATTTGTTATAAAGCATGTTTTATTTTTATTGTATTGGTGTATTTTTGTGGACCTCCGTTAAAGTTTCGTAACAAAATAAACTAATTGAATTGAATTGTATTGTCACGAGGATAAACTTATTCTGAGAAATAAGCAAAAAACCTCCTATATGGCTATTGCACAAGCTAACAGCTATTATTATGGGAATAGAATTAATGCAGCCAAGAATAACTCTAAGGAAATCTTTTCGATAATTCAAAGCTTCCTGGCCCACAAAGCACAAGCAAGTACAATTCCATCCTCGGGCTTGTGGTGTGAGGAACTCTCCATTTTCTTCATGGAGAAAATTCGCACTATACTGGCGTCCTTTACCTCCAGTGATATATACCTGGGTACCCTCCTGGCCAGAGGTACGCTATCACCCCCCCCTCTCATTTGCTGGCCATTGAGCTTCCCAGCTCCCTTAAAATCTTAAAGGGTCTGAAATCAGGATCCCCTTCCGACCCGTGTGCAGCTAGACTTCTGGCTGACGTGGCAGATACTGTTAATCCTGAAGTCCATAGACTTACCATATCCTTTGCAGAAGCTCTTGTCCTGGCCGCATGGAAGCAGGCCAAGATCCTTCCTCTCTTGAAAAAACCCTCACTTGATCCTCTATGTCCGTCTAACTATAGACCGATCTCCCTCTTGCCCAGTATGGCCAAGGTCTGTGAGAAAGTGGTCACCAGACAGTTGACTGACTATGTAGAAAGTTCAGGCCTTCTCCACCCAGCACAGTCTTTAGGGCCTCATTTAGCCCTGGTGGAAATGTCCAAAGCCATCAGAGACTGTTTGGATGATGGCGGGAGGGCCACCTTGGTCTTGCTGGACCTCTTGGCGGCATTCGATACGGTTCCAAACGCTTTGCTGCTCTCCCGACTGGCGGAGATAGGCGTATCAGGAAGCGCTTGGGGCTGGCTCAAATCCTTTTTGGAGGATCGGATGCAGCAGGTGTGGCTCCCATCGTTTTCCTCATCACCAAATAAAGTGACCACAGGGGTTCCACATGGCTCCTCTCTGAGTCCTCTTCTTTTTAATATTTACGTTATTCCTTTGGTTCAGTTGGCGGAGGACTTGGGGGCGAAGATAATCGTTTATGCCGACGATACCCAGTTCCTGTTCGCATGGGAAAAAAATGAAGGCTCTATTTCGGTCGCCAAACATTGCCTGACCACAGTTTTTTGTTGGTTGGTGGAGACTGAATTGAAATGCAATGAGGAGAAATCGAAATTCCTCTTATTTGGCAACTTTCCCTCGTGATTTTGGGAATCACTCTGGCCCTCCGACTGAGTATTGCCTGCCTCATCAGGAAACCCAGTTAAGAACCTATGGTCTGGTTCAAGGAGAATCTCCAATTCTTAAACCAGGTCATGAAGCTGGCAGGGACTTGTTTCAGTTTCTTAAAAATCCTCAGGAAGTTTCTTCGCTTTCTTCCTCGGGCGGCTACTAAGACAGTGACTCGAGCCCTTATTCTTTCTCTGCTAGATTACGCCAAAGCTTTATATGCAGGCATCCTGAGCTACCTACTAAATAATTTGCAAGTGGTGCGGAACGCGGCAGCTAAGCTGCTCTTGAACGTTCCTGCCAGATGTAGCATGAGACAACATCTACACGCCTTACAATGGCTGCCTATGGCGGAGAGGGTCAGATTTAAGATCCTAGTTATCGCCCACTGTGCTCTGTATGCCACAGGGCAAGGTTATCTTCAGAAACGGTTTTCCTTCTACACCCCTGCTAGAGACCTGCGTTCCTCTTCTCAACTTATGGCTCAAGTCCAGTGTTTCTGCTTGCAAAGGACAGGTGGCAGCTCTGTGGCTATGAAGGCCATTCTGGCCTGGAACAATCTGCCCTTTGTGCTTCGATGCATTCAGGATCTGAATCTATTCAAGAAGAAGCTATTTCCCTAATCTTGGCTCTAGGCTCCTTTTCATCCTCTCAAGGTTTGCGCCGGGACACTCTTGCAGTATCTGAGAGCGTTAGAAATGAAAATAACATAACATAACATAACATTCCATGCCAGCATGAGTAAGAATGTGAGGAAAAACTATAGGCTTGACAGAGGTGATCTGCCCTTTGAACAACGTGATCCCAAAGTGCGCCTGAGGGAGTGATCCCGAAGTGCGCCAGAGGGTGTGAATAGGACTGAAGTCTGCTCCCTACCTCCTTTGTGGCCTGCTACCTAGCCATGTCCTCTATTTTTGCCTTTCCGCAGATGCAGACATTTATCCGCTCAGTTCTCGCAAAATGGCGATACCCTCTTCTTCCCAGAGACTGGCCTGTTTTTGACGCTTGTTAGGTCTGTTTCGGACACAAGTAACTTAGGCCTTATTTCGGTTGCTTTTGACGGGCGGCTCCCCTCGCATAAGCCCCATTGATGCCCACCACTTAGTTGAACTATGGGCTCACCAATCGATCTTAATTGTTGATCACCTTTGACCTTGTTAGCTCTTCTGCTTAATGCCCTCTATACTGTTGTATACGCTAATGTTGATCTCACATAGTCTGGCCGCTGCCCTCTGAGTTCCCTATATTTGACCAACCCCTGGCCTTCCCATGACTCTCTGCATAGTACTCGAATGCTAACTCATCCTGACCGTATAAACCCTTTTGTCCTATTTCTTTTGCTGAAATGCATAATTTCACTAATGATGCTTCACGCTGATCTGGTTAACCCTCCTGTTTTATTGTCTTTGTTGAAGTGCATATCTTTCCAATGCTGTTTTCACCCTGACCTTGTAAACCCTTCTGTTTTATTTTTCTTTTGATTAGTAAACCTCTTTCCCCCTCATTGTCCCTTCTGTCTCTCTATCTACCCACCAGTTCTCAATCCCCCCACTGGTATCCATATCTCCCTTGGCCGCTCCCTCTCCCTTCTGACATCCCTATATCATTCCCACTCTCAATATCTTCAGATATCCATATTTTCCTTCCCCCTACTCCTCTCCCCACACTCCCATATTTTTACCAATCATGCATCCCTCCAATACCCCTGACCCTGCTCTCTCTAGACATGGCCCTAACTTCTGGATAATTTTTTCCCCCTCTAATCTCTCTAGAAGCGCCAGAAAAACCTTCAAACACAAACTTTTGATGCGTCCCCTGGAAACTCTTATAGTTGTCACCTGTCACAGTCTGTCCTCTCCTATGAAAACTAACTTTAATTTTTACTTTAAACGCACCTCTAAATGGAAAAGCAATTTCCTTCACCACCTTACAATCTCTAAATCTATCAAAATCCCCTATGGACTCAAATTATTGACTACTTCATCCTCCGCCTTCCCTGGTGACATCGACATTTCCATTTTCAAATCTGGTACCATTCTTATTCAAGCTTCCGAATGCCACCTCATCATCTTTGATAATCATTTCAGTTCTCTGTATTTCAAACTATAACAACCAGTTCCTAACACCACCTCGACCCAAGTACCCAACACCCACCTATCAACACCCCCCTCCCTGGACTTGACCTCCCCTCCTCTACACGCTCCAACTTCCCCTGTCATCATTGACTTGACCCCAATTCTACACTCTGGATCCCCCCTATACCCCACACATATCTTGGGGCCTCGCCCCTATTCTCTCCTACCAAACCCCTGCCCTCTTCCTTATCTCTCCCCTTTCCCTCCCCTCTCCCGAGCACCCTCTCAAGTCTCTTCTGGCACTCCCTCCTGCGTCCAATCTTCCTTCTCCTCCTTCACTTACCGCTCGGTGGAACCCCCCTAGTCCTGTCCTCTGGATCTCACACCCCAGTTCTTACTCTTCATAATGACCACCCTCTCCTACCCCTCCTCTCCTCCCTTTCTCTTCCTCCAACCCAACCTCGACATTCCTGCCCCCGACCCTTGAATATCCTACTGTGTGCTCCCATCCACCTAACCCTCCTTCTCCCAATATCATCCTTCCTACCCAAACTGAAGTGACTGATATAGGTACACCTCAATCTCTCCTGTCCTCTCCCTTCACTTTCCCTGAATCCTATACCTTACCGCCCCTCCATACCCGAAATACCCTATTCAATAGCATCCTCCCCACTGTATCCAATGCAGTCCTTCCCTTCTTCCCTCACCCCCTCTCATTCCCTCCCTTCACACCTTCCAGCACCAGTACTGAACAGCCCTTCCCTTCTCTAAATCCCTTCCTCATCTCCCAGAACACTTTCCCTACTTCTGCCTCTTGTGCCACTCCCCCTCTGTGCATTCGATTACCTTCCTCTAACATCACAGATCCCCTATCATCCCCACCCCCCCTTCTCCGCCGGATTCCCCCCTTTATCTCATTGCACAAACACTTTCCAACATAGACTATAATCTCATGGCTATGATGACCGAAATTCTACATCTCCGAGAGGATTACCACGCCCTTTACTCTGGGACCTACCCTAATCTTACTGACTCATTCCGCCCTTATTCTCACAACCTTTCCCGGGACAAACAATGGCACACTATGACCCGCTGCAACCGAATTCACAGACCTTTCCGTGCTGCTAGCTTCCTAAGTCTCTAATAACTGATCTCCCTCTCCCCTACTCCAACATCCCAGTGGTTATGGGCATAAATAGAACACCTTCCTCTCCCATCTCACCTCGACCTCCAGCTCAACTTACCTCCATCCTCTCTTGCAATTCTGTCAGTGTCCCAGTGATCATGGTCATAAACCGAATCCCTTCCTCTCCCATCTCCATCTCCGCTCGCCCCCCAACCCAACTTACCTTCATCCACTCTTGCAAACCCACATAGCCTTCCTGACAGAAACCTGTCTCAATGAACACTCAACAGCTATCCTCGACTTACTTACCTCCGCGGATACACCATCATTGGGAAAGACAGACCTGCCAGAATAGGGGGTGGTCTAGCTTTAATCTACAAAAATGAACTTCAAATCACCACTCTAAAAAACTCTGACCATTCAACCTTTGAATACCTCAGCATTGAACTCACCACCCAGGGCTCTCCCCCGATTATATTACATAACATCTATCACCCCCCTGGTGAACCTCTTCTCTTTGCCGATGAATTTTCTGACCTCCTTTCTCACTCCTCCCTTTCAGTCAGGGCTGGAGATGATGCCATCATCTCCAGCCCTGACTTGACCTCCCTTTCCAACATTATCCCCACAGACTGGTCGAACCATCACCTAATCCTGTTTCAGATTGCTTCCATTGCCCCACTATCCTCTACCTGTAAAACCAAACACTTGAAGTGGACCAGAAACCTCAAACACACCCCCCCTAGGGTACTTGAATCCAAACTCCAAGCACAACTTCTTCCACCCCCTCTCCCAAAATGTTAACAAACTCACTGAGCACTTTAATAAGACCAACAGCGACATCCTGGATTAAATTGCCCCTCTTAAACTTAAGCACCAAAGACAAATTCAGTCCAAATCCTGGTTTTAATCCGGAACTCAATCTTGAACAACAACAACTTAGACTGGCAGAAAGATCGTGGAGACAACACCCCTCTTCCTCTCACCTTGCCCTCCTCAGATCGGCCAGATATCTCTACAAGAAACACATTTTCGCCAAAAAAGCTACCTTTTTCCGACCTCGTTGAGCGTACCAAAAATCGACCCAGAGAACTGTTTCAAAATTGTTAGAAAACAAATGTCATCTGCCACTCCTGAGTTGTTAGCCTTAACTGAGAGATGTGAGGAAATTGCTAACTTCCTCTCTGACAAAATCACCAAAATCGACCAATCCTTCCATCTTCCTCTGGTTACAAACACACAGCCGGGACCGCGGAGACCAGATGTAGGTGAATAAGCATAGGACTCCTGATTTCCAAATTGGACGCAGTTGAGCCTCTCCCCCGAGCCCGATTCTCGCTAAATTACCTATGGCATTGAATTGTTTGCCTATTTCAAGTGTCAGTAAGTACACCGACACTCTTTTCACACTTTTGTACCACACACCTTAGCGAGTGTGTAGGTACCGCATTGGCTTCATCACGTGGCTCTAATTACTTTCGCCACTCACCAATCACCTTCTCGGTCCTGAAGAAAGCCCCATCTAATTACGCACAGGGGCTGATTTTAATATATATCCTGAGCCGCCAATAATAAAGTTGAGGCAAGGATTCTCAGAGATATTTTTTAACAGTAGAACTTCACATAACACTAACGCACCAACACCCGCTCCGCTGTAATCAGGCGTTGTAGCACAACCGGGGGGCATTCAGCTACCCAGTTGGGACCCCAATGATGAAGCATGACACCAACCAGGTTGGTGTGTGAGGGGTCTTTTAAACACCCAATGGGTCTCAACTCATGCCACAAACAGTGACAACAAGTATTCACATACACATAGTGGGCCCGTCCACATTGTTTAAGTACAAACAATCACACCCATTCCCCTAATGTTTCCAATGACATGCCCCCCTTGTGAACTTCCCCCAATCACATTATCCTCCCATTCTCCCTCCCACTACTAATTCCCTAGATGACCACCCTACAAACTTAACTCTGAAAAGTAATGCCTCCTGGCATAATTTCCGTCCTATGACTGAGCTCGAAGTGTTCAATATCATCTCTAAACTTAAGCCAACCTTGCATACTAAAGATCCTCTCCCTTTAAACCTTGTTCACCAACTTGATCTCATCATTGCCCCCTCCTGGACTAATATCATGAACTCCTTCCTCACCACTGGTTGCGTCCCGGACTCCCATAAACTCGGTCAAATCACCCCTATTCTGAAAAACCCAAATGCTGACCCGAACGATCTCAAGAACCTCCACCCTATCTCTAACCTCCCTCTTCTCTCTGAAGCACTTGAGAAATGTGCATTGCTCCAAATTGGCCTAACACATAGGTAACTTCAATTTACTTGACTCCCTCCAATCCGGCTTCAGATAAGGTTGCAGTACTGAAACCGCTATGCTAAACATCATTGATGACATTCAATGTTCCATCAATAATGATGAATCCTGCCTTCTTATACTACTTGACCTCTCTGCAGCCTTTGATACTGTTAACCATTCTGCCCTACTGAACTCACTTTATGCTTGCTTCAGCCTTAGCAGTATGGTCCTCAAATGGTTCTCCTCCTTCCTTCAACACAGAATAAAACAAATCAAAATCAAAGACTGCCTCTCTAACCCTACACCTGTCTCCCTGGGGGTCTCCCAGGGCTCTATTCTCTCCCCCTCCCTCTTTAACCTCTTCATGGAACCCCTTACCCTCATCTTGAAAAAGCCAGAATCAATTATCACCTCTATGTCGACGATACCCAACTCTACTACACGATTAGATCCCACTCAGACACCCTTCATCTCAACAACACCCTGAGTAAGATCCGAGACTGGTTCTTCTCTAACCATCTCAAACTGAACCCGAAAAAACCCAGAAATCATTCTCTTTTCCCCTAAAAATAACCGACTCCCCATCCAAAGCTGGATCTCTGACCTCAATGCCCTTAATTGCTCGCTCTCCCTATCTAACTCGGCCAAATCACTTGGTTTCACCCTAGACAATAACCTTTCCCTTAATGACCATATAAAAAAAGTCTGCTAAAGGAGGTCATTTAACTCTCCGACACATTAAGTAAATTAAACCTTTCATACCTTTTGAGGACCTCAAATGTGTTGTCCAATCTTTTGTTCTCTCCAAACTTGCAAACTTGATTATGGCAACGTTATCCTCACCGGACCCCTAAAGTACACCTAGGTCGCCTTAGATCTATGCTCCATTTGGCGGCCAGACTCATCACAGACTGCAAACGATTTGATCACATCACACTGACCCTCAAAGCCTGACCTGGCGACCCATTGAAGGCAGATGCCTCTACAAGACTGCATTCTTTACACATAAAGCGCTTCAACAACAAACCCCGCTTTACCTTACTAAAAAACTCAACAAAGCAGGGTGCTCCCGACCGACGAGAAGTACCAACTCTCTCCTCCTCATACCCCCTTTGTTTACTAAGAAATCTACCCAATCTCGCTCCTTCTCTGGGAACTCTCCGAATATCTGGAACTCACTGTCTAAAGAACTGCGGTAATTTAGTAAATTTAGTGTCCTGGAATTGCAAGCGCACTGTGAGTAGCTCCATTGCCACTGTATGCCCCAGGCAGGTGAACCATAAGTTAATCGGAGAAGTTTCAGCTTTTTTCCAATAAAGAGCAATGATTTGTTTAGCCGCACCAAGCATGTAGAGGCTGAGGTGTCGATCACGGCGGGTCATGGTGTGCAGGTTCACCGGCCGGAGGCCCAGGACAATCCTAAGCGGGTTCTCAGGCAGCGGGTAACCTAGTACCAGTCGAATATGACTGAGAACTTCCTTGTAATAGATGGTCAAGAGGGGGCACATCCACCAAATGTGTATGAAATCCTCCGGGGCACTGGTGCAACACCAGCATAAAGGTGAAGTGGTGGGGAACAGTTTATGCAATCTGTGAGGAGTATAGTACTATTGTGTTATGACTTTGTAGGCGGATTCTTGTTGGGGTATGCTACGTAAGATCTTCAGGATGTCGCAGCATAGGTGCTCCCGTTGGGTGGGAGCAATCTCAGTGTCGGAGACCGTTAGAAAATGGTGTAGCCAAATCTACGGGGGGTAGCATGGTGCTGAGCGGGCAGGCCAAACTCCTGAGGACATGTGTGAAGCATCCACGCAGTACACTCAGACGACACACAAGGCACACCACAAAAAGAGACACAACATCAGTTTTGGTGAAAAAGAATAACGTTTGTATTGTCTCAGAACTGCAACACAAATCACAGTAATCATAATGCTGCACCAGCTGGCGCCAGGGCAATATATACAATGGGATTATTTACAGGGTAAATGAAAAAGAAGAAAAAGGTAAGTCCATTAGGGTCGATAGTGCAATCAAAACGTCAGCATTAACCTCTGGCCTAACCTATTTGGCATCAGCATAACATCAGGCCTAGACATGCAGCAGACTTAAATCATGAGGCAGGAATCCATCCACAGTGGGCATAACCGGAGCCTGGGGCCCAAACATAGCATCCTAAAAACAGTAGGCCTCAGTGGCATTAGCATTAGGCATCAAATCATGAGTAAAGGACTGAGTCCTAACATGGGTCCCACTCTGCGGTGTGCAAAATCCAGGGAGCTCAGGGGCATCAACCTTAGGAAAAAATCAGGCACAATAGTATCGGCAGAACACATTTGGCCCGAAACACAGTGCGCATATAAATGGCATCAACACCTTGGCCGGAACCCCCCTCCCTTAGGCAAAAAAACCTGCTTAGTCTCATGAGATAGGCAACAGGGGCAGACCTGCACTTCCGCATTAACCTTGGGTGAAACAAGACATTAGGCCTGAACTACTCCCATCCGGGGGAAGCACCAACACCTGTGCATGAATCCAGCAGGTCCTCCCTAGGCATCACCCATCCAGTTGTAGAGCAGCTCCTAAGCCCAGTTCAGGAGGCCTGTAAGAACTGTTCCCTCTCACTCTAGGCCTCTTAAGTCTCAGGACAGTGTGGCCCAATCGCTGCCACTGCCCCCTGTCCAGCGGGGCAGTGGTGTCCCATAAAATCCATTCAGGACCTGGGGGAGCCCCCACAACAAAACACTGGTCCCAGGGGCGGGCACCGACCCTGTGCCCCGACATACCCCCCAACTCCCACGCAGCTGAGCCCCACTCACCGGGCTCCGGGACCCTGCTCCTGCTCTTCTTGCAGGTCTCACCCTGGGCGGCAGGCGCGGGGCTTCCTGACAAAAACAAATGCCCATGCACACTCTAGAGTAAGTAAATTGAAAATTCAGGCCAGTATATGATTCAGTTAGGGAGACAAAAGCATGGAAAACACAGTGGCAATAATACTATTCAAAACAAGAGCAAATTCATCATCGATGTGAGGTGTCTTTAATGTTCAGACACAAGAAGAACCAGCCGACACGTGTTTCGTCGTGTGTGGCACAATCTGCCTACAACTCTTCAGGGCTGTACAAGAATGGATAAGGTCCAAAGGTCGCTTAGTCGGTGATACTTCCAACCCGACAGGGCTCAGGACTGGATAAAAGCATGTGTTTCAAGAAAGGTTTCGCTTATCCCGTACGGGTGATCCTTGTTGCATCAAGGAAAAGAATGAGAAAGTGGAGTGCATCTGGTCTTACAATTAGACACTGTTCAAAAGTATGCGTTTTGCAGGTTTCGCGTAAAGGACCCAGCTGTATCAAGTGGGGTGAGGATAAATTGTAGGGACACGTGCTGTAGGACGGGTGCGCCTGACAGTCGTGCCTTCCCGCGTGCGGTGCACACACGGGAAGGCACGACTTTTGTCTTGATACAGTGCCAGTCTAGGTTGACACTCCACTGAGGGGTTATAGGTTTTTTTCCCCTCGCCCTTTTGCACCTCATCACCTCACTGACAATCTACTCTTCCTGAGTCTTAGCGTTAACATAGGGCACTGCGCCCCAGCCCTAGAACAAAAACCTTTCTTGACCCTTACTAAGGTGTGGGGCTTCCCACCCGGGTCCCGCTTCGTGCTGCCTTGAACAGGCAGCAGGTATTTCACCGCGGAGGGGGCAGGCACCGACAATGTGCCTCGAGGCCCCCCTCCGCACTCCCCATGCAATCGTGGCACTGCGAGACCCTGACCGACGGGGTGGGCTCCCGCTCCGGTCTCTCAACACTCCCAGGGCTCCCTCGTCACTACGGAAGCCCTACAATGTCACAGCTGGCTTCCGGCAGTGCCTCGGGCCCCACAGCCAATCCGTGTGCGGCTCTCGCAGGGCCCGGCAGCCTCCACCAATGGCTGCACAGCTTCCAGGCACAGGGACCAATGACCAATGAGGGGGCGGCTTCAGGTGGGCGCGGCCGCAGGTTCCAATGGGGGCGCGCCTTCCACCAGATGCAGCCGATGACGTCGCCCGGAGGAACGCTCCAGGCCTTCTGCGGCCTTTCCTTTACCCTGGCGGCCGTCCTAGGCTTCGGGGGAACCGCGGCAGGGATTCGCAGAGGCGCCTCGTCCTCCTTCGGTGCTGCGAAGTCCGCGCAACCTCCCACACGCCTCCTGAGCCGCAGCGGTGAATCCAAGCGGCGACTATGCGGTTGGGCACCCGCTGAGGTAATTAAGGCGCCTACGTGGGATAGGCTTCCGCGGCATTTGAAATTAGCAAAAGGGCGTGGCAATCACGCGCGAGGGGCGACACAACGGGGGGTAGGCATCCGCCAGTCTTAATTAGCCCAAGAGCATGCCAAAACGCGGGGTAGGCACCCGCGGCACTTTTAAGCCAACAGTTCTTCCTGGCCTCACAGCGCTTTCAGCACACAGCACTTTGTAGGCACAGCGCTTCGGGATTATAGCACTTAGGGGGGCAGACAGTCCCAACAACAAGCCTCAGGGGCCCCAGGATAATGCTCCTCACCTCCTGGGGGGTCCAGTCCAGCCCCAATATAGCGCTGTCCTCTTCAGGGGCTTTTTAGGTGTAGCGCTCACGTGGCGCCAGGTCCCAGTAGCCTCAGGGACCCAGGATGGCGCTCCTCCTTCAGGGGCCAGGTAGCAGAGCAGCAGGCACTACTGGGCAAGGTCAGCAGTCAGTGGGTACTCATCAAGACAGGGCGGTAGGCTTTAACCATCCCCCACTGTAGCGTGGCACTCCTCCAGTACAGCAGCCTGTACTCCTGCAGTGGGGCTTCGACTAGCCCTGGGGGACAGCAGAGGGGTTTTGGTTGACTAGACCGCTAACCTACTGCAGTCAGGTGGCACAACACACAGCCATGGCATCTATTTTATAAGCGTCATTTCAGTAAGGTGCATGTTTACAATAGGCGTATTACAGGTGTGCACACCATTGCGTCACATTATACTTGACATCTCACTCCACACATGGCCTACACATTTCTTCACCATGGGGGAAACGTCCTAAAACAGGTGGGTGAAAGGTGAAAAATTTCGGGAAAATGGGCAAAGTCCAACAAAGACTGACTGCCACCGCAATTGATGGGGGTGTGGAGCAAGTCGTTGTGAATGTTAGAGAACTTGGTATGTACGAGATATTAGTCCCCTAGAGTTATCAAATGCATGTACCAGCTGCTCGAATGAGGAAAAGGTCTAGTGGCCACTCGTGTCAGGGAGGACGCCTGGATCCAGTGTCGGAGTTGAATATACTGAAACCTTGCCCCCTCAGATAGCTGGAAGTCCCATTTACATTGTTCAAAAGTTTTGAAAAGTATCCCCCATAAGAACATCACAAATTGTCCTGCATTCCCCTTCCGTCCAATCCAATGGAGGGCCGGTGGGAAGTGAGAGTTGTGAGCGATGGGAGTGTGGGAGTGTGGGGAGACGAGCAGGATGTGAGGGCTTTGCGTGTTGCTAATTTGTCCCATATCTCGAGTATAGTCTTAGTAGGGTCGCAATATAAGCGCTGCGGGAGTGTGCATCCCTAAGGAGCCACGCAAGATCCCAGATGGGGTGACAGGTCACGGCCCTGTCCATATGAAACCAAACCTTCTCGCTCTCCCATGCCATCCACTCTGAGATGAAGCGGAGGTGCGAAGTCCAATAATATTCCAACCTGTTGGGGCAGGTCAACCCCCCCAGTCACGCGGGAGCATGAGTATTTTACTAGAGAAACGCAGCCTACTCCCTCCCCATAGAAACACAGGGAGCCCGCGCTGAAGGCCCTGAATTTGATGTTCTGGGATGGGCGTGGGTAGCATCTGAAAAAGGTAGAGTATCTTTGAAAGGGCTGACATTTTGACCATGTTCAAGCGCCCTAGCCAGGAAAGTGATAAGGACTTCCACACTCTTAGGTCAGCTATTACGGCAGTTTTACACTCCTGCCAATTCGCTTGGGACCATGTGGTGAGGGTAGGTGTCAAATTAAGCCACATGTAGCTAATAGAGTGAGATGCCCATTGGTAAGGAACAAGAGATTGTAGCACAGTAACCTCATACGCAGGGATCGTGACATTGAGAACCCATGATTTTGCATGGTTAATTTTAAGCCCCGAAACCTGTTAGAACGATTGGAGCAACTTGTGCAAGAGAAGGAGGTCATCCACGAACACAGCTATTTTGTGGCCAAGCCCCAAAGTTTAATGCCATAGATGTCAGGGGATTGGCAATGGCTTCACTATGAGAGCAAATAGGAGAGGGGACAAGTGGCACCTGTTAGAAGGGGCGATCCCAGGGGAGGCCAGAATATGTACCTGACCACCCTGAGACCCACCTCTCCTAGGAACACTGCCGAGCACTGGCGGGAGACCCCTCAGGGAGAGGATCTCGAATCTAGGATCGCACACGCTGAGCTAGCACCACTCGACAAAGGGACACCACACCGTAGGTTTCAAGAGAACGTATTCTTTATCTCTCCAGCAGTAAGGATCTTTATGATCTTCAGATTCTTATACACAAGCAGAGCAAGGGCTCAAAGAGTCTCGGTAGGGGTCAGGGTAGCGGGACAGTCTTAAGGTTCAAAGTCACTGCAGGTGCGTATCCGGCGCACAGCTCTCAATCCTCGAGCCGGGGGATACGGGTAGATCTTGGGAACAGCCGGACCACAATAGTCTCTGACCCGCGATCGAATCAGCAGGGCTCGAGCAAGGATGAGGCAGTTCTTACGGTCTTTCGGGAGCCGCGATCGAATAAGCAGGGTTCAGGAGTTCTCAAGGTTGCAAGGGGGCCGCGACCACATCTGCAGGGCTCAGATGGATTTGGGCAGAAGTCCTTCTCTGCTGGGGAGGAGCCGCGACGAGGTCAGCAGGGCTCAGATGGATTCAGGCAGAAGTCCTTCTCTGCCGAGGAGGAGCCGCGACGAGGTCAGCAGGGCTCAGATGGATTCAGGCAGAAGTCCTTCTCTGCCGGGTAGGAGCCGCGACGAGGTCAGCAGGGCTCAGATGGTTTCGAGCAGAAGTCCTTCTCTGCTAAGTAGGAGCCGTGACGACGTCAGCAGGGCTCTCGTAGTTCCAGGATACAACTAACCTAATCGTCCCAGAGCAACCCTTGATATAGGACTGCTCCTCTTTGATGTCCGGAGTTCTCGCAGGCGGAGGTCTTAGCACCTGGGGGGCGGTTGTTGTGGGTTCCGCCTCGGCGGCTCCTTTCATCCTTTCAAGTTGGGTCTGGAGGGATCCCAGACACGCAGTAGGCCTGGAGCCAGCCCTCAGGGAGGCCGGAGTGCGATCGAAACTCTTCTCTCGAGGGGAGGTGGGAGGTGTGATCGAGCTACTCCTCCCTCTCTTGCTCACGGGGAGCGCTCTACCCCCTTGCCGGGTATGACGCGCCTAGGGCCGAGGTCGGGCTGGGGCCGGGGCGGCCATCTTAGGTACAGGGACATGGGCATCAGCCTCGAGTACTAGGAAGATGGAGGGAGAGGACGGGGAAGCCCAGTGTCGGGGGTGTGGGTCATGGAGGGAATGGTTGGGTGAATCAGGGTCATGGGGAGTTGCACGGGTCAGGAGGGGTCCCTACGGGTCAGGGAGGACCATGCCACGAGGCCGGGTCCAACAGGCGTCCCCCCCAGCTGAAGGTCGGGGAGAACTACCCATTCTCTTGGGGGTTCTCATCGCTGAGGCGGAAGAATCTGGAGAGGACGTCAGCATTGGCGTGGTCGGTATCAGGGCGATGCTCTTCTGTGAAGTCCATCCGCTGGAGGGAGATTGACCATCGCAGCAGTTTGGGATTCTCTCCCCTCATCTGCATGAGGCACCGTAAAGGTCGATGGTCTGTCTGCACTCGGAAGTGGGTTCCGAACAGGTAGGGTTCGAGTTTCTTGAGGGCCCAGACTACTGCGAACGCTTCTCGTTCGATGGTGCTCCATCTCTGTTCTCGGGGCAGTAACCTTCTGCTAATGAAGACTACGGGCTGATCTATGCCTTTCTCATTGATATGGGACAGTACGGCCCCGATGCCATGCTCGGAGGCATCCGTTTGGACCACAAACTCCTTTGAGTAGTCCGGGGCTTGGAGCACGGGGGCGGTGCACACGGCAGTTTTTAAGGCGTCAAACGCCTCTTGGCAGGAGGGGTCCACTGCACTCTCTTGGGCTGCTTCTTGGAAGTCAATTCCGTGAGGGGACCCACTATGCTGCCATAACTCTTTATGAACCTCCGGTAGTAACCGGTGAGGCCCAGGAAGGCTCGGACCTCGGTTTGCGTGGTGGGCGGCTCCCAGGACAAGATGAAATCGATCTTAGGCTGGAGAGGGGCGCCTGCCCGCTTCCGACCTGGTGGCCTAGGTATGTCACTGACCCCTGACCAATATGGCACTTGCTAGCCTTCACTGTAAATCCGGCTTGGCGCAGGGCCAGCAACACCTTCCGAAGGTGCCGGAGGTGCTCGTCTCATTGTGAACTGAATACCGCAATATCGTCCAGATATGCGGCGCTGAACTCTTCCAGCCCGGCCAGGACTCGGTTCACCAGTCTTTGAAAAGTGGCTGGGGCATTTTTCATCCCGAACGGTATCACTCGGAAGCGATAATGCCCATCCGGGGTCGAGAAGGCTCCTTGGCTCCTTCTGTGAGCACAATCTGCCAGTAGCCACAGGTCAGGTCGAAGGTACTCAGGTAGCGAGCAGACCCCCAGGTCGATGAGCTCGTCTGCGTGGGGAATGGGGTGGGCGTCTGCTCGGGTGACTGCGTAGAGCCCCCGGTAGTCCACACAAAACCGAAGTTCCGGTACAACCCCAGGGGCCGCAGCTTTCGGGACCAGGACCAATGGGCAGGCCCAGGGACTGTCAGAGGGCTCGACCACCCCTAGGGTGAGCATTTTGGAGACTTTGGCCTGGATGCAGGTCCGGACTCGGTTGGGTACTCGGTAGGCTCGGTGTCGCACCGGCGGGCTGTCACCGGTGTCCACGTTGTGGACACACCAGTCGGTGACCTTGGGGACCAGGGAGAACAAATCGGGGAACTGCCCCAAGAGCTGGCGGCAGTCTTCACGTTGCTGAGGAGTGAGGGAGGGAGAGAGGCTCACTCCGTCTACGGAGCCATCCTTCTCTTTGGCACACAGGAGGTCAGGAAAAGGCTCAGTTTCCTCTTCCGCTCCGTCATCGGTGGCCAAGAGCAAGCTCAACTCTGTCCGCATGAAGTGAGGCTTGAGGCGGTTCACGTGGAGGACCCGCAGGGGGTTCCGAGGGGACTGGACGTCCACCAAGTAGGTCACTTGGCTCTTCCTCTCCACGACCTTGAAAGGACCGGTCCACTTATCTTGGAGGGCGCAGGGTTTCACCGGTGACATCACCCAAACCTGCTGGCCCGGTTGAAACTCGACCAGAGTGGCATTCTGGTCATACCAGCGCTTCATCTCCTCCTGACTTGCCTCGAGGTTGGCCTCAGCCAGCGCTCGGAACTTCCGAGTCTGATTTCGGAGGACTAGGATGTATCGGAACACATCTGGAGTGGTTTCTCGGGGTGCCGTCTCCCACCCCTCTTTGACCAGGCTGAGGGGCCCCCGGACGGGATGCCCGTAAAGCAGCTCAAATGGGCTGAACCCCAGGGATTTTTGGGGGACTTCCCGGTAGGCGAACAGGAGGCAGGGGAGGAGGACGTCCCACTTACACCGGAGGGGCTCTTCTAGGCCCATGATCACCCCCTTCAGCGTCCAGTTAAACCGTTCGACTAGGCCATTTCCTTGGGGATGATACGGGGTGGTGAATTTGTAGGACACGCCTCATTGCTGCCACAGGGACATCATGTATATGGAGATGAAGTTCGTGCCGCGGTCGCTCACGACCTCGCGGGGAAAACCTACTTGGGAAAAGATTCCCATCAACACCCGGCCCACCACAGGGGCCGTTACTGTGCGGAGGGGAATGGCCTTGGGGTATCGGGTGGCATGATCCACCAGGACTAGGATGAACCTGTGACCTTGGGAGGTTAGGGGGTCTAGGGGCCCCACAATGTCGATTCGGACCCGCTCGAAGGGGGTACTGACGACGGGGAAGGGTTGGAGAGGAGCCTTGCGCGTGCCTCCACTTTTCCCACTAGCCTGGCACGTGGGACAGAACTTGCAGTGGGCCTCTACGTTCGCTCGCATCTTGGGCCAATAAAAGTGCGTAACTAGGCGGTGATAGGTCTTGTCCTGGCCCAAGTGTCCCGCCAGGGGTACATCGTGGGCCAGACCCAGGAGGAAGTCTCGGAAGCGTAGGGGTACCACCAGCACCCGGGCTGATCCTAGCTCGGCAGACTTCTGCTCACTGTACAGGAGGTCATTCTCCCAATATACTAAATGGGTTCCAGACTGGCCGCCCGCAGCTTGGGCCGCGGCCTGTTGCCGGGGTCCGACCAGGGATGGGCAAGTGGCTTGCTCCCGGCAGAACTCCTCTCGGGAGGGCCCCCCCCTCGTGACGCCAGTGCGCCAACTCGGGCAGATCATCTAGCTCAGGGATCTGTGCGGGATCGGGATGCAAGGGTTCGTCGTCGGTGAAGGGTTCTCCTCCTGGGGGGAGGTCGTTGGGCTCGGTCCTGCCGTCCCTGTCTTCATTCACAGCACAGGGAGGTGGCTGGGAGGTTCGGCGTCGACCGCCCCGAGGGGGGGTGGTCGGGCCGACATGGATCGGGTGGTGGCGCACACCCATTCGGGTAGGCCCATCATGCCCAGGTGGGTCTTGCGCTCAACCTGCCTCCACGGGGAGCTTTCCAGGTCGTTGCCCAGAAGACAGTCTACAGGTTGGGAGGCTCGGACAGCTACGCGTAACTTGCCTATCACTCCCCCCATTCGAACGGTACTAGGGCCATCTTACACAAGCTCTCGGTGTTGTCACCGGAAAGTAAGGGGCACAGGACATTTTCGATGATCTGGTCCTCTCTGACTAGATGACTGAGGACACCTGTGATGCTCGCGCCGGTGTCACGAAGGGCCTCCACTCGGTGGCCATTCACCGTCACCAGTTGCCGGTATTTCTTGGTGTTATCGGGTAGGGGGGCTCCGGGAATCATCTCTCGGTCTCCTAGGGAGACTAGGGCCATGGCAGCAGGTTCCCACTCTTTGGTGTCCTCTATCTCCTCCCCTAGGGCTACATTGGCTATCTGTTGGGCTGGGGAGCTGTTGTGGTGGGTCGCGGGGTCATGGGACACTGGGGGTCACTGGCGTAATGCCCGGGCTGCTGGCAACGGAAACAGGTGATGGTGACCCGGTGCCCATGTTTACCTGGGGGAGCAGAATTGGCTGGCGGGGGTGCTGGAAAGTTCTGGGGTTGGCTTCTGGAGGGACTACGCTGGGGACATGACTGGGACTCCCTCTGTCTTCCTTGGTTCCCCCCTCCCCTCTGGCGGGAAGGTCCCTGACTGTTTCGGGGGTAATCTCCTACGGGGCCCCGGGGGACCCGGGTATTCACCCAGCGATCGGCCTCAACGGCCAGTTTCCTTGGGTCTGCAAGCTTGCTTTTCCGCAGATGCTGGCGTAGTTCCACAAAACAGTTCGAGGACAAGTGTTCCCATGCAATGAGGTCGGTAAGTTCTTCGAAGGTGGTAACTTTGCTGCCCTTGATCCACCCTTCCAATGCTCGACTGTAAAAGTTCACAATCTCCACCCACGTGGTGCCAGGGATCTTCTTGCACTCTCTGAACCGCTGGCGATACATCTCAGGGGTGAGCCCGTATCTCGTTAGGAGGGCCTCTTTCATGTGGCTGTAGGAGGTCTGCACTGAGGACGGCAGATCGAGCAGGGTGTCTCTCCCCTCGCTCAGGAATCGACCCCACAACCCAGCTCCCCAATCCTTCTGTGGAACTCGGTGGGAGGTCATGGTGACTTCGTAGGCCTTGAACCATTTCTGGATATCGTCGTTCTTATAGTACTCCTTCACCACATCCTTGGGGATGTGGACTTTTGGCTCTACCGGGGGAACGGCTTCTCGGTTCCCCGGGGTTCGGTTTTCTTCGCTCCGGGCCTTTAGTTCGATCTCCTTCAGGCCGCGCTCGTGCTCCAGCTGGAGTCTCTTGCCTTCATGTTCCCGTTGGAGTTTCTTCTCTTCCAACTTCCCTTGTACTCATAGCTGCTCTACCGCTAGCTTCTTTTCTGCTAACTTTAGTTCGCCCTCGATTTTGAGTTTGGCCAGTTCAAGTTCATGATTGCGGTTTCTCTCTCTGTCCGCTAGCTCTTCTGGGGAGAGGCCCCCATCTGGTGTGCTGCTCCGTACCTAGGCGCTGCTGCTCCCTCTTGGGTTGAGTTCGGGTTCGGCCGGCTGCTCTGCTTCTCCTCCTGACGGGGGAAGGGTTTCTCCGGACTCCACCCAAGCCTGTAGGGCTTTTTGCATGTCTTCCTTCGTATTTAGGCCTGTGGTAGCGATTCTCCGTTCTTTGCAAAATTCTTTCAATTCTTTGTGCGCGTACTCTTCCAGCCGTTCCACACGGAACGCAGTACTCGCGTCGGTTTCAGTGGTACTCTTGGCATTTCTTTCTGCAATCTTTGTTCGATAGTGCGTCAGCCGCTCACTGTACGATCTCTAGATTATGGGCTCGGATCCCGTCGCTTGCCACCAATGTTAGAAGGGGCGATCCCAGGGGAGGCCAGAATATGTACCTGACCACCCTGTGACCCACCTCTCATAGGAACACTGCCGAGCACTGGCGGGAGACCCCTCAGGGAGAGGATCTCTAATCTAGGATCGCACGCGCTGAGCTAGCACCACTCGACAAAGGGACACCACACCGTAGGTTTTAGGAGAACATATTCTTTATCTCTCCAGCAGTATGGATCTTTATGATCCGCAGATTCTTATACACAAGCAGAGCAAGGGCTCAAAGAGTCTCGGTAGGGGTCAGGGTAGCGGGACAGTCTTAAGGGTCAAAGTCACTGCGGGTGCGTATCCAGCGCACAGCTCTCAATCCTCGAGCCGGGGGATACGGGTAGATCTTGGGTCCAGCCGGACCAGGATAGTCTCTGAGCCGTGATCGAATCAGCAGGGCTCGAGCAAGGATGAGGCAGTTCTTACGGTCTTTCAGGAGCCGCGATCGAATCAGCAGGGCTCAGGAGTTCTCAAGGTTGCAAGGGAGCCGCGACGATGTCAGCAGGGCTCAGATGGATTCGGGCAGAAGTCCTTCTCTGCCGGGTAGGAGCCGCGACCACGTCTGCAGGGCTCAGATGGATTTGGACAGAAGTCCTTCTCTGCCGGGGAGGAGCCGCGACGAGGTCAGCAGGGCTCAGATGGATTCAGGCAGAAGTCCTTCTCTGCCGGGGAGGAGCCGCGACACTGTCAGCAGGGCTCAGAGGGATTCAGGCAGAAGTCCTTCTCTGCCGGGTAGGAGCCGCGACGAGGTCAGCAGGGCTCAGATGGTTTCGAGCAGAAGTCCTTCTCTGCTAAGTAGGAGCCGCGACGACGTCAGCAGGGCTCTCGTAGTTCCAGGATACAACTAACTTGATCGTCCCAGAGCAACCCTTGATATAGGACTGCTCCTCTTTGATGTCCGGAGTTCTCGCAGGCGGAGGTCTTAGCACCTGGGGGCAGGTTGTTGTGGGTTCCGCCTCGGCGGCTCCTTTCATCCTTTCAAGTTGGGTCTGGAGGGATCCCAGACACGCAGCAGGCCTGGAGCCAGCCCTCAGGGAGGCCGGAGGGCGATCAAAAATCATCTCTCGAGGGGAGGTGGGAGGTGTGATCGAGCTACTCCTCCCTCTCTCGCTCACGGGGAGCGCTCTACCCCCCTGCCGGGTATGGCGCGCCTAGGGCCGAGGTCAGGCTGGGGCCGGGGCGGCCATCTTAGGTGCAGGGACATGGGCATCGGCCTCGGGTACCAGGAAGATGGAGGGAGAGGACAGGGAAGCCCAGTGTCGGGGTGTGGGTCATGGAGGGAATGGTCGGGTGAATCAGGGTCATGGGGAGTTGCACGGGTCAGGAGGGGTCACTACGGGTCAGGGAGGACCACGCACGAGGCCGGGTCCAACAGCACCCCTGTCTGGTGCCCCTGTAGATGGAGATGGGATGTGTAAGCTGGCCGTTGACCCGCACCCGAGCAAGCAGGGAGATATAAGGAGCCCTAATTCAAGCGATCATCCGCAGGCCTAACCCTATTTTCTGCAAGACAGCTCAGAGAAATACCCAATCTACTCGGTTGAATGCTTTCTCAGCATCGAGCAATAACAAGCATGCGGGTATCTTCCAATGATGTGCTTTCCCAACTAAGAGTGCAACACGTCTAACGTTATCTGCCCCTTGGCGTTGGTAGATAAAGCCCACTGATATGGCTCTATAAAGCCTAGGAGGTGTGTGCTGAGGAGTTTAGCTGGTATTTTAGTGTAAAGTTTGAGATCTGTGTTCAGGAGTGCGATAGGGTGAAAGGAGGAACAGAGTGTATGGTCTTTCCCCGGCTTGTGAATTCGAGCGATTTCAGCCATGGCTATATCTGTGGACGGTGCTACCGCATCTGAGAAAGAATTAAAGAGGTGGAGCATATGGGATTGAGGTTGCGGTAAAAAGGTGTGGTAGAAGGAGACAGGTAGGCCATCCGGGCCCGGGTTTTACAGAGAGGGAGATACCTTAGAGAACCAGCGAGCTCCTCCGGAGTTATAGGCTCCTCAAGTAGTTGAGAATGATACTTGCTGATCGGAGACCACTCACAGGCCTCCAAGGTGGCCAAGACCTGGTCCGAGTCAGGCGACTCCTGGGCATAGAAAGATGAGTAATAATTCTGGAATGCTTGGAGCTTGGCAGCCTCAGTAGTGGTCCCAGTACCGTCTCCCAGTTTAAGTTTAGCGGTGTGCGCCTTGGCTGCCCGCGTGCCCACCTTGTCCCACCAAACATAATATCACTGTGGCAGGGCTAAGAGAGCGTGTTCGCCCTTGTTGTCTCTATGCACCCGGAGTTGGCCTCGGAGCATGGCTAGGCGAGTCTTATGTATCGCCAAGGGATGCTCCTGGTCTAATCTCTCCAGCGCCTTTATGTCGGTTGAAAGTTTGTCTTCAAACAGGCGAACTTCTCGAGCCTAAACAATAGCGATGGATGTGATGTTACCGCGAATCATGGCCTTAAACGCGTCCCATTTTACAGGGAGTGGAGTCTCTGGGAGGTCGGTGGTCACAATATGATAGAGTCATAAAGTTCCGCCGCATCTACGGGATCTCTGAGGAGATGGGGGGGAATCGTCACCGGAAGGGACCTTTAGGGTGGGAGAAGCGGTCATTAATAAGGAGTTCCACATGAGCGTGATCAGAAACTGAGATATCAGACAGAGAGGGCAAGAGGGTGTCCTTAACAAGGGCGTGTGAGACAAAAAGGTAGCATATGCACGGATAAGAGCGATGGACGTGAGAGTAATAGGAATACTCGCGTACGTCCAGAGAATGGTATCGCCAAATATCTATAAGGCTTAGTGCAGTTAGTTGCCTCTTTAAGGCTGCTGACATGGCTCCTGTCCCGTGGAATGAACCCTTGCTTCAGTCAATTCCCACCTCCCACACCAAATTGAAGTCTCCCCTCAGAATGAGATCAGAGTCATTGTGTGTTGTGTGCTCTTGCAACAACCCCCGAAAGAATGAGTCTTGAGCCTGATTCGGTGTGTAAGTGTTGCATAAAGTGAGGATGCGGTGCCCAATCTTGACTAATCTGGAATCCCCCTGGTGGATGCCTGCCTGACAGAGGATTGCTACTCCTGCTGACTTGGTGGTCACAGAGGCGGTCGCAATATGATAGAGTCATAAAGTTCCGCCGCGTCTACAGGATCTCTGAGGAGATGGGGGGAATCGCCACCGGGAGGTACCTTTGGGGCGGGAGAAGTCATTGTGTGTTTTGTGCTCTTGCAACAACCCCCGAAAGAATGAGTCTTGAGCCTGATTCGGTGTATAAGTGTTGCGTAAAGTGAGGATGCGGTGCCCAATCTTGACCATCACTTTGAGAAATCTGCCATCTTTGATAAGAACTACTCTGAAATCCCCCTGGTGGATGCCCGCCTGACAGAGGATTGCTACTCCAGCTGACTTGGTGGTCGCAGAGGCCCAAAATTAAAGAGGGTATCTAGGATGAGCCATGTGAGAGATGTCGTCCCTCAGGAAGTATAGAAAAATATTATGTCCGGATTTTGCAATAGAAGATATCGCCATATCTGGCGACGCTTGTTGGGGGAGTTGAGACACTTCACATTAATGGAGAGGAATTTCAGACAGCGTACAGAGGTCATGGTATCGGTGAGTCAGGAGCGAGCGCCAACACAGGCAAGAGGGTGGGAGTGGGATACAGAGCAGCTGTCCTCCCCAATGAAGGACCAAAGAGCATAACGGCCATAGTGTTTTGCTGCAGAGTGCTAGATGAAAGCAGTCTGCCCAAAAAGAGTCCCCAGTATTCTCAGGGTTGCCCCCGCCAGGGATAGGAGTAGGTGAAGGTAAAAGAAAGAAAGAGAGAAGAAGAAAAAAGGCATAATGACTCAAACATAGTGACCAACATGGCCACCAAGTCTATTCCAGTCCGGGGACCGGCTAGGCACAAGAGCACAAGCCATCCCAGAGATGTCACTCTCCAAGGAATAGAGGTGGAGGTGGGTCATAGGAAATGAAGAGCGCCCTCTAGGAGTGGAGTCCGTAACCACCGTCGGGACTCGGTTCAGGCGTAGGACAGCCATGTCCACAGGATGCCGATGAGGGAGTGGAGGGATAACCCCATTTCCGCAAAGGACCTGCTCAGGGGACAGAGAAATACAACACAGGCAACTGGAAAATGTATTGTCTGACTAGCTGTCCGGTATCTGAGAGCTTGGGGGTGAATGCCCACACTCCAAAGAGCGGATATGCTGTATAATGTCTTGCTTCTCTTGGGATGAGGTGTAAGCTCCCCGGGCGGAAGGGCGTCTGGAGCGATGAACCTTGCCTGCTCGTGATTCCTGGGGCAGGCATGAGGGGCTCGTGGGTTGCGTGTCTGGGATCTGGTGTAATTGGGCAGCTTCTCAGAAGGACCGCTGCACTCGGCGCTTGGACTCCCACTGGAAGATAAGTGCAAATGGGTGTCCCCATTGGTAGCGAATACCCAGTTCCTGTAGCTTATCCGTTATAGGCCGGAAATCTCTGCGACGGTGGAGTGTTGTGGGTGCTATGTCATGAAATAGCTGGATGGGGGTACCCTTGAAGCTGAGATCTGTTTTGTCTCGAGCTGCCTTGAGGATGGCCTCCTTCTCTGTGAAAAAATGAACTCGGGCCAAGATGTCGGGGATGAGGCCCGGTCGTCCAGTCGGGCCAGATACTCAGTGGGTGCGGTCCAGGGCCAGCGGGGATCCATCCTCATCACCCCTAATGTCCTGAAACAGGTCTGTCACAAAAGTCATATTTGCTGAACCTTCTGGCCCAACCAGAACCCCTCGCTAGCGCAGGTTGTTTCGGCATCCCTTTTTTTCCAAGTCTTCCTGCTTGATCTGCAACACAATGTGCTGTTCTTCCAGGGTGGCCAAGTGCTGCCATAGATGTTCTAGATCCTCCGAACGGGCATCAAGTGTCTTTTCGAGGTCATCTACCCTCCCGCCTAGCTCCACCACATCTCTCCGGAGCTCCTTGACACAGGCCTGAAGCTCTGTTCTAAGTGATCCGATTTCAGGTTTGAATTTGTGCATGAAGGTGGCCATAAAGAACTGAGTGACAGGATCAGAGGATCCCCCGGCTGCTGATGTCATGTCTGTTGCTGAGGTTGAACCTTCTTTGTTTCACAGAGCCGTGACTGGGTTATCTTTAGGGGCCACAGGAGGTTCCTTCCCGGTCCGTGAATGAGTCATGCCCCTCTGGAGTGATGCCACGAGCAGATGATCCCTGGTAAGTAGGCACCACGCAAACACCGGCTACTGTCTGATCTGGTTGACAAGGGCGTATCTGGCCAATCATTTATTAGTATGCATTCACCATTTTCCCACAATTCCCCCTTACGGTGCTCACATTCATTATTAATACCTAAACCTTTATGCGTAGCGATCACTGCATCAGCAATGAAGTTCTCCGTACAGAAAAGCTAAGAGAGTCAGGTGAGGAAATCTCAGCCGGTGATTTGTGAATTGCATTTTTGAGTATGTAATGTAGTACTACTCCCAGTGCTTGAAATGGAAAAATAGAAGTGCCGGTACTCTGTGCCAGACTAACTGCTTGTTTCTGAGAAGTGCTGGTTCTCTCCAATTAAAAGTATTATGTTTTTCTTGAGAAGTTCAGGTTCTCTCACTATTAAAATAAAAAAGGGCAGGTAACAGTACCGGGACAGAACCGGCCCATTTAAAGCACTGACTACTCCAAAATGGCTTTTGTGAATAGGGCCTGCCCTCTTTTTTTATTATGTTTAGCTGGCTAAGGAGGATTAGAGCTCGCAAGGGTCCTCAACGTCCTATCATTGAACAAGAGACCTAGTAAGATTGTAACACAACAGCAGCTCACTAATATTACCACAAATATTCTCTGTGACACCCTCCCATTTTTTATTTATGAGGACCTGTTTTGATCTAAAAAAATCTTTATTTATGGATGTTGCATGAATCATAAACACAATATTTCTCTGCAAAATGTCTGTAATAGAATTCACACACCACTCACACCAAATTAATGAAAGAGAAACAGTATTTAAAATAATCTGTTGAAGAATGATTCAAGATCATCAGGGCAAGCCTCTGCAGAACAGAGCTGGTTCTATCAGGGGTGCCCTGAAAGTCTGGGGCCATGTGCCAGAGCCCACTGTCCCCATGCCTCAAAACGTCTCTGAGGACAATGCACTGGGTTGCATATGGGAGTGGGTGGGGGATATTAGACATCTGCATTGGCAACTTAAAAAACACGTCTCCATTGACTGAATATCTACGAAATAAAACAAACCGATGATTTTTTTTTTTTAGAGAGCTGCTGGATTAACGCATACTTCATGATATTTCTGAATAACTTTCTGCAAGTGTGTGTTTCACTTTCTAACCATAAATATTTGGAGAACACTCGCATAATTCATTAAAACATAGACAAAAGATCTGCAGCTACATAATGCAGTTAGTGCAACTGGAGGGCACAGTAAGAAAACAAATATGTTAAGTATTCTTTTGAATTTGGTAGTTAAGTGCTAGCCGGTCGTGTCTGTCTCTGTTACAGTCTGATCACACAATGTAGCATAATACCGTTCTCCTCAGGGCACCGGAGCCCGGCCTCCGCCACTTCTGGAGTGAGGCCCCTATACACCCGGGCATAGGCAGGCATGCCTGCACTGACAACAAGTCTGACACATTCTTGGGCCAAAAACATCAAATCTTCTTGTTCTATGCCCTCGTAGACCTTCTCCCTGGGGCGGCGGTATGTGTGCAGATCACACCTTGACCTATGGCTGACAGTCACCTGCCAATGTCGAGGAAAGGAAAGAACTAGCGGCATGACCCTCCTCGTAAACTGCGTAGCAAGCATGGCCGCCGGCCTCTGCCCGCACGCACCCCAGCTATAAAACCGCGAGCAGTTCCTTACGTTCCTTCCTTCTCACGGCCAGGGGCCCCGGGGGCAGAGGGTTTAATAGGCCTTTCAGACACCCCGGTAATAGGATTCATCGTAGCTTCCGCGCAGAGAAGGGAATGAAGATAATAAAATACGTTAACGTAGCCCACAAAACACCCACCCCAAAATGTGTTCTAACCTATGTTGGAATTTTCTTCTAAGAAATTATTTTCAACTGGAGAAAGCGGCAAATCAAAATGCTTTTAAGACGCACATTTAAGGACAGTGTAGCTGTGAATGTCTGACAGGCCAGAGCGAGGTGGGCTCGTTGTTCAACTGAAAACAAATATGATAGCGCGCCCCTTTTCTGACGTCATTCGTGATTGATTCTTAAAAACAATCCGATGTCATTTGACATCCACCTGTGCAAAATAAGGTAAATTAGGAAACAGTTCGGAACAATATAGTCTACACACCATTGTTTCCTTTTACAATAAAGACATATTTATTTATAGGTTTTCCCCATCAATAGTTTATTAAAATCATTTGATATCTAAAAACAAAGAGCAATTCTACCATCATACTATCCTCGTTCAAGTTCATTTATGTTAGTTTGTGGTTAGATCTTTCCTACAATACATCTGTTATTTGTGTGACAAAAGAACAAATACGTTGTTATTATTATTTGGACTGTTTACATTCCTTTACATCATTCCCCGTCTTTAAAATGGGCACCCAACATTTTAGCAGTGATAGAGCGCGCGAGGTCACCCAGCCAATGATTCCGCCGTTTCCGGCTTCAGGGCCCATATACTTTCAATTCACACTATTCATTGACAGGGCGACTTCACGGGCTGCTACCAATTGTGTGTGTTCCCTACTGTTATCACTTAGTGTACCCGACTTACCATCCACCGACACGGGTACCTATAACTTCAACGGATCAGGGGCCTAGCTGTAAAAGGAAAGGCAACAAATGCAAATTCAAATGACATTCAATACTGTTGTAAAATGACCACAACTGGAAGTTTTAAAATGTTTATCTAAAGTTCGTTTTCTTCAAGCATCAAACTTACAAGAATAAGGCAATCAATAACCAAGATAATAAAAAGTACATAACTATAGAGAAATAAAGTCAGGGTAACCATTTAAATGCTAAAGTGAGATGCAAACAGAAAAACGCTATGAATTTAAGGCAGAAATCCTTTAGACAAATTAAGTAAGGCCGTTCTGGACCATATCAGAAAATGACAAAATGCAATGCAAAATATGATTTCTAAAAGGTAGGATAACATAGGAACAATTTAAAAATATATGCAATTGACTTTAAGATTCAATAGTTTGCGGCAAAAGCATGGAAAGATCAACATGTGCAAAGGTGTGTCTTTATTAAAGCAAAAGACTGAAAAATAGAAAGGTGCAAGTTTTAAGGAACTTAGAGCAGTATTTACCTAGACTGGTGTGGAAACCAAACCCTGGCCACGGGTCAGTTTAAGGACAGGAAACCCTCAAGGAAGGATACCCCTCAAAGGACAGCAGGTGCAGAATGGACACCCAGGACAGGACAGGATACCCTCAGATTAGGAATCAGGACAGGACCTCAGGACAGGACAGCAAACCCTCAGGACAGGACCGCTCAGGACAGGACCGCACCCGCAGTTTGGAAGCAACGCCTGCGCTCCACCCTCTCTGCAGCTATCGATCAAGACCCCGATTGGGTCAGCGAACTCCCAGCAAAGTGCTTCGCCAGCACTTTAAGGTTCAGTAGAACCTTAGTCTATGGTCAATTTCGGACAGAGTGCTCCGCAGCGCTCTGTATCTTCAGTCACCTATTGAGTACGATGGGTCAGTGACAGGTCAGCTAAACCAGACAAGTCGGACAATTTCCCTAGGTGAACCCAGGGTAGATATACTGTTTTGGGACAGGGTACCACCCCCCAAATGTTGCAAAGTGTCAGAATCCCCAATTTCGATTGGTCCTAAGGTAGGATTTGGGTAATACACCAATCATAACACACTATTTGGATGCTTCATTTACATATCTGGGTACCGCCTAGCGAGATTGGGGTTCCCATGAGAAACTGCAAAGAAATACAATGACAATTGTACAATGTAGCTGAACAGGGACATGTGACTCCGCTCAGCCGAGTTCGCAGGTCAGTTCTCAGGAGCATCGTGCCCATCACTGCCAGCTGGCTAAGTTCCATCAGCCAAGGTTGTCAGGTCCCCGAAAAGTCGCACATGCGCAGAAGAGACCTCCAAGATGGCTTTCGGTATAGACAGACCCCCATTTCCCGCGGTACATGAAAAGCAAGCGAAAACAAATTAATACATAGAAATAACATTATGAAAACACATCATTTGGTTTTGTACTTTCAACTTATCACTATAAAATATACTTATGCAGTCTAAATGTTAGCTACATATAACAGGCACAAGAGCAGTGGCACGAGCAGTACCACGTTACTGGCAAAGCTATGTATTACGCATGCGCATAAATTTCCCTCCAACTCTGCAGACACGTCAGGACACGTGAGTGTGACTGACGCATGCGCAGTAACTAAATACAAGCGGCGGCCATGTTAAACGACTCGAGTAAATTATTTTAGTAAAACACATATGCAAGCATCAAGAAACCTTGTTCAAACATAAAATAACGTTAGTAAAACGTACATGTGATTACCTTGTTACACATAAACGAGGTTCATGAATACGGCAAGTCGCAAAATATGCGAAGCTTTGCTTCATCAATCCCCTCTTTGATGATATTTACTATCATCACAAAAATGGAATGGAACCAGATGCCAACTTTCTTTCACACTTTGTACAACTCTATCTCTTCCAGCAATTTCTCCAGTTTTTCCCTTTCAGTTTTGGTAGGGTGAGAATTCTTCACCTTTTTATAGATCTGATTATTCACTTCCTCCAATTCGAGCTCATCCACACTTCGTTTCACCCCTCTTGCGTTCACTTCATGCTTTCTGGTGTGCTTACGGCATTTGCAACAGACAAATATGAAAAATAGGATGAGACCTATAATTCCAATTGGCATCAGTACTTTAAACAATAAGCCTTTACCTATATTAGCAAACCAATGACCTACATTTGAGAGACCATCTACCAGTCTCTTCCAGGCACTATCAACCTCGAGTGGTCTCAGTTCCTTTGCCAAATTAGTAATGTTTTTCACATATCTTTTGAGCTGCACACTTTTGTCCGGAATATAAGTGCAACAATGTTGCACCTTCAACATCCGGCAGACTCCGCCCTCTTTTGCTAATAAGGTATCAAGAGCAAGTCTGTTCTGCAAAACCATTGATCTGATCGCAACCATTTCGGTATTGACCAGCAGAAATCCATGAGCTGTCTCAGTCGACAACACATCCACTATAGTGGACAATTTGCAAATTCTGTGAGTGTTCAGAACCACTCCCACTCCAGGTATCAGTGCACTGAAAATACTACCCATTATTTCACCTATGCTTTCTCTTTTACTACGCACTAAGCCATTAGTATTTTCACTGCTTCCAGCAACTCCATTCACATGGTATATTTTCGGGAAGACAATGCCAAAATAGCAACTTCCATACCAGTGATCCGGCAATTTGAAATAAGCCTTGTCCCCACAAATATAATAAATTCCAGGAAACACAGGCTCTGACCCATTTTTGAAACCCCAACCTCCAATTACCTTGTAATTATGTCCGCATTCACTGGAACCAATGAAAATGTTATTATAATAGCTAGTCTTCTCGCGGTGAAGACATAGCTTGCCTTTCTTTTCAAAATCCAGCAACAGAGCAGGACCCGCCCCACCAGTTGAGGTGCCTTCCATGTTCTCTGCCCATCTTGGCTTTTTCTGACTTTCGTCATTAGCCTTCTTTTGTATTTTAATTCTCCTTTTCTCTGCCATGTTCAGGAACATCTTTTCCTGCTCACGCAAAGAACAAGTCAAGTTATCTCTGTGTGCTTCACCTATGTCAATATCACCAATAATCAGGAAATAATCTCCCATATATCGTATCACGTCACTTTTGGTATGTACAGGATTCAAGTTCCCACGTATAGGAAGCTCAGAAAAGATCACGTCATTATTAGAGTAATAGTACTGTAACGGTCCTCTTTTGTAAAATAAACTAGCTAAAATGCTACAGGAAATTCCGTATGTCAGCGGTAAGTGATGGTATGTCACGCCTTCAGCTACAGAAGTAGGTAGCTTCATGCAGACATAGCAATCTTCAATTTCCATAGTCTCTACATAGTGTATTAATAAGTTTGCGAAAACATTTAAGCGTGTCCTGTTTTTAATTCCATGATAATGTAGTTCTCCCTCATCTGATGCTTCTAAGTTTTGTTTTGTTTGTCTCAGTGCTCTCTCATGTCTAGCTACACTCTGTGTTGTCAGCTCTTCACTGTCAGTATTTACAATTTCAGTAGGGACAATATTAGTATCCTTGCTTACAGCAAAGGGAATGAAAATTGTTAGTCCTATCCAGAGTAATATCAGGACAACTATACTACAGACACATACCTTGCAGCAAGTTTTGCAACCGCTGCGACTAGGTCTACCATTCACGTTTGAATCAGACATTTTGGCTTCAGAAGAAGTTTCTCAACCCCTCTTTGTGTCTCTACACAAGTATCTTACTTTGTGCAAATTCACGGTGGCTCTTCTTCCTCTTCGTCAGAGTACTCAGGGACGGGCTCTCCGTCGCTTACGTCAGTGATATCAAGATCTTCAAGTTCTTCCAACACAAGTGTCCATTCAGGTGACTTGTACTTTTTGTTTTGTCTCTTTATCCGATCACTCCTTCTTTTGGAAGTGTCTTCTGGTTGTTCTGCTATGCGAGCACTTCTCCTTTCTTCTGCACGTTTTTCTTCTACTGTTTTTATTCTCAGTCTCAATTTCTTTATGTATCTAGGCTCAAGATGCTTTCTTTTCTTAAGTCTTTTGGTTGGTACTTGAACTTCGTTCCCTTCTCTTGCCCTTTTGTTCTCATTAACTGTTGGCAATTCTGTCTCAGTTTCTTCTTCTTCTATCTGACTAATTCCAGGGCTAGCATCTGTTTCTTCTGCCTGGGTACTAATCTGGCCCTGTTCAGGTAAATTGTGTGTTTGCTCTTCAAGTGTCTCTGACTCTGTTTCCTGAACACGTTCTTCTAATTCTATCTGATCCTGTTCAAGCACTTCGATCTCTGGACTTTCTTCTGCTCGAACTATTACGCTATGTCTAGTCTGTCCCTTCCCGATATCAGGTGTCAGTGGAGGAGTATCAATCACTTGCTCTGTATTCCTCACTTGTTCAGTATCCTTCACTTGTTCAGTATCGGGCACCGGCTCTGCAGCATTCACTTGTTCTGTATCAACCACGTGCTCTGTCCCTGTCTGACCTTCTCCTTCCTCAGTTTTGATGTGAATCTCAAGAGTCTGAGGTTCTTCGCCTGTGCCTTGCTTTTCCTCTCTAGTCCACTCTCTACCTTCCCAAAGTCGTTCACTCGTTCGAATGGGGTCTTCGGTGAGATCAATCAAGGGAATCCACTCCTCTGGCCATATGCTCGGCAGCTCGTCTTCAGCTACTTCTGGCTCAGCTTCTTGGACCCCTTCAGCAGGCTGGGCTCCTGGTAGTTCGTTATCAACTATTCTTGGGCCAACGTCTGCTGATTCTGCAGCTCGACTGGTACTGGGCTGTACGTCGTCAGCTACTTCTGGTCTGGCTCCTGCAGAGTCCCCTGCGGGACGTCCTTCTGTTTCAGGCACCTCGTCTGGTGGTACCTTCTGGGTGTGGCTGGCGTGAACTCCTGCACACTTTACTGCTGTGGTAGTTACCAGGATCACCTGTCGTTTTTCTCCCCACCTTGGCTCCAGGCAGCTCTTCCGAGTATGCTTCTTTATCTTCACCCAGTCCCCCGGGACCAGTTTGTGGAGAGGAGTCGTTGGATTGAGGATGGCGTCTTCTCCGATCTGGCGAGAGATAGAACGCACTTGGTCACCCAATCTCTTGCAGTATTCAAGCACCAAATCATCAGTAATACTCAACAGTTTGCTTCATGGCACCCATGCTTGTCTCATCACTCTTCCCATAATGATTTCATGGGGACTTAGGCCTGTCTTGCGATCAGGAATACTTCTTAGTCCCATCAGGACCAGGGGCAGGGCCTTCACCCAGGTCAATTTAGTTGCATCACACAGTTTTGCTAGCCTGTTCTTGATAGTTCCATTTATTTGTTCCACTACTCCAGAAGCCTCTGGACGGTAGGCACAGTGAAGCTTTTGTGAAATTCCAAAGGCCTTACAGAGTTCGTCGATCACTGCATTCTGAAAATGTGAGCCTTGGTCTGATTCAATAGTGACTGGAACCCCGAACCTAGGTATCAGTTCTTTTAATAAACACTTAGCTACTGTTTTCACGTCATTTTGGGGAGTAGGGAAAGCTTCCACCCACTTTGAAAATAAACAGACCATGACAAGGACATATCGCTTCCCTTCACAACGGGGCATGGTGATGAAATCAACCTGTATCCTTACAAAGGGAACCCCGGACCTCCCAATTTTTCCCAGTTCCACCACAGTCCTCTTTCCTGGGTTCATCTTTTGACATGACAGGCACCTCTGGCAGAGGGACTCTGCTACTTTCCTGAACTTTTTACTGTACCAAGTCTGTTGGAACACTAAAATCATGGCATCCCTACCAATGTGTGATCCTTCATGTATCAACCTCGCCATTGTGCTAAGTAGGTGTCTAGGCAACACAGGCATACCAGTTGGACCTAAGATGACACCATCCACACGTCTTGGTCTACACCCATCGTCCTTCCACTTCTCTCTTTCTTGCCAAGGTGCCGCCTGCTGCCACTCTTTCACTTCATCCCATGTAGGCACTTCTTCAAACACCTGAAGTTGGCAGCTGGTTCCTGGCCCCCCTCGTTTTGGATTTACGATATACCGATCTCTGGCGCACCATTGGGCCACTCGGTCAGCATAATCGTTTCCCAGTGATACTTTGTCCATGCTCTTCTTATGAGCAACACATTTTACCACTGCCAGTTCCTTTGGTAACTGGATTGCCTCTAAAAGGTCCTGAACAACCTTTCCATTTCGAATAGGGGTACCTGATGAAGTCAGGAACTCCCTCTGTAGCCACAACTGGCCAAAGTCATGCACAACCCCATAACAGTACTGACTGTCAGTATACACTGTTATGCGTAGGTTTTTCCCAACTTGGCAAGCTTTTATCATAGCAATCAATTCAGCTACTTGTGCAGACTTTATGTGATATAGATATCCTGCTTCTTCAATTTTGTCTAAGGAGACTACCGCATAGGCAGCACTCAGGCCTCCTTGTTCGTGCCTTAGACATGAACCATCTACAAATAATTCTTTATCATGCACAGGCAATGGCGTTTCTTTTATATCTGGGCGTGGCTTGGTATTGAATTCTGTTAAATCTATGCAATCATGTTCATCATCCACCCCCCCTTCCATATCCTTTGGGTCGGGAAGTAAGGTGGCTGGGTTCAGAATACTGCACCTAACAATGTTTACATTTGCAGCACCCACAAGAATTCTCTCGTATTTAGTCAGCCGACTAGGGGTGAGATACTGAGTTTTTGTTCTGGTCAGTAAAATTACCACTCCATGTGGAACATACACAGTTACCGGATGTCCCATGACAATTGACTCACTCTGCTCTAAACTGGCACAGGTCGCAGCTACTGCTTTCAGACAACCAGGTAATCCAGCAGCCACTGGATCCAAGGTGGCAGAGAAATATGCCACAGGCCTTCTCGTTGTGCCATGTTCTTGAGTTAGGACAGACAACGCGCAATTATCGCGAGTGTCACAGAATAGGGCAAATTCTTTGGAATAGTCTGGCATTCCCAATGCAGGGGCTGTACACAGACAATCTCGCAGTTTGGTGAAGGCTGTTAAGCTTTCATCATCCCATTCTACAACATCTGGTGTTCCTCTCTTGGTCATTTTTATCAAGGGCCTAGCTAGGACTGCAAATCCCAGAATCCACTGCCTGCAGTATCCTATCACACCCAGGAACATTCTGATCTCTTTCTGAGTACGGGGTAACTGCATCTTTTGAATTATTCTCACTCTTTCTGATGTCACTTTCCTGACCCCTTTCTCTATCTGGTGCCCCAGATATTTCACTGATTTTGCACAGAACTGCAATTTGTCAGGGGCCACTTTATGTCCCTTCTCACACAGGTGATTCAGTAAGGCAATGGTGTCAATCACACAATCCCTATGACTTTTAGACGCCACCAAGAGGTCGTCTATGTATTGTACTAAGACAGATTTCCCAGGTAAGACCAAAGTTTCCAAACATTTTTTCAAGATCTGATTAAAGATAGAGGGGCTCTCTGTGTACCCTTGAGGGACCCTGTTCCAGCAATACACGTGACCATTGAAGGCAAATGAGAAAAGAAATTTGCTATCTGGATGCAAGGGAATGGAAAAGAATGCATGACACAGGTCTATCACAGTGAACCACTCAGCATCCCAGGGAATCTGATACAGAATCACTGCTGGGTTCGGGACAATAGGGCAACAGGGGACCACTATCTTATTGACTTTTCGCAGGTCCTGCACTACCCTGTACTTGCCACTAGGCTTCTTAATGCCCATAATCGGGGAGTTACATGGGCTACTCATTACTTCCTGTATGATGTTTCCTTCTAGCAATTTCTGTATTTCCAGAGTAACACCAGCTTTCACTTCTGCATTCATTCTGTAGGGTTTAGTATTGGGGTATACTGCATTGTCCTTGATGGCTATCTGTATGGGGTCCACATTTTTCATTAACCCTACATCTTTCCCCGTAAAGTCCCACACCTCTGGCTTCACTGCTTCTTGGAGTTCTTTCGGTAAATCCTGCATGGTCATTCGTTTAATTTCCGAGTCAGGGCGGACTAACATTATTTTATAAATGCCGTCTTCATCTGGGGTCTGAATTTCAACACCCTTTGGTGTGCAAAAGATGGTACAGTTCATTTTGCACAGCAAATCACGTCCCAGCAAGTTCACTGGACTGGTGTCGCAAACGACAAATCTATGCATTTCCTTAAAGTTTCCAATTGAGATCTCCATGGGCTTGGTAACAGGAGTACTAATAAATTGATTAGATACACCCACTACTTCGATGGCTTCTCCCGAGAGGGGTAGGTTTGGAACGTCCACTGTTCTCACAGTAGAACGGGTAGCACCAGTGTCCAACAGAAAAGTGACATCATTTCCGTCAACCTTTCCTTCAATGTATGGTCCGGACTGGTCCACCGGCAAGGAGGCGCCAAGTACGCACTCCTCGTCCTCCCCTCTCAGGCCCCGTCAGTACTGGTCATCACAAAGGAAGGTATCATTTAATAGATACTGCAAAGTTGCTGCATTTCTGTTCTCATTGCTTTCCCAGACTTCTATCTCATCTCCCTCTGCTTGTTTTCCCTTGTATACCTGCTTTGGTGCGCGGGGCACCTGCACTGTCTTTACCTGTGGTTGAGTCTTTCTTGGTCTTTCTTTCTGCGTCTGTGGAGTTAAATCAGGTGTTTTGGGGTTATCATCTGGCAAGTAAGGACACTCGTTACGCCAGTGTCCAATTTCGCCGCACTGATGGCAGGGAAATTTCTTCATAGCCTCCTCCCTGCTCATTCTGGGCCGGGGCTTACTTCCTCCCCCACCCCCAGGACCTTCGTTCTTAGCATTTTTGACCATTGTACTCAACTGCTTTTCCTGCTGTTCTGCGAGCTTCACCTGAGCCCACATCACTTTCTCCTTGAGAGCCTTTTTCTTTTCTGCCATTTCGTCCTCGCAGTACTTTGCGTACCGCAGGACCTCGTCTACCTTTTTGGTATGCCAACAGATTTTATTATCTTTTATCCACTGACAAATTTCAGGCCTTAAACCGTTTACAAACCTGTAAATGAAATGCGTCATATCCTTCATCTCGATGTTATCTATACCACTGTATGTTTTAAACACCTGCAACAATCTTTCATAATAGGAGTGCACGGTCTCCTCTCTTTCCTGCGTTGTTCTATCTATCCTGGTCCAATCAGTTTCCTTTGCTGGTACCTTATTTTTCAAATGCTGAATCACTTGTTCATATTTTTTCATCACTTCAATTGACGGCTCCCCTGTGGCGGAGTCCCTCGGGTACTCCTCACTAGGCCAGCCTATGCCTATTTTACACTCGGTCCATAGATCGACCGGGACCACAATATCGAAAAACCCATCAAGGTCTTTCCACAGGCATTTTTGCACCTTTACGAACCTTTCCACTTGCCGGTACCATTCAACCGGCTTCTCGCGCAGTTTCGGAAAATCGTTAGTAAAGGACACAATATCCTGTCTGGACCATGGAACGTGCACATACCTCCCACCTGGCACTTCACGCATGGGGCATAATGTTTCAGGCTTGTCTACTTCTCTTAAAGGGAACTCAGGGGTAGCTTGTCTGGATCGAGCCTCATCTTTCTTTCTTTCTTTCTTTCTTGCCCACCTGCTTCTCCACCTTTCCACATCTCCCCATTTTTGCAAAACTGCAAGCAACTCTTTAATCTGCACCTTCTTCCCTGACACATTCAAGTTCTCTAAATGTCTGAGAATTCAGCTCTGTAAGGCTTTTGTAAGGGCTTGGATCTTGAAATATCTACCCCCATACTAGCTGCGGTGTCTGTCAGTTTTTCGTGGAGCACCCTGGTACTTCTGGTAAGGCTTTTACACATGAACAACAATTCTTCTTCAGAATAGGTGTTTAATCTGTCTAACCCCACATTTCCTGCCATCAATTCCTCTATTTCTACCCTCAGCTTGTAGAGGTCTAAAGGTTTCGTTTGCGGAGCCTGTTTTTCTAAATCACGACTCCAATTTTCAATCTCTTCCGGCGTTACCAAGGAAACACTCCTAGTCCCTGTTGCTGATTCTAATTTAATTTCTTTCGCATCAAAAGGATTATGCCTCTTCTGCACTCCCTTTCCGGTCTGTTTGTTTGGTAGATCCAAGAACACCACTTCGGACTCGCACTCACTGGACTGATCGTCTATCAGTAGGGGCTCTTGCCTCGGCGGGGCCATTATCGGGTTCATAACTGGAGGGTTCGAACTTCCTTGACTATTCCCATACAACGGGACTACTGGTCCGATCGTTACCGGAATAGTCAAAGCTTCAGGACTGGTATTTAACTGGGAGATCTTCTGAATTATTTCTGTCCTCTGTCTAGCTAGGGCCTCTTGCTCCCTTTCATCTAGTACTCTTCCTAATGTCCGGTCAGGTATCATCTGTGGGGTCAGGTGAGGGGTAAGACTCGGGGCAGTAGGATGCGTTTCACTTGGTCCTCCACCATAATTTGGTTTTGGGAACAAAATTCCTGTGCCAAATGACCTACGCTCTTCCCCATATGGAGGCTGCAAAAAGGGTACTCCTGAGCCTACTGGCTTTTCTTCGTTTTCATACAGAGGTCTGGGAAAAAATGTTCTTTCACGGGAATATTTTTCCTCTGAGCTCACGGGCATTCTAGGATATATATCGCGTACCTCTGCGGGTCCGGGGTTCTCAAAATAGGGCAACACCTGGCCACCTCCCCCCCTACTTAGGGATCTGTCCTCCTCCTTAATAGATGGACGCTGGGGATTCTCTCCTGCACTGGAAGGTCGGGCTCCCTCATTATAAGGGGGCGGACTTCTCGTAAAGATGTCATCTAACAATTCATCGTCTGACTCCCCAAGGGCCCCCCAATGTTTACTCTTTTCTGTCCTTTTCTCTCCCACAGGAGGGTTACCTGCTGGCATCATGGGAAACAGACCCTCAACAATCATGCTCTGCCTCCACTGTTTCATCCTCTTGTCCCTAGTCTCCTGTTTCAGCCTTGGGTACCACTTGGTCAGACCTTTGTCCATCCGGGGTTTCTCTCTTTCAAAAGCCTCAATCTCCCATTCCTCTAATGCCTCATACTGCGTTAGTCTCGGTCTGGGATGTAATTCATTCATGCGGGTTCTCAAATTGAATAAAATCCTACCATTGAAAGTACCGTCTAACGGAAAAGCCAATACTCCGTCATCTTCTGTGTACCTTACCCAATTCTCCAACCACACACAGGTATTGTACCCTCGGTCAAACATCATGAATGAGGCAGGAGTATTCGGTGGCGGGATAGTAACGCCCTCTCTAGATTTAATCGGTTTGTCCGTTTTGAAATAATTCTTTACCCTATTTACAAGGGACATCTTTCTCTTAGCTCCGTACATAATATCGTATCTATTAGCTTTCCACTGATCCCTTTCAAACCCTTGGTTTCTTGGATCGGGTCTAGTCTCTGGACAATACGAGTGCCACATACAATTTTTACGCTTAACTCTGTTTACAAAATTACTTCCAATCAGAACGCGTCTTGCAATTCCGTGCGACCAATGAGGTGCACGCGTTCAAATATTTTCGGCCAATGGGTGCGCGGCTCCTTCGTGAGACTGTCCTCACGCTCCGGCGCTTCACCCCTCCTTTACAATTCCAGCCCCGCTACCCGCCCGCTGCTTCTACCAATCCCAGCGCGGTACGGAGTGACGTCAGAGGCGCTTCGCGACTGACTCCCTCCCTTCACAAGGTAACGGAAACTTTCTTTTCTTTTAAAGTGCTCAGTGCTTGGTTATTTTACAACAAATACACATTCGCCACAGTGCTCAAGTGTCTAGACAGGATAGCTTTGTTTCACTGCAAGTAAACTACTTCCATTTACTTTTCACGCGCTGCGGGTAGATCTCTTCCGCCTACCCTTCACTCTAGCATCGGTGAACCTGTTATTCCCCTAAACTCATCCACTTCTCCGGGATATATCCGAGTCTAAGGTTTCCCAGCGGACCCCTCTGCTTTCACCCTAGCTCCGAGGAACCTGCTACTCTTCCGATGTGACCCTTACTAGGTTACGCCACTATGGGAAGTTTGCCAATGAACCTCGTTACTGACATTTATTCACACATGTATTCAGAAAACCCTAGTTAGTGCTTCCCGGTTATCCTAACCTGCACCTAACTTTCCTTAAGCCTGTGACCTCAGGACAATGGATTCTATTCACCACTTGCCCTTTCAATTCCCCGGGGAGTTCGGACAACACAATACGAGACGATTTACATATGCATGGATTAATACATATAACAATATAAGAACAAGAATAATAATGAAAAAACAGTTCATTGATTTCAGCAGCGTATTCACAAGAGAGTGATCGGGTCCCTCTGAACAGCCGCTCTTATAGCAGCATTAATGTACTAGCAGCTACCGACTTAACTAGTCCTACCTAACCTTTAGCTAGTCCCTAACCATCCTCTGATCTACCAGAAAACTGATAGAGCGCGCGAGGTCACCCAGCCAATGATTCCGCCGTTTCCGGCTTCAGGGCCCATATACTTTCAATTCACACTATTCATTGACAGGGCGACTTCACGGGCTGCTACCAATTGTGTGTGTTCCCTACTGTTATCACTTAGTGTACCCGACTTACCATCCACCGACACGGGTACCTATAACTTCAACGGATCAGGGGCCTAGCTGTAAAAGGAAAGGCAACAAATGCAAATTCAAATGACATTCAATACTGTTGTAAAATGACCACGGACAACTGGAAGTTTTAAAATGTTTATCTAAAGTAAGTTTTCTTCAAGCATCAAACTTACAAGAATAAGGCAATCAATAACCAAGATAATAAAAAGTACATAACTATAGAGAAATAAAGTCAGGGTAACCATTTAAATGCTAAAGTGAGATGCAAACAGAAAAACGCTATGAATTTAAGGCAGAAATCCTTTAGACAAATTAAGTAAGGCCGTTCTGGACCATATCAGAAAATGACAAACTGCAATGCAAAATATGATTTCTAAAAGGTAGGATAACATAGGAACAATTTAAAAATATATGCAATTGACTTTAAGATTCAATAGTTTGCGGCAAAGGCATGGAAAGATCAACATGTGCAAAGGTGTGTCTTTATTAAAGCAAAAGACTGAAAAATAGAAAGGTGCAAGTTTTAAGGAACTTAGAGCAGTATTTACCTAGACTGGTGTGGAAACCAAACCCTGGCCACGGGTCAGTTTAAGGACAGGAAACCCTCAAGGAAGGATACCCCTCAAAGGACAGCAGGTGCAGAATGGACACCCAGGACAGGACAGGATACCCTCAGATTAGGAATCAGGACAGGACCTCAGGACAGGACAGCAAACCCTAAGGACAGGACCGCTCAGGACAGGACCGCACCCGCAGTTTGGAAGCAACGCCTGCGCTCCACCCTCTCTGCAGCTATCGATCAAGACCCCGATTGGGTCAGCGAACTCCCAGCAAAGTGCTTCGCCAGCACTTTAAGGTTCAGTAGAATCTTAGTCTATGGTCAATTTCGGACAGAGTGCTTCGCAGCGCTCTGTATCTTCAGTCACCTATTGAGTACGATGGGTCAGTGACAGGTCAGCTAAACCAGACAAGTCGGACAATTTCCCTAGGTGAACCCAGGGTAGATATACTGTTTTGGGACAGGGTACCACCCCCCAAATGTTGCAAAGTGTCAGAATCCCCAATTTCGATTGGTCCTAAGGTAGGATTTGGGTAATACACCAATCATAACACACTATTTGGATGCTTCATTTACATATCTGGGTACCGCCTAGCGAGATTGGGGTTCCCATGAGAAACTGCAAAGAAATACAATGACAATTGTACAATGTAGCTGAACAGGGACATGTGACTCCGCTCAGCCGAGTTCGCAGGTCAGTTCTCAGGAGCATCGTGCCCATCACTGCCAGCTGGCTACGTTCCATCAGCCAAGGTTGTCAGGTCCCCGAAAAGTCGCACATGCGCAGAAGGGACCTCCAAGATGGCTTTCGGTATAGACAGACCCCCATTTCCCGCGGTACATGAAAAGCAAGCGAAAACAAATTAATACATAGAAATAACATTATGAAAACACATCATTTGGTTTTGTACTTTCAACTTATCACTATAAAATATACTTATGCAGTCTAAATGTTAGCTACATATAACAGGCACAAGAGCAGTGGCACGAGCAGTACCACGTTACTGGCAAAGCTATGTATTACGCATGCGCATAAATTTCCCTCCAACTCTGCAGACACGTCAGGACACGTGAGTGTGACTGACGCATGCGCAGTAACTAAATACAAGCGGCGGCCATGTTAAACGACTCGAGTAAATTATTTTAGTAAAACACATATGCAAGCATCAAGAAACCTTGTTCAAACATAAAATAACGTTAGTAAAACGTACATGTGATTACCTTGTTACACATAAACGAGGTTCATGAATACGGCAAGTCGCAAAATATGCGAAGCTTTGCTTCATCAGCAGGAAGGGTTTAAAGAGTGCACCTTTGTTATTTGCTATTTTTTGGAAAGGGGAGAGGGTAAATCTGAAAATAATATTTTGCTTAAACAAATTTGTTTTAACACTCCATTAGGTCAGTTGGCAATTCTTCTGTTTCCCCCCCTCCCCCCACACACACAATGCTTGCCGACGCATATTGACCCCATCAAGAAGGACATTTTGTAGGTGGGTCACCCCCATGTAGTAGGCCTAATGGTGTTTTGTTGATACATTTCAGAGGCCTTTAATGAACACCTCCTTGAACTAGAATACTTTCCAGGGAAGTGTTTCCTTATCACAACCTGTTCCTGCCTCTTGTTTGTCTTCAAACCTGTGCACCACAAAGGCATACTGATACCACACCACACAGTTCCACTAGCCCGCTAACAAGAAAGTAGGCTCCTCCCTCCTAGAATGATTAAATGAATGCCAATGAGCTAGGAGTTCCTATCTCTTACTGAGTGTGAAGATTACATGTAGTTTGTGGTGTTTGCTTATAAAAAGGGCCAATGCCATTAACTAAAGAGTGGCATTTTCTGAACACTTTGCAGAGATTACCTTGGAATGCGTCAATATTTTAGACCATTTGGAGTGATGTACCTGGTCAGCCTAGCCTCCAGCATAGAAGTACTGATGGAATGCTGCCGGACATTTTGAGAGGATAAATGTGTTTAATATTCTGCTTTGCACATATTGGAGGGAAGCTCCAAAGAAGGGCTTCTATTGTAGATAGACCATTGCACTCACATAGAAACTACTCTTATCAACATTACAGTAATACTGAGGTTACAGTAGGAGGAATCCACTCCTCGCCAGTGGTCTTTGGATTCGCTGAAGAACAACCCTTTAACTTCAGTGCAAACATATCATTATAATGTTCACACTTTTATATGGTATTGATATAGTGAGTAACAGAATGGCAGGCCATTAAACCATTCAGAACAAGCCACACTAGTTCTAGGTTGTTACCACACTGAATGATAAAGAACACTCACAGGGACCTGCTGAAAAGCATGAGCTTTCAGGGGTGTGCAGACTGTAGATGGAAGGTGTCCTGAAGCGATCAAATAATAAAGGGCTTCATGGTTTGATTCATTGATGGAAGATGCATCTGGTGCTTCTTAGGACAGAGCAGTAAGAGAATACTATTAGTTCAGTAACATTAACAAATACCAACGAAAGGAAGCAAAGGAGTGATTTTAGGCTTTGTGAGCCACACACTCACGAAAAAAGCAGAGTTTTTGTTTACCGCTCTAGGCCATGATTGGGAGATGGTGAAGTTATTCATTGTTGTAAAGGTCAATTTTAACTTCTTCCTGCCTGGCACCAACCTGTACACCGGGCTTTAGAGCTTTCCAGAATCTGTAAGGGATACTTGGGAAGGCCGAGATGGCGGAAATGTTATATCTGGATGTGTACATAAAACATAGAAATGCCATATTCTAGGTTGGTGAAACAAGCCAGATGCCCTCATAAACAATGAATATAGACTTCTGCAGCATTAGTCGTAGGAATACAAACAAATACATTGTTTTCAGTTCCATGCACAGCTTTACCGACATTAGTGTGACCATCAGGAATGGGACCTTAAAATCACGGATACAAGAAAATATGTATTGAACAGGCAACTAGGATGCAGAAGTTATCCAGCCCAAACTACTACCCTTAAAGAAAGTTTGCTAGGAAAATAAATACATACACTCATACACCTTCGTGGCTGTCTTGAATGCTAGATCAGTTTTTAAGGCTGCAGAAATGTATACATGCCGACTTTCCTTTCCTGCCAAAAGAAAGTTTTATGTATTAGTATGCAATAGTATTCGTATAAAGACTCTGTACATTTCTAGCAACATCTCACAGATACTTACTCTCAACAACAACTGGCTGCAACACACTAATCAATTAATTCATTAATTAAATATTCTTTCAAATGTCCCATTTATTATACCGTGTTCCGTGGCCTCGCCCCTTTGCCGGTACTCTCATTGTGCTATTCTTCTGGAAGCTCAGTCACTGACCTCCCATCCCCACCTGTCTCAAGCATTCCCTCCTTCTTTAAACTCCTCTTGTCATTCTTCACCCACCTGAACATGTGTATGCTTCATAAGCAAAAAACAAATCCCCATCTAAAGGTACTTCTTCCAGTGCATATCAGGCCGTCCCAAGTGCCCCACCTTCCCTAATCTGTTACTCATCCAACACCTACCTTTCTTGACTTATTCACACTTGCTCCTCCCTTCAAATGTGAACTGCATGCTCCATATTGTTAGATCTACCTACGTCACAACACGAAATGTACTGATTGCATCACGTCAGCTGATCTATTTTTCATTACATAATCCTAGATAAATGACTTCTGCAGCCCTATCTTGCACCCTATGTTATCTGCAAAGTTAGGTAATCCAAGCTTGATGTTGTAACCGCTGTCAACTTCAAATACACTCCTAACTGCTCACACGTTTGAACACTATCCTTTCAAACCTTCAAATGCTTCAGTTCAACTATTCAGACTTACGCTTTTTTGACCTTCTCTCCTCATATTATCTACCACAGCACCAATCTGAGAACAGATTGCCTTCTCCAAGCATGTGACTACATAGTCTTCTGTCAATTGCCATGCCACAACATAATCTGCATTGGCGACTTCCACATTGACTGGGGAAATGCAAGCTACTCAGATCCTTAAAATACTTTATTGACCTACATGATGGTCATTAACTATCCATAAATCCTATCCACAAGACATACCACATCCTTGACCTAATCACTGCTGAGTTTTGTTGTGATTATTTGTAGTCAAACTCTTGAAGTGGACCGATCTGATCACTCACCTCACTCAGTTCTTATAAATCTTCGGCATTCCTCACCCACGGTCAACAAACATGCATGCAAAGTCTGGAAATGGTCCTTCAAAAACTTTACTTCATAGGTTCTCAACACTCTCATAGGTAATAATTCTCACTCTACTTCCTCATGGCGATATTAACAATATAACAAAATCCTAAATAACATTATCTCACAAGGCACTAACATCATTGCCTTTCTAAAGCTAAAACACAATGCCTTAAGAGCTTTATCCTGTAGTTTTCTAAAGACTGAAACAATAATACACATTTGCAATGCAATAGGTCTCGCATTTGCAAGAGTTTAAGCTATTGGCATTGTAACTGACAATGCCTTTTATTTATCTGTTTTGCTAATTAATACATGAATAAATGGCATTGTCATTTACAATGCCGATAGCTCAAACTAGAAAATGCAAGACCTATTGAAAGAAGCTGTCGCCATTGTCCAATGCTGCTCGGAGAGTGAAAGCGCATGGCGTGCTGAATGTTGCAGAAAAGCATGTCCTGTCTGGTGTAGGAGAAAACCATCCGAGTAAATAGTGGTTTCAGACTAAAAAAGACGTACTGTGTAACAACCAAAGTAAAAGGACCAGTCCTCATGGGAGGTTACAAATGAAGACAAAGCAGTACTAAGGAGGGACTAACAAGCCTACCAACGAATCAGAAGCCAGCATTTACAAAGGCCAATGGCAAAAACCAATGACAAATATGTGGGGTGAGTCGGTTGGGGCTTCTATTCCATACTCCAATACAGCATGCCTCAGAGCAGCGCTTGCGTTGCCTAGACGTGACCTAAAAAGTGTGTTCTTCACAAGACAGAAAACCATTGGAGACTTTCCAAATCAGCTATTATTAATATACTCAAGGTGTTTATCAGAGATTACAAATAATATCTATCTAGTTAAATCTAACCACTTTCACATTCAAATCCTGCGCTTTCCTGACCCCTGTCTTGAACTTTATTCCAATTTGTCCATGCTAACATCACCCCCTCTGCCAATTCCTCCCATCCCTCTGCTCCTAAAATATGATTGGTTCATTGACTACTTCAGTACCAAGATCCTTTTAATTCACTCCACTCTGACTGCAATAATCCAAAATCAACAACAGCCTGGTCTTATTTCTCACAGGTACCACTGAAAGATCTGCTCACAATCATAAAAAACCTCAAATTCATTTTCTATTTCAATGGCACCCTGCGAATTTACATTGTCAAGAACAACTTCATTTTTTAAGACCCCTGGCCCGCAATTATCAATGCCCCCTCATCCAAGAATCTTCCCAGCCTGGCTCAAAGAAGCCCAAATCGCCCCTCTGCTAAAGGAACCCAAACTTTATCCTGACCTCTAATTATCACCCTCTCTTTAACTTACCTTAGTTAGACACAACGCTGGCAAAAGTTGCCTCTCTTCCACTCATTAATCGACAGACTTAACCTACTCATGAAATATTGATCAGGTTCAAGAGCTGTGCAGGTTCAGTCTTCCTTTTCAGACAGCAGGGCAGGCCTCAAGCAGCAGGGCAATCATGTTGGCAGCAGGGCAGTCCTCTGGCAGCAGAGCTTTCTCTCCTCTGTAGCATCCGCAGGTCAAAGAGTGTACTGATGAGTGAGTCTGAGAGTCCTAGTTTTATACCTCGTGCTAGTTTTGAAGTGGGAGAAGCTTCTGCAGCTGCCCCCCTCCGACCCCCCAGGGGTGTCTGGAAATTCATGCTTCCCTGTCCTGGTCCCAGTCTGTTTGCAGTTACAATAGGCTAGTGTAAAGGTATTTGTGTGTGAGCTGAGGCACTGTCTACACCTAGTCATGTGACCCAGGAAAAAGGCTGCAGGCACCAAATGGTTAGGGCAGGAACATGCCAATTTCCTAACAGTGTCTGACTTTACCCATCAAAGAGGGTTTTTAAAATACAATTCCTCAGACACCAAACATGATATTTCTACCTGCTTCCAAACACTAGTTGTCCCTTATTAAATGTAATATGGTAGACTAATCTTATCCTATGGGAGAGGTAGGCTTCAATGTACTCAAGAATGAATTTGTTAGTTTTTCATTACCGGGACATGTAAAACTTAAAAACACATGTCCAAAATTTTCCATATAATGCACCCTGCCCTGTGGGCTGTTTAAGGCCTACCCTAGGGGTGACATATGTTTTAAAAAGGAAGGTTTAGGCTTGGCAAAAGGTTTATTTTGCCAGATCAAAATGAGACATGTTTTAAAAGGCTACTTAATTTTGTGGAACAAAAGTGCTGCAAACCTACTAGTAGCATTTAATTTACAGGCCCTGGGTACATGTAGTACCATTTTACTAGGAACTTACAAGTAAATTAAATGTACCAATTGATTGTGAGCCAATTTTCCCATGTTTAAAGGAGAGAGCACGAGCACCTTAACAATGGTTGGCAGTGTTAAAATGCAGAATACTTAAAGCCAATGCAAATGGGTTCGGAAAACAGGAGGAGTGAAGTAGAAACAGTCTGGGGGTGGCCCTGCAGAGAGGGCAAGACCCAACAGTCAGTGATTCAGAATTAAAAGATCTGTCTTGGACTGATTTAAATCCTTACTATCCATTCCATCCCAAGTCATTAAGATTGACAACATCTTGAAACAAACTCTCCAATTGTGTGGTGTCCAATATTGCCCAATATTGCCCCATCCTGACTTCCACCCTCTTTAACCTTTACATGGAGCCTCTCTCAGAAGTCTGCAATGATACTGGGGTATTCCATGCTTAATTTGCACCAAAGGTTGCAGGTGGGGCTAACTAGCACTAATTTATGGGGACTGGCACTTCTTTTCCCTCCTCAGATTTTGACCCAGAGAAACAAAAAACACAAAAAGTAGCAAAGAGTAGGAGTTGGTGGAGAAGAAAGACAGAAAATGAGTGACAAAGAAAGAAAGCAGGCATGAAAAACAGCCCGGAAGAGTGAAATAAAGAGGCAGGGAGTTTCTAGTAGTGGATGAAAGAGGCATGAGGTGGAATCAATACTATGCATCTTTTCTATTCGGCACCCTGACATTTGATAGTGCTGACCGTGGGCTTATGAGCAAAATACTGGGCACTGTCACTTATTCTCTACAAATTCACAGATTACACCCAAATCTATCTCAAATCGTCGTCGGTGCACAAATTTCAGACTCTGCAAGCCATTCTTCTAAGCATACAAATCTGGATGTCTGAGAACATTCTCACTTTAAACCCACAAAAAACGGACTTTATTCTCTGCCAGATTCAAGACGTTGATAAAAGACCTTAACATCCCCAACTTTCCCCCATCTCTGTCTCTCTCCCTATGTGTCCTTGCTTGAAATCACCCTGGACTCAACCTTATCCATAACCCCACACATAAAAAAAACTCTTCAAATCTGTCAACATCTACCTGCATGCCTTGAAAAAGTTCAAAAAGCTTTCTTTTGAATCCTCCTTTTCTAAAATCGGCATTATGAGCTTACACTTTCCGGACTGTGGCAATGCTGTACTAGTGTGCATCCCAAAATGTGCCCTCAAACTCTTCCACATGCTGTGGCCTGACTCGTATCTTCACCCACCAAATTAAACTGCATCTCCGCCAACCTTTCTCAACTGCTTTGTTCCCCTCCAAGGTCAGCAATAAGTTCAAGCTGGGGTGCTTAGTCCTGCCTACTCAATCGGATGACCCCAGAGCTTCAAGGCGCAAAAATAAACTCCTCCTTGAAGCAACCTCTTCTTGTCATTTTCTTCCATGTACCACTCTGTTAGTCCGCCATCTCTTCTCCACTTTCTCCCTTCTACCTCGATTCATCCTCCTCCATTCCCTACCCTTCTTCCCTCTCTTTCATGCTCTTATCTTCACCCCTCCTTTGGTCCTCACTTCTCTTTGCCTCCTATACTCTCACTCTAGCCTTTGTCTTTGCCCCTCCTCGTTCACTCCCTTTCCCTTGAGCCGTGTGGCTTTCTACTCCTTCCCTTTAATTCTTGTGTGGTTTATACCAAAATAATTAACAACAAACAGCACGTGTCTGTTATTTTCTGCTAGCATTATGTTGTTTCTCTCTTCTTTCTAGGATGCGTTACATATAAAAACTCTTGCCATTGCTGTTTCTTTTTTTAAAAAAAATGTGTTTCTTCTCATGCTGAGTGAGCAATTAGTACAGTGCATATAATAATATGATTGAACATTACTGCACAGGGTAAAACCTAAGATAAACATGAAGTTTATTAAACTAACTGCAGCTTAATGATAGTGGTGCCCTGCCGTTCTCGGGCGTCGCGGGGGATGGATTTGTCTCTCAGAGGAGGGGGGTTAATCTAGTATGTGTGTGTTGGGGGGGACAAGTAGGAGAGACCATCAACACTCAGACACATTCAGGAGCCGAGCGCTGCGGAGTCCCATTATCTCTTGCTCAGCACTCCTTTTATCTGCCTGGGCTCGGCCCCCACCAACCGAGCCAGAAGGAATGCCGGGGGCTTGGAGGGGGGTCCCCAGGCCATCTGACCCAACCGGGTCATCCCCCGCTTCGTGCTTGTCCACAGCATTCACACCGTGTAAACTTGAGGCAGGTTCAACTACCGCCACCTCTCCATCTCCACCTAGCAAGTCTACCATCGTGCCCAAATCTCCAGGTATCCATCTGAATCCTCATCTGTTCATATTCTTCTGCCAACGCCCACTCCAGCAAATCCGCTTTCCATTTACTGCATGACAGGGGAGCCAGTTTGTCTTAGTGAATGGTGATTCGCTTTGTGGTAAGGACTAGCCCCAACTGGCCAAATCTGTATTTCATCTTGCCACCATTCCTAGGGAGTGGCTACAGCCCCAACAGCCAATGTTTCACTGTTAAATCTTCTAACACTGCCATCACCCTTCCTACCTCACACCATGTTATCCCCCAGAAGGACCTCACCTTTCAGCAGGTCGACGGAACATGTCCAAAGTTGGCAGGGGGCAGCCCACACCACACACACTCAACTGATTGCATTGGGTAAGCCCTATGTAGGCGGTGTGGTGTCAGGTATGTTCTGTGTAAATAATGAATCTGTTTGAGCTTAAATCTGGCATTGCTCGGCACCTCCTGCACAAAGAGGTCCCTACTCTCCATCTGTAAAGGGGGACTCCACGTCCCCGTTCTAGTGGTCGCGTGTGAACGTAATGTTCGTCTGTCTTACAACCTTAAGGGCAGCATTTAACTGTGTGAGATGATACCTCTTGTGGAGCCAGGGTCCGGCATTACCCACAGAACATGTGATTCACTGGGTTCATCTGGAAAGGAAGTCTATATTTTCAGGGCTGAGCTGGACACCATGGCATATTACATAAATTGCTCCGGATCTACACTGAAGTGTACCCTGATCTCCTCTAGTGACAGAAAGGTGTCGTTCAGCAATGGATCTCGTGTCCTCTGGCGGCACCCTTCACCCAATGCGAAAACTCCATGGAGGCGCGTATGTGCGCAGCCAACAAATAAGGAGTAGCCTAGCATAGGTTGCTCACATCAGGACCTGAGTGACAGCTCTTTCTCATGCTGGAGCAACCTGAGAGACTACAAAGGGGGTGCCAGCCAGGAGCAAGTGATCACGCATGAGCAACGTTGGAAGATCTTCCATGGCCACTGAACCCTCCAACATCACCTTCTCCCAGTGGGGGCCATCTTCACAGCACAGAGCTGCATATGGAAGCAGACCTGCCAGGTAATACAATTGGAGATCCGGAAGGCCCAAGCCTCCGTCAGCAAGGTGCAATTTCAGACCCTCTAGACGGACCCTACTCTCCTTTCCCACCCTTATGAAAGAAACCAGGAGTCCATCTTGTCTCCAAAACGACGAGGACGTCAGCACGCAGAACGAGTTCTGCATAGTGTTGAGGCACCGGGGCAGCAGGACCATCTTGCTTAACACTACCCTGCCCATGACCGACAGCGGGAGTGTGTTCCAAAAATGGATAAAGGCTGTGAGGCGTCACTCTACCCATATTGAGTTTCTATTGTTGGTGGTGGTCATGCATTATCTGATTCTCCATATAGTGAAACTTTCTAGTCTGCCAAGGCAGTCCCATATCGGCAAGTGCAGCCTCCGCTACGTCGACTAAGGATGCCAGAGGGAAGAGCACAGTCTTGTGACAATTGTCATGTAGTCCGGACACTCTCCCAAACTTAGCCATGAGTCACAACAGGCAAGGCACCAAGTGCTCCGGGTCAGTGATGTATAGCAGAGTGTCATCTGCATACATTGACACCATGCGCATCGCCCATTCTTGGCCCCAAGTCTTTGAGTTTTGTCATCAGGCATATAGCCAGGGGATCCATAGTGAGCGCAAATAGGCGTGGGGACAGTGGACAGCCTTCCTGGTGCCTCTCTCTATATCGAACACATCAGAAACCACCCTTCTGGTGTGCAACCTAGCCCGGGTGGACGTTTGCAAGAGACATATCCAGGGATAGAATCACAGGCCAACACCCATCCAATGCAGAACTTTCCAGAGTTATTCCCATGACAGGGTGAAGAATACCTTTTCAATATGTAAGGCGACCAGTGCTGCCGACAGCGCCATACCTCGGGTTTCATGCATGAGTCATTGTTATAAAAAACAACTCTCATGCCTCTGCATCTCAGGCATTGTAAACATATACTACACAAAAAAATAAATGAAGTTAATACTTCCTGCTTTCACTACAGAACTATTAACTCCACATCCATCTTCCTTAAAAAGCTCCTTACTTATGAGTTAGAATCCAGCTCCATTAAAGGATATCTACAGCATTCTACAAAGCCATAATGTAATTGACACAAGCAATCTACGCCTACAAACGTGGTAGTTTTAGTTCTGTCTCCTAGAGAATTTTAGACTTTTGTATGGTATCTGCATGGATCGAGCTGTGTCCATCACCAATTACCTGATGGTTCCACTATTAGGGACGGAGAAGAAAATTCGAGGGAGAAAGTCGGCAAGCCTGCTGGTCCTTAAATTCCTGGTCAGGGCTCCACAGCAGGGCAGGAAACATGGTTCAGTCCTAACACTGGGAAGGACTCATTTATTGGCTGGATTGTCTCCAGGCGGTGACAGGCATGGAAGGAGGTACCTGGTAATAGGTATCCCTATAAAACAAGACCACATTTCTGAATTAATAAACATTTAAAATAGTTCTAAGAAGGACAAGCTTCACCCTTGAAAACTGAAGCAAAGCAGCAAGGCTTCGGTGATACACATACAGCTAATTGTGCATGAACAGTATAGTGGGTAGCTGTCATTCTTAATAGGCCAGTAGCAACAGAGGGTGTAAGTGTTGGTTTCTTAAATATGTTGAACTCTTTCTCGTTGTTTGATGGTGGCTGCTGAAGTGATATGCAAAAACAGTAGTGATTCATAGATACATGAGTAATATGATTCTTCTGAAGTATTGTTTCCAATTCCAGGTCCAGATTCACAGCAGATCTGAGCTTGTTGTTAATCTGAGTCAAGAGTAAACAGACATATTGAACATTTTATTGAAGGCTGCTGCAAAGGCAGAAAGCAGTGGAAGGGTACCTCAACACGGGTGTTGGTATGCACGTTTGAGATACAATGTGCCAGGCTACATCTGTGCCCATTAATGACACAAATATTTACTCATTGTCTTATTGCTTTATGGTCACCGACCTCCACATAGTTTAAGAAATGTATCCTTGTCAAAGGCATTCTCCTGTGGTGTTTGGCTATATCCAGTCTCTCAAATACAATTCCTTTAAACTTGTCTCTTCAACCAACCATCACCGATGCTAAATTATTGGTGACCACTTTTTATGGTTTTGTATTTTCCATTTCCATTCAATGGACTATTTGACTTTCTTATTGAAAGCAGAAGTTTTTTGTTGTTTCAGCGAAGAAGGATTATTACGAGATACGCATAAATAACGCTACAAACATCCAGAGAGAAACCTTCCAAATCCTGAAAGAGTTAAGCAAGAAGGAGGAAAAGGCAGACATATTGATCGACTGTGATACCTTTCAAGGATATTTCCTTGAAAAAGTATTGACCATCTTGTCTGATATCAAGAAGAACAATCCAGTCTCACACACCGAACAACTACCTCCTTTAAACTCCTTAATCCCTATCTTTACCAGATTCCCCGAAATCGACCCTACCATCCTAAGACAACTTATAGCATCCACCAAGTCAGGCTCGCCCGCTGATCCCTGCCCACCCGACATCCTTCGACTAGCAACTCCGATTTTAGAGGATCAGATCTTAGACCTCTTAAACACTTCACTAGCCACTGGATCATTACCTACCTCCTTTAAAGAGGCACGCGTCAGACCCCTGATAAAAAAGCCTGGGGCAGATCCAACCAGCCTGAAGAACTACAGGCCAATCTCCCAGCTGCCATTTCTGGCAAAAGTACTAGAACAGCACGTGCTAAAATCCCTGTCATCCCTCCTGGAATCTCACCATCTCCTCCAGGAGCGGCAAGCTGGTTTCCGTGCCCACCATAGCACGGAACTAGTAATGCTGTCTGTACTAGATGAGCTCAGATGCATGGCTGACAGTAAAAAGCCAAGCGCCCTGATATTACTAGATCTTTCAGCGGCGTTTGATACTGTCAGCCATGCACTGCTTCTGGGTAGATTGGCCAGGTTTGGGATTGGAGAGCAAGCCCTCAAATGGTTAACAGCCTTCTTGTCGGGTAGGACGCAGAGGATCCAGCTAGCAGATCAGGTCTCTGATGTGGGTACCTTAGCTTGTGGAGTTCCGCAGGGTTCTGCGCTTTCTCCACTCCTATTTAATCTTTATCTACAGCCATTGATAGAGTCCCTGGCAAACATGAACTGTAAAGTTTTTAACTACGCCGATGATACTCAGCTGCTGCTGAGTATCGACAACACACTATCGGCTCAGTCCAAGGCTCAAGACATATTACGTTTTACAGTAAATTGGATGTCGTCCAACCTATTGAAAATCAATCCAGACAAAACGGAGGTTCTAGTAGTTTCAACCTCCGCCTCCCCCTGGAATGATTTGTTTTGGCCACAAGAACTTGGACCTACTCCAAAACCGTGCCCTAGTGTCAAGAGCCTTGGTATGAAAATCGATCAGGAACTCTCGATGACTAACCAAGTGTCCGCTGTAGTTGGTTCTTGTACCAATTTGATCAGGCAACTGCGTAAGCTCGCTCCCCCTACTCTCAAGGAACATGCTTAGAACCATTGTCTCAGCCACAATAGTGTCTTGAATTGACTACGGCAATGCGTTATACCTTGGCCTCCCAAAAAATTCCATCAACCGTCTTCAGGTTATTCTGAATGACGCAGCGCGTTTGATATTTGGAGTGCCGAGGCGGACTCATGCCTCCCCTTTGCTTTATAGGCTACATTGGCTGCCTATAGTACAAAGAGTCGCATTCAAGAGTATGTGCATCTGCCACAAAGCAATCCACGGACAGGCGCCAGCCTATATAAAAGACAGGCTTGAAATATACGAACCTAAGCGCGCCCTGCGATCGTCCGGTTCTTTTTTGCTATCTTGCCCACGCTTTAAGCTGGCAACAAAAGGAGGCAGATCCTTTTCAGTTCAGGCTCCAATTATCTGGAACAAGCTACCGGAGGCGCTTCGTAGAGAACCCAACCTCCTCCACTTTAGGAAGTCCCTGAAGACCCTACTCTTCAAAGACGCATTTACACCTCAGTAGTCGGCTACTAGCTTCAGACACTCTTATACTTTCATCTTGTTTCTTGTTGCTGTACTTGGTCAGAAGCGCTTTGAGACCTGTCGGTGAGCTGGCGCGATACAAAACCCAGTTACAAATTACAAATTACAAATTACAGAAGTAAATTTTTTCAAGATCCTGATGAATGCCCTTACACCTCACCTGAGAGTTCTAGTGGCAACACACATTGGCCATGAAATGAATATGTTCACCTGTTTTAATCCTGACCTAGAAAGGAAATAAAAAACCTCAATGTTTTACAGTTAATTTTAACCACATCGCTTACAGCATTTTTGTTTGAACCACAGAACTTTTTACAGTCTGCTAGCCTCACCACCCGACTGACTGCATAGGGATTATTACCACATACTAAAACATCCAAAGAGCTCCTCCCAATTACAGAGGGAGTTGTAGACCACACCATGATCTGCTTTCACGGTGTGAGGAGAATCCCTATGATGAAGTATGCCACCACTGGTGGGTGAGGAATTTCAACCTTTTAATGGAATATGCCCCTAGGTTAAATGTTTGCTTTTTGTTATAGATACGGGTATTTCGTGTGGGTAGTACAAACAAGGGGAGAACCAGACATCCAGAAACTGAATCTGTTGGCATGGAGAATGAGTGGAAATTGCTTCTGTTTTTCAGTGCAAAAGTCTCCTTTGAGATTTAGGTTTAGATTTATAGTCATCTCAGTGTTCTTCCACCTTTTCATTGTTCTCCTTCGATCTCTCGGGTTGCTTGCTATGCTGGAGATCAGGAACCTTGGAAGTGTCATGTAACATAAGTCTCTAGTGGGCAAGTTATTTTGGTGCTTTACTATATCAGCCAGTAATTTTAACACACTATTGGTGGAGGCCTTGCTGACACATTTATTTGAAACTACTGAATCTGTTAATCTAAACATTTTGAGGAAACCTAATTTGCTAGTCCCGATTACTTTATCTTACAGCATCAGATACCCTATTTTTTGTGAATCACTATAAAGGTGTGGTGTTAACCAAGGCCTTTTGATTTTACTAAAACTATATGTATAATATTTTGTTTCAGTGGTTTTCAGCTACCTCTCTTTATCCATCAGTCTGTTATTGTGTCATCCACATTTTTCTTCCACACTCTGCAGCATACAGCATGGGGTAATGGGTCACCCGACTTCAGTGACTGGTTACTGTCGCTTTGAGTAACTGCATATTTGCTCTTTCACAAAGAGCACATCTGCACACAAGGTAGTTCCCTTCAGTGCTGGTGTTTTTGTTTTTACTTTATAATTAATTAAGTGTTGTCCTTGTTTTTAGAGCCTGATGTAATTATATTATAAATTCGAGTTGAAGTGTCAAATTTCATAGCACAACAGATTGAGTCCATTTGAAACTTCTGTATTAAGTTGTTATCTTTTTACTCTGCGTGCAGTACACAAACCAAAAGCTTCATGAATATACATGTAAATTCACAAGAGGACTATTCTTCAGAACAGGACTCATTATGAGGTTATAACCAGTAAAAAAATTGAAAAAAATAACTCTACAGGCGGATACCCTTGTGGAGCAATACAAGCGAGCTTAGACCACTCCACTTTGGAATTTCAAAAACCAAGTGAGACAGTAGAGGGAATTGAGTTAAACAATACTAAGCAGTATTTTAGCGAGGAGAATAGGCAAGTTGACGATGATATTGGTACAAGTTCTACCACTGGCTTAGTGACTATGGTTACAGAACAGAGCATTACAATAAGGTCCTGGAATATAGCAGGTATAACAAAAAAAACCTATGTGACCCAGCTTGGCAGGATTATATAGATAATTGTGAAATTATACTATTTCAAGAGACCTGGGCTGTGGAAAATTTTCATAAGATCGGTTATAGGACATATAATATACCTGCAATTGCTATAAATAAAGGGAGACCGTCGGGGGGCCTGATAATATGGAGTAAAATTACGCTGGGAACCAATTTTGAGTAGATTGATTCCAGTAGCCTATATATTCTAGGAGTGAAGTTTATAGGCCCAGATAAAAGGGAAAATGTGTATCTTTAGTGTTTAGAGTAGACCCCAAGCAGCTAATAAAGAGTCAACAGCTATTGAACAACTAGATATTATTATTGACCCGAAAACTTGGATAATTTTTGGGGGAGATTTTAATCGTAAATTCGAGCCGATAACTGGCTTGGAAAATACGTTTGAATCAGAGGACAATACCTATAATATACCAGGAATTGAGACTAGTTACTCTGTTCCATGCTCAACGGCGGCAGTACAGTTGTTGTGTTTGACTGCAGCATATAGCTTATGTGCCTGTAACGGTCGTTTGCCATCTGACAGCCCAAGTAAGCCAACTTTTAAACGTGGCACCTGTAACAGCCACTTAGATTATGTAATAGTCTCTATTTCATTATGGCCAATGGTAAGAGACCTTGTTGATAATCGTGTCGAAAGTGACCACCTTCCTCTCAGCTTGACCCTCAGTGCATCGCTATTTAACCCAGAGTGCAGAACTAGAGACCTTCTAGTCAGCTCCACCATTGACCCTTTGACATCTAGTAATCGCAGAACTCTTAAATGGCCAATAGTCTTGGGGAAAGATATCATAGTTAAAAAAATCTATGATCTGTATGTGGATCTGATGTCTCCGCATGCTGATACTCACGTTCAAGAGATCCCTATTATGCAGATCCATATAGATATGGCTCTGGGACTTGGTGATATACTGACCAAAACTCTTAAGCCATTTTCAAATAGTCAGAGAACTGCAGCTAAGGGTAATAGATCGTATGATAAAGAATGCCGCAATGCAAAAAAGGAACTTATAATAGCGTCGAAAATGAATAACGCAGTAGCCCTAAGGGAGAAAAGGAAGCAGTATAAGGCTACTATTAGAGCGGCAAAGAGAAACTGGGACAAGAAAATATGGTCCGATCTTCTGGATGCATGTAAAAGGAAAGATCAGGCTATGTTTTGGGGGCTGATTGCTAGAGGTTCTAGTTGTGGCATCCCAAGTAGGGATAGGTTTTTGGAAGCTAGCACGTGGGTCGCACATTTCTCTGATCTATATTCACCTATTATTAATGAACCAACCCCTTCCAGCGATGAATTAGGAATTAATCTAACTTCAACACCCCTGCGCTTTAATATGGTAGATACTATTAATGCTATTAAGGCATTAAAACCAGGCAAGGCACCAGGACCGGACAGAATCCCTGGGGACCTATGGAAACATGAGAACATGATTTGGGCCCCATATATTAATTGTCTTTGCAACAAAATTGCAAGTGGTGTCCCTATTCCGGAATCCTGGCAGGGCGCTGAGATTGTTACGATTTGTAAAAAGGGGGACCATACGAATCCGGCCCATTATAGACCCATTAGTCTTATGGACGTTCTCCAAAAAGTATTTGTGAGACAAGTTTTAAGTAGGCTAAGTACTTGGATGGGGGAAACTCGCACTCTCACCAAGTACCAAGCGGGTTTTAGAGAGAAGATTAATTCAATCGACCAGGTGTTTAGATTTTTATGTATCATCTGGAAATACATTAGAATTAAGAGGGCGCATCTGTATGTGGCATTTGTTGACCTCAGGGCGGCCTTCGATCTTGTTCCTAGAAATGCCCTATGGTTGAGATTGAGGGACATGGGGGTCCCTGGGGAGATTGTGGGGCAAATTGTTAGACTGCATGAGGCGAACTATGCCAGGGTGAGATGGGGTCCAAATGGCGAATTGACAGAGCGTATTAATATTAGTAGAGGTGTCAGGCAAGGGTGTGTCCTGGCTCCTACATTGTTTTCTCTGTATGTAAATGACATACCAGAGACCCTCTTGGGCTGCAAGCATGACTCTCCCAAGTTGGGTGGAGACCATGTGCCCGCTCTGCTATTCGCAGATGATACTATTTTAATTTCTCAGACACCGAGAGGGTTACAAAATTTGTTGGACACCTTTGGGAGTTATTGTATGAATAAGGGTCTAGAGATTAACTCGTCTAAAACAAAGTACATGGCGATTAATCCGCACAGGAGTTTCAGAAAAACACTGTTGGTCAATGAAGAAAAAATAGGGTATGTTTCTAGTTTTAATTATCTAGGCATTACCTTAGACACTAATCTTAATTGGAAATCACAAATAAACAAGAGCAAGACAATTCTCAACCAGAATTTGGTTCCTATAGTAAGACAATATAAGAGTAGTTATACTAAAGCAATTTCACCGGTCTTAGAGTTATATAAATATAAAGCCCAGGCAGCTTTATTATATGGAGCAGAACTATGGGGACACTGTGGAAATCAAGGATTTGCAATACATGAGAACATCTTTCTTAGGAATATATTAGCACTCCCCCAACGCACACCCCTCCTTCTTTTGATGCTGGATCTGGATATCCGCCGTATTGATGACCACGCGGCGTTACGTCCATTGTTGTATTGGATTCGCGTGTGGTCAACAAGCGAATTAGTGGATTACAGAGAGGCTTTAAAGGAAATTATTAAAATAAAAAATGTAACTAAGTTGGTATGGCTGAATCATATTGAGGATTGGTTAATCAATTTAGGACTAAGCCATTACTGGTCGGATCCGGAGTCCCTTACACCAAGCTGTAAAAAATATCTGAAGGAGAGATACTGGGACTTCATCTGAAATTCTAAGTTACATAATCCTTCTCTGGGGTCGTTTTCTCTTAAGTTTCTTAATGTAAAGATGGAGTGTAGATTTGAGCCATTCATGGACGAGATTCTACTAGTTTTAGCGAAGTAGCTGTATTTAAAATTTCGTTATGGTATTTTACAGATTAAATCTAATACCTCGAGATGGCTGTGTAAGAAGGGTGCCATAGTAAAGGATGACCTAATTAAAAGCGAATTGTGCTGTACTAACGCTAAAGAGGATAAAGCACATATATTATTTTTCTGTCCTGCCTACACAAATGTAAGGCAAAAATGGATAAAACCCGTTTGTCGTCTCTTTGGGTTTGTGCGCTTTTGGGAAGCCGAAAGAATTTTAAGAGCAGAAACAACTTAATCGGTTGTTTTTAGTGTAAGTAGGTACCTGTTCTTAGTTGCCATTGTAAGAAGGCGATTGGGCTTTAAGTTTTAATCTTAAATAACCGACCTTTTCTTATCTGAACTTGTATGATAATTATAACTCGGAGGGGGTAAATAAGCGGGCTATTAATAGGATTAATACTAATGGGTGTGATATCACGCTTTGTGATGGTATTAACTATGATACCCTTTAGCATGTCCTATGCAATTTTCTGTAATGCCTAGATAGTATTATCTTATGAATAATTTTTAGACTAAAATATGTATTTATTCTTTTAACACCGCAAATGTATTTGAGGGTAAACTTGAGAAAATGGGCCTGGATAAGTTTACTGTTCGTCTAATTTTTCTTTTTATGTGCTTTTGTATATCTTTTATGATTACCAAATCGAAATAAAGATTTTGAAATGAATGAAATGAATGCCCTTACACCTCAGCTGAGAGTTCTAGTGGCAACACATATTGGCCATGAAATAAATATGTTCACCTGTTTTAATCCTGACCTAGAAAGGAAATAAAAAACCTCAATGTTTTACAGTTAATTTTAAACACATCGCTTACAGCATTTTTGTTTGAACCACAAAACCTTTTACAGTCTGCTAGCCTCACCACCCGACTGACTGCATAGGGATTATTACCACATACTAAAACATCCAAAGAGCTCCTCCCAATTACAGAGGGAGTTGTAGACCACACCATGATCTGCTTTCACGGTGTGAGGAGAATCCCTATGATGAAGTATGCCACCACTGGTGGGTGAGGAATTTCAACCTTTTAATGGAATATGCCCCTGACGTTCTAGGTTAAATGTTTGCTTTTTGTTATAGATCCAGGTATTTCGTGTGAGTAGTAGAAACAGGGGGAGAACCAGACATCCAGAAAATGAATCTGTTGGCTTGGAGAATGAGTGGAAATGGCTTCTGTTTTTCAGTGCAAAAGTCTCCTTTGAGATTTAGTTTTAGATTTATAGTCATCTCAGTGTTCTTCCACCTTTCCATTGTTCTCCTTCTATCTCTCGGGTTGCTTGCTATGCTGGAGATCAGGAACCTTGGGAGTGTCATGTATAATAAGTCTCTAGTGGGCAAGTTATTTTGGTGCTTTACTATATCAGCCAGTAATTTTAACACACTATTGGTGAGGGCCTTGCTGACACATTTATTTGAAACTACTGAATCTGTAAATCTAAGCATTTTGAGGAAACCTAATTTGCTAGTCCCGATTACTTTATCTTACAGCATCAGATACCCTATTTTTTGTGAATCACTATTAAGGTGTGATGTTAACCAAGACCTTTTGATTTTACTAAAATTATATGTATAATATTTTGTTTCAGTGGTTTTCAGCTACCTCTCTTTATCCATCAGTCTGTTATTGTGTCATCCACATTTTTCTTCCACACTCTGCAGCATACAGCATGGGGTAATGGGTCACCCGACTTCAGTGACTGGTTACTGTCGCTTTGAGTAACTGCATGTTTGCTCTTTCACAAAGAGCACATCTGCACACAAGGTAGTTCCCTTCAGTGCTGGTGTTTTTGTTTTTACTTTATAATTACTTAAGTGTTGTCCTTGTTTTTAGAGCCTGATGTAATTATATTATAAATTCGAGTTGAAGTGTCAAATTTCATAGCACAACAGATTGAGTCCATTTGAAACTTCTGTATTAAGTTATTATCTTTTTACTGTGCGTGCAGTACACAAGCAACAAAGAAGATACACAAAGTTCCCCGGAAGGACTGGGTGGAGAAGGGGCGTATGTGTAGTGTAGAAGGGAGATAACCAAGAGGGAAGGGGAGGGGGGAATTCCCTCTTGGGAACTAGAACCATCACACACCCAGCAAGCTAGGTGTCATGCTTCATCATATGGGTCCTGCTCCTCGTCAGTACACAACCAAAAGCTTCATGAATATACATGTAAATTCATAAGTGGACTATTCTTCCGAACAGGACTCAGTTTCACAAACAGTTCTTTCATAAAATGTGTTTAGGTAGAAAATCAGCCTGTAATATGTTTAGTTTGCAGCACTTGTAACACTTTTTATTTATTTCTTTCTTCCTTCTTTCTTTGTTTCTTTTCTTGTTTCTACGTTTGTTTGTTTCCTTCTTTCTTTCTCTCTTCCCTTCTTGCCTTCATTCTTCCTTCTTTTCCTTTTCTTTTTTTCCTACTACTTTTCCAGCTTTTTTCCTTCTTTCCTTCTTGCATCTTTCTTTCTTTCTTTCTTTTTCCTTGACCTCTTACCATCTTTTGTTTCTTCTTTCCTTTTTTACCTTTCTATCCTACTTGTTCATATTCTTCCTTTCCTCTTGTCTTTCTTTCTTTCTTTCTGTTTTTCTTTCTTTCATTACTTCTTTTAATTTTCCACTTTTCCTTCTCTCTTATTTCATTCCTTCTTTCTTTGCATCTTTCGTTCCTTCTTTCTTTCCTACTAGCATTTATTGTTTTTGTCTTTCTTTCCTTTTTTCCCTTCCTTTCTTTTTTCTGTCCTTCTATCTGTTCTTTCATTGTTTCTTGCTTTCCTACTTTCTCCTTCCGTCTTGATTGTCATCTTTCTTTCTTTCATTCTTTCTTGCTTTCTTTCTTTCCTGCTTTTCTTCCCCTTTTCTTTCTTCATTCTTTCCTTCTTGCTTTCCCACTTTCTTTCCTTTCCTTTTTCTTTCTTTCCATCTTTCCTTCCATCTTCCTTTCCTTTCCCTCCTTTTTTATCCTTTCCTTGCTTCTTTCTTTCTTGTTCTTTCTTTCTTTCTTTCTTTCTTTCTTTCTTTCTTTCTTTCTTTCTTTCTTTCTTTCTTTCCTGCCCTCTTTCTTACCTTCTTGTTTTTTTTATTTCTTGCCTTCTTGCTTGCCTTCTTTGCTTGCTTGATTCTATCTTTCTTGCCTATTTGTTTCCTTTCTTTCTTGCTTTCTCCCTTTCTTGCTTTCTTTCCTTCTTCCTCAAAGGCAAGAGGCAGACTCACAGTGAAAGTGATTGACTTTTTTAGGTGTGTGTGTGTGTGTGTTACATATGGGTCACCTTCAGTTGTAATCATTGCATTGCTTGGAACCAGTAGATTTTGCAGCAATTTTGCTGAAAAAAGAAATAGTAACCCATCTTTTTTGTTAAGATTTCATACATGATAAAAGGTTGCACATGTCAGAATATCGACTACAAAAATATTGTGCTACCTTAACGTCATAGCATTAATATTGAAAACCATTAAATTGAAGTAAGAATACATAGATGAATACATATTTGCCTTTCTTTACTCCATTTCCGTGTACCTCAAAGATACATATATTATCAAGGTGAATATATGTGGAACGTAATACAGCAAACTATTCTTACCATTATACACCTTCAGCCACATTATTCGAGTTGTCGACATTTTTACCAAGTCAACAACTATATATTTTTGTAGCACAATACCGAAAATTTGATTTTCCAGTACCAAGTCGATGAAAAGGGCTGAGGCGTTATCGGTTAGGACATGGCAGCCATTGCACAATGGCTAACACTACCACAATAAAGACTTTTATTACTTTTAGTTCAGAATTCCAAAATCAACCCATCTACGGATCAGGAAAGCCTCCGGATTTCAATGTTGCGTTGACAAAGGTCGAACTTAGAGCTGATGATACACTTCTCAGTTGTGGGGCGGGTCTTGGCCATGTGTTTGGAGAGGCTGCGGTGAATTCAGGGAGCGCTGAAACAAGTTACAAGTGGCCTTAAGAGAGCTTACGTTCCTCGACAATGCCATCTGTTGCCCCCACTAGCATTCTTGCTGTAGGTGATGACACGTGCACACTCATGGCTTTCTTTTTTAAAAAGGTGTGTTTGCACACACGCTGTTCTCTTTTCATAAGGAACGTGTCACAGCTCGTGCCCCTGCTCTTTAAATATTGTTGCACATGGCGATGCCCCTGCTGACTCTGAGCAGCGTCTCCATACTTGGAGAAGAACACGCTTTTGCTGTTCTTGCATGTGTTGGTTTAAAATCAGTTGTGCAAATTTAGGACTGCGATATGTCAGCAGAACCCGGGCACAAGCTGCCCGCTTCTGGGGTTGTCGAATAACGAGCTTGCAGCCAAAGGGAACAGGCAAACCTGGGTAATGGCTATTTCATTCAACAAAGCGTTTTTAATTACTTGCTATGGCGAGAAATAAGCAGTCCTTCTATCTAGTTTGATCGTCGCCTGTAATTCCAAAACATATGGGCATATTTATGAGCCCGTTGCGCCTCCGGAGCGTGGCGCAGATTCCAAAAACATATTTATGAGGTCACGCAAGGCCACTTTGCATGGCTTTGAATGGCCTCATAGAAGTGGAGTAAGGCGAGACTGCGCCACTTTACTCTGCGCTATGGAGGTGTTCCATGGGCATTGCGTTGGTGTTCCCATGCAACACCCATGGATTCTGACTCTTCCCCAGATTTACAAAACCATGTAAACCGTTGGATGCTCCAAAATCTTACACCTCTCTTCGGGAGGCGCAATGAGGAAAAATTACTTTATTTCTCCTAGTTTTTTCCCCTTTCCATGTGTGCTGCATTGTGCAGCACACATGGAAAGAGGAAAAAGCCTCCCAGGATTGTTTTTGTGCAGGAAAGTGTCCCTTCCTGGACAGAAATCAATCCTGCTGGCAATACAGGCCCCCTTGCACTGTGGTGCAAAAGTTCTTGAGATGGCACTAGGCTGCCGAAACGAAGCCAGTGCAGGGGGAAGGGACAGGAATGGACCGTTTTGAATAAATAAGATGCATTCCTGCCCTTTAACTTTGATGTAGGGCAGCAAAGCAAGGTGACTTATTGCACTGCCCTACGTCTAAACCCCATAAACGAGTCCCATAGTGAAGAAGTGAGACAGTCTGGGGCCCGCAGCTCTCCTGTAATTATGAACACATCTTCAAGGGCTCGGAGCTATGCGCCCCTTTATGAATGGATCTAGGCTGTCTACATGAGCAAAAACTAAGGGCATATTTACAAACTCCTTGCACCACCGTTGCATCACTTTATGTGGCACAACGGCGGTGCAAACCACCAAATCATATTTATGAGGCCGTGCAAAGCCACTGTGCATGGCTTTCAATGTCCTCATAGAGTAAGGCAAGGCAGCACAAATCGCTGTGTTGCCTTACTCTGTGATAGGGAGGCATTGCGGTGGGCGTTCCCATGCTACATCCATGGATTTTTACACTTCCCTCGATGTACAAAACCATGTAAACCTGTGGATGCACCAAAACCTTACGCCTCCCCAGGGGAGGTGCAACGTGGAGAAATAACTTTATTTCTCCTTGTTTTTTTCCACTATCTAGGTGTGCTGGCACACCTAGAAAGAGGGAAACTCCTCCCAGGATTGTTTTTGTGCAGGAAGAGCCCCATTCCTGCACAAAACAATCCTGCATGGAATGCAGACACTCTTGCACCATGGTGCAAGGTTGCCTGCATTGGCGCTAGACTGCCGAAACTGAGCCAGTGCAGGGGGAAAGAATAGGAATGTGCTGTATGCCACAGATACAGCACATTCCTATTGTGCTGCCTCAGATATATTTATGTTTTGTATGATAATTATGAATGTTCATTCAGGATTATTTTCCATGCACCACACATATCTGAGATTGTACTGTAAACATGTTCTTGAGCACTGTGCACATGTTTAGTCTTAAATGCTTAGTTAGGACCCACTACTCAAAAATATGCATTGACAATCAAAACATATAATACGTGCATCTATGCTTAGGTGTATGAATCACAGAAACCTGATTATGTGTGTTAAAGGATGTTTAAATGTGCGTAACCCAGTTTCTGGAGAGGTGCACATTAATTTTACTTGATTCAAAAAAACACTTCTTCAAATTAGTGCTAAACATGTGTTTTCCGTGTTTCTGGTTGGAAACGACGTCATAAAATGTGCACTAACTGATTGAAAATGTAATTTGCACTAATCACAAGAGAGGGTATGTGCACGCTCTGATGTTTAGGGTATAAATCACAAAAAGTGTGAACAAGCCATTTTTTACACCATCACACATCATCCATCCATTGTACTTTGTCATCACTTCAGTGCAATGAGTTGTCCTTGTTTTTCTGATTGTGCTTGTCACTTCTCAGTGTGTTAATGCAACTTTGCTGCTTGTTATATTTCATTCTGTTTACCTCATAACAGCACCTTTGATCTCAGTCAATATACTGCTCCTTGTTTTCAACATTCCCAATACTGCCATGTACACTTGTAACACAGCTGAGATAAACCTATTTACCAGATACTCCATTAGATCATCAACACCAGCTAACACTTCCCGCCACCCCCTCGATTTGCTGCACTTGATTCAGCAGGATGTGTTGTTCAAAGTCACTTGACACAGGAGGATGTGTTGTTCAAAGTCACTTGGCTAAGGAGGATGTGACGTATAACTGTCAACAATTACGTAAGGACTCACGTTCACAAACCTCTCTTTAAAAAAGTCAGAAATCTGCTTCACTAAAGGCAGGCCCATGCTTGGACTAAATTATGCGTAATTAAAATTCTGAAATAATTCCTGGGGACCTTTAAACAGCATTACGTCCAGGTCAAGGTGTAGGGGAATGCTCGTACAGGATACACTTATCATATGCAACAATAGATTTGCATGTGCGACACCTAATGGCTTTGCCGATGCTTGTTTTCTTGTTAGGGATGGGAAAAGCTTGATCCCAAGATGGCCACTTGAAGTCTTGTAAAACCAAAAACAAAAATCCTGGGTTGTCATCTTGGAGTCAGGTCATCCGACATCAATTAAAAACAAACCTGCAGCTCTGGGTGAACTTCTGTGCAGCCAGTGTCCATATGAACTACAATCATGTGTTTAAGCAAGTAATAACACACATTGGCAAATACTATGGTTCTGACTTTAAAGTGATAATGCATGCACTTACAAGTTTAAGGTACGTACTTTGCAAAGCCTGATTTGAAATGTTTCCTGTGATAATGTTTAATCTGATCCTAGTGGCAGTTGCGTTATGCTTACAGCTCTCCCAGTTGCATACTGGGCCCTGTGCCAGCCACCTTTCGTTTTTTCATCAAACTCCAAGTGCAGCAGACTGGGTGTCTGTAAGTTTTTTCTTCCTCATCACAGTCCTCGTAAAACCATTATGTGTTTAACAATCGTCTCTTGGCTGAAATTCTGCATGTGCTTCCTAATGTAAACATGGCCGTTACATCAACAGTAAATGTAGTATTTTAGGTTAGCCTGCTTTTCACACTCTGCCAAATCTTACTCTTTTCATCTGGTCCTAATATTTAATGAAATCTGAAGTAAGAATTGAACCATAATCTTTGTGGAGAACTCAAAACTTAGATCAACAAATGGAAACCAGTGGTTGATCCGGTTCATCTTTTCAAATAGTGTGTCAAATTTAATGCTTATTCCAGCCATAACCAAAATGTCTGGCTTAATGTGCTAATATATACAAATACAGATGGACATATTCTCTTTTCACAAAAGCAAGACCTGTTGGCTTTGCCAATTCTTTTTTGCTCTAGTAGGGCGATTGAGTTCACGCTTGTGGTCGGATATAGGCTATATATTAACTGTAATGATTTCGTACTCTATGAAGCAATTAAGTATATACATGAATGAATAAATAAAACAATTGTTTTTCTTTTTTCTAAACTATATGACACTTACACTTTTGAAAAGAACCTAATAGGTATGGGATAGAGAAAATTTGAGCCAACAGTTTCAAATAAATGTTTAGCACTGCTTCCTTATATCATCAATCACAAAATATGTAGCTATAGTATCTTTGCAACCAAATAGCAAACACGTGCATACATTACAAATAAAGTTTACATAACATGTAACACAATATTTAGCGAAAAAGTTAACAAATGGAAAACTGGGTTGTATACAACCTTGGCATTGTTGGTGCTCAGGTTATTCTAGTTTTCCCATGGAAGATAAATTCAAATATTGGGCGCGCATGTTTAGAAGGATATTCCCACGAACACTCAACTGGATGGGGACCTATGAAAGACTCTTAAGGCTTACCTAGATTTCCCTCCTAACTTACCAGGATGTTTTCCAGTGGCCAATTGTCCATAGAGTGCCTGCTGTAATTATATTCACAGTGATGGGACCATCAGGCGTGATGGAACAGATTTAAAGCTTCACCATGAGGGGGCTCCAATAGATTAAAGTAAAGATCACATGTTCTAACAGCAAGCTAGAAGGATTTCCAAAATAAGAGTACCTGCATCATAGGCAGGAATGAGGCTGGGTGGTGTGGTGAAAGACATGAACTAAAGCATGGGCATAGACCAACCTGGTAAAAACATGGTGTCCTCTCAATTCATTGTTTACAAATGATCTCAGTCAAGATGGGTTTGTTGACCAGAAAGATACACTGATAACTAGGTCACACAAAGGGCTACCTAAATCAAGAACTTCAACAACAAATACCCCACATGGAGTGGCTTTGCAATGGAGGGAGGAGGACACTGGTATGAGTCCTAAATATACAAGGTACAAAAGAGAAATGCTATGAATTATGTGATTGTATCCTGCTATGCACGAATTAGGTGAGTCCTGGTTGGGTGATCACAGAGGCTGCCAGATATTCTATGAAAAAGCTATAGATTTCTGCTTGGAATTACCTCCTGTAAACCACTTTGAGGCATTTGGAGGTATGATGTGCCACCTCCAGATTAATACAGACAACGTCCCAACTCCTCACAGAAAAGGGAACACGCACACGAGGATTTAAAATTGGCTGATTTAATGGTTCTTTGGTCACTCCAGACCCAGCAGCAAAACAATGAGACACGTTTCGGCTGTCGCCAGCCTTTCTTAATCACTCAATCACTCATTGTTTTGTAAACTGCACAGCACGCACTCCGTCCAGAAAAAGAGATTTCAAACTTCAAATGAGTTCCAGAGTGATATGAGTTAAAAAGACCTTACAGTGGGACCTTCTTAAACACAGCACCTAACAAAAAGTGACCCCAATTTGATAATTAATACACCCGATATTTGAAGATGGGTGAGTGTGCACACTGAAAAGCACCCACTGTAACAATGCTAGTTCCCAATGGAACCTAGTAGATAAATTACAAAAGCACAGGTGCACCACATTTTTTAGGCATTCAGTTCACAAATTTCAATAAGTCACAAAAGTGTGGTTCCTCATTTTCATTTTTTTAATTTCAACTCAAGGGGAATGAAGCACCATACAGCCGACGCGTTTCGTCCCATACAAAGGGCACTTCTTCAGGGCTGTTAAGAATAAACATTTAAAAAAACATGTATAAAAAACGTATAAAAACACATGTATACAAATATACAAACAAACCAATCTATTTACAAATGAACATATATCAGACATAGGATAATAAAGCAGGAAGGAACAAGGTAGCGCCGCATCTTTGCTGTTTCCTTCCTGCTTTATTATCCTATGTCTGATATATGTTCATTTGTAAATAGATTGGTTTGTTTGGATATTTGTATACATGAGTTCCAGAGTGAGTTCATTCCATGTCACCGCCAGCGAGAGCGCCGCTACTGCCCAAAAACGAGCCCTCTTTGATGAATGTGAAAACGCCAAGGGACAGTTTGTGCGCCACCGAAGACTGGCTTCGATATGGTCTGCCTACACTCTTGAAAATGGAGTTGCTATAGAGTGAACAGTGAGTGCAAATAGACTTTAGTTTTTTTTGGGAATATGAAGTGAAATTGCGGACTCACCCACCGGAGGGCTGAATTGTGAACCCCATGTCCCAAGATTCACTGTCAGGACCTATCAGAGGTTGTCCACCAGGGGGCTAAAACTTGAATAAATTAAGGATGCAAATGACATTGTGGAGTTCAAATGCCAAAACGTATCCTTTGACAAAGGTTGAAAACGTCCGAAACGTGTCAGGAAAACGGAGTAAATAAATACATTGTATCTATAGTCACTGTTGAGAGTGCGATTCATTTTCCCTTCGAGGAGGGAGTCTGGATGATATATACAGATAGATAGATAGATAGATAGATAGATAGATAGATAGATAGATAGATACAGATATATGCACACACACTATGGATCACCTGTTCCTCTTACCAGCTCATATGCAAATTAGTATATCTGGGGGTGAAACAGGTGCCCATAGCTGTCCCTAGTCGCTGTTTCAATCATTCTTATTAAATATGAAGATGTTCTCATACAAATACAAATTCTATCATCTCAACAATCACCAAAGTATGCGGAACGTATTTAATAAGTCTCTATCCTATTGAGCTTAGAGATGGAAAATGGTCTCAGCATATTATCTTATTGCTGCGATACATTGACAACCTGTTTTTTTTTGTTATGGAAGGGCTCTGAAACTTCAGCACAGTGGATTGTATAAATGTGAATGATTTGATTCTCCACTTTAGTGGTATGATCAGTAAAGAAATAGTAACTTTCCTTAATGTACATGTAGTGATCATTTTTAATAAAATATGCACAGACACCTATTAAAAACCTGCGGCTGTCAACAGCTTGTTACACCCTTAAGAGTTTCTATTCTGTTCCCCTTCAGGAGAGAAATCCCTTATGGGGAATTACTACAGGTTAAAAGAAATAGTTGTATGGAGGAAGCATATGATTCAGCTAAGGATGAAACTCTTGAGAGATTTAGAGAACGAGGATACAGGAAGCACACACTAACTGGAGCAGTGGTAAGATTAAGACATTAGAAATTGGAGGAAATTATGTTCACATTACCTAAACAATGAAGCAACAAGGAATATCAACATCATAAACGTTTTCTTTTTTAAACTTTATTTATAGTACTCAATGGCAGGTATTACATCAAACAAGTTTGTCAACAAAGGAACAACAAACCTTTTGAAGCAGTGACACATCCCGTTGTCACCTCCTCAAAATCATCCCGGAACGCGCCATCTCGAAGGGCTTCAGGTTGGAGTCTCAAGAGCAGCACCTTAGACTGACACTCCTCCCCCATTCTGGGGCATGGTCCAAGAGCTAACGCACCAAATACCGCTTTTCCCCCCACCTCATGCGCTATCTCCTCTTTCACCAGAACCTATCTATTCTACTGTAGGTGTAATGTACTAACATGTGGCAGGAAAACTCTCACTGCTTAGGGTGCTGGCCTCGCCAGATGTCTATATAATTGAATTGTGACATAGTGTCTCTTAGTGCAGCAGTCATCTGTGTCTTCATCTCCATTTTGGGAGGGTGCCTATCCTTCTGTCCATCTAGGATGCAATTAATGTCTCCCACCCAGAGCAGGTGCATGCCTATATAGATTAGGAGTAGAGCTCTGATAAGGACATAGAATTCTCTGTCGTCATTGTTAGGGGTGTAAATATTTAACATGCAGAGCCATCTAGCATCCCCTCAAATAAGACATACCTTCCCTCTATGACAACCTTACAATAAGTCATCTTCAAAGGGACACCCTGGGCTATAAAAATAGCCAAACACTTTGAATTGCTCGAATATACAGAGGAGTATATTTGAACTCACCACTTCTTCCCCAGCTTCTGGACCTCTCCATCCCACAGATGAATTTTCTGTAGGAAAGCAATGTGGATATTCTGTCGTCTGAGAAACATATGTGCTTTTTGTCTCTTAACAAAGGTGTTTGGTCCACACACATTCCACGTAACCATCATTATCGGGTCCACATTTTCTTGCCGTTCCTCAGGAGCAGGACCCCTTGCCAGCACAGTTAGAAAGGCCCCCACCATGCCACCCTGAATCTCTCCCCAACGTCACTCCTCCCCAGTCACCACAATCTGCCCCCTGTTGTATCTCACTGCTGTTGAACAATCAAACATCCCATTCCATCCCTCAGATAAACACTTATCCCTCCCCAACTGTGTCTCTCCAATCATGTTTGTGTAGAGCCCTCACCCAGCTGTATCTAAAACAATGATGTGGCATACAAGTAACTATTGGGAACTGTTAGATTTGGGGGTCTCTAGTTGGCACAGGTAGGTACTTGTGACAAATAGGGACCCTCTCCTCTAGTCAGGATAAGGGGATTACACTCCCAAAAAAACCCTGCTCACCCCCTTGGTAGCTTGGCACGAGCAGAAGGGCTTTACTTTAGAGGTGTTGTAAGTTAAGCAGTTGTGACTACATACAGTAACCCAGTGACAGCACTACAAATGGACACCATACAGGTTTTATATAAAAAATAAGTAGACTTTATCTAGAGTTTCCACAAGACCATAAACGACAAAAATACACACTATGATTTAAGATGGTAGATTTAAGCTTAGTTCAGTTCAGTTCTTAGATGCGACACTCTGCGTCAATGTACCTTAGGTTGCGTTGCGCTTCCACGACAAGCAATGTCACAGCAATGGGAAATGCGGCAAAGTTCAGATACAAAGAAATTAAGACGTGAAGATCTTCCAGATGCCGCACGTTTCTTGGCGATACGAGAAATCCTCGGTTCGATGCGTGGACTGCATCGGCGACACCCTTACGATGTAACGGCAACAGCTCCAGCGGCGATGCTCTTCTCCCACGATGCGTGAAGCTTCCGCTCGATACGACAACTACAGCGGCGACATCCAAGATGCGACGGCAGGAGCTCTGACGGCGGCACACTTCTCGGGGATGCAAGGTGCTCTTGGTCGATGCGGTGCAGTGCGACAACTACAGCTGCGACACCCTCCTTCGGAGTTGCGACGGCAGCAGCAGCGATGGCAACACGCTTCCTCTTCGTTGCGGCACGCTTCTCTCCGATGCAGTGCAGTGCGACAGTTCCAGCGGCGACACCCTCCTTTGGAGTTGCGACAGCAGGCACAGTGACGGTGACACGCTTCTTCTTGTTGAGTCGCGCTTCCAGCTCCTTGCGACACGCAGTTCCTCAGAAGGCTCAAAACAGCAGCAAGCACTTACAAAAGAACTCTGGGGAGCTGGGGGGTGAAGTCTTAGTAAGGCAACCACTGCAGGCCAATCCCCCAAGCAGCACTTCAGCTTGGGAAAAGTCTTCTCTCCTCAGTTTCTTCAGGTTCCTCTCCTCAGTAAAGGTTTCTTCTTGTAGTCCAAAAGTGATCTAATTTCATGGGATCAGGGTCCTAATACTTATACCCTAAACTCCTTTGTTCTCTGAGGGTAGAGGGGCCTTTGCCCAGTCTAAACCAGTTCTGAAGCACTCTGTTTACCAGACTTCTCCTTTCCTTTCACAGTGTAGGGCAGGTACATCAGACACCCCACAGGAGGTGGAGCCAGCATTGTGGAAGGCAAGTACAGTCCTGGAGCACTTTGTTTACAGGACTTATCTTCTTTCAGTGTGCAGGGCAGAGACATCAGCCACTCCCCAGGGGGTGGAGCCAGCATTGTGGATGGCAGGCACAGCCCTATTCAAGGTTCAGGTGCAACTCCTCCCTCCCATCTAGATGCAGATCTCTCTATTCACCACTGGGTGACTCAGCCTGTCTCCTGCAATTCCCCAGCCCTGTCACTCACAAAACCAGACATAGGAATACACAACCTAGCAGAGGCAGGTTTGAATGGTTAGACAAGCAAATACCTCCTTTCTAAAAGTGGTATTTGTAAACACAAGAATATTAAAATAAACTTTACTTAAAGATGTATTTTATTATTCTGAGTTCAGGCGTCCTAAACTCGAATTTCTACCATGTTCTCTGAGACAGTTAGGATTATAAAATGTAATAACTCTAACAGCCCATTCTGGCCTATGGAGAACAGGTAGCCTTGCAATAGTGAAAAACAAAAATGGCTGTAATTCACTATTAGGACATGCCACACACATCAGGGCTTGTCCTACCTCATACTTACAATGCACACTGCCCTTGGGCCCACCATAGGGGTGGCTGATATGAAGAAAAGGGAAGGTTTAGGGACAGGCAAGTGGGTGCCCTTGCCCAGTCAGCATGACAGTACCAGACTGCATGCAGGCTCTGCAATGGCAGACCCTAGACACATTTTACAATGCTGTTTCTGTGGGTGGCACAACCAGTGCTGCAGGCCCACCAGCAGCATTTGGATTTGCACGCCCTGGGCACACTCAGTGCACTAGACTAGGATCTAACAAGTAAACCAAATAGCGAAACATGGAACCACTAATCCACACATCAATTTACAATAGGGAGCACTTGCACTGTGGCTCTGAATAGCAGTGGCACAGTGCCCAAAGCATCTAACACCAGAAACAATACATGAGGCAACAGCAAAAATGGAAAGGAGACCCACGCCAATGGTGCCAGGTCTAACAGGAACTTAACATGAGGAGTTTCTGCTCAGGTCCTTATAAACACAAGGAAATGATGGACAGAGCACTGAAACTTTTCAGACACCCACCCTCAGTCACAGATCTGGTTTGAATCAATCATCGTTCTTTAGCCCACTTCGCCACCCCAGTTCAGATCAACCATATGCAAATTAGTCTTGACCATGTTCCTCATGGGAACAGTCCAGCCCGAACTGTCAAGCCAGGTCTTTCCTGGACCGTAAACAAGCATTCTGTGACCAGTTTTGGGGTAACACCCCTCATCAACAGGCTAGCTTGAATCCAGTGGCAAAGTGAGCAAGGGACCCACGTCTGGGCATGTCCTGCGAACTAAGGGCGAACAAAGGAAACACAAGGAAATGATGGATGGAGCGTGGAAACTTTTCAGACACTCAGCCCTAGTCACAGATCTAGGTTGAATCCATCATCATTCTTTAGCTCACATCGCCACCCCAGTTCAGACCCAGCCATATGCAAATCAGTCTTGACCATGTTCCTCATGGAAACAGTCCAGCCGAACTGCCAAGCCAGGTCTTCCCTTGACCGGAAACAATCATCCTGGGACAGGTTTTGGGGTAACACCCCTCATCAGCCAGGGTAGCTTGAATCCAGTGGCAAAGTGAGCAAGGGACCCATGTCTTGGCATAACCTGCCAACTTAGGGCAAACAAAGCAAACACAAGGAAATGATGGATGGAGCGTGGAAACTTTTCAGACACTCACCGCCAGTCACAGTAAAGTTCTACTTTATGCCAAGTATGGTGTAATTCTGTTCAACTTTGTATTGCATCAGAGAACAGATATTCTTATGGGATTTAAAGCCACTTTTAAAACACCCCTTTTAATGCCCTCCCTTTCGAAGAATCTTAATGAAACGTGCCTTGTCATATCCAACCCGTTTTTTAAAATTGAAATAATTCTTGCAGATTTTTGAATCAGCAATAAAGTTATTAAGAAAACTAAAAATGGCTTAGTCAATGGAAAATCTGACCTAATCATAACTACAAAGGCACTGCTGCAGTGTGTGTGGGTGTGTGTGTGTGTGGGGGTGTATATCGCAATCAGTGTAAGTTGATTCGGTACAAGTCTCTGTAATCACAACAGATGCTCTTGAACTACTGCTCCATCTCAACGCATTTCGACATCCAGCATCATTTGTCATGATGATCTATTATTTCCATTTCATTAGCAGAGCAGCATGAAATTCACATAAGAAAATCATTGTTTACTACCTCACAGATTGCATGTTCAGTAATTTAATAGGTGGAATAGCCAAAAGGTATCTTCATTGTGAATTTACCTTAGTGCACACATGTATCCACTTGCATTTTGCCTTTGGTTATGTTCTTCTTAAGAACCAATACACTTGAAAAACGCTATGACATAAACCAAATTTGGAGATGGGCAGGGTAGGGAGGGGCCTCATAACTGATTTGAGGCTGTGCTTCACATGATCCATGGACTCTCAACACACCCAGTCATGGTGTTATTCAAGTGATGGCAACAAATACCATGTTATACTTAACACATCTGCATATATACATAGGACAGATTTACTAATAATTTGCACAGGGTTTGAATAAAAAAAGTAACGCAAACAGGTGCAAAGTGTTTTAATGGGATTTACTTTCCAGTGCAAACTTTTTTTGCGCTGGAATGTAGCCCTGAAGTAATGCAAAGTACTGTTATGAACTATTTAGCGTCAAGAGGGCTTACTACGGGTTGTACATGGATGTTCTCATGCAACAAACAATGGGATTTCGATGAAAATACCTATATACTAACATTGATAGGGAAGGATTTGCATTGAAAAATGACTTCTCTCCAATCAAGGATTAACGTTGTAGAAAAAAATGGTAGATATAGAAAGGTATAGAATGGGTTTTGAATGGGTTGAATGATGTCAAATAAACAAATTCAACGAGCTTCAGTGGTGCAGTGGGTGAAATTATTCAAGTATGCAGCAGCATATTTGGGATGCCACAAAATCTACCACACATTGGTGCTGTACACACACACCACAACCTATTCACAAGGGTGATGAGGGTCGCAGAAACGCAGCAGTGCATGCCTGGAGTACGGCTGTCTTTGTACAGACCGTACCCCAGCACAGGCAGCGCCTGTGTCAAACCTGGATCGTGTGGTTACAGGGCTGGCAAGTGACTGACGGAGATGCTCTGGGCTGTGATCAGCTGCGAGTCGGTGGCCAACAGGTGTTCAGCGCAGCGGTGAAATGTCTTGTAGACCGACAGGGGTTAAACACACAGAGCCTTCCTGATGGCAGCCGAGATTTTAGACAAGCTATTTCTTGACAGTCCCCAAATACTTGGAATACCTTTTAACACGCCGAACCTTTTCTGAATGGCGCAGAAGGAAGCGTACAGTGCCTTCGTGACCTTCCCGGGCCCCTCACGGTTCAGTACTGCTCGCCAAACGCCATAAAACAAGCTTACTTTATCCGTTCAAGTCCAATAGTGCTTTAGGTGACGGGGCTGCTGTTCAGGCAGAGAGGGCCATATTTCAGGGAGAGAGCAGGAGGCGTCGATGACGGACAAGCATTCATTGATGGGTTGGTATGGTGCCGAACATAAAGAAAGGTTTGTTTTTACTGTATCAGATGCACACAGAGGGCCGTCTACACAGATCCCTAGGGCACTGAAACCTTTACCACTAATCACTAACGGCCACATGCATCAATGTTGCCGTTTGCGAATCCTTAATTGCGAAAATTAAGGAATCGCAATTAAGAATTCGCAAACGGCAATGCATGAATAATTCGCATTTTTTTTAGCGATTTCTTATTTTTCCTTAATTGCGATTCACATTTTGCGAATCGCAATTAAGGAAAACCCTTCCCATTGGCCCATAGGAATCAATGGGAAGGCATTTACAATTTGCGATTTTCAATTTGCGAATCGCAAATTGAAAATGCAATTTCAAGGGTGCAGGGGGGGTCCAAAGAACCCCTCCCTGCAACCCTGAAATTAAACTTAAGTGCAATTTACACACACACATGTCCCAAGGACATGTGTGTGTGTAAAATGCAACTTTCAAAAATGCATTTTTGTGCATGTTTGAAGGTTTTCGGTAAATTAGCATGAGGTTCAACCTCATGCTAATTTACTACTTCCTAATTGCCAATTCGCAATTTAAAAATGATCATGCATTGCATTTAGGAAATCTGAAATTGCGATTTCTTAAATGCAATCGCAATTTTAGAAATCGCAACATGATTGCGATTCCTAAAATTGCGAAATACATGATGCATTCCAATTTTGATAATTGCATTCGCAAACGGCCGAAAATTGCGATTCGCACCGTTTGCGAATGCAATTATCGTTGATGCATGTGCCTGTAAGTCCCGTTCATAACAGCGTTGTGGTGTATACGTTTGTACTACTCTTTGAAGTAATCTTACATGACTTTGTGAGGTGGCCTCAGGGCTTCTAATATTGGAATAAAATGGGAATACTCTCAAACAGTTAATGTAAATGAAAAATAAATGTGTGCCCTTTTACTTGAAGAAGCTAGACGTTTTGGAGCCAATTCACTTGGGTATAGATTAGTACCAAAAAGAGTACTCGTGTAGCACTACCTCCCGCACTCATAAATGCTTCTGAGAATCGGTCTCAGTGTCTAAGCAAATTGTTTGTTATCTTGAATTAACATAATTATTTTACTAATCATTTCAAGAAAAGTTTGCCTGAAGCTCTCTAGTTTGTGCATTAGAGTCTCAAGTGTTCCTATTCAACAGAGGGCTCCTAAACAACAATCTCTGGGGGATATTCTGAAGAACATGCGATAATCATCGCCAAAATCGGTTAAAGGAATGTTTCATATCGCAGGAAAATAACTCTGTATCAACGTCCTATTCACAACACAGCGGTAACATGCAATAGTTTCCCGATAACGTGTCAAATGTCCGCGATAAAGTCACCGGGACGGCGATAAAAATCTAAACCCGAACGTGAAAAAAGTTGCGATGGGCCCAACTGCGATAAAAAAATCGCTGATAATCTTCGCCAGGCCTGCAATTCACACACGTCAGGTGGGAAAAATCACTATAAAAGTAGAAAAAACACCCCACAAACTAAACCAAAACTACTGCGAATGTAGCCGGAAAAGGTAAAGAGAACAAACAGAACCCCACAAGCACCACGGAGGACCAGCCTGGGACCTCGGGGTCAGGGAAGGGCAAGGAGAAGAAGAAGAGGAAGACGCGGTTCAGTCCACAGGAAAACAGGATCCTGATAACGGAGGTGATAGAACACCATCATCTACTGTTCGTCACCTCCACTGTGTCATTGGCAACAAAAAATGTAATATGGCAGTCCATCGTCGACAAGATGAATGCAGTCGGAGTGCTGAGGAGGACAATGGAAGAGGTCAAGAGGCGCTGGAATTATGTGAAGCGCCAAACCAAGAAGAAACTCGGCAACAACCAGAAGGCAGCAATGCAGACTGGAGGTGGGAGTCCAGCGCCACAGAAGGAGATGGATGAGATGGAGGAAATGGTGTCCACAGTCATCAGTGTGGAGATAGTGGCAGGAGTTGGGGGACCGGACACTGCTCAATAGGACCTGACACAACAGCAACAGGGACCAGGGACTTGGGTGACGGGGGAGATGGGCACAATGACACACATGCACAATTAAGTATAGCACAGTGCACACCCACAATGACTCTAGATCATGTCCCTGATCCCCTTGGCACACTGCAGCACACCTAGAAACAGCAAGTTGGCCCCTGTCGACTATGTGCCCAGAGGGGGCCCTTCCCACACACCACCAATCTCACAACCAACCCATGCACATGTGCTAAACCCAGCAAAGCGGCGTGTCTGTGAGCAACACTGGCAATGCAAGTGACACTGCATGACAAAAAGCATTGCTGCAGTCAATATATCATGAAATGTTGCACCCACAACACTGAGGTGGCTGAGTGTGGATCACATCCATAAAGTAGCTGGTCACACTCTGACACATCCACGTACACAAACAACCCCTGACGTCAACAACACATCTGCGGACAAACCATGCCCCAGAGTCCCAACTCCCACCAAGAGTCCAATGTACACAAGTCTGCAACATCTCAGCACTGTATAAGCACAGAAGTCAAAGGCGCACAGCATGAAATGGATAAGGGGCAGCAAAATCAGAGCTGCTGGGCGACTCTCCCAAAATGCAGCACACAGACATAACATTCAGAGTACATCAACATTAACAACAATGTGGTACAAACCGCAAGACGTTCACAACAGAACAGAGGTCACAACTAGTGCCGCTTGTGTTTAGAAACTGGCCAATCACATTTGGCATAGCAAGGAAATGTGAGTTGATAATGTAAAAGTACAAACACACATCTGTGATGTCAAAATGTCAACAGTCCCGCATCAAATAGGCAGCTCCTCCCAAACAGTCACAATGTACACTGTCATGCAGTCTGTATGTAAACATGTACAATGCGATAACATACATGTGAACACAATGTTAAACTGCATCTCCCCTTCACATTGTAGAGGGAGAATCAACACCTCTTGCAGAGCAGATCCAACAACTCTTCACGGATGACGAAGAGGACCTCCCCACCTTCGACACCGATGCCCTCCAACAGCTCATGAATAGCCTCAGCACCCCACCTCCAGGAGCAGGGCAGCCCAGCAGCATCGAGGAGACCCCATCCCTTGCACAGACCACACAGTAGGAAGCACCCACCACCACGGCTGCCTCCCAGGTCCCCCACGAACAACACATGGCTTTCCAACACCGTGTGCTGGGGTGCCAGGAGAAGATGGCTGAACAGGTGCACCACAGCCAGCAGCTTTGTCTGCGGAGGGCTGTTGGCTGTCTGCTGTGTTGGTACCATCAGCCTGTGAGCAATGTGGGTCAGGATGCGGAGGATGGTTATCCTTTTGAGCCTGTAGAGGGCAATGACATCCTCTGGCGTTTAGTCTCTGAGGTCCGCTGTCTTGTTCTGCGCTACCTTGGTGGTAGACCAGGGTGGTCCTGGGGATGGGAGTGGTCCTGGGGGTGGTGGCGGTTGTGGCCCTCTTGGGTCTCTAAGCTGCATGATCAATGGCTCCATGGCATCTGTTGGTCTTCAGATGTGGCTCCGGGCTGTGCTCCCTTTCATACTGCAGGTTGTCATCCTGCTTAACAACAGTGAAAGGCAGGTGTTAAATCCCTGCTGCTAACACGCCTTATCGCCTGTTTTTGGATCGCATCGCAGATCTGGCTCGTCATTGAGAATACCCTGTAGTGGTGTTTTCGTATTATTTTGCACAGAAACACCTACTCTGCATATCATTAGCGTTAGTTGTCGCTCTCTTCCGTGGCAATGTTTTTTGCGGAAGCTATTACTGGAGAACTGGCGATATCGGCAGTTTGCACCATCTTGAGAATGGGGCGATAATTCTTTCACCACTTTTGCTGTGCTAAAGTGCCGATAACTCTGCGATAAGTCCTTGAGAATATGCCCCTCTGTCTCAGAAGTGTTTTGATTTTCATACATTCGGGACTAGTTTTTTCGCTCCTAATGTGTGCCAAAGAATCCAGTGAAGATGTTTCTTATGCTAAGAATTCACCATCTGTACGCAGTCTGCAGCCTAACAAAACAGAATACCAGCAAATTGAGAAATTAAAGTCTTATAGATGTTTTATTTCCCTAAAAAAATAATTTGTAGCTGTTCAAGTTAAAATGCATACCTACAAGGCAAAAATAACGTTAGCCCAAGAAGCATATTTGCACAAAAGCCTTACCCTTGCAGGAGGATCCAGTCTAACTAGGAGCAAGACATGCCTGCTGCTGACACTCCTTGAGGTATGGAAACTAAAACTGCCAGCAAAGCGTTTTTCTTTCAGACAGCCAAAATTTGGAATGGCCCCCACAATGCATTAGGCTTTTTCTCTCTCTCTCTCTCTCTCTCTCCCTTGGGCCGCTGCCAGTGTTTTTGTTACTAAAGCTTTGATTTCTGCACATTTTGTATTATTACAGTATTGTATTTGATGAACTGGACAGTTAAAAGCAGGACAAAGTCCACGAAACACGAGCATAAACATACACAATGCACACAGGTAGCACACCAATACACAACTTGCAGCAGTCTACCAACCTCCTTATAACATATAAAAGCATAACTCTGTTGTGGTAGTGAAACACCAAAGTGATAACATCTGACCCAGTTAGAACTATAAATAAGTATTTAATAGGAATCATTGCACAAAGCCATGACAGGATGTTTTTTTTTGACTTCTTAATCTTCGGGTGTAATCATTAAATGACCCCCAACATTGGTTGTATGGACCTTTGTTCATTGACTAGGAGAAGTTAAAAGGAGCAATTATCTACATCAAACCCATATAAATGATAAAAATATTCAAATACTTTAGTACAGTCATGAAGAGAAATTGTGTGCATTAAACGAGTTTATTAATCAGTTCTGAAGTTTTCATTATTTATTCAATACGTTTTTGTCTTTTAAGTAACATCATTAGAAATAAATACTGTTCATTAATTGAAATTTCAATAGGAGAAAAATGCAATGGGCTCAATTCTCAAAGATAAACTGAGATGAAAGTCTAACTTTACAATTTTCGGTATTCACAAAGGGCTTTTACTAATAGTAAAGTTAGACTTTTGTCTCAGTTAAACTTAAGTTTTCATCTTAAGTTTAACTGAGACCAGAACTGCGACAAAAGTCTGACTTTACTACCGTAAAGGCCCTTTGCGAATACCAAAAGTCATAAAGTTAGACTTTCATGTCAGTTTACCTTTGTGAATCGGGCCCAATAGTGGTAAGTATGACAGTTAAAATTGTAATAATACAGCAAACGTGTTCCATAAAGGAATAACCTTAATCTAAATTAAATTAAAATAGAACAGAATAAGGTGTCAGTTCAGAAACCCAATAAAATGTTCTGATGAGAGAATAAATGCTAAGCATAACACCTTGGTACTTCAACCATAGGAAGATTGTTTCGCTGGAAAGTATTCTCAGCTATAAATTAGCAGACATCTAATTGAAAGAAAAAAAGACTCAAAAATGATTTCTCATGAATAGAAATATGGTCCCAAGGAACATGGGGATGGATCTCCAGAAATGCGAGTGAGAGAAGCCTTCCTCCCCTAGCAACACGCACTAACATAAAAATATAACATTGTAAATGGAAACAAGTATCACTTTCTTTGTTCACAGTATCCAATATGATATCAGTAAACCCTTAGGAATAGTTAAACACCCCAGTTTCTCAAGTCTTTACTATGAGCCACAGACACAAATCCTTGAAAAGATACTTCAAACACAATTTGCGGTTCAGACAGTTCTTCCCATGAATCATCCTTCCTTCTGTCTTCTCTCCTCTCTGTGAGACCCTCACTATCAGTTGTCTAATACAAAATAAATCCCTATTCACTAATTAACAGAAGACATCCAGAAATTTACAGCATCTGCAGCAGAGAGAAAAACATCTTGTGCAAAACAACAGCTCAACGTGAAAAATGGTCCTTTGAATATTAATATATAAATCTCTTTTAACATGAGAACAACAATTAGGCAAACTTAAATCGGAGCTGGCGTGTCTGCACTTTCATTACTGTCATTAAATCCTTAAGTAGGATGGGAGGGAAGCTGCGGGCATCACGTTTTATTCAAATGGATGTTGCGCTGACAGGCGAGTGTGCTTGATCTCGCCTCAGTCTCTTAGGACAGGATACATGTTCCACCATCAGAGTGGAGCTCCTTCCGCGACCAAGGCAGGCCGCCTGAATATAGTAGAGCAAATTGCGCAAGCGCTTCGGGAGGGCTCACCGCTTCATCCGACCCTCCGGTCTGTATTAGGCTCCTCTGCAATATTCACAGGTTCCCTTGAATTAAAATTGGGTCCGACGCGTTTTGGGGCTACAAACGCCCCTTCCTCATGGACTGTGCGCAGTTCAACACCAAGTTCTCTTCACGCTGGTCAAACGCATTTTAGTTTGAACAGCTGGCGTCGTCCTCCCTGAGTGGGTGGAGTCTGGCAGCACCGGGACTCTTGGTCAACGTAGTCCTGTGAAGTGAAACAAAATAGTGACAGTCACCCCAGCCTACTTAAGGTTACTATTTTGTTTCACTTCACAGGACTACGTTGACCAAGAGTCCCGGTGTGGCCAGCGTGAAGAGAACTTGGTGTTGAACTGCGCACAGTCCATGAGGAAGGGGCGTTTGTGGCCCTGAAACGCGTCGGACCCAATTTTAATTCAAGGGAACCTGTGAACATTGCAGAGGAGCCTAATACAGACCGGAGGGTCGGATGAAGCGGTGAGCCCTCCCAAAGCGCTTGCGCAATTTGCTCTACTATATTCAGGCGGCCTGCCTTGGTCGCGGAAGGAGCTCCACTCTGATGGCGGGACATGTATCCTGTCCTAACAGACTGAGGCGAGATCAAGCACACTCGCCTGTCAGCGCAACATCCATTTGAATAAAACGTGATGCCCGCAGCTTCCCTCCCATCCTACTTAAGGATTTTAATGACAGTAACTGCTACAATAACTGACCGCAAAAATGTACAGAAACATTATTTTGTTTGCAGTGGCGCGGCGCACACTGTAAATGACTGGGGCAGACCTGAATCCTCGTTTTGTTTAATAGTATGATCAGCTTAGAAGAGAACTAGGTGCTTCAGTTTCTGGTGCTTTGCTTTCCAGCAGTTTCAACATCTTCTTAGAATGTCTTGTTCTCAAATGGGTTTAACTGCTCATATTTATATGTTTTCCTGGTTTTCATTGCTTGATTTTGGTTGCGACAAAGTGCCACTCAGTTGTTGAAATGTCACACATAATTACACTGAATTTATGACAATGTCGCACACAGCAATCTGTAACCTTGGCAGCTATGAGGAGTGCATACGCACCACACCACACCTCGCCTTGTAAGGATGAAAGCGGCGTGTGCAAGGTCATCATTCATCAGTAAAGCCAATACCTCTGAGGGACAAAGGATGTGGTATTTTAGGTCATCACATAGCGGGGAAAGCGAGGACTTTAAGGAACGTCCCACTGACAGCCCTCATGGGCAGCACGTGCTGCACCCCTGCGGATACTGCAGGCGTCCCAAAAGAATCAGACTAGCCTCTAAGCGGAGGATGGGCCCAGGAAGAGGGGTGCAAGCATGTGATTTCTCTTTTCGTAGTGCTTCCTCAGACATATTCGGCTGTTGCTCTCACTGTATCCAGTGCAACGCCTTATGCCTTAGATCTACCTCTGATTCTTTCATGCTCTTTTTCAGTGCCGGAACACGATCCAAGTTAATAGCGTAGGGGGTGGCTTAGGGAGGAAGATGTAAATGCAGTTGTTGGATAAGATGCTCTACATTATCACCCATAGGTCCAAGACCAGGATTTAAAAGTGACTGGCTGTTTCCAATTCTGATAGACATAGAGCGCTTTTCGCCCACCTCCCTAGCCTGTGATGCAGTATGGATGGAGTGGGCAGGTGAAGGCATGGGTGCTTCAGATGGAAAGGGATCCTGGGGTGAAGGAACGAGTCCTGGCTGTGTATACCGTGCTGGACTGAGAGACAGGTCCCTGTGTGAAGCCCTGGTCTTTTCTAGCCCCTGGTCCAGGCTGTAGCACGATCAAGAGTGTCTTTCCGAAAAGTGTGCCATTCCTACTACTTGCTCCTGACCAACACACTTCTCTGTGGTCCTGGAGGTCCCACTTCCCCTGTATGATGAGGGCCAGTGGCCTGCACTGAAGAAACTATGTGAGGCCTAAGGATGCAGAAACGCCACCTAATTTCCTCCAACTTAGGACTGCTCCGCTTCTCCAGCCAGAACTCAAGCAATGCTGTTTAAGTCGTTCACACTCAGACATACTGTAGGTGTAGTGGAAAGCTGATCTCTTTGGCACTAACACACTACATGCCCTAGCGGTGCTTTGAAAGTTGATGCAATTGAATATGTAATGAAAAATGTGCTGTAAAATTCACATTTTTGGTCGGCTCGCTCGCTGGCTCGCAATGGGCCGGTTGGGGGCTGGTCTGGAAAAATTTGCCAGGGCTGCTTTAAGTTCCCAGTCCGGCCCTGCATGTGTATGCCGAGTTCATCTATGCATCTGCTTGCATTAGTGTATTTAAGAATGACTATGACAAGGTAGAAGAGCGAATGGCTCACTGGTCCAGACTGATTACAATTGTCAGGAATTATTGTTCGTGAGAATAGACCATTTTATTTTTCTTCATTGTGTTTCGGTGAAAATGCAGTATCTTTAATTATTGACTCTGGCAAAGATTCTCCAGGGAAAAGCATAGAGTTATATATGGAGAAGATTTAATATATAGGCTTTGATCAATTTCTGTTCATGGTGAGAAACTGACATGGGGAAGGAAATGTGTTCTTCACAGATGGAAGATGTGTCATGTTATGTTATGTTATGTTATGTTATGTTAATATACATTTATTAAGCGCTCGTACGCCCAAGGGCTTCATGGCGCTATCGAAAGGAAACACAACACAAATAAAGTAAAATACGACTAGGCCTGCGTGAACAACCAAGTTTTAAGAGAATGTCTGAAGCTGAGAAGGTCCCCCCTCAATTTCAAAGGCAGAGGGAGCGAGTTCCAGAAGGTGGCTGCAAGATGGTCAAAGCAGCAGCCACCAAGACGTTTCTTTTTTAAAAGATGGAACAATCAGTAGAGATTTTTGAGCAGAACGAAGATTCAGTGATGGGTTGTATCGAGAAATATGTGCACCATCAACTTTAGGATCATTTGCATATTATCGCTAATGGAAAATCTGGCAAAAAAGTCTGATGCCCCATACATCAGCCTCTTGCATCCCATGCCTCAATTAGTGTATGGGGAATGCTGATTTCCTGATGATGGACCACACTGGCTCAGCCCCCCGAAAAACTGTTTCTGCCATGCAACCACCAACTGACTTGATTTCAGAGGTCCCACCCGAAGTAGGGCGGACCTTTCAACACCATATCAGCTATTTCTTTCCTCCTCATGGCAGCCAGGCATAGCATGCTAGTATCAGACAGGAAAAGCAATGTGCCCAAAGTACAGGGAGAATACTCCCTTGGATCAGGGTAATTGCTGTTCTGTTTCCCAAAACAAAAAGAATGCAGATCATGGTGTCATTGCAAGGCAGACTAGCAGGGACGGACTGGGAACTTAAAGCAGCCCTGGCAAATTTTTCCAGACCAGCCCCCAACCGGCCCATTGCGAGCCAGCGAGCGAGCCGACCACTACTAGGGAGGTTTGGGGGGGTTCGGGGGTTTGGAAAAAGACAGATAAAAAATGTGAGTTCTGGCTGGGGAAGCGGAGCAGTCCTAAGTTGGAGGCAATTAGGTGGCGTTTCTGCATCCTTAGGCCTCACATAGTTTCTTCAGTGCAGACCACTGGCCCTCATCATACAGGGGAAGTGGAACCTCCAGGACCACAGAGAAGTGTGTTGGTCAGGAGCAAGTAGTAGGAATGGCACACTTTTCGGAAAGACACTCTTGATCGTGCTACAGCCTCGACCAGGGGCTAGAAAAGACCAGGGCTTCACACAGGGACCTGTCTCTCAGTCCAGCACGGTATACACAGCCAGGACTCGTTCCTTCACCCCAGGATCCCTTTCCATCTGAAGCACCCATGCCTTCACCTGCCCACTCCATCCATACTGCATCACAGGCTAGGGAGGTGGGCGAAAAGCGCTCTATGTCTATCAGAACTGGAAACAGCCAGTCACTTTTAAATCCTGGTCTTGGATCTATGGGTGATAATGTAGAGCATCTTATCCAACAACTGCATTTACATCTTCCTCCCTAAGCCACCCCCTACGCTATTAACTTGGATCGTGTTCCGGCACTGAAAAAGAGCATGAAAGAATCAGAGGTAGATCTAAGGCATAAGGCGTTGCACTGGATACAGTGAGAGCAACAGCCGAATATGTCTGAGGAAGGACTACGAAAAGAGAAATCACATGCTTGCACCCCTCTTCCTGGGCCCATCCTCCGCTTAGAGGCTAGTCTGATTCTTTTGGGGCGCCTGCAGCATCTGCAATGGGGGGAAGCACGTGCTGCCCATGAGGGCTGTCAGTGGGACGTTCCTTAAAGTCCTCGCTTTCCCCGCTATGTGATGACCTAAAATACCACATCCTTTGTCCCTCACAGGTATTGGCTTTACTGATGAATGATGACCTTGCACACCCCGCTTTCATCCTTACAAGGCGAGGTGTGGTGTGGTGCGTACGCACTCCTCATAGCTGCCAAGGTTACAGATTGCTGTGTGCGACATTGTCATAAATTCAGTGTAATTATGTGTGACATTTCAACAACTGAGTGACACTTTGTCGCAACCAAAATCAAGCAATGAAAACCAGGAAAACATATAAATATGAGCAGTTAAACCCATTTGAGCAACAAGACATTCTAAGAAGATGTTGAAACTGCTGGAAAGCAAAGCACCAGAAACTGAAGCACCTAGTTCTCTTCTAAGCTGATCATACTATTAAACAAAACGAGGATTCAGGTCTGCCCCAGTCATTTACAGTGTGTGCCGCGCCACTGCAAACAAAATAATGTTTCTGTACATTTTTGCGGTCAGTTATTGTAATGGGGTTAAATTCTGTTTTTCAAAAAACGGCACAGTTTGCTTGCCACATGCTCACCTCAAGCACAGAGAATACCATGACTGCTGTAGTGGGGATGAAACAGAGAGGGAGGCAGATAACGACTGTTTTCCATGGGTCTCCTCACTTGAAAGCACACATGAACGTTCGCTGGGGTTCGGAAGGTAGCCATATTGCACTGCAGACTCCACTACCGAAATTTTGAGCAGGTGTCCTTTCATTTCGTCTGCTCTGACTAACGTAAATAAAATAACAAGCTTTACCTAATCGCTTTCTTGACTGCTCGGCCGTTACAAATCTGGCCATATCAAATGATTAAAGGGACATCCGTTTTATTTAAGAACACAGTTTTACAAGTTCAGAGTTTTCACTTACTTTAATTGGAGGCAGGCGACGAGTGAAGACTGCGCCATGGCAATAGGAGGCGACCTGCTCTCACAGCTCGCCAGCAGGCTCCGGTCTGGCCCCAGTTGGTAGACCCCTAGTCCAGGGGATCAATATTTTACTGACAGTCTGGGCCGAAAAAGTAGCAGCTATCGCAACAGGGCAACAGCAGGCTCACAACTGAGTCAGCTGTTGCCAACGCTGGTGGGGCCTGGCGAGCCTCAGGAGGCCGAGGCAAGCCTGCGGTGGTGCGAGGAATCACGGCGGGGTAAAAAAAAAAACATAACTGCCGCACACACTCAGTGATTATGGATACACTGTAATCACATGACCACATCATGTGAATGCCATGCCCCTAATGGGTGCAACCTTTCCAGCAAACGTGTTTTTGTTTTTTTGTATCCATTTCACAGGGAAGCAAATCAACGCAAGGAGGAAAGAGAAGGTAATGCCTGGCTGTTCAAATTAATGACTGTCTTTGATTCACGCAGGGGTCGATTCCACACGGCCAAATCGGCCCCAGCAACAGAACCGGCCCCCTGTCGCGGCCCCCACCCCCTCCAGCCTACGGGGGGGGGATTGCCCGGTGCCGGATTTACCAGTCCAGCCCTGCAGACTAGTAGACAATGCTTGCTCCCTTCATGTCAGCGGGAGTATTTTCGGTGAAAAAATCCTGCAGTGTTGGCAAACATCTTTAGATATAGCGGACGGCCACTGCTGAGCAGGGGGGGGGGGGGGCTCATCTCAATTTAAATATGGTTCTGGTATGTTCGTGACCTATGAAACACTTAACTCAAGTAATAAAAGCTTTGCACACTTCTACCGACAAGCCATTGGTGGGGCAAAGAACAATCAATTAATATGTGTGTGCGACTTGAAGAAAGGTCTCCAAATAATACTCAGGTGTGCAAAATGTGTGCTACACCTAAAATGCTCATTTTCTGACAAGAAAGAAATGTGAGAATGAATAGGAAATGAAGTAGATGGAAAGCTATTTGTTGGGTGGAGGCATGGGTGTGATTGACCGGCATATTGAAGTAGGAATGCAGAATCCAGGTCGGGGTTTGCATTGGGCAGATTGTTAGCAGAAAACACCACTGACAGATTGGCCATGGTTGAACAAGCTCGACGAAAGCTTAAAGAAATCAAAATTCTCAGACACAATAGACTCCATGCTGTCAGAATTAACACTTCCATTCCTTTCTGTAAAAAATCCATTGCCACATTCTTCACAGCGCACTGACATGGCTCATCAGAGGAGCGAGAATGATGTCATTAAATTCCTTGCGCTTCGCGGTGGTGTCATCCAGTGAGGGGTAGTAGTGACGGATCCTAGTGCGTTCTTTCATATTCTGATAATAAACCAGAGGGTGCGCACAGTAAAAATATCAAAGCCAAAATATCGAGTGAGCGAATATCGAGAAAATATCTAATACTAGGTATCGAATGGTAAGTAAGTGAAGATTATCTACACCTAACTCTACACTCCACATATATGTCCCCTGATGATATAAATATCTTCAAGTTAGGTAGACGTGGTGTTAGGAATGGTAACTTTATACTTCCTCTATATGCACTTACCTTACAATATTTTGGTCTTGGCTATTCTGTGCTACAATCCTTTAAGCACCTAGGTCAAAATTATTAAAAATGGCGATAACATTATTACTGATTTAGCGGCAGGAAACTGCTGATAAAGCGGCGATAAGAGGCTTGATAATATGCCCTTGTGAAATCCCATAGAAGCCCAGGTTCACACCAGAACCTGGGCTTCTATGGGAATTCACAAGGGCATATTATCAAGCCCCTTATCGCCGTTCTTAATAATATGGCCCCTACATTTTAGTGAGTTGCATATTCACTTTGTCTTAAGATTCACTGCGCACAGGAATATTTGGTCAATATTGGAGTAAAGTTTATGAGACAGCAAGTCAATAATTAGTATATTTGGGAAGTATTTCAGCCCTGTCAACCAACGGGAACAAAATGGCGACATTTTCAAAAAATGATTTAATGATGCTGTGGAGAAATGCTGTTTTGACGGCACTCAAACAATACATCCATTTAAGAAAAAATGTCAAGTCCAATTCAATGATTTAAACTTAGAAAAGGCCCGGGTAAAGAGACCAATTATATTGCAAAGAAAGGAAATATGGATGATTAATTATACATTACGTTCTGGCATGGTGTGTTTTCATCATTTTTATAACCCTTTTTTTTTTACCAATTGTATGGTCTCATGGAGATTCCAAAAGCTGGGGGCATATTATCAAGCAGGGCGTTAAAAATTATCGCCGTTTTAGCGGCAGAAAACTGCCGCTAAAGCGACGATAATGGGCTTGATAATATGGCCTTTTGAATTCTAACAGAAACCCATGTTCTGGTGTGAACATGGGCTTCTATTAGAATTCTCCAGGGCATATTATCAAGCCCATTATTGCCATTTTAGCGGCAGTTTTCTGCCGCTAAAACGTCGATAATTTTAACGCCCTGCTTGATAATATGCCCCTTGGACTTTTCCGCCCTGTGCTGGGATTCCTGATCGACTAGGATCTTGGTGATCTGGTCTCACTGTGTTTGGTCAGTAAAAATGAGTCAGTCCAGTGCGTTGTTTGGTAATGCTTTATATTGTGCATGCATGATGTTTGGAAGAAGAAACCAATTGTGTGGAATATGCAGCCCCACAAACATGACTCTATCAAACTTGATTAAACAATATTCATCCCTGAGTGTGTCACTAGATCTTTTCAACCTCTAAAGGAAGTGTAAGAACTCACGATGCCTTTTAACTCAATGCCTAATTGTGTGGTGTTGATTAACGATTTGTTCAAACCTAATCTCATAATTCTGGCACTATTATAAATATAGTACACAATCATATGGAAGACATTGGGTAGCTCTTTAGCCATAAGTGAGCCCAAAAAGTGATTGAAGCTGAAGGCAACGACCATCGAATAACCTCATATCAGTCTCACGTAAGGAGAAACACTACGCACGCATATTAGTATGAACTCGCCCTAAAGTGGATGGTAACCAGAAAAGAAGACAAGGGGGCATATCATCAAGACAGGCGATAACATTATCGCCATTTTAGCGGCCTTTAACATGGGCTTCAATTGGAATTCCATAGAGCATATTATCAAGCCCATTATCGCCGTTTAAGCGGCAGTTTTCTGTCGCTAAAACGGCGATAATTTTATCGCCTGTGTTGATAATATGACCCAAGGTGTGTGCAGTGTGCTAGCTTCCATACACATATGCAAAAGGGTTTTGGCTTCTCCCAGACACAGACTACTAGAGTATTAGCTTAAAGCTTTGCTGCTTTGCCCCATTTTTCTCTTCTTAAGTGCGACATTGTGTATGCAATTTACATAGACCTAGAGTATGAAAGGACTAGGGGGCATATTAACAAGGACCTCGTTAAAATTATCGCCGTTTTAGCCGCAGGAAACTGCAGCTAAAACGGCGATAATGGGCTTGCTAATATGCGTTATAGAATTCCAATAGAAGCCCAGGTTAGATGTGCAGGACATCTAACCTGGGCTTCTATTGGAATTCTATAACGCATATTAGCAAGCCCAGTATCACTGCTTTAGTGGCAGTTTCCTGCCGCTAAAACTGCGATAATTTTAACGAGGTTCTTCCTAATATGCCCCTAGCAGTCTTAATATATCCTTTTTTATAGCCCAGAGGAGGCCATTAGAGGATGCATTGCAAACACCAAGCAGGGATTGTCAAGAGCAGACATGGGTATGGTGACATAAAATATTGCATCAAGCTACTTTGACAACCTAAGAAAAATATGAATTCAATCAGTAGGATTTGTGGCCATTGATGCAAAGCAGTCTGTTATGATATGTCACTTGAGTTTATCTTTCTGCTCTTTTGCGCCAGCTGAGTGTTGTACGATTAATTCATTAGCACTATGATCATTGCAGGGAAGGAAAGGCAGGCAGTGCGCTTGGAACATCAGCACCACTTGGCGAACGCATTGCATCTTTGGAGGACACAATAGGTAAAACTGACTGAATCAAACGTCATTTCCCATGAAACCACAAACCTTTTACAATGTCTGGGAAATGTGAGTGACCATTGTGAAGCTATCCAGAATAGGTTTTTTTGTGGTTAGCGTGCCCTTGTTAGGCAATCGAGATACGTTTTTGCTGCCATCAGCATCTTGTTACAAGACCTTGTGAAAGAGAAATATTCTAAGGGGTGTAACCATATTTAAGAAATTAACTTGAATAATTTAAATTACTATTTCGGACCTAACCATGAATGTGTACAAACTCATATTTATTTTAACAGATTTGGATATTAAGCTATATAAAAAACAGAAAGGATTCTCATCACCTTCAAGCACTTTTGGCATTTCCACGATGTATATGTTGGGCCTGATTCGCAAAGCTAAATGTTTATGTGTAGATCTACCCCCGCACTTTGGTATCACTTTCCACTTTTATTGATAGTTTCCGTTTCTAAGTGGCACAGTTACACCTAGATGTAGACTTACACGTCTTCACCACTTCAATGAAGAAGTGAAGCCTTTTACAACTGAATACATGAGTGGCAAGTTACTAGAAGTAACTTTTAACCTGTTGGCGGAGAGCTCTGCCACTGGCATAGAAATCTCCCTATGCGAATGTATGGGAACATTCAATAACTTGTAAAAGTTACACCACATTAATTTTTCAAATTGAATTTGTATTACAGTCTAAAATAATATACATATATTAATTTAAATGGTAAATATTAACTGTTAAATAATACAGTAAAAATAAAATAGCCACCCTTAATAACATTTTTATTTAGTTTGTAGTAAACTTGGTTAAAAGCTATATTTAAATATTGTAAGCAGATTTTATTCTTTCATCAAAAATTTTAAAGTTTACTTTTTAAAGAATCAGAATATTAATCAGTAACTAAATATTATATATATATATATATATATATATATATATGTATAATAACTTCTAGTATATATATATATATATATATATATATATATAATGTTTACGTATGGATATATATACATAATGTTTAGATATCTATCTATGCATATATATATATAATTGAAGCTTTGGCAAGGACCGCAAGGTCGAAACGTGTCAGCCATCACAATAAATTGAAGCTGTGATTAAGGGACCCCTGGAGTGCTGGCTTTTCTTTTATGTATCACGTTAAACTCCAAAACAGCTTCCAAGGCAGATACGGAGAAACGGACACTTTGATATGCTGAAGTCGTAGGTAATTATTTATTTAATTTTTTCCAAGTGAATTGCTTGTGCAAAGAGAAAAGACGTGTTTCGGCGATCCCAGTCGCCTTGTTCACAACAAACAGCCCAAGCCCAAGGAAAGTGCACTTCACATAGTGGGTGACGGTGTCGAGGACGGGCTTGTCCCCCATAAATCAATTATTTCACCAAGATTACTCGCATTAAGGAAAACACCGCATTCCAACAGAATTGTTTTTCAGGATTTATTCTGTGCAATTAGTCACCACTGACCACCACCAATGCGTTTCAACCTGCAATAGGTCTTACTCACGGTATATATATATATATGGTAACTGGCTGCTACTCCAACCTCTCCTCCTGGAAAACCGAGCGTGGACCCAGTAGATAGTGCACATTTTTCATTTATTGCCACCAGATTAGTCCACCATGGCGCGTTGCGGCCGGTTGCCGGCCTTGATCACACACACACACACACAAACACACACACACACACACACATACATACATATATATATATGTATTGGTGCAAGCGGGAGTAATCCGATGCAGGTGAGGCTCCTAAACCATTTGGAGGAGGAGCCCACATAACTACGCAAAATGGAGAGGACGCAGTTGGACTGTCGCATCTGAAGAAGGCACACGCCGAAACTAGTTATGCTTTGAATCCAATAAATAGCAGCCTCCTAATGCCCCGCTGTGTCCTTTGATTTTTTCGACCGGGAGGAAGGAGGAATGATTTGAATATATATATATATATATATGAATGAGAACATTTCCAAATATGTTGACTTTTTCCTCCAAACACATATGATTTCACTCCCTTCCTATTTGAAAGACACCACTGATTTTTTAGTTAAAGTTGGTGAGGTCATTTGGTGTACTGATTTTTGTTTTCTGGTTATGGACATAGAGTCACTGTACACAAGTATTAATCATGCTCAAGGTTTGGAAGCGACAGAACATTTTTTGAACACCAGGGAGGCAATTTTCAGGGAACACAATTCAATGTTGTTGGAAATGATTCGCATTTGTTTGTTTAACAATTATTTCCAATTTGGTAAGGAAATTTTTCATCAAGAACAAGGTGTGGCTATGGGTTCGTGCTTCTCCCCCAGCTATTCATGTTTACATGTTGGCTGGTGGGAGAAGCACGTTCTAAAGGAAACACATAGCAAATGGCTTGCGCATTTTATCCACTACTGGAGATTTATAGACGATATTTTTATCGTCTGGAAGGGAACACCGGAACAAGCTGCTCTTTTTGTTGATGACATCAATGTCAACAACAGAAATTTAAAGTTCACTGCCACTATAACTTCTACTTGTGCTGAGTTTTTGGATGTTAAGGTCTACGTAGAACAGGGACAAATCCACACTAAACTTTTTAGAAAGAGCACTGCGGGCAATGCCATTCTTCATGCCCAAAGCTCACACCCGCCCCACACCATCCAAAGTATTCCATTGGGCGAATTTATTCGCATCAAAAGAATCTGCAGTGACCCTGTGATGAGTAATCAATGCTTAGCTGAGTCTAAGCAAAGATTTTTGGAACGCGGGTACAATCGAGATATACTGGACCGTGCACTTTCAAAAGTTGGAGAACGTCCAAGGGAGCAGCTATTGGCCCCAAACATCAGATCTCCCCCAGACTCCACCGGCTCAGTAAGATTTATAACCACTTACTGTTCCCAAGCACAGAAACTACGGCAAATCATTAAAACAGAGTGGCCGATTGTACTAACAGACGTTATCTTGAGCCCTCTGCTACCATCAACACCAGCTATTACATTTAGGAGGGCTCCCTCCATGAAGGATGCCCTGGTAAAAAGTCAACCTGAACTTTCCATCAAAACCCCTTTGTGTATCAAAACAGGTTTCTTTAGGTGCGCATCATGCCGGGCCTGCAATTTTGCTGAGAACAATACTCACTATAAATCAGCTTTTAGTGAGTCACCCATACAAATAACTGAGCATCTTACCTGTCGCAGTGACTTTGTTGTTTATAAGCTTACCTGCACTTGTTCACTCTCCTATATAGGGAGTACAAAATTACCTGCCAATCAGCGTATTCTGCAACATATAAGAGCTATAGTAAATTCAGACATGAACTACCCTGTGGCACGCCACTTTAAAGCAGTTCATGATAAAAAACTTAAAGATCTGAAATACACGCTGCTTTGCTCTGTACCAAACAATGGAAGAGGTGGGGACCGTGAAAGGTCACTCAGACAAAAAGAGGCCTATTTCATTATGTTACTGGATACTAGATCCCCTAATGGGCTGAATGCTTTTGATGAATTGCATCATTTCCTGTAAAATTTATTTTCTGATGATTATCAATGTATCTGTATGCTTCCGCTTTAGTTTTATTTCATTTTACTTCTTTTTGAATCTATTCGTATAAATCAAACTGTTAAAGTGTTTTCCATCAATGATGAAACTATATGTAAGATGAAATGTTCAGGATGAACTAAACTTTTGGTTTAGGTTTTCTCTGTTTTTGGGCTTCCTAGCCGCTGATTGTTGTTTTTATTTTTTAAATCTCACTTAACCAGCACTTATATTGACCACAACTTTTGATTATTACATTGAATCAATCATGGGAAGTATGGAACTATGGAATTCACAATCTAATGGCAATCAAGTAAATTCTTTTTTGCACTTGCATTTTGTCATAGCACAACTTTGAATGCTATAGAGTTTTTTGAACTCAGCGACATGATTGTTATGTTGGTGGAGCACTATGCTCTCCATTTGTGCTAAAGTTTCTTCAAACTTAAAAGATTTTCTTTTTTTATTTGATTGAAATGATCAATTTGCCATTATGATGTGATTGTGTTAAACTTAGATTTGAAGTTTATCACTTACTTAGAGCACTATGCTGCAATTCCTCTTTTTCCTTTTTTACCTGTGTGGTATTGTTCTATATTAATACTTCCTGTTTGTACATATGATGTCCACATTGTTGTGCACCTTTGCGACCTGTTTCTTTAGGCGCTTTGGCTTTTATCTTGTACATATTGTATTCATTTTCTCCGATCGCGTCATGTGACCAAGCTCCGTTCGCGGAGCGAAACGCGTCAGGGAGAGCACTTGCTCAATGATTTGCAATAAACCTTCTGCACTGCTACACTCCATGGTGTTTGGCGCCTCTTACTTGACTTGGAAGTAAGAGAAGTTGTTGTAAAGGAGAAGGAGAAGAAGGTCCGTGCCCGACTTTTGACCGCAGTCATCGGCGGTCGGGTTTTCTTTGATATATATATATATATATATATATATATATATATATATATATATATATATATATATATATATATATATATATACACAGATGATGGGATTTTTTCCTTGTGGCCGCTGTAAAGCCTGTATCGGGAGCAGAAGAGTGCTATCGTACACCATATCCGATACAGGGAGAACAGTGCCCATTAAGAAATTCATAACCTGCAGTTCCCAGTTTGTAGTGTACTGTCTGCTCTGCCCATGTGGCCTTCGCTACATCGGCAGTACAATTAAGGAACTCAAATTGAGAATATTGGAACATCTGCGGGCAATCGAAAAGGTGGATACCGCCTACCCGGTTGCCCGGCACTTTGCTGAAGAACATGGCAAGGTTCACAATAAATTCTTTGGGTTGGACATCGTCCCACCCAATGTTAGAGGAGGCGATTGTCTGAGAAGACTTCGCAGGTTAGAATCAAGGTATATCATAGACCTCTCTACCAAACATCCAAGAGGACTCAACAGAGGGGAGGAAATGGCATTTCATCTAGGAAAGTGATATCATAACAAATAGATCACCTCCTGGGAATGGTCCCCTTCAAAAACTGAATAGGGACCTTCCTTTATCATGCCATTACAGGATGCATAGCATCTGTAGTCTCCATTGTTTGATTGGGAAAGGAATAGGTTAGGAGGTACTGTGGGAGGAGAAAGGGGACATCGATCCCTCCACGTAATCTACAAGTCCCTCCTTTTGCTGTCTTATATGAACTTTGTTCTGTGCAATTGTTTTCTGCATTTGTGTATTGTATTGCTCTTTGCTTTATCTGAAACTTGCCCTGCATTTAATCACCATCTATGCAGTTCTTGCAGGGCTTGTAGTATATCTCTGATCACACAAAGCTACCGCGTTTTGAACTAAACTTTGTGTACAAGAATTACATCTTTCATCTGAGTATATGGAGAAGAAAGATCTCCTTAGTTGAGCATATTGAACTCATTAATTGAATCAGTGCTAGCTGACTCAATAATGTATTCTGTAAACTTTGAATTTTGAACTGATCAATATTGATTTTTTATGAATTGTGATGTTATATAGTTATATATATATATATTTTTGATGAACTGTGGTGTTATTTTCAGTATATAGAAAAACGTAATAATCATGATGGGACATCTTGTACATAGGACATTAGCTGATCCACGGCTTTATTTTATGTCATAATCTTGTGACACCTTTATAAATAACATACCCTCTTAACACTAATACGAAAATAATCTGTATATGTGCAATTGATTCTCGTATGTGGAAGAATAATGGATATAACAACACTCCAAGATGGCGCTCATAGTGGTGTTTGAAGGTGTAGTCCTATGTCGTTGTCATTGATTGTAAAGAAACTTTATTAGCATGCTGTTTCTATGTCACTATTGATACACTGACGAAGGCTCACACCGAAACGCGTCTGCGCGGTTTCCCTCACAATAAACCCTTCCGTGACTTCACAATCCCTCCTTGAGTGCTGCATCTTTTCTTTAAAGCTTGGAAAAGTTCGAGCGTAATATATATATATATAAAATTAGTGACTCCTTTGTCCTTCCAGAAATGAACCAGCACTCCAAAGGAGTTTCACTCGACATTTTTATTTTTCCAGTGATGGCATCCGCGCGTTTCCGCTACTACACGCAGCCTTGTTCATGATACAGATCTCCATTTTCATTTACTTTAAATACACACAATCTTCGATAGCATAAATTGACATAGACAAAGGACAATCGCCATTGCAACCAAAGGCAGTACATTAGGTAAATGCAGGCTCAGGTTTTGTTTCATATGATACTCAATCATTTCCAATGCTAGTCCATAGTTTCATCATTAAAATACATTTGAAACAGAGAATTCCAAATTATTTGATGAATCTAAAAACAAAAGATGTATATAAAAAAATGATAGTTCCCCTTTAAATATAAAGTGCATTAGTGCTTACTGCTTCCTTGCTGTTTATTTACATATAGAACTCCTAGATGTACCTTAAGATGTCCGCCTTACTCATTTAAAGTGCTTACTTAACTTTTAATACATTTTTTCTTTATTGTTTTTAGATTTTTTGAAGTGCCAGTGCTAGTGCTTATTTAAATTCTAAAGTGCTTAGTGATAAAGTACTAGTGTCCATTGTCCTTCTCCCAAAATTTCATAAAAAATGGTTCTCTTGAATGTGCAAACTCTACAGCAGTTGTTAATACAGGCATGTAAATAATTCTTCATCAATATTCAATCCATTAGGCTCTATGCTATCAAATTCAAGGCTAAAATAAGTTTCCAGCTTTCACAATTCTTTGTTCTCTGTTACCATCCCTCCTTTTTATTGGTATCTCTGCTATGCAACTATATTGCATCAGGTTTGGTTCGCTTTGGTGATTTATCTCAAAGTGCCTGGCTACAGGGCAACTTCTATCTTTATTGATTATTGCTATGCTGTGCTGCAGGACTCTTTTATGGGTCGATAATGTTGTGCTCCTATATATATTTTCTACCATGGGCATTTTAAAATGTATACAACAAAGCTTGATTTGCAGTTTAGACAACCTCTTATCTTTATAGTTGTATTAAAAACTGTTTTCAAATCAGTGAGGTTCTTCCCATGTTGGCATGCCATACATTTTAAACATATTTTAAAACCCTCTCTCCATTGTAACCAAGTTTTATTACCCATATTTTCTTGATACTCACTCTTGACTATATGGTCTTTCAAAGATTGTGATTTTCTATATGTTATTTCAGGATGTTTTTTCACCTGAGGGCCTATGGTAGGATCTCCTCTAATAAGGTACCAATATATGTATAGTTTAAAGGTCAAGATAATCTAATACGTTCAACATTAATATTCCTATGGGGTGTTATTTTAATTGTGATTAGAATCACTATTTTTAATATTTAAAAACATATGGTGTTGTGGTAACTATGACACCCTATCATCTGGTGGAACAATATCAAGATGAAAGGTAAATAAAGCAAGAGAAACAAGAAAAAAGTTTAGGAAAAGTTTTTATTTTTTTATTTCATTCACAACGAAAGATTTTACACAGCTAGGAGACTACAACCCGGAGGCCAGCTGTGTTAGTGCAAATGACAGATAACTAAAGTAAGTTTACACAGCCTCGTGGCCGACAACCTTCTGTCCGGCGGCGTGTTGCATAGAAATTAGGTCTTGTTTCGGAATTTTGTTGGTGCACAAAATGCACAAAATTGAACAACACAGCACGCAAAACAATGAGACCATCATGTACCATTAGTCCATATCAAATATCACAGAATGTAGTATATTATCTTCATACAAAACACATACCCTGTTATTCTTTCATAGTGACTCAACCCGTTGCACTTTGAGGCGAAGTCTCACAGCGGTCATCCGTCCCATCCCCCAATGAGTGCACATATGCAGTAAGGTATCCCCAGAAGTCTTGTGGTCTAGAACGCATCGGCAGTTCCTCCTCGTATGTCTGGAGCTTGTCCCTACAGCTGGACATGTCTAGCAGCCATTTGGATACAGTCGGCACCTTAGTGCTGTGCCAGCATTGTGAAATTTGCCTCTTAGCCAGTAACAGTGCAACCTCGCAAAACTTACGTTTAGTTGATTTAATGTGTGGAACTATACCCAGCAAGCAGATACGGATCGTACAATCTACCTTGGCTCCTATCATGGTGGAAACTCTAGTGGTGACTTCCCCCCAGTAATCATGAATTTTGGCGCACCCCCAGGCCAAATGTGCAAAGTCCGCCCCTCCGGCACCACATCGTTTACATCGATCATCGTCCTGTATGCCGAATTTGTGCATGCGTGCAGGAGTATAGTACGCCTGGTGAAGAAATTTATAATGGATGATTCTAAGGTTGCCATTGGGGGTAAGAATTTGTGTCAGTGCGCATGTTTGTTGCCATTCCTGTTCCGTTAAAGGGTCCTCTAGAGCCTGGTCCCATCTGGACTTAGCCCTTTCAGTAGAGTGCGGTATTTCCGCCTGTGCAGTGGTGTATAGTCTTGAGACCAGGTGTGATAGGTCTTGAGTTGTGATAATTAACTGTAGTGTGTCTAGGCAGTCTGGTTCGTTAGGAAAGGTGGGGTATAGCTCCGTAATGGCACGTTTTAGCCTGTAATGCGTGAAACTGAACATCTGTGATTTGTTCTGAATGTAAGTCAAGTATGCATTTTCCACAAATTTGCCATTGTTGAACAGATCCCCCATCCGTTCCATGCCCACCTGCTGTAATAATGACATGCCCACTTTTTCGCACGTGACCGATAGGGCAGAGTGATCATGTAAAGGCATGTCCGGTGCGTATAGAGGGGTTTTGTGTGCGAGGTGTCCAAGGTCACGCCACGCCCTAATTGTGGTGTCTATTGTGTTGATGTCTTGGGCGTGTAAAGGTTGTCTCTTGTGTGATATAATAGCTGATAGAGGGATAGGCTTCGCGTCTCCTTCTTCAATCGCAGTGTGAGTGAGGTAAGGCACCGAGTGATACCAATAGGCAGCATATTGAGCCTGTGCGCACAAATAGTATAGTTTAAAGTCCGGCACCCCGAGTCCTCCCTTTGCACAGGGGAGTGTTAATGTTTGGAGATCTATGCGCGCTTGCTTGCCCGCCCATATGAGCTGTAGTACCAGTGATTTTATGGGACGGAATACTTCCCCGGGAGGGTTAATTGGGACGTTGTTGAAGAGGTATAAGAGTTTAGGCAAGATATTCATTTTCACTATCGCGATGCGATCTGCCAATGACAACGGTAGCTGTATCCAGCGTTTTACCTTATTTTCTAATTTGGAGATCGTGGAACCGTAATTTGAGCGGATCACTACCTCGGGGTCTCTATGGTATTGCACTCCTAAATACCGTATCGGATCGGTTTGCCATTCTAACGGATACTCCGTGTCCAGTGGAGTTGTCGTATCCGTGAGGGGGATAATGTAGGATTTTGACCAATTTATTGTTAAGCCCGAGTGACCACCAAATTTGATGTATTCTCTCAGTAGCTGACTCAAGTGATCAGCGGGATCCCGAACGTAGAGCATCATATCATCTGCATATAGAGATATGTGTAGCGGCCTGGAAGGGAATTGTAGAGCGGATGATTTGTAATTCTGGCGTATTATACAGGCTAGGGGTTCTAGTGCAAGGGCGAAAAGAAGCGGGGAAAGAGGGCATCCCTGCCTAGTACCACGTTCTATCGGGAAACGGTCGGATAGATACCCATTAACTCGGACCCTGGCGCATGGATTAGTATAAAGTAAGGACACCCATTGAACAAACCTTTTGGGGAATCCCATGCGGTGTAAAATGGCAATCAGGTAGTTCCACTCAATATAATCAAACGCCTTGGCGGCATCTAATAGTACCGCCACCGCCTTCGTGTTTGGTTGAAGATAGTGTGCCAGAGCGAACAGCGTCCTGGTGTTATGGGACGTGGACCGAGTTGGAATAAATCCCGCCTGATCAGGTAATACCAAGTTGGTCATCAATGGTGAATCTTCGCAAGTATTTTGGAATTGACATTGATCAGCGACAATGGCCTGTATGAATCGCACTGGGCTGGGTCTTTGGAGGGTTTCAATAGAGCAATAATTACTGCCTCCCTAAGTGTCGGGGGCAGTTTACCTTGATCAAATGCAGCTCTGTACATTTCTGCCAGGTACGGGGCTAGTATATCTGCGTATTGTTTGTAGAATTCGTTTGTGTACCCATCTGGACCTGGCGCTTTTCCATTGGGCAGTGACTTAATCACATCCAAAATTTCCTCCACCGTAATGGGTGCCGCTAGACATTCCCTCTGGCCATCCGAAAGCCACGCTATTGCCACGTCTCTGAAATAACTATCAATGTCTGCTTCCGACGCTATGGGCTGCGATTTGTATAACGCCTCGTAAGAATATACGAAGCAAGTCAGGATATCAGTGGCCTGTGTCTGTAGCATGCCATCTCTAGATTTAACGCCCAATATTGCTGCATGACTCCTACCTTCGCAAATTTTAGCCGCCAGAATCCTACCTGGTCTGCCACTCTCGCCATAGTGTCGAGCGGAGTGTTTTTTGTCTAGATATTTTATCTCGTCGTCGACCAATGATTGATGCTCCGTGTGTAACTGTCGCAGTTCCCCCAGAAGAGTGACGTCGCGTTGGACCTCGTAGGTCCTCTCCAAATCTCTCATTCGTGTTTTGTGTTGTTTAATCTGTTGACGTATGTCACGTAGTATGCCTATGGTAGTACGCATGCACACCCCACGTATCGTGGCCTTAAAGGCTTCCCACAATAGACATGGGTCATCCACTGTCGGTTCGTTTATCTGAAAATAGTCTTTAATCGCGGTGTGAATGGTGTCAGCATAAATGGTGTCTGTTAGGGCTCGTGAGTTGAATCTCCATTGAAAGGGAGGTGGAGTGTAATGTGGTATGTTGAGTCCGAGTGATATGGGGTTGTGGTCTGAGAGCAATCTGGGGAGGACACGTAAAGCCTGTGTCCAAAGCGTTATTTGATTCGTGCCTAGCCAGTAATCCAGGCGCGACCAGCTGTCGTGACAAGCGGAAATATGTGTTGCGCCCGGCGAGTCGGGGTTTTTATGTCTCCAGATGTCCGTTAATGACAAGTCTGTCAGCATGTGTAGGAGTTTTGCTCGAGCCTGCTTGTGAGGTTCAAGGGACTGTGCAGATCGGTCTTTATCGTCCGCTAACATCACGTTCCAATCACCCCCGCATATAATGTGAGTGTCTGTGAACTGTTGTAAATGGCCCCACAGTTCCTGAAAGAATTCGGGTGCGTCCACATTCGGACCATACACATTAAGTAACGTTATTTTTTGTTCACGCAGGATGCCCGATACAATAACATACCTGCCATTCGGGTCCAGTATCGCTTTTTGTGCAGTGAAATTTATTCCTTTGCGTATCAGTGTCATCACTTCCCTGGAGTAAGAGGAATAGGTGGAAGAGTGTACTGATTCGGCCCATCGTTGGCCTATGGATTGATGTGTGTTAGGTGCGATGTGCGTTTCCTGTAGGAGTGCAATATCTATGTTACATCTGTTCAGATAAGCGAACACCCTGCGGATTTTCTTAGGTTGCGTGAGACCTCTCACATTCCATGTGAGGAGATTCATGTGTGTCCTGCCTGCGCTATCAGACCTCTGTGTCATCTGTGATGTGGGGATATCCAAACCTGCAGCGTTATATAATCAGGGTTCAGGTCGGCAAGGTCTTTCTTATGTGTAAATGTATGAAACCAAATGATCAATTGGTCAGTATTACACCGCGGAGTAACATATTCTAAACAGAACGGTCTCAGAACTGTAACAAAACCCCCACCCCTCCCACCCCCACCCACTCCAGCAACCCAATCCTGCCGAAGCCACTCACCCTCCCCAAGTAGTCCCGACAACAGATCGGGTCCTTCTAACAGCTCCATTAGTACAAAACTAGTGTGGGGAACACCCTAGTGGAGGTCCGCTAGGGGCACAACATGCCATCTAATTTAATGGATGTGGACGACTCTAATCGTGTTGGTGGATTCAAGCGTTGGAGGAAGGCATGCCCCAGATCCGCCCCTTCCCCATACTTGCATGTTCATCTCTCCCAGGCAGCCATCATATCGTAATTTGCATCATAACGTCGCCCTCGAACAGCCGCATATGCAGGCAGCATAGAAACAACAATTGTAAAGTGAATGAAGGAAAACCTCCCGCGTGTCTCTAAGTGTAAATTGCATTACAACAGCTCCAACATCCACCACCAGGGGCGGTGGGTGACATTTGAAAGTGGTGGGGCGCAAAGTGATCAGCATACAGCACCGTTGCGAGCGAGCGTAGCGAGTGAGCCCGAACCCCAAAAGGGGGGTTTGGGGGGATAATCCCCCCCAAGAAAATTTTGAAAAAAAAGAAGAAAATCGTGCATTTTCAAGCAAATTTGAGAAAGCAGGAAGGTTAATAAAGCAATTGTGAAAGTGCATACATTAATAGATGGCATAACGTAGGTAGCTGCTTATTCAGTATAACCACAGAGCTTCATACATTCCGTCCTATTATGCTCTGGTGCTGAATTCAGCATCCCACACACAACTGACTGAACAGTAGACAATTGCTCAACCTCAGTGAATGACATAAATGTAAAAGTTCTACAGCTCACTCACACCCTCAACCACCCAAAATATAAACTGCAAAGAGTCGGTGGAAACTCAACTGGAATACTGTAAGGGTCCTTTAATCCAACAGGTACCGTCACTAAGGACAACACAGAACAAATCTATAGGTCCATAGACCCATCAAAAAACAATTGACTACTGTGGCTTTTGTCTGTGGAAAGCCCAAACTGTGAAGAAAGCCAAGCATGTACTACCGAAACATCTGTGAGGCAGAAATGGCCAATTCTAATGCTCATAACATAACACTTATTTACAACCCTGCTGTTTTACTATGTAACCTTTTTCGATATAGAAATGGGGTGTAGAAGATTATGGTAGTTATAAATAGTTGAGATTTTTTGTTAGATATATAAAAGCGATAGAAAACGGAGCAAGGTTTTCTTATATATTTTCTAATGTGACTGTTAAATTTTCATTTACTGCTTGTGAGATCTTTGTCAGAGAAAGTGAGAGAAATTAATAGGGCGAATTGAGGGGAAAGTTTTCTCCTCCTGGTGTGGACTACAGTGGCACTCTCTGGCGAAGCACTGGCATTGGAGTGAGGGGCAACGTGAAGCTGTTTTTAGAAAGAAGGTCAGGTCAGATCATTGTAGGTGGTGGGTTACTGGCGCTAAAGAAATTCCCACAGTTTCAGCTTTTGATTTCAAGGGTCTCAGCAGGGCTGGCTCCCAGAAGAAATGAAAGGGTAGAAAGGGTGGAGCGATGCCAGCTCGGAGCACTGGAAGGCGTGGATGCTCAGGGGGCATTGCCTGGCATAGGAGGACTTGACAATGTAAATTCAAGCTGTCAGCAGCCGCCGCTGCGACACCCGCCAGCCCCGGGTGTCGAGGAGCACACAGCGAAGCTTCCTTTTACGTTGTTTTTAGAGCAGATGATGATGCATGGCAACGCAGGTGTGACTGGTCGAAGCAGCGTCTGGCAGCATCAGTGCCACATAGAGGGCGACAAACTGAAGCGTGCTCTTTGTAGGATATGGGGCCTCTGCAGTACAGGAGCCAAGGCAGGTGGCCGATTCCAGCCGGCACTGCAGTGCATGTGTCAGCCCTGAAGTGGGTGGCATGGGCAGTCTGGCCTTAGCAGCTGCAGCATTAGAGGTGCCCGCAATGGAGGGCGGAGGGAGAATGCTGTGACCTGTGCAGCCGCTGCAGCAATGTGTTCACCGGAGTGTGGTGCAGCTGCTGCAGGGCAAGTGCTGCCCCGATTAAGGGGGGGTAGAGAAGGGTCTGGTCATTGCAGCCATATTAATGCAGGTGTCAGTACACGTGCCATTCCTGCAGGAGGCCGCCATGGATAGTGGGATGACCTTTACAACCGCTGCAGTACAGCTTGCTGCATTAAAGGGCTGACGAAGTGTAGTGTGGCCCGTCAGCCGCTGCAGTACACGTGCCAGCATCTGAGGGGGTGTCAGGGTGTAGTGTAGGCCTTCAGCCGCTGCTGTACATGTGACAGTAGCAGTCGGGGTGTAGTGTGGCCCTCCAGCCGCCACGTGCCAGCACCAGACGGGGTGTCATTCCGCATATATATTGCAGCAGTGCAACACAAGAAGCTCTTGTGATAAATCACCTTCCCAAATGTCATGCCACTTACTCGGTTATACTAAATAGCTTGAACGGCAAAGCTTTTAAGGTCACAATTACAAAGGGGTCAGGATGGGACAGGGGCCTCTGTGCAGCAAATCAGGAGGGTTGTAAAAAGTAAAAGTACTACATCCCCACTCAGAGTATTTAACTCCTTCACACACCTTGCTATGCTGTACCAAGGGTAAACAAGCATTAGGAATGCACTAGGGCTCGGGTTTGTTTGAGTTAGAGATAATGGTACTGTAAATGGCAATGTGTTTTAGGCATGTGTTTTGGAGTGGAAGCATGTGGTGTGTGTTGGAGATATGCGTGTTGGATTGGAATGTTATCAATGGTGGCATGCTGCACTTTAACGCATTATCTTTAAAAGGTAAAGTGCAGCATAGTGCGATAGGTACAATATTAATTGGTGTGTGCATTGATGGGTGGCCTTCTAATGTAATTAAACTGAAAATATGACTCTCTCCTACATTTCTCTGAACAGGCACATTTACAAGTTCACCACAAGATGACTAGAGCAAGCATCCGAACCTCACATAAGAGATCAAAATACTTCCCACTACCCCACTATCTACAGGATACCATTATCCATGCATAACAGAGATGCAACTTAACCACATAGACAACACCTTGAGGTCTCTTTGGCCGTATAAAAGCATAGGAAAACAATATACAAATAACCACTTTATTAACCACTGGTCTTGGGTACCAGAGTAGAGTGCTACTACCCGTTAAGAGTTCCAATGCATCGTCTGGGGTACTAAGCGCAATATAAATGCAATTCGAGTACACAAATACGACAATATTAATTGTACACAATGTTGTGAAGAGGGAAATTACTACATTCATGCGGCTGCTCTTCTACAGGGAAATTTACCCCATCTGCACCCCATACAGAAACCATTTCCCCTCCACCAGTTTTGCAAGGGGTCCCTTCCCATTCCCACCTTGGAAATGTATTTACCGTTGCCCTTAACTGGAGTACAAAGCAGTCAGTTTGCAGGATGTGATGGGTAAAAGGTTTGAGAGTACCCACACAGCATTGCGCTGGTGGAAGTTCACAACATTCCAAGAGTTTCCCGCCGCAACGCCCATACCCGGCCCATGGAGTAAGAGTTTTACCTTCTCAGAATATATTACACATGGGTAAATGTATTTAAGAGTGCAGGCTAGCCTTTGATGAGGAACTAGCACAAGCTAAACAAGCCATGCTTGTGTAAGCTGAACATGGGATAAATTATATTTTGAATCGGTCTCTCTCATTAAAATAGACCTTTGCTATGAGCTAATGTTTACTTGAAAGTCACTGGCGTCTCCCATTTTCCCCTTGCATTATTATGCATAAAAATGCCGTCTTATGACAACATTCTAGAGAGGTTTCACTTTATTTGCATTGGAAGCCACAGTGGGGACAGACAGGTACAGTAATGTTGTATAACACTGATGTGGTCAGCAATACATGATTTACATATTTCGCACCATAAACCAAACGCTCTCGATGCTTGTTGCACTTATAGTTGATTGTATGGGGCAAGTTATTAACTAGTTTTTAAAATCTGTGCAAAAACTGCTCTTTCCAGGTTTACATTCATGCAGGACAGAACCAGCCTTTCATCCTACTGAGACGAGATATACCAAGATCAAGTATAAAAGGCTGCCTCAGCTCCGCTACAATACAATTCAGGTTAACAGTAACAGATATCGGTAGCAAGTGCCCAGCTGCGAAGGGCCCACGTGGTACACCATTCCTTTGTGGGCAGTCACTTCCTCGCCCAGTGGAGTTGCCCAGGGACAGGGTTTCCTGGCATAGTTCCAGATATGACTCACTGTTGGGTGCGCAGCAATGAGAGAAGGGGAACTTCACATGTCACACCTCACGCGCCGGTGTAACACTAACCGCAGCCATTATTAAGGGAGCCAAAGCAGAGCTACACAAAGAGTAAACACTTGCTGCAGCAAAGCCACTTATTAGCGGAAAATCACGGATAAATTGCTCAAGACTAGGATCGCAAAGAAACTAGATCACAAAGTAACTAGAATACACATGCAGCTTAACAACCCTTTGAAATCGGGGGTTACATTGCTGGACCCCTCTAAACACGGCAAATCGGCAATAACATATTCGTCAAAGGACTAACGAAAGGTCGACCCTCTCTCATCATTGCAAAGTGTTGAGCTCTAGTCTTACCTGACATTAAAAAGAAAACGATTTTCATTGCAGGCCTGTCACTCACAATAGTTACTCCCACAGAGCAGCACCCCATTATTTGTAGCCCTCCACGTATGTGCATTTAGGCTGCTTCTTTCTGCACCTTATTTAATTTTTTGTTTCTGCACAGCAGCATGGGAAGACTCCGTTAGCACAGCTGTTCTCCCGACTTTCGATTTAGAGCGTGATTAAAAATTAGCATGTAAATCTTGTGCCTTTCTTTTATCAGCATGGCACCTGCTTTCATGTTTCACCATTAAGTGCCTTCGATTTTATCAGCAAGGAGCCCAATGGCTGGTTATCAGCACTACAAGTACTCCGGTATGTAAAGGCTCAGCCTACGTGCACGCCTCTTGTTTCTTTTCTTCCCCTCTCTTCGGCGTCTTTGATGTTTCCCTTGTGGGTTCCTTTTGTGCGAGTTTGAGTCTCTTAACAAGTTCTTTTATTTGTTACTAGGTTATATTTTCAGCTAAGTAGTGACCACTGCAAAACAATTTGACACGCGAAACAGGACAGAGCTAAGATTTAAAGTTGGAATTGTGGTTTTAGTTTGTGCGGCATTGTGTTTCCTGTTGCCATATTCTGTATTGCTTGGAGTAGTCGATCAGCGGACACACAGACAGAAGTGTTCATTTCTCTTCTGATCGGCAGATTTTTAAATACCGAGTACAATTAAAGCCAGACTGTTCAGATCTCTGCAGTAGGGCCTGCTTTTTGTTTTTCTTTCTTTTTTTTTTATTGGTCCACCCACCGTTTCAAAAGGTCTGTTATTACTGAGCAATGACCCTCCAGTAGGTCTCTCCTGCCCACTGCTCCCTCTGCAAACATGAAACAAACAGCAGGGAAGAGAGGCATTTCCAGAACTAGCTCATCCTCGCTCTCTTAGTCTTGTTTCCAAAAGTGGCTTGTTCAGTCGTATGTCACTATGTCCGAGGAGCGTGCGGTGAGCAAAGAATATACTGCAGCTTGTTCTGGCTATGGATGCAATGCTAGCAAAGAAAATACACGTTCTTTTGGCCAACAGCGTTTTGCTATCACCGGCGCTTTAAGTTGGGTGGATTCTGCTAGTACTTGGCATGGACTGTATTAGAACTAGGACATTGAAACAGGCACTTGATTGGCCCTCTACTCTTGGCTTTCCAGATTCTTCTTTTTTATCAAGTTTATGTGCTGTAAAAATAAAATACATGCTGCTATGAAGCAGAGGACTGTTGTGGCAGTGAAAAGTTCTCAGCTCCACTGCAAGCTCACTGATTGCTCTGGGGCATGTCTGCACACACTGTGGTCCCTGCAGGCTGCCAGAACTCTGGCAGAGACACACTTCTAGGTACCGATGGGCTAGACAGTGTATTCTAATCCTTCCACCTTGCCTGGTCTCTTGACAGTGCTCTGTCAGTCCTCAGTGCCTGTTGCACACACACACACACACACACACACACACACACACATTACAGTCACTGCACTGAACTACTTTCACTATCTACTACCCCTCCTCACACACTACGCACTACCACTTTCCTACACTTCACGTTGGTCACTATATTATATCATACCCTATCCCTACAAACTACCACTGTTAAAGAAATGTACTACCATTCGCATACCTGTCAGTACCTAAACTCTCCCACCATCCGCACTCGACCACCGTTACTACACTAGATCACTACCCACACCCTTTCCCTCAGTTCTCTCACTCTAGTTTCCTCCACGTAATCCCTTGTTTTACCAGAGCACTCCCTGTCAGGGGACATCTCTGTGGCCACTGCCTCAACCCTCCACAGATGCATCTGTGCCATAAGGGTGAAAGGTATATTTGTCTTGCCTGTGTAAAATGTGCCATATGATGCCTGCATGAAACACGGCATGCTTACTTAAAATGGCCCTGTGTAACATGGGCTTCTGCCCTGCTAGTGTCAAGTGTGTATCCACTAGTCATCCACGTAAAATAGGTCTCTAACCTGCCTCTCTGCATTATACATCTGTCCTGCTTGTGTGGTGGTCACATATGCACTATTTGTGTGAAGTGCCTCTCTGTCATGTCCGTGTGAAGTGCCCCTCTGTCATGTCCGTGTGAAGTGCCCCTCTGTCATGTCCGTGTGAAGTGCCCCTCTGTCCTGTCTGTTAAATGTTCTTACGCCCTGCCTAGGGAAAATGCACTATGTCCCATTTGAAATGTACCCTAGGACTACCTTTGTGAAATTCACATGCTCTCCTATCCTGCTCTAGTGTAATTTGCGTCCACTCTACACGTGTCTAACCTGCCGTGTGGAGAGTACGTCTGTATAGTTCTGTTCTGTCTTTTGTTTCTACCTCGTTAATGGCAACGAATCTGCCCTGAGTATATGAAAAGGGCCTCCCCACTGCTGCATTCTCGACTGTCCCTCTGTTCATTTGATTGAGCAGGACCGTGCAGTTCCAGACCCTGGGGGGTTCACTATTATTATAGGCCTTTCCACTTGTGCACTTCAAGCAGGTGGCACTTGCAGACAGAGGGCATCACTTTAACTCAGCTCATACTGGCCTGCATCGCAGTCATTACATCTTACTAAAGGTGTTTGTGTTTATTTCCCCACAGACACAGGACAGGGTTTAAAAATACATTTGAGAATAAACCAGGCCGTGGGTCAACCGAGGCGACACATTGCTGGCATCTTCCGCACCCTGCAGCTCGTGATGGAGAGCGGTGCCGCTGTAAACCTAGCCCCAGCAGACTCTGGGGGTCTTTCCTAGGACCCTCTTTTTCTTCACTCATTTTCCCTGATAGGTGCATATTTTCATAGAAAAAATATCTCTTGGCTAAATTACAACAGCTTGTGTTTGGGGCAGAGCTACACAAAGAGTAAACACTTGCTGCAGCAAAGCCACTTATTAGCGGAAAATCACGGATAAATTGCTCAAGACTAGGATCGCAAAGAAACTAGATCACAAATTAACTAGAATACACATGCAGCTTAACAACCCTTTGAAATCGGGGGTTACATTGCTGGACCCCTCTAAACACGGCAAATCGGCAATAACATACTCGTCAAAGGACTAACAGCTCTAGTCTTACCTAAAAAGAAAACGATTTTCATTGCAGGCCTGTCACTCATAATAGTTACAGATTTGCTGACCAGTTCTTTTGAGCAATTAGAGAATGTTTCCTTCGAAACTGCACATAATTGCCCTCGGTTGTCAACGACATTAAAGGAAATGGATGTGGTGCGCCTTCATCACTGTTGTATTTCACGACCCCGCGCACCGCAAAATGGCCAATCACTGCATGACTACATGAAGTCACACACAGTGATTGGCCATTATGCAGTGTGTGTGCAAAACCCATGAGCGGCATCCAATAATGGATTGCCCTGCGGTGACCGGCCAATCCTGGCGCTACAAGCAGTGCCAGGATTGGCTAGGGGGGCTCAGGAATGCTCGCCCTGTGTCGCCTTCGTAAAGCCGGGGGCTGCGGCCAGCTTAAGAAAGCACCCCCCCCATGGGGGAACACTGATGCGCATGCGTGGGCAAGTTTGTGCCCACGCATCACTTGCGCGCTAGATACCTTGGCTGGCTGTCTGCTGCTGCAGCTGAGTGTGTCACACTGTCACGTGGTCGTGGACAGCCACTCAAGCTGCGCAGCAGACCAGACCAGCCCCCCTGCACTCTCCACTCCTGGATACCTCGGGTGCTTCCCGGATTCCCGGCGGCGATCGCTCGAACTTTGTTTTTAAACAACAGTCAGTCACCAGTTTGTTTTATTAATGCAGCAGCGCGTCCATGGGGCTTGTGGGGCTACGCCCCTACGCCCCAATGGACGCACCGGCTGTCCACCACGCATTCACTTGTCACTCACAGTTGAAAATGTCCGAAAGCATTAATGTTCAGATTAGGACATTAAGGCGTGTGATGCACTGAACGGTCAACACCAAGCAATCCACGGCCAACCCACAGCAACCCACGTGATGTTCCGCTATGCCACCCGCTGACTGCTATTATGGTTTAGTGTTCCATCCACGGTGTAAGCACGCTTGTTAAAGCAGGAGACAAGTAAAGAATTCCGACAGGCTGGATGCACTTCTCATCCCCCGAGGGCTACAATCAGCTAAGTAAGCGCTACGGTCATTTCAAAATTGTTTACGAGCCACCATAGTCAAATTAGCATACACCGACTGGTATTGTCATGCACGCCGCATGGTTGCCAGTAAGTTCACCTGGCAATGTCTCATCCTATGTGGGTACATATGACCGCCCCCGTAGCGACAAAACCCCTCATACTCACGCGGGATGTATGGATTGTGCCGTTTACGTGTTCATTCCGATTCCGGTTGCTGGTCATTCTGTGCATTGGATTTGTTCTGTCTCATTATTTTTTTCACAAATTCCTGCGCCATTTTAGGAGAAGCCAGTATCACGGCCTTACCCTCCCACATCACACGCAGTCTGGCAGGGTACAGCATTGAATAAGTGACGTGAAGATCTCGAAGCTTGGCTTTCACTGCAGGAAATTCTCGTCTGGCCTGTTGTACAGCTACTGTGTGGTCCGGGTAGAATTCCAGGGTGTTACCTTGGTGGGTGATAGTTCCTTTCTCTCGTGCGAGCCTTAAGATGGTATCCCTGTCTCGATAATTCAAGATCCTCGCCACAATGGGGCGCGGTGATGCTCCGGGTGGTGGACGGGGCGCAAGGGATCTGTGTGCTCTCTCTACCAAGAAAATCTGCGACAATGCATCATCTCCGAAAACATCCTTGCACAATTTCTCCACATAAAGCTCCATGCGCCCCGTGTTGGTTGTCTCCGGAAGGCCTGTGATGCGCACGTTGTTTCGTCTTGAGCGCGATTCCAATTCTTCCTCCTTAGCTTTTATCACCTCTAGGACCCGTTCCATGTTGTTGCATTTGGAAGTGGTGGAGTGTGATTCATCCTCGACTGCTGAGATCCGTGTCTCGGCCGTTTCCAGCCTCTCCCCGTGTTTCTCCAGTTTGGCCGCCATGCCGTCCATCCTGCACGTGAGATTGTCCAGCTTACCATTAATGTCTTGTAGGTTAGCTTGGATGGACAGTAATATCTTTTCCATGTTGGTGCTGGGAGATGGCTCGGCCGGTGATCCACTACCAGACCTCACCTCTGTGATCTTGGGCGTCTTCTTAGCCTCAAAAGATATTTTCTGTTGTTGTTTTTCAGGTCTCACCATCGTAGAGGACGGCGGAGTCGACAGCGTGGCGTCACGAGGCGTGGACCTGGTCCTCCTAGTGGATGTCGCCATTTTGTCTTTCTTCGTGGGACGTGAGCGCGGGAGTAGAGGTCAAATCTGGAGCGTGCGTGTGCAGGCGAGTCCCCCTGTCCAGGCCGGTGTTAATGCATAGTAGATCCCCTCTCGGGTCCGGGGCAATGTACGCGCTGAAAGAACGGAGCAGCTTAGGAGATCGAGGGCCCAGAAGTTGTTACTCCACCCGCGCGCTGCAACTTGTCATGGCGCGGTGTAGTGTTCTACGCAACTCGCCGGAGGCAGCGCGATGGCTCTTCGGGATCTGTACGAGTGCTTCCGTAATGCGAGGGTTTTCGTGAGTAGGCGCGCCACCGCAATTCATCAAGCGCTTAAAGTTCAGACCTTCCTGTGTGTCGATCGTTGCATTAACCACAGTTCACGGGTTTTCAGCACTGTGCACTAAGCAAACTCACACTCCGGCCGCTGGGCGCCGCCATCTTTTCCGCCGTGAGCCCCGATCATGAATACAGTCCGAGTGGGCACATCCGATAGACAGAGTCACTTGCCTCGACAATTGGTCGTTTTGGCTATTGTAGCTGTGCGCCGCGCTGGCTGCCTGGAGTTAGGCGCCCTACTCACAGTGCTGTAGACGCCAGAGATGCGAGTCGGAGTTCCGCGGCCGCCATTTTGGACGCCGTGAGGTCTCGCCGCCGTTTTGAATGTTTACTCCCGTTTCTGTCGATTCCCGGCCTCCGGTTCGCATTTCATCGCGATCCTGATGGGTTCCGACGCCTGGGACGATACACCGATGGCATTTTGGTGGGCTTTGGGGCGACCTGAGGGCAATGATGCAGTGGGCGTCCGGCGGAGCTGCGGTCTCACCCAGCCATTCCGCTGTGCGCCCCCTCGCGCCTCCCTCAAAGTGTAGGAAAAGTTGGCAGTGCCTCACGGTAGTAACACCATGGGAGGAATTCACAGACTGGTACTCGCCTGTCTCCTCAGGTTCTCATCATTAGCAACTGCCAACTGTGAACACAAAAATAACAGTGCAGAACAAACAAGACAAAACAACCAATAAGTGTGCTCTGTGTTAGTGACCCTCCAAGGTTACCAAATTCTACCTTAGAAATTTGGTATACCTACCATTGAAAAGGAGCTTAGCAACACTGGCTCTGATATCTTTATTCTTTGATGTGTGCCTGCTCAATTAAAAACCGACATGTTTCATTGCCAAATTTGATTTACTGGCAACTTCATCAGGGTTAGGGTTTGTGATATCTCTGCACCTCGTTTCTCCATTTATTTTACCAGGTACCAAAGTGTGTGGCCTCCAAGAGGTGCGAGCGGAGGCCATACACTTTGGCGATATTGACTGACCTAAGGCATTAATCGAGATCTATAACGGCTGGACAGGTTTTGGTTCAAGTTTCTTCTACGGGGGCGCTGGTACATACATGAATGGCAGCCACCTGCCATTCATGTATGGCCATTCATCCTGAGTTCTCAGATCTTCTAGCCACTGCATCCATCTGATATGCCCACACCACCCTCTTGAGTGACATGAACCACCCAGACTACAGGAATTAAAAAAACTATGAGACACCTTCCTCAACCTGGTACAACATCACACAACTAACTAACATACTCAAAAGGCTATATCCTTGAACTTGTGTTCTGAACATCACCAACAATCCAATGCAATTCCCCATACTCCTGGACTGATGCTTCACCATCCCTTTGTCCCTCCTCACCATCCTACCAACAAACCAAGGTCAACCCAAAAAAAAGACCAACAAATCTGATCTTTCAAGGCTTCTCCATAGACATTCTACTGCTCGAACGTATCTCTCACCCTATTAACTCCATGTCCAAAGCCAACAGTCTTTTAAACAATTTCAACACTTGTTTGGAAAACTATGTGAACACCCATGCCCTAAATAAAAAATGCAAATGCAAGTCTAAGCCTTTAGCCCAGCAGATACTTTAAAGAACTTGATGACAGTAAACAATCCATCCACAGACAAGACAGTAGATGGAAAAAACCCATGACACTGAAGACTCTCAGTTCAACACGCAGACAGCTCATCACATCTGCAAAAGAAAAGTACTATAACATCATAATAAATTAAGTCATCAATAGAAGCAGACCACTTTTTAAGACAATGAAGCATTACATCAATCCCCTGCCAGACCCACCTATTCCTCTCTCCACATAAATGTGCAATGACATCAACCTCGTCTTCAGTGACAAAATACAGACTATCTGGCAGCACATCATAAACACCAAGCTTGCTTCAACTCTTAGACCCACCTTTATCTGTAGAATCCTACAGTGGTTACCCATCAAAGCCCTATCTCCTGCAGGCATTGCCACTTCTTATGAAGATGAAGTCTTAATTTGTCCTCCATAAATGCTCACTCTGGGGATGCTCTCTCATTCTTACTTACCATTGTCAATGCCTTCCTCTCTCAAGGCATCTTCCCAGAAGCTCTCCAGACAGGAGAGATTCTCCCACTCCTAAAGAAACTTACACTTGACCCTGATGACCTCACCAACTACTTACCAAGCACTGATCTACCATTCGTAAGCAAGATCATTGAAAAAGCTTTTTATGTTCAACTACAAGATCACATTAATGCTAACTATCTCCTACATGACTACCAATGTGGCTTCAGATCATGCTGCAGCATGGAGAACGCTACTATACATACTGGCGGTAGTAACCTCCTGACTACAAATGAAGATGACTGCTGCCTCCTGATTTTGTTGGACCTCTCAGCTCCCTTCGCCACAGTCAACCATCCCACCCTCATAGGAAACCTGGAGCTTTGAAAGGGATTCACAGACAATGTCCTCTACATTTCCAAATGACCTCAATTTGTTCACATTGCACCTCCAGGTTCCAAAAGATACTGATTACTTGCAAAATCCCCCAGAATTCCATGCTGTCGTCCGACATCTTCATCCTTTACATGGTGCCAGTTGGTGCTCTACTCATAGATAATAGCATCAAGATTAACATATATGCACAACTCTACCTGAAAGGCTCCTCTGCTTCAGACTTTCAGTGCCTCAAACACTGCCTGCACACCATCCAGACCTAGATCTCCAGTGTCATCCTGAAGTTCAGTCTAACCAAAACAGAATTCCTTTCATGAGCTATGAACAACAAACAAGAAACAGCACAAAAAAGGCTCAATTACATGAACTTTGACGATTTCAAATCCCAATTTTGACTGAACGCCAAGTCACTTGGATTCATCCTGGACACCAACCTCAATTAACACATTGTCAAAAAATACAAAGACCGCTTAGTACCAGCTCTCTCTTCTAAGGAAAGTAAAAATTAATTTTAACAAGCCGTTGTACTCTCGCACTTGGAAGGTGGTAGCACACTACTCAATGGCCTCCCGGACTCCATACTAGGAGCCCTTAAGGATATCCTTCCGGCCACAGCACGTCTCATCCTGTCTTGAAGAAATATGATCACATCACCATCTTGATGGAACTACATGTTGCTCCACTTGCCAGTCTGCACCATCAGCAAAACCAACTGCATCATTTAGAAAGCCATCACTACCAGCACCGCTGCTTATCTTGAAGACACACTCACCATCTCGTGATTCTTGCCATATCCGCAGCAAGGAATCCAATGGACTAACACATGTTAAAAAGTAGACTATAAGGCAGCAGCCCTTTTCAATCTATGCATACTGGATCTGGAACAACCTTCATGTATCCATCAGGACTGCCCCAACGCTGCTCCAATTTAAGAAAGAGTTGATCCTCTACAGATCTCAACTGCTTTCTGTCTAGGTTTCTGCTATAGAAATGCCGTATGCATACTTACATACATATAAGACATGGAAGGGAGAGGAATGGCAGAATGAGGAACTCAGAGTGTTGGAGTTCCATCAATATCCCATAGATTCTTTAGCATAGAGCTATTCTGTATGTTACAGCAAGCAGTAGATGAGTCTACACACAGGTAAGTTATTAAAGATAATGGGCCCAATTCACAAACTGCATTTTGTAGTATTTAAAGCAGACCTACAGTAGTACTGCATAGTTACTACAAAATGCAATTCCTAAACATACAAGTGTAAATTTCCACCTCCTCTATTTTTTCCATGGAAAATCCTCACACTTGTAAATTTACTACTCAACAATAAATATTGGAAGGACCATGTGGACTAACTGGAGAAACAGGCATAAATACTACTAAATGGGAAGATTTAGTAAGGGTTTTATGAGGGATGTGCATCCATTAGCAAAACAGTACACCAATTGCTATTCACAAACAGCACCTCAAAAGGTACCACATCCAAAAAGGATCCAAAACAGAGCTAAATCCACTCTGGCTCTATGCTGGAATATGTCATGCACCACCCATAGCCAACCACTGGTACTCCTACACCTCCTATAGAAAAGAATGGAGGTAGGGACTTAATAAAACCCAAAAGGAAGGATTGTTAAATATTGTTAGTTTAACTACTTGAAATACAAAGCAGTTTAATTTTAAGTTAATGTGACATTATTTTGTATTAAATATTATTAAATTACTTTTAATTATTTAGAATATATCACTTTTAATATTGGTTAAGGCGTGATAATTTTTTTTTGCACTCTGGTGGATTTTGATTTTATTTAATGCTTCAGAAAAATGATTTTCATTTAAGTTAATATATTCACCGTGCATACATTTCAGATTAAAATTCGATTAAATGCTTTTGTATACATTTTTTGTTTTGTTCTACATTTAAAATAAATTAGTAATACTAATTCACATTAATATTTAACATTTAATCTCCCAGAGGTGGAGCTCTCCTAACGGTAAAGTAAAGGGAAAAGTAAAAATGTTTTTCCACTTATTTGTGTAACTTATCTTTGTGAATAACCTCACATTTCCTAGACAGTTGGGTTCAACAGACCTTTGAGTGCAACAGATAAGGAGCATACCGATGTGGAAACATGAAAATATAAAAATACATTGAGAAAAGGGAAAAGCGGGAAGTCAGGAAAAAGAAAGAAAAAAAAACCCTTTTTAATCCTAAACAAAAGACATAAATAAAGCCTCAGAATAATATAGAAATGTGTTTTAACATTAATGCAGGAAATGCGTGTTAGTAATTCGAGATAATGCATTTTACCACATAGAAAATTTGACTTTTTTGCATGAAACTCCCATTTCCATCGTTCTTTCACTAATAGGCATCAAAATGATTCGTGTTCTTTACTGTTCCTTTAATAATCAATGTTTTTCTTTTAATGCTGATTTAACGTGATAATTGAACTGAAAAACGTGACATCTTCATGAAATATGCTGTTTGCTGCAAAATGTATTACTTTTCACTTCACAATACATGGTTTCATCTTATTTAGATAGTTTTCTCTGCCACATACTTATAATGAACAAATATTAAATGAAAGAAAATGCTTGCTATAAGCCTATATTTCCATGATCTAACCAGGCGATGCTAAATGTTTGCATGAGAAACTTCTTAGATGCATCTTTTGTTACATTTTGGAGCCGCTTTTCAACCAACATCATGTCGACATGGACGTTTACCATGGTAATAGAGGAAGAAGACAACAGACGATTAGAAGATCCTTTCCCATTGATCAGGGATGAGTCAACAATTCGAGTTTGCAGCATGTTTTATCCTTTTCTTTATAATACTTGTTCATAGCCAGAGAGGCAACACATTCCATGCACTCCTTCTCTCCCATACCCACTTCACCGTGGTACTCTTGTCCATGATTGCTGTAAGCTACTACTAATGGTGGGTTCCTTATTTTCCTTACCTTTAGTGAGGAGACTTCCTATATTTATGCTGATCAAAGCTACTGCAGGGATTACTTCCTTCTATCTATTTTAACAGTTGTTACAGCAGCTGATAGGGAACTCGGCTGAGTTTTCAGTACTACTCTTGATGGGGAGTTTGACCTTCCATACATATTAGCCTTTTGCTAAATTATTACTTGCTCTTTTCCAAAATAACTCTTTTTGGGTTCTGGCCAGGATAGGTTAGGTCCTTTAGATTAAGATAGGGACTAAGTTCCTTTATGGAACGCGCTGTTATTTTGTTTGCTGTCTCTCATAACAATTTTTTATATTTCTGTGAACAGACTTATCTGACTAAACTGAATAAAAGAACAAAAATCTGAATTAATTTCTTTCATGAAAAATAAAGCTTTTAAAACTTCATCAAACCTATCTTCGTTGACTGTACATTAAATGCTGTAAGTTGATGATTATTTTAGCAATGTATTCAGGTTGTGCTCCAGTTTAACATGGTGGCAAAGACTCATTGATCAAGAGAAGAAACACATGTGAAAATTAGAGTTTCAATTAGTAAGTCTTAAAGTGGAGCTGGATATAAAAATGTAAAGAGATTTCTGTGCTCGCACATTTGTCTATTGTTATAGTTAAAAAAAAAAGAAGAAACCATTCAGGAATTTATAATGGTCATAATTCTCAATTAACTTGAATGAACTGTGCTACATGTATTGTCCTTATGCTATTGCAGGAGTAAAGGCATTCAGTGGTAACTTCAAAGGCAAAGAGCACCCTGTAAGACGCGCATAAAAGAGAAATCCAAGGAGCTTTCTGTCTCCTCAGTCAATCAGGATAGACTCTGCTTCTGTTCCCTGTTTATGTAATCTCTTCAATTTTCTTAGGTCAAATGTTCTGATTACCCATGTCCCTACATTGCCACTTGACTAGGCCATCTAAGGATAGTTGAATATATATTGAGAAATGACAACCAATAAGTGTAACCATAGAATGATGTAACTCAGTTTTCAGACTTTACAGCCGGAGACACACCACCTGTTTGTCATCCCTTTCCATTATACCAATAGACATCAATAGCTCATTAATACCTTTGATAGATATTTTCTTAACTCAAAACCTAAAAAAAACCTGTATCTTCAGAGATCTCACCTCTGGAAACCAGTTGAATACCAGGCTCCTGTCACTTCACCCTCATGCTTCCTTTTCACTCCTTACCACCATGCCAACATCTCATTAGCGCATACCTGGGTTCCAGTAGGTGACCTTCAGTGATCAGGCCCCCAGAGCTTCTCCATGGTCTATCCAGCTTTAATATCCCAACATTCTAAGAAAAGATTAAAAGACAACACCTTGATAACCTTTCCAGAAACTCTAACAGCAAAAACCAAATAAGACATTACCAATAATTATATATTTTTCTTCGCGACCAACCCTGGGGATAGTTGATGTTACAACAGGAAGAGCTCACCATTATGAAATACTCATCCACCCATGTAACCCAGAGAGTTGCTGTGCTACTCACCTTTGATTCCTCAAAAAAACATTACGCTAACAGAGCAGTCACATTCTAAGGGAAAATGCTCTAATTCCACCACTGTTTTTATTTTCTCGTGCGCGCATGTTCCTTTTGCTGCTGTTGCCCTTGCGGCCCCTCCCCCCCGCAATTCCTCCCCGGAATTTCCCCTCTCCTGCCTCCCAGCCTCTCCTCCCTCCCACCTACCCTACTTAATGGCGTCCGCTGCGCGTCTAAGGCATGCCAAAGGCAAGCCCATCTGCGCCCGTCCGAGACCCGACCGTGGCCAGTGCCAGGAACCCTGTACCTCCCACTACCCATCGCTACGACACCACCACCCTCCTCGCACTTAACCCTGGAAGTCTTAGAGAATGCCAACAGGCCTCACCGAACACAACCCATGGGCAGTTCTCCTGCCTCCACTGCCACCAAACCCTCACCGCCACCCTGGCCTCCAACAGCACTGACGCCAGCACCGGCGACACCCTAAATGCATCCTCCTCAATGTACGCTCCGTACACAAACACGCCATGGAAATCTGGAACCTACTCGACTCTCTCTTGCCCGACATAGCCTTCTTCACAGAGACCTGGACCAACGCATCCTCCACCCGACATCAGCACCGCCATCCCAGATGGATACAAATTCCAGAGGAAAGACCGCCCAACCATCCAAGAGGGAGTTCCGCCATCGCCCACAAGAGCACCCTCCACCTCACCACCACCAGCGAAACCTTCCCCTATGCCAAACACCTGCACTTCCAGATCCAGACCACCCCCAAAGCCATACTTTGAGGAACCCTCGTCTATAGACCTCCCAGCCCCGAACACCTTTCACCACCACCATCACTGACTTCATCGCACCTCACACCATCACCTCAACAAACTACATACTCATTGGAGACCTGAATTTTCACCTCAACAACCCCAGTGACCCCAACGCTACTATCCATCGTTACAACTTCGCCAGCATCAGACTTAAACAACTCATCAACACACCGACCCACAAAACAGGGCACACACTAGACCACATCTTCATGGCAGTAAACAGCATCCAATTCAGCCACACAACGCAGCCACCATAGAAAGACCACCACTGCGTACACTTTGCCATGAACAAACCGAAGGCACCCAAACCAGCCACATGCCCACCACAAAGGAACTAGAGCAAAGTTACAGATGAGAAACTTAACGCCACACTCACCCGAGACAACCACACCTGGCCACCCAACGCAAACAACGCAGCCAGAGAACTCCACATCTGGATCTCCAGCTACGCAGATGAGCTCACCCAGCTACGCAATCCCGACAGATAATGCCCTAGGAAAGCCGCCTGGTTCACCAACACTTTCCAAGAAGCCAGACGCACCTGCAGACACCTGGGGAAGAAGTGGAGAAACACAAAGACAACCGAAAACCACACCACCTACAAGGACGCCATGACGGACTACCACAACCAGATCGGAGCCACCAAGAGGAACTTCATCCACAACAAAATCCTGGCCAACTCCATCAACTCCAGGGAACTTTTCAGTGTCATTCAAGAATTCACCAACCCATGCAGCGAAGCCACAGACATCCCCCATCCCAAGACCTCTGCAACAAGCTTGGAACCTATTTCCTCCTCAAGATCAAAAACCTCCAAGACAACTTCATCGACCATCCACCAGGTGCCACAGATGGCCCCCTGCCCCCCAGAAACACCAGCCAGCCCACCATCTCCAACTGGACACCAATCATGACCGAAGACACTCCCTCAACCATGGAAAGTGTCTACTCGGGCCCCCTCCGACCCCTGCCCCCCTCACATCTTCCACAGAGCTGCGGCCACCATTGCACCCAAACTACAATGAATCATCAACACAACCTACAAAACAGGCACCTTCCCAGATGACTGGAAGCGCACAGAAGTCAGACCCTGCTCAAGAAGCCCACAGCTGACCCAACCGACCTCAAGAACTATCGGTCCATGTAGCTCCTCCCATTTGCAGCCAAAGTTACAGAGAAAACAGTCAACACGAAACTGACATGATTTATTGAAGAGAACACCGACCTCGACCAGTCCCAATCCGAATTCCGAAGCAACCACAAGCCCTACTCGCCGCTTACTTTGTCATTCTCTAGTTTCTTCCCGAGCAGCAGAGACAGTGCACAGCTTCTTGTTCTGTTACAGCAATTTCTATCACACCTTAAAGGGAAAGGCATGGAGGGTCATCATTGGAATTTGTGAGGGGATTAGCAGAAAAGAATGGTGCATTTCTTCAAACTCAGTATCTGGACACTGGTCAAATATCATGACAGCAACATGCATTGCGTCTAGCAGCTGTGACTTCATCTCTCCTAGCATCATGGGTCAATCCTGTGTCTTTACTGAAATATTAGTGCTATTGTAGAGAATCAGAGCTCAACATTAAACTCATTCAGGCCCTCTTACATGTGATCTAGAGTTACACCACAATTTTCCCTGTTCAATAATTACCACAATTGGGATTTCCAGCAATGCCAGGGATGGGGCATTACTGGGGATTGCAAGATGGTTGCAGCAGGTGAAATATCTGAGTTAAGTACTTCGGAGTAGCAGTATTCCTACTACCTTTATGATTATGATGGGGGTGTTAACTCCTTATACGAGCACCATTGGAAATACTAGGCCACTCATGATGAGTGCGCACAAAGGAATCTTTTGAATATGAATAAAAACATGCCAAACTCTACTAAGACTGATGTTACAGTGTGTTTTCCATGCTTAATACATGCTAAATGGCTAACATACATAACAAAAAACTCCATGCGCATTATATCATCCACCTCTTATTGCAATTCATGGAATGTGTTCTCAGGTGATAGCATCCACTCAGTTAGTGTTATCCAACTCATTGCCCAAGCATAAATTGGGTATATTATAGCTGAGGTTATAATGCTGGGATTATTCTGAGGAGAATTTAAACAGTAAAATTGTTCTTGACAGTGCCAAAAGGCACTACTGTAGCTTAATGTTCATCAGATGGCATATTCACGACAATTTTGGAAATTTACTCGATGAAATCTGAGCAAACTTTCAACTTTTTGAGGATTCACACAAATCCCAGGAGTAATCCAGGAATTATTTAAAACTTTTTGATTTTCTTGAGTAATATTTTCCCAATATTCTATTTGATTGGTAACAAAAAACCCTACGATTTGTGAAGGGGTTGCAAATTTGCAGGAAATTAACCAGTGGATTCTTCCCCCATTCTACTCCTATGTAGATTTAGACTTTGATGGTATCACAAAATCACCCGATGTGTGGAGAAACTGCAAATTATGGTCTAGAGTCCATGGTGGATTTCATTTCACCATACTGTCCCTTAGGTAATTTAGGATTGGGCTACAACATAGTTCTGTGGGCGACAACAGTTCTTTGAATTGCATAGAAAGTGCTAAATTAAGAGGAGAACCCATAGGTGGATTTCCAGCATTGAACATGTATTATGTTATGTTATGCTATGTTATGCTATGCTATGTTATGCTATGCTATGTTATGCTTTGCTATGCTATGTTATATTGTTATGTTATGTGATGGTATGTATGTTATGTATGCTATGCTATGCTGTGCTATGCTATGTTATATTATGTTATATTGTCATGTGATGGTATGCTATGTTATGCTACCTGGTATACGAAATGTAGCTTTTTTTTAAAAGTATTTTCAGCCACAAAATATCTTTTCTGGTGGAGGAATCCTTTCCTTAAACCACCAGGAAATGTGGGCCTTTACTGAAGTTTTTCACCCTGTTTGCTCCCATGCTCCAGACTTTCTTTACAGTAAATCTATAGATGCAAATGGGAAGGAAAAGCATTGAGAATGTATGTAAATATTACAAAGTTACAACTTTGTGGATGTCTACTACCTTACTAAAGGCCAAATACACAATCCTGCGCCCCATGGAAGCAACTCTTACCTGCTCTTACCTCTAAATGTAGTAGTGTGGAAATCCACATGTAAATGTTTGCCTGTGTAAATTGTAAATCTATCTGCAGCTCTTGCTTGTATATATATGAAGCGGTGGTAGTTGCACCTCTGATGCCTTGTTTGCACCTCTGTGTTGAATTTAGCTGACCTATATAGAAAGAATTGGACTCTTAAAACGAATGCTGAAAAATAGCTCCACATTTTCTTTTCCACGTGTGCTATACATACTAGAGTGGGACGTGTCGTGTTCATTAAGTAAAAACTAAACATATTGTAAACTATTATGCCTTCATCCCGACGTCATTCAACATATCTCTCAGCTCACCAAGAGTTGGCAAAATCTTGTGAGTCGAAAGGAACATCCTATTACCAGGTAGCTAAACCTGAAAGCTTACACCTATGTTTAAACACAACCTCATTTCTGCATGCCAACTTTAGTTCTGCCTTCCCTTTTCAAGATACAGTTCATTAAATTCCGTTTTAGTTTCCTCTCAAGAGCTTACCATTAATCTTCCCTTCAAGACTGACACTAATACTTTCTTTCAGCACAGAAACTGGGATTGAACAAAGATGTCAGCTGTGGGCCTGGCAAACGCTCAAATGAAGGCTGCTCACCCTGGAGGAAACAAATGATGATGCATGCACTTTGATTGATTAGTACATAAATTGCCGCACAAAACGAACACAGCGTCAAAAAAGCAGTTGCTGTGCATAAAGCACAGACGGCTACATAAAACAAGCATTTGCAATGCAATAGGTCTCGCATTTACGCGAGCAGTTGACATTGCAAATAACAATGGGCCAGATTCATCAAACCAAAATTTGCTTGCAAAGGGCCAGATTCTGAGAATCTGGCCCTTTGCGAGCGGTATTTTTGCATTTGGGATGCATCATCCCAAATGCAAAAATCGCAATTTTAGAAATTGCTACATTGCGATTATTTGCATTTAAGGAATCTCAATTTGAGATTACTTAAATGCAATGCATGAACTATTTCAAAATTGCGAATTCGCAATCTGGGGCCGCTATTTACCGCGAAGTCTAACTACGTGGTAAATAGCAAAAACTTAGAAAAATGCACTTTAGTGCATTTTTCTAAGTTTTATGTTACACACACACATGTCCTTGGGACATGTGTGTGCGCAACACCAGTGTACATTACCATTTCAGGGGTGCAAAGGACACCCTGGCACCCATGAAATTGCTTCCTTATTTGCGATTCGCTAATTGCTAATCGCAAATAAGGAATGACTCCCCATTCATTCCTATGGGCCTTTAGGCCCATAAGAATGAATGGGAAAGCCATTCCTTATTTGCGATTAGCAATTAGCGAATCGCAAATAAGGAAGCAGTAGAAATCGCTAAAAATATTGCGATTTCTACATGCATCCCATTTTGCGAGTCTTTAATAGCGAATCCTTAAAATTCGCTATTAAGGACTCGCAAAACATGACTTTCTTGAATCTGGGGGAATGTCTTTTATTTTTATTTTTGTTTGAAAAACATAAAATAAAAGCCATTGCCATTTACAATGCCAATAGCTTACCCCGTTAAGTGCTGTGCACGTTCAGCGGACGTCGCGTTCACTACCTCGGTAGTCCTGCGCACGTCCGCTGAACGTCGCGGCCCCGCCCGTGCAATAGAATGTTCCGCACCAGCGCGGAACGTTCACCGCAGCGGAGGGGTTAAACTCGCGTAAATCCGAGAACTATTGCATTGTAAATGCTTGTTGTGCTTGTGGTTTGCATTTTGTTTTAAGTAATTTTCAGATCTTTCTTTCAGCCTTATCAGTGGCAGTTCGATTTAAATTAAACTTTCAAGCGAATCCTGCTCCGGTAGTGTAATAATTATTATAAACATGAGTTGAGTTTAAATGGGTGTTGTCTGTAGAGGTTACCTGTCATCATTCTGCAGCTTAACAGCGCTTTAAGGTTGTGTAACCTTCTACAGATAAAGAAGTCGTGAGTGCAGAAATAGTCAGATGTTGCGATAGGAATGCCTGAATAGCACACGATAATACAAGGGGGGGCCAATAGGCCCCCACGCAAGCATGGCGGGGCCCGGCCCCTCCCACACCCCGTCCCTTTCGGGGCCGCTTGCCCCGCGCCCTCGCCCCGGAAGTACTGGTGTGCTTCCGGGGCGAGGGGGCGGGGTCGCGGCGGCGAAAGGGTTAAAAGCCTGGGGAGCGCGGGAAGCGGCCTCTTTGTGCCCGCGCTCCCAGGCTCGCTCCTCGCCCCACCGTGGGGCCGTGTAATTTTCTCTTCTTTATTTTCCAGGTGTCGTGCGGTTTCCGGCGTTGCAGATTGCGGTGGTTCGGGGACACGGACACGGAGAGCGGCGGTCGCGATTTGGCGTGAGCGAGCAGTTTTTGGAGCGGAGACACCGGGGGACCAGACGCGGGCACGGAGAGTCATCAGTTCCGAGCGGAAGCACCCGGGACCCTACGCGTTGCACAGAGGTCCGGCATGATCCTCGTGTACCAGTAGGGCCATTGCACTATACGAGGTATTTTGCGGGGTAGGGGGGGGCTCGGCAGTTAAGCAGCCAATCGAAAGAAACTGAGCTGGGGTTTGCAGAGCGCGCTAGCTGGGCATTTTAGAAGTAATGAAGACGCCTGTGAGCAGAATACAGGCGAGTGTTTTTGAAGCTAAGCAGGGGAATCAAGGGCACCGGGTGGAAGGGAGACCGGCGCTGGCTAATCAAAAAAAAAAAAAAAAAAAAGGTTGAGCATGCTTTTGGAACTGTTTATGCCCTGCTACTGAATTTACAGCGTTTGTGTGGAGTCAATGCTTATGTACTGAGGTTTTGCATCAAACAAAAAACGAACGCTGAGCAGGTTTTGGGATTGTGATTGCCCTGCTACTGAAGGGGCTGAATTATAAGCGTTTTTGTATTTTTACAGCTGTTGTGGGAAGTGCATGCATATGTAGTCAGATTTGCATCTAGCAGGGTGTTTGTGGTCAAATATTACCATATGCTCAGACAATCGGAGTAGACCTGGTTCTGTAAACGCGCAAACGAATGCTACTTGCTAAGATTTGGGATGGTTCTGACGCTGCCTTGTTTACTACCGGTACATTGATCTCCAATGTTAACTGCATAATATTTGCTTAATCCTTCAGAGCTGTTATTAGAATATAGGCATTAGTAGCAAGGAAGAATTGTTGATTGCTTGCCATTCGGTTTTAACAAATTTTCAGCCTTGTTTATTCATGCTTAGCGAAAATCAGGACGTAGCATGCTGTAACATGCACTGTGGTCGCTGCGGGCCACAATTTTGCTTTGAAAGCTCAAAGATGTGGATATGTTGCAGTGCTAAAAAGGCATATGCTGCTAGCCTGATTGATTCACTTCCTGACTTTCCTTGTCTCTGGGTAGTGGCTCATATATAGGCAACACCTTAATGTACCCTAAGGAATTCTCAATTGTCCTTTTGAACAATACATAAGTAAAAACAAGAATATTAATTAGCCCAAAAATTTGACCCTTCATTGACCAATTCATCCACGTTTTGTGCTTTTAAGATGAGTTCACATTATGCTGTCATTATGTTGCATACTTGCCTTACTGTCTATTTCCATGAGTGATGTTACTCCACAGAGCCTGTTTCAGGTGCACGTCTTTTCTGTCAGCACTACAGCTAATCTATCTCTGCTAGCCAGGTACAGCAAGAATCTCACGTGCCTATTAAACATTCTCAGGGCTCGGGGTTAATGATGCCAGTCCGGATTTTTTGTGGCTCATAACACTGCACTTATAATTGTTTAAAACCAAATTGTCTCTGCAAGGGCCCGGTGCGCCGCACAAACATCATTTCCATGGGCAGGCAGAATTGTCAGGCAGAGGCGAACTAACATGCAGTTTCTTTACAGCACTAGGTTCATGTTTTTTAATGGTGCAACAGGTGCAGTGACACAGGGGCCCAAAGTTCTGGAACTCCAGCCAAACACCTAATATTGCTTTATTTTACTACTGAACAGGCAGTTACGAGTACTGGTAGCTTGCAGAAAACAGGGCATGAGTTGAATGGTGCAGTAGGTGCAGTGGCGCCAAGTCAAAAGTTGTCAGAATTCCTCTAAACAGTTAATGTTGCTATTACATAGATAGTGGTGTTCCTATACGTTCGTATAAGTTAAACTGTTTCTGTACTAAATACGAAAGTTAAATTAATCCGACAAGTGTGTTCATCCTGCTCTCTTGAGACGCAAGCGTAGCTACCCCTTTTGCAGACAACAGCACATGAGTTGAAGGGTTCAGTGGCGACAAATCAAAAGTTCTCAGAATTCCTCTAAACAGTTCATTTTGCTATTATATAGGTAGTGGTGGATAGCCAACGAAAGCTGAAGAAAAATGATAGGCTCAACTCCTTTCGGTATAAAGAGCCACAGTGGGATAATATTTGATGCTAGAAGTGACGTGATCAGTCCAGGTCAATTTCGAATGCCCAAAGTGGATGTATTAATGTTTACACGTTTATATCAAGTAATGTTTGGCTCCAGTTTGGTGGAGAAGTGTGGCTCAAATGGTTGGAGTGGCAGACCCTGATGCAGAGGTCTAGCCCGGGACCAGGAGTCAACTCCCCGTCTTGGCGGGTTTGGGCTCAAGTTACCAGCAACTGCCAGCCTCTGATGTTCACGAATTTTCATTTAAGTAGAATAAGTGGGGCAGGAAAAGTACTATCCCACATCCTATCACACCTGTTTACAATCAAGTAGGTCCAGTGAATTGTTGACCAGGGTGACCACCTGCTACTGGGGATAGCAATAAGGCAGTGGAATTTTTTAAGTAGAATAGTGTGGGTAGGTAAAGTACTATCCCACATCCTATCACAAGGCAGTGGGACTTGTAAGTAGAATAGTGTGGGTAGGTAAAGTACTATCCCATATCCTATCACACCTGTTTACAAGCAAGTTGGTTCAGTAAATAGTTGGCCAGGGTGACCACCTGCTACTGGGGATAGCAATAAGGCAGTGGGGCGTTTAGCTCACAAATTAATCAAAAGGAGGGTTCAGGGCCACAAATAATTGCCTGCTGAAATTGAAAGATCTTTATCTCTTTCTTTAAAGCAAGAATGTCCAATGTAGGCCCAGGAGGGCGGTATCCATGACAGATCTGCAGGATAATCAACACGCTTTAAAATGTGTTATATGGAGATGCACTGTATCTAAATGCATTAGATATGTTAATTCTAATTTCAGAGATGCTGCCCATTGTATACCTACATTTCGGCAAGAACATTTTAGATGATCATTTTTCAGATTGGTTGAGTGCAAGGAGCATAAAAAGCTGACCACATGGGGTGAAATGCTGTGACATTAGGATGACAATTACTGTGCCCTTGTTTTTCCTTTCTGACTCAGCGACAAGACAGTCGTGGTTGCTATCTATTTGGTAAATAGACAATGTAACCATTAAATTGCTGGGCGGGCACTGTCATCTGATCCCTGTTTAACACCCTCCTTGCACTGACCCCGCCACCCCACAATATTTCTCACTGGGTGCGGGAATTTTTTGTTGTTTCAGAACGTCCTCACTGTTCATAATGAAATAGATCCTGGCTGGTTCAACAGGAGTGATCTTAGTAAACAATATTGTGGGTCCGCTTCACCTGGGTGTCCGCCCCCAGACCAAGCTAATGCTACTTACAACGGTAACATGGCAGAGTGGTCTACGTAATCGACAATACTAGTTCAGGGTGACCGGGGCTTGCTGATTCAAGTTACACTTGCGTGCGTACTTGCCTAGGTGGTAGGCCTCGATTCGATGACAGGACAAAGCTATGAAATGTGTAGCGCAAGTTACCAGGCACAGTGCGATTTAAGCCTGGTTACAGTGGTAAAAAACCTTTGACGCCCCCGGACCAAGGTAATGCTACTTACCAACGGTAACATGGTAAAGTGGCCACGTAAGGGATATATCTATCGGGAATATGGACAATACTAGTTATGGGTCACTTGTGTGCACTTGCGTGTCTACTTAACAGCATTTGGCACTAAATTCTTCCCCCCCTGTTTTATTGCCTGAGTAAGTCAGCCGTACCAAATGTCAGCCAGGAAATTGCCATTCCATAGTATGCCTGTTAGTTTCAGGTCATTTTATCAGAGGACATATAGCACGCAAAGGACTCACTATAGTAGAGTGGATCTAAAGAGGATGGTCGTGACCATGCCTAAATCCCATCTCTGATACTGCTGGTGCTCTTATATGGGCAGGAGGGTCGGACAGATTTGCATATGACCAGGGCTGAACTGGGGGAGGCAGAATGGGTTAATGAATGGTAACACATTAAACCCTGATCTGTTGAAACTAATGTTGCATCATGATGTACGAGAGGTGGCGGTATACTATGTATTGATTGGAAAATCACGGGTGGCACCCGGTGGGCCACCTGTTACATGCAACCTGTTAAGGGAATGATGCTCAGTTTGTGCTCAGTTGGTATCATAACAATAATATATATAGGTTATGGTTGCCCCTTAGTTATATTACGCATTACCATTGTCAGCCACGGTCGAAGCCAACAGTCAGGCGCGAGGGGTTCTATACTTAGTATACGTATATATCATCAAGTTGTGGTTGGGTGGGTGCTAATCCTATGCTTAAAGACTTGGATGCGGCATTGGCAAACAGACTGTTCCTTTTAAACTGATAGCCTAATCATCCTTAAGGAGTCATGAGGGCGCTATGGTATTCACTGGGGACTCCATGCTTTGTGTCACTGAACTGCACACTGGGTAGTATTCGTTAATGAAGGCCATTTTTACAGGGCACTCTTCGTAACACTAATCCAGTCACGCTACAGGGGACGCAAACTGAGGCTATGCTTAACACTTGTCGGAAGTGTGTATGAGTATGCATCTGACGCTAACAGTATCTCAAACTTAGCAAGTGATGGCAATGTAAGACTAGCACGTGTACAGCAGTTATCGCCAGAAACACTAATGGTTTGTGTTTATCTTTTCCATTTATGTATGGCTGGGTCCATGGTGGATATCTGGAGTGCTCCACATCACAACAGCGGCTACGGGTGGACAGCCCAAGGGATGCTTACGTCAGGTAGAGGATGACAAGCAACAACACAAGCGTGATGGGCGAGCGATCAAAAGACGCAGGAGGTGCCAGCACTGATTTGATTGTGTATGGTGTGTAAACCCTTGATTGGGCTGGTCGCAGTAATGTAGCAGGATGTTGCTTCACAAAAAATGGCAGTATTTGCCTTAACAGGAAATTGTATACTTACAGTAACGGCGCCTGTGCACGCAGGGCCACCAGTGTCAGCATGGTATATGCATAGAACAACAATTGGTAGTGACAACGGTAGAGATGGGACAGTACACAAGGGTGTGCATTCCTAGCCTCGGCAACCCCAGGAAGGATAGGCCTATACAACGCCTCATTTCCCCTGTTCAGGAAGTGGGGACTTCCATAGTAAAAGTAGTACCATACACTTAACACTTTCCAGAGCGTAGTGGCTAGGTGTGGATGGTTAGCAGACTGTACAGTATGCCAGTGGGAAGGGTAGAATGGTAGTACCAGGATACCCCCGGTCATAGCATCTGCAGGGAGCCTCGAGAGGCGTGCCCCCACACCCTCATTCATGTTAGGACATGGGGTAACGATGATAGGACCCAGACTGCACCATAGGGGGGGCTCAGTTTTCCCCAGGCTGCACGTAAAAGGGGGGGGGGGACGAGGCGAGTGCAAGGAGTCACTCGGTGAAGAATCACTCGATAAAGAGGATCAACACTTGGTTTGAGAAACTATTTCATACACATTAATCGCAGAATATCCCACAGGGGGTCATCTCGGGACCAAGTAGACTAACAGTCGGCTGATAATGAGGGGTTGACGTTTATTAGAGGCTCTACTCACAGGGTGGGGGGTCCAGTGGACAGAGTCGGGGATGCCCTAGGGATAGGGAACTAAATAGCAGGGGTAGAGGGTTTTTTGGATTAGGAAGTTATGACCTGTCAGTGTAGGCGGTTTGGGGGGGGGGGCCAGATAGTCGGTAAACTACCTGGCCTGTGGCGGTAAGGTCATTAATCGGTGAGCAGCATTTTAAGGTCCTTACGGGGGGGCGGACCCATTCACGAAAGGGGCCGCCCGCGGGAGGGGCCATTGGTCTCTCTCAGAACTTCAGGGGCAGGATATGATATCCCGTTTTAAAGGGTGCGGGGGAGGGAGTCTACGCTTTCCTCAGGCTGGTAGCCACCCCTCACAACACTATGACGTCACTAAGGTGCGCGAGTGTCTGGGCCCTCCTGTTATGGTTAAATGGAGTTCAGGGAGCGCACGTGGGTGTAACGTGCCCTGGGTTGCGCATGCGCATCTTCAACGTGAGAGCGCAGCTGTAAAAGGATCTGACACCGGTTGGCGACCTTGCCGTAGGACTTTATTAAAAATATTAGAATGCAGTTTAATTTTCAGGATGATTAGATTACGTTAGGAAACACGCTGTACTAGCTATTTGTTAAGGTTAGCCCATCATACCATGTCGAAACGGATGTCAATCTAATCTTCTGAAAAGTGTGCATTTTAATAATTGTCAGAAATGTTTATTTGATTAAAATTTTTGATTTATTTTTATATTTTAATAAATACGGCCAGGGGGGGGGCCCCGTACCCCCCCTTGACTTCCAAAGACCCCCATGTGTCGACTGGTTGAGTTGGGTAATTCAGTCAGTGTTTTTAAGGGGGGAGGTGGCCGGCAGTCCAAGACCATGATACAAGGGGGGGCCAATAGGCCCCCACGCAAGCATGGCGGGGCCCGGCCCCTCCCACACCCCGTCCCTTTCGGGGCCGCTTGCCCCGCGCCCTCGCCCCGGAAGTACTGGTGTGCTTCCGGGGCGAGGGGGCGGGGTCGCGGCGGTGAAAGGGTTAAAAGCCTGGGGAGCGCGGGAAGCGGCCTCTTTGTGCCCGCGCTCCCAGGCTCGCTCCTCGCCCCACCGTGGGGCCGTGTAATTTTCCCCACCCTCCATCCCTTGTTAGCAGACCTTGGGGCCTGGCAAATGGTAAGAATCAGGTTTGTCAATGTGCCGGACTATAGGTTTAGGGGGTTTGATCCAGTAGGCCTTGAATTTCCCGTTTACTGGAAGGTAGAACAGATGTAAATATTTTGTGCAGTGCCGTGATATTTAACTAATTCTCTCCTTAGGCCTTTTTCCCGCTTACAGGAGTATCTGTATATGTATATGTTTTGTGCTTTGCTGTGTATTAACAATTTTCTCCTTAGGCCTTTTTCCTTTTAGAATAGCAATGTCGTATTTATTATGTGTGTCTGGCGGTAAGGTCATTAATCGGTGAGCAGCATTTTAAGGTCCTTACGGGGGGGCGGACCCATTCACGAAAGGGGCCGCCCGCGGGAGGGGCCATTGGTCTCTCTCAGAACTTCAGGGGCAGGATATGATATCCCGTTTTAAAGGGTGCGGGGGAGGGAGTCTACGCTTTCCTCAGGCTGGTAGCCACCCCTCACAACACTATGACGTCACTAAGGTGCGCGAGTGTCTGGGCCCTCCTGTTATGGTTAAATGGAGTTCAGGGAGCGCACGTGGGTGTAACGTGCCCTGGGTTGCGCATGCGCATCTTCAACGTGAGAGCGCAGCTGTAAAAGGATCTGACACCGGTTGGCGACCTTGCCGTAGGACTTTATTAAAAATATTAGAATGCAGTTTAATTTTCAGGATGATTAGATTACGTTAGGAAACACGCTGTACTAGCTATTTGTTAAGGTTAGCCCATCATACCATGTCGAAACGGATGTCAATCTAATCTTCTGAAAAGTGTGCATTTTAATAATTGTCAGAAATGTTTATTTGATTAAAATTTTTGATTTATTTTTATATTTTAATAAATACGGCCAGGGGGGGGGCCCCGTACCCCCCCTTGACTTCCAAAGACCCCCATGTGTCGACTGGTTGAGTTGGGTAATTCAGTCAGTGTTTTTAAGGGGGGAGATGGCCGGCAGTCCAAGACCATGCAAGCTGGCGTGGCTGTAGCTCCTAGAAGCCTGGATGTGGTGAATAACGGAGCCAGTCCTGCAGGGGCTTCTTATTGGCTGTGGAAAGTGTATGTCGCACCCTTGCACTATCTGTCCTTCAAGGTGCTACATCATATGAAACCTAACCTGGTCTCTGCCTTTACTGTGCTTGGCCTGCCCCGCTGCTTGGTGAAAGGCAAAGCTCTTCGACATTTCTTTCCGTTTTGTGTTAGATTTGCAGTTTACAAATGTAAATTAAGACAACGGCTACTCAGCCTTAATTCCTTCAGAGGTTGAAAAGCTGAGCACTGTTGAACTGGCCAAAATTGTCGTGCTATTAAGTGTTCTGTAAATTGAGTTAACAATGTGATTGCTAAACATGTGTGTCCTCGCACTGGCATGAATTGGAGATCAGCGGTGACTGTCATCATGGGGCGTGAGCCCCCTGGGTCCTACTAGCCCAGTCAAACCCCCCAGCTTCAAGGATGGGGGCTGCTGGGGGTGAGCGCTTCAAATGGACTGTGTGAGGTGTGCACACCCTTCGCCCTCGGGGCAGAACACTGAGGTCACTGCAGGCTGCTCATGGCAGTGGTCTCCGGCCGTGCCCTAGGCGTAGGCTAACATGTCGGTCCCTTAAGAAAGGAGGAGAGGTGGAGCTTTCTGCGGGCTGAGGCTAACTACTAGTGCATCCCGCCCACTCCCCCCACCACCACCCTCCGTGGCGAGTAGTGTCCCCCGTGACCGCTTGTCAGCAGCTCTATGCAGTGCAGGCCTTAAGCGTGGACTTGCATGAGAGCCTTTTGCAATAATGTTTATGGGCTCCTGCGGGGCCGACTCAGCGCTTAATCATTTTTAAGTCTGCACCAAGCTGGGTTATCGCACCAGTTATTTACGCTCCCAGAGCTGCTTTGGATTTGTAAAGCGCACTGTATAAATTGGCTGCTCATTAGTTAAAAACCAGGAAATTAAGTGGCTCATGAACATTCCGGCAGATTTGGACATTGTCTCCGTGACTTGAAGTGAGCTCTCTAGTCTGGGGTTGAAATAAGAAGTCTAGCTACTTGACATTCTTTTTTTCGTTCTAATACTGGGCATTTGAGACAATGAATCGAAATGAGTGGTGCGCGCGCGCACCACAGCAAGCAATCTGTTTTCAATGATCGCGCACGCATCTGTGCATGATAATTGAAAACCGATGTGGCCTGTGCGGGTAACTGCAAGCAATAGACCGTGGGTGGAGCAAAGGTGGGACATATGCCCGCCTTTGCCCAATTGCGTGCTGTCTTTCTTAAAAAGACGCACGCAAAAGCCAATAGCCTGTCACGAAAACAAAATCACACTCACGAGCGTGTGGTGAGCTTTTCAAAGCCCTGTACTGATGACAATAAGCCTCGCAGAGCGAGGAGCGCATGCGCGCTCCAGCGCTAGGTCTGCGAGATCTAAAAAGGCACACAACGCAGTGCAGCCCCAAAAGAGGCTGCACTGTCTGACAGGAAGGTGCAGGAGAGTGCCATATGCTAAGGTGCATGCCTGAATCTAGCATAGATTTTGTACAGGAAGGGTGCACTTCCTGTACAAAATACCATGCCTAGACAAGTTCAAAACCATTTCTTACTTTGAGTGTGTGCTGCACAGTGCAGCACGCATGCAAAGTTGGAAAATCATGGAGAAACAATGTTTTCCCCTGTTAGCACCTCATTTGAAGTGTCATTAACTTTTGGCACAAAACACTGTCTAAAATTCTTTGTGGATACAGTTTTGCATCAACGCCCATGTACCACCCATGTAACACCTATCCATGCAGGAGCGCCCATGTACCACCCATCCAACGCCCCCTAGCTTTGAGCTACTTTTAGGGTGCTTTCCAGCAAAAAACATTTTGCGCTAAAAAGTAAATTCCACAAAAAACATTTTGCACTGGTTAATGTCACCTTTGTGACGCTAACTCAGGAAACTCTTTGAAAATCTGCCCCTAACTGTTTTGTGACCCCCCGCTTTGGATATCGGGGTTACCTTTACCCTCACAAAGGGGCCTATTCAACAGAGCATTTTTGAGTATGCAAAGCAGTGCTCCTTCAGTAATAATTTATGTACTCACAAATGATAATCACTAAGGTGGAGGCCGAGATCTTTTGCTCTTCTGTCTCTCATGTCTGGAGTTCTCCGCCACGAGCATAAAGAACTCCGCATAGTTAACCATTTTTGCTGTAATGTAGGAAGAGCATGGAGGAGTTACTGGAGAATGGGGAATATCTAGTATTAAAAAAAGGAAGAGTAAAGGGAAAACTAAGAAAGGGAAAAAGGAAGGACATGAAAATACAAAAACACATCTACAAAAGTGTAAGGCAATTGCTATTCACCATAATAGCATCCACATCTGCTCCAGTACTACAAGAGCACAAAAGCTCTCATCTTTTCCAGCTGTCATGATCCAGGCCACCCTCCCCAAAGCCACTAGGGTCTGATTTCTAACCTTGATGCACAGACTTAGGGTTCTATTTACGAACTTCTTTCGCAGTGCAGAGCAGCAAGTCACCTTGCTGCGATGCACTGCAGGACAGGGAAAGGGCAGGAATGCACCATTTTTAGGGCAATGCAGCGCATTTCTGCCTTTACCCCTGTGCTAACCCCCTTTTGGCAGCCTAGTACCAGGGCAGGCACCCATTCACCATGGTGCAAGGGTGCCTATGTTGAATGCAGGAAGGGAGACCTTATTCCTCTTTCTATGTGTGCTGCAGAATTTAGAATGTGTGCTGCAGAATGCAGAATGAGCACACATAGAAAGAGAAAGCAACGAGGAGAAATAAAGATATGTCTCCTCGTTATGTCCCTCCTACGAAGGCGTATCTTTTTGGCGCATTCCCAGGTCTACCAGGTTTGATAAATCTGGGAATGTGTCAAAAACCATGGGAGTTGGGTGGGAGCACCCACGCAGCAATACACATAGAGGGGACTGAGGGGCTTTTTGGGAGCGGTCCAGATTAAGTGCCCCGAAGCAAGTCTACAAAAGAAGGTTCTGCTGTTCCTCAGGAATCTGAGTCAGAACACAATGGAATCACGACGAACCCGACCAGATAGGTTCAAAGTTGGGAATCCAAATATTGGATTATAATGCCCTCACACACCCAGTTGGGTATCATGCTTCATCATTGGGCTGCTCCTCGTCGGGTCGGCGGTGCAATACCTGATAGGCTCCCAATAGTAGGGGCACTTTAGCGGAGATCGTTTTCCAACAGCCGTATGCGGAAGTGGGGGTCAGGAGCCAGAAATGTGTAGATGTATAGGTTGAGGGTGATTCTAAAATGGGTTGGGAGTACCAGCGACATCAAATTTTATTCAATAGGTCTCTTACCCTAAGTAAAAACAGGCAATAAGGCGCTCAACCAAACTTATGTTTTGGAGTAAGCATACTTATTGGTGAAAGGTCAACATGTTTCTCGCTCAAAGTATAATCTACAGGCGATTCGTCAGGACCAAAATAATGAAGACTATCTACAATTTAGAATTAGTGACGTGGAAGTATACTCACATCAACCAAGCAACTACCTATTAGTGTACCTGATAGTACTGGAACTACCCAATGTTGCGGACTAACCAGGCATCAGCAGTTCCCGGTAAGTTGTACATGAGGAGTTCCTTATGTAAGACGTGCCAGTATCACGTAGTCTCTCGACCTACCCTCTCCTACAGGGTCCGGGAGGTCACCCACGCAGCACCCATGGAACACCTTTCCAGGGCAGAGTAAGGCAACGCAGTGATTAGCGCTTTGTTGCTTTACTCCAGATTGATGGAGCCACTGTGGGTCACACAAAGCGGCCCTGTGTGGCATCATAAATCTTACATAGTACATTTACCACATTGTGTGGTGCAAACGCAACGCAAACCATCTCGTAAATAGTCCCTTTAATCCAATACACCAGCACAAATTAGAAATCCAGATGGCCTGTGACCCATACCCGACCCACTAAGCAATGCTGTGAGGGTAGTGTTTTCTGGTCATAATTAGTCCCTCTAGATAAGTTCAGAGACAGAGCGAAAATCCAATCCCTCTTTCATTAATAAATATCACACTCAAAATAGCATTAAGAAATATGTGGTAAACATATATATTTTTTTTAAACCCAACTCTAGTGCATAAAATATGAATGGTAACCATAAATGCAGTGGTGCATGACATGGCCAGCGACTACAATGTGAACAGTCGTAACATGGTTAGTGCATTCCTAACATCATAGCACCCTCTTGCTATTTCCAAGTGCTACGCTAAAATTTAGCAGAAGCATACAATAGCAAGCCTATAAATCAGTTTTTTTAAGGTGGATCACACAGCATTCCTTTCTCAGTGGGAAATAGCTGTTTATCTTTTCTCTGTATAGCACATAAAGAGATCCAGTAGGTGGCATGTAGCAAAGAAAAAGATCTATAACTCACATCCTAGGGACTCTTTCCTATTTAGGACAAAAGCTCTCACCCACCCAGAGGTGGCATGCTTCATCGTTGGGCTTCTCCTTACACCATGAAAATCAATTCAGTGGGGTAGCCTAAAAATTACTTGCCTATACATAAAACAGGAGGCAATGGAAGGAGCTCTTTGAAGTGTTTTGTAGTTCAATGATGTGCCCTTGATTACCAACATGCATATATCTGGTGGCTATAGGGCCACATTTGACTGAAAGGTATCTGACTTCCTTTTCCTGACACAAAGTGAAGTTAATGTATGCCAAATGTGTTTACTTTGTTAATTATACCAACAAAATGCAACATACGATAAAGATATTAAAGAAAACATAGGTGTCCCTTTGACAGCTAGGTGTGGGTGGGGTCTATTCTCGTTTTGGGGAACAGATGCATGTTTAGTTCAATAATCATCCCCAGACCCTCTTGTGGTTGTAGCTATTTTCTATAACAGCCCTTGCCCAGACATGATAAGCAATGCTGGGCTTAAGGCTTCTCTGGGGGGGTCTTGGAGCACCAGAGCAAACCCGATTGGGGCTGGTCTGCAGCAAACAGCAATGATCTCTGGCCTTATAATGCTGTTGTGAAGGCTTTCCAGACTATGGCCAAATACAGGTTTTTTTAAGCATCTAATAACCCATTTGTGTCTCATGGTTATAGGTTTGGCCACACTAAACACCAAATAAGATCAAATATGTATGGCGGTGAATGTGTCAATTCAATTCACATGTTGACATTTTAGGCTCTGCTGTAAGCGTCCATTTTAATATACCAGTGACCATAATATTAACACCTTCAATGCTAAAGCTATTCTCCCCTGGTGCTGAACTCTTCATATTTCCATTTTTAATGACGAGCTCAGCTCGTCATGAGCACACGAGCAGTGTACTTCATGACGAGCTGAGCTCGTCATGAGCATGGAAGGGGTTAACAATGAAATGAAAACAATGAAAATATGTCAGCCTAGAAAAGAAGGCACATATGGTGCTTGCCTAAAACTTCACACTTTCTAATAGAAAGAGACAGGGTTTGCAAGCCAGCGTAGATAAACTAGAGGGAGTTAAAAAGTGCCCTGTCACATTGTTCATGACACAACTGAGAGAGCGCAAACTGACCTAAATGTATGAGTACATCACACTTACCTGTAGTAAGCACAAATCATGAGGAGAAATGCCATGAGTGCTAATAGTGTCTGTAATTATATTCTGAATGTATAGCTAATGTAGAGATTTAAGTAGAAGTGGAACTAATACAGAAATGTGTGACACTATATGATTTTAGTAGATGTGATTATTTCTGAATTCATGTCGTGTAGCTGTTAAAATGTAAGATGGTATGTGGTTAAACGCAGAATGTGGTAGGCCTCAGGGCCAGAGCTAAAAGGGAAGGTGTTTCTTTTCACGACATAGATTGTATTAATGTTTTGGTCATTGCATTAAATGGGCCATGATTTTAGAGATGTTTACTGAATAATAGAATAAGAGTATTAACATGCTTTAAATAATGAAGAAGTTGAATGCTATAATCATGATGAGAAATATTGTAGGCCTGAAATGTTTTAACATTGATTTACACGTACATGTCTGGGCCAAGAAATGTTGCAAGCCTTTTTGGAAGTCTATGAGAGTTGGGTTCTTGGCTGCAGATGTCTGTCTGCAAGGAAAGGGGGGATCCAATTATAAGTGAATGAATAGAGGTCTGTTCAGTAGACGGCCCAGACATGGAGGAGGGTTCCGGAATGTTTAAGGGGTATCAGCGGGCCGGAGAAGAGTCTGAGAAGCAAGGTCAACTCTAACGTATGAGGCCCAATACAAAGCATCATGGAAAAAGCCAGAAGCTACACCACGTGAGGGGCGTCTCGCAAGGGGCGTCTCAAATGTTGTTGACTGTTTTGTATTAGGGACAGCACCCCTGGGTGGAGTTAGAGCAGATACCTGAGGACCCTTTAGAGAGCGGATGGGTAGGCAGAGAGGGGTCATGACTGGAGAACTATAGGTTTTCACCAAGAGACTTAGAGTGAGTGACTTCCCTTGGGGGTTATTCACTGCTGACACCTTTGTTAGGTTGGGACTTGGTTAAGTAGGGATACCATCTAGAGCAGGGTAGGGACAGCCTAACCTGTGCGTTTTCCTCCAACTTAAATGAAGGAGAGATATGCGTCAATGCTGATAGCTTTATTATTCTTAGAACTTGTGTTAGTGATTTCCGTTGCTCGTCTGAGGGCTTTCCGAGAGCACATGTATGTAATTGGACCTGTGTATCTCGTGAATCTCATTCTGAGATGCCTGTATTTGCAGCTTATCATATCCTTACAATAAACTTTTGAAAGCTAGAAGTTGTTTGTGATCTTTGGGAGCAGAGTCCTTTATTGGGTGAACTGGTTTGGTAACAAGGGGCACCTTCTACCTCCAAGACAGGCAACAAAGGTTCAGTCGACCAGATCGAGGTTTGGATCAATAGTGATGAGGTATCGATCAAAATCTCGCCCTTCCAGTTGGTAGCAGAGGATGGTTGCCTTCTTGAGGACGGTGACCTAGGCCAGGTTAGCTTACCCCAAGGCCCCTAGAGATCGATGATCGGAAGAACAGCCCGCTGAAGAAGATCCGGATGACGTGAGACAGAAAAGGCAGCAGTATCGGTCGAGAGTGAGTATAAAGGGTTATGCGTGTTAGATTGCGGTGTTTTGTATTGTATCTATGTTGTAATGTCTGGCGGAGTTGAATGTCTGTAGAGTGACTGTGGAACAGGTTGTGAGCGCGCGCAACCGGTGGAAATCTTAAGTTCAAGGAGAGCTTAAGTGGTTCGGGTGTATCGGACACCCAGAGTAATTGTTAACTAGTGTGAAGGGGGTCATGAGGTACCATTGATCACCCGAAAGACCGAGATAGGGGGACCGTAAGAGTGAGTGCGTGAGTAACGGACGCTGGTCGGAAGTTACTGTGTGTGTAAGCAACCTATCAGAGAGACGATAGACATTTCGTCAGTTGTGTTGACAATTACATATAGACTGTGGACGTACAGTCGAGAGAAGTGACCGCTTGGTCGGAAGTAGTCATTTTTCGGTGTATGAATGGGACGCATGCATAACCGGGAGACGAGTTGAGAAAGGAGGGGTGCTGCTGCGAAGCGGAGAAAAGTGACGTCAGAAAGTGTCGCGACGTGATTGGCCGACCGGAGAAAGACCGCGCTGTGATAGGCCAGCTAGCAAAGACGTCAGACAGGGTCGCGACGTGATTGGCCGACCGGAGAAAGACCGCGCTGCGATAGGCCAAGCTAAGCAAAGCCGCGACAGGATTGGTGGATTGTCATCAGGAAGTAAACAGAGTAGCGAGGCTGGATATTGTGCGCATAATTATGAAGTGTTTTAAATGGCTGAGAGCGGTGTTTAAAAAAGAGAAGCGGGGATCGTATGAAGGGGAAGAAGCCCCGCCGGAGGGTACGCCAGCTCGTTACATGGCAGTGAATGTTGGGCTGCATACGATCCTTTGGATTTCAGAGTGGAGTAAGATTACGGAAGGAAATGAGGAACTGACGTTCCCGAAGTACGGGACGTTCAGATTAGAGGTGTTACATCGATTAAAATCAGTCATGACCTCATTGAGACCCTTGCCTAGACCGACCCAGTTTGAAGCTCTTGAAGCATGGATTAGGGCAGCGCATGAAAAGAATATGAACAGACGACAAGAAAGGGTGAAACGATCGGTAAGGGCAGTACAGGATGCCAGGTGGGATGCGGATGCTAAAAGATGGAGAGTGCATAACATGGAAGTAAATAAACTATACCCGGTGTTAGAGGTGCCCGTAAATAAAAGCCCCCTAGAAGAAGATGATGAGAGCGAAACAGAGGACAGCCTGATAAACAGATTATTGACAGACAGGCCACCCCCGTATAATAGAGCAGGGGGAGAGGTCGAGCATACAGAAGGAGAAAAGGGGGGCAATGCAGGAGAGCATAGACCGCTTCCCAGTTCAGAGTGGGATCCTGAGGCAAAGAAAGAGCTGTCCCAGCCTAGTCAGGTGCAACAGGTAGTCGGGAGGTTTGTGGTACAAAGAGCGCCGGAAACGGAAAGCGCCACATCCTACGCATTACCAGATGCACTACAGGTACCTGTTACCATAGGTCCTATAATATCGATATATGACCAAGAGAGAGCAAGAGGGGAAGAACGGGTACGGAAGGACAGAGAAAGAGCAGAGAAGGTAAGAAGGAACGATACGATCAATTCCCCAAGTCAGATGCCGATACCGAGAGAGTGGAGCACCCCGATGCACACAGCAGGGGACCCAGGAGGAGATCCTGGGGGCCCTAGATGGCCAGTGGATCTGAGGGGATCTGGACGAAAATCCTTTCAAGAGCTAAATGAGTACATGAAGCAGTGGGATGAGGCAGTGAAGGCTCAAAAGAGCATCATAGCTGCGGAAGCTGAAAGGGAAAGTCAGGACAGCCGAGCTCGGACTCACTGCGGGGCTGGGGAGAGCAGCCCGGAGTGGGACTGTAGAGAGAGAGATAGTAGGGGAGTCACCCATTGGGCCCGGAGTGGGAATAGAATAGATTTGGAAAACGGGGGCCCCGGGAGTGGAGGGGTGGCGTGCCCAATACTCAGTGAAGGGGAGAGGAGAGCGCAAGAGTACAGAAACAGCTTTAAGTGTCCACACTGTGTGCCCGGCACCAGAGAACTGAATGGGAGTTGTGAGAGGTCGCACCATAGTCCCTGTGATGACGGAAATGAGCGCAGCCCAGGGAATATGGGGAACCAGGAAGGATCGTATCAGATACTGAGCGATACTAGGCAAAGAGAGAGTAGAGACCAGAGGGAAAATAACAGAGAGGTGTGCGGTGAGAGGAGAGAAGAAGAAGAGAGTGGGCAGAGCAAGAGTAGGGGTAACAGGCCCGTGTTCCATCACCTTCCAAGATCGGATGGCCGAGCATGGGACCTGGAGAGATGGGAGCAAGGGAGGGCACCCATTAACTCTCCCGAGCCCAAACGTAGAGCTCGAAGTTGGGATGGTAGGGAGACCAGTGAGCCCCCTTCGAAAGACATATTGCGAGCTGAGATAAAAGCCAAGAGACTCGATGTCGCCAGTTTAAGGTCAGACCTGGATGACATGGTAGATGGTACCCTGCCTTTAGAAAGAATGGAAATGTATGAACAGGATGAAATACTGTATATGGCAAAGGACATTACTCGAAAAGCGAGAGCAGTCCATGAGAAGTTAGTCGAACTAGCAGGCAAATATATGGTGGACTTGTCAAGAACCAAAGCATTACAGGGTAACCACAGGCTACATTATACAGATCGAGACCTAGATGAGAGGAGAACGATTGGGCTGAAAACGCACATAAGGGAACTGATCGCTGGAATAAGGACATGGAGGGCACTAGATAAGTGGGAAGAGAGGTGGTCCAAGAAAGGGACCGGCAGGAGAAGCATGCTTGGTATGACACCAGGAGGACAGCAGGGAATAGAAGCTTACCCTTTGCGTGAAGTCGCAAATGGGAACTATGTACATGTCCCTTGGAGTAGGGGAGATTTAGCTGCTTTTACCACCTCCTTCCCCAAATTACGGGAAAACCCAGTGGAGTGGTACAAGCAAGTGGAGAGATTTGTAAAAATCTCAAAGGTCCTATGGATAGATCTGAACACGCTGTTTGACATTGTAGTACCAGGAGATCTGTGGACAGCATGCAAGGTTAGCGCTGAGTGGCCCACAACGGAGCCAGAGAGAGATGCTAAGACTAATGGGCCGTCCGAGATTGTGATGGCAAAATTCGAGAGAGTGATGACTTGGCTGAAAGAGAAAGTGCCAATGCAAGACATAGATTGGGTCAGAATAGACCGAACAAGACAGGAACCCAAAGAGACAGTCCACGAATATTACGAGAGATTGCTGAAGGCGTTTAAACAGTATAGCGGCTTGGATGTAATGGATCCAAAAGACATAGGGCAATTCGTGTCCAAGTTCGTCCTGGGACTGAGACCGGATATTAGTTTAATGATTCAGCAACACTCGATTTGTTGGCAAAGTAAACCCCTAGACGAAATACTGAGATATGCCAGGTACTGCTGTGATGAGATAGACTCCAAGGCTAAGAAACTAAAAGAAAAGTTGATGGTGGTACAGATGCAGGCAGCAGGAAAGGGGGGACAGCAGCAACAGCAGCAAGGAACAGGTACAGGAGGAAAGAAGCAGTACAGTCAGAACAAGGGTAATGAGGAGAGTTCCACCTTTAGACCCAGAACAGACATAGCTGCCTTGAAGAAAACGACTAGGTGCCACCAGTGTAACGAGGTGGGGCATTGGAAACGCGAGTGTCCCTACAATGTAGAGATAGGAGAACAAGAGGAAGAGGAGGAAGAGGTCCAGAGAGCGCCTACGAAAGGGGTGACGCCATACCAAGGAAAGGTGCTCAAAGGGGGGGGGGCTCCTCCCCGAGCCCAGTTCCCGCAACCTCCTCGAGTAGGGACTATGGGTAAGACCTATAGACAAATGCCCCTGTTTGTAGAAGGAGAAGAGTGCTATTATGTAGACCCATTAACCGGACAGAGAGTGGAAAGAGAAGACTGCACCCTCGGGGCAGCCTTGGAGGTGGACCAGAGGGGACCCTATGTGGAAGCAGAAGTAGCAGGGTGCCCTACGACATTTCTGGTGGACACAGGAGCCACTAGATCCACGATCAGATCAGCTACAGTTCCAGACCTGCCCATGTCTGGAGAGACCATACAGGTGGTGGGGGTCGCAAACAGGAGAATAACCAGCCAATTGACAGAACCGGTACAGGTGAAAATAGGGAAGTACAGCGATGAGCACCAGTTTGTGGTTTGCGATTCAAGTCCTGTGTGTCTGCTAGGAAGAGACCTGTTGTGTAAATTGAATTGTACTATATATTGTACACCTCAGGGAGTGGAGGTATTGACCAATGATGATGATGCAGACTTCAAAGTTGCAAACTCAAGAATATGCGTGGAGCTGTATCCTACTTTAACAGTAGATGAGCTCCCCTGGGACTTGAGAGAGACAGTGGCACCCGAAGTATGGGATTTCACTGGGGAAGAGATAGGATTGGTCAAAGGGGTGGACCCAGTGAAAATTGTAGTGAAACCGCATGCTGAGTTCCCAAGAACACCCCAATATAAATTGACTCCAGAAACGATTGCAGGCATAAAACCCGTGATCGAGTCCATGATTAAACAGGGAATACTGAAAGAAATCGTGGGTAGTCCATGCAACTCCCCGATTATGGGTCTGCAGAAACCAAATGGGAAATTTCGGATAGTACAGGACCTTCGAAAGATTAATAACATAGTCGTTTCGTGTTGTCCAGTGGTACCGAATCCATCAGTGATACTGTTTCAGATTCCATTCCAAGCTGAGTGGTTCACTGTGATCGATCTTTGTCAGGCTTTCTTTTCGATCCCTCTGGACGAAGAAAGCCATTTTCTTTTCGCATTTAAGCTGGAAAATCGCGTTCTAACATGGTGTCGTATCCCTCAGGGGTATACAGAGAGCCCATCGATCTTTAACCAGCTTTTGAAGAAAAATCTTGAAAGTCTAGTGCTGCCCCAGAAGTCAGTTCTGGTCCAATACATAGACGACCTCCTCGTGGCGTCAGAAACAGAAGAAGCTTGCAGGGAGGACTCCATTGCTTTGTTAAATCACCTAGCTGCCAATGGGCACAAGGTGTCCCCGGGAAAATTGCAGTACTGCCTGACAGAGGTGCAGTACTTGGGACACAGAATAGAGAAAGGCAAACGAAAGGTGTCACCAGACAGGATAGAGGCGATCATGAAAATGAATGCGCCTAAGACACAGAGAGAGGTCAGGATGTTCCTAGGGATGGTGGGTTATTGCCGACAGTGGATCGTGAACTTTTCACTGAAAGCAAAGCCCTTGCAAAAACTGACGCACAAGGAGGTGAGTGATCCGGTACCATGGGACAAAGATTGTTTGATGGCATTCCTACAGCTGCGAGAGGACCTGTGTCGTGCTCCGGCATTGGGAATGCCTGATTACAATAAACCATTTTTTCTTTACTGTTGTGAGAGAGAAGGTTGCGCGTTGTCTGTGTTAGTCCAAATCCATGGGAATGCCCGTAGACCAGTTGCTTATTTCTCGGCTACTTTAGACCCAGTAGCCGCAGCGTTGCCCGGATGTCTCAAATCCGTTGCTGCAACGGGTGTCAGCATTGAGAGATGTGAAAATATCGTCATGGGGCACCCGTTAGAGGTGTGCGTGCCCCATTCTGTTGAACTGTTGATGACCAGGACCAAAACACAGCATCTGACCAACAGCAGGCTCACGCGATATGAGCAAGTTATTCTTGCTGCAGAGAATGTGACCCTCAAGAGATGCTCTGTTTTGAACCCTGCTACCTTGATGCCACTCCCAAATGATATCGAGGATGATGATGAATGTACAGACCATGACTGCCTCGATGTGACTGAACTATGCACCAAACCCAGACCCGACATCGTAGATGAGCCACTGACCGACCCAGACGAAATTTTCTTTGTCGATGGCTCATGTGTAAGAGACGAAGTTGGGCAGTTGAGAGCAGCTTATGCTGTTTGTACAATTGCTGGAGTTGTGGAAGCTGGGTGCCTGGAAGGAGTACACTCCGCTCAGGTAGCCGAGATTGTTGCCTTGACACGTGCTTGCTTGGCAAGCAATCAAATTCGAGTCACCATATACACCGACAGCCAATATGGTTATGGGGTAGTTCATGATTACGGGCAGTTATGGTCTCAAAGAGGCTTCATGACCTCTTCAGGCTCTCCCATTCGCAATGGAGAGTTTGTGCGCCTGTTGTTAGAGGCGTTGCAGTGCCCAGCAGGTATCGCAGTTGTAAAGTGCACCGCACATACCAGAAATGAGGACTTCGTTTCGAAAGGCAATAGATATGCTGATGAAGTTGCGCGGTATTGCGCGGAACAAGGGTACTCTTTCACAGAGGTGGAAGTGGGTGGAATAAATGTAAGAACTGAATTAGCCATGATATTGGAAACTGTTGATACTTGGGATGAACTGTCAAACATGCAAGAAAATGCTCCTGATATTGAAAAAGAAACATGGGAAAAGGCAGGATGTGTAATGGGTGAGTCCCATTTTTGGGTCTCAGCAGACGGCAGAGCAGTGTTGCCCAATGAGATGGTGAGTCCAATGGCTAGACTCATACATGGTCCCGTACACTTAGGGAGAGATGCTATGCTGAGAGTGTTTAGACAGACTTGGTACAATCCTAAGTTTAGAATAGCAGCAGAAGCAGTGTGCCAGCGTTGTGTGACCTGCCAGCAGCTGAACGTAGGAAAAAGAACACCAGTTGCACTGAGCCACATAGGAAGGTCTGGAGGTCCATTCAATAGAATGCAGATAGATTTCATTGAAATGCCAAGGTGCAACCGCCTCCGCTATGTCCTGGTGGTTGTTTGTGTGTTCTCCAGATGGGTTGAGGCATACCCTACACGTAGGTGCGACACCCTCACAGTGGCCAAGTTACTGCTTAGGGAACTCATTCCGCGCTTCGGGGTGCCGGCCTTTTTGGAATCAGATAGGGGAACACATTTTAACAGCGAGCTTGTGAAAATGATTTGTGCAGCTCTGAATATCGATCAGAAGTTGCATTGCAGTTACCGACCAGAAGCCTCAGGAATTGTGGAGCAGATCAATGGCACGATCAAGGCCAGAATAGCCAAAGTTTGTTCCTCAACGACCCTGAGTTGGCCTGACGCCCTGCCATTGGTTCTCATGAGCCTTCGTAGTACCCCAGACAGAAGAACGGGGTTATCACCACATGAGGTGTTAATGGGGAGAGCAATGAGGCTGCCATCTGTCCCAACTACTGCACTGTTAAATATCACAGATGATATGATCCTGGACTATTGTAAGGGGCTGTCTGACGCCATTCGTTCTGTGTCCCTTCAGGTGCAGGCTGCCGAGGTTCCATCGTGCCAGGGCCCGTGCCATGACCTGTACCCTGGGGACTGGGTCCTGGTGAAAAAACATGTGAGAAGAAGCTGCTTGGATATTCGTTGGCGTGGGCCCTTCCAGATCATCCTGATCACGAACACAGCTGTGAAGGTGGGAGGCCTGCCCAATTGGATCCACGCGTCACATACGCGAAGGGTTCCAGCACCTCGGGAAGAAACAGCTCCTCTCTCGGATAGACGTCCAGAAGAGGACCGAGAAGCCATAGAGGGGGCTAGCCAAGCTGTAGAGGTGCCAGCGGAAGCAGGGAACGAGTCTGACCAAGCTGAGGACGGTCAGTACAACAGCGAAACGGAAGACGCTACAGAAGGAGAAAGTAGCTGGGAGTACGAGTCAGACACTGACAGGTCTGACAGAGAGCGAGAACAGACAAGAAGGAGAAGGAGTAGAAGGGCACGTGGAGAAGCTAATTGGCCGCAAAGAAGGAGCTCTAGCCTGAGGTCAACTCCAGAGGTAACCCTTCCTCCGATATCAGAAGACTCAGACCCGGAAGAAGGTGCTCAGGGCGCTGAAGCACCCGACCGAAGAAGGTCAAGAAGAGTGCGTGTGCCTAACAGAAGATACTCCACACCTGAGTGGACATATCTGGCGACAAATGTCTGTGAAACCGGAGACAGGGAGGATCCGAGCGGTGGTGGTGTCCAGTTCTGAGCCCATTGTCACCGTGGAAATACGACTGTTGGTACCCGGAGTCGAACAAGAAGGGTCACTAACATTCATGCTCCCCAGACCTCCCCGCCTCAGCAAGTTAAAACACATGTTTCTTTCAGAATTGCAATTCCCCGACTTTGGTACAACGATAACAGCACATGAAGAGCACAATCTTCGTTTGGAAATACTGAACTTTGCTATCGAAGCTGCAGGAACAGGCTTGATAGTAGACTGTTAAAGGACTTTGTAAATAAAGTGAACAGAAAAAGAAGATTACCTAGCGCCCAGGAAGCAGAGAATTTTAGGGAACGTCCCTTGAGTTGATGGAGAAGGGCTAGGGTTGTCTTTATTGAACTGTTAAAGGACTTTTGCGAAGAAGGTTGTCAGCTTCCAGTTGTGTGGATTCTAAAGACAAAAGGATTAAAAAGAGACTGTAAAGGAACGAGAGGAAAATAACTTTTTGCTAAGATAAGAGAGAGCCATATTGTCTGACGAAATGGAGGCCGGCACCCAGAACCGCAGAGCTAAATGTATAATAGGTACACTAATAGTAGGAGTGATAATATTAATAGCTTTAGTGGTAACAATTTCTTATGTAAAGGGACATGAGGAAGAGGCAAAGGTAACTGATGTGAATTCTGTAGAAACGCTTACACCTACTGTTGCTGGTGAGAAAAGGGAAAACACTCAAGAGAAAGCGTTATTAGCTGCAGAAGCCCGCAGGTTACACGTAGATGAGTCCCAAGGAGACTTTAGGTCAAATGCTTATGCTAAACTTTTATATGAATACGTGGATGCCATGGAGGTTAAGGATTGTTACGTCTGCATGCAGTTGCCGGCGTCTGTAGATGAAGGCATTAGATACCATCACCTCCCGCTGACATATGGCATTACATGTAGCTTATTGCTTAGTATATTTTATGAGAGAGATAGTTTCGAATACTATTTCTCCAATTATGATTCAGTGTTGCCAGAAGTCCCAAATTATAAGCAGATGAACAAATGGGACTACTGGAAGAGTGAAGACAGATTGGCCAAGTTCTTCATTCCTTGGATTACCTTAGATACTTCACATGCCCGTAGAAATAACCTGACATGCAAGGTGTCAGAAGTCGAGAAGAAGTTCATAGGGCAGGTGGATGATCGTTACAGGAGACAAAAGATTTTGAAAAAATCAGGACAATGGAAAACAGATTGGACCGAGGAAGAGAAGGCACACAAGAGAAAGGGTAGTAGTGGTCCAATAGCTTTAGATAAAACGCAGAGAGGAAAGCTATGTCTTCACCGAGCCAAAACGTATTATGAAAATGTATACGTGGGAGAAGTCGACTGTGAACATGCTTTCAATCTAGAGTACTATACTAAAGATTTCCTGAAGGGAATGCAAGTGATTCCAAATGTGTATTTTGTATGTGGAAGAAATGCCTACGTGAGACTACCTGACAACTGGTATGGATCATGTTACTTAGCAATTGTCTTCCCCAAAATATATCATGCACAAGACTTAGTGATCATTGAGGGCAAGACATCTTCGAGGGGAAGGAGAGATGTAGGAGATGCAGAAATGGTTGGAGATGTCTTTGGAGCTATGTTCCCTCTTTTGGGAGTAATCCTTAATGATGTTAAAATTAGACGACTGGCAACAGTTGTCGACAGGTTGTCTGCCAGCACTGCTCAGTCCTTAATGCTGGTAGAAGGAGAGATGCAATCGATAAGGGCTATGGTTCTTCAGAACCGTCTTGCGTTAGATGTCCTACTAGCAAAAGAGGGCGGAGTCTGTAAGGCTTTGAAGGTCCAGGAATGTTGTACTTACATTCCAGACAATTCGAAGCCCCTTGGGAAAGTTATTAGGAACATAACTAATATTCACAAGGAGATCGAAGACTTGAGTAGAGAAAATGTCTGGGAAAAGGTGGGCCACGGAATGAGTGCAGTTGGAGGGTGGATTTCCACCTTAGGCAAAAGTTTTGTGTGGTATATACTAAAACCTATCATCATAATATTGATCTGTGGGATTATATTGTGGGGATTGGTGAGGGTATTCAAATGGTACAGAGCAAGAAGGTCAGAAAGGGCCCAAAGAGAACAGCTGCAGAGATTGGCTGCCATACAAGATAATCAGTATAGGAGCCTGAGGGCTCTGGAAGCGCAGAGACAAATCATGCCAGCAATAACTGCAGTTTAAATGTTAGTGATGACCCCGAGAGGTCATCAAAGGGGGGAACTGAGAGAGCGCAAACTGACCTAAATGTATGAGTACATCACACTTACCTGTAGTAAGCACAAATCATGAGGAGAAATGCCATGAGTGCTAATAGTGTCTGTAATTATATTCTGAATGTATAGCTAATGTAGAGATTTAAGTAGAAGTGGAACTAATACAGAAATGTGTGACACTATATGATTTTAGTAGATGTGATTATTTCTGAATTCATGTCGTGTAGCTGTTAAAATGTAAGATGGTATGTGGTTAAACGCAGAATGTGGTAGGCCTCAGGGCCAGAGCTAAAAGGGAAGGTGTTTCTTTTCACGACATAGATTGTATTAATGTTTTGGTCATTGCATTAAATGGGCCATGATTTTAGAGATGTTTACTGAATAATAGAATAAGAGTATTAACATGCTTTAAATAATGAAGAAGTTGAATGCTATAATCATGATGAGAAATATTGTAGGCCTGAAATGTTTTAACATTGATTTACACGTACATGTCTGGGCCAAGAAATGTTGCAAGCCTTTTTGGAAGTCTATGAGAGTTGGGTTCTTGGCTGCAGATGTCTGTCTGCAAGGAAAGGGGGGATCCAATTATAAGTGAATGAATAGAGGTCTGTTCAGTAGACGGCCCAGACATGGAGGAGGGTTCCGGAATGTTTAAGGGGTATCAGCGGGCCGGAGAAGAGTCTGAGAAGCAAGGTCAACTCTAACGTATGAGGCCCAATACAAAGCATCATGGAAAAAGCCAGAAGCTACACCACGTGAGGGGCGTCTCGCAAGGGGCGTCTCAAATGTTGTTGACTGTTTTGTATTAGGGACAGCACCCCTGGGTGGAGTTAGAGCAGATACCTGAGGACCCTTTAGAGAGCGGATGGGTAGGCAGAGAGGGGTCATGACTGGAGAACTATAGGTTTTCACCAAGAGACTTAGAGTGAGTGACTTCCCTTGGGGGTTATTCACTGCTGACACCTTTGTTAGGTTGGGACTTGGTTAAGTAGGGATACCATCTAGAGCAGGGTAGGGACAGCCTAACCTGTGCGTTTTCCTCCAACTTAAATGAAGGAGAGATATGCGTCAATGCTGATAGCTTTATTATTCTTAGAACTTGTGTTAGTGATTTCCGTTGCTCGTCTGAGGGCTTTCCGAGAGCACATGTATGTAATTGGACCTGTGTATCTCGTGAATCTCATTCTGAGATGCCTGTATTTGCAGCTTATCATATCCTTACAATAAACTTTTGAAAGCTAGAAGTTGTTTGTGATCTTTGGGAGCAGAGTCCTTTATTGGGTGAACTGGTTTGGTAACAAGGGGCACCTTCTACCTCCAAGACAGGCAACAAAGGTTCAGTCGACCAGATCGAGGTTTGGATCAATAGTGATGAGGTATCGATCAAAATCTCGCCCTTCCACAGCCAAGCCTTGGAGTAAGTCACACACCTAACATGGCCCTCACAGTTACTCAGTGACATATTAAGATTGTTCTGGCCACTAAGGCAAGCAATACAAATGCCCCTCTCACTTTAAAGGGCAATATTAAAAGACAACCATAACTGTGGTGAAGTGAGCCCCTCGTACCCTTGGGAACTGTTGTTACTACACCTACTGCACTAATGATAGAAATTACAATGAATACAGCTTTTATTTCCTCATTTTGGCTTTCGTCTCCCCTCCCTATCTTGTAAATATGTATGTATGTATGTATGTATGTATGTATGTATGTGTGTGTGTGTGTGTATGGAATTTCTATAGAGTATAAACCTAGCCAAAAAGCTGTGGAGTGCTGTACAGGGTCAAAGACAAGCATAAAGTCAACAATTGCAAAGAAAGGTAGCTGCATTGTGAATGAGAGTCTGCAGCTCTTTCCTAAATTGGACTAGGACTGGGAAGGTCCTGATGGGTACAGGGATGCTGATCCGGATTCTGGGTAGTTAAATGGAAAAGGCCTGTTGCCTTGTTGTTTTCTTTCTTACACTTCTTAGTCTGCAGGCTGATGGTTTCTTAGCTGGGGTGTGCTCAGAACCACCAGAAAGGGAGAGCTTGTATGCAAGATAAGCGGTGGTGCTGGTTGTGATGGCTTTGTAAATGATGCAGCTGGTTTTTAAGGTGGTTTGGGACAGCAAGGGAAGCCAATGAAGTTCCATGAAGATGGGGATGAGGTAAGCATATTTCTTTCGGCCATGGACGTGCTCAAGCATGCTTGGCTTCTTCTTTTAGGATAGTTGTGGCAGGAAATCAGTAACTTAACATCCTGTGCATTCTGTGCACCTTTTCCCCTTTCAGTCACTCTCCTCACTTCCTCTTCACTTTTTCTTCATGCACCTCTCACTAGTTCTTATCTCTGTTTTCATTTTTTTTCCCCTCTCCTTGATCACTTTTAACTTTTTTTCTCCCTCTTTCCTCTCTGTTCTCTGTTCTCTGCTTCTACTTCATATTTCCATTGGCAGAACAGACATTCTATCCCCATTGTGCAGGAGTGTTCTCAGAATAGCTTGGCCAGACTCAGGTGGTGGCTGAAGGCCAGAAGCACAAAGTGAGTCATTCAATACAGAAAGTGTAATCCTTCATCCATGGATTGCAAGTGTTGTTGTATCATGTCTACTGCTTTATTGGTTTTGTGATGTCCATGTCATCTTTATTCCATGTTGCTATTCAAAATATGTGTTTGATAGCGCATGGCCCAACCACCAATGACCTGGATTGCTCAATCATAAGTTAGCAAAAATAAACTTTGTGATGATAAATGATATGTTATTGTACGCAGAATGTTCAAGCTACCTAGGCCATCAGTCCTAATTTTCAGACTGTGGCAGTTGGTATTGCTAAATCCACATAGGACATTTGTACACTAAGAAGTAGCCATCAAAAAGCCATGCATGGCTCTCTCATAAAACCCATCTCCATAGGCGATAAACTCCTGCTCAGAGCTATTGATTTTGGCCTCAAGGGTGATTATCATTATTTGTTTCTGTTTCTCTTTGCAGCGAAGATTGGGCCATAGCCTTCCCCAAATTACAACCTTGACAGCTCAGAGAGCACAGACTGGGAGACAGAGCTATCTTCTCAGTTTGAAAGAAGCTGTAATCTCTACTCATAAATAATCAGAAAATGTGTTGCAGTCTACTCACCAAACATTCAGGCTCCATATTCTATGCTCACCACCTCTTGTATGCCCCAATCACAACTGTATCTCCGGAGTGACTGGACGGCCCTGTGAGAAGGATGGCAACCCTTGTATCCATGATAGGTTTGTGGCTGTTAGGAAAACGTAATCAAGCTTGAAAATGACCAGTGTGTTGAATTAAAATATGTGCATGCCCTCTCATTCAGATGCCACCACACATCGCTTAACTCCAGAAAGGCTGCCCAACTAGAAAGAATAGCATGTCTGTGTGGTCCTTTGGCATATGATCCATGGATATCCAGTTATTTGTCCATCATTGCATAGAGGTTTCCTCCCTATTCACTGTCCGTCAGATGCCCAGCTACCGAGGCACTAATGTCATCCAGTATTTAGGTTAAACCCTTGGGTACTATAGACGGAACGGTTCCGTCCTATGCCATAGTGCTCGTGTGCTGAGGATGGAACCATTCTGTCCTAGCACCCACCCATGGGGGAAGCGCTGGGGCTCCCCATTGGTCTGCCCATCTGCAGGCCACCACGTGGATGGCAGCAGAAGCCCCAACCCCCCTCGGCGATCTGACCAAGTTGCTCTCTGACGTCATCAGTGGAGGGCGAAGATGGGCTGGAAGCCATTGCATTCAGCGCATCGGCGAAAAAGTATGTTTTTTATCCTGGTGGATCAAAAAAGGCAAAGAGGCACAGAGGGAAAGGAGGGACTGGTGCTTGGCTGGCGGTGTTTGTGGACTAGCACTTGGCTGGCAGTGCGTGTGGACTGGTGCTTGGCTGGCAGTGCACATGGAGTGGGTCTGGCTAGTGGTGTGTGTAGACTGGCACTTGGCTGGTGGTGTGTGTAGGCTGGTAGCCAGTATGTGTATGCTTGAGGTGTGTTTGTCAGTTGTTTGGGTGCTTGGAGGTGAGATTGGTGTGTTAGTCCTGTTGGCGTATGAGAGTGATGGGTCCTTGAATGGCACTGTTTGTAAATGTAAGAGTTGTATTGTGTTGGGCCCACAGCTGGCAGTGTGAATGATTTTGACGTGTGAAAGGACAGTAAAGGGGTTGGTGTCTCGACGTGGCTTACCACATGAGCTGTTCTCAGTTGTTCTTTGCTCTAATGTTAAAATTACTAACAATGGCTTTTGCAGATTGTATTTCATAAAATCATTGGTGAATAAAGTTGTTTTTAATTAACGTTTACTTTCTCTCATGCCAAATCCAACCAGAATGCCTATGATTGATTAGTGGATGGGTGTGCAGTAATGTTTAGTTATTTTCTTCGCTTTTACCATCAGTGCATACTCTTTCTGTGGTGAACACTTTCTGCCCTCACATATTTTTGGAAAATGCTCACCAGGGAATAATATGTGGTATGTTTTGTGCGCAGGCCACAAGGTTTAATTACCTACAAGTCCTTGTACATTTGATTAATTGATAAAAACATATTGCCTTCTCACATTTATGTGTAGGAAAGTTGTGGGATCACTTGGCAGGCACAAATTTCCTACCACCCAGCGTTCCCCCAGGTCTCCCAATCAAAATGCTACATCGTTTGTGTGGGTTGGCCAAGTGCCTGTGACAGGGAAGGCCCCAAAGTATATAGCGGAGGCATAACAATTATCGATCACAAAACAACCTTGTTTCGCTAAGGGATCACCTGGGTTTTTGGTTGCGGTTGAGGTTCTGTAATTCTCGAGTCTGACTCCATTTTGTTCTGTGCCACCATTTTGTGTTGCCCTCACGTAGGCCTGTAAAGGTAACCTGGCAAACGAAGTGGCCTGGCCTTCTTTTTTTTTTTTTTTTTGGTTAAAAACTTTTATTGAGCAATCAAATAAAAATTACAGAGATGGGCCTACAACCACACGGGCTGGCCGCTAATAGCAACGCGCAACATAAGAAGCAAACGATTACTTCCGAGGCCAGGCACAAATCAGATACCAAGTATTGCTCAAAACATAGGACAGGACATAACAATTTTCTGTAATAAACATAAAAAACAACGAACTCTAAACAAGGCGAATGCACATTAATCAAAGTCAGCCCAGAAGGCGGAGGGGAAAGCCACTAATCAGGAAGATGAAAGCACAATCAATGGGACTCGGCAAGGCTGGGGGGGGGGGGACAGCGGGGAGGACAGGAAAATCCTAGAACAGCATGAAAAATTTCGGGAACGCCAGCCTAGGGAGATAGGGTAACATCGGGAGTGTCAACCAAGGGAGGGGTACAAATGTCTCCACGATATTCGTTCCACTGACCCCAAATCTTCGTCCACGCCCTGGGCCTGCCCCTAGCCACATAGACGGTCTTCTCTCGGAACATGGACCAGTCCATGTTATCCTCCCACACCGAGACGTCGGGAGGTCTGGATGCGCCCCAGAGCTGCGCAATGTCCCGCTTCTCGACCATGTATCCCAAGGTCGCCCATCTGGTCTGGGCCACAGAATAGTCGGTGTGTTCCCACACATTCAACAGGCATCGTCGGGCCTCAGGCCGCAGGAGAATACCAGTCACAACAGTCATCACCGCAAGCACATCAGTCCAGTAGGCCGCCACCACCGGGCACTCCCAAAGAATATGCAGAAATGTAGCACTCATCCCACAACCACGTTTGCATAAGCCATCCGGGGAAAAACCCATTACTACCAGACGCGGACCAGTTACACACACCCGGTGGAGGATCTTAAGTTGAACCAAACGAAGACGGGCGGGGATGGCGACCTCTTTCAGAGAAGAAAGTGCCGACTGCCAATCCTCGTCATCCAAATCCAACCCGTCACCGACCCAAACCTCCCTAAGTTGGAGCAGTAAATCAGCGCGAGTATTAATCAGTTTCTTATAAATCAGGGAGATAGTGCTATCGGGCAGGTGGCCATCCAGTATGCGATCCTCAAGGGGGGAGGACTCGGGTAGGGTCACATCAGGAGTCAGAACTGAGGCCAGAGCATGCCGGACCTGCAGATATCGAAAAAACTCTCTATCACTCAAGTCATATTCGGCCTTAAGGGCCTGGAAAGACTTCACTCTACCCTTCACACAGACATCACCCACTTTACATATCCCAATCATATCCCAGCGGTCAATGCCCTTAGTAGACCAGAGACCTCCCAAACGTTCGGATGCATAAAGCGGAGTCGCCATTGTCAGTCGGTTCTCCCATCCCAAACTCACATTCGCGGCGCGCCACACATTGACTGCTATCCTGGACGGGCCCGTAAGATGGCGCCCAGCCGATCTGGAATAAAGCGCTCTATTAAAATCCCCTCCCGGCAGCTGGAGTCTATCCATCTCAAAGGCCGGGTCTCGACCCGGGGAATACATTGCGTGGTTAATGGCAGACAGCTGGGTAGCCCAATAATATCTCTTGATATCGGGGAGCGCCATGCCCCCGTCGTACCAAGGGATAGTAAGTTTCGCAAGGGCGATACGTGGACGCCCGTCCCAGATCAGTTGCCTTTGAAGACTCTCGATCTCTCGGAAATAGGTAGCGGGAACGTCGTCAAAAGAATTTTGAAGTGCGTATAGGAATCGTGGCAAAGACATCAGTTTAAAAAGGGCAGCCCTGCCCAGAGGAGACAGGGGTAGTTTACGCCAGCGGGCCACATCCAGTCGCAGTCTAAGAAGCGGGGGGAGGAGATTACGCTCGAACCGAAGTGAAGAGTCCAGCGTAATAAAGATCCCCAAATACTTGAAGCCAGACTGGACAACCTGGATAGGAAATCTGTCCGGTAATGGGGGCAAAACACCCGAGAGAACATACACACAGGACTTAGCCCAATTAATAACCAGACCTGAGTTAGCACCAAACGAAGTAAGAACGTCAAATAAGACATTTAGAGATTTACGCGGGGAAGTAAGATACAGAAGAATGTCATCCGCGTAAAGCGAGACGCGGTCTTCAAAATCCGGCGACCAACGGATCCCTTTGAGTGAAGGTTCCCATCGAAGCCACGCAGCTAACGGTTCCAGGGCAAGCGCGAAAAGCAAAGGAGACAAGGGGCATCCCTGACGGGTCCCCCTACCCAGGCAGAAGGGGACAGAAACCCGACCGTTTACCACTACCTGTGCCAAGGGTTCGACGTATAACAATTTCACCCAACCCATAAACTCAGGTCCGAAACCAAATTTCTCAAGAGCTGCCCAAAGATAGGGCCACTCTACCGTATCAAAGGCCATCGAGGCGTCTAGCGAAGCCAAAATGGCCGGCTCCGTCAGAAGCCCCGCCCTCGCAACAACTCCGTGGAGACGACGTAGGTTAAGAGCCGTGTTGCAATGCGGGATAAATCCGGATTGATCCGGATGAACCAAGCCACCAATGACCGTCAAGAGGCGGGTAGCCAGAAGCTTAGCCAGAACCTTGGGTTCAACATTCAACAGGGAAATGGGCCTATAAGACGAACAAAGGTCCCGAGGTTTACCTTCTTTGGGAATAACAACAATCGTAGCCAGACGCTGATCATATGGGAGAATACCCCGCTCCCGGGATTCCAAAAACATGGTGCGAAGATAGGGCGCCACCTTATCAGGGCATAACTTGTACAATTCTATTGGCAATCCACTCGGGCCCAAAGCTTTGCCCGAACGGAGTGAGCGAATGGCCGTCGCTATCTCGTCCGTAGTGAAAGGGGACTCCAAAGAGACTCGGTCTAAATCGGAAACACTGGGCAGAGCTATATCACGCAACAAAAGGCGAGAGTCATCAACATCCCGTTCAGACACAGGGGAATAAACCACACGAAAATAGTCCGCAAAACATTCAACTATTCCAACCGGGTATGTCACTCTCACACCATTCAAAGTCTGAATCACAGGCACCACACGACTCGCCCTCTCCTTCTTATCCAACCATGCCAGCAATTTACCCGCTTTGTCCCCCACATCATACAAACGACCCTGTTGCTCCCGAAACATCAGTTTAGCCGCATCTGTAACCAAAGACCTATAAGCAAATTGTTTCAGACCCAGGGCGTGGAGTTTACCAGGTGTAACATCCGACTCCAGTTCAGCCTCTATCTCAGCAATCTCCCTCTCAAGGTCCACCACCTCTCGATTCCTCGCCTTTTTAGATTCAGCAATAAGGGAAAGGGCCTGCCCGCGAATCACTGTCTTAAAGGCCTCCCACAGGGATATCGCAGAGGAGACGGACCACACGTTGTCTAGAAAATAGTTGTCCAAAGACTTAATCAAGAGACCACGGGTCTCGGGGGAGGTGAGGTACCATGGGTTGATAGGAGCCACCCGGCCCGCCGCCTCCACCCCCACCTCAAAACAAAGCCAGAGCGGTGAATGATCAGAGATGCCCCGGGGGAGGTGTCTAATCTCGCGAACCGCCGGCGACTGCGCCGCAGGCATCAGGAAATAATCCAGTCTAGACAAACTCCCATGGGCCCCAGAATGGAAAGTGTATTGAAGCTGAGTAGGATGCATAAGCCTCCAGCAATCCACCAAGCCAAACGTGTCCAGAAACCCACCCAGCCACTGTTGGGCCGATGGAGTGTCCCTAGGGGGGTGACGATCGCGTAGACCGGAGAACACAGAATTAAAGTCCCCAGCTATGAAAAGAGTACTATCAGGGAGGTTCAACAACACCCGGCCCAAATCGGAAAAGGTAGAGGTCTGTAGACCGGGGGGCACATAAACGGCAAACAAGGAAAGGGTCTGACCCTCATAGCGTCCCACGAGGACGGCGTAACGCCCCCGATCATCAAGGATCACATCATCAATTGTCAGGGGGAGGGAAGCCCGAACAAGGATACCCACCCCCCTGGAACCCGTGGTAAACCCCGAATGTGCGGCGAGGCGATAGCCCCACCTATTCATTGCACGACATGTATTGCCCACCAAATGAGTCTCCTGTAGAAAAACAATATCCGGAGACAAACGTCGTAGACATCGCAACACCACACCCCGCTTAATGCGATCCCCCAGACCATTGACATTCCACGAAATAAACCTCAACCCGCTACCCCCCATCCCACACAGCAACGCCGAAACCCCCCCCCCAATGAGCATGACATCAAAAACATCATTAGCAGGATAGAATCGCCTTGATAAAACAAAACACAAACATCAAACTTCCCATCCACCCACCCCCCAACAATCAAGGAAACACCCCCCACCCTGCACCCCTGCAAGAAGCTAAAAAGCCACCCCAACATGCAGTGTGCCTGTCGCCCAAGAACCCCCATTCTACAAAAAGACCCCGGAGGAGGAAAGGCCCTGGCCCACCCGCCACCCCGATCAAAACAAATAACGAGGAGAACACACAGACAGTAGAGGTACTTAGGCATAAAATCCCAGAAGAAGTTACTCTACACGAAGACCCGGGCATAGACAAGTAGTTCAACTCTCTACACCACCCTCAGCACCATCCGGGTGGTCGGCGGGCTCAGTCGCAGGAGGTCGGTCCGGCAGAGAGTCCAGCCAGTCATTCACAGAATCAGGCCGATCAAAGAAAAAGGTTTGGTCATTGTACTCAACTCGCAGCCTGGTCGGAAAAAGCATAGCATAGCGCAATCCCATGTCCCGGAGGCACTTCTTGACTCCACGGAAGCCCATACGCTGTTTCTGCACCTGTTGAGAAAAGTCCGGGTAAAAGTTCACCGTGGCATTCTCAAAGGCCACCGGGCCCTTCACGCGCGATGCCTGCAGGATAGCGTCCCGATCCCTATAGTGGAAGAGTTTCGCAACAATAGGCCTCGGCGGGGCGCCCGGCTTACCCTGGCCTCCCGGAACACGATGGGCACGCTCCACTGCGAAGAATTTACTCAACCCAGACGGAGAAAGGTAGTTCTGGATCAGGTCCTCGACCGGGAGATCAACAGAGTGCGGGTCTGGCTTCTCCGGAACGCCAACCACACGCACATTACAGCGACGTGCCCTGTTCTCAAAGTCCTCCAATCGCCGGGTCATGAAATCGTTCACCCTACGGAGATTGCCAATCTCCGTCTGTATCTCCGAGACGTCTGCCGTGAGGCTGGATGATTTGAGATCCAATGACTTCACCTTCTCATTGGTTTTAGATAGGTCGGCCCGAATCAAGTTCACATCAATGGCCACGGTGTCGATTTTGTGGGCCAAAGCTTCATACTGTTGGCCTATTGTTTCCTTCATGCCAGAAATGGCACCCATGATGTCCTGCAAGGACGGCTCCGTTGACGCGTCCACAGTGTGGTCAACCACACTTGGGCCAGGCAGGGCGGCTCCAGGGGACCCCTTCGAATGGGTGTAACGGTCCATAACATTAGACTGGACCGGGTCCCCACGCAGGGGCGTCTTGGTCTTTCGTGTCTCTCGGTCCCCTCTGCCCGCCATGTCGGAAACCGCGTCACCAGGAGACTCACTCGACCCGATGGAAATGGCCACAGGAAAGCAGGACGTCGGGACCAAAAAGCAGCGGCGAGGGTACCACTAGGAGTGAACTAGCCCGGAAGGAGAATAAGCTAGCCAAAGGCCCGATAGCCGTCTCGTGCGCCGGACCCAGCAAAGGCCAGACTCCCCTGCCAGATGTCTCAGTCTGAGGCAGAATCGAAACCGAAACTTAAGAGGGGGACCCACAAGTCCAATCCCCCTGCCGCTGTTGTTCAACTCCAAGACGGCCACAGTGCCGCACCCAGTCCCGGGCGCACCTCAAGGGCGGACCCCGAAAGTTCGAGTCGTCGTATCTTCGGCGCCCCGGGTCCAAATCAAATTCCAAAAAGCCCAGGAAGATCAGCCCAGCGTCCTCTACACAAATCCTCGTGAAGAATCAGGATATGTTCAGGATATCATGCCGGGAGTGGCGGGGGTCCGGAGAGCGCTGTGCTTACGCGGCCATCACGGATGCCTGCCAAGCTCCTCCTCTGGCCTGGCCTTCTTAGCTCATGTATACATTAACTAGGTTTCTTTTTGACTCTGAAATGAACTGTAAGAAACTGACCTCTTCACCTGAAACTGACCTCACAAAGCCAATTTCCCTGATCGATCGATTTATCTGAGATTGCCAATCAATGTTCAGGACATCGTTAACTTTCTAGTTTTCTTGCACATGCTTTATCTTGTTCAGCATCTGTTACTGTTTCTTTTTTATGTTTCTTCATTACATGGGTTATGCTTTCAATTATAGGTTTGTCCGGCTAGTAGAGATTGAATTTGGGACATTCCTAATAATTAACTTTTGGGTTGGGATACTGTAAATTGAGTTTTTGCTAGTGATACTTTGTTTGAAAATGTATCTTATTGGTTAGAATTTTGTGCAGTGGGTGTACATTTATAATGTGAATATTGGATATAAAAGGAGACGTCTCGCCTTAGTAAAATGAGCAGTCTCCTGAGAATTTACACCGTGATGTATTTCTAGGATCACTGTTACTAGCTGCAGCTAATAAACTTGGTCTCTGACGCCATCCAGAAGTATTTCGTGTCTTTGAATGTTATGTTATGTTATTTGGAATTTGTCAAGCGCACGGTCACCCAGAGGTTTCATGGCCAAGACAGGTGAACTCGAACTCGAAGATGTTAAACCCCGGTTCTTCAACTGGTGCCCAACGTGGGGCGACTTCAGCGGTACTGGTCCAAGCCCGAAGATTGTGAGGAGCCCCGTGAGGAAAATCTGGAGGACGGCCGCCACTTCATTGACCCCTGTATGTCGACGTGGACCGAAGGTTTTTTTTCTGCGAGGCTTCCCCTTTCCGACGGCTGCGAAGGACTGCTGCCCTGACTGTTGCCCTGTCTTGGACCCTCTTGTGATGATTTGTAAGGCGAGACGTTAGGCGGTCTTCTGGTGGTGTGACAGACATTTTGGTTAAGTATAAGTGGGTCCCTCCTACGACTTTGTTTTGTTTCTTGGTTTTAATTCGGCCATTGCAATAGTCGAAGCCGAGGGGTTCATATATTTACGAGTGTATCATTTTTTGATAACCCCTTGAAGTTTGAAGCAAGACTAGCGAGCTAAAGATGCCTGGTTTTGGCAAAATTAGGAAATGGTTTTGTTGTAGTTGTAATAAGGATTCCCGATTGGAGGACTCGTGTCCGATACCTCCGGTTGGAACTCCAACCTATGAGCTCTATTCAAAGCATGGTGTGGGTCCCATTCCTATAATGAAGTATGGGTCCGTTATACAAGGAAAGATGGTGTTTTACGATGGCCCCAACATGGTAGTTTTGAATCAGATGTTTTAGATAACCTAGAAGTTGCGCTATTTAAGAAGAAAGCCCGGCCGGCGATGTTTGACTCTTTCCGCCTTTGGCGTAAGGAAGCCAAACAGCGAGAAATTAAGCAAGCTAAGAGAGATAGAAAGGAAAGGAATATGTCGGTAATGCAAGCTGCTAGGCAGTTTAAGGAAAATTAAGAAGATCGTGCGATTGAAGTGTTAGATAGACAACATTGTATGGCTATTGACAAATGTTACCCGGCTTTGCCACCTCCCCTTTCAGATGTGACTGAAGACCCTGAAAAGGATCCTTTGATGTCACATTTACTGAGATGACCACCCCCTTATGTGCAGGGTGCTACTGCACCTCCGTTACCTCCAGTTGTTGCACCCCTTGTTCTCGTTCAACACCCTGTTGTTGTTCCGCCACCTGTTGCTTCACAGGCGGTTCTTCCTTCCGCGGTTCAGCCCCCTCCAGGGCCGCCAGCTTTGCCACCAGCCTTGCTTCAAACTCCTTTGCCTTACACTCCTTTATCTCCGACTTCTCTTATTTCTGTCCCTACGTCTCTCTTGCTTCAAAACACTTTGTCTCCTGTCCTCATATCAACTTCTTCTCCTTCTGCTCGGCAACAAATGACTGAGACTGTCACTAGTCTTTTGTCTCCTTTCTTTGGGTCACTAAATATGACCCCTGTTTCTGAACGTAAGCAGAGACGTAGTCAGCTTCCTGGTCCCAAAGAGCGGGCAGTGTTAGAGCTCCTTGCTCGTAGATGGGTTTTGAATGCCTCCAAGTACGGTCCACAAGTGGTTATGGATATCTTCCTACAGTGGGAGGCACCAAAACAAAGGTATGTTTTTGATGTCATGTGTACCTTCCTTCGTCAGGAGTGAGAAGATAATGAGTTGGGTTCAATTCCACTGGAATTGATTAATGTTCAGTCTGAATTTGCTAAAGGAACGATAGTGGGTTCCGATGTTGAGGAAGCGGTAGAGACACTACTCACTTTTAGGTCAAGACTTCCACCTCAGTCATTGTTCGAACCTAACCCTTCTGTTAGGAGAAAAGTGAAGCAGTATCCTATGAGAGAGGTTCCCCCTGTATGGAGAGAAGAAGTTTTGGCTGATGCCGCTCATGGTATTGCGGCTGCACCGGCTCATTTTCAGCGAGTGTGGGTGCATGTCCCTTGGAAGAGAGCTGAGGTCTTGGCTCTTAAGCAGACCTTGCCTGACCCCCGTAAAAATCCTGCCGGTTATTACAAGGAATTGTCTCAGACAGTTGATGCATGTGTTATGAATTTAGCTGACATAGATATGTTGATGGGTAATGTAGTTCCTCAACCCTTGTGGGCGAAGATCCGTCACGAGGATCACGCGCCAAGAACATTTTTTCCTCATATATCTAGAAAAGATGAGACAGGCACGATTCAATTTTTAATTAGAGTGGATATTGGAGCTAACTCTACAATTTGGTACCCTCTTTACTGTTATAAATGAAATATGGTGAATAAAATTAAAATAATAAATTGGAATGTTAATGGATTGAGGGAGGGTAGGAAACTTAGCAGAATCTGCGAATTTTTAAATAAGTCTGGCACCCATATTCTTCTTTTAGAAGAAACCCACCTTGAACAGCAGGAATGTAAAGTAGCTTTTAAAAATCAAAAGTGGATACAGGACCTCCTCTGCTCTCAGCAGAGGGGTAATACCAGAGGGGTGGCGATAATCGTTAGAATTAACAGTGGGATTAGAGTGGAGAAGTACGAAACTGACCATACAGGTCGATGGTTGACTGCATCTTTAGCCATAAGAAATGTAAAGTTGACATGCGCAATATACTATGGACCAAATCAGGACTCTCCAGAGGCTCTGACTAGCTTCAAAACGATTTTTCTTGAATTAAATGCCCCCATCATCCTAGGCGGTGATTTTAATCTTGTACTTGACCCAAGGTTGGACCACACTTCTAAGGTCGCTTCACCCCCCTTATGTAGATCTAAAAGAGAGCTTAGAAATATCATGAGGGATTTCAATTTATTGGATGTCTAGAGGGTCAAGAATCAGAACAATAGAGACTACTCATTTTATAGCCACAGACACAAACATCACTCATGTATTGATTTCTTCCTTATTGATCAAAGTTTGCTTCCTGAGATTGTGTCTACTTCTTATATCCCGGCAATACTATCTGACCACTCCTTGGTAGAACTAACAGTCAAATTTTTACAAGGCCTTCAAGTTAGGCGGTGGACCTTGGATAGATCCCTATTACTACAGGAAGAGCTAAAGAATGATCTACTGAAAGGTATGGCGGAATATTTTGAGTTTAATAAAGCCACTGCATCAGATCAAATAATATGGGAAGCATTTGAGTCCTTTCTAAGGGGGACACTTACAACTATTATGATACAGAGAAATAAAACTAGGAAGATGGCAGAGGATGATTCTTTATCTAAAATAAAACAAAAAGAACAAGAACTACAGAAAGCCTCTCTAGAACAGCAGATTAACTTGATTCCCATCCAGAAAGAGCTAGAGAGTTTAAAAACTAAATATCAGGCTAATTTAGATAAAATAATCAAAGAAAAGTGGGATGCAAGTAGACTGCAGAATTTTTCTTATGGGGAGAAATGTGGTTGAATATTGGCTTGGAAGGCTAGATTCGATCGTACTAGGAACCAGATAAGTAAATTAAGGATACAGAGCTCTGGAGACATTACATTTGATAATGACGAGATTTTGGGAGAAATTAAAACATATATGCAGGACCTATACATGGGGAATAACGACAAAAACTCAACCGAAGGTGCAGCTCATTGGTTAGAGGGGGTATGCCTTCCACATCTAACTGAGGCAGATAGCCTGTTTTTGAGATCTAAAAGAATGGCTAGGGGAAAAGCAGCTGGCCCAGATGGGCTTCCGGTGGAAGTATACCAAATAGGATCCGATATATTAGTTCCCATCCTTACGTCTTTATTTAATAAAACACATCAAGCAGGAGAGCCCATTCCCCCGTCTTGGTTAGAGGCTACGGTTACGTTAGTGCTGAAATCAAATAAGGACCCTACTAAGGCCGAGTCTTACAGGCCGATCTCGCTGCTAAATACAGACTATAAAATCTTTGCGGGCGTGTTGGCAGCGAGATTGACCAAAGTAATTAAGTCTGTGGTTCATGAGGATCAGAGGGGTTTCATGCCTGGCAGACAGCTGAATGAGCTGACCTTCCAGGCAATTGCTGCCAATGATTTTGCTACAGAGGAAAAATCCCCATTAACCATCGTAGCAATCGATGCCGCTAAGGCCTTTGACCAGGTCAGCTGGTTATATTTGTGGGAAGCTCTGTCAAAGTTTGGTATTCCTGCTAATTTTATAACATCTGTGAAATCACTATATCTACACCCTAGGGCCAAGTTTCTTGTGAACAACTCACTTACAGACTGGGTTCAAATAACACGCGGCACCAGACAGGGATGTCCCCTCTCTCCCTTATTGTTCAACCTATATTTAGAGCCCCTAGCTATCCAGTTAAGATCTGATACTCTAATCAAACCTTTCCGCATAAATGAACTAGATCTAAAACTTGCTTTATATGCGGATGATCTTCTAATGTTTACATCCAATCCCGAAATATCAAACCCTCGATTATTTCAGCATGCAGAAGCCTTCGGAGAGGCCTCAGGATATAGAATCAACAAAGAGAAAACCGAGGTTATGCAATGGAATCAGGAGGACCAATTCTTCTAAACAAAGCCTCGGATGAGATATCTAGGTGTACATTTGCTGCAGAACATCTCTGAGATATCCAAAGTCAATTTCGATAGAGTCTACAAAGATATCAGTGTGCTTCTAGATCGCTGGGCAGGCCTGCCATTGAACATTTTCGGGAGGGTGAACCTAATAAAAATGGTTATTCTGCCAAAGATTACGTTCCTTTTTAACTCGATACCTTTGTCATTCAGTCCCAAGGATATTGCCAAATTGCAGGGATGAATAGGATCTTTCATCTGGAACTCTAAATCGCCCAGAATTTCTCTGCAAAAACTGAGAAAAAAATTGAAGACTGGTGGACTTGCTATGCCTGATATTCTTCATTACTGTCATGCTTTCCATTTCAAAAACTTTAGGTTAATGGCCGACAAAGCTGATACATACTGCTTGGGTCGACGATTCCAGGCGTTATTACATGGTATCTCCCTAGGACATGAATCCTTTTTATTTAAGTTTGGGGACCCAAAATCTTACAAGAAGGTTAGACTAAAGGTCTTGGGCACGGCTCTGAGAAATTGGGTGTTTGTTAGAAAAAAACTAGGCATCCCTTATTATACACCTCTGGCCCCTATATGGGATTCCCCGGGAACACCCGAATGTCTCAGAGATCAACTATCGCTCCCCCTCAAAACAGCTGGTATTATGCAGTGGCAGGATCTCCTTGATGACTTTTATTGGGGTGGGATCCACCTTCTCGTCTGACAAACAGAACTCTCAGCAGGTTCAAATTTTATCAGTTATCTAGCTGGTGGAGTACCATATCTTGGGGTTTAACAGCTAATCCTAAATTTGATCTGGTAAAGAAAAAAGGGAGCTGGAAAAAAGAGATTTCCTTTTGGTATGAGGCTTTAAATGAGAAAGATAAAGTCACAGAACTTGAATTAAATAAACTATGGGGTGAAGCGATAGCTTCGCAGGGTGATAATTTACCAGCTCTATGGGGAGATTCCTTTAAAATACTATATACAGTTGTTAAATCAGCCCCCTTAAAACGAAATCATCTGTTCAGCCTGCACAGAGTTTACATATCCCCCCAAAAATCGGTCAAATTCACGAACCTTGAAGATTGTTGCCCACGTTGTAAAGCTTCCGCTGCGGACAATCTGCACATGTTTGTTGACTGCCCAAGACTATCGTTTTTTTGGTCTAAAATCGAAGAATTAATGACAGAAGTTTTGGGTATACATATAGTCATTACGCCTATGATGATTCTTTTTGGTCTAAGGTCAGAGTACCAGCTTAATGAAATGAGGACCAAATTTATATTTTACGTAATGATCTTAGCTAGACGGGAAATATGTAAGTCCTGGAAGTCAGAGAATGCTCCCACCTTTGCTGACTGCCTAAGATATATTATATACATCAGTGAGTCGGACATTGCATGCGATGGCTCTAGCCTTGTCAAGACCTGGGCGGCCCTAGTGGCTTGACGAAACAGATGAGAGTATTCCTATGATTTTACCTGAGTACTGTTGGCGCTTTGTCTCCAACCCAACCAAGGGTCTTCCGGATTAAAGGGTATGGAGTGGACATAGCAAACAGTGTGCCTGGAGGGGGATTTTTTTTCTCTCCTATGCTGGATTGAATTCCTCGGATTCAATCCTTGAGGCCGGTACATCGTAATGTGGAGAGGAAGAGATACCCTACCTAGAATACCCATCATTGGTATATGAGGAATTTAAAAAGAATAAAAAAAAAAAAATGAGCATCACGCGCCAGAGTTAGGAGATACATGGGTTAATATTACTGCTGCAGATGGTCAGCAGGTAGGAGGTTCCAAACCTGAACCCTTAGTTGCAGAACTACCTGGTAGAATTATTAATTTAATGAAAACTATGATGCCTCCTTTGCGGGTGAATTGGGACAAGTTTGCAGCATGCAAACAAAAGAAAGATGAGAGTGTGTCTGATTTCTTCACTAGGTTTGAGGAAACATTCATTGATCATAGTGGTCAGGACATGAGTACAGAAGGTGGTCAGAGGTTGTTTGTAGATAAGTTTGTTTTTAATTTACTTCCTGAACTTTCTAATAAGTTAAAGGACTCTGAGAGTTCGTGGGCTGTTTCTTCTTCGGCCCAGATATTGGCTACTGCACAATACTATGAGAATAGAGATAAAGATGAGAAGGATAAAGTAGAGAAGAAGACTAGAGAATTAAAAACGAAAGTTCTTCTGCAGCAGGCTTATCCGCCTTGCCCTAATCAGCGTCAGTTTCAGCAACCCCCACAGTTTCAGAAACTGTTGCAGAAGCCTGAGTCTTTTGCTTCGCGACTCCCACTAGGCCCTAATCAGTGTGCTTATTGTAAAGAGGAAGGTCACTTCAAGAATAGTTGCCCGATCTTGCTACAGCGTGCGAATGGTATGTCTGGTCTGAGAGGTCGTGGTGGTTTCCAACAAGTACCTAGGGGTAGGGAACGTGGTATGTTTCCTCAGAATGAACGTTCCTTTTCCCCTCAAAATTCTATAAATTATTTTGACCAACAGAATGTTCTGACCGTTCAGTCCACTCAGTACTACACTGATGATTATTATGTTGGAAGTGAGAGTGCTGGTTTTAATGATAGTTAGGACAGCCATGGACAAAGGGAGGGAGTAGTGTCAGTTCCAGTAGACCAGAGTGAACCTTATGTTGAAGTGATTACATCAGGTGTGGCAGAACCTTTTCTTTTGGATACTGGTGCAGCAAAGAGTTCTATCATGCACTCTAAACTCCCTGGCGCACCCTTGTCTGGCTTGACTAATATTTCGGTAGGATTTTCTGGCGCCCCAGTTCGTAATCCGGTTTCTTGTCCTTTGCCCCTTTCTATTGGTCCTTGTGAATTGGAGGCTCCCCTTATTCTAACGACTGGCTGTGGCGAGAATTTGTTGGGTTTGGACTTGTTGAAAAGATTGCATGCGACATTACATTGTTCTCCTTTAGGAGTACATCTTACGGTGGGTAAGAAAGTGATTTCCCCGATGTATCTGTCTAAGGATCGCCTTCCACTGGAACTGGGTTCTCTCCCTGATAAACTTTGGGCTACAGGTCCTAATGATGTTGGTCTTTTCCAGATTCCACCCTACGTTGTTACCCTTAAGTCGAATGCTAAATTACCTCGCATTCCTCAGTACAAAATTTCCAGTGATGGCGAAAGAGCTCTTTTAGCGATTATCTATGATTTGGTCTAGAGCGTCTCTCCTCCCGTCACGAGCCTTTCCATCGGGAATTGGGACGCTTTTTTGAGCCTGCAGCATAGATGTGACCAGAGATCCGAACACCGGATCACTTCCTGAATGCGGTGAGCTGTCCTGCGTGGCCGTAGCTGCAGCAGATCGGGAGTTGTACCACAAGAGGCTCCGGACGTCCATGGCGGCAGCGCAAGCAGAGGAGAGGAAACGAGGCACGGAGTAATCTCCAGCGAAGCAGTGAAATCCGCCGTCACGAAGGAGATTGAAATATGTGGAAGCAGCAGCGCTCAGCAATGTTTTGAGCTGCAGGACGAGTACAAGGATCGCGTGAGTAAGGTGCGATCGGCCTTGTCGGGGCTTCCTTCACCTTTACCAAGATGGCGGCCGCCACTCGGTAATGCCTGAAAGTTCGAGAAGAAGTGACTTCCACACTGCTTTCTGTCCAAATTAGCCTGAATAAAACGCTAGGTGAGCAATGCTGACAAATGTACTGGGGGAAAATAGGTGCACATTTCCAATCTGGCCATGGGGGCTTCATGTGTGCGCTGAGGGCCTGGACTGCCTGACACCAGACCACAATGAGCTCTCCAATGACACAGTGATCTCTCCACAATGATTTCCAATCTGGTCATGGGGGCTTAATGTTGCTGCGCTGAACGCTTGGATTGCCTGACATCAGACCACAGTGGGCTCCCCAAAGCAACAGTGCTATCTCCGATGATAATAAGTGCCTGGGGTACCTGACATCAGACCACAGTGCTCTCTCTAATGTCACAGCGACCTCTCCATAGTGTTCTCTCCAATGACAGTGATCTCTTCACAGTGATCTTTCCAATAACACTACATCTTCCACGTGCACATCCGGAATGTATGTTTGTGACGCCTGTACCTCCGGTCCCACATGTTGAAGGGATATAGCTACCAGTGAACTGAGATCTGGCCGACCACTCTCTTCTATAGGCCTGTGTTGTCTAATCTACCCCACGTACTTGCCGAGACGGGCTTTCAGGGCTCCGATCTCGGATCTAAGCAGTCACGATGGAGACCAAAGACCAGAGTACCCTTAAAAGACTTAAATCGGACCACTCGAACCCGGGATCGCCGAATAAACCAAAGAATGTCACTCCGGACGCACTTGATATAATATTGAATAGGCTAGATGAAGTGAAGGACCTAGCCAAGGTCACTAAAGAGGAAGTGGTGGCAATCCGTCAAGATATCAGAGACACTAATGCGCGTTTGACAGAAACGGAGTCCAGGATTAGTCGTTTGGAAGATATAGAGGTTAGGACCTCTGCGGCACTGAAACACCTGCACATCTCCTCTGACCAAACTACTAGAAAACTAGCTGAGTTGGAGGATAGAAATAGAAGAGGGAACCTGCGCATTTTTGGGGTTCCGGAGGGGTCCGAAGATTCAGAAGGGTCATGTATTCAGTTCTTGGAATCATGGTTTGCTAAAGCCACGAACCTAACTTTTGCCAACCCTCTGGAATTCGACAGAGCACATAGAGTGCCGGAAAGAATCACTAAGACGCAAAAAGGTCCAAGGCCCATTGTCTGTAAGCCATTGCGCTATCAACATGTGGAGCAAATACTTGCCTTTGTTCGGAAACACAATCATATCCTGTGGAGAGACGCAAAGATCTATATCTCTCAAGATTACAGTAGGGAAACTGTAGAAATCAGGAAGGCCTTCTTAGCCCTACGGCCACTACTAAAGTTGAGGGGATACCAATTTGGCTTTGTGGGACCGGCACAGTACAGGGTAACAATACGTGGATCGCCTCACTACTTCACAGATCCTATGAAACTCAAACGCATGCTTGGGGATTTGGAAGAACGCGACATGGAGCGCGACATGGAGACCAACAACCCAGACAATCTGGCGGCCTCAGCTTCGGGATACAAATGAACAACTCTAGGAGTTGCTGTGGTCAATTGATTTTCTCTTCCCTGATAGGATTGCAGGTCTGATAGGCCTGTCATTTGCCGGATTAGGCCCCATATCCGCAGTCACCTTCTGACACTGGAAGTACTACCATGAGTAGTAATATGGCGTAGGGGCTTGACTCAACGTTCTGGAAATCTCCTTGCTCTTCACTCCTTGTTATCGAATTGACATCAGCCTGCTGTGGCTGATCCAACCTTTATGACTTGATTTGATTTGCCTTCTTTGGTTTATATTGTTGTTAGTCCAGAGTGGGTGTAATCCGTAATGATCTAAATATGTCCATATCTCAGCTCATCGGCGTGTTACGTCTGCACTGATCAGGTCTCAGCACAGCCGTGCTGAGAGTCTTTGTCTCTTTTTGACAAAGCGACAGCTAAGCGAACGCCCGTTGGCAGTTGGCAGTTTGTTGCTCTTGTTTATGCTATTTATCAGTATTGAATAGGCCTAGAGGCTACTAGCTCTTAGGATGCCCTTGATGAAGGATATGATGCTATAATTTCTTACAAGGGTCCTCATTGATCTCTATACTGCGTCTACTTGCCGTTGGCAGTTTGTTGCTCTTGTTTATGCTACTTATCAGTATTGAATAGGCCTAGAGGCTACTAGCTTAGGATGCCCTTGATGAAGGATATGATGCTATAATTTCTTACAAGGGTCCTCATTGATCTCTATACTGCTTCTATTTGCCGTTCTATTGCTACAATCTCGTGAAGTATTTCAATTTATATCAGGTTGTCAGGAATGTTTTTTATTGGTACCTTATTGGTACTTTATTGGTTACACCTTACAATTTCAATGTTCTCATTGCTTACGTGAATAGTCATATGGACTGTGCATAGTTGTTCCAATGTTTATGCAAGATTGTTATGGACGGGAGGGTTACTGCGTTTTCCTCGTGTCGCCATGCTTCTGCACGGCAGTTGGGGTGGGTGGGGTGGGGGGATGGGGAGGAGAGGGGGGGGTGTGTGTTGTATGTTATGGTTTGCATTTTTACTTTTACTACCTCTTTTTTCTTTGCTTTTCCTTTCTCTTCTAATCTATCCCTTTGTGGTAAATAAATAAATAATACCCGATTTTTGACTAGACTTATAGCATAACAGATAGCTCAATAAATAAGAGTCAAGATTCGAGGTAGTAGGAGTTTCTGCAGGTTTATTACAGCATAAGGACAGGATCAGGACAACCTGCATAGGATTGACCCAGCAGCTGCTGGGGCTAGGTCTGGGATGAGCGCGCTAACATTTAATAACAAAACATTGACTTATATACATAGCGCAAACACATAGCATTACATTGCAGTAGGCGTAACAGTAGGTGGAGTAGAAGGCGTGACGCGTAGCAGTCGCGAGAGATAACAGAAATAAAAGGTGTAACTGGGAGTTTACTTAGACATGTGATGCAAACGTAACAGAATATGTCATGAATGGGCGGACACATAGGAGGGGGCTACCTAAGGAGCCGGGACCTCTAACCTAATGGTGGTATTTGCTTGCCAGGTGCTTTCGACTTTCAAAACTCGGTTTTTAATTTGTGGACTTGAATTCTCGACTAATTTGGTAACGAAAAGATGAGGGTATGACTCACTACTTGTCTTGAGACCACTGTTAATACTGAAACATTTCTCAAATCTGGAATAAAAATCACTAATATCCTCATCTTGTTTTTGTTTACAGGCTGAGATTGCATCCCAGTCTTCTTTCCTAGTTGTCAATAATCTGGGTAAAACTTGAATCAATAATTCTGGTAATTCTTTACATTTATCTCCAAGACCGGTACCTGGTACTCGTGCCTTGTCTTCAGCTTCTAGAGCTGTCCAATCGATCTTTTTCTCTCCCACCTCCCATTCTTTTTCCTTTAACTTTTCATACACCCCTGCGGGTAGCAGGACCTTTAACATTTTAATGATATCTGGGTAAGTGTATTCTCCCATACGGAGCATGTCTTTTAATTCTCTATGGAACCCTGCTGGATCTTTGTCATGACAGGGAATTAATTTCTTCATTTCAAGAAGTTCCATCTTCGATATCGGAGTGTATACAAACACTCGTTGCATTACGCCACCCGCCCCTTGGACTGGGTGGACTTCTCGTAGCGGATTCTGTCTGTCTATGTAGAATGGTTTACTTTCTGGGGGTGAGACATGAACAAAATGCGGGTTCAGGAACGTTCTATACTTGTGGCGCTGTTCTAGAATGACACTAATTAAATCGGTACCTAGACCTCTCCATCTGTACTGGAGTAACTCGTTCAGGATATCATGTAACGGGCCTGGATCAGAATGTTGACCCTCATACAGGGTAATGAGGTGCTGGATCATATACATACCCACCAGTCGTTGCTCGGCTGGGGGCAGTTTCAGAAACATTTGTGCCACTATTTCGTCTGGAAAAGTGGTAGAATCAGTAATCCATCGGACTGCTGATCGGGCTAGTTCTTGTTCGTGCATGGTACTTAATTCGCTATAACCGACTCGTGATTTCAGAACGTGATCGGTAGCTTGAAATACTTGTTCTAGAGAGCCTCGTTCTGGTGCTGGATGATGAAAAATAGACTTAGGTTCTGGACGTAAATGGCGATCTGGAAATCTGGATTTTCCTACATACGCTATTCTGGCGGGATTCTCGTTCTCTTCCTCTTCAGGATCAGAGATACTTTCTTTCTCGCTTACTTGTGCTGCTTTACGCTGTTCGTGTAACCTTATTATTTCTTTACGAATTTTCTTGTACATACTTTCCATGGCACTAATGGTCTTGTGCTTACCCTCGGCTATATTATCACTCCACCTTGTTAGGATTCTCATTTCGGCGGGATCTTTAGACGGGTAATCTTGTTCTCTTATTAGACAATTGATCAGGAACTTTAATATCATGAGCTGAATCTCGGCTTTCCTCTGAGACATAATCTCGCCAATACTTTCTGGATCATCCCCTGTACGGATGAAACGATATATTCTGTCTAGATCTTCTTTCATATTTGGTAAGGTGACTAGATACTCGGTCACCCTTCTTATGCGTACGGAATATAAAACCATATTATACTCGCCTGGGACTGTGTCATAGACACATTCGGCAAGGGCTTGTCTGATTTCTGTAACAGACTTATTACTTTTAGGAGTACGCTGTGATGCTTGAGCATGTAATTCGAGTGCTGATAAACGCTTGTGTGGCGGCGGGGTTTGAGGAGGACCTCCTCCTGCGGCCCCTAGACTAGAATCGTCGACTGACATTCTTCGTGCTTGCAGGGTCGGTAATTGTAACGTGGGCTGAACTTGTATGGCAGGCTGACCCGGGGGTACCGTAACAGGTACTCCGGTGTCTGGAGGAACGGGAAGTGCCTGATTTACAGGGACTGGCGGAGCGCGAACTGGATTTGCATATTCTGGAACTGTGTCGTCCAAATAGGACGAAATAAAAATATCAGCTGCGGTCGGTTTGTGACGTAGCTTGGTCGGAACTAATGGTGGCGGGAAATTACTGGGTGTCTCTGGGGTCGCTTTTGGCAAGCCTTCGGCAAGGAGAGGATACATACCCTTAATAAGGGCATGCCTCTGTCTGTCTGACTGTTCGGCTTTGACTTGTTCACCTATCTCGATTAATTCTCTTTCTTGGGCTCGTTCTTGGGATTCTCTACTTAACTCTGACTTTCTGACTTCCTTTTCCGTTCTTCTATGCGCTTCCTTACGCCATAACTCGATGGCATCTTTCTGTGACTGTCTGGCTTTCTTTTTCCATAATGCTTCTTCTACTCGCATGATACATTCGGCATCCCATGTACCCGATACGGGCCATCTATACTTTTCTTCTAACTGTTTGGTATACTCTACCCATAAATCTAGATACAATATGGCGCTTATGCCATGTTTCTGATACATAAAGTGACCTGGACTGTCCCTAGGCGGAACAGGAACTGCTGCTTCCAGCAGACCCTTTCTAGTTTTTAACTGACGTAACTTGGAAAAGAGCGGCATTCTAAACTTGAATCGGAACACAATACAATACACGAAAAACAATAACAATTGGGAAAACAATTCAGGCATACCACGACGTTGAAAATACATTAAACAACATTATAAATAACAGTTCGAACAGAATACTACCTGAAAATACTGAAAACAGAAACAGAACAGAATTCTCGAGAACGGAACAGACTAGAGTTACTGGATGCACTGCTGTAACAGTACGGAACATACCGGTCCCATAAAGGAACGCATCAAGACCCGTATCCACCTAGGTGAACACTTCGTTTGTGGGCTTGGGTACCACCAACCCACGGACCAGGAGTCAATTTAGACTGACCCTGTCTAGACACTACCCCAGCAATGGTACTCACCGGGCAGCACGGAACGGAAGGCCTCGGACGGGACTGGACTACGACGGACTTCGGACTTCGGACTTCAGTTACGGGTGGGCCTCCGGATACCTCGGACCTTGGACTCTCGGCTTGGGCTCTGGTCGGGACTCGCCGCGTTCCTCCACCGTCTCGTTCGGATGCTGGACCGCCTCCTCCGTCTCCTCCGTGGGCCTGAGGGATACTTGAAGCAGAAATATCTGCACTTGGCCAATATGGTTCCGTCACGACTGTAGAGGGTCAGGGGGTCGGCGTGGCTTCACCGACGCGTGGGGAAAGGGCAAGTCCCTGTTCGGGCGCCATTATGTGGTAAATAAATAAATAATACCCTATTTTTGACTAGACTTATAGCATAACAGATAGCTCAATAAATAAGAGTCAAGATTCGAGGTAGTAGGAGTTTCTGCAGGTTTATTACAGCATAAGGACAGGATCAGGACAACCTGCATAGGATTGACCCAGCAGCTGCTGGGGCTAGGTCTGGGATGAGCGCGCTAACATTTAATAACAAAACATTGACTTATATACATAGCGCAAACACATACCATTACATTGCAGTAGGCGTAACAGTAGGTGGAGTAGAAGGCGTGACGCGTAGCAGTCGCGAGAGATAACAGAAATAAAAGGTGTAACTGGGAGTTTACTTAGACATGTGATGCAAACGTAACAGAATATGTCATGAATGGGCGGACACATAGGAGGGGGCTACCTAAGGAGCCGGGACCTCTAACCTAATGGTGCACGAAAACTAGCAATGACGTGTTACTAGGAGAAGCTGGGGGCTACGAACTCTGTGCTAGGAGCAGAGACTAGAGTCTGGAGGGTCGGAGCGACATGTACCTAAACCCTATCTGGTATCTAATGTTTAGGGAACATGTTGATATAAACTAGAAGTCATGAGGGGAAAAGCTAACTTGATTCTAAGACTGGACCATGCATTATTCTACATGTAGTACGTGATGAAGAATACTAAATGACCATTAAAATACAGTATTTCTCTAACATGGAGACGAGAAGGCTAGACAATGACGGAAACTATTGATGCAGTTCAGTAGCTTAGGAATGCAGAGGAGGAGGACTGAACTGATAGCAGGAACTATAACATACTTTTGGCAGACTCAGAGGCAGAGCCGGGGTGCACCGGGCACTGCAAGGCAGGAAGTAAGTGAAGGGTCGAGGATACAGGTGGGGGCTGTATCGCTCCTCAGCGAGGCTTTCAGGAGACAGGAGCTGAATCTGTGGTCCGGGCCCTTTTGAGGCCTGGAAACGGAGACTTTATAATTGAATAACGTGCACACTGAGAAACGTGGCAACATTACTTACATAGGCCTGATATTCGTAGTATTCACGAGGACTGGAAACTAACATACTAGAGGTGGACACAACTGTATTTGCGTCTTTAATCAGAAATGGGGAATAACATATGCATATTGGTCATGCACACATAACATATGATGGATGAGGCGTAGGGACACAGAACATGGCAAAATTTACTTTTCCACACCTTTTCTCTTGACTGGACAAGTTGTATCATTCACATGCTGTATCTGTATACCCAGACTTGGATTACTCTTGTATCATACCTGTATACCCAAACGCCTGCTCATGGTTTCAGTCAATTTAGCCACATAGTGGTTGAAACAGGGTACTCCTCACATAAGGTGTTGTATGGCGCGCTACTGCTTGGGATTTATACTGCACTCATGATACATGTAATAATATAAATGTTACACCCTACGCTCACCACTCCGCTTGGAACGACCTCACTTGACCAGCTAAAAATTCTGTCTATGAATGTTAAAGGTTTGAATCAACCCATAAAAAAACAAAAGATATTAGACTATGTGCGTAGACAGGGAGGGGACTTTGTTCTGCTGCAGGAGACCAAACTAGACACTAAACAGTTTTATATTTTACGTAATAAGTTTTATTCGGAGGTTGTTGGGTCAAGTGCACTTGGTAAAAAGAATGGAGTTCTGGTATTAATATCGAAACGATCCAAGATAGAACTATTGTCTTCATCATCAGACGAAAAGGGACGTTGGGTCACAGTAAAGCTCGCCAAGGACCACACAGAATTCTTTGTAACGAATATCTATGCACCTAACACTAGTGATCTAAATTTTTGGCAAGACCTAGTCAAACAGATTGAAACGATACCTGACACGGCGGTACATATACTAGGGGGTGACTTTAACCTTCCACTTGATCCTGCCCTGGACAGAGACTCGAAGTGTGTGTTTAAACCGAACAAATCACATAATGCTTTCATTAAATTGTGCCAACGCTTCAATCTGGTTGATACGTGGAGAATACAAAACCCTACTGACAGGGATTACACTTTTTATTCTTCCCCTCACTATTCGTACTCCCGCATTGATTACATTCTTATTACACAAAATGGAGTTGCAAGGATAGAGGATACTTCAATAGAACCGAGAGTACTGTCAGACCACTCCTGCATTTCCCTCTCCATCAGCAACATTAAACCCTCCCCTAAACAGACATCATGGAGACTTAATGAGGAAATTTTAAACAAAGAACAAAATAAGGCTGCCATCCAAACAGCCATCCGATCATATTTGGATATAAACAGGAGAGGGGACACCTCAGATCTGGTGAGATGGGAGGCATTGAAAAGTACCTTAAGGGGGGTGTGCATTAAAATCCGCTCAGGAATGAACAGAGATTGTAATGCAAAATTAGAGGCATTGGAAACAGAGATAGCTAATCTAGAAAACAGGCACCAATTGACAAGGGATCGGGAGACACTTAATACCATGACTAATAAAAAATACGAATATAACAAGCTAGTAAGCGAAAGGGCGGGAGTGTGGCTGACCAGAAGGCGAAATTTTAAACTTTGCGAATCTAACAAAGCTGGTAAAAGCCTGGCTGCATATCTAAAATTCAAAGTGCAGAAAAATTCTATTAATGTCATAAGGGACTCTACGGGAGTAAACCACTCTGACCCCCAAAAAATAACTGAGGTCTTTAAAGACTTTTATAAGGACCTGTATGCTAAAAATGACTTGGTTGAGGAGGATAAAATTCAAGGGTACTTGCAGGAGTGTGATCTGCCAAAGCTAAGTCCAGATGAACAACGCAGCCTTAATGAACCGATCTCAATTGGGGAGGTGGAGAAAGCAATCAGAGGGTTGAAATGTGGGAAGGCACCTGGCCCTGATGGCTTTACAGCTAAATTCTACAAAAGTTTTGCAACAGATCTAGTTAAACCTCTTCTGCATCTTTTCCATGAATTCACGGAGTCAGGTGAAGTAAGGGGTACCCTGGCAGAGGCGACTATCGCAGTTCTACCAAAGGATGGCAAGGACCCGTCGTTACCAAAAAATTATAGGCCAATTTCCCTGATTAATTTAGATTGTAAGTTGCTAGCCATGATTCTATCAACCCGGTTACAAAAAGTTCTCCCTACCCTCGTACATTCATCTCAAGCAGGTTTCTTAAAACACAGACTGTCTAGCGATAACACCAGAGTATTAGCCCACGCCTTAGAAAAAGCAAAACTTTTGAGTACCCCCACAGTGGCAATCACATTAGACGCTGAAAAAGCCTTCGACAAGGTAGATTGGACCTTCCTTGAGGCAGTTTTACACAAATTTAATTTAGGGACGACATTCACTAAACTTGTAATGGCTCTGTATGCCGGACCTACAGCTAGGGTTAGAGCGGGTGGCTCCTTCTCTTCATCCTTCTGCTTGAAGCAGGGAACAAGACAGGGATGTCCATTATCACCGTCTCTGTTTTTACTAGCGATAGAACCTTTCCTATACCATATCCGGAATAATGAGGCCATTGCTGGTGTTCCGTTTGATGATTGCACTGTGAAATTAACTGCATACGCTGATGATGTGCTCATTTTAACGGAGAAAGCTGACGAGGCTATCCCGGCTTTAATGGACACTATTGGCGAGTACTCTAAAGTCTCAGGGTACAAGCTGAATAAGGACAAAACGGAAGTCAAGCTGCTAAATAACATCGGGAGTAAAGAAATACTTGGTTCATCTGGCCTCACCTGGCAGCCGTAAGCTTTTAAATATTTAGGCTTAGATTTTGAGAAAGACTTAATAACAACCCTAAAGGTGAATGAGGACCTAACGTTAACAAAGATCTCTACGTTATTAGATAGCTGGTCGCCCAAGTTTTTGTCCTGGTGGGGTAGGGCTGAGACCCTTAAAATGATGTGCACGCCTCTGGTTAATTATCTGGCTTGCATGCTCCCTATGACTTTTTCCGACGAATTCATCAAAAAAGTAGATAGACTGTTTGGAGAGTTTCTGTGGCGAGGAAAAAAAGCCAGGATATCATTGAAAAAGTTGCAATTGGCAAAAGAAAAGGGCGGCCTGGGCCTACCCTCATTCAGGAACTACCAGACGGTTTTCCTTTGTAAGCAGGGGGCTCTCTAGCTAGTTGATTCTCCATCCTATACTCCAGTATGGCTATCTATTGAGCGATCGTTAATGGCTCATGCACCCCTCTCGGCTCTCCTCAGCATGGACTTGACCAATTTACCTCACTCCAAATACATCCTATTAAATACCAGAAGGGCGCTTCTCAGGCTTGACCAGTCCCATAAAACTGATTCGGTGGTTAAGAAATCTACCCTAGTCTCGATATGGCATAATCCTATGTTTCGGATAGAGGGGAAAACCCTTTATTGGGAGTTGTGGGCTAAACATGGTATCCATATGGTGAATGACCTCTATGAAAACGGTATGCCCATACCTTTTTCGACACTGCAAGAGAAATTTAATTTGCCACCCATAGAATTCTACCAATTCTTGAAACTGAAAGCCGCCATCTCTAGGCGTGCCCTCACTACTGGTTCACCATGGCTATTGACACGTCTCCGGCTACTGTACCATGCTGACCATTTTGTATCCAGAATATATAAATTGCTTCTCCCCCTGCCAAGAAAGCACATAAATTAACTGAAAGCAAGTGGGAGTCGGACCCTAACTCGACAGGTATATCGATTGATTGGGAGGTAATACACAAAACTGCATTATCAAATAAGGTGTCCCCAATTTTATGTCAAACGAAATACATGTTGTTGAACAGAGTGTTTTGGACCCCTCAGAAGCTGTTTAAATGTAATCTGAAGGATACGCCTAATTGCTGGAACTGCCAGGCTGCACCTGGAGACCTGGCGCACATGCTTTTTGATTGTTCCCTATTAAGACCATTTTGGAAAAAAATATTTGTATATATTCAACAAGTATTTGGAATCACACCCGTTCAGGAATTTGTATATGTCATTTTGGCCCCTTTAGAAGAACAACTACCTGACATACATGACCGACAACTGCTAGATATCATGTTGACATTGGCGTGCAAGGTCGTTCTCTGTAAATGGAAGAATTTTGCTGAAGTCAACTTTAAAATATGGCTGGAATGGCTTTCCTTCTTGAGAGGGGCGGACAATCCGGTACTACAGTCAGCCACATGGAAGCCTTCTAACAAAAAATTGTGGTCCTCCTTGGACGCGTCATCCTCCCACTTTGAGCCTCCGTGATACAAATCTCAACAGACTGTCTGCTTTTATAGACTATAGTGTCTCTGTTGGGCTCCATATTTTCCACGTTGAAATGCTCTCCATGCCTGAATGATTACTGTATACTTATTGTTACCTGCAATGCGTCCCATACTTCTGTAAACCGATTGCTACTGATATATTGATACATCTGTCCTCTTTCTCTTCTTCCTCCTCTTTCTCTTATTCCTCCTTTCCTTTCCCTATTATTTCTCTGTTCATTTCATTACTGTAGGCGTCATTGTGCCAATTATGCATCCATCTATGTATTGAAGGATTTATTGTATTGTCTTTGCTTTCATTTTCTCCAATCTTCAATAAAAAAGATTTGAATAAAAAAAAAAAAGAAAGGTGTGGTTGAAGAAATGAGAGGCAATGTGTGTAATAGTCCTGTTCTGCCTGTCCTTAAGCGTACTGACTCTTCTCAGCCACCTGTGTATCGGTTTGTGATTGACCTTCGAGAGGTCAATAAGATTGTTGTGCCGGCACTGCGGTCATTAAGGGAAACCTAAAAAACACAGGCATTTCTGAAAACTAGACACACGGAGAAGTCCAGGCAGGTGTGGCTTGCATGGATCCCCCAACGTTTTCTTCCCAGAATCCCCTGTAACCTCAAATTTAGCTTTAAAAATCATGTTTTCCTCAAATTTCTATATGGGAAAGTAGTGGGATCACCGGGCCGGCACAAATGTCCTACCACCCAACGTTACCCCAAGTCTCCCAATAAAAATGATACCTCACTTGTGTGGACTGGCCAAGTGCCCAAGACAGGGAAGCGCCCAAAATATATTGTGGAGGCATCAAAATGATTGATCACCAAACAAGCTGGTTTTGCAAGGGCGTCACCTGAGTCTTTGGTATCGGGCTCGGCGGCCATTTTGGAAAACCTACCAAACCCAGCCATTTCTGAAAACTAGACTCACTGGGGAGGCCAGGGAGGTGTGGCTTGCATGGCTCCCCATATGTTTTCTTGCCCAGAATCCCGTGCAAACCTCACATTTGGCTAAATAATCACATTTTCCTCACATTCACAGCTTGTTTTTTTGATTGACAATGTTGATGCCTCTACAAATCTGCAACCTAGATGTGCTTATGGATGTATTGGAAACATGTCGAGGAGATAATCAAAATATGTGGCTTTCAGCACATACAAGTGTTCTTGGGAATGAGCAAGTGCTAATAATTGCAAATGTGCAGCAACACAAAGATCCCCTCATTTGAGCACAGCACAACACTGTACTTAGCTTCAGTGGCAGCAGATATTGTGACCCACTGGGTCTAATTCACCACTGATCCATTTAGTCCCACATCCCGCACCTCCTGGGAAGCGGCACTCCCGGAAAGGAATGCTAGGTGGGGCTTAGGCTCCATAACAAGCAAGCTAGTGAACCCAACAGCAAAGGATGGAGGCAGGCCGAAGCAGTGGGGTGTAAATAAGAGGAATTTGGGGCGTGACTTCAACTTCTCGAGCAGAGTTTCCAGAGACCTATGGCAAAGACCGGTGTAGCCTACAACTCTTTTGTAGGTGTCATTCTGGCACTGGCAGACAGTGAATGACAGGTAAGGCCGAATCGCTGGTGCATAGTTTTAAATTAGAGAGTTCCTAACAGCTATGGAGCCTGCCCGCCAGTGCTTGAAGTGAGGCAAAAATGGTGGGGGTCTCTAAAAGGGCAATGCCCACATAAGCATAACCATGTATTCTTTGTGATAGGTCCGGCCTATGTGACTAAGTAAATGGTTTAACCCATGTAAACTAAAATTCAGGTTTGTGGTGAGCCATGCAGCTGGATGCCCAGCAGTGCAAGAGTGTCCTCTTTGAATGCGTGATTTTGCCAGTGCATGTTGCCATCCCAGATCATACTTTTCAAGAAATGCACAGCAGATTTTGAAACTGGCCACTTTTTTTCTTTTTGTAATGATGTATTTACAGTAGGCTTTCAAAGCAGATAAAAATAAGAAGTTTAATGCAAATGTCTCTTTCAATATAGAAAGAGACCAGAGCTGCCAGCCAAAATTCCACAAAACAACCACCGGCAAAGCCAAAAGCCCAGCAATATGACTAAAGGTATGTATTCATTACTTGGGAAATGCTTGTGTGTTATACTGTGGATGAATGAGCTTGTAAATGCACGAGTAAGTTTATAAGTGGTTACAATTGTTAATCAACCACCCATGCGTTCATTCATTCATCTTCCATGCACTTGGTCACTCATCCTTCCTCTCATGCATCCATTCATCTATCTATGGACTCATTCCTGTTTTCATTCACTTGCACATTCCTGATAACACACATACAAATGTACCAATCAATGAAATGGCGGTTTCACTTATAAAACAGGCCTTTTGACTGGCTACACTTCCGGTATAGGGCCTCCATTTGATGGCGGAATCAGCAGAGAAGCAAAAGACTGAATGGATATAGACCAAGATCCCATTTTATACACCTGAACTCGTCTGATCCTTAGTCTAATTGTGTGAAGACTGCACTTTTCATGACCTCTGCCATGCTTGAAAGGTGACAAACAATGACACAGGCATGTCAGCCTGCCAAAAATACACTGTACGGGGTCCACAAGGCAGCAGAGCATGCAGAGTAGCTACCCTTCCTGTTGGCTTCTATAATCACATGTAATCCTCCCCAAATTAGTTAGACAGAGCAGCCATTTACACAAATGTATCAGTGGCCTAGGCAAATACATGTTACCTCCTTCTTGCCTGCTGAAGTACCGAACTGCTGCCCGTGTTGCTACCTGCCTCCAGTAATCCACAGTGTCCCCTGCAGCATTTCGTGATCCCGCCCGCCAGTCTCCCGCCGCTCTGCCGCTTTTTTTCCAACTCAAGCGGGAGCTGCCGAGAGGAGACCGGCGAGGGGCTGGACTGCATTTCCCAGCAGTCCTGCTGGGGAGCGCGATACCTGCAAACGCCAGGAGGCGCATATAAACACGTCACCACTGTTGTAAGTGGGTTACCTCCTTCTTGCCTGCTGAAGTACCGAACTGCTGCCCGTGTTGCTACCTGCCTCCAGTAATCCACAGTGTCCCCTGCAGCATTTCGTGAATCCGCCCGCCAGTCTCCCGCCGCTCTGCCGCTTTTTTTCCAACTCAAGCGGGAGCCGCCGAGAGGAGACCGGCGAGGGGCTGGACTGCATTTCCCAGCAGTCCTGCTGGGGAGCGCGATACCTGCAAGCGCCAGGAGGCGCATATAAACACGTCACCACTCCCTCGCGGGACGCGAGCGGGACGCCCAGCGAAGCCCGGGCAAAGGGCGGGCCCTCTGTAGCCCTCAGGAGACATAAGGGGACGGGACGGGCCACCCCTCTTTCATTTAATATTCCAAAGACCCACTATCATCTGGATAACCCGGATTGTTGCCTACTCTCAGCCTACAAAGTTTTCCTTCTTATTTTTATCTGCCTGCATCGGTCTTGGTTTATTGGGAAAGCAACGCCGGAAGGTAACGAGGCTTCTGTGAGTTCCACTGTCTATATTGGGGCAAAGGTTATTAGGAAATTGCCAGGTATAAAAATGTCTAAACAAAGCAATCCCATAGCCCCTGGTAATACCATGGACAATTACTTGGTACAAGTCGTGGAAAAAATTAACCATGAGCGGAGATCCTCGTTGGGTCTTGGCACCCCACTGACATTGCCCCAAAATGAGAACTTAAGTACGGACTTAATTCATCTGGGTACTTCAACAGACTTATCCCCAGCTTTACATTGTCTGGACATGGGGGTATCACAAAATGTTTCGTTCATGGTAAATCCAGTCATTAATGCTGAAACGACACTAGAGGAACTAGACGTCTCCTTGCATGATTTAGACCCAGATCTAGAGGTAGTAGATTCCAGCTCTCCCCCACCCCCTGTTCCTGCCCCAAGAGTTATAAAAGTGACCACCAAGATTCCTACAAAAAGGGAAGGGCTAAGGTCCAGTAGGAAAAGGCCAGCGACCCCACCCAATAAGAAAATTGCAGAGGGGAATGCGGGCGAAGGAGATGAGAGCCAAGGCTGGGATGATGGCATATTAAAAAGACTCATGGGTATGTTGGACATTAAGTTAAATCAGATAGTAAAACCCCTACTGTCAAAAATTGATCACCTTACGGCTAAAATAAACAAATTAGAGGCCAATATAAAAACAACTAACGATAGAGTGGAGGAATTGCCGACTATGTTTATAGAAAAATTGGCTGAAAAAACTACATTAGAAAGAGTTTGTCCAGGTGTAGTAGAGCTATTACAGAACCAGCAGGTTACACTCAAGTCTGATCAAACTAATCTTGCTGGTGCTGTCCCTATAGAGCCTGCAGGGAATTGCATATTGCAGGGATCTAGTACAGAAAATAACCCTGTGGAGCTAATTGTAGAAGCATCACCTCTTATTCTGGTACTTGCCAATGTTCCCCCCTTAAGTACAGGTCAGATAGAACATCCTGAATTCCTATTGAATAAGGCGCTCCAATGGCTAAGTAATAATATGCATATGTGTCCTGGGGGCAAACAAAAGTTGGCAGAAGATTTGCTAAAGGCAAGACGGGTAAAATGGATAGGGGGGAGTAATAAGAAATTTCCTGGGGACTGTGTGGTTTTGAACCTTAAAAGCCCAGAAGTTTTACCAGAAATCTTGAACAATCTTCTCCCTCCACAACGTAGAACGGCAGAACTAATTCCACTTACTCTGGACTTTTTTTATAATAGGAAAGGCCATGTGTCAAATCCGAGTTTTTTGAGAACCAGTTGGTCTACAGTGTCCAGTAGAAGTGTAAGGGAGGGTCCTTCTAATGTCTGGGGGTTAAACCCAGATAATAGATTTACAGCATTGTCTAACTTAAACGAATGCGATTGACTCACATTAGATAAAGGTTTATTAGAGGAACACCAGTTGAGTCTTCCCATATGCCAGTTAGACAAATTACTAGACCAACACACAAAATATCGAGCACCAGATTACAAGGTCCCCCTAAGTCCAAACTGTAATGCACCCATAATAGGGTCAGATGGTTCTATCAATATTAGATCAATAGTAGGGGATGAGTTAAGAGTTCAGCCGGGGGGAATGTCAAGTGTGAACTCTAGGGAAAATATGGAGGTGCCATGTACATTAGGCCCAACTCCAGGAGATCGATCATTGACTTTTATATCTTGGAATATAGCAGGCATAGCAAGTAAGTTAGACACCCCGGAATGGACTGATTATATTGATAGACATGATATAGTTATGATGCAAGAAACTTGGTCAATCAACCCAGTATTTTGTACGGGTATTTAAATTTTTATAAACCTGCATCTAGAGGTGAAAAGGGACGCCCTTCAGGAGGACTGTTGATATGGGTTCGTCAAGCAATGACTTGCACCATATCACAAAGGCAAATAATATCTAATGACATCTTAGCGTTGAACATCAGATGGCCCAATGGCCAAGAAGTAGCACTGTACAACATCTATGCTAGGGGAGTTGGTGCAGGTATTCCATCTCAAGTATTTACCACCCTAGAACAAGATGTCGAAACCCTTCCACCTAATCCACACATTATTGTGGGTGGTGATTTTAATTCAACTTTTGAACCCCTAGGAGAAGAGGATAGGAGTTTAACGGAAGAGGAAGATAGCAAATGGGGAATACCGCAACTGGAGATTCCTCCTATCAAAAGATGGAGTGCTACGGCCATTAGGATAAAGAGTCTCTGCCTCTCCAGAGGATTGAGAGCCACGAATGGGAGGACACCGTCTGATTTACACGGGAACTTTACATTTGATAATGGTCGTGCTACAAGCAGGATTGACTATTTTTTAATTGACGTAAGAGCATGGTCTAAGCTATTGGACATGGCAGTTGTATCACGACTAGAGAGTGACCACCATCCCCTGTATATGACATTTCACCCTTATCAGGAGCCTAGAGCACCTTTAAATAATAATCAGATGGTAACACAAGATGTTGTGTGCTCTAATAATCAAAGACATCTGAAATGGGGAATGTTGCTAGGGGATGGAAGAAAATTAGAACATTTGAAAAAACTTGTAAAGGAGGAAGTGAGTAATATTGAGGCCCACTATGGAAATCCTAATTTCCAGGAATACATGATGGAGGCCCATAAAAGTCTGTTTAGCAAATTGCAAAGCTTTTTATTAAAACAGTAGATCCAACTGCAGCCAAAAAATATCAAGCCGTTAAAGGCTGTTATGATAAAAGCTGTAGATTGGCAAGGCAAAATTTAAGTACAGAATTGAAAATAGGAAACCCAATAGCTGTTAAAAGGGCAAGAGATGTTTATAGGCTGACGCAAAAGCAATCAAAGAGGCGTTGGGATGAAGAGAGCTGGAGTGAGCTAAAACAGGCCTGTACCAATAAAGACTCCAAGCAGTTTTGGGCCTTAGTTAAATGGAATAGGGGTGGGGCAGCTGCCCAACCACAAAACCAGGTGTCAAAAGACGATTGGAATGATTTTTTCCAACCCCAGTATGCCAGATGTCCGATATATGCATCCATATCTCCCCCCCAAACTGTCTTTTTCAATGACCAAATATTTACTGAAAAAGATGTTAGCTTGGCACTGGATTGCGTGTCAGGGGGAAAAGCGCCGGGCATGGATGGCATTCCAGCAGATGTTTTTTTATCGGACCGGAGTTCTTGGTCCACATATTTTACATGGTTAGCAAATGCAATAGCTATGGGTGGAGAAGTCCCAGCCTCGTGGAAAGGGGCTGAAATCATCCCTATATTTAAAAAGGGCGATAAAACCCAGGCAAAAAATTATAGACCCATTAGTTTAATTGACACTGCGCAGAAAATAATGGGTAGATTAGTCCAGAATAAACTACAGCAGTGGATTGAAGATCAAAATATATTGTCGCCATACCAAGCTGGATTTCGCCCTTTGACTAGTAGTGTTGACCAAGTTTTTTATTTTCTAGCCATTTATTGGAGAAATGTCACGCTGCGAAATGGCACATTGTATGCAGTCTTTGTGGACCTAAAAGCCGCATTTGATCTGGTCCAGAGAGAAAAACTTTGGGAAACCCTGGCAGATGTGGGGATAAGCCGTGAACTCCTAACCTTGCTGGTGCGTCTCCATGAAAATAACTTTGCAAAAATAAGGTGGGGTAAACAGGGGGAAGTGACGGTCCCTTTACCGGTGGAACGAGGGGTGAGGCAAGGGTGTGTCCTGGCCCCCACGCTTTTTTCAATATATATAAATGCTATTGTGGACTATTTAAATAAAACCCCTAATGACGCTCCAATCATAGCAGGAGCACACGTCCCCGTACTAATGTTCGCGGACGATACGCTTTTACTATCGCGTACACCTAGTGGATTGCAGAAAGCGGTTGACGTCTTTGGGGATTTTTGTGATAGCCGGGGTCTGGAACTAAACACCAGCAAAACTAAATTCATGTGCCTGAGTTCCCAATCAGCTTTCAAGGGGGTGATAAAATACAAGGGCGAACCATTGGAAAAAGTAGATGCCTTTTCTTATCTAGGAATTATCCTACAACATGACATGAAATGGAAATCACATATTAATATGGCGTCCTTAAAATTTAGTCAGCTAGCAGGCGCAGTCACCATTAAACATAACACATCTTTGACAAGACCTATAAATTGTGCACTCGAACTTTATAGTATGAAAGTATTGAGTGCATGCTTATATGGGTCTGAGCTCTGGGGTTTTTCAAATTTAGGAGATTTGGGGCGGGCGGAAAATAGATTTCTGCGAGGGCTTGTTAGGGCCCCACAAAGTACCCCTATAATCCCACTAAAGATGGACCTAGGCAGGAAAAATATTGAAGACATTGCCCGCCTACATCCTTTGTTGTATTGGAGGCGTCTAATGGTAACCCCAGAGTTAAGTCATTATGTATCAGCTCTTTTTGATGTTGTGAATACTGATCGTTTCCATTGCATTACATGGTTAAAGGAACTTCGGGGTACATTGGTGAAGTTGGGCCTTGACCATTTGTGGGGTAATAAGGATGTTGCCTCATTCCCTTCGAAAAAACAATTCAAGGATATATATTGGGAGTCGGTATATGTATCATTGTATCGTAAAGGTTTGCAATCCACCCTGTCATCACGTTTTTTGGACATTAAACAACTTCCATTTTATGAAAAATATTGGGATGTAATTGAACGTCCATTTGACAGAAAATTATACTTTCAATTCCGTGTGGGAACACTCCCAGTGAATGCTTTTATACAACACTGGTCCCCTCTGCAGGACGCTTATTGCGCCAATTGCAAAAACCAAACAGAGGACATTGCGCACCAGTTTTTTTCCTGCCCCTTGTATGCTATTCCGCGTCGAAAGTGGCTAAAACCAGTTTGCAAAAATATGGGTACTCGCTGTTGTTCACAAGCCCTAAGAATCTTAACATCTGATTGCTCAACACCATTAGTAATAGGTACAGCAAAATTCTTGGCCTGGGCTTGGGTAATAAGGTCACGCACTTTAAAGTCTATTGGTTAATATGAATTATGAACTGCCTGTCTAAACTTGCCTGTTTCTTTTAAATTTTACTCATTGAAATTTTAAAATGTATGTATCCATTTTTTAAAATTTATCAGCATTCGACTTCTATTGTTTAATATGTATTTTTAATGAATTAGTTTTATCTTTAGTATTTATTGTATCATGGGTAGGAGTTTGCTTTTATGACTAAAAGTCGAATAAAGCTTTGAAATTTGAATTTGAATACATGCAAGTTACAAATAAAATCTGCATGGAGCTGAAACATGAAGCATGAAACATGAGGAAAGCCTTGGAAAGATGTGAAACTGTCCTCACATACACACACTGAACCCTTACCCCGTAAACCTATCATCTGCTCACACACTGAACAAGCACAATCGAAACAGTAAGAGTGCAAGCTCCACTCACATCAAAAGAAAATAAAAACAGCACTTGTTTCACATGGTCACTGAACAGGTAAAGTGTGTGGAGCAGCATTGCAAGCTTCCTTCACATGTAGGCTAGGGGTGGGCAGAGCTCGCAGTTTTACTCTGCAAATTCCACTGAGTTACATAAAAAATTCCACGAGATTCTGCAGAGTTTTGTGAGTGGGCAGATTGTGGCACATTGCGCTGCTTGAGCTGATTTTTAGTGCTGGGAGCTATTCCACACTGTAAAGTCAGGATAAAAATCACCATGTGGTGCACCAGAGGGCGCTGCTTCTTTCTGCCACTCGAGTAGATATTCTACTCGAGGGCAGCTTTCTCAACCCAAATGTTTGCAACCTGACGTGACTGCCCTAGTTGAGAAATCTCACAGAGAGGCATTCTAGTGCCTAAAAATCGGGTCAGGGGATGCAAATTGTTGTTCACACTCAATAAATAACGTTGGCAAGCCGTGCACGAGAAAAACCTCCGCCATGTGGCGGTTAGCAGACTTTTACTGGAACTCTGAGTTCCAAGCGGAACGCGGAGTGGGCAAAACTCCACGAACTCCGCCGGCGAAGCAGAATATCTCGCTCACCCCTAATGCCGACGAGGACACTTCGTTCAGCAATTAAACAAGCTTCACTTGCATGATAGGGTAGGGCACAGGACTTAGATGTTCAAGTTTCTATTTACATCATGCAAATAGTTATGACATACAGTAGAAGTGGTAATGATTTCACACACAGGACAGGTACAGGAGAGTCAGCCGTAATACAGGTTTCAGCTCTCACAGAGAACACATAGTGAATGAGCAACACAAGTCGAATGGCCTCCATCACCAAGTTGGCTAAAGATTGAAAATCGATCCAAATTCAAAGCACTCTGTTTTATGCACAGAATCAACGCCGGGACGGCGCCTCGCTATTTTAGTGCCTTAGTTCACCAATACATTCAAACTCGTCTTCTCCACTCTTCCAAGCAGGCCAAATTTGTGACCACTAGGTTCAAACTGGCTCGTATGGGTGGTCGAACATTTGCCCAACTGGCCCCCGTTCTGTGGAACTCACTGCCACTTTCACTCCGTCTTGAGCAAAACTATGTCAAATTTCGAAAAGGTATCAAAACATGGTTATTTAATCATTAAGCTTTAATGGCTGCTCTTTCCCTTAACCTGTGTCCATAGGCGTCAGGAAACCTCCGGGTAGCTGTTGCACCATATAAATTTAAATATAATAATAAGTCATACAAAGAAACTGTTTTTTTTGTTGGAAGAAGCAGTGCAAGAATCATTCAAATACAAGAAATTGGCATAACACGAGAAGTGCATGTGTTCTTTGTGCATAGAAAATGTACAGTTTGGGAAGAATTAGTACAAACATTGCTCACATCGTAGAACAGGTACACTATGAGTAACATCATTGCAACATTTTTCCTGCAGAACAGCTGCATTTCAAGTAGCAGCAGCACATTTATCACCACACAAAGAAAAAAAACAACAGAAGCCTAAGTAGTGCAACCTTTATTTAACCCCTGAGGTCACACAGTAGCAATGTCAGCAGCAGGCCCAGCTGCGCTTACCTGTTACTTGTTAGCAGGCTCTAGCCAGACCTTGGTGGTGTTCGACCCGCATACTCACAGGTTATCATGTTCCTACCTGCTTATACTCGGCTCCACTGTCGTAGCCTATGAGGAACCAACGCATGGGGAACTAGAGAACAGGCCTCACCTGGAGCAAGCACTGGTGTGAGGGCCAACTGTAGTTTATCTGAAGCCTTTCTGCCCTAGGTCAGCAGGCACTACAACACACAATCTTCACCTATCACAGACAGGTAAAGAAGTAAAGCGTAAGAAAGAATTTTCCTAAAAAGCACAAATACCGTAGTGTCTTAGCACTAAGCGAAACCTTCAAAATGGCTGTAGAAACACAACTTACTTACTTGACAGTGAGAGTGAAGAGCTAGGTTTTTAAAGATTTCCTAAAAGGAATGAGGCTTGGTTTATATCTTAAATACAAAGGCAGAGGTAGGAGTTTGTCTGGAGGCCCTTTCCAGATGAATTCATACTGCCAGCTGCTTTAACCTGGAAAACTACATGAAACTTTGACTGCCACTTATATCACCAAATGGCTCTTCTGTGAGATGTTCATAAATGCGATTGACACTTCAAACCATCCATTAGCGATAGATGATTGACCAAAGCTGTCTTTTGCTTTCTACGAGGGGTTTACGTTTGGTTGTTGCCTTTACAAGAGGCCAGGGCGAAAGCTCAAAATGTTTCTAACCAGACCTAAAAATAAGATTGTGACCTAGCTTAAATATATATATAAATATCCACATTTGTCAGCTCCCATCATGTTTTACTGCACAGCATGTTTTATGGATATCAGATGAAATGGTACAAGGATGACTTTGTCACCCCTGAAAACGAAGTAAAAATGAATTGCAAACCACTGCCTACATTTCACAAAATTCAAATCACCACAAACTAATAGCCACCTTTTAGGACCGAATCAGAAGTGAAGAGTTCTGCTTAAGTAAAGAGATACCTCAAATCTACCTGAACCTGTAACAGGGGCCCTTCTTATGAAACTTGTTTTGTGGCAAAAGCAGTGACGTAGCAAGGTCAGGTGGTCTCCGGAGCGGGAAATTTCTTGTCATCCCTGACTTGACATATTTTTGCCATTTTGTCACCCCCCTCAATGATGACACCCGGGGCGGCCAGCACCCACCGCACACCCCTTTCTATGCCACTGGCCAAAAGGTCGGTCATGGAAATATTCCAATAACTGGATAATATCGCTTGTGATGCATCTGCATGAACCTGAAAAGTTCAGTGGTTTTCTGTACTAGAAAAAACTCCTTAACATCAACCTTGTGCCCTTAGTTTATTCTCTCGAGCCTTTGTTATGCATGAAATATTGCCAGACAGCTTGGGTTAACTGGGATGGAAATTGACATGCAAAACCACAGACTGCAAAAACATCTTTGGCAAAAACATAAACTGGTAGGCAACCAAAAAGGCAACACTTGCAGCCAGTACCTAATGCCAGTGTTAAACATGCCCCAATCATGTTAAACTGGAACAAAAAAGTGACTATAGCTTGTCCTGCTATATTTGGGAAGTGCATTTAGCTAGTTCTAGGAATTAAATTGAGGTCGTTATTTTTGGAGGGAGATATATTTGTAGGGTCGGTGTTTGGGTGGTCTTGATTTTGCAGCCATGACTGTCACATGGACTCGCTGGCACATATTACAATGGGCCATCTGGCACCAGACAAGCATCCTTTGTTCAGGTTTCTACTCCTTGTTTGGTCCCTGTATCTGTACATCTCATCTCACCTCAGTTATCAGGAGCCTCCGGGCATGTGTCTTTTTAAACCCGCTGATGGCACGTTCATAATTGTGAAGGACGTAGGATCTGCGAGAGTGGCAGAAATCAACAGTGATGGGTAGCATTTCACTGCAGTGACCCCTGGCGACCTTGAACGAGGAGCTCATGACTTCTGTACATACTGTCAGTCCCAGCATGTTGCAGCAGGAAAGCAGAATATGTAATCTTGGTCGAAAACGGATCCCTGTCAATGTAATCAGCTGGGTAAACATTTGACTTCCTCACAAAGAGCAGCAATTCCTTATTCCACCAGAACACAGTGGCTAATGCGCCTGTTTTCAGTATTGTACAACCCGGAAGAAAATGAACATGCTAATCCATGCAGCCTCATGGAATGGCTTTCCAATATTCAATGGTAACTTGCTATAAATATTGGCACGATATATGAAGGCAGCCGTAATTTGTAACTTGCACAACTATCCCCTAGATGCATCAAGAACCCATTTTGCTATTCCTTAATAGCGAAAAATAACGATTCGCTATCAAGGAATAGCAAAATGCAATGCACGAAGAAATTACTAACAAAAATAGCGATTTCTTAAAATTCCTTAATTGTGACCCGCAAATTGCGAGTCGCAATTAAGGAATACCTCCCCATTCATTCCTGTGGGCCTAGAGGCCCATAGGAATGAATGGGAAGACATTCTCAATTTGCCGGGTCTCGTCCTAGGTATACTTAACATGAGCGTTATACCTTTAAACAAACACTTGACCTAGACTATTTACGCCCTTTGGCGCCACATGACTATTTCTAGCACACCTTGAGCACTCATCCATTTCCACTAACATTGAAATTGGGCCTTGTCACCACTCTAAAACTCGCTGAATTTTCTACCCGCAGGAAAATGATCAGAGTCTCCATACACTATTGGTCTGCCGGAACCAATAATGCTCAACAGAAGACTTTTCCTGGTGGGCATTCATTATCTATAAGGTAAAACTCCCCCTCCTTTTTTAAATACATGCCGTTCAGCCTCTCCATGTATTCAGTGACTAGAGAGCTTGATTATATAACAGGTATCATGGCCATCATGAACATTAAATACCTTCATGTATATTCATTCTTTATATATTCTAGAAACTGCCTCACAACTTTATCCTATCGGAAAAATGCACAAGTACATCAATCCATACTAATATTATAAAGAGAGAGCCCAAACCTTTGAGGCGGGTAATCTCAGTAACCACAGCACCAATCACAACACCCAATACAGCGTTGGAAAGGGCAGTTGCAGCAGAAGGACATAGGCTATGCAGACGGATAAAAAACATGTATAAAACAAAATTGCAAAAACTACATCATCCAGAAGGCCGAGGGCCAAAATAACATCAAACAGGAAATGATGTAATAATGTGACTCACTATATTGAGACTGAGAGCCTGGAGCCAAATTGATCGTGAACAAGGGATATGCTATACCGAAACGCGTAGATTTGTGCCTGCCTGCTTGAGAAACTCCATGCTGTGAGGATTAAATAAAAAAGCACATAAGTGAAGACAAACGCGAGTTCGTCCCGTTTTTCTCCCAGCTGGGGGAATTGGTTGTGGATTTAAATGCGGTGTGGTTCTGCCGCGGGGATTTACGAACCGGCGAGAGAGCGCTGCGAATTCTGGCGAAAATGAACCGAGGGGTATCAATATATATATATATATATATATATATATATATATATATATATATATATATATATATATATATATATATATATTACCTACTGGCGGTCGCCAGTAGGTATATATAGTTAGGATTTTTTCTCTATGGGATTTTTGAAAATTCTATGTCTAATAACTTTGGCGTTTGTAGACGGAATTGGCTGAAATTTTCAGGAAAATGGAACATTTTGTTTCTGAGCAGCCCCTGAAAATTTGGGGGGGTTTGTCAAGGGGGGGGCCGAGAAAAAAGGGGGGTCCCAAAACGCGTTTTTCCCATGTTTATTTCCATAGGGCCGTTGGCCTCACTTTTAGCCCGAACGGCTGAATGGATTTGCATGAAACTTGGCAAAATTGTAGGGACTGTTAGCCCGATGTGCCTTTGCTAGGTCTCAATATATGTGCTCCAGTGGATTTTGATAAATTAACGTTCAAAAATATATATATATCTGTAACAGCGCTCCGGGTAGCGCTCCGGTTCGCGTACTTGACGCGTAACGGAATTTTGCGAAGCTGATTGGCTCTCCGGTGTCTGTCAACATTCTAAACAGTCCGGAGCGGCCGCCATCTTGTCTCTCGGTAGGATCGAGAGACAGGAGGAGGCCAAAACAAAGGGGGAAATGACCATAAGGGGGCATAGTAGATCCTCCCTCACCCTCTAGGTTTGATGTGGAGGCTTTAAAAGGGCCCCGCGGGGCAAAAAAAAAAAAATCGTTTTTTTTGCGTGGGGAGCGCCCGGTACGCTTTTGTGGAATGGGCGGTGGTAATCTAAATGATGAGGGGGGGGCAGCGTTCAAAGCACATCAGCGTGCATAAACACGAAAATGTTTTGATCTACCACGTACTTGACTTATCTCTAGCTTTATTAATACATAAACAATAATGAAAAATCGACATCAATAGGGTTGTCCGTATTCCCAGTCAGTACCCTTCCCCGCCCGCCATGTGCACAAAGACCACATACATCCCCCATAACGTCAAGGCTAAGTAACTAGAACGTCATAAGGAGTTGCAAGTCGCTCCCATACTGGCGCCATTTTGGTCGAGGCCAGGCAGGTCCAGAGTATAGTTCAATGTCTCCAATAAGTAGCGGCAGGACCAGAATCCCTTTCGGCAGTTCTGGCTTCGTCATTACGAGCACTAGAAAACAAGACATTCTGGGTAATACCACCCTTGACGCAGCACTTTATTCTACAAGATGGTGTCTTTCAAAAGCCAGGGGTATAGGAGTATGTAACAAGCGAGCCATTTAATTGAAAAAACTAAACGTGACAAACGGTTGCAGAATCAGTGAAGGTTGATTTTTTAATTGAAAGTATAACAGGATCAGTTACAATAAAATCGTTCATACGCACACCATGGGCGAGTATCATGGGTAACATTATTTCGAAGCTTTATTAATACAATAATCAATAATGAAAAATCAACATCAATAGGGTTGTCCGTATTCCCAGTCAGTACCCTTCCCCGCCCGCCATGTGCACAAAGACCGCATACATCCCCCATAACGTCAAGGCTAAGTAACTAGAACGTCATAAGGAGTTGCAAGTCGCTCCCATACTGGCGCCATTTTGGTCGAGGCCAGGCAGGTCCAGAGTATAGTTCAATGTCTCCAATAAGTAGTGGCAGGAGCAGAATCCCTTTCGGCAGTTCTGGCTTCATCATTACGAGCACTAGAAAACAAGACAGTCTGGGCAATACCACCCTTGACACAGCCCTTTATTCTACAAGATGGTGTCTTTCAAAAGCCAGGGGTATAGGAGTATGTAACAAGCGAGCCATTTAATTGAAAAAACTAAACGTGACAAACGGTTGCAGAATTAGGGAAGGTTGATTTTTTAATTGAAAGTATAACAGGATCAGTTACAATAAAATCCTCCATACGCACACCATGGGCGAGTATCATGGGTAACATTACTTCGAAGCTGTATTAATACAATAATCAATAATGAAAAATCGACATCAATAGGGTTGTCCGTATTCCCAGTCAGTACCCTTCCCCGCCCGCCATGTGCACAAAGACCGCATACATCCCCCATAACGTCAAGGATAAGTAACTAGAACGTCATAAGGAGTTGCAAGTCGCTCCCATACTGGCGCCGTTTTGGTCGAGGCCAGGCAGGTCCAGAGTATAGTTCAATGTCTCCAATAAGTAGCGGCAGGAGCAGAATCCCTTTCGGCAGTTCTGGCTTCGTCATTACGAGCACTAGAAAACAAGACATTCTGGGCAATACCACCCTTGACGCAGCCCTTTATGCTAGAAGATGGTGTCTTCCATTCAGAAAATATTGTTGGCAGCATTTTGAAAGGAAAGATAAACGGCCGTTCTCCTAGTGAGTCTCACATTGTTACATTTATGAAGAATGTTGAAGAGTAGTATGTTGAAAATCTGAAGCCATCGTTCTACAAACTCTCAACCAGCCTTGGATGGAAAAATCCTGAAGAATGTACAAACTGAAAACCAGTTTTTGTCTGCATAGCATCAGCAGCAACACTTGAGTCAGCTTTGTGTGAAGCCGCCATCTTAATCCAATCAATACTGTCCACCTGCACACATTCAGGGACCAGGCCACATTGCGAGGGCACCGCAAGACGTGTCTTCAGGTCAAACAGATTGTGGGACAAGGTCCAGAATGAAGAGTCACCAAAAGGCAAAAAGTTCCGCCGGACCCCGGGAGGCGGCCGCCTATGTCGGGGCCGATCTCAGGCCACATCAGGGCAACAAGACTTGGGGAGGGGGCAGGAGCCAAGCGCCCCCTCCCAGTCCGCGCCACCACACCGCCCCTTGGGGGCCTCCGTCAAGCGGTTCAGGGAGGCACCGCACGCAGCGGTTCTTCAGATCAGTGGCTCTCACCGGCAAGGCTCCCCTCCGTCAGCAGCGATCGTTGGCGCTGTGGTTGCGGCCGGAGGCACCGCCTAGTCAACGCTCCGGCCTCTCCATGTCGTAGGCCGCAAGAGTGGGCGCAACTCAGCTGGATGGCGGGTGAGACACTGTAGCCGCAAGAGTAGGCGAAACTCAACCGGCCGAGTGAGGCACTGTGCCGCAAGAGCGGGCGGAACTCAGCTGGCCGAGCGAGGCACTGTGCCGCAAGAGTGGGCGGAACTCAGCTGGCCGAGTGAGGCACTGTGCCGCAAGAGTGGGCGGAACTCAGCTGGCCGAGCGAGGCACTTTACCGCAAGAGTGGGCGGAACTCAGCTGGCCGAGCGAGGCACTGTGCCGCAAGAGCGGACGTAACTCAGGTGGCCGAACGAGGCACTGTAGGTCTTCCTCTCACAAAGATGAAAGTCAGAGTGAGGAAACAAGGAGGGGTTTTCATCATTTGGGACAAAAAAAATAGTTCTAAACCAATGAAAAGTGTCATTTTTACGTCACATGACCTAGCCTTACACCATTAGGAAACCAAAAGTGAAATGAACCAATGAAAATTTTTATTAACAAGCCACATGACCTGTTATGCTTACGTTACGCGCTCCGCGCCGCGCCCCGGATCGCTTCCGGGAAGCTGCGCTTCGCGCCCCGCTTCGCGCATCAGGTGCGCTAACGCGGTGCGTCATATGACGCATTACGCGACAACGCGATACTACAGTGTTTCTGGATGTTTCAGACTGAAGCTGGCGTCAGCATGAGAGCACCCCGTGGCTACGTCGTGACCGTTCCGCGAGCAATCATGGCAGTCGCTCCCCACCGGAAGTCTGCGGGAGTCGGGGGCCCCGGTGACTCTTGTAGAATCTTCAAGGCTGAGGGGACGCTTTTGGGAATGGGGCCCATGCCCTAGCAGTCAAGCGTCCGAGTTCCAGGGTTGCCCAGAGCCATCCTTGCAGGCCAGGCCCAAGTCTGTGGAGCCGACCGCCATTTCGTGAGCTCCTTGGCACCCGCCTGTCGCTGTACCGCAAGAGTGGGTGCAATTCAGCCGGATGGCGGGTGAGACGCTGTAATAGCAAGAGCAGGCGCAACTCAGCTGGCCGAGAGAGGCACTGTGCCGCAAGAGTGGGCGTAACTCAGCTGCTGAGTGAAGCGCTGGGGTGCAGCTGAGAAACCTCCACCTGGGGAGGTGGGGGAGGCTCATTCGCGCCGCCTCTCCCTTCCGGTGCACCCACGCCGTCTCGTGGCGCAGGTAGGCACTGTGCCGGAAGAGTGGGCGTAACTCAGATGCCGAGTTAAGCGCTGGGGTGCAGCTGAGAAACCTCCACCTGGGGAGGTGGGGGAGGCTCGTTCGCGCCGCCTCTTCCTTCCAGTGCACCCCACGCCGTCTCCTGGTGCAGGTATATGTGATGGTCGGACCAGGGCACCGCAGGACGTGTCTTCAGGTCAAACGGATTGTGGGACAACGTCCAGAATGGAAGAGTCACCAAAAGATAAAAAGTTCCACCGGACCCCGGGAGCCGGCCGCCTATGTCGGGGGCGATCTCAAGCCACAGCAGGGCAACAAGACTTGGGGAGGGGGCAGGAGCCAAGCGCCCCTTCCGAGTCCGCGCCACCACACCGCCCCTCGGGGGCCTCCGTCAAGCGGCTCAGGGAGGCACCGCAGGCAGCGGTTCTTCAGATCAGTGGTCTCACCGGCAAGGCTCCCCTCCGTCAGCAGCGATCGTTGGTGCTGTGGTTGCGGCCAGAGGCCCCGCATAGTCAACGCCCCGGCCTCTCCATCTCGTAGGCCGCAGAGTAGTCGGGGAGAAATCCCGGGAACGGCAGCATGTATTTGGATCGATGTTGCAGCAGGCTGTCATGTAAATAGTTATTTAATAAAACGTTTTACCCTGTTACTTTGCTGGTGTGTTGTATATATTTATAATATTTGCATAGGGTTTGTCGTTATTTTGGGCGGGGTGGGCGGCGGAGCCTAGCTGTCTTGCAGCCATCATGGCGTCGAGCTTGGTTCCTCTCACTAGTTTCATATTTCTCATGAGGGGTTGTTCCTAATGTTTCTATTTTAGCGAGGTCAAAAAGAGATCCCATTAGTGGCCTACTGATTTTGCTTGATTCCTTTTGTTTTTTCTAACGATTTTTCACTATCTGCAAAGACTAAACAGAGTATTGCGACTATGTGCTTGTTTGTAAATAGAGAATGAACCAAAGAGAAGCAATTCCAAAACAGTAAATGCTTGGATAACAATCAATCAAGTGGAGAGGGAAGCAGGCACGACGGATTACAACGGGGGCAAAGGCCTGCGTTACCTACCCTTCACTATCTCCAAAGAGAGAATAATCCTAAAAGAAAAGAGGGGAGGGGGGGGCAGCGTTCAAAGCACATCAGCGTGCATAAACACGAAAATGTTTTTACCTACCACGTACTTGACATTTTAAAGCTTTTGATATTTGCTAATAAAAAACCATTGAAATTCACTGAAAAAAACATAGGTTATAGACCATATATAGTTAGGAATTAGCATTTACAAAACCTTGAAAATTCACTGAAAAAAACATGGGTTATAGACCATATATAGTTAGGAATTAGCATTTACAAAACCTTATTTTACTCACACAAAACCATTGAAATTCCATATATAGTTAGTTGCACTAACTATATATCGCGCACCCGCAATCCACTGCTGATGATGTCACATATTACATCATTCATGACATGGTCAGTGACATCACTGATGACATCACTGATGACATCTCAAATGACATCACTGATGACATCACTGATGACATCTCAAATGACATCACTGATGACATCACTGATGACATCTCATTTGACATTACTGATTACATCACTGATGACATCATTCATGTGATGATACGATGAACCTCTTCAGACTCTAAAATAACCTTAGATACACTCAGTGTAAACAGACACTCACAGACTGTCACTCATCCATGGAGTTACTCACACACCTAGTCAGTCTTGCAAAGAATCAATCACACCTCCATTTCCTCAACTATATAGTTATACACACCTTACTTATTGAAACATATACTAACACATATTTACTCTCTTATACAATCCCTGATACAAGTTCACAATGATCCATACAGCCACTCACACATTCACTGGCTTTTATGCACAGTTATTTATATATGTCAACTCTCACATGTACTGTGTTTTACATATGTACTTACTTTGACATGTAGCACTGAGATATCCATTCACTCACCAATACACTCATGCACACAGTCAACCGCCCATGCAGCTGTTTCCACGTGCACTTTTGAACCCATACATCTAGTGAATCAACTGCTCACACATCTATGCACAGAGTCATACACCTCCCAGCCACCCACACACACACTCAGTCTCCCATACAAATACTTGGGCAACCAATCAATAACCCATATAGTTAGTCATATAGCTAATGATCAACACATGCAGCAGACTACAGAACAACAGACACAATGATGCACAAATTAAAACAGTTTAGTCACTAACCCATGCACTCAGTGAGACACATTTAATCACTCACTCATACAGTCAGTCATGCACCTACTAAATCCTTCATCCAGACACTTATACATCCACTCATTCTTCAATATGTAAGACATATTTTAACTTTACAGAAACATACAGTCACTGGATGTTGTCATCAGTGATGTCATCAGTGATGTCATTTGAGATGTCATCAGTGATGTCATCAGTGATGTCACTGACCATGTCATTAATGATGTAATATGTGACATCATCAGCAGTGGATTGCAGGTGCGCGATATATAGTTAGTGCAACTAACTATATATGGAATTTCAATGGTTTTGTGTGAGTAAAATAAGGTTTTGTAAATGCTAATTCCTTACTATATATGGTCTATAACCCATGGTTTTTTCAGTGAATGAATATATATATATATATATATATATATATATATATATATATATATCCATCCATACTAATATTATAAAGAGAGAGCCCAAACATTTGAGGCGGGTAATCTCAGTAACCACAGCACCAATCACTTCACCCAATACAGCGTTGGAAAGGGCAGTTGCAGCAGAAGGACATAGGCTATGCAGACGGTCACCATATACATTTCAAAGGTAAAAGAACCGTGCCAGCAAAGTAGTCCCTTGTGGGCGTGTCTGCGTTCTGCTGTGAGCGTGTGCTGGGGGCGTGTGGTACGTTCCGCCCTTCATGCCATGTGAGTCGTACTAGCGCCGCATCAAGGGGCACGCTGGGGCGTGACACACTGGGGCCATGACAAAAGATGTGTGCGTGTGTCCGTCCTGTGGGCGTGTGTCCGCCCTTCATGGCATGTGAAGCGCCAATTACGCAATTGCCCGCATCAAGGGGCACGCTGGGGGCATGACAAACGCTGGGGGCGTGTGCTACGTTCCGCACTTCATACCATCTGAGTCGTACATTAATCTAATTGTCTGCTGTGGCCGTGTGCTGGGACGTCACAAAGGCATTCACCTCGAAGCGTGGTAAGTAACCATTCGTAAGACTCCCTTGGGGTACTGCCCGTTGTCTCACACATACTGGGGGTGCCGAATGCAGTGTGTGCCTTGGCCTGGGTGCGTCTGAAAGGGCCAAACCCAGTGTGTGGCTTGGCCTGGGTGCGTCTAAAAAGCACTCGGGGCCGAAGAGTGTCGGTGTGGGTCATAAAAAAATAAGAACAGCGGGAAACAATCATTCAAGACTCACACAATTCTAATTGTTAGACGGTCGCCGGGGACAATTACTGCAGCCTCTCATGCGCGCTGTTACTGAACTATCACATTAAACCAAATTACACGCGCCTGCTAACATCAGCCAGGGCTGTAGCCGGGCTCAGGCGGCGGATCACTACACTAATTACATGTGCCTGCTAACATCAACCAGGGCTGCATCTGAGCCTCAAGCGGGGGAACACGCGAATGACCGTATCTGAATACACACATTACACACATTCTATTTCATACCCGGACAACGTCGGGTCGGGCTGCTAGTATAATATAAAACAGAAGTACACCTACAGATTACGATTAAGAAGTACCTGAACCCATACAGAACTTACTGAGGTAGCCTCCTACTTCATTTTCAGGTTAGCAAACATACATTCATCTTCAGACCAGTGGCCTGCATTAAAATACTTGAGTCATACCTTTTTACATACCTACCTTACTCATTTAAAATACCAGTTTCTTTCAGAATAACGATCGCTCCTATATTCAAGGGAAAAGAAGAGTTTTACATTTCCAAAACTCGCTGGCCTCTATAGATCCAGGTATCTTAACTAAATCTCTTCTGGTCTGTCTCTTTCCTGTAATAGTGATCCTCTGATTTTCGATTTCTACCTCACCACTGCACTATAATCCTTTTCATTTATTATTTTTTTATTATTTTATATTTTTTATTGACCCTATCTACTTTTAACAACACAACTGTTTTGAGCTTCATCAGTCAGGATGAGGCTCTATGGTCGCCCTCACCATTTTCCTATACTATATTAGGCATCATCAAAATGTATTCACTTTTTCCTTTCAAGGCACTTCATGTTTTTTATAAAAAAATATTATGTCTTACTGTCATGCTAACCTATTTTTAAGTTTACATTGTTACTGTTGTTATATTGATTGCAGCAACTGTCAAGCTAAAGAGAATAATAATATAAATATTGTTCTCATCACCTTTAGGAATCTGTGGCTCGATTCCCCAGAAGAATGCGCTGGTAAAGCGCCGAAATGCGCGTCGGAAATATCTCCAATATCGCCACCCCCTCAAATATATGATAATAGAAATGTACTGTTTGAAAAATGGACTTTTTAATGATTCATTTTTATGTTGATTTAATGTATTTTGTATATTATGATTGAATACCATATGTACTGTACTTTGTGACAGATATAACCTTTTTTTTAAATGAATCTAAAACATTTTTATATAGCCTTGTCTGCTTGACATTGTATTTGCTAGGCCTTTGCATGACACATTAACGTAATGTTTTGACTGTCTAGGAAGATACCCACACATCGACCAAGTTACACCTGAGTCAAGTTTTCACATATTTGTTTGGAGATTACTTCCTGCTATTCCGTGACATACCTCTATGAGAGCCCACCAATGTAAACTATACCAAAAGTTCTGAATTTGTGAGTTATGAACTCATTCATAAGTGCCTTAATCGATAGTGTGCGAGCACTGTACCCCGCTGCCTTGGAAAGTTCCTATAACTCCCCATCACTCAACCTCCATGTCCGCCTTGACTGATTCCTTTGTCGCTCCACCATACAACTCAAAGTCACAGGGTGGAATATCTGGAGAGAACCCTATCGGACCATAACCTACTTTTCCTACATGTTGGGTGGGGAGAGTCTACACGTCGGTATCCACCTGGCGCTTGCAACCCACATTCCTTGAGGACCCTGTATTCTGCGAAACGACCAGAAAATCGCTTATCAACTATATCGCTGAAAACAGCAGGGAGTCCAGCACAAGACTAGTCAGTGGGAGGCTCTAAAAACTGTGGTGGAGGGCTATTGCATTCACGCATTATTGGGGCAATGAGTACACTCAACCAGGAGCTCGCCCAGGTGGAGACCTGCCTGGAAGGACTTGAGCGGGCTGCATTGGAGGATCGCACTGCCCGAGAAGCCCCATGCCTGCCCCCTTGAGTCATTACAATGTATAGTTTACAGGGCATATCAAGAAAAGAGGCACAAGGAGGATGACAAACCAGCCCATCTCTTTGCATAGCGATTAAGGTATTCATCAGATATGGAGCTGGTGACCGCCATCCGTCTCTCCCCAACATCGGTTCCCACTACCCAGGATGCATTGCACAATGCATTCTGTGAGCACTATCAGGTCCTATACAACCCTTTACCTGACAGATAGGCCCCCGTACAGCCCCACTTTAGAGCAAGAAATCCAAAGCACCATACAAGACTCTCCCACTTGTAATACTCCAGGCCTGGACGTCTTAACTATTGAATTGTCTTAGACATACCTAGCCCTGCTGGTGCCCAAACTACACAAACTCTACTCCGCTGCTCTCTCTGTGGGTTGCCTGCCTCAGTCCATGCGAGAGGCACTTCTGGTTTCGCTCCCGAAGCCAGAACGTGACCCACTAGAGATATCCTCCTACAGGCCGCTGTCCATGAGAGGCAACGACCATAAGATCTAAAGCCCAGTACTCGTGACACAACTACTGGAGCATATGCCAGTGCTTATCAACCCTGACCAAAATAGATTCATACTGAGCACATTCAAGATCCTTAATATCAGCAGGTCACAGAGGTTGATGGCAGAGGATCCGCAGCAATGGCCCCAATCATCCTGCTTGGGTTTAGACCTTGAGGAAGTGTTTGATTCCCTAGACTGGGACTATATGTTGGGTGTATCAAAGATATCTGAAACTGCATAGATGATATTGAGGATATATTGGACGCCTTCAAAACTTCTTTGGGGCTGGGAGTAAATTGGCATACGACCTGCTGTTTTCCAATGCACCCAGATTGCCCCCCTCATTCTATTGCGGTAGGTCTTCACATCTATAAGTAGGAGCTTTGCACATTTAGATACCTGGGCATAAAAATGTATCACAAGACCACAGATCTGTAAGTTGGTGATCTCACACTGAATCTCCTCCCTGTGGCCCCGGGTTGCCTTTAGGTGCTCCCTTTCCCTTATGGTGCAGGACTGGGCGGCCCTCTCTACATGTTGGCAAGACTCCTGTACTATTTCACCAATCTGACGATTCTTGCGATTCTTGCTCCTCGTAACACCTTTCAGACTCTGAATACCTTTTTAGGCGGCCTAGTACGGAACAAGGGGAGGCGCAGAGTGGCACTAACCAAACTGAAGCAACCAACAGGATTGGGAGCTCAGGTGTTCGAGAACTAATATTTGGTGGCACAGCTCAAGTGGCCCACTCATTGGTTAGCCAGTCTCCACTTAATGAAGGTGCACCTGGGTTAGGGGAAAAGAGTGATGAGTCTTGTGTAAGAATTGTTTCTTCCAGGATCAGCACTGCCAGTACCTTTTAATACCCTCCTTTGGGTAGCACAGAGCACTTAGAGCCATGCCAGGACTGCCATTGCATGCTCCAGAGAGACTTGTGCCTTCTAAGCAAGTATTTGTTAAGATGGATTGGCACTTTGTGAATGAGTATGTGTGGGAACCCTGGGTGACTTGTTCCATGATAGTGCCCTCATTCCATTTGACCTCCTGACTGAACAATAAGGTCTTCTGGGGTGCCAGTTCTTGATGCATAGTGGACTGTTAGTTCTTGATGCATAGAAGACTCATGGGGAGCTGGAGTGACTGTTGGGCATTACAGACACGTAGCCTGTGACACACTCCCTGACGCAGGTGCTCCACACAATGGGCAATGGGCGGGGACTGATATCCTGACTCACTAAAGTCATCTTTCATGAAACTCAAGACCCACTAGGAACCATCCGGTAGACTTGGGAATGCGACATCGCTCGTGTATTGACCCTGAAGGACTGGTATAGGGTGCTTATATAACCGAGAAAGGTCTCATGTAATGCCTATTTTCAATACATACAGTATAGCATAGAACATAGAGCCTACTTAATGCCAGCCAGTTACACAAAATATACCGTACAGCATCGCCAGAATGCCCTCGATGTCATGCCTCTGAGGCAGATATGGTGAATGGGTTGTGAAGCTGCCTGATGGCCTGCGTGCTCTGGGCGGAGGTCCGCACTATCCTTTAACGTGTCACTGGGCGTGAGGATCTAGATTGCTGGGCCTCTATAAGTGCCAGAAAGTGGGAGAAGCCGCCAGTCGATTCATTGACCTAATGCTATTGCTCGTCAAGCCGGTGGTTGCAATGCATTGGAAGTCCCTGACACTACCAAGCGTGGCAAATTGGTAGAGCATGACTATCCAGTGGGGTAAGGCAGAGTCAGCTGCGCTCCATCAGGAAGAAATACAGGGATTAAGAAAGCGTCCCATTGTGGCTACTTGGGACGAGCTGCTCCCTGTTCTCCATGGGGCCACCGATGGCCAGGATAGCTTTGAATGACTTGACCCAGTATTTGTCTCCCCAATAGCAGCCCCAGAAAGATATACCCACCCTTCACTTTTCCATCACACTAGTGGATACTATACAGCAGAGGTGATGTGCTGTCCCTACTGCGCCCACATAAACTTCACACAGCGGTCCTACCACCCTCCCTCGCCCCTCCGACCCACTGCAAGTGGCCGATAAACAGGACTAAACCAATTAAGTATTGACTGTATCCAATATGGGTTTATAGGCTCATAGTTGGGTTTGTGTTAGAATACTTATGCACTGCCATACCATTGTGAACTCCGTGAACAAACGATGTTGGATTTAAAACAGTATGACAGCAATTTATTGATTTACTGATGATGCTTGTCACACTAGCTGTAAAAATTCAATAAAGATTGTTAAAAAAATAAACACATACATAAGTGATGTGGTCTTTTGTCACACACATTTTAGGTCTAGTCTGTGTGGGATTGTTTTTAAGTTAATTTTTTTGTGCACTAATAACAATGTATAATATGCAATTTAACACACTTTCCTACATATGTATTTGTTTATTTATTGATAATATTCATAGAGGGCAGTGTCACCTAACAGGTGTCCTGGCCCTTACACCTCAATAATGGCGCTGCTGTTGAACAGTTAGAACAATGACTCCTTATTACATGGAAAAAGACAAGATATTAGTGCCTTCCTGAAATGTATTAAATCAGTAGTGATTCTTAATGAAGAAAGTAATCTGTTCCAAAGCTGATCCGCCTTAACTGAAAATGCGCTTTATCCCTGTCGTATTTTTCGGAATTTGGGAATACACAGCGGTCGCTGATCATTGGTTCCTCCCAGATACATAACTTATTAGTTTCCCTTGCAATGGTTTAGGCCCTTTACCCTGAATCACTCGAAAACTATGCAAAGTGTTTTAAATGCTATTCTTTGTTTTATCGGAAGCCATTGAAGTTCTTTCAGGGTGGTGGAGAACGATGGCATTATTAGTCTGTTTAGCGCTAATCTTGTGACTGCTGCATTTACACTGTACAGTCTATTCATTAAATAGTCTGGTACTCCTAGCAACAGAGCATTGCAATATTCAAGCCTGCTTAGAATAGTACCCTGCACTGTCAGTGTTCTAGCCTGAGTGGGTAGGATGTGCAGGAGTTTACTGAATAGCCGGAATTAATGCAATTGAAATAGATTTCATATGATGTATAGAAGTGAAGTTATTAATTTGTGTAAGTTAGGCCTCATGTCTGTATAAATCTCCATTTTGAACAAGATGGATGCCATCTCTACCACTCACTCCTGCTTCCTCCCCGCACATGGACTCTACCCGCAGGCTTTGCAGAGCACATGGTAAACTCATCACATAATGGCTTATTTCCACTAGGGTAGGTGTTTTGCTAGTTTTTATCTTGCTATGGTGCAGATATAATATTACAACACGTTTTTATCTCATTCATTTTTAGGTTTCGCCTGGCGTCCGCTGCGCAGCAGCGTTCGCGCAGGCGAAATCTTATGTTAGAACAGTGTGGCCTTAGTTCAGCCTCTCTCTTCCATTAGCTAGCTCCATAAATGGAGGCTAGCCATTGGAAGAGAGATCTGTCCGTCATTTACCGAGGCGATTGGTGGGCGTTCCGCCGATTTTTTTCCCTTTCCGCCCCTTTTCAGACGTCATGCGGCTGTGGGCGGGTTTTTTTTTTGTTGTCGTCAAGGTTTGTTTTCGTCGTTTCTCTGAAGATGGCGGCCGGGCAGTAGCTTGCCTGCGAAGCTCCGCAGTTTGTGGGCTCAATGCACATTCCAATCTTGCACATCACGGAACAAAAGAGCCAGAGGACTATTGCAGAGGATGCAAGAAATGTTTATGAGATCTCTTCGTATCAGCGGTGCATGCATAGCAACCCAGGGCACTCGAAATTCCCATCGAAAAATGGCGTCCGGTCAACAGAGCATTGGCCGATGCTTAACCCCAGCACGGAGTGCCCTCGGTCACACCAGTACAGAAGACGCACCTAGCCTGGAGGGGCAGGCACCCAACACAGTCTCTTTGCCCGGTGGGAGCCATGCAAATATACATGCAGGGCTGCAGACATATTTCTGCACGCACGCCATCTACGCCTATGCATCTGTAGCCTACGAGCCCAAACATCAGCCCGCAGCTGCCACAATCCCAGCCATTTTAATTCGCAAACTGATCGCTCTTCTCGAGCACCAGACAATGGCACAGCGTGTGCCACCTTCCTCCCCCGGCAGCCACTGTGAAGTTTGCCATCACATCTGCGGACGGGGTCACCCGCGCGGACACCCGTCCGTATCACAAACAGAATCGATAAGGGGGAGTCCCCGTTCTGAGCACCATAGCGCACAACCCTGGCAGGCTGGCGAGCCCGGGTTGTGCCACACAGATTGTGCTGAGATAATGCAAGGCACTGGTGCATGCATTACAAAAGACTAATTGCCCAGACAGCAAAACGTACATTCTTACGGTATGCATTACCGCCTTTCAGTATATTATTATGCCGGGCATGTGGGGTAAGTTCATTATGTATAATCTGACAGTTTATAAAATAACAATGTTTGAAGTGTGTAAATGCCCGCTAAGAATCTGAGTGGTGTACTAGCTAGATTGCAAATCTGAGTACAACAGTTTACCTTAAAACGGGGCTCAACATTTTTTTTTGTTATGTGGCCCTAATTTGCAGATGTTGGTCTACTGTGCTATATGGTGCCATCGTCTAGGCTTGCATTGTGTGTGGAGCTCTGTGTGTGTGTGGGGGGCTCTGTGTGTTGTGTGTGTGGGGGGCTCTGTGTGTGTGGGGGGGATCTGTGTGTGTCTCTGTGTGTATGTGGGGGGGCTCTGTGTGTGAGTGGTACTGTGTGTTTGTGTGTGTGTGTGTGTGGCTGTGTGTGTGTGATGCTGTGTGTGTGTGATGTGTGTGTCTGTGGCTGTGTGTGTGTGTGGCTGTGTGTGTGGCTGTGTGTGTGTGGGGCTGTGTGTGTCTGTGTGTGGGGGGGCTCTGTGTGTGTGTGTGGCTCTGTGTGCGTGTGGCTGTGTGTGTGTGTGTGTGGGTGCAAATGCAATAGGTCTCGCATTTGCGAAAGATTAAGCTATTGACATTGTAAATGACAATGCCATTTATTTATCTGTTTTCAAAACCAACACATAAATAAACAATTTGTCATTTACAATGCCAATAGCTCTAACTTTGTCAAAGGCGAAACCGTTGCATTGTAAATGCTTGTTTTTCACTGGGTTCATTCACTGGTAGAAAGTCTTATTGCCTAAAAGTTCAATATCTGTTTGAACATCTCCGTATGCCATTAGCACAGATGGAGTTGAATACGTTTTTAGAATTGGAATGATACTTACGTGTTAAGGTAATGATGTGTTTAATTGTTGTTTCTGATTTGCTAAAGAAATTATACTTTTGCTCACATTACGATGATGCCACAGATTACCAAAATTACTATGTAAAAATTGTTTATAAGAACCACTTGATTTTCGGGGAGAGCCAGAGTTTTTCCAGAGATTTCCTATGCTGCTAGGGATGCTGCTCAATTTTCTGATGATTGTAATGCTCATTGAGGCTTAGAATATTTTCAGATTCTTTTACATACTATGTATAACTTTGCATTTGAGAGCCTTCTTTGTATTGACCCCGTACCGTTTATTTGTAAGTTTATGTAATAAAGCTCTCTAACTTGTCATGATCTAGAACTCAATTATTCAATGGATCCCATTATTTAATTGACATGCTAATAGATATTTGGGGAGGTGCCTTAACTCGGGGGTACATTGCTTCATCCAGTTAACTGTGGACCAACCGAATAAGGTCAATTTTGGTGTTCCAAATTTTGAGGGACGTTTTTTTTTTCAACACCTAGCAGACAGCACAAGCTGTCTGGCTGTGAAACATCTTTTGTGGGCTTACCAAACAGTTACAGTGAGCTTACAGCTCACCAGTGTTAAGTGTTAGTGTTTATTCCTTTTTGGAATCATAATTTTGGGCTTTTCAGCGTTCACCTTGGTTCTTTTAACTGCTTTACGTAGAACTTTTTTCATTCAATAAGACTGAATCTGCTCTCTCTTACCTGTGTGCACGATCACGGCATGAATCACATTGCATTTTTCTTCATTTTAACATTTGTCTGCTATTTCTTTAAACTGGCACAGCAGCTACGGCCTCATACTGGTACGCGGATCAGCAACATTTTGGATGCCAGTTGCCCTGCACTCAGTCTGGTTGCTTTTGGCAACACTTGGATCCAGATCCTTACCTTTTATCTTCTAGATTCCCAGTACGTATTTCACTTTGAGCTATGTGTTTTCTTACCTTGCATTTTTTAGACTACTCTCCTAATTCAAGATGTCTACAAGGAAATTCCAATTCAAAGGTCATGACTAGCTATATATGGCAGACTCAAACTGAGTTCCAGTGTGTCGCAATGTTGGTAGTATGTTACTCACTCTGAACCAGTCTGAGCTGTTTATTCATCCAGCATTCCTTTTTTCCTGCTTGCAAGTTTGTCTGCCCTCACAGGTTTATTATTTATATAACCTCAGATTGTTTCCTCTGAGAAATGGATTTTTACCTCGACTGCACTGAGTCTAGTCTTTTTATCACACTGGATTCTGAGTGATCTTCAAAGAGCAGTAGGCCAAATCTAGGAGAGTGAGAACAATGTCCCCACATCAGTACTGAACACTGATATCTGATAGCCACTTGCTTACCATTGGTTGGCTTAATAGTCACTCTTCTTTGCTTGCTTCTTATTTGATGATGTTCCTTTAAGCCAATTTATCCATCCTGTGTTTGTCCCTCTCTGGAGCATATCCTCTTTACCATCATTTTGATTGACTGACTTGTATCCATCCATTGCTCACTTTTAGAGAACTACATTTGTCTTTTTGATTAAGCACTTCATGAAATTGCACTTGCTTCCCATCTCTTTCCTGAGTGTGCTTCTCCCCCTTGCAAAACAAACCCTCACGTTCCATTTTGCTCTCTTGCTTGTGTATTTCTTCTCCTGAAAATCCCTCTCTCCTGTGCACTCCACGTGGCTCTCTACACTGTCTGCTTCTCCCCATACAAAACACCCTTCCGCCCCCTCACACTCGTTATGGCTTTCTCCCTCATGTGCTTCTACCCTTACACAATCCCTGTCCATTCTCTGTTATTTTTTCCCTTGTTTGCTTCTTCCCCATGCAAACCTCCTTTCGCCCCAGACTCCATGTTGCTCATAACCCTGTTTGCTTCTTCCATGTGAAAACCACCTTTACACCATGCTCTGTCTTGCTTTTTTCCTCATGTGCTTTACCCCTGACAAGCACATCCTCTCCCCTGGGCTCTGTGTTGCTCTCTCTGTCGTGTGCTCATCTCAATGTAAAACACCCACTCCCTGTGTTCTGTGTTGCTTTTCCCTTGTCTGCTTCTTCCCCAGGTATACCCCATTCTTCATGTTGCTCTCTTCCTAGCTTTAAAGCATTAGCAATAAAGATAATTTTTGCCAATGCTGCACAGCATCAGCAAACAGCATAGTCAAACCGAATTGCTCCATAAGGTGAGACCTGTTGGCTTTGACAATGCTTGCTTTAATGAGGTGCAAATACTTTTTGCACATGGGAAATGCGTAAGCCATGGGAATATTTTTTAATAAAGCAGGCCTTATGTCTACATGAAAAATGTGCTTTCTTCCTAGACACACCAATCATGTTAATTTTGAAGGATGGGTGGAATTGGCGGAGTTTGATTCTGCTGAATCACATGGAATTGAATGAAAATTCCTCTGGCCTCCGCAAAATTCTGCAACTGGGAAGAGAGGGGGCACTTGGTGCTATTTTCATACTGCTAAATGCACCCTAGCATCCACATATGGATGTGAGGGTGCAATTTGATTTATGAAAATAGCTTCGTCAAATACCACCCGGTGCCCTTGCATACTCTGCAGTGATAGTATGTAAGGGCATTGAGTGGTTGATATGCAGTGGTTTCTAAAGTTTAGAAACCACTGCATATCACTTGCCACCCTTACATGCTCTGCAGTGATTACAAATTAATCACCACAGAGTATGCAAGGGCACCGAGTGGTGTGGAGTAGTTGCTAAACTTTAGGAACAACAGCATAATGTATATCTGCCAGCAGAGCAGCTGAATTTTAATTAAATTCACACCAGGTTAGGCATACACCTGGCAATCAAACACCCAAAAGGTGATGGGATGAATGCTTGTAAAGAAACTAACCACAGCAATCGCTTGAGGTAGCATGACAACCCATCATTTTTCACCCATTCTGCTACTCTAGACAGAGACCCACCTAATGCAAAAAAGCACTGACCTTGTTCTTCATGGAAACAGTCCTCCCCAGACCTTGGTCATCTCACCCCTCTACCCTGCAGACCACTGCTTTTTAGCTGAGAAATTTAAGATTCAACCCCCCTGCCCCCCAAATCGCACTGACTAAGCTTTGCCCCTGAGAGCAACAACAGTCCCACTGGGTATCATTCAAAACAGTAAGAGTCTGGCCAGTTCGTAGATAGTGGTAATTCCTATCTAATGTTAGAAATTCAACTTGTCTGTCATTCTACAGAGACCATTGTAGCAGGGATTCTGTTCCTACACAGAACTGTGCATAGAGAGACTTGGAACCTCAGTGAATTAGGGTGTACCAAAACTCACCTTAGTACCCAACGTCCCCTACCAGACTAGCATCAGTGTCTCATTGACTCTTCCAAAATACCAATGATTAGACAACCCAGAACATGGAACTTAGGTTACCTCAGGCAATGTGGAACACATGAACACTCTTTCGTTATACTCTCATACCAGTCCAAAACAGGGAGTAAAAGAAGACACGTGCAAGTTTGAAAGATTTATTTCTAACGCCGTGTTCTCATGCGCAGCATCTTAGCTAATACAAGCAGACATATTATCAGGAAAAAGATTGTCAGCATAGTTACTATTCCATAAAATGCAAAGGGAGAAAGCATGTTATAATGCTAAATGGAAACAGGTTTAAAATATACCTATATTTCCCCCTCCCTTGCTAGTAGGTTATTTTATATCTACAGAAGGTCTCTCGGGATTACATAGGCGGACCCATACCTCTGGTATTTAGCAAAAGTGGATCACATCAGATTCTGTACCTGCTCTCAGCATGCAAATGTTCCCCAAGTTTGTGTGATCATGCCTACGCAGTGCATTATTAAACGTGCCAATCTCAGAGGTGGCCACAGCTGCATATGTGTTATGTCTAGAACGTGCGCTGATCAGTCCGAACAACAACCACTGTGTTGAAATAAGCTTGAAGGCCTCGGCACTCACTGTTCAGACTAAGCTTACCAAGCAAGGATGCTAATATAGAAAAACATGTTATTCTCGTGTGAAGCAAAACACTCTGCTAAACTCTAAACATTTAATAAAGTGCGTGCTGTGTGCAAAAGGCAGCAGAAAGGAAAAATGGTGTTTAAACTTCTAATAAGCTCATGTCAACTTAACACTGTGTGAATGCAAGGCTCAGCCCCACGACACCCTCCCTTGATGTGAGCACGGATAAGAAGGGGACAAATTTGGAAAGCAGAGTTCAAGAACAATAGTCAGAACCAAGTTCAAATTGCCACATTGAAAAAACGGGAGCAAACTCCAAAAATTGAAAATACTTCTAATCAAGCAACTTTTCCCGTGGGCATAGAGAATTCAATAGGGCTGGGTGGAAAAAAATGGAGTAGGGAAAAAGATTTTTAAAAATCCGATGTCCAACATATGGCCTCGGCCATGGAAGAGAGAGAAGCGACGACACATCTCACTCCAACAATGTATATGCAAAGTATGTTGCAACAGCCTCCAATAGGAAGTCATTGTTCTCATCTGAAAACATTCCAGTCATCCAATTCAGCAATGGGAAGGAACATACATGTTCCTCAATAACCGGAGCCTCTAGCACCATCAGAGGACAACTCGGGTTTTCTTCAATGTAACTGCGTGCCAGGAAATCATGCGCCGCTGCGAAAACATTCCAGCGTCCCAGGACTCCATGCATCGCTGCAAAGGTCATGATCCCTACGCCAGAACAAAGCAATTCATGAGCAACTAAGGGGCTCATCAGTTGATCATAATCCGCATCGGGAGACACCGTATTGCAGAGACACAAATCCAGGGCGCAGTCGAAATAGCAACTCAGGCAATGAAAGACACGCTGGACGCATGTGAAAAAGGAAAATCGAACCGATAATCCATAAGCTGCACTCAATGTAGCAAGAGGCAGCGCTCCATAATATTCAAGCATTCGGGTGCGGAGCAGCAACAGCCGCGGGAGATCGTCTTGCAACACAGGACGTGCATCCATTTTGAAATAAACAAAGCAATGGAAGTACTCCTGCAACCAAAGCGAGCATCAAGGAAGAACCACCAAATAGGCTCGAAAATATCGAATGAAAAAATGCTGGGAACACACCAAATATAGTTTGAAAAGAAGTCACAAGGCCACTTCTAACAACTTTAAAAGAGTGAGTCAGCCCTGTGGTGGAAGATGCATTAAAGACAGTGTAAATTAATTCACCGAAATGCAAGGGCAAATCCGTATTCAATAAAGCATGCACCTCTGTGCGGGTGTTAGCCACGTGAAGGACAAATGTTTCACAAGCAGATGTGAGAGTGGCTTCTTTTTGAGACAATAGAGCTCTTATACGACTCATCTTGTTGAACTCTGCTTTTAAGGTCGGAATCGATGGCCAGATAGAAACATCCAGCTTTCCATGTGGAGGAGGAAACATTGCGTTTTTACAGCAGACTACACGTTCACTGACCGTAACCACGTAAGGAATGCCGGCTAACATCCCACAACAATCCTCATTATTTAAAAGTAAATAACTACCGTTTGCTAGTAATGTGAATGTGGGTATGATAGCAAGTGCCGGTGAACCTTTTAAAACACGGGCCAAATTAGGCTCATTCTGATTACAAGAGCCATGCAATTGGATATTCCTACACATTAATGAGTGATCTGGTGTTGTAGTGCAATCCTCTCCATTCAAATAAACCTCTTTTCCCTCCCTCAGGCACCTATAGGTAAAAGGTAGTGACCAAGCTTCATGGAGATAAGCGGTGCGCAGAGGTTCATACCTGCCTATTGTGTAGTACTTCATGCAGGCCTCAAACTTGAACAGAGGGAAAGGTAACGTTATTAACCCATGGACGAGCCACGCTGCAGAATTTGTTTCTGCCACAGAGAATAGCAACGGTTCTAGCTTTTCAATATGTAACATAGAAAAAGTTGCATCTTTCATAGACATAAAACGTTGCTTTTCTATCAAATTAAAAGGGGCAAACAAAGATGATGTGTTCATGTAGTGCCAGGGCACTTTTCCTGCTTTCAACGTTTGCAAAGTCCATGCAAATTGCATGATGGAACGAAATTGATTTTGACCATGGTACAAAACAGAGACATCTTCCTGCACAATATCAACAACAGATGAAACAATATTATCCAATGTATAAATGCAAGAAGAAAGCGTGTTAATGCTTACATCTACAACTGCTAGCACTTTTTCTAAATTTGCTTGATCTATAGCTCGCAAGCGGGAAGCAGCCTCAATCTGGGACAGTTTCCAAACTTCGTTGTAAATAGCATATATCCACCTTTTGTACCTGCCGGAGGCCGGGCCCTTGACAAAATCATTTAGATCAACATCGCCCATCAATTTAGACAAATGCAGCTTAACTGAAGCTAAAGTGGAATGTTTGAGCCAATTATTGCCTACAGAATAGGTAGTCACAGAATGGCCACTTCCAAAACGGGGATCCACCCTAACCTGTGTGTAGCCTTGAGCTAAACCCAGAAAACGATGTTGACAAGAATCTGCACTTTTGTGCCACAGCAACCAACCCTTAGGATCCAAGCTGGATATGTTAAAGGTAGAATTCAATAGCAGTGTCTGTAATTCTCTAATTGAAAAATTGGTATTATTATTCCAACTGGATTATTCCTCTAATTCAGGAAAAGAAGGAGCATTTAATATTTTAGTAGTATCCAATCCAAAGCAAGTCGTTTGTGAAATTGTAGAATTCAAAAACAACATATGGTTGGGGATGAGACATGCACGATGCAAAGCCTCAGTGCCTTGCACTTGCCAACCTATAGAACCCCAAACTGATTTAAGATCAATAGTATCCTTCCACAGTTCATAGCCCCCAACAGCCAATTGGTCTAGAAAGGACTTCGAATATAATAATTTCGTGTGGGTAAGTCTAACCTTGGAAGTGGACTTTTCGGTCATTTTAAAATAAAATGCATTGGGATTTGACTGATTAAAATCAGTAAAGTATGTGAACCTCTTTAAAAGAGAATTGGAGCTGCCCTCAACAGGAGCGGGACAATGTTCCCATTGCGTATAATTAACCATATTCCTCCTGGTGTTTGCCTTATGCAGGTAGTGATTGCCAAAATGTTGATAAAACAAATCACCATAATTTGCTGAATCTAAATACAAATCTTCAGCATCAAAGGCAGCATAATATTTCAAATCGGAAAACAAAGCTTCTAAGGCCTGAACATCCCAATCATCAGAACGTATATTTTGCTTAATTACATCTCCCATAGAAACCCTTAGGACATTTGGGACATTTATAACCTCAGTGGGTCAGTGGATTTGAAATCTAACAGCATCCCATACAATCCCATCTAAGACGGGCCAAGCAGTAATGTTAACAAAAGCCTTGTCCCTCTTCAATTTGTGTGATGAGGAATGGGGAGCCAATGTTCCATTAATATGTCGAATAGATGTTCACTCTTCAACATAGTGTCCGTTGACAAGACAGAAAAAATACACCACAAATCCAATGGACATGAACAGGTAAATTGAAAAAAGCACCAACCAAATGTAGGTCCAAGGAAGAATCAAAAATGTTTTTTAAACCATGTTGCAAAAACAGAAAATTTTGAAGGGGTCTTCGATGTGTTAGAGTCAGTGTCAAATGAAAATCTGGAGTCTGTAGCCAAACAAGTTTGCAAATCGGGCATCGATAAGTCTGTAGGGTAAGTATATTCAGTCTCATCAAGACGAGCATCAGGTGGAGAACTCAATAAAGGACTGGAAACTGCAGCCATCTCGAGTGCAACATCAGGCCTGGTGTTAGGAGCCGGGACCAGAACTGAATGTCTCAATATAGATGGACAGGAGACCGCAGGTGTCATACTAAAAAGAATCGGCCACTCTGTGTAATTTGCCATTGTCAATGGAGATGTACCTTTTTTCTTTACGGCCTGGAAGCGGAGGTAAAATGACTGTTCTTGTGCCCTGCACGCCAAGTACAGGAACTGGAGTTCGATATGAGGGACCAAATTCTTTCTTGTTTTCGATCTTCTCTCGAACCAGTTCGCCAACTCGGGGTAGCCAGCCAACTACCGGAATCTGCAACGCAGCTTCAGATGTGGAGGGCAAGTGTTCCTTTGCAAGACTGTCTCTCGTCCCTTGAAGATTCTGTAAAACATGACAATGTTCAACTACGTCATGGGGGCAGCAGCTGCCGCCTGGTCTAGACCTTCAAGGTCCGGGACGAACATTTTGATACCAAAGAGCATTTTGTATGGGGTCCACCCACCCAGAGACCTTCTAGGGAGATTATTAAGTGCACATTGTACGCTATTGAGATGGGCTAGCCAGTTCCTGCCAGTACCTATAACTTTGGCTGTCAAAGACTGCTTTAAATCTCGGTTCATTCGTTCCACAACACTATTACCCTCAGGTCGGTATGGAGACGAAAACTTGACTTGGACCCCCAATGAAATCATGGCATCCTTGTACGCCTTAGAGGCGAATGCTGGATCCTGATCCGAATGGAAGGTGCCACAGGCAAAAATTCCTACAAAGATACGCAAGTCTCTTATGACAGTTTGTGAATCAGCGCTGCAGTGTGGCCATACCCAAACAAAGCATGTGCAAGAATCAACTGCAACTAAGATATACTTATACGCAGAACCAGAGGAAAAAGGACCACAGTGATCTAAATAAACACAACCAAGTGGTCTATTAGAAATGTACAACTGTGTCGGAGGCGGACGCGTAGCAGGCGAAGGCTTTATCTGCTGACAAATGTCACATTGAAGGACATAATTACGTGTCTGTTTGTACAGTCCCCGCCACCAGAAAAGTTGCTGTAACTGTAATACAGTAGCCGAAACGCCTGCATGCGCAGACGCAACACCCTCGTGGGCAGCTATAATCAGTGTGGACCTGCGGTCCTCGTTGGGAATCAATCTTTCACCAACGTCTGGTAGTTTCACATAAGGAACTTTATCAGGACTTAAATGATAAGAATACATCGAAGGAAATCACTTGGGATATTTACTTCCCTTCTCAGTAGCGGCAATTGCTGCCAAGATGTCATCATCAATCTTAACTTTGGAACGTGTAACTGCTGCAACCAAATATGTTGAAACTGCTGTTTTTGCTGCCTCATCGGCCAAACTGTTCCCAACAGCGTGAACTCCCACACGTTGATGACCAAGAGTATGAATTACATACACGAGTGGCAGCTGCTTTTTAAGTTCAGCCACTCAAACCCAGATCATTTTATGTTTTATTGTGCTACCCTTGGAATCACGAAAATCATTCTGAATCCAAAAGAACAGGTTTTCATTGTAAGACTGGACACAGTAGTAAGAGTCACTCACAATTAGAGTAGTCACACGAGGATCTGCGTACTCCAATGCAAGCATCAGAGCATTGAGGTCTGCCAATTGGGCAGTACAGTCCCCTAATGTCTGCGTATGTACGACATCGAACTTGAATTCACCATGGTACCAACCACAATGGCGCAAGCTGAAAGGTATGCGTGCTTAGACCCATGCACAACTTGCGCTAAACCATCAGTGTAAATGATACAATAGAAATCCTCCAAGTCAACGGAGCAGGATGAACAAACTCATACTGCAAAATCTCTTGTGACTGTAAGGAGGCATAAAAAATGAATGTGACATCCGGAGACATCAATGATGATGCCCATTGTATCCACCGTGGGTGCAAAGCTTTAGAATTAGGTACACTGGCTTTCGTTACAGCCTCTAGTGCAGGATACGGGGTAACAACCAACATGCATTTTCCCTGCGACAGTGCACGTTCCTTAAGAATCGCCATTTGCACTGCTGTCAAAACTTTTTCCACAGTGGAAAACCGCATTTCAGTCGAAGTGTACAGGTGTGAATTGTAAGCGATAGGCACTGTGTCACCTTCGTTAAAAGTAAGGGATGTGAAAACCACCACCGCAGGGAAGATTCTTATCACCAGGTTGGTGTGGTTATCACGAGTCAGTAAGAATTTAGATTCTAGAAGATCAGCCGGCAATTACTGCAAAAAGGCTGAATGTTCAGGCAGCCAGAACGATTTGGTAAAAATAGGTTGAATCAAGGCATACAATGGCTTGATACGCTGGGCATATTCGGGAATATATGTACGCCTGAAATTCAAAAATCCTAGCAAGAACTGTAATTTTTTCAGTGTTGTAGGAGCGTGCAGCCGTGAGCATTTCTCCAAGAAGTGAGGAGCCAATCCTCGACCTTCATTGTTGAGCTCATAGCCCAGAAACAACTCTGTGTACTCTGCAATGTAAGACTTTGCAAAGTTGAATTTGTAACCGAAGTCCGCAAAATTACAAATGATGTGGTCAACGCCACACAGATGCGCCCAAATTTCGTCTTCTGTGAGATCAATGTCATCCACATACAAACACGTATCTGGGTCAACTCTCTCCAAAAGAGAGACAACGCGGGCAGCAAACACACCAGGACTATTCTTGTAGCCCATGGACAGGCGTTTAAATTGGCGTTGTTTGCCGCTACTGGTAAAACTGGTCCATTGGGAACTCAGAACAGACAAATTGTGGACAAAAAAAACGTTGGATATGTCAAGTGTAGTTTTAAACCGTTTACGCACAAGACCATCCACTAAAGCAGAGCCGTGGGTATTCTGTTTTGCACAGGTACGGCAATGTGAGTTTAAATGCCGGTAATCCAATACCAAACGGTACGAACCATCAGCCTTGGTCACAGTAAAAAGTGGGTTAATCATCGGTGACACACAAGTTTCAATCACTCCTTGATACTCAAATTGTTCAAGGATTTCCACAATGGAAGCCTTGGCTTCACGCCAAATAGGATATTGAGGTTGAGGCTATGACATAGACGGAATCTCGTAGTGTGCGGCACATTTATCCCAACCACAGTGAGTACGGTACAAAGCCGGTGCAAGGGCCTTAGCCCACTCTTCTACAAAATTCAGCGCATGCTCCATGGACACTGTGTGAGCGAAACTAAGGAGGATCACTTCCTCCCCTCTCGGAGCAGCGAGTACAAGAGGTGGGGGCCAGTCAGCCTCCGCTAACAAAATGTCATAGGTAGTTGTAAGATTTTCCCAAAATACCCCTTTTATGGTACGTTGTATGTCACCTTCAATTAAAAGAACAATTTCAAAAAGCCTATCAGGGGGAGCTACTCTAGTATCAGCTGTCTCCACCACAACATATTGGTCAGTCGCTGTCATCTTCAGTAGTGGATGCAGGGCTTCTCGTACAATGGTAATCTCCGCCGCGCTGTCCAACAACGTCAGCACCCATGTCTGATTCCGAAGCTGCGTTCTCACTATCTGTGGCATTTCTCGCCATTAAAGCGGCAACTTTCTTTTTCTGAAACTGGGGTCTTTTCTGTGAAGAAACGTCCTGCTTGCTTTTCCGTCTTTCGGGCGGGGCTGGTCGCGACTCTGCTGGCCACCTCGACCTCTGCCGCCACCTCCACCACCGGACGAAGAGGCTGATGTGTCCTATAAAGAACGAGGAGAGCGTTGATCAGGAACCTGAAATCGATCAGGTGACTTAATCGTAGTGCGGTGGCGCAAATCATAAACGCGCTCAGTAGATGCAGGCACTGGTAATGGGGGACGGGACTCCTGTTTCTGTTGCTGTTTCCTCTGTTTTTTATTTCTGCTCCAATTTTGCTTTGGAGCTTTGGGTTGAACGTCCGTTTTAGACTTCGAATTCTGAGGTTGTTTTTTATCTTTAGCAGAAAAGGGCTTGACACCTAAACTATTGCAGTCTTATAAGCCGCCTTAATAATTCTCGGTAACTGTCGGGGTTTGTCGGCATCGGGGACATCGCGCAAGGCATTAGCCACTTGAAAGTTCACCGCATCTCCCTTTATATTAGAAAGGACAAGATCAGAAACTACGTCAAATGTGCCTACGAGTCTCATTCCCAATTCAACCGCAGCCTCCGGTCCGTGCTCATCTTGAACACGCTTAATGACCTTCGGAAGGACAGCCATTGACCGAGTGCCGAAGCACCTCGTATACACTGCTGCAAAAATCTTACCCCATGACTCACAGTCACCGGTTTCTGGTACCAAGTCCTTGGGTAAACTAATCGTAAGAATCCTGTATTTTTCTACGGGAGTCGAATTAGGAAATACTGCTTCCAGCTGGTCAAACTTCTCGGCAAGCCAAAAAGGAATATCATCCTTATCCTGGGGATGCTTGCCCATAACCGCATTAACCATCACAGGACTAAGCTTCATTCCGCTCGGTCCAACTGGAAGTGCCGCAACACCAGGGGCCCGCCCTGGAAATTGCGGGTGATATATTGAACTAGGGCCCGGATATCACTGATCGCAGAGTCATACAGGGGGCCGTAATTCAGCAACAACGACAAAACCCTCAAGAGGATGCGGGGTGAATCTAGCCAAAACAGGCCAAGAAGCGCCTGGAATGGACTAAGGACCCAATCTAACCGCCGTTACACTGTGGTGGGGGGAAGGGCACCATCAAACCAAACACGGTGCTGCCATGCAGAAATTGGAATCTCCTGTGTCCTATAAGGAACATATTCCACGGGCACGGCAGTGTGAGTGTAAGTGTGAAGCTCCTGCGTAGCTACATCCACTGGAGGAAACGTCACCCTTGACTAGAAAATCTCAAACGGGTAAGCAACCTCCGCACTCACCACCAAAATAACTGCCATGCCCTCCAAACCAATGTTATAAGCCTGCAAATGATTGCGGACCGCAATGCGACTATGCTGCGGTATGTTAACGTTAGCCATAGCAACACAGAGAAGAAAAGATAACATGTAAAACAATGTAACACAAATGGTTAGTAATTCAAAAGAAAACTGTTTTGAAAGATTCAAGTTTGAAAAGACCTATGTAACTATAGGTAGATCTGTCCGACACCACTGTTATCCGGAAACAATAGTGAAGGGGCTAAGGACTGATATAAGTACTACTCAAGCGTCATGAAATAAGACCACCATCGTTAGGGCGCCATGTAGCAGGGATTCTGCTCCTACACAAAACTGTGCATAGAGACTTGGAACCTCAGTGAATTAGGGTGTGTTTACATTATTGACCAAGAGGGTTTGGGGTGGTGGAGTTCATTCGTTGACCCTCTCCCCTCCTTCGTGATAATTGATTACATAGGCGGTCCCATACCTCTGGTATTTAGCAGAAGTGGATCACATCAGATTCTGTACCAGCTCTCAGCATATGAATGTTCTCCAAGTGTGTGTGATCATGCCTATGCAGTGCAATATTAAACGCGCCAATCTCAGAGGTGGCCACAACTGCATATGTGTCATGTCTAGAACGTGCGCTGATCAGTCCGAACAACAACCACTGTGTTGAAATAAGCTTGAAGGCCTTGGCACTCACTGTTCAGACTAAGCTTACCAAGCAAGGCTGCTAATATAGAAAAACATGTTATTCTCGTGTGAAGCAAAACACTCTGCTAAACTCTAAACATTTAATAAAGTGTGTGCTGTGTGCAAAAGGCAGCAGAAACGAAAAATGGCGTTTAAACTTCTAATAAGCTCATGTCAACTTAACAATGTGTGAATGCAAGGCTCAGCCCCACGACACCATATTTTACATGATTATTTATTTCCACATATATACTACTAATAGAGAGAAAATATGCAATCATAAACATACAGAAGAGGTCTGCAGGCAAGTATAGTACTCTGTAAATTATTGCACTGTCCAAATGAAGTAAATGACAACCAAAAAGCAGCCCAGTATCGTGACCAAAATTAATATGGCGATAAACAAAGAATGGTCACAATTAATGTGCAAAGTAATTGCAACGAGTACCCACACAGTAATGAGCTTAAAGCACCAGCACTACCTTTAGAGGGTTTACCTCATTTGCATAGGGGTGTGCCCTATGAAAATGAGGAATTCCTTTGACTCAGCACCCGCGCCATATTACAGACAGTGCAGAGTCGAAGCAGCCCTCAGAGGCTCCAGACAGCAGCCGTCTGCAAGGGATAAAAGGGGATCTCTTTTACCCTGTAAATGCAGATGCCACTTGCACTGTGAAAAAACGGAGCAGCTTCTTTGTGTTTTCACATGTATGCCCCGGGGCAGCATGAGTTTGCGGCTGCTTTGTGGTCAGCGCATACATCATAATAGGGCGCATTGTAATTGTTTGCGCCCGGCGCATGTTTTAAAAGGTGCGCCGGGCGCAAACATGCACAATGCATAATAAAGCCCCATTTGCTTATTTGGCATTTAGCAGAATCTTCAATGATTTCCTAAAAAGCAAGAGAATCTGTACCTTACGTAGAGATATTGGAAGGGCATTCCAATTCAGGCAGCAGCTACCAAAAAACCTTTGTCTCCCATCCAAACACGATGAAATCCAGGAACTTGGAGGAGAGAGGAATTGGATGATCAGAGGGAGCAACCTAGAAATTAGTGTGAAAACTTATTTTTAGGACAGAGCAGACCCAGCAGATGGTATGCATGATGGACATGGCAGGGTGACTTACAAGTGATCCTCTTTTCCACTGTGCACCATTGCAGGGCATTCAATACCACTGATGGAGAGGAGCGCCATTGGTGAGCCAAAGCACCTTTGGCTGCAAAGTGTTGTATACACTGGGATTTCTTCAATGCTCTTGCTGAGACACCCAGAAACAGAGAATAGTCTAGATTTTCCTCATAACCTTTCACAGAAGGCAAAGAGAAAATGAACAAGCATTTGCAATACAATAGGTCTCGCATTTGTGAAACTTTGAGTTACTGGCATTGTAAATAACAAACCTTTTATTTATGTGTTGGTTTTCAAAACATATAAATAAAAGGCATTGTCATTTACAATGCCAATAGCTTAAAATTCACAAATGCAAGAACTATTGCATTGCAAATGCTTGTTGCATTGTGCAGGGTTGTAACCAGCTGGCACATTGAATATTGTGGAATGTACTAAAGGTGCCTAAACACCCCAAAACGCATACTGCTCTGTCAAACAAAGCGCAGTTAGGAGATTGTATTATGAAAGCAAAGTAGGGAAAACTTCGGTTAAACACATGTAAGCAGTGGTTTAAGAGAGGACGAGGAGTTTGTAAACAGCCCGGCCCCAAAATGGAATGAGATATAGCTTAAACAAAGAAAGCGCAGCTATATAGATTGATGTAGATCACAGTGGGAGCAAGCAGGATACCAATAAGGACACTACCCAAAAGTCACACAGCAGCAAAACAAACAAAAACAACCTGCTGTTTCGAAATGTACATGTTAATGGCAGCTATATTAGTGCAGCATTTTCGTATTAAAACAATGCCCGAGTTCTTTATTTTAAAACATCGCACCACTGATGTAAAATATAATTGTAAAAACGGGCCATGAGTGCTGTATTATAAAAGATCGCATTGCTGTTTACTCAAAAAAGGCACTGAGTGCAACCACGCCATGAGTGCCGTATTTCCTGATTGCAAAAACGCCGTGAGTGCCGGATTTAAACCATAGCACTACAGATGTAAAACTTAATCTGAAAACGCGCCATGAGTGCTGTATAATAAAAGATAGCACTACTGTGTAGCCAAAAAAGGCACTAAGTGCAACAATGCTATAAGTGTCGTATTTTCTGATTGCACCAACGCTGTGACTACCGTTCTCTAAAAAATGAGTGCTGTATTATAAAACATTGGTTATAAAACACTGCACCACTTTTTATTTGTCCCACTACTGTGTAGCCAAAAAAGGCACTGAGTGCAACAACACCGTAGGTGCCATATTTCCTGATTGCAACAACGCCGTGACTGCCTTTTCTAAAGCACAAGTGCTGTATTATAAAACATCGCTGATAAAACATTGCACCACTGTTTATTTGTCCTAAAAATGCACCCCACGCCAAGAGTGTTTTTGCATGAGCGTGACTGCCTTTTCTAAAACACGAGTGTTGTATTATAAAACATCGCTGATAAAACATTGCACCACTGTTTCTTTGTCCCAAAAATGCACACAACGTCGAGAGTGTTTTCTCATGAGCGCAAGCAAAATATCCAGTCAGGGTGGGCGGGCCTAAGGGAGACAGGGCGGACACCAACCCCACTTCCAAAGAAGCCTGACACAAAACCAACGACAATAGATCTCGCCAAGACGAGCAGCGCATGCGCTGCAACGCAGGCGAGACCTCAAAATGATTGGTTTCTCTAACCAATGAGAGGTTGGCGTCCAGAAAGAACCTAAAGTTTCTCACAACTTTAAAATGTTGCAAAGTCCTAAGCTAATCTGGTGACCAGAAGGTCAAGGAGCGGGATAACATAGGGGAACAGTGATGAGTCCAAAGTAACTCTGGTTTATCAGAGTTAAACTGTCATATTTATTTATTTATAAAGTTTTTTATAGCGTGAACATGATCCCGAGGGATATCAGGGTGCTTTACAATTGTGGGGAAAGGAAGGTAACAGTTGCAGTACATGTGTTAAATAGGAGTACAGACATAATCACATACCAAAATAGAATTCACAGGACAATAACAGTTAAAAGTACACAGGGTCAGCAGAATAATGAGAACATAACTGGTAAGTATCGAGATGGAATAGCATCCAGCGCAAGGGCTTAAAGGTGTAAGTTCAATGCATTAGAGCAGACAATCCAACAACCTATTAAGGTAAAAACTTGTTCACAATGAATCTTTTTATTTCCAAATGAAGGCATCCTTGGAGGAGATCATACATTTACATCCAGCGAGGAAGAAACCGCCTTCATACAATGATGTAAAGAATCAGACAAAGAAACCCTGGAGAGGCCATCGAGATGATCAACAAAGTATCATGGGCATAGTGCATATAGCATAGTACCAAATATCTTATAAATAATAACAAAGGTTGGCTATAGATGGGAAACACAGTAGGACTAAGTGCTGACCCATGAGGGACTCCTTGCTGTACGATTTTATATTCCGACCCAAGGTGGAAGAAACACAGCCTGACACTGATCCATTGAGCAGGGTTTACACCAGAGTAAAGCCCACTATTTATGACTAATCTCAGCCAGTCGGGAGAGAAGGATCAAATGTGATACTGTGCCGAAAGCAGCAAATCCAGTAGCACTAAGGCCTTCGATTTGCCCGATTTGCTTGTCTAAGTAAATCATCCAGGGAAGACATCAAAGCTGTTTCAGTTCTATGCCCAGCCTAAACCCTGACTTTACTGAGTCCAAGATTTCGTTCTGTTCTAAAAAGCAGGACAAACTCTTATCCACATACTGATGGATCATCACTGCAAAGGGGAGCTGTGAGATCGGTCTGAAATTGGAAAGCACTATATGGTCCGCTTTTGCCTTTTTTTAAAAAGGAACAATAAGTGTTATTTTCACTCCGGTGCCACAGAGACTTTCACCAGAGAGCTGTTATATACCTCTTGCATCAAGTTGTAGAAGATCCTCAGACTGAGTATCATAGGATGACCTATTGGTCGCCTGTGCTAGGGGTTACCAAATGTGCTAAATGGTTGCCCTCTTTAGATGTCTGTGATTCCTCTTCCTGACAGATTTTAGCAATCTTTCCCTTAGAAAGATTGGAGAGACTGTTGCATTTACTATTAAACGTGGCATTGGTTTCAAGCCATATTGCAGCCAACAGCTGCCTCTGCAAGGGGTTTCCTTACTTTGGCAACTGCAGTTGACTGGCTTTATGCTTCATTCACTGTAGGGCCTCTTCAGTGTCCATGTAAATGTAAATGTAGTAGTACTTGTATAGCGCCCGAATCGACTCCCGAAGGGGTATTTCAGGCGCGTGTACGCATACCGCTGTGGAACCCTTCCTGGCTTTTTATCTGTGAAGTGCCCACTCCTGGGCACCCCCAAGGTGAAGCCAGGCATCCTAGCGTTGTTGGGGCCGTTGTGGAAATTAGGCAAGCTATTGCCCAGAGTCGCAGAGTGGGACCCATGATTAGAATAGGCACCGAGGCGAGAAATATCAGGTCCGAGGAATTTGAGCACAAGACCCTGCAGAGGCGGGAATTGAACCCTGGTCCTGGGCTAGACCTCTACATCAGGGTCTGCCGCTCTAACCATTGAGCCACACTCCCCCACTTCTCCATCCGTCCAGTAAGTTGATTGAGTACCCTGCAAATTGTGGGTGGTTGCAGGCCATGATTGACAGGGTATAGCAGAAAGCTTGTACATATCAGGCTTTTTTTCTGAGTCCTAACGGCATTCACAGCATGACCAATAAGGATTTATTGTTATAAAGGTCACACAAAAAGGGGAAAATGTATTATTAAAAGCAGACATTGCCACCTGTAGGGGACTTCAAATTTAGACTGCACTGATAGTAATGCAATGAAATGAAAATAAATCAAATACCAGCATTTGTAAAGCGCACAGCTACCTCCGGGGAGGCGTCCAAGCACTGGGGGCCATCGGGATGATTGAGCAAGCTATTGCTCAGAGTCACATGGTGCTGGGCTAACCTTCCGCTGGCGATCGAACCGTGAACCACGTGGTCCAGAGTCAGGCACCCTGGCAGCTGCGCCACACCTCTTCCACTTTTTTTCATGACCACGTTGGAAAAGGAGATGAAGCTACCAAGAATGAGCCAGGAGCCACCCCCACATGTATAGCACGTGGCTCCTCACTGTAGTGCCATTTGATGACAGGCTTTCTCAAGAGCTTGTCTCTTCAGTTCTTCCTCATGCTATATCAGTGGTTGTGCTGCAAACTGGTTGTGGGCTATGCCAGGCAATGGGATATTCCAGTGTGGATCAGACAGTGACCACAGGCCACTTCTGCCGTTCACATCATTGCCTCGACCATTGGTCAGCTGTGCTGCCAGTCAGACCAGCTGGACCATTGACATTGAGGTGCCGGTCACGTGACTGCCATCTTCGAGCCGACAATAAACCCTATGAAAAACTCCTGTAAGGGTTCTGTAGCAGTGGATGTAGGGAAGGAATACATCTCCAATGAACACAAATAGAAGAATGGTGGTGGGGGACGCATGATCAACATCAGCAGCTCTGTGAGCGACAAGGATGTTTCAGTGGTCCCAGGCAACTGCACTGCCGCCAAGTACCACTGGTCCAAAGCCTATGACCAGCCCATCCTTGAAAACGCGTTCTTCGGTGTGAGGCAGAGGATCTTGTTGGGAAGTGAAAACACTCATGGGCGTGAAGAAACAGAAAACCCCCCCTCTGGGATGGACAGGGGTAGGCTACAAATGTGTCGAGCGGGAAGGCCCTGGCTGTATTCTCAAAGTTCGAGTTGGAAGAAAGAGAAAGAGAGATGGTTGGGCAGTACACAATCACCGTATAGAGGGAATAACCCACACCCCTCATGTTGCCTCCTCCTCCTGCTTCCTTTGTTGCATCTTCCCTGTTGCTTCTCCCCTACCTGACTTGAAAAAATTACTTTTTCACACGTGGTTCCTTTTTAGTTACTGATCCAACTCAGACGGGTAATGCCAAAGATACAATAATGTGCATCATTTTATGAACAAGTGATGCTACTGTCTACAAAGTAATGTAGCCGGGTGCATCAAAGGCTTTTTAAAAATTCCTTGGCCATACTGCAAAGCATCCAGGATGCTGTGCAGCATTGCTAAACACACTGGCAAAGCCAATAGGTCCCAAAGGCGAGATCTACTGGCTTTGCCAATACTTGTTATTACTGTGGGCCAAGGCCAATAAGCCATCAGATTGGTGCATGGGGGGGGCTAATAGCAGAGGCTGGAAAGCTCCATCGTTATCTTCTACTTGCCCGCAGCGATACTGTGACAGTATGCCTCAGTGTTGGCCCTGAGTCTCAGTATTGGGTACAGGGTCCATATTTAGGGAGCAGTAGTGCTTAATTTGAGCCAGTGGTTTCCGGTGGTCGGTAACGGCACTTGATTTTCAACACCAGCACTTTTGACAGCTGCCACGTGGTGGTGCTGTTTGTGTAATTTAAAGATAAGCACAACAACAGTTCTTTATTAATTCAATATACATTAAAAACAACTAATACCTGCCGCCCAAACCATTCTGCTAGCTTTGGGGGTCTTGAACAGTCTGAATTGTCACTGTAGCAGTGTGCTGATCAGAAGTTGTGTAGATACTGTAATTAGCTGCACAGCCAGCAGCAGTGGATGGGCCATGCTCCAGTGGACTCCTGACGAGGACCATGGCACTTATTGTTTTTCACAAATTAAGCCCTGGCTGGGTTCTCGGAGGATTGTATGAAGTATCAGATTATTGTTTGAACATCTAGGTCTCTGTGACTACTGATTAGGGTGGTAGTTTCTCAAAGTGAAATACATTACCAAATGCTTCTTTAATATGTCTTCCAATATCCATATTATAATGTTTACTGTAGTGCTTCTTCTTCGTTTTGTCACTTCTTAGCGTCACTCTATGGTGATGCAGAAAAGTTCATAGACAAAATACTGAAGAAAAGCAAGAAGAAAGTGCATGTGCATTTCAAGGAGATGAACATGCTCCTTCTGTAGGTGGGAATCGTGACACTTGAGTATAGGGTAAAAGGCATCCAATTACCGTTTCTGATGCACCACAAACCAGTTTAATATACCTTTTTAAATCCCACCTTCACCAAAGAAGTCTTCACTTCTTAATGTATTAGGGGTGAGGTTGCCTTCCCTCTAAAGCACCCTGAGCATACAGAAGAGGCGCGACCCGGAGAAGGCAAAGCCAGACCAAGTAGGGGTCTGCGGGGAACGCCTACCAGGGACGGGATCACCTAAGGGTGAAAGGAAAAGTCAGCGAAAAGGGACTTGCGAGGATTTGGAGTGCCCTCTGAAAACCGCCAACCTGCCCAATGGCAGAAGGGGGGCGGAGCGGGGCAAAGAGGTCAAAAGGTGGACCCAGGCCCCCTTTTGTCCTCATACTCACCCACACTGAAAAATGGCGGTTGTGGCAGCCGCAAGGACGATGGGAAAAGGGAGGGCGGAGGCATCCCAGAAAGATACCCAGAGGAGAGAGTGACATAGGTAAAAGAGCTGCTCAGACAGTGTCCTTGGGATGCCACAAGGCAGGGGCACTGAGAGCAGACAAGTGGCCAGCAATGGTCCAGGGCAAGTGGAATGGCACTTGCTGGCCGGGCCGACTCTGATGGCCGCCCACAAATTGGAAGCAAGGGAAGCCTAGAACCCACAGAACACCAACACCTGCCAAAGTGGGTCCTCGTGGTGGGTTCAGTGCTGTCAGCCATAAACAGAGACAAACCATTGGGGCAATGTTTATGTGATAATGTGATGTGTAATGAACGTGGGTTTTCAAATGACCAACCAGTAAGTTGTGAAATTTATAATCCTTGTTTTGAAAATAAACTGCAGCCTTTGATGCACCATAATCGGTTGTTCTCTGAGTGATTCAAGGGGGGAGGGGATGCTGCATGAAAGGCCGACAGGGAGGGGGTGAACTCGCCACCTGGGAGGGGTTGGAAACAAAGCAGATGAGGCTAATACCTCCCAGTTAATCAACATTTCGCTGTCCCTTGGCATCCTCCATCTAGGCAACTTGTGTCACTCAAACATGAAAAATGGACTAAGTGGACCACAACTCCACTTCTCCCCATCCCCAATAAAGGTATGGTCAAGTTGCTTCAGGTATATTACAAGAGACCATTACCAACATCCAACAGCCATCATCAGAGGAGTACATGAACCCTTGAGCACAGAGAGACACTATCCAGGGCTCATCAGCAATCACCAGCGAGCAATGTGCAATGCACTGCATGTCAGTTTGCATTTTGCACACACATGCCCTGAAACTCCCACTATTTTTTGCTGTGTTTTTTGCAGGTCAAAAAACCATTTTACAAAAAGCTGCTTCGTGTATAGTTATCCAGAAAAAAAGCTGAGAAGAGAGGTTTGTGCAATCGAGAAAAAGGTAAATGTTTTTGGAAGTACTTCTTCCACCGTACATTTTATCTTGCAAGATTAGTAAAAAACAAATTAAAAGTAGCACAAGTTTACACACGTAGTGGTGACTCAATACCAGAAACATGGATAACTCATTTAGCACAACATTTTAACCACCACACAGTTCTTTATTTATTGGATTAGCCTCCAGAAGAGGCATTTGGATCAGAGTAGTTATTAAAGGTGGGTCATATATTTTGCTGCAACGCCAACTGTTTGAAATCAGCGATTTCACTCTTGGAGCAAACTTTCTATTATTTTTCACATTTGTTCCGTGGAACTCAATTTTGTGAATTTTGTAGAATTTCGCTATGTTCTCAGAACAGTGACAACCACCCACTCCCTCAGGAAACAACAAAACACCAAGGGGCCGATTTATGACGACTGGCCCATCCCTGCAAATCAGCAGGGATGCGCCAGGTAAGATGCGTCATGCAAGTTTATCCTTGCGCCACCACAGAGGCGCTGCATTTACTATGCGGCGCATCATGGCGCAAGGATAAACCGATGTGTGACGCTTCTCCCGTTGGAAGGGTGGTGCATTGTGGAGTCATGTCGCAAGCGCAATGCAACTCCAGCAATGCTTGTGGCCTGCCCATACATAACATGGTGTGTCACGCCTTACGCCTCCTTCAAGCAGGCGCAAGGTTTTGACGCAGCGGCGTCGGAAAAGTGACTGAGTGGAATCTTGTAGATTTCACTCAGGCACTTTACCAAGGCTTTACTGTGCCAGAACACCCCCCACGCGCCGGAACGCAAGCATGAAACCTGACATGGCTTTACAACGTGATGCATCTCTCTAGATGCGTCACGTTGCAAATAGGGCTCAATGTGACATGGTTTACGCTGCCGCTGCGTCACAGAAGTGACGCAATGGGCTCACAAATCTGCCCCCTTATGTTATACACAGCCAAGAAACACAGCAAGCCAGTAAAAAGATGCAGAAAACACTTATTGTGTTGCATTTTGTGCAAAGAAAATTCACACCTCTTATGCTAATAGGCTTTGAACCATAGCTTCATTTGAGAATGATAAGTTGATTTCATGAGGAGCCATTGATATTTAATGTTCACTTCTCACCACCAGTGTGACGAAAAGCAGCCACGCATTTGAGTTTAGCCTGGCCATTCCTCTTTTCTTTAAATAAGAAAGAGGAAGCTTAAGACTGCACTAGTCATCTTTTTTAAGATTTTGAACACTTTGCATTTTGGGTGAGTACAGGAGTAAAGAATTTATGGATTGTAGCACCTTTGTAAGAAATCCTGATCGTTTCCTGGGGGTGCATTTTTAAGAAATGACTGTAATTATGAAACTGTACTAAAATGTGAATGTGTGAAAACAGACTTCATCCACCACATGAAGAAAAGCAGAAGGGCAGGAATCAGATGTGATTTTTCAAAAGGTTCTAATTATAGGATGCTTAAAACTAATTGTCTGTAGATTGGTGGAACCTTCATGATCTCAGGCGGAAGCACAGTGTCTTCTGCACATCTGTTATTTTCCGGTGTCTAGTTCAGTCTGTTGGGGTGTAGTGCTGCTGTGCAACTCGCAATAGAGTTAGCATGAGAATGGGGTCACTTTGAAGATAGCAGAAGGGTTTGAAGTTTTCCGAGGATTGTGGAAGGCATGAAGCCTGTCCCAATTGGAGGCAGCCTGCAAAAAGGGGTACATTTCTGGAGCTTCTTTCTGAATCTATACTGTTTCCAAAACATAGATAGATATAAGTGAGACTTAAAAAAGAACCATTACATGTAATTTAAAAACAAAACGTGAAAAAAAATTAAAGCATTGAATGTTATCTGTCTAGGTCTTTGTACTACTTACTGATTTAAACTACATCATAGCTGGTGCAACTGTGATGAAACAGAAAATACTCTTATTTGCACTGATGTTTTGAAAGTTGAACACAGTTAAGAAAATAGGTGAACCATAACTACTTGCCAATTACCTTGTGCTAGAGTCATGAGTATATAGGAACTAGAGGAGTGCAAAGTATCAGGTTTCAGCCTCGAAAGTTGGCAAATTTCACACTATGTGCATTTTGTAAAGCAGTTTTCCAAATTTTCTTACAGATGTTTCCGCAAAAAATAAATCATGAGAGACATTTCTCACAAACGTCTCTGGTTGAAACTGATGAGTCTTTTGCAGTATATTATTCCATAAAATATACTTTTAGGAGACGTTTTCTCCCACAATGTGCTTTCTTGTTTGAAACATCAGAAACGTATGGAGGAAAATCTTCACAAATGTACATGCCCTAATGAAACTCCTTTTCTTTCTGTTTCTGAAAACCTAATTAACTCAACCAACTCTTAAAACAGAGTTGTATTTATTGGAAGTGTTCGGAAGCAGCCAGCTGGTACTCTGTTTTTAATTCTTGGAATTCTATTGGCTTTTGCCCTCTCCTAAGTAGCCAATTCCAAGCACACCCCGTTTGCGGAAACCCTTCAGCCTATCAACATCTTCCCTTCAATATCCTTCCCATCCATTTTTCTTCCCAGCCCAATAATTTTGTCACTTCCCTCCATATACGTATTGTTGTAGGGAGGCAGTGGGAACCCCGTTTGTCTATGAGATGGTGCTGCTGGATAGCCTCTGTGCCCCATTGAATGGTGGTCAACTCTGTATGCAGGCTCCTCCCATCCCATACACGCTCACTCATTAATTGTTACCAACTGCGCCACCCAGAGGTACTTTCTGTCATCAGAAATTGCCAGTACACCCTCAAACACACCCCTCTGTAACTTATTATGTAGGGCTATTCTAGGGCTACCCCCGTGCCATGAAAGCTGTAATATTTTGTTACTGAGTCTTCTAAAAAAAAAAAACGATAGATGGTTTTCTACAGGGAATGTTATGTAGGATGTATAGGAATTGTGGCAGCGCCATCATTTTGAACAAGGCGGCCCGCCCCATCAAGGACAGTGGCAACTGTCTCCAGTGCAACACGTTCCTACGTAATCTGTAAAGTTGGGGAATCCTTTAGGAACTCACTGTCCGTTCTTGAAATCACTATGCCCAGGTATTTAAATGTATTTTTTATCACCAGGGTACCTGCAATGGACGGTAGAAGCGGTTCGTCCCCGGCTAGCACATACAGGAGAGATTTGTCCCAGTTTATCCGGTACTCAGAATAGCTACGAACAAGTGGAATATATGGAATATCAGACCAATCGAGGATCTTGGGTTCATGGCATACAGCAGGATATAATCTGTATAGCAATATTTTTCCTCCCAGCCATCTCCTCCCATGATCCCCTGAATTAACGTGTCATCTCTTACCCACACCACTAATGGCTCCAGTGCCAAGGCGAAGAGCATAGGATCGAGCGGGCATCCCTGCCTCGTATCCTTATGCAAAGTCACAAGCCTCAAACCCACCCTATTCACTCTTACTCCAGCTAGTTGGTTCGTACATTGGAGCCTACTCAGGTGCAAAATTTGGGACCAAATCCGAACCATCCCAGCACTGTGAACAAATTCTAGGGCTACCCCCGTCCCATAAAAGCTGTCATATTTTGTTATCGATTCTTCTAAAAAAGATAGATGGTTTTATACAGGGAATGTCCTATAGGATGTATAGGAATTGTGGCAGTGCCATCATTTTGAACAAGGTGGCTCGCCCCATCAAGGACAGTGGCAATTGTCTCCAGTGCAACACGTTCCTACGTAATCTGTTAAGTTGGGGAATCCTATAGGAACTCACTGTCCGTTCTTGAAATCAATATGCCCATGTATTTAAATGTATTTATTATCACCAGGGTACGTGAAATGCACGGTAGAAGCGGTACGTCCCTGGCTAGCACATACAGGAGAGATTTGTCCCAGTTTATCCGGTAGCCAGAATAGCCATGAACAAGTGGAATATATGGAATATCAGACCAATCGAGGATCTTGGGTTCATGGTATACAGCAGGATATCATCAGTGTATAGCGATATTTTCTCCTCCCATCCATCTCCTCCCGTGATCCCCTGAATGAATGGGTCAGCTCTTACCCACACCACTAATAGCTCCAGTGCCAATGCGAAGAGCATAGGATCGAGCGGGCATCCCTGCCTCGTATCCTTATGCAAAGTCACGGGCCTCAACCCCACCCTGTTCACTCTTACTCTAGTTAGTGGGTACGTATATTGGAGCCTACCCAGGTGCAAAATTTGGGACCAAATCCGAACCATTCCAACACTGCGAACAAATACGGCCATACAGGCATTCAATGATAATAGTACTGCATCCTCTGCCAGCTCCTTTTTGATAATATGCATCATGCCTTATAGGCACCTCAAATTAAGCTTAGTGCTCCTGTGGGGCATGAATATGCATTGATCAGAGTGGACTATAGACATGATGACACCACTGAGTTTGTTTGCCAGGACCTTCCCCAGCACTTACGATTCAATGTTTAACAATGATGGGGCAATAGGACTCACAATCAGCTGGGGGCCTACACTTTTTCGGTATAACCACAATGGTGGCCTGCCGTTGACCTTCTGGCATACCACCCTGTTCCAGCGCCTCCTGAAACATATTTAGCATATGTGGGGCCACCTTGGATGCCAGCCTTTTATAAAATTCAGCCTATATTGCCGTTGGGTACGGCCGCCTTACCTGACTGCTAGTTCCTAATGGCTCGTCCTATGGCCTCTATTGTGAAGTCCTCATCCAGCTCCTCTTCCTCCTCCAGTGTTAATCTGGGGAGATGCGAGTCCCGGAGGAGTTCTGTGCAGTCTGACCCCGTTTTAGTTGAAGTAATCATGTACAGCTTTTCATTATGGTCAGCGAACGCAGCTGCTATTTCTTCTCCTGCCTTTTTAATCTCCACTTGCGGAATGCGGACTCCCAGCACCAAGTTTCTCTCTCTATCTCTCTTGTCCAACCAAGCCATTAGTTTATTGGCTTTGTCCCCAACTTTGTATAGTCTTTTCTGGGTTGCCCTGTGTTGTGTCTTGGCCGCCTCCTCTGCTTTATGTCTCATTTCCCGCTGATTAATTTGGATTTGCTGTTTAATGTGCGGATCAGGTACCCCGGTCCTCACAGCGTCGATCTTAAGCCTCACAATATCTTTTTCTAGGGTGTCAAAGTGAAGTTGTTGTTCTTTCCTTTTCCCCTGGCTATAGCTTGTATCACATCCTCGCATAACTGTCTTGCAAGCTTCCCACAACACGCATGGAGAGGCTACAGTGCCTACATTATTCCGATAGTACTGTTTCGTACGTTCCCTTAATTTGTCCCTGACCGGCTTGTCTCTGAAAAGCCATGGGTCCAGTCGTGGTGGTAGCGTACTATATCTAGAGGGCCCCTGTAGTTGAACTTTCGCTGGCAAATGGTCTGATATTCCCCTTGCCTTGTGTATCGCCCCCTTAAACCAATGCACATCAGTAGAGTGAGTCATTAGGTAACCCTAGTGGGAGTATCGCCCGTGTGACGCTGAGTAGAATGTGTATTGTCAGATATCTGAATTATGTTCTCTCCATAAGTCTACCAGACCAACAGCCTCCGCGAAGGCTCGCAGTGGTTTGGCGCTCAGTCCCCTGTCTGAGGTCATTACCCGATCCCTGTCAGGGTCCATTGTGGCATTTATATCTCCCCCCATCACTAATGTACTTGTCGGGAGGTCCAGTAATAGGGTACTGATTGCAGTCAGGGTGTTGACCTGTAGTCTTGGTAGTGCACACATAGAGCATATGATCAGGACCTTACCCTCCCATCACCCTGGCAAGGCCACAAACCTGCCCATCTGGTCATGCCAGATCTTACCTAGTACAAAGGGAAGTGATTCTCGATCCAAAATCCCCACTCCTCTTGACCCTAACATGAAACCTGCATGTGCTAGGAGTCTGTAGCCATATCTATCTAGCACCTTATAATTGGATGTATGACGTTACAACGCATACTTTTACTCCGCGTACCATTACAACGCGGTATTTACAACGAATACCGTTACAACGCATAGCGCTTTGGGGTGCTGGATAGTGGTAAGTATAATTTACTATTCTAACTCCAGTCCCCGTGGACCCTAGGGAAGGTGTTGGATAGTAAATTAAACTTACCTCTTATCCTAGAGCGCCCCCCAGCGCAATGCGTTGTAATGCCATGCGTTGTAATGCCCGCGTTGTAATGGTAGTGCGGAGTAAAAGTTGCGTCGTAACGGGTGTATACCCTTATAATTATCACACTTGTGGTGTGTTTCCTGAAGCAGTACTATATCATGTGTGTGCCTGCAAAGATACTGAAGTACCATTCTACATTTTATTTTATTGCAGAGGCCATTGACGTTCCAAGCCATCATTTTCAGAGTGGTGCTCGTCTGTGGGCGCCTCCGTAGTATGTCTGAGGTGCTCTTCCTATCGACCAAAGTTAATGTGTTACATGCCTGGTTGGTGGCCATTTGTCTTGCTGTGCTGGACACATTCAGTCCCACCCCCATCTCCCAGTAGAGCACTCCAATTTCTAATTCCTGCCAAGCTAAACAACTTGCATAACCCTAAAACCAGGCCGTCCTGAAGGCTGCAACTCATCCCCCAAAAACCAAACTCCCCCCTCCCTGCTACCCTGTACTTTCGGTCAAGAACCTCCACCCCCCCCAATTTGCAGAGTGCCTGTTACCCCAGAACAACAATACCAAATATGGGTGGGCTTAAGCAGCATAAAGGCCTGACAGCTGCCCCCCATACCCCTTTTCACGTATATTACAGGTGCAGTATCAACATTGAGAAAATCACAGATCAAGCATGCAATTTTTGCAAATCCAAGAACAATAAGGGTAGATCTTAGCTGAGACCATCTGACGTCGGCATCACAGCCCCATACTGCTGATCAGCCAGTCCATCGTTCATTCGTCCAGTATCCCCATCCCAAGCATTCAGTCTCCCTGAGCCATAGAATGTTCCGTATAGCATGGAAGTCTATCCTCAATCTCTGAGGCTGAGCCCGCATTGACGTTGCCCAATGCTTCAGTAATTCTTTTCTTGTATCTAGAGTGTCATGACGTCCTACATTCTTCAAGCCAGTCCCAAGCCTTCTCAAGAGTGGTGAAACGCCATACCGTGTCATCAGCTGCTATCATCGCGGGAAAGAGCATGGAGTGTTTAATACCTTTTGTTCACCAGGCCCTCTTTACCACTAGGAAGCTCAGGAGCTTCTGCTGCGCTTTCAAGGTAAAGTCTGGGAAGCAGGTTATGAGGGCGTTCTCGTACTTAAGTGATGGGGCACTTTGAGCCGCCTGAAGGATCACATCCCGGTCACGGTAATTGAACATCCTTGCGATTATGGGGTGCGGCGGAGCCCCTGGCCTTGGCCGAGTGCCCGGGACCTGATGGGCCCATTCCATGGAAAAGTATTTAGATAGAGCCAGCTCTAGTGGCTAAGTGGACTAATGCGTCCACTGCAGGGGCCTGTGCGGGTCCACTCAGCCTTTCATCCATCTGTGGTCGATAAAATGAGTACCATTGAGTTGGGTAACAAGAAACATCTGTTATTCAGTGCCAAGATGCCTCCGTGTGAATGTGCGCTTTACAAATACAGATGATATGTAGATAATCCCTGGGGCTGAAGCATCTTCATTATAAGGTCCTCTACAAATAAGTCAACTGCCGGCCCCCTCTGCTCTCTCTGGCGCTCCAAATATGCAGATGTTATTCTGTTGGAAGCGCCCCTCCTGATCCTTCCCTAACCTGCTCCTGTAGAGTTTTTGTGTCCTTCACTAGGACAGCTGTGATCCCGTCTATCTCTTTCACGTGGGTTCCCAGGTTTCGGAGATCCACCCTAAGAAGGGGAACCCCTGTGGTTCTTGCGTCGATTTGCCCAGCAAGGTCCGTCCTGACCCTCTGGATATCGACATGATGTTCTGCAACTTGGGCTCATGGCAAGCCACATCCCCTCAGCACTTCATTATTTGCTTTGGTTATATCCAGTTGGCACATCATTGCATGGTTACAATACAGCCAATCAGCACCTCATTACAAGTTCTCATAATGAGCTGATCACATATAACTGAAGGGTTTTATTGTACCAATTAGCACAGAGTTGCTAGATCCCATAATTTTGAGTTAACGTATCACAGTCAGTTTCTATTATGTTGAGTTATCACATAAATTCTAGTGACCACAATAGGAAATTATCAAATCATTGACAAGTTATGCTCAGCGTGTTCCCACTATCCGCACTCATAGGATTCAACCTGCTGTTTTATGGTAGATAGAGGACACATTCTGAGTGGTAGCTATGAATGATCTTACTTACTGCCCAAGAAAAAAGACCAACAAAGGCAAGCAGATTTCAGTTTCATCCTATGCTCACCTGGGTGGTAGTGGTATGAGCAGAATTCAATCTCCAGAAAAAAATCCATGAGACAATGTATGCAACTAATAGTAGGAGATAAAGGATTCCCCACACCTGTTAAGTCATGAAAAGTTGAGAAATCTCACTTTAGTGGAGATGATCAAAGGTTCCCAGTTTCACTTAACGGCACGTGGGGTGAAGCTACACTCGGCTGGCCCTGCTGAAGGAAACATCAGACATTCCAAATCAGAAAATTGTGTGGAAGCCTCCATCGTTCCCTGCACAGATGCAAGGAGGGGATAGGGAATTGCAGGATGCCATGGCAGTGGATAGCTTATTTGGTGGGGTAGCCATAGCAGGAAGGACCAGTGGTAGGAAAGTGGGAAGGGGCTTGACACTTCAACTGCAGATGGCGCTTGGAACAGGAAACGTGGCATTCCACATGCTGCCATTTGCTACAGCAAGAACGAAATTCCATTGAAACAAAGAGGTGCTGAACATGGCCCCCTTTCCTTTTTTTTAAGCTCTGGCATTAGCCAAGACCTTTTTATTTTTCTGAAATTATATGTATAATATACTTACTTAAAGGGGCTTTCAGCCACCTCTCTTCATCCATTGGTCTGTTGTTGTGTCATTCACATTATTTTTCATCCCAGTACAGCATACAGAATGGGGCAATGGATCAGCCTACTTCAGCCACTGGTTAACTTCACTTTGAGCCACTGCATTTTGCTCTCTCACAATGAGCACATCCGCATACAAGTTAGTTCCCTTCAGTGCCAGTGTTTTTAACTTCGTTACTTTAAGGGGCGCTAGAGGGCGCCAGGCAAGATGGCCGCACTTCTGTGAGGCTCCGCCGACTCGGATCAATATCCTGCATTAATTCTTTAATTTCGCCTCGGTGAGGTGACCAGAGCTGTGGCATATGGTTGCATGTCACTTGGTGCTGGATCGGTGCCGGTAACTTCTTTGCCGGACTGTCCCCGGGGCTGTGAGCGGCGAGTGCGCCGCCGGCTGTGAGCCCGCCAACTGCGGAAGAAGAGCGGAGACTTCCTTGGGGGATCGCGGCGGAGCAGACCCTCGGCTGCGGAGACTGCGGTGCCTACCCGTGACCCGGCCGTTGATTCGGAGCAGGGAGCTGCCGAAGGAGAGCGACTGGCCAGAGGTGGTGGTGAAGTGCGGGGCCCGGTCCGGCTTCCGCCGGTTGCGGTGAGTGGGGTGACGGCCTGGGAGAGCCCGCGGCTGCGGAGGTGGCGCTGGGCCGTACTAGGCCGCGCCGTGCAAACTGTGGCTGGTGGGGGCGGGGCGGGTCTCTGATGGCCGACGAGGGAAGCGCTAAATACAGAAATGACTGAGACCGCCTGGCTGGGAGTTATTTAGACCGTGGTGCTCGAAGGCTGCCTCTGCAAATCCTGGACCTGGGCTGTGGGCGGTGATATGCACAAAATCCATGGCTATTTACTAGCGGTACTATGGGACAGAGTGGTGACTGAAGGGGCCACGTGGCTGGACAGTTGCGGATGGAATGTGTTGAGCTTACTACAGAGCCAAGTGCGCCCAGTGAGTAAATCACGCAGCGCTCTGTGCGTTTTGAGGCCGGCAGCCTAGAAGGGAGAACTGGGCCTAAAATAGCTTACGAAGGGCACAAGATTGGGACAGCTCTACAAACTGTGTGTTGGACTCGGGAGTGCTGTTTATAGTCATACGGCCACTGTGGAGGACAGTACAGTGTGGGCGGAGACATGGGTAGAACTGAAAGGAATCAGCCTAAATTGATGTCTGAGGCGAAAAAAACTCCCATGTCTGCTGTGCAAGAACCGCCTCCCCCCGAGGCTGCTGGTGCCACGGGCGGCGCGCCAAATTTGGAAGGGGTCCTAGTGGCTATTCAAAAGACGCTTCAATCTATTGAGGGCACCATGGAGGCTGTTAACCATCGATTGGACCATATGGCCACCCAATTTGACAGACAAAATGAGCGTATGGGGGAGGTGGAACAGAGGGTGTCTGCCACGGAGGACGGCTTGACCACGGTCACCACGAAAGTGTTTAATATGGAGCACGTCCTGGCAGTAATACAAGCCAAGAACGAGGAGTTGGAAGGGAGGTCCAGACACAACAACATCCGCGTCACGGGCCTGCCCGAGTCCACCAATGTAGGACATATGGAGGACTTCATGGAGCGGCTGATCACTGAAATTTTTGGCGCTGACCAACTATCTCGTGTGTTCATAGTGGAACGAGCTCACCGCGCTCTTGCTAAGAGGCCAGTGTCTGGGGCGCCGCCGCGACCAATTATTGCCCGAATACTGAATTACAAAGACAGGGACGTGATACTACGGTTAGCACGCGAGAAAGGCACCATAGACTGGCAAGGCAGTAAATTAGAATTTTATCCCGATTTCTCTGTAGCGGTGCAAACGTCGAGAAAAGAGTTCCAAGCTGTGAAACAACTTCTCAGATCCGAAGACATCCAGTACGCAATGCTATATCCTGCCAGACTTCGGATTGGTCCACCGTCTGACAACAAAATCTTCGCCTCATCCAAGGCAGCTATGGAGTATGCGAAAAAACAGAGGAAAAGGAAAAGAGATGCAAATGCGGCGCAGAACGGAGAAGAGGATCTTCTGGAAGAAGCTGAATGATTGGATGCCGCTGGTCTGAATAGACATTGACTGTGAATGATATGCTATGGCGCTGAAGAACATGGACATGAACGCTATTCTTTAATTTGGATGCTGCAAACTGCGTAATTACTTGTTATAGGCAGAGACCGGCCTGGAAGAAACTATTGGACTGGGGCTTTGACCATTGGGTAAAGAGATAAGTAATTTGTGTGACCCAATATTGTGTTTACTCGCAATGTATCGTGATGGTGACCTGCTGGATTATGCATGGGTTTGCGGTAATATGACCCCAGTGTTGGAGGGCTGGAACAGGGGCAGGATCACTGTTTGACAATATGTGGGTCTGCTCACTGCCGGGTGGTTGCGATTGAATATGGGGACAATTTCCGGATTTATAGCTGTTGTCAACCATGTGGTATTGTGGGTCTTGGGGCTTGGTCCACTGGGGCGAAGGGAAGACTGTTAATTCCGAGCTTCTTCTACTACAATGGTTAGTGGAAGATGGGCTCCTCTACGCACCCGCTTATGGGAGTTCCCCACGATGCGCCTCGAATAAAGGTTTTGGTTGGGGGGTTGGGGGGCTGGGGACGGCTTTGGCTAGTTGGGGGAGCTAAAGTGGGAGGGGGGTGGATGGGGGCAGTTCTAAGGTTTCAGATGACTACGTTACTATGTGTGGGTGTGTATGACGGGGAGGGTGATGATATCACGCTGAGGGCTAATGCACCGTAATGATCTCTGGTTGAGGAAGATGCTTAACTGTCTGATGAACTGCTCATGGATTGACGATTACTGCTGGGGGGAGGATTTTGTGCTCAAGTTACTGGCATATGGAAAGTGTGGCCCTTATGGCTAAAAGTGGGAAGATATGCTGGATAACATGGAATGTACGGGGTCTGAATAGACCACAGAAATCTCGCCAGATGCTGGCCTTTCTTATTAAGCATGGGGCGCAGATGGTCTTTCTTCAGGAGACGCATCTCCGGGGGAAAGCGATTGATAGTGTGGCTAAGCAATGGGCCGGGGTGCGAGTGGCAACAGACTATTCATCCTATGCACGGGGGGTCATGATTTTAATCAAGAAAAACGTGCAGTTTGATCTGCTATACAAAGATGTTGACAGTGAGGGCAGGTACATTATACTGCAGGGGAAACTCTATGGCACGCTGATAACATTGGTAAATGTCTACGGTCCAAATGTGGATGATCCAGATTTTTTTGTTGAACTGTGGAACAAGGTGTATGCCCTTCCGCCATCGGCTATTGTGTGTGGGGGTGACTGGAACGTGACATTGGACAGGATGCTGGATAAAAAGGATGAAAGGCCGGCAGTGCATAGAAAAGCGGCGGAAGCAGTATGTGATGTGATGAGTGACTTTGGACTGGTGGATGTATGGCGGTTGGGACATCCGGGAGTGCGGGAGGGTACTTGTTATACCTCTGCCCACGACACGTGGTCGAGACTGGTCTACTGGCTGGTCACTCGTGATGTCAGTGGCTGGGTCAAGTGCAGCAGTCATTTGCCCAGGACCTTGTCTGATCATGCGCCAGTGCTGATGGAGCTGGAATGGCCATCGCACACCCCTGCACCGTTTTCATGGCGCCTTCAACCGGGGATGCTGCATGATCTGGTGCTGCGGGAGGACTTAAGAACTTGTATTGAAGAATTTTTTGACAAGAATGTGGGGTCTGTGGAGAGTATGGGCACAGTGTGGGAGGCGTTCAAAGTTACGATTAGAGGTGCGTGTATTGGGATGCCATCTGGGGTGCTTAAGACACTGAGAAATGCTATGGGTAAACTGGAGGAGGAACTATTATTGTTGGAACGTCAGCAGGAACGATTCCCTACAAATGCTCGGCTAGCAGAGCTACGGGGGAAAGTCACGGCCTATAACGATCTAGCTGACCAAGAGATTAATTACTTGTCCAAGCGTTCCAGGGCGAGGTACTATAGTGAGAGGGGGAGAACAGGCCGGGGACTAGCTGATAGGATTAGAGAACCATGGGCGAAGTACTGTGGAATTCAGGAAATAGTGCATGAGGGAGACACTGTCACAAGTGCTGCCGGTATCCTAGACTGTTTCGCACAGTATTACGAACAGATGTATAGTTACAGGGACACTGCTGGTGAGGAGGAATTGGTGCACTACCTAGATGACATTGCTCTAGTTTGGCTGTCCAAGGGGCAGCAAGATTTTTTAATGCATCACATCACGAAGGAGGAATTTATGGATGCAATTATGGCTCTGCCTAATGGCAAGGCGCCCGGCACGGATGGCCTGCCATCAGAATTTTATAAAGAGTATGCGGATTTGTTGTTGCCGCGACTGGCAGAGGTACTAGAGGACTCGTTAGATCGGGGACAGCTACCGTCCACCATGAGGAAGGCACTATTGGTGGCGCTGCCCAAACCGGGCAAACCATCTAATCTGTGCGAATCATACAGACCTTTGTCTCTAATCAACACAGACGTCAAGATTATAGCCAAGGTACTGGCGACCCGCATGAGACTTATTCTACCGGTGATGGTGTTGCCTGATCAGTCGGGATTTGTTCCTCTCCGCTCCACTGCTCACAATTTGAGAGCTCTGTTTGCGGTTTTGCACCTTCTCAAACCGGAACTACCTGCGGTGGCGGCACTACTGGATGCAGCCAAAGCATTTGACTCTGTAGCCTGGAGGTATATGCTGGCGGTGCTGCACCGGATGGGTGTGCCGTATTTTTTCACATCCTTAATAACGTTGTTGTATACAAAGCCAATGGCGCGGGTGAGGATTAACGGTCATGTGTCTGCAGCGTTCAGTATTCAGAGGGGCACTCGACAGGGATGTCCGCTCTCACCCTTGCTTTTTGCCCTTATGCTGGAACCACTGGCCTGCATTTTGAGACAGAGGTATGCTGACACGGCGTTAAGGTTCCCGCTGAGGTCATTTGCCATCTCCATGTACGCGGATGACATGGTGCTGTATATTAGAGATCCGGCTCAGCATCTGGAGAGAGTATTGAGGGAATTCATAAGGTTTGAACGGTTTTCTGGTCTCTCGATAAATTGGGACAAATCGATATTGCTGCCCCTCACAGACGCCACTACGCCCTTCCCGCTAGAATTTCCATTGGAGTGGGCGGTAGAACCGGTGCGATATTTGGGAATTTGGGTGCACAGGGATAGTGCTGAAGTCATCCGAGCCAATTACGGAGTGGCGATTTCGAAATTGGAAGATCAGGTGCAAAAATGGATCAGGTTGCCGCTCTCGTTTGCGGACAGGGTATCCATCATCAAAATGGTGGTGCTACCTAAATTCCTGTATTATTTTGTCAATGTGCCCATTAGGTTGACCACGCACTTTTTTTCACAACTGCAATCGTTGCTCATCACGCTGGCCTGGGCTGGTAAGAAGGCGCGGGTGAGATGGGATGTTTTAACTAAGCCGTACGAACTTGGGGGGTTTGCAGTACCGGATATGAAGCTGTACTATCTCTGTGCGCAGGCCCACTTTGCTTCTTATTGGATGTCGGCGCCACCATATACACCGCACGTGGCGCTTGAAGCTGGTGCAGTCACTCCGCGCCCACTGAAAGCCATGATAGTGAATCGGCACTCTGTGTTTGAGAGGGGAGAGGTGGACACGGTACGTAGCACACACTATGCCTGGCAAGAATTGGGCAGGAGGTCGGACAGATTGCCATTGTACGCCCCGGATATGCCGCTACTATATCACGATGAGATTTCGATCTCTAGCGAAGTTGGAGCACTCCAGCTTTTTCATGGTGCTGGCATAAATAACATTGGGCAGGTGTTTCATAACACCAAATTCTTTCCGTTACAGAATCTCTTGGACAAAACGAATAATCCCACTATGGCCACGTTCCTGTATGTCAGACTACGCGCTGCACTGCAGGACTTGTATCCCTCCTTCCCGGATGAACCCCAAGTGCTGGGAGCATTACAATTGCTATATACCTCTACAAATCGAGTGAAACTGATCTCGCGCTTATATAGGGCCTCACAGGAAGATGAGGGCGGGGGAGGAGCTTTGGCGAAAGCAAGATGGGACGCGTGTTTGCCAGACCCGCTGACGGATGAGGAATGGACTGAATGTTGCTCTGGGACGGGTGGATTTGCCGCCAATGGGAATTTTCGCCTCATTCACTATAAATATTTACAGCAATGGTACTACACACCAGCACAACTGTTACGATATGGGTTGCGGGACAACTCTAGATGTGTGAGATGTGGTGCAGATAATGCTGATTTCCTACACTTGGCATGGGGCTGTGCTAAGGTGTGCGAGTTCTGGATTGCGGTGACGAAGGCACTGACTGAGATGACCACCGTGGAAGTGACTGCGGAACCGCGGTTGTGCTTGTTGGGTATTGCTTCTGGTGTGCCTGTTGGAGCTAGGCGGCTGATAGTGTTGGCTTTGCAAGTAGCCAAACGCAGAGTGGCTATGACATGGGGCGGGAGGCAGGCGCCTACTATTAAGCTGTGGTTGCAAGACATGGCGTATTGTCGTGATCAATTAACCTGCTACTATGAGGAATTACCAGAAGCTTCTCGGCCTAGAGATGTGTGGGGTCCGTACACAATGTACATGTTATCCAGGACGGCGACAGAGGAGGCCGGGACCGGTGGGGAGGTGGCTTCGAATGATGGTGAGCGACAAGAGATTGGTTTACCCTCGCAGGGAATGTTAGTGGTGTAACGCGGACAGTTCACTGCTCTTGCATATTATGGTGGAGTATGGCGACGACCCCTTTGAATTGTTCTCAGTACCTCACTGGCAGCACACTTCAATACGGTATGTGATGGAGATTGATCTGAAACCTGGGTTGTTAGTTGGGGGGGTTGTTCTATGGTTGAGTACTGTTGAGTTGCTTATAAACTAAGACTGCTAGATAATTGAGTCTCACTCCTTACAAGATCTACCTTCTGTATTATCACCTATTATCATTTGCATATGTACTGTGTACGGACAAGATATATCCAATAGGTTTTGGGAAACAGATGATATTAGCGGCCGGCCCATGGCTGGGTTGTGGGCCTATGGCTGTGTTCTTGTACTTTGACAAATAAAAGTCTTTACTCAAAAAAAAAAAAAAAAACTTCGTTACTTTAAAGTTGCCTTTGATTTTAAAGCCTGAGGTGAACTCAGAATACTTTATATCAGATGTGAACGCCGGCATCACTCCACGGTTTGTCAGTTCCTGTCTCCTGCCAATGCCGTTGTAAATTCCTTTTGGAGTATCCAATGTTTATTTGACTGCTGGTATTTCCCAGCATTACTAATTGCGTCCATTTTAAACTGTTTTATATTAATTTATCGAAAGCTTCAATATTATATGTATGAATTCATAAGTATACTCTGGACTCACTTCCACAAGCTGTTATTTTTTACCTTTGCCCAGGAAGAAAATCAGCCTTTGTCGGGATAAATTTCAGCACTTGTAACCAACCTACCTACCTACCTACCTACCTTCCTTCCTTCCTTCCTTCCTTCCTTCCTTCCTTCCTTCCTTCCTTCCTTCCTTCCTTCCTTCCTTCCTTCCTTCCTTCCTTCCTTCCTTCCTTCCTTCCTTCCTTCCTTCCTTCCTTCCTTCCTTCCTTCCTTCCTTCTTTCCTTCCTTCCTTCCTTCCTTCCTTCCTCCCTCCCTTCCTCCCTCCCTTGTTACTTTCTTTCCTTCTTCATTTCTTTCCTTTTTTATTTCTTTCATTCTATCTTCTATTCCTTCTTTCATTCTTGCATTCCTTCTATCCCTTTTTCATTCCACGTCTAACATCAAAACTATCATATCTATTTAAAATGGTGCTTAAAAATGTTTAAAAAAAGACATTTAGGAAAGCTAAAATCTTTTGTGAAAACTTCACATCTTAAAAAAATCAGTCATTAAATAAATGCAAAGTTTCTAGAAAAACCCTCTCCAAAGCAAATTAAGAAGATACTGCCTACTTACTGGTGATTCGAGATATCATGGAAGTATGACAAAAACGATACATGAAGTTCGACTTCGCCATAGCTTGGACATTTATTGGTTTATTTAATTCAGTAATGTTTTTAAATATTTTGTTAACTGATTGATGCAGCATGCAAACTAAGAGTCCCACTTAGTTATCCGGAGCAATCATGTGCTATTTCTTCTCTCTACTACCGAATTATTGTAACATTTATGTCATGGTTCATAGAGCGCTTCGGGATAACTTGCATCTCAGCAAGAACTGAACAACTAAAACCTGATTAGAGTATATATTTATCGCACAGAATAAGGACGAGCACAAAGACCATGTATAACCAAGGTAGGTGCTTTAAGTTTCGAACGTGTATTTTTTACTGCTAAATACTGGCGACTCCGCAGAGCTAGTAACGTGAGCGGGTAGATGTATTTGAGTGAAAGCTTTACCTTTTTTGCAGGTGTGGGACTTTATTTAATAAAGTAGCTTTTTACTTCCACATTCAGGTTCGGCAAAATTTGTGATTAGTTGGTCAGTGTTCACCTGAATTAAAAAAAATATTGTATTCAGCACACCACTAAAAATAATGACAAACAAATACCAGAATTAGAAAAATACCCACATCACACTTTAAGCTGTGTACTGAAATGGTTCATGCTTATGTCGAAAACTTTATAGAACGAAAGGCAAGTTTAAACAAACAACATAAAAACTTTCAATCAGCTTGTTTTTTTTAAATGTTTGTGTTTTTCTAACGTATTGATCAATTTACCATAACTTTGTCAGCCCTTTGAAACTTAACACGAGAACAGACACCTTTCTTACAGCCTCTTGCTTATTCCATACATTCAACAGATGCCCAACCAAAATCAATTTGACTGGACGAGTTTATAACCACAGAACTCTCCAGAACTTGCCCTGAACGTGTGTCTTTTCATCGACTGTTACCAAAAGAAGCTTGTTTCAACAGATGCAAACGTGCTTCAATGTGGAGGTAACTCACTTTGCAAATATTTGAAATAGTTCTCCAGCTATAAAACACAGGCCAGGTATTTCTCACCACCATTAAATGCTGGAGAAAAAGAGCTATTTGGTACTTTTACTGCTACAAAGATAGCTAGAAGCCTGATTAGTATGCTTTCTCTAAAGTCTTGTAACACTTATCGCACAAGACCCCATATCCTGTCCTAAAACTTTATATCTATGAATGACCATGCACCCGTCATCAATGCTACATCAAAACAGTTAAAATAAATCTCCTTACATTAGCTCTTGGCTGGCGGTCATGTCCAGGAGTCCTCTAATTGGTTACCCTGCCCATGTGTACTCGGCCAGAACAATGAAATCACTAGACCCTGTTTTGGCAACTCACTTTTCTCGTTATGCGACAGTCCTCTCAGCAATCCCAAAAACTCCCCTCAGTCTCGCTATTACCATATCTAGGCGCTTGAGGAGCTAGTTTTTGGCCATTGGCACGCCTGCATCGAAAGCAATATCAAATGGGTTTCTTTACAAGCAGGATTTTATCCTGGATAAAGCACCAAGTTGGTGGTTGGTGGCAACTCCACTCTTGAACAACCTACGTAATTTGGTGGATGGCAAAGGTGTTGGGTCTTTGCCATATTACACCTATCAAGGACCTTCAACATCACTGATCATGCCATATTTTTTACCAGTCTCCAGGTAGTGGGTACTCAGTGGGTACTCAGAACAGCACCATTTTTTTTCAATTTACTTTATTGATTCACAATTGTTATAACTCCCCCCCAACATAGCCACACAAAGCAACATTACAAGTTTCAAGTTTCAATCTTTATTTCGATCAATTAGACCATCAAAGATATACAAATAAACACAATCATTTGAAACATTAATTAAAAATGGGGCCAGACGATATAAGAATAGTCCATCAGTAATAATGTGATAATAGTGAGATAAAAGTGTGATAAAATTGTTATGGGCCCTGCTCCCCTTTCAAAATGCGGGTGAGAATGAACCACATGGCTGTGAGGTATTTCGCCAGTGCAAAAACAGTTAAAGGTGAAGCATCAGTTTTTAAAATTCTGTACATGGGGCGAACTGTCTACAACCAAAGTTTCTGATGAGGGGGACAAGCCAGTATTTTCTGATGACTTGGTAAGCCTTGCAAAATAGGACCACATGTAAGTCACTTTCCACGGCAAGTGCACATGCCGGGCATTGGTTTGTAGTTGGTGGCGTTGTCCAAGAGCTGGTGAAAGACGTAAGAGGGAGTGTGCCATATCTCCACTGGAAAAATAGCTTCCTGGTCAGCACGGGGGTCATCCCATCTAGAACCTTCTCCAGGCAGTAGGAGTCTTTACTTCGGATAAATAGGGACATCAAGGAACCCTCGCGCTTGCTATCTAGAGCAATAGCAAGTTTTAGGTCATAATACGCCTTTGAAAGTACTTTGCGCGATATCCTGGCAGATGCATTGGCTGGGTCGGTCCATAGTTCTAAGAGCCCTAGTCTCTCACACGATGATTTTATGTATTTCAGCCAAGGAATCTGCATAGCTTTTGGTTGGGTTAAAAACTCCTTGAGCTCGGTCCTGTACTGGATAAGATCCTCGCTACTCCATATCTTTCTCCAGAATGTAAGAGGTTTCAGACCCAGTTCCTCTGTGATTGGTCTAAGTCCTAGGTCTAGCCTCAAGGGGAGCAGCCGCGTGCCTGATGGGAGTGCAACCAGTTGCCTGTTGAATTTGTTTTCAGTTGTCATCAGGTTTGGGGCTGGTGTATGTCCCCAAAGTTCAGCCCCATAGGTTACAGCACCCCGTGCCTGGGCTTTGTAGATCTGGATGACTGGGCCCAACGGGCGGTGTGTTGATTTAGTCATCATCCTTGAAATGCCTCCCGCAATCTGCACCAATTTCAGGTTGGCCCTAGTCCGATGTGCCCCCCATGTCATGTTCTCATTTAAAGTTACACCTAGATATTCGAACGTGGAGACCCTCTCTAATCGTAATCGGCCAAGCAATGGATTTGGACGAGACCTCGGAGTGGGATTTAGGATCATAAATTTAGTTTTTGACGCATTGATCTCCAAGCCCCTCTCCGTACAGAATACCAAAAAAGAGTCAAGGATTCGCTGGATCCCCATTGGGGTTTTGGACAGCAGCAGGGTGTCATCCGCGAACATAATTGCGGGCACCCGGCTGCCAGCCAATTTGGGGGCGTCGGTGTGTTCGGTCCCGTTCAGGTGGGCGATTACCCCGTTGACAAAAAGGCAAAAAAGGGTCGGTGCGAGCACACAGCCCTGTCTCACCCCTCTGTCAACGGGGAATCTGTCTGTCAATTCGCCATTTTTCCCACACCTGACGCATGCAAAGTTGTTGTGGTGGAGTCTCTGCAGAATTTCAAGAATGTCAGATGGAACCCCCATCTCAGCAAGCACACTCCACAGTTTCATTCTGGGCACCAAGTCGAAGGCGGCTCGCAAGTCCACGAAAACCGTGTACAAACTGCCCCCCTCGAGTAGCGCCGTCATCCAGTAGATGAGACTTAAGCGGAAGATCTGACCACTGTAGACACCCCGTTTCTAAATCCCGCCTGGTAAGGACTCAGAGTGTCAGTTTCCACCAGCCAGGCCTGAAGGCGATCCAGCACAATCCTACCAAAAAGCTTCTGGGACACGTCTATTAAACTGATTGGCCTGTAGTTGGCTGGGTGCAGAGGCGAGCCCTTCTTAAATATGGGAACCACCTCTGCCCCCAGCCAAGTACTAGGAATCTCCATGCCCAACAGGACAGCGTTGAATATTGTAACAAGGTAGGGGGCCCAAACGTCAGGCTCCTGTTTGAAAAGGTCACCCGGAATGCCATCCAATCCGGGGGCCTTACCAGATGCCAATCCCACAATGGCTGCTCGCACCTCCTTTAGAGTAAAAAGGTTGCCCCTGCAGTGAATGGACGTACTTGAGAATGGATTGCAAATAACCCCGGTGTCCGATGTGTAAAGCGACTGAAAGTACGCCTGCCACACCCCTGCTGCAATATTTGGTTCGATTGCTGAGGGTAAATTCTCGGAACCCCCATTTACAATTCGCCAAAACTTGCGATAATCCCTGGTAGCTAGGGAACTAGAGAGTTCCTCCCACTGGCCCTCCTCCCATTCGATCTTGGCCTGAGCCACCAGTTTCTTGTACGCCCGTCTGCTAGCCTGTATCTTCCCTCTGCCTTTGCCCTCCTTGATACATAAGAGGAGTTGTCCCTTTGCCTTACGACATGCAGGATTGTACCATGAGGACTTGCAATGTGAACCCCCCCTTTTGCGTTGGAGTTTGGAAAAGAGATCATCCGCCATAGTTCTAGTAAGATCCTCATGAGCCTGATATATTAATTTGCGGGTGTCCTCATTACAGATTTCATCAGTTAAGACGCACACTTTTTCCAAAATTGGAATTATTCCATTGTAGAGCTTTGGAAGCTTCTCTCGGCTAGCAACAAGTTTCAAAGTGTGAATTCAAGTCCCCTCCAACCAAAAATGGGGTGCCCCTCGGAATTTCACTAAGGTAAGCCGATAATTCCTCAATGGTGGGTGATTCACGTGTGATGTTGACCGGCCTTGAATACACGTTTATCACTGCAAGTCTGGCTGAGTTAGGCCATACCAACAAGACCACTAGAATGTCCTCAGATGCCAATGGGAGACGGACTGCCTGACAGCCCAAGTGGGTCCCCACCCACGTTGTAAGTCCACCAGAGGGACGACCCCTTCCCGCCCACTTCGCGGGAATGGAAAATGCCAAGTAACCCCGACGGGAATATTCTTCCCGCGCCCAGGTCTCCTGGAACATACATATGTCCCCAGTATCCACAAAAGCGGTCCATTCCTGTAAATCTAGCTTGTTGCCTAGGCCAGCTACATTCCATGAGATTAACTTCAAGAGTGGTAGTTTTGAAGTCGGGACCAGTATTGGGGACGTAGCGTTGTTAGTTGGGTTGGCCACAGATGTAACCGTGGGAGTGCGATCACCACTAGGGGACCGCATGTCCCTGGGTACCCTTGTCTCTGGGTTTATAGAGGGGGAGTCTGCATTGGTTCGAATTTTCTCAGCAGAATCGCCCAAACCTGTCACTGGGGCAGATGTGTGACCAATGAGAAACGAATCTCCTTTCGCACCCTCCCTGAGATACAAGCTATCCCCGGTGGCATTCTGCCTGGACTGTCAATCTATCATGTCCAAGTAGCTGTACCTATTAGACAGGAGGGGATATGTGTGGTATTGTGGTCTTGAGTTGCGGTAGTCAGCTCTCTCTCTTCTCCTCCAACCGCCTCCCCCTCTGTGGCTAATTTCCCAGCCCTCTTCTTCGGTGTTTGGAGGATAGTACACCTGTGGGTGGCGACTTGGGTAGTAAGGGTCTCCTCTTCGAACTGCCTCAGGGGGACTCCCCCATCCCTCTTCCACAAAGATATGCGACAGCCGGGGATAAAAAAAGGATAGGGGTAGGGACTGAATGTTGGTTCCCTGGTCCTCATATTGCCAGCCACAGATATGAGAAACAGTCATGGGGTCTCTAAAGCTGACCAGGATACAGTCTCCTTTGTTTTTCTAGTAGTGCCCACCCATGGGACCCTTCTTACCATGAGGACATCACTAGTTATGCCCTGGGGTAAAGGTCCGTATTTGGATAGCCAGTCCAGCGCCTTGTTCTTAAGAGAGGCGGTGGATTCTATCAGCGTTGTTTTTAACTCGGGCACTCCTGCTAAGATTACTGTGTACTGGCTAGCCTCTGGCGGCAAGTGCACTACTCTTGGCTTTTTTGTGTTCACTAGAGCCTCATCTATCGGTGTAGGTGCTTTTTGGGATGAGCTAGGGGCAGGGATGTTAGCCTTAGACTGATTAGAAGTGGTTTTTGGCGGAGGGACCTGTGGGTGATTGGGAGTTGCCATATTAATACTAGGTTGCATGGTCTTATTTGAGGGGGCAGTTGATTTGCCCTGGTGCGCTAGAGGACCTGTGCTTTTCCCCGTTCTGTTGTTAACAGTGGCACCATTATTAGTATTAAGTTTAGTTACTGTCCCTGACCTGGCACCCTTTGCCTCTATTTTGCTCTCCGTTTTAGGCTTATCGGCTAATACGGCCGTGAATTTCTCGATGTTCACTAGCCTGGCTTCCATTTTGATAAGTCGTGCTTCCAAGGGGCACAGTAAGGTTCTCAAAAGTGATCCTATGTCGGCCAAGGTAATATCCTCGCCTGAAATGTCATGGGGGTTGATAGTATTATGATCTAAAGAGACAGCTGTCTGAATCTCTGGTGGGATTGCCTCGACTCCCTCAGTGGGCATAGTCCCCATTGTTCTTGGTCCAAAATGTTTGTCTTCGGGTTGGGATTTCCCTTTGGTGTTTTAGTCTTCTTCACACCACTTTTCTGTGCCCTATTTTTCGACTTAGGTACTGCTCCTTCCCTTAGCCCCTGCTGTGTGACTCTATCGTTTGTAGTTGTTGTGACTAAATCTGAGTCATGTTCAGGGTTATGAATTTGGGCTAGCTGGGGTTGGACCAGTGGGAGATTTAACAAACTCAGGTCATCGAAATCACTTGCTTCCATTAGGCTAGTGTGGAAGCTAGAGATGGACAGATCTAAAATCGTGTTTTGCTCGCTCATCCTAATTCCCTCATTGGTAGTGTCGATTGGGTCAGTAAGGTTTGGTCTATTAGTTGGTGTCTTGGCTTGTGCAAGGGAACCCATGGAAGACCTTCTCACCCAATCAATTTCTTGGGAAATACGCCTTTCCAATATTGTGATTTCGTCGATCAATAATGACCCTGCTTTGACAAAATAATTGTCCAGTGTACCTTTATTTGCTCCAGTTGCTGCCTGCGTACTTTTGCTCCGTGTTTCCATCGTAGACATCCTTGGGCGCGCTAAGGAGCAATGAATACCAGGAGGAAAAGTCAAGGGGGTGGTGGCCCGGTCCCGGTCTCTCCGGTCCTCGAACGGCCTCAAACGGCCCGCCCTTTGCCCGGGCTTAGCCCGGCGCACGCCCGCGCGCGTCCCGCGTGCGCGTAATCTGATGTGCTGTTATAGTGACGAGAGGGGGCGGGAAGAGACACCAGGTGCGCTGCGTTGGAAATGCGTGTTGGTTCCTGGGTCTCGCAGTTCCGTGCCCTGTAGGCGTGCTGGTCCCAGGGTCGGGTTTCGCCTTCCAAACGCTGACTCCTTGGACAATAAAATCCTGGCTCCGTAGAAAGTGCAAATGTTCAGGAAAGTCTCTATCCCACTCAAACGGCTGCGAGCGGCAACATTACACAGTGTCCCAGTCCCAGTACACGTATCATACAATATAAGATGTTATGTCCATGTCCAGGGGCGTAACACAGGCCCCCGCAGCCCACGCAGTGCAGAGGGGCCACGCTCCAGGGACCCCATCCGCGGCCAAGCAGGCTGCAACCACTTAGCGATTCAAAAAGGGGGGCCCTGATCTTTTGACTGGGTAGGAGTGTTCTGCTTAATTCAGATACTCTGTCCATCACCACCCCCTTTTCTGAATCGTTTTGGCCACTATAGGAGTGGAAGGGTATGCTCAGACATGAGTCCCTTGCTCACTGCACCATCAGGATTCAAGCAAGCCGGGCCGAAGACGGCTGCAATGCCAGAAACCGGTCCCCGGAAGCTTGTTTCCTTTCCAGTAAAGAATTGGCTTGGTAGTTTGGTCTGCCCTGTTCCCATGATGCACTGGGCCAGGGACAGACTAATTTGCATGTAGCCAGGTTCTGAACTGGGATGGTGCAGTGAGCTAAAAAAACGGTGATGGATCAAGCCCTGATCTTTTGACTGGGTAGAAGTGTTCTGCTTAATTCAGATACTCTGTCCATCACCACCCCCTTTTCTGAATCGTTTTGGCCACTATAGGAGTGGAAGGGTATGCTCAGACATGAGTCCCTTGCTCACTGCACCATCAGGATTCAAGCAAGCCGGGCCGAAGACGGCTGCAATGCCAGAAACCGGTCCCCGGAAGCTTGTTTCCTTTCCAGTAAAGAATTGGCTTGGTAGTTTGGTCTGCCCTGTTCCCATGATGCACTGGGCCAGGGACAGACTAATTTGCATGTAGCCAGGTTCTGAACTGGGATGGTGCAGTGAGCTAAAAAACGGTGATGGATCAAGCCCTGATCTTTTGACTGGGTAGGAGTGTTATTATTATTATTATTATGCGTTCTTATATAGCGCTCGATTACTCGTAGGCATCTCGGCGCTTGCCTTGGGAACCCGTCCTGGCTTCCCCCAAGGTGAAAGCCAGGCATCCCGCCGCAGGGGGGCCGTAGTGGAGATTAAGCAGGCTAATGCCCAGAGCTGCAGAGTGTGAACCCATGATTCGAGTAGGCACCGAAACGAGAATTATCGAGTCCGTGGATATTTGGGCTCAAGACCCTGCCGCGTCGGGAATTGAACCCTGGTCCCGGGTCTGACCTCTGCTTCAGGGTCTGCCTCCTCTAACCAGTGAGCCACACTTCTCCAAGTTCTGCTGTTCTGCTTAATTCAGATACTCTGTCCATCACCACCCCCTTTTCTGAATCGCAACCACTTAGCATCACACACATCCGTCTGGGAAGTGAGTTACCTAACTTCCGTTACGCTCGCCTTAGTTGCACACGTGGCCTGAACATAAAATGGTGCACTGCCGCGTTTGCGCACTCTTCACCCTTAGGGTGGAGCTGGTCATACTCATGCGCATACCACTTTGCGCAATTGAAAGTGCGCGTGATGCGGGTGAGAGGGACCGTGCGGCCTTTTTAGTTATTGATTATTGCCAGCGCGGCCTTTTTTGTTATTGATTATTGCCAGCCCCTGACTATGCGTGCCCGGTCTTCTGCAGCTGGCTCGAGCCTGTCACTGAAGCTGCAGGCCAGGCCTTGCCTACCCCACCTTCAGCCAGGAAGCCGCCGCCTCCATTGGTGCTGATGTCTCCATGGCAAGTAGATAATAGCTTTTCTTCAGGTAGGCTTTTCTTCAACTGTGTTATAAACTTTGCACACTCTCCTCGTATTCAATCTACCTCACTAAACGATCCCCTTCTCTGACATTCCATTCGATATTCGGTGGTCTGTTCTATTGTCTGGGGGAAGTAACGCGATGGAGGGGAGTACATAACATTATGTACTCCCCTCCATCGCGTTACTTCCCCCTTTCCTTTATACCTTCTCCCGGGCTTTTCTCTGACTTTTCAGCAACTCCATCGCTTTTCAACTTTCAACTCTATGCTGCAGTTCTCGCCTGATTCCCCCCGTTTTTTTATATGTATTTCTGCTTTCCTTCAATATCCGGCCTTCTCTCATCCATTCCATGCCCCCTCCTGCAATCCGAACCTTTCTTCCATTCCTTCATGTTTCGCACATTCCCATATAATTGCCGCATTTTCCCCTCATCCCTGTGTCTCCAGTCTCTTGTCTTCGCCCATCTTTTGCACTCCCTGACTCGTGCAGCCCTTTCTTTCTCTCCCCTGCAGCCCTCTTTTCTCCTGCATTTCTGTCTCGTGTCTGGCTTCCCCCAGGTGCAGGCGTCAGGACTCGCGTGGCTCAGAGCTACACAGCTCTAGTTTGGCTTTAGCATTTCTGATTGGCAGTTGCTATACCCCTGCTGCTTTATTCACACCTCTCTAATTTGACAGACTTGAATGTGTATTTTCTTCATATATAACTGCACGGACCTGATCTCACGCAAGCTGATGCCCAGGGTCGGCTTTAGCGCTGGTGGCAACGGGTGGGCCAATCTTTTTTTAGTGCCCCCATGACCTCCTTCTCCTTGAATTTCTCACTTCCACCCCCCAACAGTGCCCATCATCTCTCCATAGCCCCTCTCCCACATTTCATTTGTTTTAAAGTGCTGGTTGGGGTTGATTTTAGTTAGAAGAATGTATATCTACCCAAACGAACCCTTGTTAGCAACATTAGGAATAGATAAGGAAACGCAGGGGATTAAAAAAAAACATAGCATCCTAACCTATACCATGCAGTTTACTTGCAGCTCTTTGATGACAGTTCATAAGTCACTGTTCTATATTAGGATTGTAACTCATGAACTTCTATGACATAAGGTTCTCTGTGACAAAAACAGTAACCCACTGAGATATCTACATAAAATGCAGTTCTGTGATCTGCTTTGTACCAGTGTCCTAAAATTAGCCCAAGAGTGCGGGGCCCAGAACTCCAGGGACACTGTGCAAGGGTGGCAGCCCCTGGCCTGAGAGCTCTTGACTGGTTTCGGGGCCAGGGGGCCCCGCCGTGCACTTTTTGCAGGGGGGCCTCCTCAAGTTTCGTTACGCCACTGTCCATGTCCGTTCGGAGTTACATACTTTAATGTCAATTACCCTGCTGTCTCCTTCGCTCCTTCCTATCAGTGATATCTAACCTGATTGTCGGCAGTGCAGGCTCTGTAGCCTGCTATGGATCGGCCCACAGTTGGCTATGTGGGAGGTGCGCCAGGGTCTGGTGTGGTTGTACCGTCTGTGTAAGCCTGTCTAAGATACGTCACAAAAGGTTCCAAGATAGCTTTAGGTCATGTAGCTAAGGGCATCATGTCCCAATATGCTGTCAGCAGCTCCTGGCAGTATGAGATGTCTACAATCCAAGCCTGCTTTGTCAGGATCAGCCATCTCCTCCCGTGCATCGCCACCCTACTTTTAGCCACCAGCATCGCGGTGAGACGCCGACATCCCAAATGGACCTCCCTCACAAATGTTGCATCACATAGATAGCTGTGCGAAGCAGCAGAGAGTTAGGCACACATGGGGGTTAAGCCTGTGGCCAGGCCCTGCAGCCACCACCCGGGAGTGAGTTGAGGACCAACCCCTTGCCACGCACAAAAATGGACATCTTACGTTAAGTATTAAAAAAACATAGAAATTCACTGAAAAACAAAGGTTAAAGAGTTGTTATAGTTAAGAATGGTTACTATATCTTACTGTAAATAAAAAAAAACACGAAAATTCACTGAAAAAAACAAAGGTTAAAGGGACGTTATAGATAGACGAAAATGTCAATTAAAATATATGGTTTCACATGAACGAAGCTTCTGAAATTCATCAGTTATAGTTATCTCAAGTAACTATAATCTGTGCCCTAAAGTAACTATGACTCACATCCCTGCTATGCACTGATAATTAACTCCCATACTTATTCACTCATGACATGTACACCTGAAATGACATCATTGATGACAACACTGTGCATCGTCGGGGAGCTAGTTATAGTTATGTTTGGGCATTACTTATAATCACTTGAGATAACTTTAACTGTAACTGGTGAATTTCAGTAGTTTTGTTAGTTTTAAATGCTATGTTTTAACGGATATTATATAAATGATTAACATTGAACTTCAACGACTAAAGAAGTCAATAAAACCAAAGCATCACCAATTCTATTTGCATTCTTATTTGTCTTCTTCCACGGATCAATTGGAATTTTGCATCCCTTAAAACATACCATGTTTTTTATTTGACTTTTTTATAATCTGCAAGTAAATTCAAGATATGCCTCAGCCCTATAGCAGTCTGATGTACAAAAATGAGATCCCCAGCATGAGACAGAGTTCAGACTGGCCTGTTTCTTCATTTTGGTGGACAACAATTTACAAGTGGTAAAGTAAACATCATATCTGTGATAGAGAAATTGAAGATTGTTGGTTCCAAAATGCACCCTTACTCAAGGCCATTTGGAGTTGCTTTTTTACAGGAAAATACCTGATGTAATTAATCAGGGTATTGTCTGTTGTTCCTTAAGCATGTCCCTAGTCAAGGTCAAAAGATAGACATGTATATTGATCTTCTCTAATTTGTGCCATCGCAACGTTCTGTCTACCATGTCAAAGTCTATATTGTAGTCTGCAAAACAGAAGCACAGCCATAACTGCTTTGAATGGAGTAGCATTCGGAAACACCTATAGGGCCTCACCATTCTCTAGTCTGTATGATCGTCTGCAATTGGAAGCAGTACTATTACCGCTGTAGGGATGTCAAGGAGAGAGTTCTAACTTTCTCCCACAATCAAGAATGGAAATTAATTGGTAGTGTTAGGCACTATCACACTTACGTTTAATCAGAACATTGGAATGTTGGGAGCTCCATTGAAAACAATGGAGTGCACCGGGCGTATAATGGCTGGTATAAGCCTGGAGCTCCAACATTCCAATGTTTCTTTGTTCACAGCTCTGGCTGTGAAGAAAGGATTCAGGGAGCCTGAGGGGATTCCAATCCCCTTATGTTCCCATAAGGCTTTGGTTTTTTTGTTAGAACATTCTGCCCTCTAGTGGCAGAATGTTCTAATAGCCTTATAGCCCTTCGAAGCTGTGCTATACCGGCTATTAATGTCCCTCTCCACTGGAGAGGGCCTTTAATAGCCGGTATAGCCCTCTACGGCGGGCTATAAGGCTATAATAGAGTTATTTCTTCCTTAATGCCACAGAGTTTTACCTCACTTGTTGCCGTAATTAGAGACCAGTTACACATTGGCCCAATTCTTAAGCATGAGGCAACCTCCTCACCTGATGTTAAGTCATCGGAGGAGGAATTCAGCAATGCAGTTGTTTACACATTCTAGCTAATTCAGCAGCATCTGAAACATTATGTGCACCAAATGTTGGTATTTGTCTTGGATGCACTTGACTTCCCTTTGAAAAGCACCAGTTTAGGAACTGCCAACAACACAGCCTTCAAGTTTGACAGATCACAGGCAGGCCCTGTTCAGCTTCTAAACAGACAGACACTCTCCTCCTCTTCATAGATCATAGCAGTAAGGAAATTTTCAGGCATCCCAAGCCTACCCCCATTGGAAATAGCAACCAGACATATGTCCAGATGATGAGCCTTTTGCTGGTTCGTGGGTCCAGGTCCAGTAGTATAGCAGTACTTTGGCAGTGAAATTGGAATGCCAGAATCAACAAAATGACCAGCGACATTCTAATATTTGTAGACTATTTGAGTCTGTGCGGAGGATGTGGTCACTGTGGCTGACCTGAATTTGCAGGCTTCTAAGCCCAGATTTCACAGTTAGACAATTTCTGATAGAGGCAGAAAACAAATGAGCAGGATACATCCTGACCCTTTAGGTCGACGATTTTTGTGACGGGGACAGGATGAGTGAATATGTAGGCAAGTACGTCTGCTATGGCCATAGCCAGCTTATTGATGCATGTAACATCCCGTATCAGCCAGGCTTGCTTGAATCCAGTTGTCGCAGCACTTTTCACCCTAAGTGGGATGGGTATGCCCAGATGTGGGTCCTTTGCACGGTGTGCCACTGGGTTCAACGTAGCCTGGCTGATATGGGGTGTTACCCTGAAACTGGTCCCAGGATGCTTGTTTCCAGTCCTGTCAGGACTCCGCTTGGCAGTTCGGGCTAGACTGCTCTCATGAGCAGGGTCAAGACTGATTTACCTATGGCTGGGTCCAAACTGGGTGGCATAGTGAGCAAATGAACAATGGGTTTAACCCAGATCGCTTGACTGTGGGTGATTGTATGATTCATTCAGCATTCCATCCATCTTTTTTTGCCGCAGCACAATTGAAGTACATAGGCATGACCACCAGAGAGGTTTAAATCAGAATTGCAGACCACTGCAGTCATATACGGTGCAAAAAATCCTGCACAAAAATGAGCACCCACTTTTCTACTGTGGGTCATTCTTCATATGACCTAATATGGACCATATTAGAGGCCCACCAACATTTGAGTAAGGACATTATGTTTAGATAAGAACAGAATTGGATTTTCTTGCCTTTCCACGCACATTTTGGGTCTTAACTATGACATTCCAAGGGTGAAATAAAATAAATTGTATCCTGCATGTAACTGTCTGTATTTTGAGAACTGTGGTTGGGGCTCTGCTTCATTTGAGCCTCACGTTATAATCACCAGGTGTCTATTATTGTACAATCGCCCACCATTAGAAGGCTTTGACACATTGTTACTCCGCTTTCTATCACTTTCCTGCTACTGAAGAACTGGGATTTCAAGTACCCAGAGGCGCCAGGGACACGCCCAAAGTCCTCTGGGTTCCCTTGCCTTGGTATACAGAGACACGGAATACTTCTAGGTGGCGTCAGAGATCAAATTTATTAGCTGCAGCTAGTAGCAGAAATCCCAGTAATACCACACGGTGTACAACTCAAGAAACTACTCAATTTTACTAAGGCGAGACATCCCTATTTATACACAAAAAGGTACATTTAAAATGCACGCCCCTGCACCAAAATTCAACCAATAGAAAATACATGACATCACACAGCATCATATAGTAAAGCTCATTTTACAGTGTCCCAACCCACAAGTTAATATTTACGCATATCTGAATGATAATCTGTAAGGCCCGGACAAACCCTTAATTGAAAGCGTAACCCATGAAATGAAGAAACAGTAATGAAAAGTAGTTTCAGATAATGTGCAAGATAACAGAAACGTAAAGAAACTTAAAAGTTAACAAATGTCTTGAATGGTGATTGGGAAAGTGGATAACGATCTTGCAGGGAAATTGGCTTGGCAGGGTGAATTCCAGGTGAAAGGCCAGCTTCTGAAATTAACTCCAGCGCACGAAGGAAACCTTAGTTAATGTACACATGACCCACAAAAGGTCAGACTGCTTTGCTCGCAGACTAACTTCTGAGGCCTACGTAAAAGGCAACACCAGATGGCAGTCACGACGCATGGCAAAAACCCATGTTTAGAAAAGAAAGTTGTGCACTTTAAAAGCACGCAAAATCACAGAACCTCAGACCCTCCTTTTGCCATTACGTAGGCAATAACCTAAACTCATGTCAATCTGAATCTAGGTCTATATCTATTCTCATCAGGTCATCAATGTGTTGCTGTAACATCATCTTATTATCCTTTACTTCTCTCGGGACTGGTCTTCTCACACAGATCGTAGCACAAAGACTACAAATGGCGGGACCACACTGGATGCATAAACAACACGAGAAAAGGATAGCTAACGCCATACCAAGGTACATCAGAATCTTCCATCCCCATTTGGACAGCAATTCCCATAACCATCCCATCTACGACCAGTCTCCTTCGTCCACATGAATAGACTCAGAGATTTTATGTAGTCTAGAGATGGCTTGGTACACTGTCGGGGCATTATCTGGTATGAAAACGCAGCAACTAGATCTAATCAATTTGCATACCCCACCTCTATCTGCAAACATAATATCTAGAACAAAGCGGTTCTGTAATGTCATAAGGCGATCCGCTTGAAGCTCAGCTGTAATATTGCTAAGGGCACCTGCAGTCTCATTAATAGTGTCCTCAACCACTCTCGTAAGCTGACGAATATTCCTACTATTAGCCATAGGACCCCAAAAGGGTAGGAAACCCTTAAAGAAGTCTCCAGCTTCCTGTGCGACAGTATCTTTCGCATCGATTAAACCTCTACCATATCTCGTCTTATGGTAATCGGAAACAGCAGTGTATGTAGGGGGAAGCAAAAATGCCACGTAACATGTGCCGGAAAAATCAGATGGCAACCATGTGTATGTTCTATCGTGACAAACAAAATATGTGCCTTTAGCTGGCACGAACGGAGGAGATTTCTGGGACATATAAACGTATGTGTGAATACACACACTCTTACCAAGCTGAGCTCTCGGATTCTGACCATTACCTTGCAAACAAAGATGACCTTGGTGGGGTATAATCCAAATAGGGGGAGACCCTCTCTGCCTTTCTTTCTCCGTCAAGATAACACTATATGTCGTCTTATTCCAACCGACATATGCTCGTACCTCATCTCTAGGGATAGCGTTATACGCATTGATATCTCTAATCATATCAACTATTCCCCGTATCAAGGCATTATTACTTGCATTGTCTTTGACAGAACGTACAGAAGAGGCTTCATTCGCATAGATAAACATTGATTGGAGTGCCCAAACTGACCCGTTAGGCGAAAAAGGCAAAACCAAATATGGCATTCCCTTATCTGTAGTATGTGGCATAAGACCACACACCCAACAATTCGTGGTATTTATGACTAGCTGATGCTGATGCAACATCTGTATAAACGAATTATTCACATATTCTGGTCTTCGTGTCTGTTCATGTTCAGGTAACGTATGAAACTCATGTGGAGAAACAGTAGAAAAAGAAAGAGTAGGTTGGGAGGTAGATGTAAGTGGCAATTGTGTGCGTAATCAAGAGAGAGAGGTAGGACCAGAAAGCTAGTCCATGTCCCCGGTTAATATATGATTAAATCAAAAAGAGACTAGCTCAAGTTACTTTAGGGGAGGGGGAAGACTCTGATATGTTTTGTCACGGAGTGTGAACACCCAGCAGGTGTGTTCAAAAAGCCCTCACCCACCAACCTAGTTGGTGGCATGCTTCATCATCGGGCCCACCCAGTGGCACCTAGCGTGCCCCGGGTGTGCTTCAACGCCTGACTACAGCGGAGCTGGTATTTTACTGAGTGTGCGGTGAAGATAGTTAAGGAAGTGATGTTAAAACGGCTGAACGGTGGTCCCAGTACCCGAAGGTAAAATTAGACTTTAATACCTGGGCCTCCGTCAGCGGTTAAAAATAAGGCAAGGGGATGTAAGGGGCGAGTTACGACCTCTCACATCCAATGGGTCAACATGTTTCAGCCAGTGCCTTATGACTAGACTGGCTTTCTTCAGGACCTAAAATAAGTGAGTGCAAATTACCTAGTGGGGGTGTAGAGGAGACTATGTGTCTACACGCCCTAAAGTGTATCTACGTGTGAGAGGGGGATTCCCTTCTCAAGACCACCTGTACACATAACATGGAAGGACAAAACAAAACACACAGGGAGAAGGTAGAGTCATTAGGATGTACAGTTTTACGCACATCTGGTGCCGTCACTATAGCGAGTGCTGGTGGGCTATAGGCGGCTATGGTGTGATGGTATTGGTGGTACCATCACAGTGGGAATCGCACTGATAACTCGGGAGTGAGGTGATTTAAGAGACGGAGTAAAACAGGGTGCATTAGTGAAAATGCGGCGCAAGGAGGGATTCTTACGCAAGTTATTTGCTCAGTCTGACCTCAAGGTTGGGAGGTGGCAAAGGCTTGACCCTGGGGGGACAAACATTTACCATACTGATTAGGGAGACCTGTTAGGAAAGAAAATAGCGCTTACCAGGAGTCGTGATGGTGGTTTCTCATACTCACAGTACTTCTGGGTTGAGCCTGCTCTGGACCTGTAGTGCCTCCTTCGCATACCGGTGGGGAATGAGTGTTTTCCCAGGTCTTAAGTAGTCTTGTTAATTGGTCTAATTAAGTGCACCTGTGATGTGGAGGGCAATGGTGAAAAGACTCACAGGCCTGAGTCATGCTGCCTGGAGTAAGTATGGGCGCGCTATTTTCTTTCCTAACAGGTCTCCCTAATCAGTATGGTAAATGTTTGTCCCCCCAGGGTCAAGCCTTTGCCACCTCCCAACCTTGAGGTCAGACTGAGCAAATAACTTGCGTAAGAATCCCTCCTTGCGCCGCATTTTCACTAATGCACCCTGTTTTACTCCGTCTCTTAAATCACCTCACTCCCGAGTTATCAGTGCGATTCCCACTGTGATGGTACCACCAATACCATCACACCATAGCCGCCTATAGCCCACCAGCACTCGCTATAGTGACGGCACCAGATGTGCGTAAAACTGTACATCCTAATGACTCTACCTTCTCCCTGTGTGTTTTGTTTTGTCCTTCCATGTTATGTGTACAGGTGGTCTTGAGAAGGGAATCCCCCTCTCACACGTAGATACACTTTAGGGCGTGTAGACACATAGTCTCCTCTACACCCCCACTAGGTAATTTGCACTCACTTATTTTAGGTCCTGAAGAAAGCCAGTCTAGTCATAAGGCACTGGCTGAAACATGTTGACCCATTGGATGTGAGAGGTCGTAACTCGCCCCTTACATCCCCTTGCCTTATTTTTAACCGCTGACGGAGGCCCAGGTATTAAAGTCTAATTTTACCTTCGGGTACTGGGACCACCGTTCAGCCGTTTTAACATCACTTCCTTAACTATCTTCACCGCACACTCAGTAAAATACCAGCTCCGCTGTAGTCAGGCGTTGAAGCACACCCGGGGCACGCTAGGTGCCACTGGGTGGGCCCGATGATGAAGCATGCCACCAACTAGGTTGGTGGGTGAGGGCTTTTTGAACACACCTGCTGGGTGTTCACACTCCGTGACAAAACATATCAGAGTCTTCCCCCTCCCCTAAAGTAACTTGAGCTAGTCTCTTTTTGATTTAATCATATATTAACCGGGGACATGGACTAGCTTTCTGGTCCTACCTCTCTCTCTTGATTACGCATCATACGGCAGCGCGCAGCTGCGAGAGTCACCCCTACACCATGGCAGAAAACCATGGATTGACATACCATGAAAGCGATGTGGCCGATATACTATCCGACCCATCGTTCCAAGCTGACTTTAACATCTCCAGCACCATCGCACAAACAACTGATTGGGACAGCCTTACGGAAAAGAAGCGCAACAGGATACGCACTATCCTTCACGGGACAATCTTGACACAATACCTCAGAACTAACACTGCACCAAGAGGACTCCTAGTAACCAATGCCCCCAGGATCTTCCTAGATGACGCTACCTTTAGGAAGGACTGGGCCCAGATCGCCTGGCACTGCACCAGGGACTGGATGATCCTTATCATCAAGACTGCAAAACGCCTTTCAGAAGCCTTTCTGATAGAAATCCAAGCAACAGAAAGTCACTTTAAAGCCACAATAACCGCCTACAAAAAGAAATTGGATGACCAGAATAAAGACATAAACGAATATAAAGAATACTTGACTCAGGCAAAAATAAAGAAATTCGACAAGGATTTGAAGAAATTCAATTACGCCAAAGTCTACCCATACTCAGAGGATGACTACACCCCTCAGAACAAAAACACCAGTATGTCCAACACCTCCGGAGATGACAGCTCCGTGTCCAGCGATTCCAGCACTGGCTCGGCGAGACGAGGAGGACGCGGCAGACGTGGACAGCGTTGGCAGAACAACTGGCAAGGAGGTCAACCTGGACAATTCCACGGTTTCCCACCTAATTACGGCCCGATGCAAAACCCCTACTTTGGATTCCCGCCCATGTACCCTCCTGGACCAATGCCCTTATTTACAGGCCACCAGGGACAACACATTCCTTTTTTAGGACAGGGCAGAAGAACACGGGGCAGAAGAAGAACAAACCCACAACAACCGCAAGTACACTGGGGCGGAGAGGAGAACCCAGTCAGCGCGAATACACGCCAGAAGGCGAAAGAGGGCACAGCGGGAACCAGCAAACAATGATTCCCCAAAAACAACAAGACTCATTGGTTTTCAACTTGTCTAGCACACCCCTGACCCCCAAAGAACAGTCGATACTTGAGAAGGGCTTATCATTTGTTCCGACAACAAGACTCGACAAGTTCAAATTACATGTGGAACTGGCGCAATTCTTCCGGAAACTGAAACTGAAGTCGTTCTTCGAGAAACCAATCCCAGAAATAGAACCAGTCCACGACAATCCCAATATCACTGGTCTGCGACCAAAATCCACGTTTGTACCACCTCCCTCTGCCATTCCCCCCGAAATCGTGACGTTTGAACAGGCCGTGTACAACGATATTGAGAGATTAAAACCTACCAACCATTTCAACAACCTATCGTGGGAGGATAGGAGGACTCTACAACGGTTGCAAGACAACCCCCTGATCGTTATCAAACCGGCGGACAAAGGAGGAGGCATTGTCCTCCAAAACAAGCAGGACTATGACACTGAGTGCCGCAGATTACTAAGCGACAACAGGAACTATCGCCGGCTGGAACAAGACCCCACTAACGAACTGAGGACCACGATCCACGCACTGGTCAAAAGGGCAGCGGACGCTGAGCACATATCCAAACAGGAAGCAGATTACCTATGCCCACAGAACACCAGAACCCCATATTTCTATACTGTGCCTAAAGTTCACAAGGGGGTCACTCCCCCTCCTGGAAGACCCATAGTATCAGGGATCAACTCCCTATTGGAACCACTGTCACGCTACTGCGACTTTTTCTTAAACCCCCTGGTACAGTCGACCCCGACATACATCAAGGACACCAAGCATCTCTTACAAGTCCTCAACAACAAGGAATTCAACCCTACCACACAACTGCTGGTGGGTCTAGACGTGGAGAGCCTCTACACCAGCCTCCCACAAGATGCCACTCTCCAAGTACTCCATGACATCCTTATGGCTGCTAACTGGGAACACCACACGCCAAGAGCCTTTATACTGTCATGCGCAACCTTGGCACTCAAAGAAAACTTCTTTGAGTACGACGGCACTCTCTACTTACAGACCAACGGGACATCGATGGGCAGTGTCTTCGCTCCAAGCGTGGCGGGACTATACGTCCACCACTTTGAAGAGTGCCACATAACTACAGACACCAACCCCTACATCAACCACATCCTGAGTTGGCGCAGGTATATAGATGATATTCTGGTGGTCTGGCAAGGTTCCCACTCCGACCTGGACGAATTCTTGACATGGCTTAACAACAGGGACCCCTACCTCAAGTTCACCAGCACGGCCAGCAACAGCCATCTCCCCTTCCTAGACCTGGATATCAGAGCCAAAGATGGCACTCTGACCACTACCACGTACTACAAACCGACAGCAAGGAACTCATTGCTTGATTTTACCAGTTTCCACCCACGCCCCCTCAGAGAGAACCTGCCCTATGGACAGTTCTTGCGTATACGCAGGAACTGCACGAACATCTCTGACTATAAAAAACAGGCTATGGACTTGACCAACAAGCTGTCACAACGGGGCTATCCAAGACCAATCATCAACAAAACACAGAAAAGAGCAAGAAACCAAAATCGGGAGGCCCTCCTCGAGACTGTCACCAAAGTCCAAGATAACCCACCCATCACCTGCGTTACGACCTATAACACAGCATCGAATGAGGTGTCGAAAATTATAAAAAAACATTGGAAAATCATCACTTCAGGACAGAGGAAATGGGACCTTCCAAGATTCGCATACAAGCGAAACTCCAATCTAAAAGACCGCCTTGTCAATACCCGTCCCAGACCACCATCCCCACCTGCCACCAACACCCTCCGCAACATATGGGGCCTCCCCAATGTCAGCGGGCACTATCCGTGCAATGACTGCAGCGTGTGCCACCTCACCTCCCACACCAAAACCTTGGATTTGGAACCAAACAAGATGTGGACCCAACGTAGCCACACTAACTGCAACTCCCGCAATATCATCTACTTAATTACATGTAGATGTGGACTCCGATACATTGGGATGACCACACGGAAAATAAAAACCCGCATAACCGAACACCGCAGTACCATCAGATGCAAAAAGAACATAAGCAAGATGACCAACCATTTCATCACCGAAGGCCACACACCAAATGACCTATCATGGACGGTGATAGAGCAGATCACCTCAGGCGCTATGGACAATGACCAAAAACTACTGCAGGCTGAACAACGGTGGATCTACCGCCTTTCCACATCCACCCAGGGATTGAATGATGCCATCCCGTGGAATTCTTTGACCCGTCAGTGATCACACTACCCCCATCATCAAACTACATATGGTTGGGCGCAGTATCACTGAAACGACTACGTCCTCTAAGCAGTCTTTCTCCTGAAAATTGCTAAAGATTGTCCCCCATTTATTCACAATACACTTGTCTAAATGTTTCTATATGCCCGACGTCCATGAAATGGACGAAACGAAATTATTTATATGCCCCAGGTCCACTCAATGGACCAGAACAAATGTGCCCGGTGAACAACACACCGCGCATGCGCGGGCGATCACCCGTCATACGCCGCACATGCGCAGACCAGCCCGGTCATAATGCGCATGCGCGTACAACTAACACTACCCTCCAGGCTGTTCCCCTGAGGAGCATGCACTTGGACCTATCGCGCATGCGCTAACTATAGACGCGAGCGCCTGGGTGGTTCCCCAGTGGCCCATAACGATGCCTCCCAGCGCGACAGGGCGCTAGAGCGCGCGCGCACCTAAGGCGCCCATACTTACTCCAGGCAGCATGACTCAGGCCTGTGAGTCTTTTCACCATTGCCCTCCACATCACAGGTGCACTTAATTAGACCAATTAACAAGACTACTTAAGACCTGGGAAAACACTCATTCCCCACCGGTATGCGAAGGAGGCACTACAGGTCCAGAGCAGGCTCAACCCAGAAGTACTGTGAGTATGAGAAACCACCATCACGACTCCTGGTAAGCGCTATTTTCTTTCCTAACAGGTCTCCCTAATCAGTATGGTAAATGTTTGTCCCCCCAGGGTCAAGCCTTTGCCACCTCCCAACCTTGAGGTCAGACTGAGCAAATAACTTGCGTAAGAATCCCTCCTTGCGCCGCATTTTCACTAATGCACCCTGTTTTACTCCGTCTCTTAAATCACCTCACTCCCGAGTTATCAGTGCGATTCCCACTGTGATGGTACCACCAATACCATCACACCATAGCCGCCTATAGCCCACCAGCACTCGCTATAGTGACGGCACCAGATGTGCGTAAAACTGTACATCCTAATGACTCTACCTTCTCCCTGTGTGTTTTGTTTTGTCCTTCCATGTTATGTGTACAGGTGGTCTTGAGAAGGGAATCCCCCTCTCACACGTAGATACACTTTAGGGCGTGTAGACACATAGTCTCCTCTACACCCCCACTAGGTAATTTGCACTCACTTATTTTAGGTCCTGAAGAAAGCCAGTCTAGTCATAAGGCACTGGCTGAAACATGTTGACCCATTGGATGTGAGAGGTCGTAACTCGCCCCTTACATCCCCTTGCCTTATTTTTAACCGCTGACGGAGGCCCAGGTATTAAAGTCTAATTTTACCTTCGGGTACTGGGACCACCGTTCAGCCGTTTTAACATCACTTCCTTAACTATCTTCACCGCACACTCAGTAAAATACCAGCTCCGCTGTAGTCAGGCGTTGAAGCACACCCGGGGCACGCTAGGTGCCACTGGGTGGGCCCGATGATGAAGCATGCCACCAACTAGGTTGGTGGGTGAGGGCTTTTTGAACACACCTGCTGGGTGTTCACACTCCGTGACAAAACATATCAGAGTCTTCCCCCTCCCCTAAAGTAACTTGAGCTAGTCTCTTTTTGATTTAATCAGTGGCAATTGTGTGACATAGAAAATCCAACCCACACAAGCTTAGGTAATATTCACAAGCATAAGAAAACACATTATTAAAAAACATTTGGTACGAACCAATATACATATTCGGTTTTTAGAATCCACTTTCCTAACACATTTTTCAGACTCAAGAATCTCCATGCTCTAACGTGCTGCTCACGGAAATTTTCCTTCTTCACTTAAGTGTGCGCCAAGATCGCACTAACGACCCTGAACCACAGACCTTGTGTCAATACGTGGCTCACCCCTTAAGAACTTCCTACTGTGACCCTGCAGCTGAGTCCGAATGGTAACTCGAAAAAGGAAAAAGCAAAAAAAAGTTTCTTGATCTGCCAAAGTGTAAATTCACTATCTAAAAAAATATTCCAGTTTCACGTTTATTTGTCCATATGTACAGTCTTTCGCGGTCTTAGATTGTAGCGTTCTTTATCAGGTACAGTTGAATCCTTAAATAAAAGTTCCGGATTGGTGGTGTCAATCTTTAGATGAGGAGGCACAGCAGCTTGCAGAACATCATCATCCTCGCGTTCTGACCGTGTCCATGTCAAGTGAGCATCACTAAAGGGCACGAATCTGGGGACTTTCTCGCAATCTGTGTCAGCTATACCATCCCTCACCCACTGATCATACGGTAAAGGCAAAGGAACTTTTTTACAGTGGGTGGCATGCACCCAGTTCTTTTTGCCAGCTACTCTAACAGCAGTTCTAGTGACCAGAAGAACTAAGTAGGGACCAGTCCATCTAGGTTCCAAGTTCTTGGTACCCTGAAAGTTCTTGACGAGGACGTATTGACCAGGTTGGATTGAATGTCCTGGATCTGTAGTAGCTGTCGGCAAACTGTCATAGACCTGTTGGTGGAGAACACGTAATTTAGCAGTCAAGTCATGTAAGTAATCCACCAACATAGGGTACTCAATACTGCTGTATTCTTTAGGACGAGGCACACCCCAAACATTTGCAGGACGACCAAAAACTATTTCGTATGGGCTAAGTCCCACACGAGAATGCACTGTCGTCCTTGTTGACAAAAGAGCCAACGGCAAGGCATCCGGCCATGTAAGACCAGTGCTTGCTTGTACCTTAGCTAATTTCAGCTTCAAGGTACCATTGTAACATTCAACAAGTCCAGCAGACTGGGGGTGATTCGCTGCATGGAACTTCTGATTTATTCCCAAACCAGCACATACTTTCTTCATGATTTGACCCACAAATTCACTTCTATTGTCCGACCATACAATTCTCGGCAAACCATACCTAGGGAAGTACTCTTTGAGCAAAACCTTGGCTGTAGACAAGGCAGTATTATCCTTACGGGGTGGGCCTCTATCCATCTGGAAAAGGCACAAACAACCACAAGGACATACTTCAAATTATTGCATCTCTCCATGTGAATGTAGTCTAACTGTATCACCTCAAACAGATACGTCGGAGGAGCAAAATGACCAGCTCACAATTTGCGAGTCGCAATTAAGGAATGTTTAGAAATCGCTATTTTTTAAGCGATTTCTACATGCATAGGCTTTTGCGATTCCTTAATTGCGATTCCTTAAAAATCACAATTTAGAAATCACAAAAGCTAACATTGATGCATGTGCCTGTAAGTTACGAATGGTTGGTGATGCCAGATTCACATTGTATTTCATGTTTTTGTCACATGGGACAGTGATTATACATGCTTTTATTAAGAAATTGTTAATTTGTGTTTTACAGGTATGCATAAATATGTTTGTCTGTTTCTGTGTTCCAGGATATTTTTACTTGTATTAAGGTAAAAAAAGTTTTACCAACTTTTATGGTTGTGTGACTGGTTACCTTGAGCAGTGTTTCCTATGCTTATAGGTTTGTAAAATTGGGGATTTCAGCCTCTATGTATGTCATGGAATTAAGCAAAAAATGTAACAATAATATGATGTTGCCTAATTTTATTATCAAAAAATTCGATTTTGCAAAAAGGAATTCTTGAAATGAATCTGTAGAAATAGAAAGTTTGAAAAGTGGTACGTTTCCAAGATTTCTTACAGAGTTTGTCTGCAAGATAAAGTTGCAGAATTTGCAGACTACTTCTCAACAAAAACATCCTTACTAAATTCTGTCCCACAAAAAACGTGTACTTGACTTTCTTTGCAGTTCATCAGCAGTGACTTTGAGGTATTTTTTTCCAGCGAAAATGCTGTATCATTAAAGATTTTCATCTAAAATCAGTGCCTGACATCAAACGTTATTTCTGATTTTTTTTAAATCAGTGTGTGCTGATTTCCATCCCAAAAATATACAGTGCGGCTTTATCTCCTGCATGATAATGCTATCCTTCTAAGGTTCAGACTTTTTATGTAAGCATTGCTCAGTTGTAATGTTGTTGTTTGTCTATGGTCTCATCAGACACCAGAAGTTGGGATTTGCAATAGTACCAATCGTTTGCAGCTCAATGAAGATTAAGCAGAGGTGATTTTTTGTGCCCTAACATCTCTTCCTATGGTTGAACACGACCCTCCACCCCTAACTCTGTTTGAATTGGATACTAACTTTGGGACGAAGGCCAAAATTAAATAGGGGGCCTGGGAAGCTGACCTCAGCTTCATATGACAGATGTGGTGGTGCTTTATTTAACATGTGTCAGTTTTCATTCCATTGGAATTCAAATCTGTGGTGTTAGAGTCTCTATTTAAAGTATTCCTGGATCTAAAAAACATAGGATTTTGACGCTTTAGGATAGCTTATCGGTTACATCCATATACCACACTCTCCACACTGTCTACCTTTGAAGGGAAGTTTTTATGCCTCGTGTAAAACAGGTGTACAGAATAAACATTTCGCATTCATGCTGTACGAAGATCACAACTGGTGCGCTTAATTTATTTTTCCTATTAAAAATGATTTTGTAGGAGGATCTGAATGTTCCCAAACTAAAAGAAAGCCCACATGTGGGGTTTCTCCCACAAAATTAACTTTTATTGCAGTTTTTTTTAAATAAAAACTTTTCATACTTAACGAAGCAAATGGATTATTCACAGTTTGGAAAAATATTAGACCATGTTTTAGTGTGCAGTCCCACAGTTCCGTTACTTTGTACTTTAAACATTTTCATGGATTAGCTCCTTTCTACCTGAAAGGCAACATTATTATGTGCAACCCTCTCACACATTGGCATCTGCCGAGGTATGGTGAGAGGGGAGTCAGTTATTCGCCAAATGCAGTTCAGAAGCACAATAAAGCTGTGGCACTCTCTCAGATCGTCAGGTCTTTCATTTGCCTCTTCTGTCTCTTCTCTCGGTAGTTTAGGGCCTGATGCATTTGTAATAAGGTGGCCAGGATCTCTATCCATCACTTTTGTGACAGAGTACCTATCCACCGAACTCTAATTCAAGCTCTCAGTCTGTAAGTGCTTGTCCCTCATCCAATCCTGAATATCACTCCACCTCACACCTACCAAAACTGAGATTCTTTTCTTTCCTGTCCTTACGCTTGCCATTGCTCCAATCGTTTATATGTTTTCCTCCAATTTATCATCCACAAGCTTCCCACAGCTTTCCCTCTATTCCATTATTCTCCACTCCTCTCTCTTTAAAAAAACAAAAACATTTCCTCTACTTCTTCTTTGTACTGGTGCCAGCTCCATCATCTTTTAAATAGTCATCCTTTTCTCGATTTTCAATCCACCAAAATCCGTAATTCCCCACTTATTCTGTCCTGACGATTGCTCTTCCCCCAGATTTAGGTTACATGCATACCCCTGAGCTCATATGCAAAGGATTTATAATTGATATCTGCCTCTTCTTCATATTGCACTTATCAGATCAGTTCTCTGGGACTCTTGGACCCAAGGTCGATTATGCAATCCTTGTCAAAAGATTTGCCATTGCCATTGGAATTACTGGAGCTAGGCACTACTGCAAGCTCACCAAATCGCCATGTACCTTCTCTTAGAGCTGTGACTTTTAGGGGGTATAGAGATATAACAAGCAAAATATGTGCCAAGTAAATACTGCCTCTGTTGGTCAAGAGGCTGGGACCCTCAATTGATTCTACCTTACAGTATCACCTTCTCTTTACTGCCTTGGGCTAGATAGCTAATATGCATATATATTTCGATGTTCAATTTGCTCCATGAAAGTTTTGGGTGTACGAATTTGTATCTAAACTTTTATTGATGGTAACTAATTGTTCTATTTGTGTATTGCTCGTTTGAATCTCATAGTAGTAACTGCACTTTACTGCCCTGGGCAAGTAAGCCAATATATGTGTATATTTTGTTGCTTCAAAGTGCCTAAGAAAGCACTAGCTGCGCTAATTTTATCAAAACTTTTATAGGTGGTTATGAATTGTTTTATGACAGTAATGCTTGCATTGAAAGATATCTCAACTTGTGCTTTTGGCAATTGATCCCTTCGAAGCCAATTGCCTGATTTAAATTTTATGTGTTTTTTTTTGTATGGATGTTTATTTGTTATTTTATGTCCTCATGTAACGCAACCGTTGCTATGTAAAGCGCTCTGATACCCGATAACTTCGGGTCAAGTTCACGCTATATAAAAATCCGCAAAAATAATAAAGATAAGTTTAACATTGTAAACAAAGTGCAGTGGTGGGTTGTGCAGGGTGAAGCCTCTCAAGGCGCTATATTACTCACTTTCTATGGTGGAGAACACATAATTCTTTTCAAGCAGCATCACAGGGAGGAATTCCTTTGCTCAGGCACGGTCATGCTGGGGTGTTTCTGCATGCTTTCTATCTTAATTGCTATGTTATGTTGGGAAATGCCCCAGTTACTTACCTGTAATCTTCATTACTCCGAGTATAGTCTGCCTCGCCATATGATTCACAAAGTGAGCTTCAGCTCCACGCCAGAACCCTCCAAAAGACAGTTAGCCTCCCATGCCTCCCATCCCTTCCCAATATGGCCGACCCCTGACACTCATCACTCTACAGGAGGCGGGCCGGACCAACCCTTTCAGCCTGAAACTACCAAGCATAAACATGAAGCTGATAGCCAGACAGGGAGGGAGGGATGGGAACTCATGTGGCGAGGAAGACTATACTCGGAGTAAGTAACCAGGACATTACCTCCTCGTAAATCGTCCTTGCCACATGATTCACGAAGTGAGCACATACCAAAGCCAAGCGGCTTCATGGAAACTCACAAGAAACCAACCAACCTGAAGTGGATGCCAATGCAGCAGGCAAACCCAAAATACCAGACGAGTGGAAGGACCACCAAAGAGAGAGGCAACCACAAGCAGGAAGAACCTGCCCAGGGACAGAGACACACCGGGAGGGCAGAGAACCAGGAACCCCAGGATTCGAAGGGCCACCAGAAAATCCGCCCAAACCAACCACCGAAGGAGGAGAGAGAAGGCACGGAACTAGACTGCATGGGGCCAAAAGCAACAACAAACATGCCCAGAGCAGAAAGCAGCAAGCCGGTCCAAACAAATAAAGACTGCCCGACGGACAGCCAAAAGCGGTAGGGGAGCAAAAGCCCAGATGACGGAACCCAAGAAACAGAGGGTAACCCGAACACAGTGACCCAACAAAAAGCCACAGCAGTAAGAGAGACGCAGTCCGACCGAAACACAGCAACACCGCACGGTGGAACACCAACAGCGAGAGAGTCAAATCCACCCAAGGACCGAAGCAGCGGAACCAGACACGATCAGACTGGTAGGAGCTGCAAGAATGGACGGAGGGCCCGAAAGGAACTCAGCACGCCAACCGAACACCCAAAACAATTGAAGGTCACCAAAACCCCACCAGCAAGGAGATAAACAGGCGGGACACGGACCATAGTCGCACAAAGGACCCCCCCGGAAGGGAGCGCAACGCCGAAGGGAGAAAACAGGCGGGCACAAGGCAAAAAGGACCCAGAAAACAGGGCCCCTAGGGAACCCAACCGGCCAACAGCGAAAAGCAGAAAACCTAGAAGAAGATCGGAAGGGACCAGGCCCAGGGCCAAGCCACCAGAGAGGAAGCGAATGCCCACCAGGGGCCACCATGCAAAAGTAAGCAAACAGAAACCTGGTAGGGAGGGGAACGCAGCATGGAGGAGCAAGACCGCCCCACCCAGGGGCCAAGCAAATCGTCCCAGGAGCGCACTACAAGCAGCAAGCGAGCCGCCGAAGCGAGCACCCAGGTGGCCACACAGCCAGCCAACAACCAGGCCCGACCCAGCCAAACAACGAAGGGCCGACATGAACAGGAGTGGACAGGAAGGCAAGGCCACAGGCAGAAACACCCAGAATTCGACAGCATAGTGGCGCTGAATAACAGATGCTCAATGTCACCCGACTCAATGGAACACATTAATTAATAAATCAACTTCAAAAGGAAGAAAGAATAAGTGGACCTGCTGGGAACTGAACCTGTGACCGTGAGGCCAAACACAGGCCGCAAAAGCGATTGTAATAGTCCACAAAGACTCAAGACCCGGCCCCCAAAACCAGGAACAAAGAAGAAGAGGTTACAAAATCCGCACAGGAAGCGCTGGGCCCCGCCAGGGGAAGGAGAACCGGGAAAATCCAGCAACCCCGGACAAGGAAGGACACCGATTGAACGTATACCAATGAGGGACACGATAAAATAGGGACAGGAGACAAATCCCTGTCAAGCGCAAGCCAGTGTCCCCCAGAAGCACAAAACTCACCATAGAGACACAGCACCAAGGTCCAACACCCACAGAATGGGCAGAGTGGAGCAGAAGAACGGATGCATATTGCCACCCAGCTCAATGGCACTCAATCAATCGTACACAGAAGAATGAAAGGTTGAGTGAACCCAACAGAATCTGAACCTGTGACCACAAGGACAAACACAGGCACCAGGAGTGGACACAGCAGGCCACAAGCCACCAGACCCAAGCAAACAAGAGAGAAGCACCCAGGCGAGTGCCACCAACAGTTCATATGTCCTGTCCAGGCCAGACAAGCCCAGACCCCCATAAGCTAAGGGCCAGACTAGAAACAAGAAGCCTCCGCAGGGCAGGGGTAAACCCCAGACAAGCCAAGGAACGGCCAACAGAAGCCAGACGAGAAAACCGCCAGCAGGAGGACCAAACGACCCAGCATTGATCGGGAACCCAGGCACACCCCCCACAGGCCAGAAAGGGCCGCAGCCACCTGGCAGGGGGTTCCTTGTGCCTGACCCGCGACCTAAAGGTAGGGGAAGAGAACGGACACCGCCAACCCAGACCGGACCGCAACCTTGGAGACACAACCACCTGCCAAACCGAACCGAAAGCGGGACAATAGAAAATCCCCTCTTGAGAACAGGTGAAGACGAGTATGAACCAGAACCCAGGATGGCCCAGCAGCACCTGAGAACCACAGGAAGAAACTAGCCCCAAAGAGAAGGACAATTCAAAGCACCGCCTGCCCACAAGAGACCAGGACACCTGATACGCATTCCGATGAGGACCCAGACCCCAACCCAAAGCAAGGGGGCTAGAGGAAAAACCAAGGAGGACCGCCAGGAACAGGAAGAGCCCCAAGACCCCACCTGAACAGGCCCCCTGGAGAAGCATCAGGAAGACTGCCAAGACCTGCAACGGAGTGGCGCAGCAGTAGGTGGACAAAGACCCAGAGCCGAGGAGAAGCATGAATCAGACAAGAGGCCTATCATTCGCTTGCAGAGCCAAGAATCCGGACGACAAAGTGGCGCCACGGTCGTGGTCCCGGACAGGAGAGGGCAAGCCCAAAGGAGCAGAAGCAGAAGCAAAAAGCCCATTTGGAGACAACAGAAACAGCCTAGAGAATGACAGACAGGTGCCAAAAGCAGCCCACCCCCATCAGACCCGCAGCCACCAACAGCCCCCGGAACCCCCAGGTGGACGACCAACCAGGGACCAATCAGGCCAGACCCCACACCCCAATGGATAGCAGACGGGAACAGGAGCATCCAGGACGAACGGACCGCAGGCCCAACACCCGGAAGGGAAGAAGGAGACAGGGACAACACACAGCTAACAAGACAAAGCCAAGTCCCCGCTATACACCTTTAAACGTCCCAGGAAAACACCAGGACAGGAACACACAACTTAAAATGAATGAAGGAACATGTACCACCAAGAAACACGTGAAAGAAATGGCAGGGTAATATCCCCTGTGGGAACCTGCGGACCAGCGGCACAAGACTAACCAAGAGCCACAGCCCCCTGGCAGAAAACACCCAGAAAGGCCCAACACTGCAGTGCATGTGGGAGTGTACACAAGGCTACTGGATGCTGCTGCTGCAAAAAAGCACAACACCGCACAACAACAATTAGACAGGGATGACCAGAAGGCAATACAAGAAGAAGATTTACAACAAACGTAGTATGTAGAGGACACAAAGCATTGGCAGGATACAAACCGTTGTGCTGAGGGAGCCTGTGCGACCAGAGGCATAAGACTAACCAGTGAGTCAAAGCTCCTTGGTCCAAGATGATGGTGAAAGTCCAGAAACACAGGAGTTTGAGCGTTGTAGCCGAGACTCGAACAGGCTACCTCAGCCACCAGGCCGACCACTCTAGCCACAAGGCCACATCCCCATCCCATTTACGCAAAGCGTATGAAGCAGGTACTTCAACACTAGGCATAACAGGGGAAACAACGTACCCAGAAAGGAAAAAGTCAACACAAACTCCCACCAAAAGTAGCCAGGCAAAAAGAGACAAACCGCAGGAAACAGAGTCTGAACCCCAACCATAAATTATATCAAAACGATATAGATCACTCACCTAGAGTACGATGCACCTGCAACACAGCAGAGGGTCACCAGGACCCATTCGAGCAGAGACGAAAGCTCAACAACACTCGCCCACTCCCACTGTCAGCCGTAAACCAGGGAGTCAACATGCTGCGGGAGACCAACGAGGTGAGCATGCGTGTAAGCCAGGGACCTTTCACCAACAGTAAAACTGAAGGCAACGAGCAGCAAGGCGACCGGCACCTAATTCCAAAGCACAGGAAGGAACCCAGAAAGAGTCCTTACAAAGGGCTGCCACCATACCAAGGACACCATAAATGCATAAGCCGCACGCCATTGCACTAAAATGAGGCAATACCCCCTGCGAAGAGCAGCCTACTACAGCGATCGGGTTGTAAGCACCTCTACACCAAAGGCAGCGCCTGCAGAGCAGCCCAGTCCTTCTGCCGCATCAAAGCTCAGAAAATAGCAGCCTGAAAGTCGGCCTCAGTGTCGACCCTGCTCCAGAGGAATGGGTGAGGATGTGGCGTCCGTATGGGACAGGATCCAACAAAGGCAATGGCAGCAGCCCACAACAGAAGCCGGGTCAGCAAGGTAAGACCCCCAGCAGAGCCCAGCCATGCAGGGCCACCCGAGAAAAACCCCATACCACAGAGCCCGCTACAGCCGGGTAGAAATGCCAAAAGACGTGAGGGTGGGGCGGGAACCACAGGAAGCCCACCGCAGAGAAAGAGACGCGACCCTTGTGCCATGGGAGCCTGAGAAACGGCAAAGGCAGCAGCAGGCTGAGCTGGGCCCAGGCCAGAGCTGGAACTGGTCCACCCCAAATCAAAGAGAAGCCCGCAGCTGCCCCGGGGCAGGGCTGAAATACACCCCGACAGAGCCCACTGTGCCGGACAGCTAAATGGCAGATCCCAAACCCCAGAGCCCGCTATAGCAGGGCATTAAGGTACAAGGGGGGGAGAGCAGGGCAGACCAAATCCCAAGAGCCTGCATCCACCAGAGCCCGCTAGAGCAGAGCGGGAAAACCAAAAGGCTAGTGCGAGGGCCAGAAGGTGGGGGAACCAGTGCGTGAGCTCGCTAGAGCAGGGCCTCTCCCCCAGGGCCCTTGGACCTGCTGGAGCAGGACCTCGCCCAAATTACCTGAAGATACTCTCTGGAGGATCTGCAGCGCAGAACCAAAAAAACAGTCTCAAGGGTTGGGCCGGCCCGCCTATTATAGAGGTCATGGGTGTCCGTGGTCGGCCATATTGGGAAGGGATGGGAGGGATGGGAGGCATGGGAGGCTAACTGTTTTGCTTTGGAGGGTTCTGGTGTGGAGCTGAGGCTCACTTCGTGAATCATGTGGCAAGGAAGACTTACGAGGAGGTAATGGAGGTGCTGCTCCTAATGCGGCGAAGGTTCCTGGCATGGCACACTGTTGCCAGTTTTACATAGCAACCGAGCTCAGGTCAGGCGGCGAACCGTGGAGCTGATGAGTCAGTAGCAGGCAGACAAGCACGAGCCCTCGTGCTGCAGGACAGCAACACACACTGAAGAACAAATATTGCAGCAGTGTGTGTTACCACCACTTGTCCATGACACTCTCAGAACACTGCTCCTTTAGGTACCACATCTGCAGCAACGCATGAAAAAGCACGTGGCCCATCACCATCAGTCCCGCCGGATCACTGACATAATATCGAGGGACATAATATCGAGTAGCAAAAATATCGTTGACAAAATATCTACAGACAGAATATCGAGTTTGTATCTACAAACAGGTAAGTACAAAAATATCGAGTACAAAATATCGTTTACAAAAATATAGTTTATAAAAATATCGACTTTATTAAAAACAGTGTTAAATTAAATTAATATTAAAAACTAATTAATAAAATATACTTAAAAATACTTAAATTAAATTATAATAATTAAATAATTAATGAAAGTTATAAAAAAAAAAATTTGCAATCATATTTGTTAAAACATATATATATAGTAACATAATATAATTAAATAATATCCAATATTATTACTGTACGATAGCGGAAGTGTAAAAATTACTATTCCCACTCCAGAGAGTGCAACAGTAGGGAAAGCGTTGGATAGCGTAGGGATTAAAATGACTATTCCCACTCCAGTGACTACAACAGTAGGGAAAGCGTTGGATAGCGTAGGGGTAAACATTGCTATTCCCACTCCAGTGGGTGCAACAGTAGGGAAAGCGTTGGATAGCGTAGGGGTAAAAATTACTATTCCAACTCCATAGAGTGCAACAGTAGGGAAAGCGTTGGATAGCGTAGGGGTAAAAATTATTATTCCCACTCCAAATAGTGCAACAGCAGGGAAAGCGTTGGATAGCGTAGGGGTTAAAATTACTATTCCCACTCCAGTGGTGCAACAGTAGGGAAAGCGTTGGATAGCGTAGGGGTAAAAATTACTATTCCCACTCCAGTAAGTGCAACAGTAGGGAAAGCGTTGGATAGCGTAGAGGTAAAAATTACTATTTCCACTCCAGTGGGTGCAACAGTGGGGAAAGCATTGGATAGCGTAGGGGTAAAAATTACTATTCTCCCTCCAGTGAGTGCAACAGTAGGGAAAGCGTTGGATAGCGTAGAGGTAAAAATTACTATTCCAACTCCAAAGAGTGCAACAGTAGGGAAAGCGCTGGATAGCGTAGGGGTAAAAATTACTATTCCCACTCCAAATAGTGCAACAGTAGGGAAAGCGTTGGATAGCGTAGGGGTTAAAATTACTATTCCCACTCCAGTGGGTCCAACAGTAGGGAAAGCGTTGGATAGCGTAGGGGTAAAAATTACTATTCCAACTCCAAAGAGTGCAACAGTAGGGAGAGTGTTGGATAGCGTAGGGGTAAAAATTACTATTCCCACTCCAAATAGTGCAACAGTAGGGAAAGCGTTGGATAGCGTAGGGGTTAAAATTACTATTCCCACTCCAGTGGGTGCAACAGTAGGGAAAGCGTTGGATAGCGTAGGGGTAAAAATTACTATTCCCACTCCAAATAGTGCAACAGTAGGGAAAGCGTTGGATAGCGTAGGGGTAAAAATTACTATTCCCACTCCAGTGAGTGCAACAGTAGGGAAAGCGTTGGATAGCGTACAGGCAAAAATTACTATTCCCCCTCCAGTGGGTGCAACAGTGAGGAAAGCGTTGGATAGCGTAGGGGTAAAAATTACTATTCCCACTCCAGTGAGTGCAACAGTTGGGAAAGCGTTGGATAGCGTAGAGGTAAAAATTACTATTCCCACTTCAGAGAGTGCAACAGTAGGGAAAGTAAATACTTCATATATGATTTTAAAAAATATACATTAATATCTACACACAATTTATTAAAAGTAATTACCAATTTAATATAATATAATAATTAATAAATTAAATTTACAAATTAAAATTATTTATTACAATTAATTACCAATTAATACAAATTATTTACAAATTAACAATTAATAATTTAACATTTAAAAATTAATTAACAATTAATTCAAATTAAATACAATTAAATAAATTGATTTATTTCATTAATTATAAATAAATTACTTCCCACCCTATTCCCCTATAAACCCGCAACCCGCTACAGAAAATAAATTAGTAAAGTTAACATAATTAGCAATTAATCAATTAAATAAAATTAATTGGCAATTCAAATTTAATTAATTACCCATAAAAAATGAATTAACAATTAATTCTAAATAAATACCAATAAATAATTTTACATATTTAATCAAGTATACATAAATTACTTCCCACCCTCCCCTATAAACCCACAACCCGCTACAGAAAATAAATTAGTAAAATTAACATAATTAGCAATTAATCAATTAATTAAAATTAATTGGCAATTAAAATGTAATTAATTACCAAATATAAATTAATTAACACTTAAAAATGAATACCAATAAATACATTTACATATTTAATTAATTATAATTAAATTACTTCCCACCCTATTCCCCTATAAACCCACAACCCGCTACAGAATTAAATTACGCAAAAATAAACAAAACACAATTCATTAATTAAAATAAATTATAACATAAATACACACTTTTCACACATATAATAACATAAAAAACACTATAAAAAATTCGATATTATTAAAAATTCGATAATTTTAATAACCTATATTATATACTTCGATATTTTAACTTTCTATATTTTTAACATTCGATATTACATTACTTACCTTAAAAACGATATTTTTGATGTCTATATTCTGTTCATTCGATATTTTGTCCATTCTATATTTTAAACTCGATATTATGTCCATTCGATATTTTGTAGTCGATATTTTGACTGTTTACCAGTCCCGCCCATCCAGACAATGCAAGTGCGGTAACAGATACGGGGGCACAGTGGCTGTCATGATATCTCTTTGTTTCAATTATCACTCTGAACTCTGGTGCAGCATCAATTGTGGAGGCCCACAGGCCCACATTCTGGCATAACAGCATTAGGTGGGTTCTTTGTTGCCACGGGCAATATTTTTGGGCTCCATACAATGCAGTTGATTGCTTCAACTTCTGAATAGCAAGGATCAGAAATTCTGGTCTCAGGCTCTGTACAAAAGCACATATTCTCTATCTTTAGGGCAGTTTAGCTCGTTTCTCTTTCTCACATTCCAGAAGTAGAGACTTTCTCGTTCCATCATTTTTGGGGTATATTCTGTACTCCACCAGGGGAGACACTGAAGGTTTTCGCCTCTGCTTTCGGCTCTGCCACCATTCAGAAGAAGAACCCTTCCAAGTTAAAGATGAACACTGAATAAGACAAAGCGGTTAACTTATATCCAGCTTTGTGGCAACTGGGGCTGCAACCAACTGCCCACATAAATTCAAAATTATGTCTAAAATTTCGGAGGGAGCCAATCAGTCAAAATTAGATTTTTTTTCATGTGTGCCAAACCTCCATGGGCGCCAGGTACCGATAAAACTCTTGTTCTCAGGTTGCGGTTTAGAAATGACCCCCAGTTGCTCAAATACTGTTTTTGTGTCCTGGTTTCTTCAGCAGGACAGAGTATATGATGCAGGAGATGGTTTATGTAGCCTATCTCTTTGTTTATGTTTCACGTATTTGCCCATGCACTTGCCCTCAGTTTTTGTTCAGTGTTGCTTCATTCAGTGGGTGAGATTTCAACTCAGACACATGCAGTTGACTTTACAATGGTTTCTGCATGGAGGCGGAGGTGGAGAAAAGGGGCAGCAAACAGGGACAGGCAGGAAAAGGGGAGATAGCAGCTCTTACTGCCATGAACACTTTGGAGCACCCTGCACCCTCAGGGGCTGGATGCATAAAAGAATGAGATCAACTATATTTACACCACCTCTCAAATACACAAGCAATACTCATGCACACTACATTCAATCCAGGGAAGTTAGGAGGCAAGCCATGACAGAATACTCAGAGAGGAGGTAGGAAGACTCATCACAGGGGGAAAAGTTAAAAGGTCTGGACATCTCAACAGTTAATCAGCTACCTGCAACCATTAGTCGTGTAACGGCTTGGTGCGGATGATCCTAGTGACCAATGTTAAAAGGAATATCTTTTGGGGTGAAGCACAACTGCCCAACGGAAGTACTCCGTTGGTAAGCAACAGACAAAAAACTGATAGAACAAGTGTCAAGGAACTCTTGATAAAGATCTCTGGCACATGAATATATATGACATCAGCTTGAATCAGAAAAGAAGGAGTGGGGTGCCACATGAACAATGGCCAAGGAACCTACAGAAGTATCTAAATTCAATTAATTACATTTTATTAAAAACGTTTCATCAAAGAAGCTGTATTTACTTGGAGAGTTGTGGAGATAGGCTACCATTATAAAGATACAGGAGTTCGGGAAAACGTTTTCCATGAAAAGAAACTGAAGAGACAAGTTGTCTTTTTCATTTCTAACCTATCCTTATCAAACTAAAGTTCCACAAAGCATCATTCTCTAGTATATGATGTTAAGGAAGGTCCTGCAATGGCTCCAAAGTATAAGGTCAAGCTTACTGAGCTCTAACACTGACCCTGTTCATCTTTTACATATTAATCCATGCCTGATCATCAACAAATGAGATCTAGGAACTATGAAGGATTCAAAATAAGGCAAACAAAATATTCCTTAATCTGAGAGAGTCAGATCATACCATGACGGCCTGAAAAAACTGTACAGGCTGACAGTACAGCAAGGGTCAACTCTGAAGTCTTTTGCACCACTTCCTAAGCATTGCAGGGAGCAACTTCTAGTGTGTTAGAAACGTTGCCCCTTTCTACAACCCAGGACTAAATCTCGGATCAGGCAGTGACAGATGTACATAAACCTGCCACTTTCATGTGAAAGAAAGCCAAAGGAAAAATCATCGTTTTTTGGATGTACACCTCTGGAATGCTTTGGTATGACACTTTATGGTCCTGTCCAATCCCCGAGCTTTTATTGGACAACAAGCCACTCCCTGCTTGCTGAGTGATTTTCTACACACATGCTACATCACCTGAGTCACCTAAGAAAACCTGGTCTTTCTTTCAAACATTTGCCCAACTGCAGCCAGATTATAACTTGGCTCTGACTCAAGAATTAAAATATATACAACTGTGCCACACTCTTGACTGGACTGAGCTACTTGAGGTCCTCCCTCTGGCAATTGGGTGCTGTTTGGAAGAATTGACTTAGGAGTCCATAACCACTTTTTATAAAGAGTTGAAGAACATGTGTAATTACTTACTCATCAATATGAACAAATGGGATAAGGATGTGGGAACCTTAGAGGATATTGATTGGTAGGCAACCATAAGGCACTCAAGGGAGTTGGGTATTCGTGCAGGCTTACAACTTATCAAGCTGAAAAGACTGCATAGGGCATATTATAATTAAAGCAAGTTACTGAAGACAGCTGGTGCTGGATGGCAAATTATTACATGTAATGAAGGAGAGGGTACTTTCCTACAAAATGTGTGGGATTGCAGGACTCTTCTAACGTTCTGGCTAAAGATGAAAGATACACTCTCCAATATTTTGTAATAAGAGGTTCCTCTGACTCCACAGTTTATGATTCCGGGTATCATATATGAAGTAGATACGATTAACACTCTTTTTTTTTTTATTAAAGTTGGCTACAATTGCAAATTATGTGAGAAGGAGGCAATCCAATGGGCACAGACCAATGCATGGAAGTTGACAGAGTAGCATATGCAGGCAGAAAATGCCAGTTAAGAAATGAACATGCTTGCTTCTGCAAGGGCAGAAGGTATGTTGATCAAATACATACTTATGCAATATCATAGAATATGCACAGAGAAACAACAACTATACATCAATTTGATTGATATTGAGAGAGCCGTTGACAGTGTCAATCATGACAGCCTCTGGTATATACTGAGAGCCCATGGCATACCAACGCTGAGAATTCAGTTCATCAGGAGCTTCTCTGATAATTTTACCTGCACGGTGGGCGATAGTGAGTACAGCTTTGATGTCAAGACCGGTGTGAGAAAGGCATGAGTGCTGTCAGCATTGCTCATTAATCTAGTCATTGACTGGGTGATTTAACACACAACACAAGACCAAACCAGAGGCAATACATGGATCCTATTCTGTACACTGGATGACTTTGACTATGCAAATGACCTAGCCTTGCTCTCTCACACACACAAGCAAATGCAGAAAAATAAATCTCACCTCAGCAATTGGGCTTGAAGATCAACACGAAAAAATCAGAAGTCATGGCAAATCCCTCATCAATCAAAGTATATGGAGAGAACCCAGCTATGACTGAGAGTTCACCTACCTAGTTAGTACTATCAGACATGATGCAGGGGCAGGCAATCACATCAAGAGCACAATGAACAAGGCCAGGAATGCCTTCAGGATGTTGAACAATGTATGGAGGTCATGTCAGTACAGCACCAACACCAACCTGAGGCTTTACCAGAGCTGCGCTCTGTCCACACTCTTCTTTGGATCAGAGTGCTGACGGATGATGAACAGCTACATCACCAAACTGTCAGCTTTCCACACTAATAACCGGAGAAGAGTCTTGCGTATTTTCTGTCCGTGAACCAAACTGCTCAACAGATACAAGCAACAGAGCATGGACACCATTATTAGGAGAAAAAGATATAGATGGATAGGACACACTATCAGACGAGAACAAGACTCCATCAGAAGAACACCTCTCCATTGGACACCAGAAGGCAAACAGAAGAGAAGTAGACCACGGAATATATGTAACCAAATTGTGGAATCAGAAATGCAGATCCCGAACCACAGCTGGGGCACTGTACAGAAACTTGCCCAAGACAAACATAAGTGAAGGTCCTTTATTGCTGCCCAACATTCCAGTCAGCAGAACGGGCGGTAAGTAAGTATCTCAAGCATTTTGGTCAATGTATGACCAATATGTGCTCCTTGCTGATGTACATTCCACCTTAATAAAATGCACTAGTGTGTTATTTTTATGTTCTTCCTATATAAACATTATGGGAAAGTTCTTTTTTTTAGAAAAAATCTTGTTTATCTTCATCCAATAATCAGTACCTAAAATTAATACAAATTTAAATAAATATATGGACCTCCTCTGACATTGTTTGACTTCTGAATTATGCAATCTTAGGTTCGAAGCACTGCACCTTACAGACTATTTATATGCTGCTTAGATCCTAAGCTGTAACTATCACATCTAAGGAGCCAGAAGCATTGATTACTTGTGGTTAGTAATATTATTATTATTTTTTTTTAATTATTATTATTTAAATATTGTTTGCTTTATAACCAGAGAATAATGTAGTGCCAGATCTGCGATATGAAAAGAGAGAACATTTGGCTGCAAAACAGAGACTGAAGCAGGTACTCACAGGACTAACTTAGGCTTCATGTAAATTCAGGAGAGTTGGATTCATGCAAGGTATAAATTAGGGTTGTGTAACATTTGCTTTAGTATAATTACGTGAAATTGCAGGAAATGTATGCAAAATTACATGCAGTTCATAAAATGCAAATCTGTCATGTAGCTCTATATATTATCGCTAAATGTGTCTTTGTGTCCATTTTTTATGCTAGGAAGCATTTCACAGTAAAAATATACTACAAAAAGACACAGGTGACATGAAGAACAATCTCTCCTGATCTTGCCATTCATGTTATTTCTGAGTGCTCTTGATAAAATTTTGCTCCAGCAGTGGGTAATTAACAAAGTGGTGTAATGGTGTAATTTGCAGAAATTGTGACTAATAGGCTTAACATAAATTTCCTGAAATTACTTCAATTACATCAGCATTTTTTAAATCCGCCCAGGCATACTTCAAACGAGATACATCCAACACATAATGCGTGTAAGCAGTTGCAGGTCAAGAGCATTGACCGTCATTTCTGGGTACCAAGACTTATTTTTCAATATTAGACTTCAACTCAGTTTAAGAGAGACTTAAAGGCAGAAAGAGGGAGAAGGAAGTGGTAGATAGAGTAAAGAAAGAAACAACAAAGGTGGAAAAAGCAGGAATGCAACATTTTTGAAGAGACAGACATAGTAGGGTGGTGGAGTAAAGAGGCATTAGACGGAATAAAGACTAGGCAGATTTAGAAGCCTGCAACCTCAACATTCGGCCCTGCACACATTTTTAAAAAACATATAAAAACATATAATCACTGGATACAACCAAAACCTTAATTCAATACATTAACATAGTAGTTCCTGCAGAGAACAGGACCACCCGACCTATAAACAACTCTGATTAGATTAAGGACTATAGGATTCCAATTTATTAAACATATCACAAATATAAAACATTCAAGAATAGCATTGGTACTTTTTAGCAAGTACACACAATATATCCAGTAATAATTTAACTATCCATTACCTGTTCCTTAGATTGTTCCCGAAGTACTTGGTTTATTTTTTAAAAAGTCTCTTTGAAAATTATTAAAGTTTTATTCGATTCATAAAAACGAGACATAAAAGCATCACAGAGTTACATCCAATTCAATAAAACATCCAATATCATGTTATTGATCACAAATATCAAAACATATGTCAGTTGAATTGATAAAAAGAAATATCTGTTATATGGGGATACTCTAATCAGCCATGTTTGAAGACTCAGTATGGGTCATATATTTAGTATTATGACTCATGAGTTAGTTCAATACATTTCCCGTGTCACTTAATGAGTCTCTAAGACGGATCACAGTAGAAAGAAACGAATTGACCCTGATGCAGATATTCACATTACTCCAATCGTACAAATACTTGAAAGCCTGGTGATGATGTATGATTCTTTCTTTTAAAAAAAGAGGTTTAAGATAAAACTTCCTAGTAGATAGATGAAACCTACCAAAAAGCGCAACGTCCTGCCGGGTAGATTGAACCGACCGGTTATCACAGGGTGATTTTTGAGTGATGGCTGCCCACCCGCTTTCCTTGGGAATGCGATTTTACTGTGAAAAATGAGGAGGCAGAAATGTGTTAAAAGGTACCTATTATAAGTGCTGTGAGTTAGTGTAAGGTACAGCTTATAACGGTGTCCATCATCTAAAACCAAGTAACCCTTTTCTCTTGGCAGGCCTTAATTACAAACTCCATTAAATCCCTTTTGGAGTAGTCAGCATTATCCTCCGGGAATGCCCGGAGGTCCCTTTCTCCCTGCCCCAGGTCCTGTAAAGACGGTTTTTTAGGTCTCGGCAGCGAGACCTATTGCAGCCAAGTTAGCTCTGAAGGGAGACAGAGCCGTGCATGAGCAGACCAGGGTCTGGGGACGCGCTTTTTGCAGGCCGGCCGACACACACACGCGCAGACACACACAGACACACAGGCACACACACAGACACACAGGCACACACAGGCACCCTCTCTCCCCCCCCCAACACTCACACACCCCCCACCACACACACTCACTGACCCCCCAAACTCACCGGGCTCTTCGGGTCAGTCTCGCCAGCAGGCAGACTCGGAGCTCTGCGTTTCTTCGTCGGCGATCCTCAGCCTCTGTGCACGCTCACGGCGACTGCGTCTCGTGCTGCGTCACCGCACTGTTTGGCGCCCGGCGATCCTCAGCTTGTTTACGATAGTGCCTGATAACTTTACTGCACATCGGGGCTAATCTGCTGAAAACAGACTGAACTTGCCGACTGACTTGATTTTTTCAAATATGGAACATTTAGCAAAATACAGTAAACATAGAAAGGAGCTTCTTTGCCTCGTGTCCAAACATATAGGGTTTGAATTTTTCCAGATTTTAAATACGTTTGATCTCGGTTATTTCTCCTCCATCGAAGAAGAGTAATGTATGGTATTAAATTTCAATCCAGTAATATCAAAAAAGGACATTCAGTCACTGACAAGATACCTAAGGAAAACTACACCGCTCTTACTACAGTGTAAAATCTCCATCAACACTATTTAGCACTACATTTACAAAATGTACCACTAAGGGACTTTTTGTGCCACGTTGGAGCTCTCTTCTATATCACTTCGTAAAGATATAGTAAAGTGCTGAGTGCGTATGGACTTGATTCTGAATAGTTAATTACTATGTATGAAGATATTGAGAATTTATGATACAGATAATCTTGCGGACCCACCAGGCTCCATGCACGGTTTTAATGTTGCCGTATTTTGCAAGCTAGTTTTGGAAGTTGGAAGTACAATGATTATTAAATAAGTAAAAAATGATCTCTTATTCCTGATAACAGTATTTTGAGGGGGTAAGAAAATAGAAAACGCATTTTTATGTTTAACTAAGGGTTTTATTTTAGATAACCCATGCTTCAAGTGTAGCTGGATTGTCATGTATACAAAAAATGTGTTTTTACCTTGAAACCCTCTTCGATCAGACAGCACGTACTATGGAGCATCTTTTCGCAGTATATCGATGCTGATGTTATTGATATGGTGGGTGGAGTTATGTTTATCTGTTACTCATCATTGTGTTTATTGGGAATATTTGTCTTATTATGCAGAGTAAAACAGACCCAGACACCAGTTTCACGCTTAAAGGTGCTTTTTTAAGGCACTGTATTAAACATATATAATTAATCAAAATCTCTATCTCATATAAATGTCCTAGCTGCGTTTCTAATCTCCACAACTCTGTCACTATGATACAGATGTTCTTGGGGCAACTCTCTCAATTATTTGTTACCTGCTGTTACACAGAGATAGCCAAAGAAATTCCACTGACTTTCTCTCTAATTCATTGGGTCATAGATGACCCTTTCCTGCAAGTATACATACAGGTCATCTGCTGCTCAAATACACTGTATATGAACTGTAATGGGGTAACCCGGTATCCCTCAGAACCTGGGTGTTTACAGAATATACTACAATCTGTTCTGTCGGGTGAACGAACGCGGCTGCAGCCACTGATCCCTACAGAGGTTGTAACTAAGATAGAATCCAACCGGACGTTGGATTCACCATTTGCGTTTAAGGCCTACAAGTGGACCTCAACACCACCATATCTGGCTGTCCACACCTCTGTCCTGAAGAAGACCCGTGTGACGTTGGTTCATTAACGCACGCTCCTGGGTCGAAACGACGACGCCTCTTAGCAATCCATACCCTACGGTCTCCACCCCTAAAAAGAAAAAGCATTTGCAATGCAATAGGTCTCGCATTTGCAAGAGTTTGAGCAATTGGCATTGTAAATGACAATGCTTTTTAGGTCTCGGCCTAGAGACGCGCAAAGCGCGTTCTCGGCAGAGAACTATTGTAATCATGTCAGCCGCCAAAGCCGACAAAAGGAGACAAGAGCTGGGCACGCGCCCAGCAATCCTAATGGGAGAGGAAGCGACAAGTGCTGGCCACGTGCGGATTCAGTCGCGCGCACGCTCACGGCGCCAGCGTCCCCGCCGCGCGCCGATCACTGCTCTCTTCCTGGCCGGCATCGAGAAGTTTCGCAAGGCAGTGAGGGCACTGAGAGGTAGGTGCTTGTTCAGAATGTTATGTCCTCTAATTGCATGGACTTGAGTGAGTGGTGAGTGCAGAGTGGTGAGTGCAGAGTGGTGAGTGCAGAGTGGTGAGTGCAAAGTGGTGAGTGCAGAGTGGTGAGTGCAGAGTAGTGAGTGCAGAGTAGTGAGTAGGGAGTGCAGAGTAGTGAGTGCTCTCTGAGTGCAGAGTAGTGAGTGCAGAGTAGTGAGTGCAGAGTAGTGAGTAGTGAGTGCAGAGTAGTGAGTGCAGAGTAGTGAGTGCAGAGTAGTGAGGAGTGAGTGCAGAGTAGTGAGTAGTGAGTAGTGAGTAGTGAGTGCAGAGTAGTGAGTAGTGAGTAGTGAGTAGTGAGTGTAGAGTGGTGAGTGCAGAGTGGTGAGTAGTGAGTAGTGAGTGCAGAGTGGTGAGTAGTGAATAGTGAGTGCAGAGTGGTGAGTGCAGAGTGGTGAGTGCAGAGTGGTGAGTGCAGAGTGCCGAGTAGTGAGTGCCGAGTAGTGAGTGCAGAGTGGTGAGTGCAGAGTGGTGAGTGCAGAGTGGTGAGTGCAGAGTGGTGAGTGCAGAGTAGTGAGTGCAGAGTAGTGAGTGCAGAGTAGTGAGTAGTGAGTGCAGAGTAGTGAGTGCAGAGTGCAGAGTAGTGAGTGCAGAGTAGTGAGTGCAGAGTGCAGAGTAGTGAGTGCAGAGTGCAGAGTAGTGAGTGCAGAGTAGTGAGTGCAGAGTGCAGAGTAGTGAGTGCAGAGTAGTGAGTGCAGAGTGCAGAGTAGTGAGTGCAGAGTAGTGAGTGCAGAGTAGTGAGTGCAGAGTGCAGAGTAGTGAGTGCAGAGTGCAGAGTAGTGAGTGCAGAGTGCAGAGTAGTGAGTGCAGAGTGCAGATTAGTGAGTGCAGAGTAGTGAGTGCAGAGTGCAGAGTAGTGAGTGCAGAGTAGTGAGTGCAGAGTAGTGAGTGCAGAGTGCAGAGTAGTGAGGGCAGAGTGCAGAGTAGTGAGTGCAGAGTAGTGAGTGCAGAGTAGTGAGTGCAGAGTAGTGAGTGCAGAGTGCAGAGTAGTGAGTGCAGAGTAGTGAGTGCAGAGTAGTGAGTGCAGAGTAGTGAGTGCAGAGTTGTGAGTGCAGAGTTGTGAGTGCAGAGTGCAGAGTAGTGAGTGCAGAGTGCAGAGTAGTGAGTGCAGAGTAGTGAGTGCAGAGTAGTGAGTGCAGAGTAGTGAGTGCAGAGTAGTGAGTGCAGAGTCGTGAGTGCAGAGTTGTGAGTGCAGAGTGCAGAGTAATGAGTGCATAGTAATGAGTGCAGAGTGCAGAGTAGTGAGTGCAGAGTAGTGAGTGCATAGTAGTGAGTGCAGAGTAGTGAGTGCAGAGTGCAGAGTAGTGAGTGCAGAGTAGTGAGTGCAGAGTAGTGAGTGCGGAGTAGTGAGTGCAGAGTTGTGAGTGCAGAGTTGTGAGTGCAGAGTTGTGAGTGCAGAGTGCAGAGTAGCGCCGATCACTGCTCTCTTCCTGGCCGGCATCGAGAAGTTTCGCAAGGCAGTGAGGGCACTGAGAGGTAGGTGCTTGTTCAGAATGTTATGTCCTCTAATTGCATGGACTTGAGTGAGTGGTGAGTGCAGAGTGGTGAGTGCAGAGTGGTGAGTGCAGAGTGGTGAGTGCAAAGTGGTGAGTGCAGAGTGGTGAGTGCAGAGTAGTGAGTGCAGAGTGGTGAGTGCAGAGTGGTGAGTGCAGAGTGCCGAGTAGTGAGTGCCGAGTAGTGAGTGCAGAGTGGTGAGTGCAGAGTGGTGAGTGCAGAGTGGTGAGTGCAGAGTGGTGAGTGCAGAGTAGTGAGTGCAGAGTAGTGAGTGCAGAGTAGTGAGTAGTGAGTGCAGAGTAGTGAGTGCAGAGTGCAGAGTAGTGAGTGCAGAGTGGTGAGTGCAGAGTGCAGAGTAGTGAGTGCAGAGTGGTGAGTGCAGAGTGCAGAGTAGTGAGTGCAGAGTGCAGAGTAGTGAGTGCAGAGTAGTGAGTGCAGAGTGCAGAGTAGTGAGTGCAGAGTAGTGAGTGCAGAGTGCAGAGTAGTGAGTGCAGAGTAGTGAGTGCAGAGTAGTGAGTGCAGAGTGCAGAGTAGTGAGTGCAGAGTGCAGAGTAGTGAGTGCAGAGTGCAGATTAGTGAGTGCAGAGTAGTGAGTGCAGAGTGCAGAGTAGTGAGTGCAGAGTAGTGAGTGCAGAGTAGTGAGTGCAGAGTGCAGAGTAGTGAGGGCAGAGTGCAGAGTAGTGAGTGCAGAGTAGTGAGTGCAGAGTAGTGAGTGCAGAGTAGTGAGTGCAGAGTGCAGAGTAGTGAGTGCAGAGTAGTGAGTTCAGAGTAGTGAGTGCAGAGTAGTGAGTGCAGAGTTGTGAGTGCAGAGTTGTGAGTGCAGAGTGCAGAGTAGTGAGTGCAGAGAGCAGAGTAGTGAGTGCAGAGTAGTGAGTGCAGAGTAGTGAGTGCAGAGTAGTGAGTGCAGAGTAGTGAGTGCAGAGTCGTGAGTGCAGAGTTGTGAGTGCAGAGTGCAGAGTAATGAGTGCATAGTAATGAGTGCAGAGTGCAGAGTAGTGAGTGCAGAGTAGTGAGTGCATAGTAGTGAGTGCAGAGTAGTGAGTGCAGAGTGCAGAGTAGTGAGTGCAGAGTAGTGAGTGCAGAGTAGTGAGTGCGGAGTAGTGAGTGCAGAGTTGTGAGTGCAGAGTTGTGAGTGCAGAGTTGTGAGTGCAGAGTGCAGAGTAGTGAGTGCAGAGTGAAGAGTAGTGAGTGCAGAGTAGTGAGTGCAGAGTGCAGAGTAGTGAGTGCAGAGTAGTGAGTGCAGAGTAGTGAGTGCAGAGTAGTGAGTGCAGAGTAGTGAGGGCAGAGTAGTGAGTGCGCAGAGTAGTGAGTGCAGAGTAGTGAGTGCAGAGTAGTGAGTGCAGAGTGCACAGTAGTGAGTGCAGAGTGCAGTGAGTGCAGAGTGCAGAGTAGTGAGTGCAGAGTGCAGAGTAGTGAGTGCAGAGTGCAGAGTAGTGAGTGCAGAGTGCAGAGTAGTGAGTGCAGAGTAGTGAGTGCAGAGTAGTGAGTGCAGAGTGCAGAGTAGTGAGTGCAGAGTGCAGAGTAGTGAGTGCAGAGTGCAGAGTAGTGAGTGCAGAGTAGTGAGTGCAGAGTAGTGAGTGCAAAGTAGTGAGTGCGTAGAGTAGTGAGTGCGTAGAGTAGTGAGTGCAGAGTAGTGAGTGCAGAGTAGTGAGTGCAGAGTAGTGAGTGCAGAGTAGTGAGTGCAGATTAGTGAGTGTGCAGATTAGTGAGTGTGCAGAGTAGTGAGTGCAGAGTAGTGAGTGCAGAGTAGTGAGTGCAGAGTTGTGAGTGCAGAGTTGTGAGTGCAGAGTTGTGAGTGCAGAGTTGTGAGTGCAGAGTAGTGAGTGCAGAGTACAGAGTAGTGAGTGCAGAGTGCAGAGTAGTGAGTGCAGAGTAGTGAGTTCAGAGTGCAGAGTTGTGAGTGCAGAGTAGTGAGTGCAGAGTAGTGAGTGCAGAGTAGTGAGTGCAGAGTAGTGAGTGCAGAGTAGTGAGTGTGCAGAGTAGTGAATGCGCAGAGTAGTGAGTGCGCAGAGTAGTGAGTGCAGAGTAGTAAGTGCAGAGTTGTGAGTGTAGAGTGCAGAGTTGTGAGTGCAGAGTAGTGAGTGCAGAGTGCAGAGTTGTGAGTGCAGAGTGCAGAGTGCAGAGTGCAGTGTAGTGAGTGCAGAGTATTGAGTGCAGAGTATTGAGTGCAGAGTAGTAAGTGCAGAGTGCAGAGTAGTGAGTGCAAAGTAGTGAGTGCAGAGTGCAGAGTTGTGAGTGCAAAGTAGTGAGTGCAGTGTAGTGAGTGCAGAGTAGTGAGTGCAGAGTATTGAGTACAGAGTAGTGAGTGCAGAGTATTGAGTGCAGAGTATTGAGTGTGTAGAGTAGTGAGTGCAGAGTAGTGAGTGCAGAGTAGTGAGTGCAGAGTAGTGAGTGCAGAGTAGTGAGTGCAGAGTGCAGAGTAGTGAGTGCAGAGTAGTGAGTGCAGAGTAGTGAGTGCAGAGTATTGAGTGCAGAGTATTGAGCGGGTAGAGTAGTGAGTGCAGAGTAGTGAGTGCAGAGTAGTGAGTGCAGAGTTGTGAGTGCAGAGTTGTGAGTGCAGAGTGCAGAGTAGTGAGTGCAGAGTGCAGAGTAGTAAGTGCAGAGTAGTGAGTGCAGAGTGCAGAGTGCAGAGTAGTGAGTGCAGAGTGCAGAGTAGTGGGTGCAGAGTAGTGAATGCAGAGTAGTGAGTGCAGAGTAGTGAGTGCAGAGTGCAGAGTAGTGAGTGCAGAGTGCAGAGTAGTGAGTGCAGAGTAGTGAGTGCAGAGTAGTGAGTGCAGAAGAGTGAGTGCAGAGTAGGGAGTGCAGAGTTGTGAGTGCAGAGTAGTGAGTTCAGAGTGCAGAGTTGTGAGTGCAGAGTAGTGAGTGCATAGTAGTGAGTGCAGAGTAGTGAGTGCAGAGTAGTGAGTACAGAGTAGTGAGTGCAGAGTAGTGAGTGTGCAGAGTAGTGAGTGCGCAGAGTAGTGAGTGTGCAGAGTAGTGAGTGTGCAGAGTAGTGAGTGCAGAGTAGTGAGTGCAGAGTTGTGAGTGCAGAGTGCAGAGTTGTGAGTGCAGAGTAGTGAGCGCAGAGTGCAGAGTTGTGAGTGCAGAGTGCAGAGTGCAGAGTTGTGAGTGCAGTGTAGTGAGTGCAGAGTATTGAGTGCAGAGTATTGAGTGCAGAGTAGTAAGTGCAGAGTGCAGAGTAGTGAGTGCAACTTAGTGAGTGCAGAGTGCAGAGTTGTGAGTGCAAAGTAGTGAGTGCAGTGTAGTGAGTGTAGAGTAGTGAGTGCAGAGTATTGAGTGCAGAGTAGTGAGTGCAGAGTATTGAGTGCAGAGTATTGAGTGTGTAGAGTAGTGAGTGCAGAGTAGTGAGTGCAGAGTAGTGAGTGCAGAGTAGTGAGTGCAGAGTAGTGAGTGCAGAGTGCAGAGTAGTGAGTGCAGAGTGCAGAGTAGTGAGTGCAGAGTAGTGAGTGCAGAGTAGTGAGTGCAGAGTAGGGAGTGCAGAGTTGTGAGTGCAGAGTAGTGAGTTCAGAGTGCAGAGTTGTGAGTGCAGAGTAGTGAGTGCAGAGTAGTGAGTGCAGAGTGCAGAGTAGTGAGTGCAGAGTAGTGAGTGCAGAGTGCAGAGTAGTGAGTGCAGAGTAGTGAGTGCAGAGTAGTGAGTGCAGAGTGCAGAGTAGTGAGTGCAGAGTGCAGAGTAGTGAGTGCAGAGTGCAGATTAGTGAGTGCAGAGTAGTGAGTGCAGAGTGCAGAGTAGTGAGTGCAGAGTAGTGAGTGCAGAGTAGTGAGCGCAGAGTGCAGAGTAGTGAGGGCAGAGTGCAGAGTAGTGAGTGCAGAGTAGTGAGTGCAGAGTAGTGAGTGCAGAGTAGTGAGTGCAGAGTAGTGAGTGCAGAGTGCAGAGTAGTGAGTGCAGAGTAGTGAGTGCAGAGTAGTGAGTGCAGAGTAGTGAGTGCAGAGTTGTGAGTGCAGAGTTGTGAGTGCAGAGTGCAGAGTAGTGAGTGCAGAGTAGTGAGTGCAGAGTAGTGAGTGCAGAGTAGTGAGTGCAGAGTAGTGAGTGCAGAGTAGTGAGTGCAGAGTCGTGAGTGCAGAGTTGTGAGTGCAGAGTGCAGAGTAATGAGTGCATAGTAATGAGTGCAGAGTGCAGAGTAGTGAGTGCAGAGTAGTGAGTGCATAGTAGTGAGTGCAGAGTAGTGAGTGCAGAGTGCAGAGTAGTGAGTGCAGAGTAGTGAGTGCAGAGTAGTAAGTGCAGAGTTGTGAGTGCAGAGTTGTGAGTGCAGAGTTGTGAGTGCAGAGTGCAGAGTAGTGAGTGCAGAGTGAAGAGTAGTGAGTGCAGAGTAGTGAGTGCAGAGTGCAGAGTAGTGAGTGCAGAGTAGTGAGTGCAGAGTAGTGAGTGCAGAGTAGTGAGTGCAGACTAGTGAGGGCAGAGTAGTGAGTGCGCAGAGTAGTGAGTGCAGAGTAGTGAGTGCAGAGTAGTGAGTGCAGAGTGCACAATAGTGAGTGCAGAGTGCAGTGAGTGCAGAGTGCAGAGTAGTGAGTGCAGAGTGCAGAGTAGTGAGTGCAGAGTGCAGAGTAGTGAGTGCAGAGTGCAGAGTAGTGAGTGCAGAGTAGTGAGTGCAGAGTAGTGAGTGCAGAGTAGTGAGTGCAGAGTGCAGAGTAGTTAGTGCAGAGTGTAGAGTAGTGAGTGCAGAGTGCAGAGTAGTGAGTGCAGAGTAGTGAGTGCAGAGTAGTGAGTGCAAAGTAGTGAGTGCGTAGAGTAGTGAGTGCGTAGAGTAGTGAGTGCAGAGTAGTGAGTGCAGAGTAGTGAGTGCAGAGTAGTGAGTGCAGATTAGTGAGTGTGCAGATTAGTGAGTGTGCAGAGTAGTGAGTGCAGAGTAGTGAGTGCAGAGTTGTGAGTGCAGAGTTGTGAGTGCAGAGTTGTGAGTGCAGAGTTGTGAGTGCAGAGTAGTGAGTGCAGAGTACATAGTAGTGAGTGCAGAGTGCAGAGTAGTGAGTGCAGAGTAGTGAGTTCAGAGTGCAGAGTTGTGAGTGCAGAGTAGTGAGTGAAGAGTAGTGAGTGCAGAGTAGTGAGTGCAGAGTAGTGAGTGCAGAGTAGTGAGTGTGCAGAGTAGTGAATGCGCAGAGTAGTGAGTGCGCAGAGTAGTGAGTGCAGAGTAGTGAGTGCAGAGTTGTGAGTGCAGAGTGCAGAGTTGTGAGTGCAGAGTAGTGAGTGCAGAGTGCAGAGTTATGAGTGCAGAGTGCAGAGTGCAGAGTGCAGAGTGCAGTGTAGTGAGTGCAGAGTATTGAGTGCAGAGTATTGAGTGCAGAGTAGTAAGTGCAGAGTGCAGAGTAGTGAGTGCAAAGTAGTGAGTGCAGAGTGCAGAGTTGTGAGTGAAAAGTAGTGAGTGCAGAGTATTGAGTGCAGAGTATTGAGTGTGTAGAGTAGTGAGTGCAGAGTAGTGAGTGCAGAGTAGTGAGTGCAGAGTAGTGAGTGCAGAGTAGTGAGTGCAGAGTGCAGAGTAGTGAGTGCAGAGTAGTGAGTGCAGAGTAGTGAGTGCAGAGTATTGAGTGCAGAGTATTGAGCGTGTAGAGTAGTGAGTGCAGAGTAGTGAGTGCAGAGTAGTGAGTGCAGAGTTGTGAGTGCAGAGTTGTGAGTGCAGAGTGCAGAGTAGTGAGTGCAGAGTGCAGAGTAGTGAGTGCACTAGTGTGTTATTTTTATGTTCTTCCTATATAAACATTATGGGAAAGTTCTTTTTTTTAGAAAAAATCTTGTTTATCTTCATCCAATAATCAGTACCTAAAATTAATACAAATTTAAATAAATATATGGACCTCCTCTGACATTGTTTGACTTCTGAATTATGCAATCTTAGGTTCGAAGCACTGCACCTTACAGACTATTTATATGCTGCTTAGATCCTAAGCTGTAACTATCACATCTAAGGAGCCAGAAGCATTGATTACTTGTGGTTAGTAATATTATTATTTATTTTTTTTAATTATTATTATTTAAATATTGTTTGCTTTATAACCAGAGAATAATGTAGTGCCAGATCTGCGATATGAAAAGAGAGAACATTTGGCTGCAAAACAGAGACTGAAGCAGGTACTCACAGGACTAACTTAGGCTTCATGTAAATTCAGGAGAGTTGGATTCATGCAAGGTATAAATTAGGGTTGTGTAACATTTGCTTTAGTATAATTACGTGAAATTGCAGGAAATGTATGCAAAATTACATGCAGTTCATAAAATGCAAATCTGTCATGTAGCTCTATATATTATCGCTAAATGTGTCTTTGTGTCCATTTTTTATGCTAGGAAGCATTTCACAGTAAAAATATACTACAAAAAGACACAGGTGACATGAAGAACAATCTCTCCTGATCTTGCCATTCATGTTATTTCTGAGTGCTCTTGATAAAATTTTGCTCTAGCAGTGGGTAATTAACAAAGTGGTGTAATGGTGTAATTTGCAGAAATTGTGACTAATAGGCTTAACATAAATTTCCTGAAATTACTTCAATTACATCAGCATTTTTTAAATCCGCCCAGGCATACTTCAAACGAGATACATCCAACACATAATGCGTGTAAGCAGTTGCAGGTCAAGAGCATTGACCGTCATTTCTGGGTACCAAGACTTATTTTTCAATATTAGACTTCAACTCAGTTTAAGAGAGACTTAAAGGCAGAAAGAGGGAGAAGGAAGTGGTAGATAGAGTAAAGAAAGAAACAACAAAGGTGGAAAAAGCAGGAATGCAACATTTTTGAAGAGACAGACATAGTAGGGTGGTGGAGTAAAGAGGCATTAGACGGAATAAAGACTAGGCAGATTTAGAAGCCTGCAACCTCAACATTCGGCCCTGCACACATTTTTAAAAAACATATAAAAACATATAATCACTGGATACAACCAAAACCTTAATTCAATACATTAACATAGTAGTTCCTGCAGAGAACAGGACCACCCGACCTATAAACAACTCTGATTAGATTAAGGACTATAGGATTCCAATTTATTAAACATATCACAAATATAAAACATTCAAGAATAGCATTGGTACTTTTTAGCAAGTACACACAATATATCCAGTAATAATTTAACTATCCATTACCTGTTCCTTAGATTGTTCCCGAAGTACTTGGTTTATTTTTTAAAAAGTCTCTTTGAAAATTATTAAAGTTTTATTCGATTCATAAAAACGAGACATAAAAGCATCACAGAGTTACATCCAATTCAATAAAACATCCAATATCATGTTATTGATCACAAATATCAAAACATATGTCAGTTGAATTGATAAAAAGAAATATCTGTTATATGGGGATACTCTAATCAGCCATGTTTGAAGACTCAGTATGGGTCATATATTTAGTATTATGACTCATGAGTTAGTTCAATACATTTCCCGTGTCACTTAATGAGTCTCTAAGACGGATCACAGTAGAAAGAAACAAATTGACCCTGATGCAGATATTCACATTACTCCAATCGTACAAATACTTGAAAGCCTGGTGATGATGTATGATTCTTTCTTTTAAAAAAAGAGGTTTAAGATAAAACTTCCTAGTAGATAGATGAAACCTACCAAAAAGCGCAACGTCCTGCCGGGTAGATTGAACCGACCGGTTATCACAGGGTGATTTTTGAGTGATGGCTGCCCACCCGCTTTCCTTGGGAATGCGATTTTACTGTGAAAAATGAGGAGGCAGAAATGTGTTAAAAGGTACCTATTATAAGTGCTGTGAGTTAGTGTAAGGTACAGCTTATAACGGTGTCCATCATCTAAAACCAAGTAACCCTTTTCTCTTGGCAGGCCTTAATTACAAACTCCATTAAATCCCTTTTGGAGTAGTCAGCATTATCCTCCGGGAATGCCCGGAGGTCCCTTTCTCCCTGCCCCAGGTCCTGTAAAGACGGTTTTTTAGGTCTCGGCAGCGAGACCTATTGCAGCCAAGTTAGCTCTGAAGGGAGACAGAGCCGTGCATGAGCAGACCAGGGTCTGGGGACGCGCTTTTTGCAGGCCGGCCGACACACACACGCGCAGACACACACAGACACACAGGCACACACACAGACACACAGGCACACACAGGCACCCTCTCTCCCCCCCCAACACTCACACACCCCCCACCACACACACTCACTGACCCCCCAAACTCACCGGGCTCTTCGGGTCAGTCTCGCCAGCAGGCAGACTCGGAGCTCTGCGTTTCTTCGTCGGCGATCCTCAGCCTCTGTGCACGCTCACGGCGACTGCGTCTCGTGCTGCGTCACCGCACTGTTTGGCGCCCGGCGATCCTCAGCTTGTTTATGATAGTGCCTGATAACTTTACTGCACATCGGGGCTAATCTGCTGAAAACAGACTGAACTTGCCGACTGACTTGATTTTTTCAAATATGGAACATTTAGCAAAATACAGTAAACATAGAAAGGAGCTTCTTTGCCTCGTGTCCAAACATATAGGGTTTGAATTTTTCCAGATTTTAAATACGTTTGATCTCGGTTATTTCTCCTCCATCGAAGAAGAGTAATGTATGGTATTAAATTTCAATCCAGTAATATCAAAAAAGGACATTCAGTCACTGACAAGATACCTAAGGAAAACTACACCGCTCTTACTACAGTGTAAAATCTCCATCAACACTATTTAGCACTACATTTACAAAATGTACCACTAAGGGACTTTTTGTGCCACGTTGGAGCTCTCTTCTATATCACTTCGTAAAGATACAGTAAAGTGCTGAGTGCGTATGGACTTGATTCTGAATAGTTAATTACTATGTATGAAGATATTGAGAATTTATGATACAGATAATCTTGCGGACCCACAAGGCTCCATGCACGGTTTTAATGTTGCCGTATTTTGCAAGCTAGTTTTGGAAGTTGGAAGTACAATGATTATTAAATAAGTAAAAAATGATCTCTTATTCCTGATAACAGTATTTTGAGGGGGTAAGAAAATAGAAAACGCATTTTTATGTTTAACTAAGGGTTTTATTTTAGATAACCCATGCTTCAAGTGTAGCTGGATTGTCATGTATACAAAAAATGTGTTTTTACCTTGAAACCCTCTTCGATCAGACAGCACGTACTATGGAGCATCTTTTCGCAGTATATCGATGCTGATGTTATTGATATGGTGGGTGGAGTTATGTTTATCTGTTACTCATCATTGTGTTTATTGGGAATATTTGTCTTATTATGCAGAGTAAAACAGACCCAGACACCAGTTTCACGCTTAAAGGTGTTTTTTTAAGGCACTGTATTAAACATATATAATTAATCAAAATCTCTATCTCATATAAATGTCCTAGCTGCGTTTCTAATCTCCACAACTCTGTCACTATGATACAGATGTTCTTGGGGCAACTCTCTCAATTATTTGTTACCTGCTGTTACACAGAGATAGCCAAAGAAATTCCACTGACTTTCTCTCTAATTCATTGGGTCATAGATGACCCTTTCCTGCAAGTATACATACAGGTCATCTGCTGCTCAAATACACTGTATATGAACTGTAATGGGGTAACCCGGTATCCCTCAGAACCTGGGTGTTTACAGAATATACTACAATCTGTTCTGTCGGGTGAACGAACGCGGCTGCAGCCACTGATCCCTACAGAGGTTGTAACTAAGATAGAATCCAACCGGACGTTGGATTCACCATTTGCGTTTAAGGCCTACAAGTGGACCTCAACACCACCATATCTGGCTGTCCACACCTCTGTCCTGAAGAAGACCCGTGTGACGTTGGTTCATTAACGCACGCTCCTGGGTCGAAACGACGACGCCTCTTAGCAATCCATACCCTACGGTCTCCACCCCTAAAAAGAAAAAGCATTTGCAATGCAATAGGTCTCGCATTTGCAAGAGTTTGAGCAATTGGCATTGTAAATGACAATGCTTTTTAGGTCTCGGCCTAGAGACGCGCAAAGCGCGTTCTCGGCAGAGAACTATTGTAATCATGTCAGCCGCCAAAGCCGACAAAAGGAGACAAGAGCTGGGCACGCGCCCAGCAATCCTAATGGGAGAGGAAGCGACAAGTGCTGGCCACGTGTGGATTCAGTCGCGCGCACGCTCACGGCGCCAGCGTCCCCGCCGCGCGCCGATCACTGCTCTCTTCCTGGCCGGCATCGAGAAGTTTCGCAAGGCAGTGAGGGCACTGAGAGGTAGGTGCTTGTTCAGAATGTTATGTCCTCTAATTGCATGGACTTGAGTGAGTGGTGAGTGCAGAGTGGTGAGTGCAGAGTGGTGAGTGCAGAGTGGTGAGTGCAAAGTGGTGAGTGCAGAGTGGTGAGTGCAGAGTAGTGAGTGCAGAGAAGTGAGTAGGGAGTGCAGAGTAGTGAGTGCTCTCTGAGTGCAGAGTAGTGAGTGCAGAGTAGTGAGTGCAGAGTAGTGAGTAGTGAGTGCAGAGTAGTGAGTGCAGAGTAGTGAGTGCAGAGTAGTGAGGAGTGAGTGCAGAGTAGTGAGTAGTGAGTAGTGAGTAGTGAGTGCAGAGTAGTGAGTAGTGAGTAGTGAGTAGTGAGTGTATATTGGTGAGTGCAGAGTGGTGAGTAGTGAGTAGTGAGTGCAGAGTGGTGAGTAGTGAATAGTGAGTGCAGAGTGGTGAGTGCAGAGTGGTGAGTGCAGAGTGGTGAGTGCAGAGTGCTGAGTAGTGAGTGCCGAGTAGTGAGTGCAGAGTGGTGAGTGCAGAGTGGTGAGTGCAGAGTGGTGAGTGCAGAGTGGTGAGTGCAGAGTAGTGAGTGCAGAGTAGTGAGTGCAGAGTAGTGAGTAGTGAGTGCAGAGTAGTGAGTGCAGAGTGCAGAGTAGTGAGTGCAGAGTAGTGAGTGCAGAGTGCAGAGTAGTGAGTGCAGAGTGCAGAGTAGTGAGTGCAGAGTAGTGAGTGCAGAGTGCAGAGTAGTGAGTGCAGAGTAGTGAGTGCAGAGTGCAGAGTAGTGAGTGCAGAGTAGTGAGTGCAGAGTAGTGAGTGCAGAGTGCAGAGTAGTGAGTGCAGAGTGCAGAGTAGTGAGTGCAGAGTGCAGATTAGTGAGTGCAGAGTAGTGAGTGCAGAGTGCAGAGTAGTGAGTGCAGAGTAGTGAGTGCAGAGTGCAGAGTAGTGAGGGCAGAGTGCAGAGTAGTGAGTGCAGAGTAGTGAGTGCAGAGTAGTGAGTGCAGAGTAGTGAGTGCAGAGTAGTGAGTGCAGAGTGCAGAGTAGTGAGTGCAGAGTAGTGAGTGCAGATTAGTGAGTGCAGAGTAGTGAGTGCAGAGTTGTGAGTGCAGAGTTGTGAGTGCAGAGTGCAGAGTAGTGAGTGCAGAGTGCAGAGTAGTGAGTGCAGAGTAGTGAGTGCAGAGTAGTGAGTGCAGAGTAGTGAGTGCAGAGTCGTGAGTGCAGAGTTGTGAGTGCAGAGTGCAGAGTAATGAGTGCATAGTAATGAGTGCAGAGTGCAGAGTAGTGAGTGCAGAGTAGTGAGTGCATAGTAGTGAGTGCAGAGTAGTGAGTGCAGAGTGCAGAGTAGTGAGTGCAGAGTAGTGAGTGCAGAGTAGTGAGTGCGGAGTAGTGAGTGCAGAGTTGTGAGTGCAGAGTTGTGAGTGCAGAGTTGTGAGTGCAGAGTGCAGAGTAGTGAGTGCAGAGTGAAGAGTAGTGAGTGCAGAGTAGTGAGTGCAGAGTGCAGAGTAGTGAGTGCAGAGTAGTGAGTGCAGAGTAGTGAGTGCAGAGTAGTGAGTGCAGAGTAGTGAGGGCAGAGTAGTGAGTGCGCAGAGTAGTGAGTGCAGAGTAGTGAGTGCAGAGTAGTGAGTGCAGAGTGCACAGTAGTGAGTGCAGAGTGCAGTGAGTGCAGAGTGCAGAGTAGTGAGTGCAGAGTGCAGAGTAGTGAGTGCAGAGTGCAGAGTAGTGAGTGCAGAGTGCAGAGTAGTGAGTGCAGAGTAGTGAGTGCAGAGTAGTGAGTGCAGAGTGCAGAGTAGTGAGTGCAGAGTGCAGAGTAGTGAGTGCAGAGTGCAGAGTAGTGAGTGCAGAGTAGTGAGTGCAGAGTAGTGAGTGCAAAGTAGTGAGTGCGTGGAGTAGTGAGTGCGTAGAGTAGTGAGTGCAGAGTAGTGAGTGCAGAGTAGTGAGTGCAGAGTAGTGAGTGCAGAGTAGTGAGTGCAGATTAGTGAGTGTGCAGATTAGTGAGTGTGCAGAGTAGTGAGTGCAGAGTAGTGAGTGCAGAGTAGTGAGTGCAGAGTTGTGAGTGCAGAGTTGTGAGTGCAGAGTTGTGAGTGCAGAGTTGTGAGTGCAGAGTAGTGAGTGCAGAGTACAGAGTAGTGAGTGCAGAGTGCAGAGTAGTGAGTGCAGAGTAGTGAGTTCAGAGTGCAGAGTTGTGAGTGCAGAGTAGTGAGTGCAGAGTAGTGAGTGCAGAGTAGTGAGTGCAGAGTAGTGAGTGCAGAGTAGTGAGTGTGCAGAGTAGTGAATGCGCAGAGTAGTGAGTGCGCAGAGTAGTGAGTGCAGAGTAGTGAGTGCAGAATTGTGAGTGCAGAGTGCAGAGTTGTGAGTGCAGAGTAGTGAGTGCAGAGTGCAGAGTTGTGAGTGCAGAGTGCAGAGTGCAGAGTGCAGTTTAGTGAGTGCAGAGTATTGAGTGCAGAGTATTGAGTGCAGAGTAGTAAGTGCAGAGTGCAGAGTAGTGAGTGCAAAGTAGTGAGTGCAGAGTGCAGAGTTGTGAGTGCAAAGTAGTGAGTGCAGTGTAGTGAGTGCAGAGTAGTGAGTGCAGAGTATTGAGTACAGAGTAGTGAGTGCAGAGTATTGAGTGCAGAGTATTGAGTGTGTAGAGTAGTGAGTGCAGAGTAGTGAGTGCAGAGTAGTGAGTGCAGAGTAGTGAGTGCAGAGTAGTGAGTGCAGAGTAGTGAGTGCAGAGTGCAGAGTAGTGAGTGCAGAGTAGTGAGTGCAGAGTAGTGAGTGCAGAGTATTGAGTGCAGAGTATTGAGCGGGTAGAGTAGTGAGTGCAGAGTAGTGAGTGCAGAGTAGTGAGTGCAGAGTTGTGAGTGCAGAGTTGTGAGTGCAGAGTGCAGAGTAGTGAGTGCAGAGTGCAGAGTAGTAAGTGCAGAGTAGTGAGTGCAGAGTAGTGAGTGCAGAGTGCAGAGTGCAGAGTAGTGAGTGCAGAGTGCAGAGTAGTGGGTGCAGAGTAGTGAATGCAGAGTAGTGAGTGCAGAGTAGTGAGTGCAGAGTGCAGAGTAGTGAGTGCAGAGTGCAGAGTAGTGAGTGCAGAGTAGTGAGTGCAGAGTAGTGAGTGCAGAGCAGTGAGTGCAGAGTAGGGAGTGCAGAGTTGTGAGTGCAGAGTAGTGAGTTCAGAGTGCAGAGTTGTGAGTGCAGAGTAGTGAGTGCATAGTAGTGAGTGCAGAGTAGTGAGTGCAGAGTAGTGAGTACAGAGTAGTGAGTGCAGAGTAGTGAGTGTGCAGAGTAGTGAGTGCGCAGAGTAGTGAGTGTGCAGAGTAGTGAGTGTGCAGAGTAGTGAGTGCAGAGTAGTGAGTGCAGAGTTGTGAGTGCAGAGTGCAGAGTTGTGAGTGCAGAGTAGTGAGCGCAGAGTGCAGAGTTGTGAGTGCAGAGTTGTGAGTGCAGAGTAGTGAGTGCAGAGTATTGAGTGCAGAGTATTGAGTGCAGAGTAGTGAGTGCAGAGTGCAGAGTAGTGAGTGCAGAGTAGTGAGTGCAGAGTGCAGAGTATTGAGTGCAGAGTAGTGAGTGCAGAGTAGTGAGTGCAGAGTAGTGAGTGCAGAGTAGTGTTGGACAGGCCACATGAAGGGCCGCTCTCCCCCGGCCCAACCAGGCCCGAACCAGCCACGCAAGTACCACACACCACCATGGCACGTCCACCGTCCCCGCAGGGACCCCTACACTCGAACCTGTTGACCCCGTAGGCCGACCCACTACCGGCCTGCGTGCCCATCCTGGGCGCCATCTTGGACACTCCACCACGAGGCCGCCTGGCCCCCGATCGACCTCAACCCTGGGCCTGGCCAGGCCTCAGACATTCCGGCACCAACATCCACCCAGGAGGTGAGCGGGCTACTTGGTCAGTCAATGGGAGCAGGAGGTGTCGATGGCTCTCACCCGCCAAGTGCCGCTCGCCCATCGCCTCCCCGGACGCTGGCTCCACCCCCCTGCTGGGTGTCTGAACCCCCTCATCCCGGACCTCCCGACCTCCAAGTGCGAGGGTCCGGACATCAAAGCACACCAGCCCTATAACTGGGGCAGCTCCAGAGCAGGACGGGAGTTGTATCTTGGAGTCGAGAGACGCAAAGAAGAACTCATCCTTGACGGACTACTGGCGCTGCCGTAGCTCTGTCTTGTGCACCCTCGTCTTGCCTGCTGGCGCTGCCGCGGCTTTGGGAACCACCCTATCCTTCATCATCGTCGGGACCTGCTGGCGTAGCCGCGGACCGTTTGTAACCACCACCTTCATCGGGACCTGCTGGCTCTGCCGCGGACCGTCGTCTGCCTTCATTCATCGTCGGGACCTGCTGGCGTAGCCGCGGACCGTTTGTAACCACCACCTTCATCGGGACCTGCTGGCTCTGCCGCGGACCATCGTCTGCCTTCATCCATCTCGGGACCTGCTGGCTCCGCCGCGGCCCGTTCATCTACACCACCGAGCTCGAGGATTGAGAGCTATTTTCCATCGTTTTGGTAACAAGACTGTCCCGCTACCCTTTTCCCAAACAGAGACCAGAATAGAGGGGACCCCTGAGTCCAGACCTCCTTGTACCATTCTACCGTACTTGAAGAATTGTCTATAAAGTATCGTTGAACTTTATCATTGTGTGGTGTCCGTCTGTGGGGGGGAAGTTACTTGTCTGTACGATTCACTGGAGACGGCTCTCCCCGGAGACCTCTCCCCGTATCCTCGGCCGACCCTCCCGGTCCGTCTAACATTGGTGGCCAGCGACGGGATCCGAATCACCGCATAAACCGTACAGAGAGTAGCTCACCCCACGGCGAATCACGATGTCAACTAAAGAAAGCGGATCAACGGAGAAATTCCAGATGGAGAAATTGGGCGAGTACAGCCATCGTGAACTTAAACAGTTCTGTATCGAATTAGGTATCGCTACCACCGGACTAAATACCAAAGATGACTTTAAGCAGGCCCTGGAATCTTGGGCAGAAACCGGGGCTGCCGGAACCCCCGATCAAGACATCACAGCACAAACCCCCATGGCCCCTGAAGAGCGAAGAACGGGTCTCTCGCCAGGCGAGATCCGGGAACGAGAAAGAACCCGACTACACGAGCTGGAAATGGCCCGGCTCAAAATGGACGTTGAACTAAAGTTGGCCGAACAGAAAATCAACTTAGAGCACCTGCGTCTCCGAGAAGAAAGAGAGGAGAAACAGAGACAAAGGGAGCTCGAGGAAAAGAAACTGGCATATGAACATGAACGGAAATTAGCTGAAATCGACCTACGCAAACAGAATAAAGAAACAGGGGTGCCCGAGCAACCCCACACTCCAGGGGCAACAGAGAAGAAGGTACACATCCCCAAGGATGTCGTTCGAGAATACTTCCGAGAGGACGACATCCAGCAATGGTTTAAGGCCTATGAAATCGCTATGACTGCACACCGGATCGATAGAAGCGATTGGGGGGCCGGTCTGTGGGGGAGATTCCTCAATGAGGGCCGCGACGCCCTGCTGCAACTCCCGGACCAGCAGATGACCTCCTATGACCATATGAAAGCGGCACTCCTCACCCGCTATGGCCTCACACCCGAGATGTACCGTCAGAGGTTCCGAGACTGCACCCGCATCCCAGGTACAACTTGGGTGGACTATGTCAATTACTTTAGCCGAGCCTTCGAGGGCTGGATCAAAGGAAGCAAGGTCACAACCTACGAACAACTGTTCAATCTTATGGTATGGGAGCATCTGTCGAACAATTGCTTCATTGAACTTCGCCAGCACCTCCTCGACAGCAAGTTAACGGATCCCCGGCAGCTCGCAGCCGAAGCTGACCGGTGGGAGATCACCAGAGTGAGTCGAAATGGGTCCTCCGAGCAGAACCGGAACAACAATGGTCAGCACCGTCCCCGAGGAGGTGGAGGCCAAGGACGCGGGAGAAGCAACGCTCCGGTCACCCCCACTATCAGCCCCACCCCCCCGGCCAACCGGGGCAGCACCCCAGCGCGACCGGGACCTCGAGCCAATGTTACCTGCCATCGATGTCAACGAGTCGGACACTATGCAAACGACCCAAACTGCCCCCAGTACCAGAGCCCAAGACCCCGCCAAGTAGCCGCTGCTGCTCTGGGGGAGGAACGGATCTCAGAGGAACAAGAAGAATATGAACAAGAACACCAAGAATGGGAGCCAGCCGCCATGGCTCTCGCCTGCCTAGGGGGGAGAGACATGGTCCCGCGGGTCCCCCTACCCGCTAATACCCAGAAGTACAGCCAATGGGTGGGCATCAATGGACGCCGGGCGGAAGCCCTTCGTGACACTGGGGCCAGTGTAACAGCCGTCCGCTGTCACCTGGTGACCCCCGAACAATACTTACCAAACATTCTCTGCCCTGTACGTTCAGCCGATAACTCAGAAAGTCTGTGTCGGATGGCCTGCGTCCCCTTCGAATGGGGAGGGGTCTCCGGCATGTTGAAGGTGACGGTCCGAGATGATGCCCCCGTAGACTGCCTCCTGGGTAATGACCTGGAAAGCTCTCCATGGGCAGCAGTCGAACGAAAAGAGCACCTGGGGATGCTGGGCGTCCCGGACTGGGCGTGCGTCACCACCCGGTCCATGACCGCCCGTGCCAACACCCGCCCAGAGGAACTCGAATGGCCGGCGCCACCGCCTCCGGTCGCCCCCGCCGAAACCACCAACCGTGACGTCCCCCCCGAACCAGCTCAACCTCCAGACCTCGCTAACCTCGACCCGTGGCCTCAAGAGGGGGGGCCCACGCAAGAACAATTTCGCCAAGAACAAAGGACCTGTCCGTCCCTCGAGGGACTCCGCCAGCAAGCGCTAGCCCAAAGCGCAGGGGATACCTCCGGAACTCACTGGGTCTACTGGGACAATGATCTGCTGTACAGTGAGCAAAGAATCGCGGAGCTGGGGGCCAGCCGAGTCCTAGTGGTACCCCTCCGTTTTAGAGACTTTCTGCTAAACCTGGCCCACGATGTCCCCCTGGCAGGACACTTGGGTCAAGACAAAACCTATAGCCGCCTGGTGACCCACTTCTTCTGGCCCAAAATGAGGGACAATGTACACCAGCATTGCCGATCTTGCCCCACGTGCCAAGCCAGTGGGAAGAGCGGCCGCAAACTGAAAGCCCCCCTGCAACCTTTTCCCGTGGTCACCACCCCGTTCGAGAGGGTCGGAATCGATATCGTAGGGCCCCTGGACCCGCGCACAAAACAAGGCCATCGATTCATCCTGGTGCTAGTGGACCACGCCACCCGCTACCCGGAGGCTGTTCCCCTGCGGACTGTGACAGCCCCGGTAGTCGGCCGGGCTCTGATGGGGATCTTCTCCCGGGTGGGCTTCCCCCGGGAGGTCGTCAGTGACAGAGGCACGAACTTTATTTCGAAATACATGAAATCTCTCTGGCAACAGTGCGGGGTTACCTACCGGTTCACGACCCCCTATCACCCTCAAGGAAACGGACTCGTTGAGCGGTTCAACCGCACGCTCAAAGGGATGATCGGGGGGCTGGAAGAGCCCCTCCGTCGCCAGTGGGATGTACTGTTGCCGTGCCTTCTCTTCGCATATCGAGAGGTTCCCCAGAAGTCCCTGGGCTTCAGCCCATTTGAACTGCTGTATGGACACCCCGTGCGCGGGCCGCTCAGCCTAGTTAAGGAAGGCTGGGAGATGCCCCCTCTAAAGAACCCACCAGATGTGTTCCGCTACCTCCTAACACTCCGCAACCAGACCCGGCGATTCCGAGAACTAGCAAAAGCCAACCTAGAGGCCAGTCAGGAGGACATGAAAAGGTGGTATGACCGGAATGCCTCCTCCATCGAGTTTGAACCTGGGCAACAGGTATGGGTGATGTCCCCCACCGAACCCTGCGCCCTACAAGACAAGTGGACAGGGCCCTTCAAGGTGGTCGAGCGCAAGGGTCCGGCTACCTATCTCATCGACTTGGAATCTTCCCGGAACCCCCTCCGGGTCCTCCACGCTAACAGACTGAAACCGCACTTTGTACGGACAGAACTCAGCCTCCTGATGGCCACAGACAATGGGGCTGAAGAGGACTCCGAGCCCCTCCCGGACCTCCTACGAACGCGGGAGAAAGACGGTTCCGTAGATGGGGTCCGACTCTCAGAGGCCCTCACCCGAGAGCAACACCAGGAGTGCCAAGTTCTCCTATCACAATTCGCCAGCCTGTTCTCCCTCACCCCAGGTGTCACTTCCTGGTGTACGCACGATGTGGACACGGGGGACAGCCCCCCTATCCGCCACCGGGCCTACCGCGTGCCAGATCGGGTACGGGCCTGCATCCAGGAGGAAGTAGCCAAAATGCTCACGCTCGGGTCATCGAGCCCTCAGACAGCCCCTGGGCCAGCCCTGTAGTACTGGTCCCCAAAGCAGCTGCCCCCGGCACCACACCAGAACTCCGGTTCTGCGTCGACTACCGGGGCTTGAATGCGGTCACCAGGACAGACGCACATCCCATCCCCCGGGCAGATGAACTAATCGACCGCATGGGAGCTGCCCGCTACCTCAGTATCTTCGACCTGACGGCGGGCTACTGGCAAATCGGCCTCACACCCCGGGCACAAGAACGTTCTGCCTTTTCCACGCCCGATGGCCATTACCATTTCACAGTCATGCCCTTCGGCATGAAGAATGCCCCAGCAACATTCCAACGGCTCGTCAATCAGGTCCTGGCGGGGCTCGAAGGATTCAGCGCCGCCTACTTAGACGACATCGCTGTATACAGCAACCAGTGGTCCGAGCACCTCCACCACCTCCGAGCAGTACTGCACGCCCTTCAGCAAGCTGGCCTCACGATCAAGGCCAGCAAATGTCAAATTGGGCAAGGGTCTGTAACCTACCTCGGGCACCAGGTGGGAAGCGGCCTGGTGGCCCCTCTGCAGCTAAAAATTGCCGCCATCCAGTCCTGGCAGCCCCCCACTACCCCGACCGAGGTACGAGCCTTCCTGGGCCTCACGGGCTATTACCGAAGGTTCGTGAAAGACTATGGTACTATCGTGAGGCCCCTCACAGAGCTCACGTCAAAAAATCAGCCCCAGAAAGTCAACTGGACCCCAGAGTGTCAAGCTGCATTTGAACAATTGAAAGCCGCCATGTGCTCCGCCCCTGTGCTCCAGGCCCCCGACTACAGCCGGGAGTTCATCGTCCAGACGGATGCCTCCGACCATGGCATTGGGGCAGTCCTGTCCCAAGTGAACACCGAAGGCCATGACCAGCCGGTGGCCTTCATCAGCCGGCGACTCCTACCACGGGAACAACGCTGGAGCACCATAGAGAGGGAGGCCTTCGCGGTGGTATGGGCCCTCAAGAAGCTCCGGCCCTACCTTTTTGGCACACCCTTTCGGGTACAGACCGACCACCGACCCCTGCAGTGGCTGATGCAGATGCGGGGGGAAAACCCGAAGTTACTACGCTGGTCCATCTCCCTACAAGGGATGGACTTCACAGTTGAACATCGGCCTGGGCCCGATCACGCCAACGCAGATGGCCTGTCCCGGTTCTTCCGCCTCGACGCGAAGAGTCCCCAAGAGAACGGGTAACTCTCCCCGCCTTCAGCTGGGGGGGACGCATGTTGGACAGGCCACATGAAGGGCCGCTCTCCCCCGGCCCAACCAGGCCCGAACCAGCCACGCAAGTACCACACACCACCATGGCACGTCCACCGTCCCCGCAGGGACCCCTACACTCGAACCTGTTGACCCCGTAGGCCGACCCACTACCGGCCTGCGCGCCCATCCTGGGCGCCATCTTGGACACTCCACCACGAGGCCGCCTGGCCCCCGATCGACCTCAACCCTGGGCCTGGCCAGGCCTCAGACATTCCGGCACCAACATCCACCCAGGAGGTGAGCGGGCTACTTGGTCAGTCAATGGGAGCAGGAGGTGTCGATGGCTCTCACCCGCCAAGTGCCGCTCGCCCATCGCCTCCCCGGACGCTGGCTCCACCCCCCTGCTGGGTGTCTGAACCCCCTCATCCCGGACCTCCCGACCTCCAAGTGCGAGGGTCCGGACATCAAAGCACACCAGCCCTATAACTGGGGCAGCTCCAGAGCAGGACGGGAGTTGTATCTTGGAGTCGAGAGACGCAAAGAAGAACTCATCCTTGACGGACTACTGGCGCTGCCGTAGCTCTGTCTTGTGCACCCTCGTCTTGCCTGCTGGCGCTGCCGCGGCTTTGGGAACCACCCTATCCTTCATCATCGTCGGGACCTGCTGGCGTAGCCGCGGACCGTTTGTAACCACCACCTTCATCGGGACCTGCTGGCTCTGCCGCGGACCGTCGTCTGCCTTCATTCATCGTCGGGACCTGCTGGCGTAGCCGCGGACCGTTTGTAACCACCACCTTCATCGGGACCTGCTGGCTCTGCCGCGGACCATCGTCTGCCTTCATCCATCTCGGGACCTGCTGGCTCCGCCGCGGCCCGTTCATCTACACCACCGAGCTCGAGGATTGAGAGCTATTTTCCATCGTTTTGGTAACAAGACTGTCCCGCTACCCTTTTCCCAAACAGAGACCAGAATAGAGGGGACCCCTGAGTCCAGACCTCCTTGTACCATTCTACCGTACTTGAAGAATTGTCTATAAAGTATCGTTGAACTTTATCATTGTGTGGTGTCCGTCTGTGGGGGGGAAGTTACTTGTCTGTACGATTCACTGGAGACGGCTCTCCCCGGAGACCTCTCCCCGTATCCTCGGCCGACCCTCCCGGTCCGTCTAACAAGTAGTGAGTGCAGAGTGCAGAGTAGTGAGTGCAGAGTGCAGAGTAGTGAGTGCAAAGTAGTGAGTGCAGAGTGCAGAGTTGTGAGTGCAGAGTAGTGAGTGCAGAGTAGTGAGTGCAGAGTAGTGAGTGCAGAGTATTGAGTGCAGAGTATTGAGCGTGTAGAGTAGTGAGTGCAGAGTAGTGAGTGCAAAGTAGTGAGTGCGTGGAGTAGTGAGTGCGTAGAGTAGTGAGTGCAGAGTAGTGAGTGCAGAGTAGTGAGTGCAGAGTAGTGAGTGCAGAGTAGTGAGTGCAGATTAGTGAGTGTGCAGATTAGTGAGTGTGCAGAGTAGTGAGTGCAGAGTAGTGAGTGCAGAGTAGTGAGTGCAGAGTTGTGAGTGCAGAGTTGTGAGTGCAGAGTTGTGAGTGCAGAGTTGTGAGTGCAGAGTAGTGAGTGCAGAGTACAGAGTAGTGAGTGCAGAGTGCAGAGTAGTGAGTGCAGAGTAGTGAGTTCAGAGTGCAGAGTTGTGAGTGCAGAGTAGTGAGTGCAGAGTAGTGAGTGCAGAGTAGTGAGTGCAGAGTAGTGAGTGCAGAGTAGTGAGTGTGCAGAGTAGTGAATGCGCAGAGTAGTGAGTGCGCAGAGTAGTGAGTGCAGAGTAGTGAGTGCAGAATTGTGAGTGCAGAGTGCAGAGTTGTGAGTGCAGAGTAGTGAGTGCAGAGTGCAGAGTTGTGAGTGCAGAGTGCAGAGTGCAGAGTGCAGTTTAGTGAGTGCAGAGTATTGAGTGCAGAGTATTGAGTGCAGAGTAGTAAGTGCAGAGTGCAGAGTAGTGAGTGCAAAGTAGTGAGTGCAGAGTGCAGAGTTGTGAGTGCAAAGTAGTGAGTGCAGTGTAGTGAGTGCAGAGTAGTGAGTGCAGAGTATTGAGTACAGAGTAGTGAGTGCAGAGTATTGAGTGCAGAGTATTGAGTGTGTAGAGTAGTGAGTGCAGAGTAGTGAGTGCAGAGTAGTGAGTGCAGAGTAGTGAGTGCAGAGTAGTGAGTGCAGAGTAGTGAGTGCAGAGTGCAGAGTAGTGAGTGCAGAGTAGTGAGTGCAGAGTAGTGAGTGCAGAGTATTGAGTGCAGAGTATTGAGCGGGTAGAGTAGTGAGTGCAGAGTAGTGAGTGCAGAGTAGTGAGTGCAGAGTTGTGAGTGCAGAGTTGTGAGTGCAGAGTGCAGAGTAGTGAGTGCAGAGTGCAGAGTAGTAAGTGCAGAGTAGTGAGTGCAGAGTAGTGAGTGCAGAGTGCAGAGTGCAGAGTAGTGAGTGCAGAGTGCAGAGTAGTGGGTGCAGAGTAGTGAATGCAGAGTAGTGAGTGCAGAGTAGTGAGTGCAGAGTGCAGAGTAGTGAGTGCAGAGTGCAGAGTAGTGAGTGCAGAGTAGTGAGTGCAGAGTAGTGAGTGCAGAGCAGTGAGTGCAGAGTAGGGAGTGCAGAGTTGTGAGTGCAGAGTAGTGAGTTCAGAGTGCAGAGTTGTGAGTGCAGAGTAGTGAGTGCATAGTAGTGAGTGCAGAGTAGTGAGTGCAGAGTAGTGAGTACAGAGTAGTGAGTGCAGAGTAGTGAGTGTGCAGAGTAGTGAGTGCGCAGAGTAGTGAGTGTGCAGAGTAGTGAGTGTGCAGAGTAGTGAGTGCAGAGTAGTGAGTGCAGAGTTGTGAGTGCAGAGTGCAGAGTTGTGAGTGCAGAGTAGTGAGCGCAGAGTGCAGAGTTGTGAGTGCAGAGTTGTGAGTGCAGAGTAGTGAGTGCAGAGTATTGAGTGCAGAGTATTGAGTGCAGAGTAGTGAGTGCAGAGTGCAGAGTAGTGAGTGCAGAGTAGTGAGTGCAGAGTGCAGAGTATTGAGTGCAGAGTAGTGAGTGCAGAGTAGTGAGTGCAGAGTAGTGAGTGCAGAGTAGTGTTGGACAGGCCACATGAAGGGCCGCTCTCCCCCGGCCCAACCAGGCCCGAACCAGCCACGCAAGTACCACACACCACCATGGCACGTCCACCGTCCCCGCAGGGACCCCTACACTCGAACCTGTTGACCCCGTAGGCCGACCCACTACCGGCCTGCGTGCCCATCCTGGGCGCCATCTTGGACACTCCACCACGAGGCCGCCTGGCCCCCGATCGACCTCAACCCTGGGCCTGGCCAGGCCTCAGACATTCCGGCACCAACATCCACCCAGGAGGTGAGCGGGCTACTTGGTCAGTCAATGGGAGCAGGAGGTGTCGATGGCTCTCACCCGCCAAGTGCCGCTCGCCCATCGCCTCCCCGGACGCTGGCTCCACCCCCCTGCTGGGTGTCTGAACCCCCTCATCCCGGACCTCCCGACCTCCAAGTGCGAGGGTCCGGACATCAAAGCACACCAGCCCTATAACTGGGGCAGCTCCAGAGCAGGACGGGAGTTGTATCTTGGAGTCGAGAGACGCAAAGAAGAACTCATCCTTGACGGACTACTGGCGCTGCCGTAGCTCTGTCTTGTGCACCCTCGTCTTGCCTGCTGGCGCTGCCGCGGCTTTGGGAACCACCCTATCCTTCATCATCGTCGGGACCTGCTGGCGTAGCCGCGGACCGTTTGTAACCACCACCTTCATCGGGACCTGCTGGCTCTGCCGCGGACCGTCGTCTGCCTTCATTCATCGTCGGGACCTGCTGGCGTAGCCGCGGACCGTTTGTAACCACCACCTTCATCGGGACCTGCTGGCTCTGCCGCGGACCATCGTCTGCCTTCATCCATCTCGGGACCTGCTGGCTCCGCCGCGGCCCGTTCATCTACACCACCGAGCTCGAGGATTGAGAGCTATTTTCCATCGTTTTGGTAACAAGACTGTCCCGCTACCCTTTTCCCAAACAGAGACCAGAATAGAGGGGACCCCTGAGTCCAGACCTCCTTGTACCATTCTACCGTACTTGAAGAATTGTCTATAAAGTATCGTTGAACTTTATCATTGTGTGGTGTCCGTCTGTGGGGGGGAAGTTACTTGTCTGTACGATTCACTGGAGACGGCTCTCCCCGGAGACCTCTCCCCGTATCCTCGGCCGACCCTCCCGGTCCGTCTAACATTGGTGGCCAGCGACGGGATCCGAATCACCGCATAAACCGTACAGAGAGTAGCTCACCCCACGGCGAATCACGATGTCAACTAAAGAAAGCGGATCAACGGAGAAATTCCAGATGGAGAAATTGGGCGAGTACAGCCATCGTGAACTTAAACAGTTCTGTATCGAATTAGGTATCGCTACCACCGGACTAAATACCAAAGATGACTTTAAGCAGGCCCTGGAATCTTGGGCAGAAACCGGGGCTGCCGGAACCCCCGATCAAGACATCACAGCACAAACCCCCATGGCCCCTGAAGAGCGAAGAACGGGTCTCTCGCCAGGCGAGATCCGGGAACGAGAAAGAACCCGACTACACGAGCTGGAAATGGCCCGGCTCAAAATGGACGTTGAACTAAAGTTGGCCGAACAGAAAATCAACTTAGAGCACCTGCGTCTCCGAGAAGAAAGAGAGGAGAAACAGAGACAAAGGGAGCTCGAGGAAAAGAAACTGGCATATGAACATGAACGGAAATTAGCTGAAATCGACCTACGCAAACAGAATAAAGAAACAGGGGTGCCCGAGCAACCCCACACTCCAGGGGCAACAGAGAAGAAGGTACACATCCCCAAGGATGTCGTTCGAGAATACTTCCGAGAGGACGACATCCAGCAATGGTTTAAGGCCTATGAAATCGCTATGACTGCACACCGGATCGATAGAAGCGATTGGGGGGCCGGTCTGTGGGGGAGATTCCTCAATGAGGGCCGCGACGCCCTGCTGCAACTCCCGGACCAGCAGATGACCTCCTATGACCATATGAAAGCGGCACTCCTCACCCGCTATGGCCTCACACCCGAGATGTACCGTCAGAGGTTCCGAGACTGCACCCGCATCCCAGGTACAACTTGGGTGGACTATGTCAATTACTTTAGCCGAGCCTTCGAGGGCTGGATCAAAGGAAGCAAGGTCACAACCTACGAACAACTGTTCAATCTTATGGTATGGGAGCATCTGTCGAACAATTGCTTCATTGAACTTCGCCAGCACCTCCTCGACAGCAAGTTAACGGATCCCCGGCAGCTCGCAGCCGAAGCTGACCGGTGGGAGATCACCAGAGTGAGTCGAAATGGGTCCTCCGAGCAGAACCGGAACAACAATGGTCAGCACCGTCCCCGAGGAGGTGGAGGCCAAGGACGCGGGAGAAGCAACGCTCCGGTCACCCCCACTATCAGCCCCACCCCCCCGGCCAACCGGGGCAGCACCCCAGCGCGACCGGGACCTCGAGCCAATGTTACCTGCCATCGATGTCAACGAGTCGGACACTATGCAAACGACCCAAACTGCCCCCAGTACCAGAGCCCAAGACCCCGCCAAGTAGCCGCTGCTGCTCTGGGGGAGGAACGGATCTCAGAGGAACAAGAAGAATATGAACAAGAACACCAAGAATGGGAGCCAGCCGCCATGGCTCTCGCCTGCCTAGGGGGGAGAGACATGGTCCCGCGGGTCCCCCTACCCGCTAATACCCAGAAGTACAGCCAATGGGTGGGCATCAATGGACGCCGGGCGGAAGCCCTTCGTGACACTGGGGCCAGTGTAACAGCCGTCCGCTGTCACCTGGTGACCCCCGAACAATACTTACCAAACATTCTCTGCCCTGTACGTTCAGCCGATAACTCAGAAAGTCTGTGTCGGATGGCCTGCGTCCCCTTCGAATGGGGAGGGGTCTCCGGCATGTTGAAGGTGACGGTCCGAGATGATGCCCCCGTAGACTGCCTCCTGGGTAATGACCTGGAAAGCTCTCCATGGGCAGCAGTCGAACGAAAAGAGCACCTGGGGATGCTGGGCGTCCCGGACTGGGCGTGCGTCACCACCCGGTCCATGACCGCCCGTGCCAACACCCGCCCAGAGGAACTCGAATGGCCGGCGCCACCGCCTCCGGTCGCCCCCGCCGAAACCACCAACCGTGACGTCCCCCCCGAACCAGCTCAACCTCCAGACCTCGCTAACCTCGACCCGTGGCCTCAAGAGGGGGGGCCCACGCAAGAACAATTTCGCCAAGAACAAAGGACCTGTCCGTCCCTCGAGGGACTCCGCCAGCAAGCGCTAGCCCAAAGCGCAGGGGATACCTCCGGAACTCACTGGGTCTACTGGGACAATGATCTGCTGTACAGTGAGCAAAGAATCGCGGAGCTGGGGGCCAGCCGAGTCCTAGTGGTACCCCTCCGTTTTAGAGACTTTCTGCTAAACCTGGCCCACGATGTCCCCCTGGCAGGACACTTGGGTCAAGACAAAACCTATAGCCGCCTGGTGACCCACTTCTTCTGGCCCAAAATGAGGGACAATGTACACCAGCATTGCCGATCTTGCCCCACGTGCCAAGCCAGTGGGAAGAGCGGCCGCAAACTGAAAGCCCCCCTGCAACCTTTTCCCGTGGTCACCACCCCGTTCGAGAGGGTCGGAATCGATATCGTAGGGCCCCTGGACCCGCGCACAAAACAAGGCCATCGATTCATCCTGGTGCTAGTGGACCACGCCACCCGCTACCCGGAGGCTGTTCCCCTGCGGACTGTGACAGCCCCGGTAGTCGGCCGGGCTCTGATGGGGATCTTCTCCCGGGTGGGCTTCCCCCGGGAGGTCGTCAGTGACAGAGGCACGAACTTTATTTCGAAATACATGAAATCTCTCTGGCAACAGTGCGGGGTTACCTACCGGTTCACGACCCCCTATCACCCTCAAGGAAACGGACTCGTTGAGCGGTTCAACCGCACGCTCAAAGGGATGATCGGGGGGCTGGAAGAGCCCCTCCGTCGCCAGTGGGATGTACTGTTGCCGTGCCTTCTCTTCGCATATCGAGAGGTTCCCCAGAAGTCCCTGGGCTTCAGCCCATTTGAACTGCTGTATGGACACCCCGTGCGCGGGCCGCTCAGCCTAGTTAAGGAAGGCTGGGAGATGCCCCCTCTAAAGAACCCACCAGATGTGTTCCGCTACCTCCTAACACTCCGCAACCAGACCCGGCGATTCCGAGAACTAGCAAAAGCCAACCTAGAGGCCAGTCAGGAGGACATGAAAAGGTGGTATGACCGGAATGCCTCCTCCATCGAGTTTGAACCTGGGCAACAGGTATGGGTGATGTCCCCCACCGAACCCTGCGCCCTACAAGACAAGTGGACAGGGCCCTTCAAGGTGGTCGAGCGCAAGGGTCCGGCTACCTATCTCATCGACTTGGAATCTTCCCGGAACCCCCTCCGGGTCCTCCACGCTAACAGACTGAAACCGCACTTTGTACGGACAGAACTCAGCCTCCTGATGGCCACAGACAATGGGGCTGAAGAGGACTCCGAGCCCCTCCCGGACCTCCTACGAACGCGGGAGAAAGACGGTTCCGTAGATGGGGTCCGACTCTCAGAGGCCCTCACCCGAGAGCAACACCAGGAGTGCCAAGTTCTCCTATCACAATTCGCCAGCCTGTTCTCCCTCACCCCAGGTGTCACTTCCTGGTGTACGCACGATGTGGACACGGGGGACAGCCCCCCTATCCGCCACCGGGCCTACCGCGTGCCAGATCGGGTACGGGCCTGCATCCAGGAGGAAGTAGCCAAAATGCTCACGCTCGGGTCATCGAGCCCTCAGACAGCCCCTGGGCCAGCCCTGTAGTACTGGTCCCCAAAGCAGCTGCCCCCGGCACCACACCAGAACTCCGGTTCTGCGTCGACTACCGGGGCTTGAATGCGGTCACCAGGACAGACGCACATCCCATCCCCCGGGCAGATGAACTAATCGACCGCATGGGAGCTGCCCGCTACCTCAGTATCTTTGACCTGACGGCGGGCTACTGGCAAATCGGCCTCACACCCCGGGCACAAGAACGTTCTGCCTTTTCCACGCCCGATGGCCATTACCATTTCACAGTCATGCCCTTCGGCATGAAGAATGCCCCAGCAACATTCCAACGGCTCGTCAATCAGGTCCTGGCGGGGCTCGAAGGATTCAGCGCCGCCTACTTAGACGACATCGCTGTATACAGCAACCAGTGGTCCGAGCACCTCCACCACCTCCGAGCAGTACTGCACGCCCTTCAGCAAGCTGGCCTCACGATCAAGGCCAGCAAATGTCAAATTGGGCAAGGGTCTGTAACCTACCTCGGGCACCAGGTGGGAAGCGGCCTGGTGGCCCCTCTGCAGCTAAAAATTGCCGCCATCCAGTCCTGGCAGCCCCCCACTACCCCGACCGAGGTACGAGCCTTCCTGGGCCTCACGGGCTATTACCGAAGGTTCGTGAAAGACTATGGTACTATCGTGAGGCCCCTCACAGAGCTCACGTCAAAAAATCAGCCCCAGAAAGTCAACTGGACCCCAGAGTGTCAAGCTGCATTTGAACAATTGAAAGCCGCCATGTGCTCCGCCCCTGTGCTCCAGGCCCCCGACTACAGCCGGGAGTTCATCGTCCAGACGGATGCCTCCGACCATGGCATTGGGGCAGTCCTGTCCCAAGTGAACACCGAAGGCCATGACCAGCCGGTGGCCTTCATCAGCCGGCGACTCCTACCACGGGAACAACGCTGGAGCACCATAGAGAGGGAGGCCTTCGCGGTGGTATGGGCCCTCAAGAAGCTCCGGCCCTACCTTTTTGGCACACCCTTTCGGGTACAGACCGACCACCGACCCCTGCAGTGGCTGATGCAGATGCGGGGGGAAAACCCGAAGTTACTACGCTGGTCCATCTCCCTACAAGGGATGGACTTCACAGTTGAACATCGGCCTGGGCCCGATCACGCCAACGCAGATGGCCTGTCCCGGTTCTTCCGCCTCGACGCGAAGAGTCCCCAAGAGAACGGGTAACTCTCCCCGCCTTCAGCTGGGGGGGACGCATGTTGGACAGGCCACATGAAGGGCCGCTCTCCCCCGGCCCAACCAGGCCCGAACCAGCCACGCAAGTACCACACACCACCATGGCACGTCCACCGTCCCCGCAGGGACCCCTACACTCGAACCTGTTGACCCCGTAGGCCGACCCACTACCGGCCTGCGCGCCCATCCTGGGCGCCATCTTGGACACTCCACCACGAGGCCGCCTGGCCCCCGATCGACCTCAACCCTGGGCCTGGCCAGGCCTCAGACATTCCGGCACCAACATCCACCCAGGAGGTGAGCGGGCTACTTGGTCAGTCAATGGGAGCAGGAGGTGTCGATGGCTCTCACCCGCCAAGTGCCGCTCGCCCATCGCCTCCCCGGACGCTGGCTCCACCCCCCTGCTGGGTGTCTGAACCCCCTCATCCCGGACCTCCCGACCTCCAAGTGCGAGGGTCCGGACATCAAAGCACACCAGCCCTATAACTGGGGCAGCTCCAGAGCAGGACGGGAGTTGTATCTTGGAGTCGAGAGACGCAAAGAAGAACTCATCCTTGACGGACTACTGGCGCTGCCGTAGCTCTGTCTTGTGCACCCTCGTCTTGCCTGCTGGCGCTGCCGCGGCTTTGGGAACCACCCTATCCTTCATCATCGTCGGGACCTGCTGGCGTAGCCGCGGACCGTTTGTAACCACCACCTTCATCGGGACCTGCTGGCTCTGCCGCGGACCGTCGTCTGCCTTCATTCATCGTCGGGACCTGCTGGCGTAGCCGCGGACCGTTTGTAACCACCACCTTCATCGGGACCTGCTGGCTCTGCCGCGGACCATCGTCTGCCTTCATCCATCTCGGGACCTGCTGGCTCCGCCGCGGCCCGTTCATCTACACCACCGAGCTCGAGGATTGAGAGCTATTTTCCATCGTTTTGGTAACAAGACTGTCCCGCTACCCTTTTCCCAAACAGAGACCAGAATAGAGGGGACCCCTGAGTCCAGACCTCCTTGTACCATTCTACCGTACTTGAAGAATTGTCTATAAAGTATCGTTGAACTTTATCATTGTGTGGTGTCCGTCTGTGGGGGGGAAGTTACTTGTCTGTACGATTCACTGGAGACGGCTCTCCCCGGAGACCTCTCCCCGTATCCTCGGCCGACCCTCCCGGTCCGTCTAACAAGTAGTGAGTGCAGAGTGCAGAGTAGTGAGTGCAGAGTGCAGAGTAGTGAGTGCAAAGTAGTGAGTGCAGAGTGCAGAGTTGTGAGTGCAGAGTAGTGAGTGCAGAGTAGTGAGTGCAGAGTAGTGAGTGCAGAGTATTGAGTGCAGAGTATTGAGCGTGTAGAGTAGTGAGTGCAGAGTAGTGAGTGCAGAGTAGTGAGTGCAGAGTACTGAGTGCAGAGTTGTGAGTGCAGAGTTGTGAGTGCAGAGTGCAGAGTAGTGAGTGCAGAGTGCAGAGTAGTGAGTGCAGAGTAGTGAGTGCAGAGTAGTGAGTGCAGAGTGCAGAGTAATGAGTGCAGAGTAATGAGTGCAGAGTGCAGAGTAGTGAGTGCAGAGTAGTGAGTGCATAGTAGTGAGTGCAGAGTAGTGAGTGCAGAGTGCAGAGTAGTGAGTGCAGAGTAGTGAGTGCAGAGTAGTGAGTGCAGAGTAGTGAGTGCAGAGTTGTGAGTGCAGAGTTGTGAGTGCAGAGTTGTGAGTGCAGAGTGCAGAGTAGTGAGTGCAGAGTGAAGAGTAGTGAGTGCAGAGTAGTGAGTGCAGAGTGCAGAGTAGTGAGTGCAGAGTAGTGAGTGCAGAGTAGTGAGTGCAGAGTAGTGAGTGCAGAGTAGTGAGGGCAGAGTAGTGAGTGCGCAGAGTAGTGAGTGCAGAGTAGTGAGTGCAGAGTAGTGAGTGCAGAGTGCACAGTAGTGAGTGCAGAGTGCAGTGAGTGCAGAGTGCAGAGTAGTGAGTGCAGAGTGCAGAGTAGTGAGTGCAGAGTGCAGAGTAGTGAGTGCAGAGTGCAGAGTAGTGAGTGCAGAGTAGTGAGTGCAGAGTAGTGAGTGCAGAGTAGTGAGTGCAGAGTGCAGAGTAGTGAGTGCAGAGTGCAGAGTAGTGAGTGCAGAGTAGTGAGTGCAGAGTAGTGAGTGCAGAGTAGTGAGTGCAGAGTAGTGAGTGTGTAGAGTAGTGAGTGCGTAGAGTAGTGAGTGCAGAGTAGTGAGTGTGCAGATTAGTGAGTGTGCAGAGTAGTGAGTGCAGAGTAGTGAGTGCAGAGTAGTGAGTGCAGAGTTGTGAGTGCAGAGTAGTGAGTGCAGAGTGCAGAGTAGTGAGGGCAGAGTGCAGAGTAGTGAGTGCAGAGTAGTGAGTGCAGAGTGCAGAGTAGTGAGTGCAGAGTAGTGAGTGCAGAGTAGTGAGTGCAGAGTAGTGAGTGCAGAGTTGTGAGTGCAGAGTTGTGAGTGCAGAGTGCAGAGTAGTGAGTGCAGAGTGCAGAGTAGTGAGTGCAGAGTAGTGAGTGCAGAGTAGTGAGTGCAGAGTAGTGAGTGCAGAGTAGTGAGTGCAGAGTCGTGAGTGCAGAGTTGTGAGTGCAGAGTGCAGAGTAATGAGTGCATAGTAATGAGTGCAGAGTGCAGAGTAGTGAGTGCAGAGTAGTGAGTGCATAGTAGTGAGTGCAGAGTAGTGAGTGCTTCTGGCTCCTTAGATGTGATAGTTACAGCTTAGGATCTAAGCAGCATATAAATAGTCTGTAAGGTGCAGTGCTTCGAACCTAAGATTGCATAATTCAGAAGTCAAACAATGTCAGAGGAGGTCCATATATTTATTTAAATTTGTATTAATTTTAGGTACTGATTATTGGATGAAGATAAACAAGATTTTTTCTAAAAAAAAGAACTTTCCCATAATGTTTATATAGGAAGAACATAAAAATAACACACTAGTGCACTCACTACTCTGCACTCTGCACTCACTACTCTGCACTCTGCACTCACAACTCTGCACTCACAACTCTGCACTCACTACTCTGCACTCACTACTCTGCACTCACTACTCTACACGCTCAATACTCTGCACTCAATACTCTGCACTCACTACTCTGCACTCACTACTCTGCACTCACTACTCTGCACTCTGCACTCACTACTCTGCACTCACTACTCTGCACTCACTACTCTGCACTCACTACTCTGCACTCACTACTCTACACACTCAATACTCTGCACTCAATACTCTGCACTCACTACTCTGTACTCAATACTCTGCACTCACTACTCTGCACTCACTACACTGCACTCACTACTTTTCACTCACAACTCTGCACTCTGCACTCACTACTTTGCACTCACTACTCTGCACTCTGCACTTACTACTCTGCACTCAATACTCTGCACTCAATACTCTGCACTCACTACACTGCACTCTGCACTCTGCACTCATAACTCTGCACTCTGCACTCACTACTCTGCACTCACAACTCTGCACTCTGCACTCACAACTCTGCACTCACTACTCTGCACTCACTACTCTGCGCACTCACTACTCTGCGCATTCACTACTCTGCACACTCACTACTCTGCACTCACTACTCTGCACTCACTACTCTGCACTCACTACTCTGCACTCACTACTCTGCACTCACAACTCTGCACTCTGAACTCACTACTCTGCACTCACTACTCTGCACTCTGCACTCACTACTATGTACTCTGCACTCACTACTCTGCACTCACAACTCTGCACTCACAACTCTGCACTCACAACTCTGCACTCACAACTCTGCACTCACTACTCTGCACTCACTACTCTGCACACTCACTAATCTGCACACTCACTAATCTGCACTCACTACTCTGCACTCACTACTCTGCACTCACTACTCTGCACTCACTACTCTACGCACTCACTACTCTACGCACTCACTACTTTGCACTCACTACTCTGCACTCACTACTCTGCACTCACTACTCTGCACTCACTACTCTGCACTCACTACTCTGCACTCACTACTCTGCACTCTGCACTCACTACTCTGCACTCTGCACTCACTACTCACTACTCTGCACTCACTACTCTGCATTCACTACTCTGCACCCACTACTCTGCACTCTGCACTCACTACTCTGCACTCTGCACTCTGCACTCACTACTCTGCACTCACTACTCTGCACTCTGCACTCACTACTCTGCACTCTGCACTCACAACTCTGCACTCACAACTCTGCACTCACTACTCTGCACTCAATACTCTGCACTCACTACTCTACACGCTCAATACTCTGCACTCAATACTCTGCACTCACTACTCTGCACTCACTACTCTGCACTCACTACTCTGCACTCACAACTCTGCACTCTGCACTCACTACTTTGCACTCACTACTCTGCACTCTGCACTCACTACTCAGCACTCTGCACTCACTACTCTGCACTCACTACTCTGCACTCACTACTCTGCACTCACTACTCTGCACTCACTACTCTACACACTCAATACTCTGCACTCAATACTCTGCACTCACTACTCTGCACTCAATACTCTGCACTCACTACTCTACACTCACTACACTGCACTCACTACTTTGCACTCACAACTCTGCACTCTGCACTCACTACTTTGCACTCACTACTCTGCACTCTGCACTTACTACTCTGCACTCAATACTCTGCACTCAATACTCTGCACTCACTACACTGCACTCACAACTCTGCACTCTGCACTCACAACTCTGCACTCTGCACTCACTACTCTGCACTCACAACTCTGCACTCTGCACTCACAACTCTGCACTCACTACTGAGTGCAGAGTATTGAGTACAGAGTAGTGAGTGCAGAGTATTGAGTGCAGAGTATTGAGTGTGTAGAGTAGTGAGTGCAGAGTAGTGAGTGCAGAGTAGTGAGTGCAGAGTAGTGAGTGCAGAGTAGTGAGTGCAGAGTGCAGAGTAGTGAGTGCAGAGTAGTGAGTGCAGAGTAGTGAGTGCAGAGTATTGAGTGCAGAGTATTGAGCGTGTAGAGTAGTGAGTGCAGAGTAGTGAGTGCAGAGTAGTGAGTGCAGAGTTGTGAGTGCAGAGTTGTGAGTGCAGAGTGCAGAGTAGTGAGTGCAGAGTGCAGAGTAGTGAGTGCAGAGTAGTGAGTGCAGAGTAGTGAGTGCAGAGTGCAGAGTGCAGAGTAGTGAGTGCAGAGTGCAGAGTAGTGGGTGCAGAGTAGTGAATGCAGAGTAGTGAGTGCAGAGTAGTGAGTGCAGAGTGCAGAGTAGTGAGTGCAGAGTGCAGAGTAGTGAGTGCAGAGTAGTGAGTGCAGAGTAGTGAGTGCAGAGCAGTGAGTGCAGAGTAGGGAGTGCAGAGTTGGGAGTGCAGAGTAGTGAGTTCAGAGTGCAGAGTTGTGAGTGCAGAGTAGTGAGTGCATAGTAGTGAGTGCAGAGTAGTGAGTGCAGAGTAGTGAGTACAGAGTAGTGAGTGCAGAGTAGTGAGTGTGCAGAGTAGTGAGTGCGCAGAGTAGTGAGTGTGCAGAGTAGTGAGTGTGCAGAGTAGTGAGTGCAGAGTAGTGAGTGCAGAGTTGTGAGTGCAGAGTGCAGAGTTGTGAGTGCAGAGTAGTGAGCGCAGAGTGCAGAGTTGTGAGTGCAGAGTTGTGAGTGCAGAGTAGTGAGTGCAGAGTATTGAGTGCAGAGTATTGAGTGCAGAGTAGTGAGTGCAGAGTGCAGAGTAGTGAGTGCAGAGTAGTGAGTGCAGAGTGCAGAGTTTTGAGTGCAGAGTAGTGAGTGCAGAGTAGTGAGTGCAGAGTAGTGAGTGCAGAGTAGTGAGTGCAGAGTAGTGAGTGCAGAGTGCAGAGTAGTGAGTGCAGAGTGCAGAGTAGTGAGTGCAAAGTAGTGAGTGCAGAGTACAGAGTTGTGAGTGCAGAGTAGTGAGTGCAGAGTAGTGAGTGCAGAGTAGTGAGTGCAGAGTATTGAGTGCAGAGTATTGAGCGTGTAGAGTAGTGAGTGCAGAGTAGTGAGTGCAGAGTAGTGAGTGCAGAGTAGTGAGTGCAGAGTTGTGAGTGCAGACTTGTGAGTGCAGAGTGCAGAGTAGTGAGTGCAGAGTGCAGAGTAGTGAGTGCAGAGTAGTGAGTGCAGAGTAGTGAGTGCAGAGTAATGAGTGCAGAGTAATGAGTGCAGAGTGCAGAGTAGTGAGTGCAGAGTAGTGAGTGCATAGTAGTGAGTGCAGAGTAGTGAGTGCAGATTGCAGAGTAGTGAGTGCAGAGTAGTGAGTGCAGAGTAGTGAGTGCAGAGTAGTGAGTGTGTAGAGTAGTGAGTGCGTAGAGTAGTGAGTGCAGAGTAGTGAGTGTGCAGATTAGTGAGTGTGCAGAGTAGTGAGTGCAGAGTAGTGAGTGCAGAGTAGTGAGTGCAGAGTTGTGAGTGCAGAGTTGTGAGTGCAGAGTTGTGAGTGCAGAGTAGTGAGTGCAGAGTACAGAGTAGTGAGTGCAGAGTGCAGAGTAGTGAGTGCAGAGTAGTGAGTTCAGAGTGCAGAGTTGTGAGTGCAGAGTAGTGAGTGCAGAGTAGTGAGTGCAGAGTAGTGAGTGCAGAGTAGTGAGTGTGCAGAGTAGTGAATGCGCAGAGTAGTGAGTGCACAGAGTAGTGAGTGCAGAGTAGTGAGTGCAGAGTTGTGAGTGCAGAGTGCAGAGTTGTGAGTGCAGAGTAGTGAGTGCAGAATGCAGAGTTGTTAGTGCAGAGTGCAGAGTTGTGAGTGCAGTGTAGTGAGTGCAGAGTATTGAGTGCAGAGTATTGAGTGCAGAGTAGTAAGTGCAGAGTGCAGAGTAGTGAGTGCAAAGTAGTGAGTGCAGAGTGCAGAGTTGTGAGTGCAAAGTAGTGAGTGCAGTGTAGTGAGTGTAGAGTAGTGAGTGCAGAGTATTGAGTGCAGAGTAGTGAGTGCAGAGTATTGAGTGCAGAGTATTGAGTGCAGAGTAGTGAGTGCAGAGTAGTGAGTGCAGAGTAGTGAGTGCAGAGTAGTGAGTGCAGAGTGCAGAGTAGTGAGTGCAGAGTGCAGAGTAGTGAGTGCAAAGTAGTGAGTGCAGAGTGCAGAGTTGTGAGTGCAGAGTAGTGAGTGCAGAGTAGTGAGTGCAGAGTAGTGAGTGCAGAGTATTGAGTGCAGAGTATTGAGCGTGTAGAGTAGTGAGTGCAGAGTAGTGAGTGCAGAGTAGTGAGTGCAGAGTAGTGAGTGCAGAGTTGTGAGTGCAGACTTGAGAGTGCAGAGTGCAGAGTAGTGAGTGCAGAGTGCAGAGTAGTGAGTGCAGAGTAGTGAGTGCAGAGTAGTGAGTGCAGAGTGCAGAGTAATGAGTGCAGAGTAATGAGTGCAGAGTGCAGAGTAGTGAGTGCAGAGTAGTGAGTGCATAGTAGTGAGTGCAGAGTAGTGAGTGCAGATTGCAGAGTAGTGAGTGCAGAGTAGTGAGTGCAGAGTAGTGAGTGCAGAGTAGTGAGTGCAGAGTAGTGAGTGCAGAGTAGTGAGTGTGTAGAGTAGTGAGTGCGTAGAGTAGTGAGTGCAGAGTAGTGAGTGTGCAGATTAGTGAGTGTGCAGAGTAGTGAGTGCAGAGTAGTGAGTGCAGAGTAGTGAGTGCAGAGTTGTGAGTGCAGAGTTGTGAGTGCAGAGTTGTGAGTGCAGAGTAGTGAGTGCAGAGTACAGAGTAGTGAGTGCAGAGTGCAGAGTAGTGAGTGCAGAGTAGTGAGTTCAGAGTGCAGAGTTGTGAGTGCAGAGTAGTGAGTGCAGAGTAGTGAGTGCAGAGTAGTGAGTGCAGAGTAGTGAGTGCAGAGTAGTGAGTGTGCAGAGTAGTGAATGCGCAGAGTAGTGAGTGCACAGAGTAGTGAGTGCAGAGTAGTGAGTGCAGAGTTGTGAGTGCAGAGTGCAGAGTTGTGAGTGCAGAGTAGTGAGTGCAGAGTGCAGAGTTGTGAGTGCAGAGTGCAGAGTTGTGAGTGCAGTGTAGTGAGTGCAGAGTATTGAGTGCAGAGTATTGAGTGCAGAGTAGTAAGTGCAGAGTGCAGAGTAGTGAGTGCAAAGTAGTGAGTGCAGAGTGCAGAGTGCAAAGTAGTGAGTGCAGTGTAGTGAGTGTAGAGTAGTGAGTGCAGAGTATTGAGTGCAGAGTAGTGAGTGCAGAGTATTGAGTGCAGAGTATTGAGTGTGTAGAATAGTGAGTGCAGAGTAGTGAGTGCAGAGTAGTGAGTGCAGAGTAGTGAGTGCAGAGTAGTGAGTGCAGAGTAGTGAGTGCAGAGTGCAGAGTAGTGAGTGCAGAGTGCAGAGTAGTGAGTGCAAAGTAGTGAGTGCAGAGTTCAGAGTTGTGAGTGCAGAGTAGTGAGTGCAGAGTAGTGAGTGCAGAGTAGTGAGTGCAGAGTATTGAGTGCAGAGTATTGAGCAAAATTCCAATCTAACTTTTCACTCAGCTTCTCTTACTCCAGCCTCTCCAGCCCAACTCACTCTTTTCTATAGCGCTGGGACGCCCCTGGGTAGCCAACGCGCTTTACAAATCATCAATTCAATTCAATTGAGCGTGTAGAGTAGTGAGTGCAGAGTAGTGAGTGCAGAGTAGTGAGTGCAGAGTTGTGAGTGCAGAGTTGTGAGTGCAGAGTGCAGAGTAGTGAGTGCAGAGTGCAGAGTAGTGAGTGCAGAGTAGTGAGTGCAGAGTAGTGAGTGCAGAGTGCAGAGTGCAGAGTAGTGAGTGCAGAGTGCAGAGTAGTGGGTGCAGAGTAGTGAATGCAGAGTAGTGAGTGCAGAGTAGTGAGTGCAGAGTGCAGAGTAGTGAGTGCAGAGTGCAGAGTAGTGAGTGCAGAGTAGTGAGTGCAGAGTAGTGAGTGCAGAGTAGGGAGTGCAGAGTTGTGAGTGCAGAGTAGTAAGTTCAGAGTGCAGAGTTGTGAGTGCAGAGTAGTGAGTGCAGAGTAGTGAGTGCAGAGTGCAGAGTAGTGAGTGCAGAGTAGTGAGTGCAGAGTGCAGAGTAGTGAGTGCAGAGTAGTGAGTGCAGAGTAGTGAGTGCAGAGTGCAGAGTAGTGAGTGCAGAGTGCAGAGTAGTGAGTGCAGAGTGCAGATTAGTGAGTGCAGAGTAGTGAGTGCAGAGTGCAGAGTAGTGAGTGCAGAGTAGTGAGTGCAGAGTAGTGAGTGCAGAGTGCAGAGTAGTGAGGGCAGAGTGCAGAGTAGTGAGTGCAGAGTAGTGAGTGCAGAGTAGTGAGTGCAGAGTAGTGAGTGCAGAGTAGTGAGTGCAGAGTAGTGAGTGCAGAGTTGTGAGTGCAGAGTTGTGAGTGCAGAGTGCAGAGTAGTGAGTGCAGAGTGCAGAGTAGTGAGTGCAGAGTAGTGAGTGCAGAGTAGTGAGTGCAGAGTAGTGAGTGCAGAGTAGTGAGTGCAGAGTCATGAGTGCAGAGTTGTGAGTGCAGAGTGCAGAGTAATGAGTGCATAGTAATGAGTGCAGAGTGCAGAGTAGTGAGTGCAGAGTAGTGAGTGCATAGTAGTGAGTGCAGAGTAGTGAGTGCAGAGTGCAGAGTAGTGAGTGCAGAGTAGTGAGTGCAGAGTAGTGAGTGCAGAGTAGTGAGTGCAGAGTTGTGAGTGCAGAGTTGTGAGTGCAGAGTTGTGAGTGCAGAGTGCAGAGTAGTGAGTGCAGAGTGAAGAGTAGTGAGTGCAGAGTAGTGAGTGCAGAGTGCAGAGTAGTGAGTGCAGAGTAGTGAGTGCAGAGTAGTGAGTGCAGAGTAGTGAGTGCAGAGTAGTGAGGGCAGAGTAGTGAGTGCGCAGAGTAGTGAGTGCAGAGTAGTGAGTGCAGAGTAGTGAGTGCAGAGTGCACAGTAGTGAGTGCAGAGTGCAGTGAGTGCAGAGTGCAGAGTAGTGAGTGCAGAGTGCAGAGTAGTGAGTGCAGAGTGCAGAGTAGTGAGTGCAGAGTGCAGAGTAGTGAGTGCAGAGTAGTGAGTGCAGAGTAGTGAGTGCAGAGTAGTGAGTGCAGAGTGCAGAGTAGTTAGTGCAGAGTGCAGAGTAGTGAGTGCAGAGTGCAGAGTAGGGAGTGCAGAGTAGTGAGTGCAGAGTAGTGAGTGCAAAGTAGTGAGTGCGTAGAGTAGTGAGTGCGTAGAGTAGTGAGTGCAGAGTAGTGAGTGCAGAGTAGTGAGTGCAGAGTAGTGAGTGCAGATTAGTGAGTGTGCAGATTAGTGAGTGTGCAGAGTAGTGAGTGCAGAGTAGTGAGTGCAGAGTAGTGAGTGCAGAGTTGTGAGTGCAGAGTTGTGAGTGCAGAGTTGTGAGTGCAGAGTAGTGAGTGCAGAGTACATAGTAGTGAGTGCAGAGTGCAGAGTAGTGAGTGCAGAGTAGTGAGTTCAGAGTGCAGAGTTGTGAGTGCAGAGTAGTGAGTGCAGAGTAGTGAGTGCAGAGTAGTGAGTGCAGAGTAGTGAGTGCAGAGTAGTGAGTGTCCAGAGTAGTGAATGCGCAGAGTAGTGAGTGCGCAGAGTAGTGAGTGCAGAGTAGTGAGTGCAGAGTTGTGAGTGCAGAGTGCAGAGTTGTGAGTGCAGAGTAGTGAGTGCAGAGTGCAGAGTTATGAGTGCAGAGTGCAGAGTGCAGAGTGCAGAGTGCAGTGTAGTGAGTGCAGAGTATTGAGTGCAGAGTATTGAGTGCAGAGTAGTAAGTGCAGAGTGCAGAGTAGTGAGTGCAAAGTAGTGAGTGCAGAGTGCAGAGTTGTGAGTGAAATGTAGTGAGTGCAGTGTAGTGAGTGCAGAGTAGTGAGTGCAGAGTATTGAGTACAGAGTAGTGAGTGCAGAGTATTGAGTGCAGAGTATTGAGTGTGTAGAGTAGTGAGTGCAGAGTAGTGAGTGCAGAGTAGTGAGTGCAGAGTAGTGAGTGCAGAGTAGTGAGTGCAGAGTAGTGAGTGCAGAGTGCAGAGTAGTGAGTGCAGAGTAGTGAGTGCAGAGTAGTGAGTGCAGAGTATTGAGTGCAGAGTATTGAGCGTGTAGAGTAGTGAGTGCAGAGTAGTGAGTGCAGAGTAGTGAGTGCAGAGTTGTGAGTGCAGAGTTGTGAGTGCAGAGTGCAGAGTAGTGAGTGCAGAGTGCAGAGTAGTGAGTGCAGAGTAGTGAGTGCAGAGTAGTGAGTGCAGAGTGCAGAGTGCAGAGTAGTGAGTGCAGAGTGCAGAGTAGTGGGTGCAGAGTAGTGAATGCAGAGTAGTGAGTGCAGAGTAGTGAGTGCAGAGTGCAGAGTAGTGAGTGCAGAGTGCAGAGTAGTGAGTGTAGAGTAGTGAGTGCAGAGTAGTGAGTGCAGAGCAGTGAGTGCAGAGTAGGGAGTGCAGAGTTGGGAGTGCAGAGTAGTGAGTTCAGAGTGCAGAGTTGTGAGTGCAGAGTAGTGAGTGCATAGTAGTGAGTGCAGAGTAGTGAGTGCAGAGTAGTGAGTACAGAGTAGTGAGTGCAGAGTAGTGAGTGTGCAGAGTAGTGAGTGCGCAGAGTAGTGAGTGTGCAGAGTAGTGAGTGTGCAGAGTAGTGAGTGCAGAGTAGTGAGTGCAGAGTTGTGAGTGCAGAGTGCAGAGTTGTGAGTGCAGAGTAGTGAGCGCAGAGTGCAGAGTTGTGAGTGCAGAGTGCAGAGTTGTGAGTGCAGAGTAGTGAGTGCAGAGTATTGAGTGCAGAGTATTGAGTGCAGAGTAGTGAGTGCAGAGTGCAGAGTAGTGAGTGCAGAGTAGTGAGTGCAGAGTGCAGAGTATTGAGTGCAGAGTAGTGAGTGCAGAGTAGTGAGTGCAGAGTAGTGAGTGCAGAGTAGTGAGTGCAGAGTAGTGAGTGCAGAGTGCAGAGTAGTGAGTGCAGAGTGCAGAGTTGTGAGTGCAGAGTAGTGAGTGCAGAGTAGTGAGTGCAGAGTATTGAGTGCAGAGTATTGAGCGTGTAGAGTAGTGAGTGCAGAGTAGTGAGTGCAGAGTAGTGAGTGCAGAGTAGTGAGTGCAGAGTTGTGAGTGCAGAGTTGTGAGTGCAGAGTGCAGAGTAGTGAGTGCAGAGTGCAGAGTAGTGAGTGCAGAGTAGTGAGTGCAGAGTAGTGAGTGCAGAGTGCAGAGTAGTGAGTGCAGAGTAGTGAGTGCAGAGTAGTGAGTGCAGAGTTGTGAGTGCAGAGTTGTGAGTGCAGAGTTGTGAGTGCAGAGTTGTGAGTGCAGAGTGCAGAGTAGTGAGTGCAGAGTGAAGAGTAGTGAGTGCAGAGTAGTGAGTGCAGAGTGCAGAGTAGTGAGTGCAGAGTAGTGAGTGCAGAGTAGTGAGTGCAGAGTAGTGAGTGCAGAGTAGTGAGGGCAGAGTAGTGAGTGCACAGAGTAGTGAGTGCAGAGTAGTGAGTGCAGAGTAGTGAGTGCAGAGTGCACAGTAGTGAGTGCAGAGTGCAGTGAGTGCAGAGTGCAGAGTAGTGAGTGCAGAGTGCAGAGTAGTGAGTGCAGAGTGCAGAGTAGTGAGTGCAGAGTGCAGAGTAGTGAGTGCAGAGTAGTGAGTGCAGAGTAGTGAGTGCAGAGTAGTGAGTGCAGAGTGCAGAGTAGTTAGTGCAGAGTGCAGAGTAGTGAGTGCAGAGTGCAGAGTAGGGAGTGCAGAGTAGTGAGTGCAGAGTAGTGAGTGCAAAGTAGTGAGTGCAGAGTAGTGAGTGCAGAGTAGTGAGTGCAGAGTAGTGAGTGCAGATTAGTGAGTGTGCAGATTAGTGAGTGTGCAGAGTAGTGAGTGCAGAGTAGTGAGTGCAGAGTAGTGAGTGCAGAGTTGTGAGTGCAGAGTTGTGAGTGCAGAGTTGTGAGTGCAGAGTAGTGAGTGCAGAGTACATAGTAGTGAGTGCAGAGTGCAGAGTAGTGAGTGCAGAGTAGTGAGTTCAGAGTGCAGAGTTGTGAGTGCAGAGTAGTGAGTGCAGAGTAGTGAGTGCAGAGTAGTGAGTGCAGAGTAGTGAGTGCAGAGTAGTGAGTGTGCAGAGTAGTGAATGCGCAGAGTAGTGAGTGCGCAGAGTAGTGAGTGCAGAGTAGTGAGTGCAGAGTTGTGAGTGCAGAGTGCAGAGTTGTGAGTGCAGAGTAGTGAGTGCAGAGTGCAGAGTTATGAGTGCAGAGTGCAGAGTGCAGAGTGCAGAGTGCAGTGTAGTGAGTGCAGAGTATTGAGTGCAGAGTATTGAGTGCAGAGTAGTAAGTGCAGAGTGCAGAGTAGTGAGTGCAAAGTAGTGAGTGCAGAGTGCAGAGTTGTGAGTGAAAAGTAGTGAGTGCAGTGTAGTGAGTGCAGAGTAGTGAGTGCAGAGTATTGAGTACAGAGTAGTGAGTGCAGAGTATTGAGTGCAGAGTATTGAGTGTGTAGAGTAGTGAGTGCAGAGTAGTGAGTGCAGAGTAGTGAGTGCAGAGTAGTGAGTGCAGAGTAGTGAGTGCAGAGTAGTGAGTGCAGAGTACAGAGTTGTGAGTGCAGAGTAGTGAGTGCATAGTAGTGAGTGCAGAGTAGTGAGTGCAGAGTAGTGAGTACAGAGTAGTGAGTGCAGAGTAGTGAGTGTGCAGAGTAGTGAGTGCGCAGAGTAGTGAGTGTGCAGAGTAGTGAGTGTGCAGAGTAGTGAGTGCAGAGTAGTGAGTGCAGAGTTGTGAGTGCAGAGTGCAGAGTTGTGAGTGCAGAGTAGTGAGCGCAGAGTGCAGAGTTGTGAGTGCAGAGTGCAGAGTTGTGAGTGCAGAGTAGTGAGTGCAGAGTATTGAGTGCAGAGTATTGAGTGCAGAGTAGTGAGTGCAGAGTGCAGAGTAGTGAGTGCAGAGTAGTGAGTGCAGAGTGCAGAGTATTGAGTGCAGAGTAGTGAGTGCAGAGTAGTGAGTGCAGAGTAGTGAGTGCAGAGTAGTGAGTGCAGAGTAGTGAGTGCAGAGTGCAGAGTAGTGAGTGCAGAGTGCAGAGTAGTGAGTGCAAAGTAGTGAGTGCAGAGTGCAGAGTTGTGAGTGCAGAGTAGTGAGTGCAGAGTAGTGAGTGCAGAGTATTGAGTGCAGAGTATTGAGCGTGTAGAGTAGTGAGTGCAGAGTAGTGAGTGCAGAGTAGTGAGTGCAGAGTAGTGAGTGCAGAGTTGTGAGTGCAGAGTTGTGAGTGCAGAGTGCAGAGTAGTGAGTGCAGAGTGCAGAGTAGTGAGTGCAGAGTAGTGAGTGCAGAGTAGTGAGTGCAGAGTGCAGAGTAATGAGTGCAGAGTGCAGAGTAGTGAGTGCAGAGTAGTGAGTGCATAGTAGTGAGTGCAGAGTAGTGAGTGCAGAGTGCAGAGTAGTGAGTGCAGAGTAGTGAGTGCAGAGTAGTGAGTGCAGAGTGCAGAGTAGTGAGTGCAGAGTAGTGAGTGCAGAGTAGTGAGTGCAGAGTAGTGAGTGCAGAGTAGTGAGTGTGTAGAGTAGTGAGTGCGTAGAGTAGTGAGTGCAGAGTAGTGAGTGCAGAGTAGTGAGTGCAGATTAGTGAGTGTGCAGATTAGTGAGTGTGCAGAGTAGTGAGTGCAGAGTAGTGAGTGCAGAGTAGTGAGTGCAGAGTTGTGAGTGCAGAGTTGTGAGTGCAGAGTTGTGAGTGCAGAGTAGTGAGTGCAGAGTACAGAGTAGTGAGTGCAGAGTGCAGAGTAGTGAGTGCAGAGTAGTGAGTTCAGAGTGCAGAGTTGTGAGTGCAGAGTAGTGAGTGCAGAGTAGTGAGTGCAGAGTAGTGAGTGCAGAGTAGTGAGTGTGCAGAGTAGTGAATGCGCAGAGTAGTGAGTGCACAGAGTAGTGAGTGCAGAGTAGTGAGTGCAGAGTTGTGAGTGCAGAGTGCAGAGTTGTGAGTGCAGAGTAGTGAGTGCAGAGTGCAGAGTTGTGAGTGCAGAGTGCAGAGTTGTGAGTGCAGTGTAGTGAGTGCAGAGTATTTAGTGCAGAGTATTGAGTGCAGAGTAGTAAGTGCAGAGTGCAGAGTAGTGAGTGCAAAGTAGTGAGTGCAGAGTGCAGAGTTGTGAGTGCAAAGTAGTGAGTGCAGTGTAGTGAGTGTAGAGTAGTGAGTGCAGAGTATTGAGTGCAGAGTAGTGAGTGCAGAGTATTGAGTGCAGAGTATTGAGTGTGTAGAGTAGTGAGTGCAGAGTAGTGAGTGCAGAGTAGTGAGTGCAGAGTAGTGAGTGCAGAGTAGTGAGTGCAGAGTAGTGAGTGCAGAGTGCAGAGTAGTGAGTGCAGAGTGCAGAGTAGTGAGTGCAAAGTAGTGAGTGCAGAGTGCAGAGTTGTGAGTGCAGAGTAGTGAGTGCAGAGTAGTGAGTGCAGAGTAGTGAGTGCAGAGTATTGAGTGCAGAGTATTGAGCGTGTAGAGTAGTGAGTGCAGAGTAGTGAGTGCAGAGTAGTGAGTGCAGAGTTGTGAGTGCAGAGTTGTGAGTGCAGAGTGCAGAGTAGTGAGTGCAGAGTGCAGAGTAGTGAGTGCAGAGTAGTGAGTGCAGAGTAGTGAGTGCAGAGTGCAGAGTGCAGAGTAGTGAGTGCAGAGTGCAGAGTAGTGGGTGCAGAGTAGTGAATGCAGAGTAGTGAGTGCAGAGTAGTGAGTGCAGAGTGCAGAGTAGTGAGTGCAGAGTGCAGAGTAGTGAGTGCAGAGTAGTGAGTGCAGAGTAGTGAGTGCAGAGTAGTGAGTGCAGAGTAGGGAGTGCAGAGTTGTGAGTGCAAAGTAGTGAGTTCAGAGTGCAGAGTTGTGAGTGCAGAGTAGTGAGTGCATAGTAGTGAGTGCAGAGTAGTGAGTGCAGAGTAGTGAGTACAGAGTAGTGAGTGCAGAGTAGTGAGTGTGCAGAGTAGTGAGTGCGCAGAGTAGTGAGTGTGCAGAGTAGTGAGTGCAGAGTAGTGAGTGTGCAGAGTAGTGAGTGCGCAGAGTAGTGAGTGTGCAGAGTAGTGAGTGTGCAGAGTAGTGAGTGCAGAGTAGTGAGTGCAGAGTTGTGAGTGCAGAGTGCAGAGTTGTGAGTGCAGAGTAGTGAGCGCAGAGTGCAGAGTTGTGAGTGCAGAGTGCAGAGTTGTGAGTGCAGAGTAGTGAGTGCAGAGTATTGAGTGCAGAGTATTGAGTGCAGAGTAGTGAGTGCAGAGTGCAGAGTAGTGAGTGCAGAGTAGTGAGTGCAGAGTGCAGAGTATTGAGTGCAGAGTAGTGAGTGCAGAGTAGTGAGTGCAGAGTAGTGAGTGCAGAGTAGTGAGTGCAGAGTAGTGAGTGCAGAGTGCAGAGTAGTGAGTGCAGAGTGCAGAGTTGTGAGTGCAGAGTAGTGAGTGCAGAGTAGTGAGTGCAGAGTATTGAGTGCAGAGTATTGAGCGTGTAGAGTAGTGAGTGCAGAGTAGTGAGTGCAGAGTAGTGAGTGCAGAGTAGTGAGTGCAGAGTTGTGAGTGCAGAGTTGTGAGTGCAGAGTGCAGAGTAGTGAGTGCAGAGTGCAGAGTAGTGAGTGCAGAGTAGTGAGTGCAGAGTAGTGAGTGCAGAGTGCAGAGTAGTGAGTGCAGAGTAGTGAGTGCAGAGTAGTGAGTGCAGAGTTGTGAGTGCAGAGTTGTGAGTGCAGAGTTGTGAGTGCAGAGTTGTGAGTGCAGAGTGCAGAGTAGTGAGTGCAGAGTGAAGAGTAGTGAGTGCAGAGTAGTGAGTGCAGAGTGCAGAGTAGTGAGTGCAGAGTAGTGAGTGCAGAGTAGTGAGTGCAGAGTAGTGAGTGCAGAGTAGTGAGGGCAGAGTAGTGAGTGCACAGAGTAGTGAGTGCAGAGTAGTGAGTGCAGAGTAGTGAGTGCAGAGTGCACAGTAGTGAGTGCAGAGTGCAGTGAGTGCAGAGTGCAGAGTAGTGAGTGCAGAGTGCAGAGTAGTGAGTGCAGAGTGCAGAGTAGTGAGTGCAGAGTGCAGAGTAGTGAGTGCAGAGTAGTGAGTGCAGAGTAGTGAGTGCAGAGTAGTGAGTGCAGAGTGCAGAGTAGTTAGTGCAGAGTGCAGAGTAGTGAGTGCAGAGTGCAGAGTAGGGAGTGCAGAGTAGTGAGTGCAGAGTAGTGAGTGCAAAGTAGTGAGTGCGTAGAGTAGTGAGTGCGTAGAGTAGTGAGTGCAGAGTAGTGAGTGCAGAGTAGTGAGTGCAGAGTAGTGAGTGCAGATTAGTGAGTGTGCAGATTAGTGAGTGTGCAGAGTAGTGAGTGCAGAGTAGTGAGTGCAGAGTAGTGAGTGCAGAGTTGTGAGTGCAGAGTTGTGAGTGCAGAGTTGTGAGTGCAGAGTAGTGAGTGCAGAGTACATAGTAGTGAGTGCAGAGTGCAGAGTAGTGAGTGCAGAGTAGTGAGTTCAGAGTGCAGAGTTGTGAGTGCAGAGTAGTGAGTGCAGAGTAGTGAGTGCAGAGTAGTGAGTGCAGAGTAGTGAGTGCAGAGTAGTGAGTGTGCAGAGTAGTGAATGCGCAGAGTAGTGAGTGCGCAGAGTAGTGAGTGCAGAGTAGTGAGTGCAGAGTTGTGAGTGCAGAGTGCAGAGTTGTGAGTGCAGAGTAGTGAGTGCAGAGTGCAGAGTTATGAGTGCAGAGTGCAGAGTGCAGAGTGCAGAGTGCAGTGTAGTGAGTGCAGAGTATTGAGTGCAGAGTATTGAGTGCAGAGTAGTAAGTGCAGAGTGCAGAGTAGTGAGTGCAAAGTAGTGAGTGCAGAGTGCAGAGTTGTGAGTGAAAAGTAGTGAGTGCAGTGTAGTGAGTGCAGAGTAGTGAGTGCAGAGTATTGAGTACAGAGTAGTGAGTGCAGAGTATTGAGTGCAGAGTATTGAGTGTGTAGAGTAGTGAGTGCAGAGTAGTGAGTGCAGAGTAGTGAGTGCAGAGTAGTGAGTGCAGAGTAGTGAGTGCAGAGTAGTGAGTGCAGAGTGCAGAGTTGTGAGTGCAGAGTAGTGAGTGCATAGTAGTGAGTGCAGAGTAGTGAGTGCAGAGTAGTGAGTACAGAGTAGTGAGTGCAGAGTAGTGAGTGTGCAGAGTAGTGAGTGCGCAGAGTAGTGAGTGTGCAGAGTAGTGAGTGTGCAGAGTAGTGAGTGCAGAGTAGTGAGTGCAGAGTTGTGAGTGCAGAGTGCAGAGTTGTGAGTGCAGAGTAGTGAGCGCAGAGTGCAGAGTTGTGAGTGCAGAGTGCAGAGTTGTGAGTGCAGAGTAGTGAGTGCAGAGTATTGAGTGCAGAGTATTGAGTGCAGAGTAGTGAGTGCAGAGTGCAGAGTAGTGAGTGCAGAGTAGTGAGTGCAGAGTGCAGAGTATTGAGTGCAGAGTAGTGAGTGCAGAGTAGTGAGTGCAGAGTAGTGAGTGCAGAGTAGTGAGTGCAGAGTAGTGAGTGCAGAGTGCAGAGTAGTGAGTGCAGAGTGCAGAGTAGTGAGTGCAAAGTAGTGAGTGCAGAGTGCAGAGTTGTGAGTGCAGAGTAGTGAGTGCAGAGTAGTGAGTGCAGAGTATTGAGTGCAGAGTATTGAGCGTGTAGAGTAGTGAGTGCAGAGTAGTGAGTGCAGAGTAGTGAGTGCAGAGTAGTGAATGCAGAGTTGTGAGTGCAGAGTTGTGAGTGCAGAGTGCAGAGTAGTGAGTGCAGAGTGCAGAGTAGTGAGTGCAGAGTAGTGAGTGCAGAGTAGTGAGTGCAGAGTGCAGAGTAATGAGTGCAGAGTAATGAGTGCAGAGTGCAGAGTAGTGAGTGCAGAGTAGTGAGTGCATAGTAGTGAGTGCAGAGTAGTGAGTGCAGAGTGCAGAGTAGTGAGTGCAGAGTAGTGAGTGCAGAGTAGTGAGTGCAGAGTGCAGAGTAGTGAGTGCAGAGTAGTGAGTGCAGAGTAGTGAGTGCAGAGTAGTGAGTGCAGAGTAGTGAGTGTGTAGAGTAGTGAGTGCGTAGAGTAGTGAGTGCAGAGTAGTGAGTGCAGAGTAGTGAGTGCAGATTAGTGAGTGTGCAGATTAGTGAGTGTGCAGAGTAGTGAGTGCAGAGTAGTGAGTGCAGAGTAGTGAGTGCAGAGTTGTGAGTGCAGAGTTGTGAGTGCAGAGTTGTGAGTGCAGAGTAGTGAGTGCAGAGTACAGAGTAGTGAGTGCAGAGTGCAGAGTAGTGAGTGCAGAGTAGTGAGTTCAGAGTGCAGAGTTGTGAGTGCAGAGTAGTGAGTGCAGAGTAGTGAGTGCAGAGTAGTGAGTGCAGAGTAGTGAGTGTGCAGAGTAGTGAATGCGCAGAGTAGTGAGTGCACAGAGTAGTGAGTGCAGAGTAGTGAGTGCAGAGTTGTGAGTGCAGAGTGCAGAGTTGTGAGTGCAGAGTAGTGAGTGCAGAGTGCAGAGTTGTGAGTGCAGAGTGCAGAGTTGTGAGTGCAGTGTAGTGAGTGCAGAGTATTTAGTGCAGAGTATTGAGTGCAGAGTAGTAAGTGCAGAGTGCAGAGTAGTGAGTGCAAAGTAGTGAGTGCAGAGTGCAGAGTTGTGAGTGCAAAGTAGTGAGTGCAGTGTAGTGAGTGTAGAGTAGTGAGTGCAGAGTATTGAGTGCAGAGTAGTGAGTGCAGAGTATTGAGTGCAGAGTATTGAGTGTGTAGAGTAGTGAGTGCAGAGTAGTGAGTGCAGAGTAGTGAGTGCAGAGTAGTGAGTGCAGAGTAGTGAGTGCAGAGTAGTGAGTGCAGAGTGCAGAGTAGTGAGTGCAGAGTGCAGAGTAGTGAGTGCAAAGTAGTGAGTGCAGAGTGCAGAGTTGTGAGTGCAGAGTAGTGAGTGCAGAGTAGTGAGTGCAGAGTAGTGAGTGCAGAGTATTGAGTGCAGAGTATTGAGCGTGTAGAGTAGTGAGTGCAGAGTAGTGAGTGCAGAGTAGTGAGTGCAGAGTTGTGAGTGCAGAGTTGTGAGTGCAGAGTGCAGAGTAGTGAGTGCAGAGTGCAGAGTAGTGAGTGCAGAGTAGTGAGTGCAGAGTAGTGAGTGCAGAGTGCAGAGTGCAGAGTAGTGAGTGCAGAGTGCAGAGTAGTGGGTGCAGAGTAGTGAATGCAGAGTAGTGAGTGCAGAGTAGTGAGTGCAGAGTGCAGAGTAGTGAGTGCAGAGTGCAGAGTAGTGAGTGCAGAGTAGTGAGTGCAGAGTAGTGAGTGCAGAGTAGTGAGTGCAGAGTAGGGAGTGCAGAGTTGTGAGTGCAAAGTAGTGAGTTCAGAGTGCAGAGTTGTGAGTGCAGAGTAGTGAGTGCATAGTAGTGAGTGCAGAGTAGTGAGTGCAGAGTAGTGAGTACAGAGTAGTGAGTGCAGAGTAGTGAGTGTGCAGAGTAGTGAGTGCGCAGAGTAGTGAGTGTGCAGAGTAGTGAGTGCAGAGTAGTGAGTGCAGAGTTGTGAGTGCAGAGTGCAGAGTTGTGAGTGCAGAGTAGTGAGCGCAGAGTGCAGAGTTGTGAGTGCAGAGTGCAGAGTTGTGAGTGCAGAGTAGTGAGTGCAGAGTATTGAGTGCAGAGTATTGAGTGCAGAGTAGTGAGTGCAGAGTGCAGAGTAGTGAGTGCAAAGTAGTGAGTGCAGAGTGCAGAGTTGTGAGTGCAGAGTAGTGAGTGCAGAGTAGTGAGTGCAGAGTAGTGAGTGCAGAGTAGTGAGTGCAGAGTAGTGAGTGCAGAGTGCAGAGTAGTGAGTGCAGAGTGCAGAGTAGTGAGTGCAAAGTAGTGAGTGCAGATTGCAGAGTTGTGAGTGCAGAGTAGTGAGTGCAGAGTAGTGAGTGCAGAGTAGTGAGTGCAGAGTATTGAGTGCAGAGTATTGAGCATGTAGAGTAGTGAGTGCAGAGTAGTGAGTGCAGAGTAGTGAGTGCAGAGTAGTGAGTGCAGAGTAGTGAGTGCAGAGTTGTGAGTGTAGAGTTGTGAGTGCAGAGTGCAGAGTAGTGAGTGCAGAGTGCAGAGTAGTGAGTGCAGAGTAGTGAGTGCAGAGTGCAGAGTGCAGAGTAGTGAGTGCAGAGTGCAGAGTAGTGGGTGCAGAGTAGTGAGTGCAGAGTAGTGAGTGCAGAGTTGTGAGTGCGGAGTTGTGAGTGCAGAGTTGTGAGTGCAGAGTAGTGAGTGCAGAGTGCAGAGTAGTGAGTGCAGAGTGCAGAGTAGTGAGTGCAGAGTAGTGAGTGCAGAGTAGTGAGTGCAGAGTAGTGAGTGCAGAGTGCAGAGTAGTGAGTGCAGAGTGCAGAGTAGTGAGTGCAGAGTAGTAAGTGCAGAGTAGTGAGTGAAGAGTAGTGAGTGCAGAGTAGTGAGTGCAGAGTAGTGAGTGCAGAGTGCAGAGTAGTAAGTGCAGAGTAGTGAGTGCAGAGTAGTGAGTGCAGAGTAGTGAGTGCAGAGTGCAGAGTAGTGAGTGCAGAGTAGTGAGTGCAGAGTAGGGAGTGCAGAGTTGTGAATGCAGAGTTGTGAGTGCAGAGTTGTGAGTGCAGAGTGCAGAGTAGTGAGTGCAGAGTGCAGAGTAGTGAGTGCAGAGTGCAGAGTAGTGAGTGCAGAGTGCAGAGTAGTGAGTGCAGAGTAGTAAGTGCAGAGTAGTGAGTGCAGAGTAGTGAGTGCAGAGTTGTGAGTGCAGAGTTGTGAGTGCAGAGTGCAGAGTAGTGAGTGCAGAGTGCAGAGTAGTGAGTGCAGAGTACTGAGTGCAGAGTGCAGAGCAGTGAGTGCAGAGTAGTGAGTGCAGAGTAGTGAGTGCAGAGTAGTGAGTGCAGAGTAGTGAGTGCGCAGAGTAGTGAGTGCAGAGTAGTGAGTGCAGAGTAGTGAGTGCAGAGTGCAGAGTAGTGAGTGCAGAGTGCAGAGTAGTGAGTGCAGAGTGCAGAGTAGTGAGTGCAAAGTAGTGAGTGCAGAGTAGTGAGTGCAGAGTAGTAAGTGCAGAGTAGTGAGTGCAGAGTGCAGAGTAGTGAGTGCAGAGTGCAGAGTAGTGAGTGCAGAGTAGTGAGTGCAGAGTAGTGAGTGAGTAGAGTAGTGAGTGCGTAGAGTAGTGAGTGCAGAGTAGTGAGTGCAGAGTAGTGAGTGCAGAGTAGTGAGTGCAGAGTAGTGAGTGCAGAGTAGTGAGTGCAGATTAGTGAGTGTGCAGATTAGTGAGTGTGCAGAGTAGTGAGTGCAGAGTAGTGAGTGCAGAGTAGTGAGTGCAGAGTTGTGAGTGCAGAGTTGTGAGTGCAGAGTTGTGAGTGCAGAGTTGTGAGTGCAGAGTAGTGAGTGCAGAGTGCAGAGTAGTGAATGCAGAGTAGTGAGTGCAGAGTGCAGAGTTGTGAGTGCCGAGTAGTGAGTGCAGAGTAGTGAGTGCAGAGTAGTGAGTGCAGAGTAGTGAGTGTGCAGAGTAGTGAATGCGCAGAGTAGTGAGTGCGCAGAGTAGTGAGTGCAGAGTAGTGAGTGCAGAGTTGTGAGTGCAAAGTCCAGAGTTGTGAGTGCAGAGTAGTGAGTGCAGAGTGCAGAGTTGTGAGTGCAGAGTGCAGAGTTGTGAGTGCAGTGTAGTGAGTGCAGAGTATTGAGTGCAGAGTATTGAGTGCAGAGTAGTGAGTGCAAAGTAGTGAGTGCAGAGTGCAGAGTTGTGAGTGCAGAGTAGTGAGTGCAGTGTAGTGAGTGCAGAGTAGTGAGTGCAGAGTATTGAGTGCTGTTAGAAGGGGCAATCTCCGAGGGCCAGGTTGTGCTCACCCAGACACCCCAAGATCCACCTCTCCCACAGAACTTGCCGAGTCTTGATTGTGAGGTCCTCGCCGGGGAGGCCTTTGGGTTTGGGATCGTACACACCGAGCTCACACCACACTACGAACAGACACCACACCGTTGGGTTTTAGGAACAAGTTCTTTATATAAGCAAATAATGAAGGAAGCACTCTTATGTACACAGTGGCAACAGGACCACAAAGTCTCTGAGGATTCGGGAAGGGGGAAGCGGGACAGTCTTTTAGTCTCTGGGTCAGTACGAGGCGTACCCCACGCACAGCTCTCAATCCTCGAGCCGGGGGTTACGGGATGGTGGTCGTACTGGCTGCCTCACCTTCGTCGAGTCGGCCCGGTCGTGATGGTGGTCTCGATGGTCCAGCCAGACCAGAGTACTCCTCGAGCCGCGACGAGGTCAGCAGGGCTTGATCTGGAGAAGTTCGTGAGAGCCGCGACAGCGTCAGCAGTGCTCGGATGGTCTTAGAGGTCGAGCCGCGACAGCGTCAGCAGGGCTCGGATGGTCTTAGAGGTCGAGCCGCGACAGCGTCAGCAGGGCTCCGGTGGTCTTTAGAGATCGAGCCGCGACAGCGTCAGCAGGGCTCTGGTGGTTCAGTTCCTCAAGGCGAAGAAGGAGCCGCGACAGCGTCAGCAGGGCTCAGAGGTTCCAGGTGAGTCTTCTTAGAGTCAGCCGCGATCAGATCAGCAGGCTTCAGGTCCAAGATACAACTGCCCGCCAGTTGTCAGGCGGGCCCAGTTATAGTCCTTCTACTCTTTGATCTCCGGACCCTCGCAGGCAGAGGTCTCCGGCCCTGGGGGCTGGTCGTCGGCGAGGTCCGGCGGTTGGCTCTTTGATCCCTTTGAAAGATGGGTCCGGGAATTCCCAGACGCCCAGCGGGTCTGGAGCCAGCCCTCGGGGAGGCCAGAGGGGTGGTCCAAACTGGCCCACAGGGGAGGGCCAAAGGTGTGACAGAAACCAGCCCCTCAGGGGAGGCCGGAGGTGCCATCGAACTCCCTGGCTTATCTCACTCGGGGAGCCCTTTACCCCCCAGCCGGGACTGGCGCGCCTTTGGAGTCTGGGCTTCGCTGGGGCCGGGGTCACGCTAGGCCTAGGGAGACAGGGATGTCGGGAAGGGAAGATGGCGTCCGGGCCTTGTGGGGCAGGCATGGTTAGGCGCTCGGAGCCGGGCGAGGAGCGGGAAAGGCAGGCCTGGTCAAGGGTCTCGGGGGATCTAGGCGTCACTGGGTAGGACGACCAGGCTCGGGTTGCAGGCTATACTAACGGGGTGGCTGCGCAGGGGACTCGGGGTACAGGCCTACGCTCACAGGGTGTGGAGGGACAGAGGTGAACCACGCCACGAGGCCGGGTCCAACACGCGTCCCCCCCAGCTGAAGGCGGGGAGAACTACCCATCCTCTTGGGGGTTCTCTTCGCTGAGGCGGAAGAATCGGGACATGCCGTCAGCGTTGGCGTGGTCCGCGCCCGGCCGGTGTTCGACAGTAAAGTCGATCCCCTGGAGGGAGATGGACCAGCGCAGCAATTTGGGATTCTCCCCTCTCATCTGCATTAGCCACCGGAGAGGTCGGTGGTCGGTCTGGACCCGGAAGTGAGTACCGAACAGGTAGGGCCTCAGCTTCTTCAGGGCCCAAACTACCGCGAAGGCCTCCCGCTCGATGGTGCTCCACCTTTGTTCTCGAGGGAGTAGCCTCCGGCTAATGAATGCCACTGGTTGGTCTAGGCCGTTCTCATTCACCTGGGACAGGACGGCCCGATGCCATGCTCGGACGCGTCCGTCTGGACTACAAACTCTCGGGAGTAGTCGGGGGCCTGCAAGATGGGGGCAGTGCACATGGCGTCTTTTAACGTTTCGAACGCCTCTTGGCAGGCGGGGGTCCAGCTGACCTTCTTCGACTGGTTTTTGGAGGTTAACTCCGTGAGGGGGGCTGCGATGCTGCCGTAACTCTTGATGAACCGGCGGTAGTACCCCGTGAGCCCTAGAAACGCCCGCACTTCCGTCTGGGTCGTGGGGGCCTCCCAGGCCACGATGGCATCGATCTTGGGCTGGAGGGGGGCTACGAGGCCGCTTCCGACCTGGTGCCCGAGGTAGATTACGGACCCTTGTCCGATCTGGCACTTGCTTGCCTTAATGGTGAGACCGGCCCTTCTCAGGGCCGTCAGCACCGCCCAGAGGTGCTGGAGGTGCTCGGGCCAGTGGGAACTGTACACTGCGATATCGTCCAGATACGCAGCGCTGAACTCCTCCAACCCCGCCAATACCTGGTTCACCAGCCTCTGGAAGGTGGCGGGGGCGTTCTTCATCCCGAAGGGCATCACCCGGAAATGGTAGTGACCATCCGGGGTGGAAAAAGCGGATCTTTCCTTTGCTCCCTCGGTGAGGGCGATCTGCCAGTATCCACTGGTCAGGTCGAACGTGCTAAGGAAGCGAGCAGCCCCGAGGCGATCGATAAGCTCGTCGGCTCGGGGGATGGGATGAGCATCGGTTCTGGTGACTGCGTTGAGCCCGCGGTAGTCAACGCAGAACCTTAGCTCGGGAACAGCACTGGGGGTGGCTGCCTTCGGAACCAGGACCACGGGACTAGCCCATGGGCTGTCAGAGGCTTCGACTACCCCGAGAGCTAGCATCTTTGATACCTCGGCCTTGATACAGGCCCGGACACGGTCAGGGACGCGGTAGGCTCGGTGCCGTACCGGTGGGCTGTCCCTGGTGTCCACGTCGTGGACGTACCAGTTGGTGACGCCGGGGGTGAGGGAGAAGAGGTCCGAGAACTGTCCCAACAACTGGCGACAGTCCTCGCGCTGCTCGGGAGAGAGGGAGGAGGAGAGACTCACTCCCTCTACGGAGCCGTCTTTCTCTCTGGTACACAGGAGATCGGGGAGAGGCTCCGTTTCTTCTTCTTCTCCATCGTCCGTGGCGAGGAGCAAGCTCAACTCGGACCGGGCGAAGTGGGGCTTGAGGCGGTTCACGTGAAGGACCCGCAAGGGGTTCCTGGGGGACTCTACATCGATGAGGTAGGTCACCTGACTCTTGCGCTCTACCACCTTGAAGGGCCCTGTCCACTTGTCTTGCAGGGCACAGGGCTCTACGGGGGCCATAACCCAGACCTGCTGTCCGGGCTGAAACTCGACCAGAGTGGCATTCTGGTCATACCACCGTTTCATTTCTTCTTGGCTGGCTTCGAGCTTTGCCTCGGCCAGCTCTCGGAACTTCCTCGTCTGGTTCCGGAGGGCCAAAATGTATCGAAACACATCGGGAGGGGGCTCTGGGGCCGCCGTCTCCCACCCTTCCTTGACCAGGGTGAGGGGTCCCCGGACGGGGTGCCCGTAGAGCAGTTCGAAGGGGCTGAACCCCAGGGATTTCTGGGGGACTTCGCGGTACGCGAAGAGGAGACAGGGAAGGAGGACGTCCCACTTACACCTCAGGGGCTCTTCGAGTCCCATGATCATTCCCTTGAGGGTCCGGTTGAAGCGTTCCACCAGACCGTTACCCTGGGGGTGGTATGGGGTGGTGAACTTGTACGTCACCCCACATTGTTGCCAAAGGGACTTCATGTATTTCGAGATGAAGTTGGTCCCTCGGTCACTGACGACCTCTCGAGGGAATCCCACCCGGGAGAAGATGGCCATGAGGGCCCGCCCCACTACGGGGCTGGTCACCGTTCGGAGGGGAACGGCTTCGGGGTATCGGGTGGCATGGTCTACCAGCACCAGGATAAAGCGGTGCCCCAAGGAGGTTCGGGGGTCGAGTGGGCCCACAATGTCGATTCCCACCCTCTCAAAGGGGGTACTGACCACGGGGAAGGGTTGGAGAGGAGCCTTGCGCTTCCCTCCGCTCTTTCTGCTGGACTGACAAGTGGGGCAGGATTTACAGTGGGCCTCCACATCGGAGCGCATGCCCGGCCAGTAGAAGTGGGTGACCAGGCGCTGGTACGTTTTGTCTTGTCCCAAGTGTCCCGCCAGGGGCACGTCATGGGCCAGGTTCAGGAGAAAGCAGCGGAAGCGTAGGGGGACCACCAGCACTCGGCCGGACCCTAGCTCGGCGGACTTTTGCTCGCTGTATAATAGGCCCTTTTCCCAATAGATAAAGTGGGAGCCGGACTGGTCACCGGCGGCCTGGGCGGTGGCCTGCTGCCGCGGCCCCACCAGGGATGGACAGGATGTCTGCTCTAGGCAGAACTCTTCTCGGGACGGTCCCCCTTCCTGGCGCCATTGGGCCAGCTCAGGAAGGTCGCCCAAGCTCGGGGTTGGTTCGACGTCGGGGCCGAGAGGCCCTGCGTCGAGGGGGAAGCTCTCCCCGGGGAATAGCTCAGGGGTCTCAAAGGGTCCAGGGACCTCGGGGTCCTCGGGGGTCGCCGGGGCCGCCTCTAAGGTCACCCCTTCGGGGGCGGTCTCTCGGGCGGTCATCGACCGGGTACTCACACAGGCCCACTCGGGTAGGCCCACCATCTCTAAGTGGGTCCTTTTCTCAACCCGCTGCCATGGGGAGCTCTCTAGATCGTTACCGAGCAGGCAGTCCACCGGCATGTCGGAGCGGACCGCCACTCGTAACTCTCCAGAGACGCCCCCCCACTCGAACGGGACTTGAGCTATCCGGCAGGTGCGGACAGAGTTATCGGCTGCGATCACCATACAGGAGATGTGGGGAACAATCTGGGCTTCGGTGACGAGGTGCCGTTTGACGGCGGTGATACTGGCCCCAGTGTCTCGGAGCGCCCCTATGTGATGGCCATTGATAGTCACCTGCTGCCGGTACTTCTCTGTGTTGTCGGGTAGGGGAGCTCCGGGGACCATCTCCCTATCACCCAAGGAGACTAACATCATAGCTGCGGGTTCAGCTCCCTCGAACTCTTCCTCCCCCTCCTCTTCTAGGGCTACGGAGGTGATGTGGCGCACTGGGGGCCCTGCAGCGGCAGGCTTCTGGAACAAGGGGCAGCGGGGGTCATTGGCATAGTGCCCGGGTTTCTGGCAATGGTAGCAGGCTTGGCTGACCCGGGGCCCTGGCCTAGCTGGGGGAAACCCTGCGCGCACTGTGGGAGGCGAGGTACCTGGCTGGTTTCTGGGGGGACTGCGCGGGGACCCTACCTGGGAACCCCTCTGTCTATTCTGACCCCCTCCTCCCCTCGGGCGGGATGGTCCTTGTTCGTTCCGGCCAGTGTCCCCCCCGGGGATGTATGACGTTATAACGCATACTATTACTCCGCAGACCATTACAACGCGACTTTTACTCCGCATACCGTTACAACGCATAGCGCCTTGGGGCGCTGGATAGTGGTAAGTATAATTTACTATTCTAACTCCAGTCCCCGTGGACCCTAGGGAAGGTGTTGGATAGTAAATTATACTTATTCCCTATCCTAGAGCGCCCCCCAGCGCAATGCGTTGTAATGGTATGCGGAGTAAAAGTCGCGTTGTAATGGTAGTGCGGAGTAAAAGGTGCGTTGTAACGGGTGTATACCCCCCCCCCGGGCCCCCGGGGTACTCTGGTGCTCACCCAGCGATCGGCCTCGACGGCCAGCTTCCGGGGGTCGGCCAACTTGCTGTCCAGGAGGTGCTGTCGGAGTTCCACAAAGCAATTCAGGGACAAGTGCTCATACGCAATGAGGTCGATGAGCCCCTCGAAGGTGGATACTTTGCTGCCCTTGATCCACCCTTCCAGGGCCCGGCTGTAGAAATTGACATATTCTACCCACGTGGTGCCGGGGATCTTCTTGCATTCTCGGAAGCGTTGGCGGTACATTTCTGGAGTGAGCCCGTACCTTGTGAGGAGGGCCTCTTTCATGTGGCTGTAGGAGGTCTGTTCGGCAGACGGTAGGTCGAGTAGGGTGTCTCTCCCTTCACTCAGGAATCGACCCCACAGCCCGGCTCCCCAATCTTTCTGTGGAACTCGGTGTGAGGTCATAGCTACCTCGTAGGCCTTGAACCATTGCTGGATGTCATCGTTTTTATAATATTCTTTGACTACATCCTTGGGGATATGGACCTTGGGTTCCACTGGGGGACCAGGCTCTCGGGTCGCTGCTGTTTTGTTGCCTTCGTTCCGGGCTTTGAGTTCGATTTCCAATATGCTGCGCTCGTGCTCCAGCTGGAGCTTCTTTCCGTCATGTTCTCGCTGGAGCTTCTTCTCCTCCAGTTCTCCTTGCAGCCGCAGCTGCTCGATGGCTAGCTTCTTCTCGGCCAGCTGGAGTTCTCCTTCCATTTTCAAACGGGCTAGTTCTAGCTCGTGGTTTCGGTTGCGCTCTCGGTCGGTCATCTCTTCTCGAGACAGACCTCTCTCGGGGCTGTAAGTCCGCGTCGGGGACTTTGCCCTTTCTTGCTCTGGGGCGTGGGTTTCGATCAGGGGTGCTCCCCCTCCATCTGCTTCTGTCGGTGCTGGAGGTTGGGCTCCGGTCTCCACCCAGGCTGTTAGAGCTTGTTGGAAGTCCTCTTTGGTGTTTAATCCCGTTGACGGGATATGGAGATCTTTGCAGAATTGCTTGAGCTCACGGTGCGAATAGTCTCCCAGAAGCTCCATCTGGAAGGTGGTCTTGTCGGTAGTGACGCTCATGGCTGCTCTTTGTTCGGGTAGTGTGTCAGTACTGTACGATCCCTAGACGTAGGTTCTTATCGCGACGCTGCCACCAATGTTAGAAGGGGCAATCTCCGAGGGCCAGGTTGTGCTCACCCAGACACCCCAAGATCCACCTCTCCCACAGAACTTGCCGAGTCTTGATTGTGAGGTCCTCGCCGGGGAGGCCTTTGGGTTTGGGATCGTACACACTGAGCTCACACCACACTACGAACAGACACCACACCGTTGGGTTTTAGGAACAAGTTCTTTATATAAGCAAATAATGAAGGAAGCACTCTTATGTACACAGTGGCAACAGGACCACAAAGTCTCTGAGGATTCGGGAAGGGGGAAGCGGGACAGTCTTTTAGTCTCTGGGTCAGTACGAGGCGTACCCCACGCACAGCTCTCAATCCTCGAGCCGGGGGTTACGGGATGGTGGTCGTACTGGCTGCCTCACCTTCGTCGAGTCTACCCGGTCGTGATGGTGGTCTCGATGGTCCAGCCGGACCAGAGTACTCCTCTAGCCGCGACGAGGTCAGCAGGGCTTGATCTGGAGAAGTTCGTGAGAGCCGCGACAGCGTCAGCAGGGCTCGGATGGTCTTAGAGGTCGAGCCGCGACAGCGTCAGCAGGGCTCGGATGGTCTTAGAGGTCGAGCCGCGACAGCGTCAGCAGGGCTCCGGTGGTCTTTAGAGATCGAGCCGCGACAGCGTCAGCAGGGCTCCGGTGGTTCAGTTCCTCAAGGCGAAGAAGGAGCCGCGACAGCGTCAGCAGGGCTCAGAGGTTCCAGGTGAGTCTTCTTAGAGTCAGCCGCGATCAGATCAGCAGGCTTCAGGTCCAAGATACAACTGCCCGCCAGTTGTCAGGCAGGCCCAGTTATAGTCCTTCTACTCTTTGATCTCCGGACCCTCGCAGGCAGAGGTCTCCGGCCCTGGGGGCTGATCGTCGGCGAGGTCCGGCGGTTGGCTCTTTGATCCCTTTGAAAGATGGGTCCGGGAATTCCCAGACGCCCAGCGGGTCTGGAGCCAGCCCTCGGGGAGGCCAGAGGGGTGGTCCAAACTGGCCCACAGGGGAGGGCCAAAGGTGTGACAGAAACCAGCCCCTCAGGGGAGGCCGGAGGTGCCATCGAACTCCCTAAGCTTATCTCACTCGGGGAGCCCTTTACCCCCCAGCCGGGACTGGCGCGCCTTTGGAGTCTGGGCTTCGCTGGGGCCGGGGTCACGCTAGGCCTAGGGAGACAGGGATGTCGGGAAGGGAAGATGGCGTCCGGGCCTTGTGGGGCAGGCATGGTTAGGCGCTCGGAGCCGGGCGAGGAGCGGGAAAGGCAGGCCTGGTCAAGGGTCTCGGGGGATCTAGGCGTCACTGGGTAGGACGACCAGGCTCGGGTTGCAGGCTATACTAACGGGGTGGCTGCGCAGGGGACTCGGGGTACAGGCCTACGCTCACAGGGTGTGGAGGGACAGAGGTGAACCACGCCACGAGGCCGGGTCCAACAAGTGCAGAGTAGTGAGTGCAGAGTATTGAGTGCAGAGTATTGAGTGTGTAGAGTAGTGAGTGCAGAGTAGTGAGTGCAGAGTAGTGAGTGCAGAGTAGTGAGTGCAGAGTAGTGAGTGCAGAGTACAGAGTAGTGAGTGCAGAGTGCAGAGTAGTGAGTGCAAAGTAGTGAGTGCAGAGTGCAGAGTTGTGAGTGCAGAGTAGTGAGTGCAGAGTAGTGAGTGCAGAGTAGTGAGTGCAGAGTATTGAGTGCAGATTATTGAGCGTGTAGAGTAGTGAGTGCAGAGTAGTGAGTGCAGAGTAGTGAGTGCAGAGTAGTGAGTGCAGAGTAGTGAGTGCAGAGTTGTGAGTGCAGAGTTGTGAGTGCAGAGTGCAGAGTAGTGAGTGCAGAGTGCAGAGTAGTGAGTGCAGAGTAGTGAGTGCAGAGTAGTGAGTGCAGAGTGCAGAGTGCAGAGTAGTGAGTGCAGAGTGCAAAGTAGTGGGTGCAGAGTAGTGAATGCAGAGTAGTGAGTGCAGAGTAGTGAGTGCAGAGTGCAGAGTAGTGAGTGCAGAGTAGGGAGTGCAGAGTAGTGAGTGCAGAGTAGTGAGTGCAGAGTAGGGAGTGCAGAGTTGTGAGTGCAGAGTAGTGAGTTCAGAGTGCAGAGTTGTGAGTGCAGAGTAGTGAGTGCAGAGTAGTGAGTGCAGAGTAGTGAGTGCAGAGTAGTGAGTGCAGAGTAGTGAGTGCAGAGTAGTGAGTGTGCAGAGTAGTGAGTGTGCAGAGTAGTGAGTGCAGAGTAGTGAGTGCAGAGTTGTGAGTGCAGAGTGCAGAGTTGTGAGTGCAGAGTAGTGAGCGCAGAGTGTAGAGTTGTGAGTGCAGAGTGCAGAGTTGTGAGTGCAGAGTAGTGAGTGCAGAGTATTGAGTGCAGAGTATTGAGTGCAGAGTAGTGAGTGCAGAGTGCAGAGTAGTGAGTGCAAAGTAGTGAGTGCAGAGTGCAGAGTTGTGAGTGCAGAGTAGTGAGTGCAGAGTAGTAAGTGCAGAGTAGTGAGTGCAGAGTAGTGAGTGCAGAGTAGTGAGTGCAGAGTAGTGAGTGCAGAGTAGTGAGTGCAGAGTGCAGAGTAGTGAGTGCAAAGTAGTGAGTGCAGAGTGCAGAGTTGTGAGTGCAGAGTAGTGAGTGCAGATTAGTGACTGCAGAGTAGTGAGTGCAGAGTATTGAGTGCAGAGTATTGAGCGTGTAGAGTAGTGAGTGCAGAGTAGTGAGTGCAGAGTAGTGAGTGCAGAGTAGTGAGTGCAGAGTAGTGAGTGCAAAGTTGTGAGTGCAGAGTTGTGAGTGCAGAGTGCAGAGTAGTGAGTGCAGAGTGCAGAGTAGTGAGTGCAGAGTGCAGAGTGCAGAGTAGTGAGTGTAGAGTGCAGAGTAGTGGGTGCAGAGTAGTGAGTGCAGAGTAGTGAGTGCAGAGTTGTGAGTGCAGAGTTGTGAGTGCAGAGTTGTGAGTGCAGAGTGCAGTGTAGTGAGTTCAGAGTGCAGAGTAGTGAGTGCAGAGTACTGAGTGCAGAGTGCAGAGCAGTGAGTGCAGAGTAGTGAGTGCAGAGTAGTGAGTGCAGAGTAGTGAGTGCAGAGTAGTGAGTGCGCAGAGTAGTGAGTGCAGAGTAGTGAGTGCAGAGTAGTGAGTGCAGAGTAGTGAGTGCAGAGTAGTGAGTGCAGAGTGCAGAGTAGTGAGTGCAGAGTGCAGAGTAGTGAGTGCAGAGTGCAGAGTAGTGAGTGCAGAGTGCAGAGTAGTGAGTGCAGAGTGCAGAGTAGTGAGTGCAGAGTAGTGAGTGCAGAGTAGTGAGTGCGTAGAGTAGTGAGTGCGTAGAGTAGTGAGTGCAGAGTAGTGAGTGCAGAGTAGTGAATGCAGAGTAGTGAGTGCAGATTAGTGAGTGTGCAGATTAGTGAGTGTGCAGAGTAGTGAGTGCAGAGTAGTGAGTGCAGAGTAGTGAGTGCAGAGTAGTGAGTGCAGAGTTGTGAGTGCAGAGTTGTGAGTGCAGAGTTGTGAGTGCAGAGTTGTGAGTGCAGAGTAGTGAGTGCAGAGTGCAGAGTAGTGAGTGCAGAGTGCAGAGTAGTGAGCGCAGAGTAGTGAGTGCAGAGTGCAGAGTTGTGAGTGCAGAGTGCAGAGTTGTGAGTGCAGAGTTGTGAGTGCAGAGTTGTGAGTGCAGAGTAGTGAGTGCAGAGTAGTGAGTGCAGAGTAGTGAGTGCAGAGTAGTGAGTGTGCAGAGTAGTGAGTTTGCAGAGTAGTGAGTGTGCAGAGTAGTGAGTGTGCAGAGTAGTGAGTGCGCAGAGTAGTGAGTGCAGAGTGCAGAGTTGTGAGTGCAGAGTGCAGAGTTGTGATTGCAGAGTTGTGAGTGCAGAGTAGTGAGTGCAGAGTATTGAGTGCAGAGTAGTGAGTGCAGAGTAGTGAGTGCAGAGTAGTGAGTGCAGAGTAGTGAGTGCAGAGTAGTGAGTGCAGAGTATTGAGTGCAGAGTAGTGAGTGCAGAGTATTGAGTGCATAGTATTGAGTGTGTAGAGTAGTGAGTGCAGAGCAGTGAGTGCAGAGTAGTGAGTGCAGAGTGCAGAGTAGTGAGTGTGCAGAGTAGTGAGTGTGCAGAGTAGTGAGTGTGCAGAGTAGTGAGTGCAGAGTAGTGAGCGCAGAGTAGTGAGTGCAGAGTAGTGAGTGCAGAGTTGTGAGTGCAGAGTAGTGAGTGCAGAGTAGTGAGTGCAGAGTAGTGAGTGCAGAGTGCAGAGTAGTGAGTGCAGAGTAGTGAGTGCAGTGCAGAGTAGTGAGTGCAGAGTAGTGAGTGCAGAGTAGTGAGTGCAGAGTAGTGAGTGCAGAGTGGTGAGTGCAGAGTATTGAGTGCAGAGTATTGAGTGTGTAGAGTAGTGAGAGCAGAGTAGTGACTGCAGAGGGCAGAGTAGTGAGTGCAGAGTAGTGAGTGCAGAGTGCAGAGTAGTGAGTGCAGAGTGCAGAGTAGTGAGTGTGCAGAGTAGTGAGTGCAGAGTAGTGAGTGCAGAGTAGTGAGTGCAGAGTAGTGAGTGCAGAGTGCAGAGTAGTGAGTGCAGAGTAGTGAGTGCAGAGTAGTGAGTGCAGAGTAGTGAGTGCAGAGTAGTGAGTGCAGAGTAGTGAGTGCAGAGTGCAGAGTAGTGAGTGCAGAGTAGTGAGTGCAGAGTGCAGAGTAGTGAGTGCAGAGTAGTGAGTGCAGAGTAGTGAGTGCAGAGTGCAGAGTTGTGAGTGCAGAGTAGTGAGTGCAGAGTATTGAGTGCAGAGTATTGAGTGCAGAGTATTGAGTGCAGAGTATTGAGTGCAGAGTGCAGAGTAGTGAGTGCAGAGTAGTGAGTGCAGAGTAGTGAGTGCAGTGCAGAGTAGTGAGTGCAGAGTAGTGAGTGCAGAGTAGTGAGTGCAGAGTAGTGAGTGCAGAGTATTGAGTGCTGAGTATTGAGTGTGTAGAGTAGTGAGTGCAGAGTAGTGAGTGCAGAGTGCAGAGTAGTGAGTGCAGAGTGCAGAGTGCAGAGTATTGCGTGCAGAGTATTGAGTGTGTAGAGTAGTGAGTGCAGAGTAGTGAGTGCAGAGTAGTGAGTGCAGAGTAGTGAGTGCAGAGTGCAGAGTAGTGAGTGCAGAGTAGTGAGTGCAGAGTGCAGAGTAGTGAGTGCAGAGTAGTGAGTGCAGAGTAGTGAGTGCAGAGTAGTGAGTGCAGAGTATTGAGTGCAGAGTATTGAGTGTGTAGAGTAGTGAGTGCAGAGTAGTGAGTGCAGAGTGCAGAGTAGTGAGTGCAGAGTAGTGAGTGCAGAGTAGTGAGTGCACAGTAGTGAGTGCAGAGTAGTGAGTGCAGAGTAGTGAGTGCAGAATGCAGAGTGAGTGTGCAGAACAGTGAGTGCAGGTGCAGAGTAGTGTGTGCTGTTGAGTGCAGAGTGGTGTGTGCTGTTGAGTGCAGAGTGGTGTGTGCTGTTGAGTGCAGAGTGGTGTGTGCTGTTGAGTGCAGAGTGCAGAGTGCTGTGTGCTGTTGAGTGCAGAGTGCTGTGTACTGTTGAGTGCAGAGTGCTGTGTGCTGTTGAGTGCAGAGTGCTGTGTATTGGCAATGTAAATGACAATGCCATTTATTTATGATTTAAAGAAAAAAAGAAATGTCATGAGCAATGCCAATAGCTCTACCTTTAATGATGCCGAGACCATTGCATTGTAAATGCTTGTTATGTTAGGTAGCCATGGGAATTTACTAGCCTGATCTAGGCCCATACAGTCCATGATAATAGCTCTAGTAAAATGGGTCTCTGGTTTGCACTATATGCAGTGGCATAACTGGAGCAGTTTGCTTTCTAAAATATCTGAGAGATAATCTGCGCCCAGTTTAGTTCTCTGTAAACGTTGGAATCTGCAACTGAAAGTGGTACTGCTAGCAATCTCTTATAAAACCTATTTTCTTCGGTTTCTGTCAGGAGTCTTATACTTTGTCATTAGCAAACAAGTTATTTCAAGTTTTCCCTCTCTACCAACATCTTTAAGAAAAGCTACATATTATAAAAAGCTTCTGGTAAGCCATAGACTATCCCCTTATTAGTTAATATCACGGAACACAATAAATAAGTTCTAAGAAATTGGGTTATTGAATAAGGGGGTTGAAAACCTACTCAAACCACAACCATAATTCTTGTTAGGATGAACCACAATAAACACTAAATTCATCTGTGCTTAACCCTCTAATAGCTTGGCACAAAAGAAGGCAGGCTTAATTTATAGGCACTGTGTGAAGTACACACAAACAGTAATAAAGTGAAAACACAACAGAAGAAAAATCCCAAACCAATTTAGAAAAATTGGATACATTTCCATACTAATATTATAAAGAGAGAGCCCAAACCTTTGAGGCGGGTAATCTCAGTAACCACAGCACCAATCACAACACCCAATACAACGTTGGAAAGGGCAGTTGCAGCCGAAGGACATAGGCTATGCAGACGGCCACCATATATATTTTCTTTTTTTTTTGCAGAGTTTTATATAGCGCAAACTTGACCCGAACTGAATCAGGTATCAGAGCGCTTTACATAGCACCAGTTACGTTACATGAGGACACACATTCATTTTTGTTAGGCACGGGGAGATTAAGTGATTTTCCCAGAATCACAGGATGTTTGGGGTCATTACCAAGCCTCGAACCCAGATCCCCAGGTCCGAGGTCGAGCGCCTTAGCCGTTAGGCCAACTCCTCTATACATTTAAAAGGTAAAAGAACCGTGCCAGCAAGTAGTCCCTTGTGGGCCTGCCTGCGTTGTGCTGTGGGCTGGGGGCGTGACTAACGCCGGGGGCGTGTGGTATGGCCATCACATCGTGGGCTGTGGGCGTGTGCTGGGGGCGTGACAAACCCTTCATGCCATGTGAGTCGTACATACAAGCACCAATTACGTTGCTGCACAGCATCAAGGGGCACGCTGGGAGCGTGAAAAACGCTGGGGGCGTGTGTCCGACCTTCATGCCATGTAAACGCAATTGCGCCGAATCAAGGGGTACGCTGGGGGCGTGTGCTTCGTTCCGCCTTTCATGCCATGTGGGTCGTACATTAATCAGAAGATTGTCTGCTGTGGCTGTGTGCTGGGGGCGTGACAAACGCGTTCACCTGGAGGCCTGGTGAGTAATGTTACTGCAGCCTCTCCTGCGCGCTGTTACTGAACTCTCTCATTCAACGAAATTACACGCGCCTGCTACCATCAACCAGGGCTCTAGCCGGGCTCAGGCCGCGGATCAGTGCACTAATTACACGCGCCTGATAACATCAACCAGGGCTGCAGCTGGGCCTCCAGCTGGGGAATACGCGCCTGCTAACATCAAACAGGCCTGCATCTGGGCCTCAAGCGGGGAAACACGCAAATGAGCGGGGACAATTACTGCAGCCTCGTCTACTCGATGTCACTCAACTCTCTCATTTAACGGATTTACCCGCGGCTGATAACTCTCTCATTCAACGACATTACACGCGCCTGCTAACATCAACCAGGGCTGTAGCCGGGCTCAGGCGGTGGATCACTACACCAATTACCCGCGCCTGCTAACATCAACCAGGTCTGCAGCTGGGCCTTCTCCGTCCCTATTCTAATGAAACAAAAAATGTTGTCTACCGTGAGATTTTAAAATAAATTTCCCTTGCCAAATAGACACATTACACACATTCTATTTCATACCCGGGCAACATCGGTACGGGCTGCTAGTTAATAAATAAAAAGAGATCAAAATGACAAACATCCAATCAGTAGAATAGGAGACATGGAATTTAAGCATTGTAGGTAAAAATACACTTAAAAGCAAGCAGCGCCAATTATAGGTATATGGTCACACTGGACAGGGACAAAATCTCAAGTTCAGTGTCACTGCGATGGAGCATGAGTGTGGCACAACACCAAGTTTAGTTAACTGGGAATTGTACCTTATGTCCTTGGTGCGAGTTCTGTGTGGTGTTGCTTTGTGAGGCTTTGTGTCACTTGCATCAGTTCTGTTGAGGCCTTTAGCTGTGTAGCTAGACTTAACCCTTTCCGTGCGTCGGACGGCCCCCTGCCGTCCTGACCACGCCCAGTCATAAATCACCCGCACTGCGAATTGCAGCCACGGTCAGCGGGTTAACAGGGCTTTGTGTCACTTGGCATTGGTTCTGAGGAATCTTGTTGCTGTGCTGCGAGGCTTTGCAGGTCCTTGCTTTGCTTGACATCGGTACTGATGGAGCTTACAGTTGTGCGACAAGGCTCTGTGAGGCTTTACATCACTTGGAGTCTGTTCTGATGATGCTTGACCAGAGTACGTTTTCGAGTGAATCCCCCTATCAGGTAGGACTGCACTTAAGACATTTATTGATCATGCGGTCTTGCTACATAGTATTTGGCTAATACGAGTTTCCCTATGTAGGAAATTATCTTATTTGGAACGTCAGTGAGAACGACGAGCTATTACATTAACGGGAAACCACATCGTGATTAGGTATGTGTTTTAACATGCTTTTGACACAGGGTGGGGACTTGCCGAAGTCGTGTTAATGACTCATAATCCCTCGTACTTTTCACTCCAAGGTCCCGAGATTGCCTCCAGTCCCGATTGATTGTTCCTCATTGGTCGCATGAACAGACTTATGCACTGTTTACCTATCTGAAGGTAGGAACACTACCGCAATATGTTGTGATCTTTGGGGCTTGTAGATGGGATATGCATCTGTGATCTTTTGCAACATGAATACATAATACAGTGTATGTCATTGCCCATAAGGAGGATACACTAGTTTGGTTATGCCAGGACTGGCCATAATTGAGTCTTATTTTACCGCGAATGCAAGACTCATTTTATTTTCTTTGAAATGCCATGTACAACCACACAATGTCTCTTGCATGTAGAATTTCCAATATATTACTGTGTCAGGAGTGACATGTTTATTTTAGTGTACATCAAATTGTGTTGGTAGAGGGTTGGTCTACTTTTGGCCTGTATTGGTGTTGTCTTTTAGAAACATTCTGATGAATATCGTGGAAGGTACACTCAAGCTGGTTTTTGATATTTATTGATAATGACGGAGTGGCAATTAATTTAGTATGTTTGGAATCTCCTTTTTGTCAATTATTGATGATGACCAAGTGGCAATGAATTTAGCCGTTTTGGAATTTTATTCTTGCAGAATTTGACGACCTTGGCAGTGTCTGTATGAAACTAAGTCACTTGATTATCGCGTGGAAATTAATTACTCCACCCACCATGGTAATAATTTAAATTCTTCTGTGTTTTGGATGACTTGACATGATGTCACCATACTCTCTTCAAATTTGATTGCGAGTACATCACTAATATATTACTTACTGTATCTTTATAGAATTCCTAGTGTACCCTTGGGTTTCACGTTCTGTGACCTGATGAAGACCCCGGTGTAAAGTTTCAACTACGCCTACAGTTGTAGTGTGGGGTCGAAACGTCGACGGCTAATCCCTTTTTACCTCAGTTGACGCCGCCCCTATTTTTGGATATTGAATACCAGCGTCATACACATGATTCTTGATGAATTGATGGAAATCAGTGATTCCATTTTTTGGCTCAGGGACCTGAAGCCAATTTAGTTTTACATGTTAATTTCGAAATAATCTGTGGTCACATTTACTATCTTTTCTTACACATCCTTCTTCTTCACAGCATCACGCTAATCCCTTCCTCCCCCCTTTTACCTCCTCTTGGGGCACTATGATGAATGTATTTCTGTCTAATGTATTGTAGTTTTTGCCCATTGTGATTAATTGGCAATGTGCCCTGTTTAGTGTCTGCATCTACTGTTATTGTGAATAAATGTGATTAATGTTTAATGGTTCACTGGGACCCCCCTTTTTGTATACTACATAGCACCCAGGTCCCCAGTGACTTATTTGGGTAAAACCCCCCCCTCTATTTATCTGATGATGCTTGCAGCTGTGCAGTGAGACTTTGTGGGGCTTTGCGTCGCTACACTCTGTATTTGATAGAACCTTTAGTGAAACTAGGAGGAGTTCTCTCTGACGCCAGCCCAGGGTCCAGGACCTGAGGAGGGACTTCTTGGGGATCAGAAAGTCACTCTAGCAGAGGCCAGCAGGACTCAGGCACGTCCAGTGCAGCAGATCAGCTGGGCAGTTACAGAGAGGTCTCTTGAGCTTTGACAGGAGGCCAGGCTTGAAATCACTAAACTTAGCCTGGGATCAAGGGAGCAGGTCCAGTCTGCCTTCTCTGAGAGCAAGGCAGGCCTTATGTAGCAGGAAAGTCCTCAGGCAGTCGGGTAGTCCTCTGGAGAGCAAGGCAGTCCTTCTTCTGTAATGTCTACAGGTTCGGGAGTGTACTAATGAGTGTCTCAGTTTCAGAAATTGGGTTACTGATTGAGGGGGTGAAATGCTTCTCCAGCAGCAACCACTATTCTTCTCAGTGTAAAGTCACAAGCAAACCCTAAATTAACCTGTGCTCAACCCTTGGGAAGCTTGGCACAGAGCAGCCAGGCTTAACTCAGAGGTAATGTGTACAGTATTCGTACAGCACTTCAAACAGTAACACAGTGAAAACACACCACACAAGGAGCCCACAGCAGCTTTAGAAAAATAGAGTGTTTTTTAAAAATAAATAACACAAGATCAAAATGACAAAAATCTAATTAGTAGAACTGGAGATATTGAATCTTAACGTTTTTAGAGAAAATAGTGCAAAAAGGCATAAAACGGCTACTGTGGGTCTCTGGTCGTGCCAGACCGGGACAAAGTTACAAGTTCAAGTCGACCGAAAAAGGAGAGAGGGTGGTGACAGGGACCCAGTTAGGCCCGCTGAAAAAAGTACCTTAAATTCAGGTTTGCGAGTGTTGCATGGATCTGGGCCACAGACATGTCGCGCATCCGGAGGATGTGTCGGTTCCGAGATGCAGTGAGATTGCGGTGCAAGGTCCTGTTGCATCAATGTCAAAAATTTCTGTTGATAGGGCTTGCTAGGCAAAGTCCGGTTTCGAGGATTCACCGCTCAGCTGAAGGTTCCAAAGGTGATGCGGGTTGCAGTGGCAATGTGAGTCTTTGTTTCGGGTCCAATCGACGTTGCAGCTGTGAGCATTGGTGCTGATCAGGGCTCATCGCTCAGCAGAGGAGATGCATCGGTTCCCCTGGACCCACAGAGGCTGGTAAGCACCATAAGCTCACTTCCAAAACTCCGAGACTGGGTGTGGCACCACTTCCCAGGGTAGGCGTACAGATGGCAGAGTCCAGGTGCAGATGCAAGGTGGTTGGAAGCCTGTGATGTATCTGAGGCTTCAGATCAGAACGCCAGCCAGCGAGCCCTTCCAGTCACGCTGGGTTCTGGTTTCAAGAGATGCAGGCCCAGTACTTCTCACCCAGGCAAGAGGGAAGCAGGTCAGAACAGCAAAGCAGGAGTCCAGCAGAGTGGCAGTTCTTCAGCATCACACCTGTCCTTCTTCCTGGCCAAGCAGCTACAGGCCCAGAAGTGTACTGATGTGGTGGGGTCTGAGGTCCAGTATTTATACCCAGGTGTGCCTTTGAAGCAGAGGAGAAACGTCTAGAGGCATGCCTTTGAAGTTCATAGATGTATTGTCTTCACGGCCCAGGCACTAGACTATCTACAGGGATTATGCAAGGCTTAATGTGGGGGCAAGACACAGCCTATTCAGGTGTAAGTGAAGTTGTGCCCAGCACCTTCCTACCGGCCTGCCAGTGATGGCCCATCCAGTCACACATAAGCTCCCATTGTGTGTGGCTGTCTAGGAGGAATACACAAAACCCAACTGCTAACTACACTCACTCATGTGACCAGAGACTGGCTGCAGGCACCAAATGACTAATGTAATAAAATGGCAATTTTCTACAATTGGCCTTTTCAGAATCGTGACTAGAAATTCGACGTCATCATAAGACAGAATTTTAAACTGTTATGTCAGACAACAAACATGAACTGGTAATTTTTTCCCATTTGGAAATTAAACCTATAAAATGTAATAAGGCAATTCCATTGTTATCCTAAAAGAGAGATATGCTTTGCGATAGTGAAAACCGAATTTAGGAGGTGTTCACTACCAGGACATGTAAAACTTAAAAGGATATAGTCTACTGTTTAAATCAATTGCACCCTGCACTCTGGGCTGTCCAGGGCTTACCCTAGGTTTGACATATGTATTAGAAAAGGTTTTATTTGACAGATTGAAATGCCAGTTTAAAATGGCAGACACAGTCTGCAATGGGGCTACTTAAGTGGGTGGCACAATCAATGCTCCAGACCCACTGGTAGCATTTAATGTACAGGCCCTGGGTATATGTATAGCCACTTTACTCAGGACTTATAAGTAAATGAAATATGCCAATTGGGGATAGGCCAATATTGCCCTTTTTAAAGGAGAGAAATCACAAGTACTTTAGCACTGGTTAGCAGTGGTAAAGTGAAGAGAGTCCTAATGCCAGCAAAAGGAGATGAGCAAAAATGCAGGTGGAAGGAAAAAAGTTGGGGGGGGGGAGGCCAACCTAAGGTTGACAGGTCCAACACTCAGGAGGTCCAATAGTTATACCTGTTACCAGCCTTTGAAGTCAGGGGCATCCTGGGCTACCCCCACATCTGGTTCTGGAAAATTCCTCCTTTCCCGTGCCAAGGCTCCAAGGAGTCTGGGTTAAAAAAAGACATGGATCAGGTTCTTTTGTGTGTGCCGGCGGCAAACTCTTTGAAGTATAAGAGAGTCAGGGAACAGGTCAACCCCTAACATTCTGCCGGGATGGCCAATCCTGCCTACACCCAGCCCCCCTTTGTCTCACTGTCTGGCAGGAATACACAAACCTCAACAGCAGAGCCATTCACAGTCATGACACCCACAACAATGGCAGCAGGTACCAAATGGTTTCTAAAAGTGATATTTTCAGAACTGTGACTTAAAATCCGATTTTATCATTAGTGAGGGCTTTAAATTGCAATGCATTTGAGTTCACACATATGATCCCTATCAGCTCTCCAATCAAAGGCTAACCTTCAGTAGCTGTAATAAGGTAACCAGGTGTTACCAAATGAGAGAGAGAGCCCTTACAGTTGTGAAAAACGAATGTAGGAGTTTTCCACTACCAGGACATGTAAAACTTAAGAACACATGTCCTACTTATTAAATGCACCCTCTCGTGCCTGTGACCTTTTAGGGCCTACCTTAGGGGGTGACCTATATGTATTAGAAAAGGAGGTTTCGGCCTAGCAACGATTTATTTTGTCAGGTCAAATTGGTACCTGAGGAGCAAGCACTCCTAGGCGGCAAATTCACCAATGATGAAATAGCAATATTGATTAGAAGCCTCCAGGCGGGCAAGGCAACCGCCCCAACGGCCTACCCATAGAACTGTATAAATTAGCGCCAGAAAAACTGGCCCCTCGACTGAGGGCTATGTTCATGGAGAGCAGGGAGCGTGGAGAGCTGCCACTAGACCAGCGTGTAGCCACAATAGTAACAATTTACAAAGAGGGCAAGTCCAGACTGGCATGTGCATCATACAGACCCATCTCACTTCTCAACGCAGAACTCAAAAATCTCGCTAAGGCGCTAGCCAACCGACTGATCAAAGTGATCGGGGATCTGGTCCACCTGGATCAGTCGGGCTTTATGCCCTACCGAAATACAGCCCTGAGCCTCCGGCGATTACATGGAGTGATGGGGAGGTTGGACACGTTAAGTGAACCGGCAATTCTAGTCTCGTTAGACGCCACAATGGTATTTGATACTATAGAGTGGCCATACCTGTTTGCCTTACTAAAAAAGTTTTAATTTGGGGAGGGGTTCATCCGGTGGATAAGGCTCCTTTACGCTAAGCCCTTGGTGCAGGTCATAGTGAATAACAGACGGTCAGCGCCGTTCGAGCTGGGACGACGCACCAGGCAGGGGTGTCCCCTATCCCCTCTTCTCTTTGCACTGGCAGTCGAGCCCCTAGTGGCGTGGATCCAAAGGGATCAGGTCATTCAAGAGTTAAAATGGGCCCAGTCGTGGGAGGACTGCATATCGCTATAAGCGGATGATATCCTGTTGTTCCTGGCCGCCCCCAAGAAGTCGCTGATAGCAGTACTAGACATATTCACAATTTTCGGGAGATTCTCTGGATACGCAATCAATTGGAGTAAATCCCTACTATATCTCCTGCACGGAGACTGTCCCGCAGTTCCAATGGACTGCCCAATACAAGTCACCACGGAGGGCTTTGTATATTTGGGAATATACGTGACGTCTGACCCCCAATTCCGGAACTTGGCCCCGCCCTTGCAGCGGTTAAATCGAGACACAGCGGCTTGGAAGGCGCTCCCACTCTCTCTCCTGCGGAGGTCGACGCTCTTAAAAATGATATCTCTGCCCCATTTTTTGTACGTCTTACAGAACTGCCCGGACCCAGTGCCGGCCAGGTATTTTAGAGAGATTGAGGGGATGCAGAGAGAACTATTGTGGGATCGTAAGCCTAGGATAGCATTACATAAACTCACACTCAACTGGTGTGATGGGGGTATCAGCCTCCCTGATCTCAAAAAATACTATTGGGTGGCCACCTAGCGGTGATTAACCAAAGCACCTACCGTAGAATAGATAATCCGGACTATGCTATGGTCCGCTGGGTACTCCCGGGAGGGAATTATTACAAAGCACTATATTCCAAACCGAAACGTTTTCCCCCGACGGGACCAACAAAACACTCAGTGCAGATCTGGCACATGGTCACTAAGAGTCTAGGTTGGGAGCGGAAATTGACTGCAGCTACACCTCTTTGGGACTCTGAGATTCTAGGGGATCTTTGGAAGACAAAAGGTTTCGATAGGTTGGTCCTTATCGGGATCTCTAACATTGGTGACTTATGGGTTAGGGGGGCAGTGATAACATTTCCTGAACTGCAGCAGAAATACGAACTCTCACACACTATGTACTTCCGATATCTGCAGGTCCGCCACGCATTGCAGGCACACATACCATTGGGCTCCTCTGTCCCGGAATATACTCCACTCGAAGACAGATTGTTAGACGGCTACCTACCAGAAAAGATTATATCCTTCACTTATAGCAAATTGGTTAATAATGTAGCCGAGCCGTTACAAGATCTTAGGGCAAAGTGGGAAAGGGACGGACTTGAGCTGGACGACGAGGAGTGGCAGGAGGCCCGCTCCTCCCCAAGGGAAGTAGCCATATCGGCCAGACTGCAACTTGTCCAGCTCAAAATACTTCACAGAGTGTATATCACGGGGCCCTGCCTGGTTCGTGTGGGGAGAACTGAGGAGAGTGTGTGTAGGCGCCAGTGTGGATTGTAGGGAACATTCATGCACATAATATGGGAATGTGATCTCATTCAGCGTTACTGGCATCAAGTTCATGCAGTGATGAGTGAAGTTTTACAACTTGAATTGTGCCTAAAGGCGAAACGATGTCTGCTGAATGTATGGGAGCCTACGGACGTGGGAAGGATGGGCAAGATCTGGGTAACACTGGGAATGATGAGTATATCACGGGGCCCTGCCTGGTTTGTATGGGGAGAACTGAGGAGAGTGTGTGTAGGCGCCAGTGTGGATTGTAGGGAACATTCATGCACATAATATGGGAATGTGATCTCATTCAGCGTTACTGGCATCAAGTTCATGCAGTGATGAGTGAAGTTTTACAACTTGAATTGTGCCTAAAGGCGAAACGATGTCTGCTGAATGTATGGGAGCCTACGGACGTGGGAAGGATGGACAAGATCTGGGTAACACTGGGAATGATGATCTCGAAAAGAAACATAGCCCAACACTGGGGTGCCGCCCAGCCTCCTGTGCTAGCAGAATGGGAGAAAAATATGGACTGGTGCATGTTTAGGAAAAAGACTGTCTACGTAGCGAGGGGGTGCCCGAAGAAGTGGTCGTTCATTTGGGGGGCCTGGAACACATACTGCGGTGACATTTGTAGTCCACCCCGTAGCATCGACCTTGATGATCAGGAATTAGATTGATCAATACATATCAACCTTTATAGAGAATGTCAGATGCAGCCTTGCTTCGTAATTTGTAACTGTAAGAACTCCTACATGTCTGAAAATGTAATCATACCCTGTATATTAGCACTGACTGTTCATTGTGTTAAGTTTCAATAAAAAGAAATATAACAAAAAAATGAATGAGGTGGATTTAGGAAAACAAAGCCTTGGAATTCCGTGCACACACATTTAATTAGACCAGCCGCGTGGTTCAGACCAGAACGCTGACCACCGGCGCCATTTCATTTACAAATTAAGCACTGCAAATAGGCACTCTAAAATAAGTGCGATGATTAATACCTGTGGGGGACATAAACAGCTAGCCTCACAATTATATAACAGATAGCGGTATTTTTTTAATATTCGGTACATAAACACCTGCCCAACTCTGCATAAGATACGAGGCCTGATTAGTTAAGTGCTATTAGAGGTTGTGCCATGGAGGCCTCCCACTGACAGCATGGTCCAGAAGACGTTCTTCAATTGCATGAGGGCTAGATACCAACATCCCACCCATACACAGTATGCAGATGTTTACAATATGGTAAAAAAGTGGTTGTATTCTGGAATATTTCTGAAGTAATAACGAGTTGGCACAATATTGAACGAAATATCGAAAACCAAAATATTGAGGAGGTATGTGCACATAGTGTGGTTTGATTTATTATTCCTAACTCTACATCTACATGATGAGTTAGGTATAGAAAATGTAAACACACTTACCCTTTAATGGGTTCGAGATATTTTAGTCCCAATATTGGGCCCACATTCAATTTCTTTCCCTGATAACCTAAAAGGAACAGATTGTTTGGTCATGTAACTGTGATGTGCAGGTTTTGCCTGTGAAGATTTCCAGGGCATAACTACACTGTATTCACATTAAATACATTTGTGAACAATGCTCAATTTGAGCTGGTGGTTGGATGTGGGGCCCACTGGCAACCATTTTTGGGGACCTACACTTAGGGGTTATTTATGAGAGGCTAGGTCACCGGAGCCTCACTTTTTTTACTCTCCGGTGGAGCAAGCCTCCCAATCACATTTATGAGTCCACGCAAAGCCACTTTGTGTGGCTTTTCATGGGTCTCATAGATATGGAGTGAGACAAAGCAGTGCAAGTCGCTGCGTTGCCTTACTCTGTGCCAAGGAGGCGTTCCATAGGCGTTGCAATGGGGTTTTCCTCCCAACTCTCATGGATTTCGACGACGCCCCAGATTTACTTAATCACGTAAACCTGGGGCAGCACCAAAACCTTACGCCTCACTAGAGCAGGCATAATGAGAAGAAATTTTTTTATTTCTCCTCGTTTTTCCTCTTTCCAGATGTGCTGCATTCATAGAAAGTGGAAAACGGCTCTCTGGATTGTTTTTGTGCAGGAAGGTGCCCCTTCCTGCACGAAAACAATCCTGCATGCAACTCAGACACCCTTGCACCATGGTGCAAGGGTGCCTGCATTGCCGCTAGGCAGCAAACTGTGTGCCAGCGCAGGGGGAAAGTACAGGAATGCACTGTATTTCATAAATACGATGCATTCCTGCCCTTGCCTTGCGGCGCTGCACTAAACAATTCACCATAAAGGAGGGCCTTACTTTTTAAACAGACTTTGATCCACTCCAAGAAGGAGATAAACACATAAGAGGGAAAGAATGAGGAGGAGAAATACAGAAAACAATGACGAAGAAGAGAAGCAGGAACCTGCAAGAGTGACATAGAGTGGCATGGCGAATCTTGTGGTGGATTCAAGAGGCATGAGGTGAATGGGACCCAGGGGGAACCTGGCGCGAGCCGGTGTCCCCCTGGGATGATTTGCGCGATGGAACAATCCATCTAGCGCGATAGGTTAGGAGGGCAATAGGGGGCGGGATTTAGTGAGGGCTACGTGGGGCGGGAACGCCTCACTTCGAGGAGATTCGTCAGCCAGCGTTTGTTTGTGGCGACGGCTCCTCCTCTCAGCTGAGGCGTTTTCTGCGTGTTGGGGCTATGGCTGGTGAGAACGTCGTCAAGGACGCCGTCCGTGTCCTTGTTGAGGCGGGGCGAGGTGACCTGCTCCGCCCTGATGTATCGGAGTTTGTGGCGGTAGGCTCCAAGCGTCCACGGCGTTCGGCGGCGCAGGGGGTGAGCGAGGCTGTGGCAGCTTGTCTCCCCTCCAAGACCCGCACACAGCTGCCACGAATACCTGGTTATTCCGCTTCAATGGTACTGCGTAGAGGGCGCTCCTCCGGTCGCAGCGCTCGTGCCAAAGTGAGTGCGCCGCGTTGTTCTTCTTTGACGGTCAGGTCAGGGTGGCGGTTGGGGCGGGCTGGCAAGCGGAGCTGCAAAAGAGGTTTTATGGACGCTAGCAGTGTTCCGGCTCCCCTTGCTATATTTATTAATGAGGAAAGGGGGAGCAAAGCGAGGGATTTACAATTTTTTGATACAGAGTGTGTTTCTCTGAACAAACAGATGCACTTAAAGGGTGATTTACAGGAGCACAGAGTGCAATTGAAACCAGCCTCAACACTTATTAATATTGCTTCCCCTGTTTTTGATGTTGGGCGCCCTACAGTTCTGGTGGATTATTCGACTGACAGTGAAGCTGAGGAGCTCTTTAGTGACTTGTCAAATGTGACGCCTGTACAACAGGATACTGGTAATATACAGGTTGAGGAATTTGCATGTGGTGTGTTGTCAAGTGAGGATGTGTTAACCCCTCAGCCTAGGGGCCCCCCTCAGGTCAAAATCTATGTCAGGCCATGATAGGATACTTTCCACAGAGGACATGGCCTTTGCAGATGCTTTAGATGGGGGGGGGACGTTCTCATGGTTCAGGCGGTGGAAGAATGGCCTATAATGGAGCACATTCATGAACATTTAGATGTCGGCAATGTTTCAGGCATGGTCTCTATTTTTCCGGAATCTCACCCCCCTCCCTCTCATCCTCAGGTGGACTTTGATTCTTCTTTTGGACCACAGAGTGGTCAATGGGTTTGGGTTGAACATTCTGCCTCTTCATCGTCGGAGGCTGGAGGCTCCATCTCAGCGTCTCTTTCTGGTAAGTATTCAACGGCTTCTGGCAGGAGCGGTAAGAAGTTTACGCCCCATTCAGTCTTTTCACGGCGCCTGGTGTTTCCAGATTGGCACCTGCGAAGCAGGTTGCGGCTTCAAATAAGTTCCGTATGGTACAGGGCGGATCAAGTGCGGATTTTGATTCTTCGGCCGGAGACCTGTGACCTGTTGGACAGCCTATGATTGTGGGGTTAGGGATGGTGAAATGCCTAGCACCAGTACTGATGTTTTGGATTTATCTAGGGATCATTGTGATCAAGATGTGGAGGACAATTTTTATGATGCAGTTTTAACTGATGATGTGGGTAGCAATGCAACTTTTTTGGGTTCTAATCAGGGGTTGACGGGAAGGGGTCGGGGTGCAATCAATTCTGCTAGTCTGTTACAGAGATCAAGAGCGGATTCTTCATTGGGTCAAGGTCGGCGTGGCGGGCATCGTGGTCGCGATGATCCTCAGGAATTTCAGAAGAGAGCAGCCCAGTTGACGTCAGGTAAGCCTCATTGGTGGGCTGCTTGGTCACAACCTTTGACGGGCAAATGCAATATTGTTCCTGGGGAGGTTGCTGTTGGGATGGTAAATCAACATTTGGTGGGTGGGGATCACATGGGAGCAGGGTCTGCGGTGGAATTTACACCTTTTCCCTGTAATATCGTAGGGTCTGATGAGACTTTGGAAGGTGAAAAACAAATATCGGTAAGGAACGTTTCCAGAGCTGGTCAGGTTTCAAGTCCCATGACTTTTCGGACAAAACTTCCTTATATGGGTTTAGCTATGCCACTTGGTATGCATCTTTCTGAAAAAACTAAGCAAAAAATTTGGCAACACCAATTTGTTGATGTCTTCAAATTATTACATAGAGACATTCAAGCCAGAGAGGAGTCCAAGGAGGAAGAATGGGAATTATCCAGGCGTCCCATAGTACCCAAGAATATTGAAAATTGGACCGCTGCTTTTTTAATCTACGCCAGCGTGTATTGTGAGAGGCATCAGGACAGGGCGGTTGCCATGTTTAAATACATGGATACTATACGTAGAGCACAGTTACAAGTTGGCGGGTACGCATGGTTAAATTATGATGATGAATTCAGGGCCAGACTCAGCATTTTTCATGACAAACCTTGGGGGGAGGTGGATCAGGAACTATGGTTACAATGGATGTCATCTACACAGCCGCATGCAACAACTCATACGCTAGCGGGTTACCCATAATTTATCGGCCCTTTCTGCAGCGTCCCGCCCAAATGGGGGCGGATGTTTTGGGTAGGGGACAATTGCCGGCAGCAGGCGCCTGTTGAAATTTCAACCGAGGTATCTGCACCAGGCAGACATGCCCTTACTCAATGTCTCACGAACCAGAATGTCGGGGATCACGGGAGGGGTCAGAGAGGCAGAGGGTCCTTTCCCCCAGTTATTCCAAAAGGCTCCTACCTCAGTTAATTTGCAGTCAATGTTGGCTTGGCTGGAGCTTTATCCTGATGCAGATGCGGCTTCCAAATTATTTGGGGGTTTTACGGTTGGTTTTAAAATAGGTTATCAGGGGCCACGTTACCATCGATGGGCCGATAATTTAAATCTGCCAAGGAATTACCCCATATTGTCCCACAAAAACTTGGTAAGGAATTGCAAGCCGGTAGAATAGCGGGCCCCTTTAGTCAGCTTCCTTTGCAAAATGTTATTGTCTCCCCTTTGGGTGTTGTTCCTAAGAAGGTGGTAGGTGAATTTAGATTAATTCATCACCTGTCGTGGCCGGAGGGTGAATCAGTTAATGATTTCATCTCCCCTACTGACTCTAACGTGTCCTATACTTCTGTGGATGATGCTTTACGTTTGGTGCGATTGGCTGGAACTGGTGCTGAGCTTGCGAGATGTGATGTCCAGTCCGCCTTTCGTTTGCTGCCTATTGACCCATCAGATTTTGAGCTGTTAGGCATGTTCTTTAATGGTGCATTCTATGTGGATCGAGTACTGCCTATGGGATGTTCAGTATCCTGTGCTTTGTTTGAAACCTTTAGCACTTTCTTACATTGGTGTTTGGTGCAAAAAAGTGGTCACACTTCTGTTTGTCACTATTTGGACGATTTTATGTCCATAGGACAGGCAAAGCTGGATCAATGTAGCAGAGTTTTAAACATTTTCCAGGTTATGGCGTCTGAATGTGGTGTACCATTAGCTCCTGAGAAAACAGAAGGACCCTCTACCAAACTTACCTTTTTGGGGATTGAGATTGATACTGAAGACATGATGGCTCGTTTACCAGCTGCAAAGGCGGATGAAATCAGGTCTGTTTTGTTGGAAGTACTGGACAGGGAAAAACTTGAACTAAGACAGGTCCAGCGTTTGCTGGGATACTTGAATTTCGCCTGTAGGGTGGTCAGGGCTGGCAGAACATTTTGCAGGAGACTGGGTACGGCTATGTCCGGAGCTTATCTTCCCCACCACAGAATTAGACTAACTAAAGCCATCAAGGATGACCTGTTGATTTGGCTTAAGTTCCTGGAAGACTTTAATGGTGATTCCCTTATTTTTGTCGAAGATGATACAATATGGCAGATACAAATATTTTCAGATGCGTCTGGGGTTCGCGGTTTTGGCCTTTTTTGGGAAGGTTGTTGATGTGCAGAGAGTTGGCCTCAGCAATGGCTTCATCAAGGACGCAGTATTGCCTTTCTCGAGTTTTTTTCCCTCATTGTTGCCTTGTTGGTCTGGGGTGAAGAGTTCAGAGACAGATGTGTGCTATTTCATATCGACAATATGTCGGTGGTGGATTTTGTCAATAGACAAAGAGCTAAGGCTTTACGTGTATTGAATCTTTTGAGATCTTTTATGTTACAGAGTCTCTGTTTAAATATTGTTTTTAGATCGAGACACATTCCAGGTGCTAATAATGCAATCGCAGACTGTTTATCTCGCTTTAATTAGCAGAAATTCCGCACTTTGGCGCCAGGGGCGGACAGCTGCAAAACTGCGATTCCTCAAGACATCTGGGCACTGGGGGATTGAGGATCATCGAGCTGGTTGAACAATCCATTTCTCCTTACACCAGATGCAGTTATCTCCAGGCTTGGTCTGAGTTTTTATGTTATGCTACGTCTCAGAATGTTTCAGGGTTATCGGGTGGTGATGAAGGTTTGATGTTACAGTTTGTTTTATCCTTGATGGACAAGGGTTTATCTCATACGACCATTGCTGGTAAACTTTCTGGTATTTCATTCTATGGACAATTATTGTGGGGGCTGGACTTAGGGGGGGGGGGGCGTTTTGTTACGGCGTATGTTAAAAGGTTTTAGTAGAGAGAGGGTTCATTCCTTGCCTTTGCGTGAGCCAATAACTTTTACCCTTTTGCAGCAATTGTTGTTACAATTGCCAAACTGTTGTTATTCTGGGTGGGAGGTTACACGTTTTAGACTTTGTATGATTTGGTTGTTTTTCGGGGCGTTCAGAGTGTCCGAAGTGCTGGGTTTGCGAGTTCAATTGGGCATTCAGACTAGTGATATTCACTTTCATCAGGGGTCTTTGAGGATTTTGTTGAGAAAATCGAAAACTGATCAATTGGGCAAAGGTGCGTGGATTCATTTGAGTGGAAGTGGTGTGCGGGGTTGCTGTCCTTTGGGAGAATGGGAGTCATTCCTGAAGTCTGCTGAGTTTCGGCAAGGGGTGATATTTCAACATTTTAATGGGGACATAATTACCTGTGATCAGCTGCTTGCAGTTTTAAGGAAAGCTTTGATTCTGGGGGGGCAAAACCCCTTATCATTTGGAACACATTCTTTTAGACTCGGGGCTGCTACTGAAGCGTCTAGGTTGGGTTGGGAGGATATCAAACGAATTGGTAGATGGTAATCAGACTGCTGTTCTTGTTATGTCAGGAAATGGTTGAATGTGGTATATTTGTTAGTATGCCTGTCTAATTTAGTTTTTTCCCGCATTAGGTCGAGTTAAGTCTCTACCAAGGAAAATGCAGACCTGGATTATAGGACATTCTTTTGTAAAATGGTCAACTACATTTGCAGAGCGGCAGATTTGCGGCAGAGCTCTCGGCCTCCACAGCAAGGGTCATGAAGTTTTTTGGAAAGGGGTGGGTGGTATGAAATGGGGGGATCTATTTCCCTTGCTTTCCAAATTGTCACGGGAGAGAGGTTTTCCAGATTTATTGATCATACATTTAGGCGAAAATGATCTTATAAGGTTATCCGGTTTAATGCTTTTAAAACAAATGAAACTGGATTTGGCGGTCATAAAGGACAACTGGTTGAGTACATCGTTGGTTTGGACTGAATTTATTTATCGTCAACATTGGAGGGGGGCTCGTAGTCATGTTGCTTTGGAAAAAGCTTGTAGAAAACTCAACCTTGCCATGAAAAATTTTTGTCCTGCCATGGGTATCAAAATCTTGTCTCTTGAAAACATCACAAGTTTTGAACAACATCTTTTTCGGGATGATGGTGTGCACCTGTCTCAGATAGGTCAAGCATACTATCTGATGGAATTGAGGGATCTGCTGGTGGGTTTTTGGGGAGAAAACCTGTGGTGTGATAGCAATAACAAATAGCCTTGTTTATGAGCAGGAGAGGGGTGGGGCTAGGAAAACTCTTTGGTTTTCCTGGGTTGCGCTGGTTGGGGGTCTGGATGGTCTGGAGTGGACTTATCCTTTCCCTCTGGGGTGGGGGAGGGTAGACAGAAAGATGGGTAGGAAAAATATAAAGAGGAAGAAAATGGAAATGTTGGGATTGTACAGTATGTGGGTTTTATTGATAAGTATTGTTGGGAATGTTTTTGATTATATATTTATGAGGAAAACGTTTGAAGTTTTGCTAATGTTTTCTTTCTCTCTTGTGACAAAAATGTTGCTTTAAGAAGGATTATTCTGTTTGCCTGTCCTAATAAAGTGACCTTTTCTGCTAAGAATAACAAGGTGTGGACTGTTGTTATTGCGCGATGGGACCCAGGGGGAACCTGGCGCGAGCCGGTGTCCCCCTGTGATGATTCGCGCGATGGAACAATCCATCTAGCGTGATAGGTTAGGAGGGCAATAATGGGCGGGATTTAGTGAGAGCTATGTGGGTTGGTTCTTGGGCGGGAACGCCTCACTTCGAGGAGATTCGTCAGCCAGCGTTTGTTTGTCCCATCCACCCAACCCTTATGGTTTTGCTGCTTTTATTTTGTAAAAAAATAAATCAAGTCACCTTAGGATGGTTAACAGCTTTTCCTTTCATTGTTTTTTCTGTTTCTTTAGGCGCTGGTTGGGGGTCTGGATGGTCTGGAGCAGGCTTATCCTTTCCCTCTGGGGTGGGGGAAGGGTAGACGGAAAGATGGGTAGGAAAAAGATAAAGAGGAAGAAAATGGAAATGTTGAGATTGTACAGTGTGTGGGTTTTATTGATAAGTATTGTTGGGAATGTTTTTGATTATATATTTATGAGGAAAAACGTTTGAAGTTTTGCTAATGTTTTCTTTTTCTCTCGTGACAAAAATTTTGCTTTAAGAAGGATTATTCTGTTTGCCTGTCCTAATAAAGTGACCTTTTCTGCTCAGAATAACAAGGTGTGGATTGTTGTTACTGCGCGAATTAAGACTACCTTCGTATTCTGCACTAACATTCGATAATGAGGGTGGCAAGCTTCTCTGCAGATCTTTGGGCCCCGGTACTAATTCCTTTACAAATTAAGCACTATTTACACAAACATTAACTATGTGTTTCTTTGTGATTTCGGCAGAACATGTTCTATTCATGCCTCGGTGTAAATTCTTACTGAACATATTCCATGGTGTCTTTTCCTTATGTCTGTCGTTTGAGTATTTCTTCCTTTTGTAGCTAGCAGTAGTTTAAAAGATGAAAAGCACCTGAATCTATCGGAAAGGACAGACAGTTGTGGAACATTTAGCGGACGTAGCCTCGCGAACTGAAGCTGCCGTATCTGGCGTCTCATCTTGTCAGTTGAGGAGACGTCATGCTTCAATGCACAGTTGACTGAGAAAGTGAACTCTGCTTAGCTTCACCTGAGATGAAAAGAAAGGAAAGGCTTTCTTGTTTGTTTTTTTAGAATTTTTCATGAAGACGCATTAAATGCAAGACAGTGACAGGAAATATAAGTAGGAGAGACAGCGAAAAACGACTCTGTTTGGAACCAGAAACTTCAATTAATTCAATCTGATGAAAGTTCTTAGACAAAAGAATAATTATTGGGGAAATACATATTTCCTAAATCTAAATAGCCTTAGTAAACCATAGGATTTATTAACAATACAATGGTAAATTCAGGAGTAATACCTAGATAATTATGTTACTGAAATCGGGAAGGGCAGTGGTACACCAGAATATAGGTTTTGGTGATCATAAATTGGGAATAACTTGCGACCACATACGTTATTGAAACTTATGCACATTTATGTGTTTTGTGTTACTGCCACCCTTTAGCTTGTGGTACCTTGTCATAGTATTTCCGTGAGTTAATGTGATATTGCTCTATTTCAGTTAAGCATTGTTACTTTCTTTCTCAATATATGAGGTGATGGTAAGACTTACTGGGCCGATTTACTAAAATATGCATAAATCATATCATATACAAAGTTTGCGATTATCTTTATGCATGTACTTAGTTTATACATTTTAGGCAATACACTAAGGGCCAGATGTATAATTGTTGTATTTTGCGTGTCCTTAATAGCAAATTTTACTGATTCGCTATTAAGGACTCGCTGAAATGCAAAGTATGTAGGTTTCGCAATAATAATTGCGATTCCTACATATTCCTTAATTGCGAATCGCAAATTGGAATTCAGAATTAAGGAATACCTTCCCATTCATTCCTATAGGTCTAGAGGCCCATAGTAATGAATGGGAAGACATTCGCAATTTGCGAGTGCCCAATAGGTACCCGCAAATTGCAAATGCAATTTTAAAGGTGCAAGGGTGCCAAAAAGATACCCTGTTGCACCCCCGAAATATGCATGTGTGCAAAAAAGTGAATTTTTCTAGGAAAACGCAAATGAACACCAACTTGGAGTCGGTGGTAATTTGCGATTCCTTAAGGCAAAATCACAATTTTCGTGTGCTTCCAGAATTGCAATTTAAGGAATCGCAATTTGCGATTCCTTAAATGTATTCGCAAAATGGGGAATTGCAAATTTTGCGATTTCCTATTTTGCGATGGCCTTTTGGGTCACCCCAAAAGGCTTTTTCCCATTCGCAAACGGACCGATTCTGGGAATCGGCCCATTTGCGATTGGGAAAAAGTCTTGATACATCTGGTCTTTAGACCCTTATTACGAGTGTCCTCTTATTCACTCTAGCCAATAAATTACTTGATGGGAGTTGTAATTTATTGGGTGCAATGCAAACCGATTATTATATGTTTTTCAGGAAAAACCTGTAGATTTTGATGATTATCTCACCAAACTCTAAATGTTATGGTGATTACTGGCCATTTTTCCCCTCAGAACTTTCTCTGGTTTGACTTGCTGAAATTTACACGTTGAAAATTATGGGAGTAATTCACAAAAGGTTTAATTCTGTATATGAGGTAACAGGTGTTACTGGAATTTAAAAATCCTCTGATAATGAGGGTTTTAGATTCTTTTTTACTCATGTTCAATACCTAGAAGGATTTTCTTAATCTCTTCATCTGAAACAGTCTTATTTAACTCCTCTATTTGTAGTTGTATGAAATTGGGTTACTGGGTGAGGGGGATGAAACCCTTCTCAAGCATCAACCACAATTCCTGTCAGGTTGAAACACAAGCAAACCCCAAATTAACCTGTGCTTAGCACTAAAGCAGTCAGGCTTAATTTAGAAGCAATCTGTAAAGTATGTATGCAGCACTACAAACAGTAATGAAAGGAAAACACAATACAAGAAAAATCCCATACCAATTTAGAAAAATAGAATAACATTTAATAAATTATTTGACACCAAAATAACAAAAGTCTAATCCGTAGAACTGGAGATAAGCAACTTCAGGTAAGTAAAGCGCCTAAAAGAACAAATTGCCACATGCACGTATCCTGTTGTGTGAGACTGGGTGAAAGTCACAAGTTCAGGCTGCCCGCGATGGAGTGTGGGCCGGATACAGGACCAAGTTAGTCCTGCTGAAATAGTTACCTTCAAAGTCCTGTGAGAAGTGTTCCATTCAAGGTGGAAGGGGCCTAAAGGAGCAGGAATAGGTCCCTGGATGGTTGTTGATGTAGTGCAAACAGCAGGCCAGGCATCCCAGACAATTGTCGCTGTAGCCTGAACAGACCCTCCAGCTTTTCGCGATTTCGCGATTTGCAAAAAAATCGCGTAATCGGGTGAGTAGCGCGATGGCCGCGGTATTTACAATTCTTGCCGCGATAAGTGTCATCAAAACAAACATTGCCCTTTTATTGGCTGTTTGCGCACATGTTACGACTGCCGCCGTCCAGCCGTCAAATACCTGCTGCCTCCCACTTGATAAGATCTAATCCTTTAGCCTATGTGGCTTTGATGTGCAAATGCAGCTGGCGCCTCGCTCCGGGACAGGACATTTACTCTCACCATGACGCCTGAGGCTCAGAGAGAGTGTAGGTCGGCTCAGGCTGCGGAAGGATGTTATCCGTTTTCTGCAGCCCGTGCATTTCTTGGCACTAATGTCTAGGGAAAGATTGCTTAAGAAATGTACAAGTGCAGGTGGACTGAGTGAGGAGTGCCTGGTGAGCACGCTCCATGCCGTACTGTCTTTTGTTGAATTTTATTGTTTGTGTAACACTGCTCTTATTGTGATGTCTCAGCAAACGCTTGCCTTGTCAGAAAGCAGGATTAGGAAATGGCTGTTTGACTTGAAAGGAGTGTTTTGTGTGTGTGGGCTTCTGTCCATGTCTGTGGGTCAGAGAGTGGTCTACGATCCGTCAGATAATTTTTATTTAGTTAGTTAGTTGCTAATGAAGCCCCTGGCGGGTTTTTTGTCCTGGGAAAATGTCCTGCTATATTTCAGTGTTTGGGAAGGTGGGAGATTTGCAAAATAAGTCAAAACACTGGTAAGGAAATTATGTTTATTTTTCTGGTACGTGGGATCTGCAAATTGTGAATTTATTACTTTTTTCTGCCTTTTTTAGATTATTTCTCCAGTGATTTCTTAAATACAACTTTGAACCTTAAATTACATTTCTTAAGTTTTTCCAATGCCTTTAGTGAAATTTGCAAAGTTTTGCACAATATTTCAAGGACATTTGTGGAAAGCAAATCCTGCAATTTTTTACACATTTAGTTTTCATTTTTTAAGAAGATTATCTGTTCCAAACTGCCAAGGGAACCTGCCTGTCAATCATTAATTAAAAAAAGAAAGGTTCACAAAAACTGGCAGATATTAATATTTGAGAACATTTACAGCTAAGAACTCATAAGTATTTTTACTTTCTTTGGTCCTCCGCTCCTGACCAGGCTCCCCTCCACGCAACGCAAATAGCAGTGGGGCGCCCTAAGCAGACCCTCCAGGATTTCACAATTTCGCGGTTTGCCGCGAAATCGGCACTTTTGTAAAAATGCAGCGATTTTTACAAAAGTGCCAGCGAAATCTGCACTTTTGTAGAAATCGCGGCATTTTTAGAAAAGCTGCTATATATCCTGGGGGTCTGCTAAATTGCCAATTAAGCTAGCACATTCACAGACAGTTTGTGACGCAAAGCGCCTCAGCAAATCTGCTCTGGGGAGTAGAGTTCAGAAATTTAGAATTTTCAATACACATACACGCCAAAGGGTTCTTGCACTCCAGCCATTCCCTCGGTATCAGGAGCAGGGAGAAGGCCTCGAGGCGCATTAGGCGTGTCAGCAGGACAGGGCACGCCTGGGTCATATTTACATTGGCAAATCTGCAAGTGAAAATAACCCACTTAAAAAGCAGTACCCGGGTTTATCGCTTACTGGTAGAACTGGCTTGTGCTTGTAAAAAAAGTCTTGTGTCCGTAATTCAGGATAATCTGTGGAGGTAATGTGTTTCGAAAGGCTTAGCGAATATACTTGATTGGGGATGGGAGGGGGGTGGCATTTTTAAGTGGCTGAGCTCAGGTCGCTCGTGTGTGCTTCTGGCATCATTGGGCTGTTTCAGGTTATGGTCTTTGTCATAGATCCTGTTGGGGACATTACCACTTTATCAGTTGTTGAATTGCACTTTCCACATAAGTAGCACCGCTCTGTCTGGAAGTGGTATTTCCCAGTGACCTCTAAACAATGCTACGGCGGCTCTTTACAATGCCCTTTGCAGATTTCGATGGTGTTGTGATGAACAGAGGTCGTTTCTCGCAGTTTCTGGGTTTATAGCTCAGGTAGCAGGTTAAATGTATTTCACACTGGTCGCTGCTTCGGAGAGGCCGTCGATAGATCACTGCATTTTTAACCCGTAGACGGTGCTGGGACTGCCCCCCCCCCCCACTTGTCAGTTCGTAGTTCCTGCACAGGTCTTTTCCCCATGGCTATGGTTAGGGCCAGGCTAAAGGATGAAGTTAGGATTACAATAGGAACAGGATCAGGATCAGGATAATGAATAGTTATGGTTAATATATGGGAAAAGGTCACGCTTATGACTGTATTGGGGTCAGCATAGGATTAGATGGTGTGAGGTTACGGTCATGTTAGGCTAACGGTAGAGGTTAGGATTGGAGAGGGCCAGCTCTTAAAGTTTAGATAATTTTAGAGTTATATTTGGGTAAAGGTATGGAACATGATTTTGGTCAATTTAGGTTGTGTAGTTAGGTTTATGAAAATGGTTAAGATGAGGTAACACTTGGGTATGATTTAGAAAATGGGTTACGGTCAGACATTAGGTTGGGATTTAGCTTATTGTTTAGGATTTAAAATACATTCTAAGTAGAGCAGAGAGAACCACTCAAAACCAGTATAAGATTTCCACAAAAAAAAATGTTATCACCTACATTTTTTTTATTGAAGTATCGATTGCAAAGCGCACCCAGACAAACACGATATTTTCTATCTAAAGGTTTTCACCTAAAATATTTATCTGTAGCAGTTTTTTTCTTCTGAAGTGAGTTAAGAGGAAATGACAAACTAACACAAATGTATAATGCAAATGACAACAGCAACTTTCATCCTCTCTGGAAGAGCCAATAAACAGACCCTCCAGGATTTCGCGATTTCAGATGAAGAATTGCAATTCCAAGGGATAACAGCCTTCACCTGTGGGCTGCTTCCTCTATTCCATATTCCAGGTTGCCTATTCAAAGTGGAATACTCTGCTAAAAGTTTCCATTGATTTAAGGCTGAAAATGAATGAATATGAGTAAAATAAAGTGCCGCAAAAATGCCGCTAAATTTCCATATTTGTGCTGCTAAATTTCCATATTTGTGCCGCTAAATTTGCGAATCCATGCCACTATATCCTGGGGGGTCTGCCTGAAGATCTTGTCGGGCGTCAGGGACGGTCGATGCTTGAGCTCTGCATTGGTGGTCACAGCGAATTGTCAATGCTTTAGCACAAAACGCAGATCTCACATTTTTGTGTGTTGCTGGCATTCGCTGCGGCGCAAAAAGTCAGGTTCACTGTAGCTTCACATTGACAGGCGGCGCAGGCAGCAAGATCTTGGTGCGAACAGGCCAGCTTATAGTCGCATCGCTTCAGGGTTTCTCCTTTTCTTTGGAGAGGAGCTCAACGTATGCCACATTAACGGTTCTGGACCTGAGGGACACCTCTTGGGGGTCAGGAACTCATTCCAGTAGAGGTCAGCAGGGCTTAGGTAGGTCCAGTTGATGGTCCAGGCAGCAGCTCCGCAGGGCTGTTGCAGGGAACCTCTGTAGCTTGTTATGTTAACTCAGAACAGGAGTTTAGTCAGCTGACTTTTGGGGTCAGTTTAGTCTGGGATGAAGAGTGCAGGTCCTGTCTTGACAGCAAACAGGGCAGCAGAGTAACAGGGCAGCAGAGTGGCAGTCCTTCTTACAGCAAAGCAGCTCATCAGCCCTTCTTCTGTAGCATCGACAAATCCAGCAGTGCACTGAAGAATTGGGTCTGACGGTCCAATACTTTAACTTGGTGCCAGTGGCGGCCGGCACAGGCACGGCTGTGGGGCAGTGCGGCGGGGCAGGGCGTAGTGGGGGGAAAGTCGACAGACAATTGAATAGGTATAATTTAATTATGCAATTACATCTATTCCGTCGTCTTTTGACTCCCCCATACCACCCCGCCCTCGCCCTGCCCTACCATGTTTACCTTTGTCGGCGGCAACTGCCTGGGACCACACTTTGAAGTAGGAGAAGGTTCTGAAGGTTTCTACTCCATAGGTGCTTGGAGTTTCCTGCCTCCCTGCCCTGGGCCCAGTTTCTCTGAGGTCTCAAAAGACTAGTGTGAAACCCTTTGTGAGTGTTCTCAGTCATAGTCTTTCTGATATCCATCAGATATTAACTACGATCGCACCGAACAGGCCATACATGATGCCACTATACGGCATTTTGGGACTAGGACATAAGGAAAAGAAAAGGAGTGTGGCTACTAGATTTGTGGATCTAGCGGTGTTGTTGGCAATAAGATTGATAGCAAAGAAATGGAAATCAGTCAGACCACCAGACATAGAGACATGGTACGGGGAGGTACTAAGATGGGGGAAAGCAGAAGGACAGGAATTGCACAGAGAGGAACGCAGAGGCCTACTTAAGACTCACATTTTACTAGACTGGAATGCACTCCTAGTGGAATTCGAAACCTGTGCCAAGGCACACCTTGAATAGATTCCCACGCTGGCAGACATTACAATTAAGACATACTGAGATGCGTAGAGGCCATCCTCTTGGGTGCCCAATACAAAGAGATACGGAACATACACTCACAGGATGAGTTGCAGAACTAGACTATATGATATACTGCATACACAATACAGGAGGGGAGTAGATGACGACCAAGAAACACACAATGGAACGTAACGAAGAGACATTGCCAGGAAGAGAATAATTTGTCTAATATGTAAGTGCTGGGAGGGGAGGGAGGGGGGAGTTTGAAGAGTTGTAATAATCGCTAACGAAGAAAAAGGAAAATTGCAATGTTTGATTTATACTGCAAAAGACACCATATATGTACTGCTTCAGTGCTGACAAGCTATGAATCAATGTATACTGGTAACGCTATTGTTTCAATAAAATTATTTTTTTTTAAAAAGTCATAGTCTTTCTGATATACAAGTGTGGTAAATGACAGCTCTTCCCCTCATCAAGTCAGAGATGGCCCATCCTGCCAACACCTATCTCTCTGTCTGGGAGTGATACACAAAGACCAACTGCCCGCTACACCTAGTCATGCAACCCAGGATACAGGGAGCAGGCACCAAATAGTTAAATTAAAATGGCAACTTTCTAAACGGGACAGTTTCACAATTGTGACTTAAAATCCAATATTACCTTTAAAGAAAGTGCTTGAGCACAAGGTTCCACCTGTCACATACTCATCAGCATGAACCTCATGTTAACAGGTCGATGGATCTTTGTTGTCAACTGAGACGTCAAAGTTTAATCTTAATGTAAATCGTTATCAATTATCATTACTTTAGTTCAGTCAATAAAGTAAGTTTAATTGAGTTAAAGTGTTTTATTTTAAATCTTTTTGTTATTCATTCTTTTATTGAAGTATTATTATTCATGTTTTATCATTAAAGGTTAAAAATAACAATCAATCAATCAAACAATAAGAATTATTTAATAAGGTAAGATAATTCAGTAAATCAAAATAAAGCATCAATACAATCAATGTAACAAGTAAGTTCCATTAGGAAACATCCCTATTCTAAGTTAAGTTAAGATAAATAAACGCAAGAAGGATTAAGAGTTCTGATGAGAGTATCTAGCATGTTCACATATCAAGGAATAAACAAAGACTTCTCATGGAGAAATGTACAGGAAACTCACTACATTGGGCCATATTTATGACCCCAGTTGCATCGCGCTTGCACAATGCAACGTGATACATGCGCAACGCAACTAATCAAATCAAATCAAGCTTTATTCGGTTGTAGAGAAAAACATCCATAAAAGCACAGTATATTTACATATAGATAAAAGGAATTACAATTAAAAAAGATATAACAAAAAATCATAAAATATCATAATAATGACAAAGTTTAATTAGCAGCATTGAGTTTTCTCAATATTCGGTTCCTCCAAAAAAAAGCAGTTTTAACTCCTAACATGAAAGCTACGACAGATGGAGTAAAAAATGCGGTATAGCTACACGGATAATCAGTACAATAAACTTAAACTACCAACAAATTAAAACAAAGAATGTAAGAATTCAATCAACCAACATTTGTGCAAAGACACAGCGAATTAGGGGCATTAAACCGGCATTTTTAGTCGGGAGAAGTGCGACCCAATGTTACTCCAAGTTCTGTCTGTGCTTAATCGCCAGTTTCAAAAAATTTGCGTTGGATTTGGCAAAAGGTTCAGTATCTAGAAATTGAAGGGCAAGAAATGCTGGGCGACACCTACGTAAGCCCATAACTTTTAAGATGGGAATAAGCCACTGCTTCCTCGGATCCTGATAGAATTTACAAAACATTATTGTATGGATCGTTGTTTGGGAAGAGATGTCATCGCAAGGGCAAGGTTAAGGAGATTTTTCCCAGGTGTTCGTTTTGGGAAAAGTAACCAGATGGTGAAAAATGTTTAGTCTGAGCCTAGTTAACAGTAATCTTTCATAGCCCGAGACATTAAAAGTTAAATAGGGCTGGACCGTCATTGATGTTTGAATTTGGAGTGAATGTTGCACAGTGACTTTAGAGACCTCGCTAGACAGTCGTAGTGATTCTAGGTGAGCCAGGCAAGCCTTTTTAAATTGCTTACTTGGGATTGCAGCAAATAAAATAGGGGAAGAGTAATACTGAAGGATTCCCAGGTCGCTAAGGAATTTCCTGATATAGGCAATCCAGGGGATCTTATGTGCCTTATCGAGAGAGATACAGTCTTCTATGAATCCCCGGCAGAGAGTGGTTTCACTAGACGACCATATGCGATGCCACAAAAGTAGGGGTTCAAGCCTTATCAGATCTGTTATGTAGGACAGACCCAATTCCAAGTGACATGCATAGGTCGACGTTCCCTGCGGGAGAGCCAGAAGAAATCTTAGAAAACCGTTCTCTACCGTTTTCACCTCCTCGACCTTGGCGAATCGCCACACACCCGCCCCGTATATTGCACTTGAAATACATTTTGCCCTATAGATTTCTAGAAGTTCAAGCGTTGGTCGCCTGCCTAATTTATTTGCGAAATTAACCAGGGCAGATGTTGTCTTCTTAAAAGTGAGTTTCCTGGACTCGATGGCAAACTTCCAGGGGCATTTATGGTCGAATACGATGCCCAAGTAAGGATACGTGATAGTGCTCTCTAATTTATGGTTATCAATGGACATGGACTTAGTATTCTTAATCCTCGACCCTGCAGACATGACAAACGTCTTTTTAATATTAATATGAAGGTCAAGGTTAGCCATGAAAGTGTGGTATTTTGCGAGGGCACGCTGTAACTCCATGGGGGTGCGGGCTAAGATTACAGCGTCGTCCGCGTAGAGCAGGATCGGTATTGGGCGCTTATTTATAGTGGGAAGGTCCTGGCTCCCCATGACCATAGCTTTTTCCAGGCCGTTGGTATAGAGATTAAATAAAAATGGGGCCAAGACGCAGCCCTGCCTTACCCCACGCTCTACTCTGAACGACTTTGTTAGCTCGCCCCCCACGCCGTATCTAACTCTTGCTTTGGCACCTGAGTATAATTCGCACAAAAATATTAAGTGGGGCATCTCTATTCGTTTATCAGCTAAGATGGTCCACAGCTTGTTATGGTTGACGCAGTCAAATGCTGCTGACAGGTCAACGTATGCCATATAGAGGGCCCCCCCTTTCGCGTTTACATATTTAAAAATTAACAGCGATAGATTGAGGGCTTGCTCTGTTGTTCCCAGGCCCTCTCGAAACCCAAATTGCAGGTCAGACAGAACTTTATTGTCTGTGGCCCACTGCTGAAGACGCTCTAAAATAACGCGGCCGGCCACTTTCCCCAAGGAATCCAACAGGGAAATAGGGCGGTAGCAGGATGGTAATTGACGATCCCCTTTTTTAAATATAGGCACAAGGATTGATTGAGACCATGATTCAATAAGACCCACAGCACATAATGCCTGGAGGACCCTAGTTAAAATTGGCGACCAAAGTTCCATATTAGATTTAAAAAAATCAATTGGAACCCCGTCAGGGCCTGGGGCTTTACCGTTTTTACTGGCCATCAGAGCTAACTCGACCTCCTCGTGTGCTATATTAACAAACAACGGGAAAGAACTAGAATTTGGTCCAGGTAGAATCGATTGAGTTGCAGAACGAGGGAGGCTGAATATCCGCTCAAAATAATCAACCCACGACTGTTCATCGATCGCAACATCAATACTGGGGTTGACCGTTGTATTTGTTAAAAAAGGGGACTTCACGACCTTCCAAAAAGCGGCACTGTCCCTCAGGGAACATGATCTGTGTAATTGGGTCCACAGTTCTTTTTTCAGGTTATTCTTCCTGGATGATTTTAATGCTTGTTTATAGTTTTTCCTGAGTCCTACGATTTCCGTAGGAATTCTGTCCTTTTTATTTAATGCTAATTTTAGGCACTGATAGGCTTTCGTACTGGAGTTATCAAACCAGCCCTTGATTCTAGTTTTGCCAGTTTTTGTCTTAACGAATAAGATTTCCCTGATTGATGTTATCAGTATCAAAAAGTTAGCCAGGATTCCCTCACTAGTAGTGGCTGGGTCAAGGCATTTATCAAGCACTGGGCTTAAATTTGAAACCAGTTTTGCAGTAATAGCCAGGGAGTTCATCTTTTCCTACCTTAGCGAATAACTGTTAGAAGCGGCTGTCTCCAGTTGGCAGAGGTATACACTTCTGACAAATAGGGACACACCTTTTCTAGTCAGGGCAAGGGGATCACACACTTAGATAACCCCTGCTCACCCCCTTGGTAGCTTGGCAAAGCAGACAGGCTTATCTCAGAGGCAGTGCGTTAAGCATTTATGACCACATACAGTAATAAAGTGAATACACTACAAATGGACACGACACAGTAGTATTATAAAAATAAGAATGTTTATATAAGGCTTAGCACAAGACCAAATAACGACAAAAATATACCACAATCTTAATAAATACTTTTGGAAGGAAAAATAATAGTTCAAGCGTAGTTTCTTTTTAGCACAAAGTCTTTAGTAACAAAAGCAACTCTTCTTCTTTAAAACACAGTTCTTGGCAACAATCTAACCCACACGGGAGTTACACGACGTCGCGGCAAAGTTAATCCAAAGGTTCGGCGTAGACCGCGAGGAGCGCTACGTCGAGCCCAGAGTCGCACAGACCCCCACAACACAGTACCTTGGAAAAGTGAAGCACTCGGTGATCAGCGGCATCGAGATGTCCGGCGTCGCGTCTTCGGCGTCGATCGGGCCTCGGAGTCGGGGCGATCTGCAGCGGCGTCGACCGAAGTCAGGCAGGAGCAGCGCTCACGAGGCGAAGCAGGATACGGCGTCGTCGTCGATGTCGATGTTGCAAGAGTGAGCAGCGCTCACGGCGTCGAGAGGGCTCGGGGTCGATGCGATCAGCGGCGGCGTCGACACAGGGTCACTTGGAGCTGGAGCCGAACTCGCTACTCACTGGCGTCGCTACTGGCGTCGATAGGGCCTGGCGGCCAGCGTCGAAGGTGCGGGACACTGGAGCCGTTACTCACGATGTCGAGCTGGATTCGGCGGCGTCCGTCAGCGTCGAGATTGCTGGATTCTTCAGAGGTGCTGGATTTCAGGTTCCAGCAACAAGCACTTTTCGCAAATAGATGAAGTCCTTTGGCCCTGTGACTTCAACAGGAGGCTGGCACTCTTCCAACCCTTGGAGATTTTCTTTAGCAAGTTTGAGAGTACACACTCAGTTCCTCTCTCCTGGTTCCTTGGCAAAAATAAAGAAGCAACTGCAGGATTCCCCCAACAAACAGCACTCTGGCAGAAGGGGTAGGCAGTCCTTGGATCAGCAGGCTTCTTGTCCTTGGTTCAGGTTTCCTTGTCAGAAGTGATCTAAATTCTTGGTTCAGGGGTCCTTCTCTTATACCCCTTTTTGGCTTTGATCCCTTTGTCCATGCAGGGGAATTTCCCCCCATCTTGGGTTTGTTGTGGGTGTTGCCAGGCCTAGGCACCTAGCCTATTCACTGTGCAGGGCAGAGTCTTCAGCCGCCCAGCAGGAGCGGAGCCAGCATTGTCACTGGCAGGGGCAGGGCCATCAGTTGCCCGGCAGGAGGTGGGGCCAGGAAAGTCCCTGGCAGGCTCAGAGTCATCAGTCGCCTGGCAGGGGGGCGGAGCCAGCATTGTATCAGGCAGGGCAGGCTATCAGGAGCTACTCTTCCCCTACTCTCAATGCAAATGCCCCACTCACCCCACACTGACTCATCCAGACCTCTGGAGCCACCCAGCTCCTGGCACACGCACACCAGAACCAGCAGAGACCGGTAGACAGTTAGACAAGAAAATAGCTACTTTCTAAAAGTGCTATTTTCAAACACAGAGTCCATAAACCATACACACAAACGGATGCGTTATTAAACCCTGAGTTCAGGGATACCAAACTTGACATTGCACCATGCTCCCCGAGCCCGCTAGGATTATAGCATTAATAATCCTGGCAGCCCATTCTAACTGATGGAGAGCAGGTTACCTTACAATAGTGAAAAACGAATATGGCTGTAATTCACTATTAGGACATGCCAACCTTGTCAGGCTTGTCCTACCTTATGCTTACAATGCACCCTGCCCTTGGGCCTACCATAGGGGTGACTAACATGAAGTTAAGGGAAGGTTTAGGGACTGGCAAGTAGGTGTACTTGCGCAGTCTGCGTGACAGTACCAGACTGCACGTAGGTCTAGCAATGGCAGACCTGTAGACATACTTTTACTAGGCCGCTTCTGTGGGTGGCACAACACGTGCTGCAAGCCCACTAGCAGCATTTGTAATTACAGCCCTGGCACTACTGGTGCACTCTACTAGGGACTGACAGTAAACCAAATAAGCCAAACATGGAATTCAATCAATACAGCAATTTCACATAGGGAGCACTTGCACTGTGGCACTGATCAGCAGTGGCACAGTGCCAAAAGCAATATACCAGCAAAAACATCATAAACAGAGGAGGCAAACAGAAAAAATGGAGGAGAGACTCATGCCAATGATGTCAGGTCTAACAATAACCATTCAATCTATCTAGTGTGAGATTATTTTGGGTTAAAGTCGTCTTGATGTTAAAGCTCACACGGTTCTTAGTAAGTTTTAGAGTGATGCTAATTGGGTAATGGTCGCTGATCGTAATATCATGGGTTTTACAGTCAAGTAGGTCCTTTCCCGCTATCAGTGAGGAAAAGATAAAATCAATTGCGCTTGGCCTGCCTCTACCAATAAAGGTAGGTGTGACAGGAATGGGGGTATTCAGCAAATCGTTGGCAAGGGCAAGGTCTAAGCCACAGAAAGTGTCGTTCAAGCAGTGCCCAACTGTGGTGTGGGAGAAATGGTTTACCTGATCACCGTTTTCGTCTACAATACCACAGACTGTATTAGTACTCTGGTTGCAGAGGGTCTGGTTAAAGTCCCCACCCCAAATTATAGACAGCTCTTTCCGTACTTTATTTGTTAGGTCGTAGAGACAGGCGTTTATTTCCTTGATAGTTTTTATCAGCTCGTCTATCGGAAGGTTATTAAAGAAATTCACAACTACAAAGGCAGTAGTGTTACTTTGGTGTAAAATGAGTATTTGGAAATTTGTGTCCAATTTAATGGGGACTATGCTTATAAAATGGAGGATGTTTGATACAAAGATAGTGAGTCCACCCTTAGCTCTGCCAGAAGAAGAGGGTAGTGCTGAGGAAATGAATGTTCTATATCCCTCAATGTGTAACTCGGATGGCGCCCAAGTTTCCTGCAGGCATAGAATGCAAAAATTGTGAACGAAGTCTAACCAGATGTCGTTCACAACCTTTGCACGCAGGCCCGCAACGATCCAAAATAGTATTTTAACTGATGGAACGACCTTATTGGTTTTAAGATCGGGGACCACTCCCATAGTTTCTTCTTGCTAGCAAGCCTTACTGATAGTTAGGGAGAGTTCTTCATTTGTGACAACACCCTGGTCTGAGTTAACTAGATTTCTGGGAGAACTGGGTTCAGAGGTCGTAATATCTGGAAGGAAACCCTTGCAGTGAAGTCAATCCACCCTTTGCAATTCGGAGAGTCTATAAAAATAGTTGAAAGTTGGGATGTTATATCTGCTACCCATTCCCTCTTCCAAATCCATATTTGCAAATTCCCTTCGGCTCGTAGTTGTTTGGAGAGGGAAAAGTTGAGGGTAGAAAAAACTCAGATCCCTTGTAAGAATCTTGGACTCACCAAACTGAGAGGGCCAATTGCATATATGCTGGACCACCCACCTGTCCCCAAAATTGATGACAATGCAGTCCCCTGGGAGGTATTTTCTCCTATGTCCGAGCCATATTAGCCTTCTTGCGAATAATATTTGCCCTGATGTATCAGGAGGGAGTGGCCTATTCGTGTTCAGCCAATGAGCCGCTTCATTTCTTAATTTGAGGTAAGATTCAGTTTTTCCTTGGGGTAACTCCGGGACACCAACTAACACTACCGTGTATGGCAATGATTGGGGGTGGTAGATCGATATGTGTAAATATCCTCTTTGGTTTGACAGGCGGGGAAAGGACATTGGCTGCACAGGGGCCGTTTTCCGCCTGGCCCGTATGTTCTGTGGGCTTTCCCAAGCTACCCACCCCTCCAACCTGCTCGTTAGCTTCCGGCCTACTAGAAACCCTCTGTAAAGACCTGCCCTTAGTTCCTGTGGTCTGCGTTGTTTGAGCAGCTATGGACCTAGGGTCACTTGATGGCTGGGAAGTATGGCTGGTACCTGTTCTTTGGGTTAAAAGGGGCTGTTGTTGTTCGGTATGCTTTGTAGTTTCCCCATCCGTTGGTTGCTCTAAGGTGGTCACACTGCTTTTCATTATTTGTTCCAGGTTGTCTATTTTATCTCCCAAACGCTTTACCCTTTCGAGGAGGGGTGCCATTAAGGATTTCATGAGTAATTCAATTTTATCAAAAAGACACTCGTTACGTAAAGGGGAAGTCGGGAATGGTGAAAAAATAGCTTGCTTTTCCATATTTGCAACATGAGGACCAAAATCTTTGTTGGAGGTGGATACAGTTGCAGTTACAGGGACAGTGTTTTAACAGTTTTCCCCTTTGTTGGATTGTGTTTAACAGGTGCTTTCTTTTGTTTGCAGCCCCCTGCAAACCCCTTATCTTTTTTAATCTCTGGGCCTTGCGTGTTACATTTTTTGACTTAAGCATGGCCTTCCGCCCTCTAGTAGTTACCCGCGAACTATCGTTATTTACACTCTGAGGTGAGGCAGAGACCAAGATTAAGCTTAATGGTATATCAGGGGACTTGCTATAGGAGACTCCAGCTGAAGAAGGGGATCGGGATTGGAGTCGTTTAAAAAAGAAGTGGGAGTCATGGATAACCTTGTTGATAGAGGCAGGGACTCAGAGTGTACGTTGCCCCTGATAGGGGCAGTGTCTTGAGTTGCCAAAAGATGATGAGCCCCAGGGAGACCGGCAAAAGAAGGTGCCATTATCGAGTCCTGGGAATTAATAGTAAATGTTGATGTATTAGTAGGGGGGAGAGGGGGAAGAGCGCCGGCTGGGAGCGAAAGGCGGTGTTCTGTATGTTCTACAGCGTTAACCACCACCACAATAGTTTTCTGCAGCATGCGGTCAATTGCTGTCAGACTGGGTAGTGGAGGGTTTAGCGATGTCTTTTGCTTCAGGCCAGGGACAGGTATCGCAAGATTGTTCTTCCCCATTCTTTACTGCTTGTTAATACAAGGTAGCTAATAGTATCCCACGTACTATAGTTACAGAAGGTTACAACGTATACAACTCTATCAATTTATCAGTATAAAGAGCTGATGGTTAGTACCCAGTACACGTGTTACAAGATCGATAAGAGTCGTTCGCACACTTTTAGTCCATGATATCATCAAATCACAAAAGGCAGATGACACAAAGCAAAGCAAAGCAGAGACAAACCCAAGGGGGGTGGCCCGACCCGGCCTCTTCCGGCCACTAATGGCCACAAACGGTTCCGCCCTTGTCCCGGGCTTAGCCTGGCTAGTCCTGCGCGCGGTCCCGCAACGCGGGGGCTGTCTTCCGGTTATATGCGCCTCCGGGCGCGGAAGTATCGTTGGTGGCTTCCGCCGCTGTGCAGCCTGGGATGTGTAGTCCCCGTCTCCACTCTGCGGCCGCAAAGACTGTGACTGCGGCGGCGGGAGGGGGGACCAAGAGCACCAGTGACCCCATCAGAAGACCACAAGAGCGTCCTGCACCGGGGAGCAGGTAAAATCAGATGCCAAAGCCCCGGTCTCCCGGGGCTGTCCTCAGGTTATGTGCGTCTCCGGGCGCGGAAGTATCGTTGGCGGCTTCCGCCGCTGTGCAGCGTGGGATGTGTAGTCCCCGCCTCCACTCTGCGGCCGCGAAGACTGTGACTGCGGCGGCGGGAGGGGGGACCGAGAGCACCAGCGACCCCACCAGAAGACCACAAGAGCGTCCTGCACCAGGAAGCAGGTAAAATCAGACGCAACAAAAAAATGAGATTTATGAAGCCACGCAAGTCCACTTTGCGTGGCCCTGAGTGGCTTCATAAATCTTGAGTAAAGCAACACAGCACAAATCGCTGCGTTGACTTACTCCCCACTAGGGTGGCATTCCATTGATGTTGCGTGGGTGTTCCCATGCAACTCCCATTGTTTTTGACACATTCCCAGATTTACCAGAACTGCCTCAAAAAGACATGCCTTCCCAGGAGAAGCGTAATGAAGAGAAAAATCTTTATTTCTCCTTGCTACTTACTCTTTCTACGTGTGCTGCTTTTTGCACCGCACGTACTTATAGGAATATGCGTCTCAGGGTTTCTTTTCGTGCAGGAAGGCTCTCCTTCTTGCACAAAAAGAATCCAGCATGGAACACTGGCACTTGCACCATTCATTGTAACTAGGCAGCCAAAATGGTGCCAGCGCAAGGTAAAAGCCAGGAATGTGCCATATTCTTTTAAATACAGCACACTCCTACCCATCCACCATGTCACGCAGTGCAGCACAGCAAGGTGACTTGCTGCGCTGCACTGTGTGACAATGCCATAAATATGCCCCAGAGTTTCCTCTCACAGAGTCAGGAAAAGGAAACAGAATGAGATGCTGCACTCAGTCTAAGGAAGAGTGAAAGCTCAATCAGTCTGCTCTGCATCGACAGGGTGGAAGAATCTGTCGAACTAGTCTAGGAACACACACTAATAAAAAGACACATTTTCTATGTTGCAACATTAATATTCTTTCTTCTTCTTGCTAACCAATAAGATTTCAGCACGCTCCTGGGAACAGGTCTATTCCCCATCTTCATAGAGTACAATCGTCTTTTAACCATGTGTCCTTGAATGTTGCAGCACATTCTTACTTATTTTCAAAAAACGTATTCCCATGAATCATCCTCCCTGTCATCTGCATCTTTTGTGATATGATCCTCACTACCAGTCATCTAATACAACAAATGTCTATACATTAACTAATAAAAAGTAGCTTCCGAAATTGCAACGTCTGCAGCAATAGAAGAAAAACAACTTGCACAACTGTTGGTTAAAGTGAAAAACAAACATTCCAGTATTGATGGGCCTTCATGTTTAACATGGTGTCTTTATATCTGTCAAGTTAAAAATCCAAGCCTCATTACTAGGTGACAGGCCTATAGGTTTGAAGTATAATTGCCCACTACAAATTTTGCATTAAACATACTTCATTTTTAAACACAAATTCTGTGCATTGTTTGTAATAAAGCATTTAAATAATTAAATTCTTAATAGCAAGAGTTTTAACTAACAATTCATTAGACACCAAACTCGACCTTCCTACCTACTCCCAATTGAAAGTTATCACTCATTAAATGTAGTAGGTTAACACAATGTTATCCTATTGGAGAGGTAGGCCTCACAGTAGTGAGAAATGGATTGAGGCATTTGTAACTACCAGGACATGTAAAACGTAAAATACATGTCCAACCTTTTAAATATGCTGCACCTGCCCTCTGGACTGTTGAGTGTCTACCCTAGGGGTGACTTATATGCATTAAAAAAAAGGGAGGTTTGGGCCTGGCAAGAGGCAGGCACAGGCTGCAATAGCAGGTCTAAAACATGTTTAAAGGGCTACTCAAGTGAGTGGCACAATGAGTGCTGCAGGCCCACTTGTAGCATTTAATTTACAGGCCCTGGGTACATGAAGTAGCACTTTACTAGGGACTTACAAGTAAATTAAATAAGCTAATTGGGTGTAAGTGAATGTTACCATGCTTATAGGAGAGAGCAGATGTTCTTGAGCACTGGTTAGCAGTGGTAAAGTGCGCAAAGTCCTAAGGCCACCAAAAACAAAGAGCCTGACTATGATGGTAGGGAAACCATCACCGACAGGCTGTCGGTGGCGGTTTCTCCGCCAATCGGAACAGGGATCTTCGTCCTCCATATTATATTGGCTTCTAGATGGGTGGCGGTCAGAAACTCCGACCGCTACGGTCCCGACATGCAGCCTGTATCAGACCGACTGTCGGACCTCCTTGTAGTCCCAGAATGGCGGTGGTGCCTGTCTGGCATGGCCATAGGGATTACAATATCCCTTTCTGTTTGTCGTTCTGTGGCGGTCAACCTGCTGCAAAACGGCAAGTGGAAACAGATTTCCTTTGCCCCCCTACTAACCCCTTCAGCCAGGGACATACATATCCCTACACCAAGTGGTAGATAACCCATTGTGCCTGCCACGTAGTTCAGGGATATGTGTGGGGTATCTATTTTGTCTTGCGGCGGGTGCTACAGAGTGCAGCACCCGCTGCAATAGAAAACATGGGCAATGAGACCGCCATTGTTGTGGTCGCATCGTAATTTGCCCTGTAGGACTGCCTTGTAGGCGGGCGGTCCCCAATACGATATGATGGCGGACAAACTGAACTCCGTCCGCCATCGTAATGACCCTCAAAGTCAGAAAAACAGGCGGATTGAAGACAAAAAGCTGGGGAGAAACCATACCAAGAATGTCAGGTTTGGACTAATGGATACGTTTCGCAGGTTAAATCTAAAAAAAAGTATTTTCTTTCTCCTTACTCCGATTAGTATGTTGGCCGGTGTACATGTCCATATTCTTATGTGTTTCCTGGTTGACTCTGATCTTGTGTGCCAGCCTAAAAATGCACTGCATTTTTCTCCATACTCAAAGTGTTGCACTTTACTGGCCTATCATTGTTTCTGTCTGTTTTTCTCCACTTCTAGATTAATCTCTGCTTGTGTACTGGCTAGTTCTCATAACCATACCTCTTGTGTAAAATCTGGAATGTTTTGGTGTTGTAACTTGGTTTCGACTCTGACAATATTAGCGTCTAGTTGCATAGTCCTCTTTTGGTGGCCCGGGCTTTTTCTCTCAAAATGTCATTAGCATCCCCCTTAAATAGGCTTGTTGGCATCCCACATAACCCATGCTGCAGTTGATCCGCTAAAAAATGTGAAGAATTTCATTGACTTGCTTTTGCCCAGGTCAAAAACATAGGGGCATATTATCAAGGACAGGCGATACATTATCGCCGCTTTTATCGGCCGAAAACTGCCGATAAAGCGGCGATAATGGCCTTGATAATATGCTCTATGAATTCCAATCGAAGCCCATGTTAGATGGGAACACATCTAACATGGGCTTCGATTGGAATTCATAGAGCATATTATCAAGGCCATTATCGCCGCTTTATCGGCAGTTTTAGGCCGATAAAAGCGGCGATAATGTATCGCCTGTCCTTGATAATATGCCCCATAATTCTCTAATAACAATTTACAGTCCATTGTGCGTCTTGGGCAGCTTTGTAAGCTAGGGAATTTTCATTTTAGCCAGCATAAGCATGGTCAGAGATGTGAACTGGTCCATGCATGACTTCAACAGCATATCTCAGTCTTCCATCTAATAGAAAACGATCTAACCTAGGGGGGTGCCTATATTTCTTCAACTTATATTTATATTCTCTCACAGTGCTCATCCTGACCCTCCAACCATCGCTAAGGACTAAATATTGGATTATATTTAACAGGTATCAATGTCGTTTCAGGGTATTTATTCAAGAGTGTCGTGCGTCTCTATCTAATGCATTGTTTCATAAAGTATTGACATTGCAAACTATAGTTAATGGTTCCTGAAAATATAGTAAGTTCCAGGGATTGTAGTAACCTGTTTTTACTCCATGATATCATCCACATACAAATATCCCTGATTTTGTCCTAAGCTTTGTGATAACTCAATGACCTGGTCAATCAGTTCTAGTTTGCATACGTTGGAATGACATATTGGCCGAAAGCAAGATTCCCATTCCTTAAGAACAGCTTGTTTGGTCTGAGCTGATCACCTTATGAACCCATCTTTAGCCACTATGTAGCTCTTTGCACTCTTTACTGTTTAAGTGTGTCTCTTCTAAAACCATTATATGTGCCTTGCTATTTCGAAAAATTCTTTATTACCAGTCTTTGTTTCCATTGTTTGCTTTTTATTCTCAGACCATTTCCATTTCAGGTAATGAGTGACAGTTCAGCACTTTGCCGATTACCTTACGAGGCTATTAAGCTGACTATTGAGCGGGATCATTTTAACGCCATTGAAAAGAGGACAGTTTTTTGCGTTGTTTTCCCAGTGCTTCCCACCCAATGTCTTCCCTCCCATGGGAACCCTCCTTTGCCATAACTGACATGATCTAATGGCTCAACCTGGACTCTGCTGATGTTACCCTCAAGGAAATCGAAAACATGTTTATAATCCATACCATTTATAAGACTTATTTCTACATTGTATTGTTCTTAATTTTATTAATCAAATCTTCAACTGCCTCTGCTTGCCGTAGTTTGCAAATTTTATTTGCCACACACTATTTTTAGTGTTGCTGTGAACCACATCTTTACTGGCGACTGGTTGCTGCTACTTTTCCTTTCTTCTGCAACACATCATATTTCTGATTTAATTTTGAAAAGTATACTTTTTGTCTGTAATTTTGCAGATTTAAATGCAAACCCAAAAATCTGTACTGTAATTGCATATCTTTGGCACTTTTGCAGCATTTTCCTAAGTTTCTGTCATTTGGGTTTCAGTTTAAATGGGTTTTGTTGCACCCTAGCATTTCATTAGTGAGAATTGCCTTTCTACAGATAGACTCCTGTGAAAGGTTTATCACATAACTTTTCATGTCACTGCCCTCATACACTTCTGGGATTTTCAATAGCCTTAAGTTGTTTCTCTGGGGCCAATTTTCCATTCTCTCTAGATTCTCCCACATAGTTTTTTCTTGCATCTATATTTGTGTGAGCTCTCTCAAATTCTTCCTCACATCCCTTTTAATATCCTGCATTGCAAATTCCAGCACTTTCATCATACTGGTTAGCTCATCTACTTTCCTTTCCAGTACATTACAAGCCTCCTGTATGTGATTCTGATTTCTTTAAAGATATTAAAACTATTACTTTCTTCTGTTGTTGAGTAAAATATCATACTTTCCAAAGATATACTAATAGCAAAGTTGCAATCTGTTACTAGATTTGCGGACCTACATGCAGAAAGTTCAGCTCTTTAAATTTATGGTTGGTAATTGGCAGTATCCTTCTCCACAACAGATCTTGCCAGTACCTCAAATCTATTCATGGTGAGGCTACTAACTCATCGTCATGGTCTCTCCTAATTTCAATACTATGGGGCATATTTACAAGAATTTAACACCGTCATAGCATCAATTTTTTGACGTTACGACAGCTTTTTTTTATTGCCTTATTTACAAAGTGCCGCACTTTTCAAGATTGCCACTTCTGTTAGCGGGACTTAACGAAAATGAGATGCAAGGTAGGTGTTCCCGTGAAAAAACTGCTGCTAACCACACTTCTCAATATTTACAATGAAAATCCTGTCCATCAACAACCCCCAAAAACGTCCGCTAAGTCCAGTTAGAGGCAGTTTTTTAAGACCAGAAAATAGCTGGTCTGAAAATTGGTGCAAACACTTGGGTCCACATATAGGATGTCTGGGTACTGGGCAGCGCTGCAAGGAATATGGCTGCGCTGCCCTGCGCCAAAATAAAAGGTCAGGAATTCCCCTTATCAACAAGATAGGGCGCATTACTGGACCGTATTCATGAAAAGTATTGCAACACTGTGATAAAACTGTGATTGGACACTTTTTACTGCGCCCTCCTAGGAACACCATGGCTGCGCCGTATTTGCTGTATGGAGCTCCATGTCGCAATCAATGACAGATACGTCTGGAATCCTGACGGATCTGTCATCGATAAAGTCACGCATCACTGCAGTTGTGTTGCAAGCATGACGCAACTCCAGCAATGAATGGGGCCAGTCCATCCCTATGGCACTTGTTACCCTTACACCGGCCATGAGGCAGGCATACGTTTTTAACACAGTGGCGTCCTAGAATTGTCTCTGTGAAATCTGATAGATTTCACTGAATTGTCGCAGTGAAATCTGATAGATTTCACTGCGCCACTCCTACGAGGCTTTGTTGCGTGGGGACGCAGACCCTGCATACATCATGCCTGATGCAGGTATAATGTGGCACAGGGCTTCACAAGGTCACACATATGCCTAGATGCATCACTTTGTAAATACGGCGCAACATGGTGCAAACTTCACGCTGCAAGTAAGTCAAGAAAATTATGCACTAGCAAATTTAAACTGACAGAAGGGGCTAATGAATAAGCCCCACTGTATTTTTCCCCTACGTTGATGCACAATGGCTGTCATTGGCCAACGCAGGTACCCTTGCGCCATGGTGTAAGGGTGACTGTGTTGCAGAGTTAATTAATGTGGTGGTTCAATCTCTTCTCGAGATGTCTGCTGGTGGGGTTGGACTAGTAGAGGGCGGGAGTAAACCAGTTGACCTTCTTGAAGTGTTGTTTGCCTGGACTTTTCTTGAGGGGTGACAGAGTGTCGACGCAGTTGGAGATCCATCGGTGGAGGTTGCACGCTGCAGTGTTAGTGTCTGTTAGCGTTGGCCAAGTGATGGTGTTGAGGGTGTTGATAAGAAGTACTTCTGTGGCCTTGATCCAGCTGCGACGGGGGGGTGATGATGGAAGTGGTGTACGGTAGTGTGGTGAAGGTGTGATGTATATAATGATGGTCGGTCCAGGAGAGTTCAGTTGTGTGTCTGTAGTTAAAGTTCTCGCTGATGGAGAAGACGGGTTCGAGCATGTGTCTGGCTATGTGGGTTGGAGCGGTGACTATTTGCTTGAGTCCAATGTTGGCGATGTTCCCCAGGAAGGGGGTGGTGTTCTGGTCACTGGGATTGTCAAGGTAAAACTTGAGGTCTTTGACTAAGATGTAGTCAGTGGATGGGAGAGCCTGAGGTGTGATGAGGTCTACAGTGGCATCTGTGAATGGGGGTTCATGGGCCGGGGGCCTGTAGACAAGGGTGCCGCAGAGGGTGGTGTTGATCCGGTTCTGAAAGGGGAGGTGTTCCATTGTCGCCGTTGTGTCATTAGAGTGCATGGTCAGTTGGAGTGCGCTTTTTGTAGACGATGGCAAGGCCTCCTCTTGGACTGTTGGGGGAGTCCTTGCCATTGATTTTGTAGCCGTAGGAGATGGCAATGGCAATGTCCGGTCCAGAGCTGAGGTTGGTTCAGGATTCTGTGAAGAAGGTGATGTCTGAAAAGGTGGCATTGAGGAGGCATCAGACTTCTGTGGCGAATTTGTGGAGGGGCCGCACATTGAGGAGGATGCAGTTGAGCCTGTCAGATGCACTGTTGGTCGGCCGGGCGGCAAGAGGTGCTGGTGTGTTGATGTAGCAGAAGGTGTGTTTGCAGTTTCGGCAGGCGCAGGGTGCAAGGGTATTCTTTGTTGATGATAGATGTCAGGCGGCGTGGAGTCCAGGGTAAGGGGGCGAGGAGGGTGCTGGCCTTGTAGCGGTGGAGTGTCTGAGAGGCAGGATCTCTGGGGCTGGGTGTGGTACAGGGGCGGACAGATGCAGACAGGCTTTCCTTCGGTGCACCAGTGGAACACCCGCTGCGCATGGACGCACAGCGTCCACCACTAAGTAGTGCTGCAAGGGGCTGGACAGCTTTGAGACCACCAGGGATGAGGTGCAGGCAGGAACCTGCGTGTCGAGGAGGGAATCAAAAAATTGCCCTCTGGGTCAGAGGAACCAGCAGCAACAGATGGGGACAGCAGCAGCAGCAACCAGATGGGGCATCGATGTGGGAAGAGGAAGTCGACTAAGGGATAGTCCCCCCGTCCACCTAAAAGCAAACTAACAGGGGGCAAGGAAAGGCAACACCATGCAGTTGCCTCTTCCAATCTAACAGTGATGACCAGATTCTGTGTTCCCCAGTTCCCCAGTTCCCCAGTTCGTAACCACGGATCAAGCTTTATACCCAAGGGCCTGGGCCCGGACCGGCCCCCGTACCCCTGGGACCTATTGCCAGCAATAGCTGATCTCAGCAACTTGAGCGAGTTAGTGGAGTCCCCTACCAGTGTTGTGCGGTGCCCTCGGTGATGGAGGTCAGCTGCAGAGCAGGGATTGCTCAGGGCACGGTGTGCGTCACACACAGATGCTAGGCCTGGGCCCGACTTGACCCCCAGGCCTCCTCTGCTACGCATCCCACCTTATCCTCACCTGGACATTGACACCGGGCTCAATGCGCTGCACTCTTTCCAAATCTGTGACTTAACTAGCAGGAGCCTCACCCAGGTGGGATTTCACAAGCCTGGGTACAGCAGTCGCGGCCAAATCCGCTGAGGAACCTCCCGATGCAGGTGATGGAACAGGGCCCCCTTAGGTTTGAAATTGCAGTGCTGCCGCCACACAAGTTCAGCACAGCTCAGGGGCCTCACCCTCCACAGCATCCGGACGGCGAAACATTGCCCAGCCTGTGATGCAGAGAGGCGCAGCCCACCATTGGTAATCTCCTCAGTGCACCCCGGTGTAGTGGTGGTGCATGGTATGCGATGCAGACCTCCCTACATTGGTGCGCAGGAGTGCCTCTACCGTTCACAGCTCCAAGAGTCGCCAGGCGGTCTTCTCATACAGGTCAGCAAAGTGTCTCCATGCGACCTGCCAGAGTTCAACACCAGGTAAGGGCGATCGCCAATGCCTCAATGTCTACCGCCACTGCAAAGCAACTCCACAGCACCTCTGCCTCCCAGTCTGGGTCACAGACTCAGGTCCAGTGAGGCCTCCGGGCCCCTGGGGATGTCCGCGCTTTCTAGGTTTTGGCTGCCATGGTGTTGCAAGGGTGCTATGAAAAGTGATGCATCACTGTTTTTCCCAGCGATGCGCCTCTTTTCATAAATGTACCCTGCATCGGCATTTCCTTTTCCCCTGGGACTCTGGCTGTTCATTTTGGCTGTTGGGGAGTTTGGGGGGAGTTGTTGATCTGTGCTGCACTTGGCCCAAGAGCTCAATTCTACATTCCATTGTTTTTATTTTATTCGTTTAATTGGAGGTGGACTTATAGGCTATTTTTGCCTCTAGAGGCAAAAAAAGTGATTTTGGGCTGAGTAACGTGAGTTTTTTTGACACTAATTGGTCCTTTGTCACTTTTTTCTTGCTAATGTCGAAATTTTTATTGCCTTGACGCTATTGTTAGCTGCAATTTTTACCACGGCTAGTTGATACTATCGCCATGTAGCAAAGCATTGTGAATACATTGCTAAGAGGGAGATCATTTTCGATGATAGACCGCGTTAAGAAACCTGCAGCTAACTAACGCTAACGCTAGTTAGCACCAGTTCTTGTAAATATACCCCCATAGTCCCTTAAGAGCACCCTTTTCAATATTACCTTTTTTCATGATTTTCCCAGGGCTAGCCTTTATTCCAGCTCCCCTATCCCCGCACTGAGGACGGTTGTTCCACCCAGATAACCTACTTTGAACTAGTACTTATGTATTCTTGGGCTTTTCCTCCCCTCTCTTTGAGAATCTACTGCTTTCCTATCAGTTTTTGCTGCCTTCCAGTTTCTTTCCAATTACCCCAAAAACGACTTAAGGGAGGGTTAGGCTTTTTAGTTTTAGTTCCTTCCTGTCATATTACCAAACCTTGCCTGGTCAGCTTAAGTGTTTAAGTGACTAGACTTTATTAATTGAGCTGTGTGATTGTAATCCTGGAGGATACTTTAAATGAGCAGTTGTTACCTTTGGCCCTTAAAGATTTTAATACATATTTATTGTTAGTAACTCCCTTTAAAATAGCATGCTGATGAAAAAGTATTTACTGCAGTAGACTTACTTGAACAGGTGGCGTATTTTTCACCTCGAACTGCACTGCTTGCTGTTCCTCCTTTCTGTTTGGTGTTTCCCACCTTCCACAGGTCTAAATACCATATGGAATCATTGACATAGGGAGCAGATGAGAAGGGACTTCTGAGGACACTGATGCCAACTCCTTCCTTGTCTCCTCCAGGGTGTGCAGTCTAAATATCGAGTTTTTATTTTCGACTGGACATAATATCGACTCCAGAATATCGAGATGGCATTAATGTCGAGGTAAGTAATATCGATGTATTTTTTATTGATTTTCATGTATGTTAAAAAATATCGATTGAAAAAATATCGAGTAAGTAATATCGATAGTAAAAAATATTGTTATTTCTAGTAGTTTAAAAATATCGAAAGTCAAAATATCGGTTTTAAGAATATCGAAAGTTGTGTTATCGACAGTCATGATTAAATATATGTTATTTTTTTATTTATTTATATTGAAAATAAATTTATAAAAAATTAATAAATATAAAAATTAATTCAAATAGTATAATAATTTCTAGGAGCGGGTAGTGGGTTTTTAGGGGAATAGGGTGGGAAGTAATTTAATTATAATTAATTAAATATATAAATTTATTAATTGGTAGTAATATTTAATTAATTGTTAATTAAATAATATTTTTTATTTATATAAAATGTAATTGCTAATTAATTTAATTTAATTGATTAATTGCTTATTATGCTAATTTAAATAATTTATGTCATGTAGCGGGTTGTGGGTTTTTAGGGGAATAGGGTGGGAAGTAATTTAATTATAATTAATTAAATATGTAAATTTATTAATTGGTAGTAATATTTAAATAATTGTTAATTGAATAATAGTTTTCAAATATATAAAATTTAATTGGTAAATAATTTAATTTAATTGATTAATTGCTAATTATGCTAATTTAAATAATTTATGTCATGTAGCGGGTTGTGGGTTTATAGGGGAATAGGGTGGGAAGTAATTTAATTATAATTAATAAAATATGTAAATTTATGATTTGGTAGTAAGATTTAATTAATTGTTAATTAAATAATATTTTTTAATTATATAAAAATTAATTTGTAAATAATTTAATTAAATTGATTAATTGGTAATTATGTTAATTTAAATAATTTATGTCATGTAGCGGGTTGTGGGTTTATAGGGGAATAGGGTGGGAAGTAATTTAATTATAATTCATTAAATATGTAAATTTATTAATTGTTAGTAATATTTAATTAATTGTTAATTAAATAATATTTGTTGATTATTTAAAATTTCATTGGTAATTAATTTAATTTAATTGATTACTTGCTAATTATGTTAAATTAAATTTTTTATTTCCTGTAGCGGGTTGTGGGTTTATAGGGGAATAGAGTGGGAAGTAATTTAATAATAAAGAAGGAAATAATAATATTTATTAAAGGTATACAACGTTTACCACGCAACTTTTACAACGCACTACCATTACAACGAAACTTTTACAACGCAAATACCATTATAACGCATGTATTTACAACGAATGTTTTTACAACGCAGGTACTTTTACAACGCATACCATTACAACGTAAGTATTTGTAAGTATATAATTATATTTAAAATGTTATAGGTTTGGGTTTTTGGGTAAAGGGGTATTTTTAGGGTTCAGGGTCAGTTTTGGGTTTTTGGGTAAAGGGGTATTTTTAGGGTTCAGGGTCAGTTTTGGGTTTTTGGGTAAAGGGGTATTTTTAGGGTTCAGGGTCAGTTTTCAGTTTTTGGGTAAAGGGGTATTTTTAGGGTTCAGGGTCAGTTTTCAGTTTTTGGGTAAAGGGGTATTTTTAGGGTTCAGGGTCAGTTTTCAGTTTTTGGGTAAAGGGGTATTTTTAGGGTTCTGGGTCAGTTTTCAGTTTTTGGGTAAAGGGGTATTTTTAGTGATCAGGGTCAGTTTTCAGTTTTTGGGTAATGGGGTATTTTTAGGGTTCAGGGTCAGTTTTCAGTTTTTGGGTAAAGGGGTATTTTTAGGGTTCAGGGTCAGTTTTCAGTTTTTGGGTAAAGGGGTATTTTTAGGGTTCAGGGTCAGTTTTCAGTTTTTGGGTAAAGGGGTATTTTTAGGGTTCAGGGTCAGTTTTCAGTTTTTGGGTAAAGGGGTATTTTTAGGGTTCAGGGTCAGTTTTCAGTTTTTGGGTAATGGGGTATTTTTAGGGTTCAGGGTCAGTTTTCAGTTTTTGGATAAAGGGGTATTTTTAGGGTTCAGGGTAAGTTTTCAGTTTTTGGGTAAAGGGGTATTGTTAGGGTTCAGGGTCAGTTTGGGGTTTGTGGGTACAGGGGTACAGGGTAAAAATTACGTTTATACTTGGTGGAGTTGGAATAGTAATTTGTATGGGATCAGTGTCCAGCACCTTCCCTGATGTTATACTTGGTGGAGTGGGAATAGTAATTAGTATGGGTTCAGTGTCCAGCACCTTCCATGAGTTTACAATTGGTGAAGTGGGAATTGCAATTTGTATGGTTTTAATGTCTAGTATGGTTTTGTGAGTTTATAATTGGTGCAGTGGAAATAAGAAAACATTTTTAATACAAATAATTATTATTGGTAGGATACTATAATAAAGTTTTAAATTACATAGAAAAATTTTGTATTAATTATAATTATTGTTATTGTAGTACTTAAAAGATAAATACATTTTTAAATTTATTAAAATTTAAAATGCATTTTTAAATAGAATATTTCATATGTACTTAATATTCATATAGAATAATAAAGAAGGAAACATACACAGGGTTAAATGGAATAAATGAAAAACAGTTTATTAACATATAAAAAATAAATTGAAAGTAGAGATGTATTTTTTATTTCTATTGAAAATTGTAAGTAAACAGTTTTTATTATCCAACAAAATATATGAAGTGCATATATATGTTTTTAACAAATAAATGATATTTAAATAATTATATGCTTATTCACATATATTGTAATTTAATTAGTTAAAGAAACAAATTGGTAATATGTACTTTTCATTTAATAACAATTATTTTATTCACATAGACATTGAATATATTGTCATAGATAAATATGTATATTTGTTTTATAACAGTAACATTTTTGTTTTTTACAAAGTAATCATATTTTTTTTTACAAATTAATATGATGAATATTTAACATATTTATAATATGAATTTTTACATAGATAAACACACAAATAAATTTTTATATACATACCTAGGGGCCGATTCCGATCCGGTAAAATAATACACCATACGAATCGTATTCGTAGCCAAATCCGTACGATTGGGAAACTACCGTCCGACCTCCGAATTCCGATCCGTTTCCGTTGATTTCCGTACGATTTTCTACGACCCGTACGAATGACATCCGTTTACCCGTACGAATAAGCCTCGTGCAGACCACCGTGCGATTCGTAATCAGGCCGTACAAACTCACTATTCCGATTCGGAACGAAAGGCCTGAGCGAGATACGTACGGGCCAAAGTATTCACGCTTCAACATTGATTCGTACGGAACATTCGCCTCACTGCAAGCTCCACCAATACATACTACACGCACACCCCCCAACAAGCCTACGCGAACCCCCCCACCCGCCAACGGCCCGTACCAGTCAATCGCACGCACAAGTACGACACGCACACCCCTCGGCCAAGCCTACGCGAACCCCCCCCACCCGCCAACGGCCCGTACCAGTCAATCGCACGCACAAGTACGACACGCACACCCCCCCAACAAGCCTACGCGAACCCCCCACCCGCCAACGGCCCGTACCAGTCAATCGCACGCACAAGTACGACACGCACAGCCCTCGGCCAAGCCTACGCGAACCCCCCCACCCGCCAACGGCCCGTACCAGTCAATCGCACGCAAAAGTACGACACGCACACCCCTCGGCCAAGCCTACGCGAACCCCCCCACCCGCCAACGGCCCGTACCAGTCAATCACACGCACAAGTACGACACGCACAGCCCTCGGCCAAGCCTACGCGAACCCCCCCACCCGCCAACGGCCCGTACCAGTCAATCGCACGCACAAGTACGACACGCACAGCCCTCGGCCAAGCCTACGCGAACCCCCCCACCCGCCAACGGCCCGTACCAGTCAATCGCACGCACAAGTACGACACCCACAGCCCTCGGCCAAGCCTACGCAAACCCCCCCACCCGCCAACGGCCCGTACCAGTCAATCGCACGCACAAGTACGACACGCACACCCCCCCAACAAGCCTACGCGAACCCCCCACCCGCCAACGGCCCGTACCAGTCAATCGCACGCACAAGTACGACACGCACAGCCCTCGGCCAAGCGTACGCGAACCCCCCCACCCGCCAACGGCCCGTACCAGTCAATTGCACGCAAAAGTACGACACGCACACCCCTCGGCCAAGCCTACGCGAACCCCCCCACCCGCCAACGGCCCGTACCAGTCAATCGCACGCACAAGTATGACACGCACAGCCCTCGGCCAAGCCTACGCGAACCCCCCCACCCGCCAACGGCCCGTACCAGTCAATCGCACGCACAAGTACGACACGCACAGCCCTCGGCCAAGCCTACGCGAACCCCCCCACCCGCCAACGGCCCGTACCAGTCAATCGCACGCACAAGTACGACACGCACACCCCTCGGCCAAGCCTACGCGAACCCCCCCACCCGCCAACGGCCCGTACTACTCAAACGCACGCACAAGTACGACACGCACAGCCCTCGGCCAAGCCTACGCGAACCCCCCCACCCGCCAACGGCCCGTACCAGTCAATCGCACGCACAAGTACGACATGCACACCCCTCGGCCAAGCCTACGCGAACCCCCCCACCCGCCAACGGCCCGTACCACTCAATCGCACGCACAAGTACGACACGCACAGCCCTCGGCCAAGCCTACGCGAACCCCCCCACCCGCCAACGGCCCGTACCAGTCAATCGCACGCACAAGTACGACACGCACAGCCCTCGGCCAAGCCTACGCGAACCCCCCCACCCGCCAACGGCCCGTACCAGTCAATCGCACGCACAAGTACGACACGCACACCCCTCGGCCAAGCCTACGCGAACCCCCCCACCCGCCAACGGCCCGTACTACTCAAACGCACGCACAAGTACCAAACGCACAGCCCTCGGCCAAGCCTACGCGAACTCCCCCACCCGCCAACGGCCCGTACCAGTCAATCGCACGCACAAGTACGACACGCACACCCCTCGGCCAAGCCTACGCGAACCCCCCCACCCGCCAACGGCCCGTACCAGTCAATCGCACGTACAAGTACGACACGCACACCCCTCGGCCAAGCCTACGCGAACCCCCCCACCCGCCAACGGCCCGTACCAGTCAATCGCACGCACAAGTACGACACGCACAGCCCTTGGCCAAGCCTACGCGAACCCCCCCACCCGCCAACGGCCCGTACCAGTCAATCGCACGCACAAGTACGACACGCACAGCCCTCGGCCAAGCCTACGCGAACCCCCCCACCTGCCAACGGCCCGTACCAGTCAATCGCACGCACAAGTACGACACGCACACCCCTCGGCCAAGCCTACGCGAACCCCCCCACCCGCCAACGGCCCGTACCAGTCAATCGCACGCACAAGTATGACACGCACAGCCCTCGGCCAAGCCTACGCGAACCCCCCCACCCGCCAACGGCCCGTACTACTCAAACGCACGCACAAGTATCACACGCACAGCCCTCGGCCAAGCCTACGCGAACCCCCCCACCCGCCAACGGCCCGTACTACTCAAACGCACGCACAAGTACCACACGCACACATAACGGCAACACCAAAACGACCACAAGGACCTTGCTAACGAGTCGCACTACCACACTGAACATGTCTCCTGTGTACACACCTTTGACAATCAATGTCCTGGTCACAGCCAAACAGAGGACAACACCAACACCCACCCCATATAACACCCACCCCAACAATTCAAATTAAGCCACACCCACCATTTGACCAATAAAAGGGACCACACATACAACCCATCATCCTTTGCAACATACCCATTCTTGCGAGGAAACTGAGAGCACACAAACTATTGCAGACACATACCTTCACACATACACCCTATCTCATCTACACCCACACCACCCCTTCACATTCTGACCCAAACACCCTCATTCATACACACCATCAACCCCTCAATCACATACACTACACACCATGACCACACACAAGAATCCAAAATTCACTAACCCGGAGATGGAGATACTTACAGATGAAGTCATCAGAGTCGAGCCGCAGCTGTTTGGCGCATTGGTCAGACAGACCAGCCTGGCAGAAAGAACACGCATGTGGGAGAGGATCGTAGACCGGGTCAATGCTGTTGCACCCATCAGGCGCACCAGGGATGAATGCCAGGCCAGGTGGTACGATCTGCGGAGGATGGTCAAGAAGAAGATGGCACAGGATTACGCCAATGCACACCACACTGGAGGCGGTGGTCCCCGCAGACCTGCTGTATACCAGCCCTGGGAGGAGAAGGTCATGGTCCTACTGCCAGCGGTGGGAGTACATGGAATAGAAGGAGCCGTTGAGTCTGGTGAGTGTACAAAAAACACAAGTTACATGGGTAGACTAACAACAGTGCCCAGCAGCATGGGGTGGGTGGCCATGAGTCCAAGCAGTACACTAGCAAATGGTGGTAGTTGCAAGGGGGAGGCACATAGGGTGCAATGTGTAGGGTAAGAGGCTGCTCTCATGCCATATGTCCCAGGTACACACACAAGCATAATGACCAATGCACAGGGATAGGTAAAGATCACACAAGATACTAGACCACAGCTTCTAAATATTTACTATTTGCTGACACGCCTTACAGAGATGCATCATTTTGTGACAAAGTAAGGCAGTGTAGCAAGATAGCAAGCACAATCTACCTGTCTCCTTCCCTGTCTCGCCCTCTCCCTCTGTCTCCCTCTCCCTCTGTCTCCCTCTGTCTCTGTCTCCCTCTGTATCCCTATCCCTCTGTCTCCCTCTGTCTCTGTCTCCCTCTCCCTCTGTCTCCCTCTGTCTCTGTCTCCCTCTCCCTCGGTCGCCCTCTCCCTCTGTCTCCCTCTCCCTCTGTCCCCCTCTCCCTCTGTCTCCCTCTCCCTCGGTCGGCCTCTGTCTCTGTCTCCCTCTCCCTTGGTCGCCCTCTCCCTCTGTCTCCCTCTCCCTCTGTCTCCCTCTCCCTCTGTCTCCCTCTTCCTCGGTCGCCCTCTCCCTCTGTCTCCCTCTCCCTCGGTCGCCCTCTCCCTCTGTCTCCCTCTGTCTCTGTCTCCCTCTCCCTCTGTCTCCCTCTCCCTCTGTCTCCCTCTCCCTCGGTCGGCCTCTGTCTCTGTCTCCCTCTCCCTCGGTCGCCCTTTCCCTCTGTCTCCCTCTCCCTCTGTCTCCCTCTCCCTCTGTCTCCCTCTGTCTCTGTCTCCCTCTCCCTCGGTCGCCCTCTCCCTCTGTCTCCCTCTGTCTCTGTCTCCCTCTCCCTCGGTCGCCCTCTCCCTCTGTCTCCCTCTCCCTCGGTCGCCCTCTCCCTCGGTCGCCCTCTCCCTCTGTCTCCCTCGGTCTCTGTCTCCCTCTGTCTCCCTCTCCCTCTGTCTCCCTCTCCCTCGGTCGCCCTCTCCCTCTGTCTCCCTCTGTCTCCCTCTCCCTCTCCCTCTGTCTCCATCAGTCAGTGTTCGTCCCTCTGTCACCTCAACGCACCTCCCTGGGGCACACACACAGTTGCACACAAGCACTGCACAGGCCTCACAAACTCCATAGAGCAGAATGTTAAGGGATGTCTCACAAGTACCAGCAAACATCTGCTATGTGCCTGGAAGACACCCACCATTTGCTGTCAACACTGTACTGTGTCAGGACACACTTCTCAGAAAGCTCTGTAGTACACAATGGGCACAGGTGTAGGCAGCACAAGTCCCTCCTGTGCTCATTACAAACACAAACACCAGGACAAGGTCACACATCCTGTGCACCAACACAAATCCACGATTATGGCAGCATGCCACATGAGGGGACAGCCAAATCATGAACAATGGACGCTTGCAATTCACAAACAAAGTAATAGCATGGCCTGTTGTACACACCCCTTACAGAAACTCATCCCCTGGGGACAGGCGTTGGATTGCAACACTGTCCCAATTGCCATGTACCACGACAAAACACGCACTCATATGAATATGCATACAACTCATACATGCACATAACAGAAGCTCCAGTCCATTGTGCCTCTCTAAAAAAGCATGTGCCCCATCTCATTACCTTTGTGGATGCACATAAGTACCAACATGGACATGGGTATTGACAAGGTGATGCGTCTTACAGAAGTCCCAAGTTCTAAAGCCATGATCTAGAAGTGGGTGTACAGGTCCAGGGGTGTTGGCATTGTTTGGCCAGCATGGAACAGCAAAAGACATCCAAAGTAGTAGCTGACATGCTAAATAATGATGCTCTGTCTCTTACATCAACTTGCTGCATCTAAACTCTGTGCATGCTTGACGCACACATAAGAATTTTCACCGTATCCAGGATGTTGCGTGAAACTTACCAATGCTTTACACGTGTGGTGCCGGCAACACAAGACACAGCAATGGCTGTGTCAGTCATTGTCAAGAGATTGGAAGAATGTAAATACCCCATCGTACAATTGTTTTTTCTACCACTAAATACACAACTGTACAATGTCAACAATGTATAGCTTGTGGAACAGTGATGCTGATAATGGATAACCAAACCACATTTCACTTGATATTGCCTTAACAGTGTCTGTCTCTCCCACACACAGGGCAACGTGCGGATCTCCCCCCCAGCCAGGGGGGCCAAGGATCCCAGTCCCAGGCTCAGCAGGACCCAGACCCCACCGGCAGCGCCATCCCTCAACGCACTGTGGATGACCCCAACCAACCTGGCTCCTCTGGATCCCAAACCCCTGCAGCAACTGTACCAGCTACATCTCTGCCAACCACCGGACCTATTCCCACCACATCCCAGCAGACAGGTCAGAGCCCTGCCCATGATTCACAAGAGAGCCAGTCTGAAAATGAGGGACACCCTTTGTCGGGCGCCCCTGAGGTTGGTGACAACCTCCACCCTCCCAGCACTCGGGGGGCCCGTCGATCGGATGTGCCCACAAGCGCAGGCCGTGCTCGTGTGGGTCAGGGTGGTGGGAGTGGCGCAAGGCGGAGGCGAGAATCTGGCCAGCCAGCTGCAGGGCCCTGTATGCCTGAACTCACAAACATCCTTGAGGCATACCAGCGGGACACCAGGGAGGTAAGCCAGCTTGCAGAGGCCCTCAACCAGGTCAGAGAACAGCAGGCAGAGCAAATATCCAGGCAAGACCTGCATTATGGACGGGTGGAGGCACACCAGGCTCAGCTCTTGATGGTGCATAGGGACATTTTCCATGTGCTACGTCAGATGGCTGCTAACATGCAGCCCCCTCCCTGTGTCACAAGGCCAGCAACATCACGGCAAAGTGCAACACCAGCCACAGGGAGGGAGGAGAGGGAGGAGGAGGAGGAACCCTCTGACGTAGCGTCCCATGCACCGTCCATGCCTGCACATGAGGGTCCCCCAAGGAAGGTGGGTCGTCCACGGCGAAGACGTTGAGGGCCTGTGGCCCATGGACATCTCCCAGGACACTGGACCTGGCATATTGCCCCTGGGTGCAACAGCATCCCCTATGAGACTCTCCCACATGGACTTGCTGGTCACAGTCTGCCCAATGATGTCAGGCACTGTGGCCTGGACTCTGTTGACTGAAACTGTAAGGCATCTCATCTCCAGCTGTGAATTTTGGATTCCACCCCTTTCTGTACAGCACCTATTCACGTTTCCTGCACAAGATCACCCAATAAATAATGTAAACATCATACGCATTTGGTGAGTAATCTTTGAAACAGCATACATATATATGTGTCTGCAAATGTCAAAAATGCAAGGTATACAACAAACAGCAGTCATCCACACACTTGGATCAGAATCTGAGTGAGGATACATATTGGTCAGAAATTTCCACAAACTACATGCATGGATGGTAAGGCACACCTGTGTGGGACAGTCAATGCTGGAGGGGGGATTGAATCCCAATACTGCTAGCACAGGCAGGCCCAGGAGAGTCACTTTGAGGAGTACATGTCAGTGTCACAAAAGTAGTAGTCCATGTAGGGAGTACCTACAACTGTGTCCTCAGGTATGTGAGCTACCATCAGCATGATGCATTACTGTGTATGTGATTAATGCCGCACAGGATAACGGTGGCAGGACAGACTGTGGGCAATGGGCTGGAGCACTCTAGACAAGCACACCTGATTAGGTGACCTACCCCTATGGAGCTACAAGTACTATACTACTGTAATGGGAGCAACGCATACAGAACAACGACACACATCAGACAAATACCTACCCCAGAACGGCCAAATCACAAGAGACAGGGTCATGGTGTGTGTCCCATGTGCCAACTTGACTGACTGTGACAGCAATGTTGAAGTGGTGTGAGCATGTTGTGTTCTGGCACGTGACTGTAAGCTAACAGTTTTCTGATCTAGTGGTGTTGACAAGCTAACACTGTACAATATTGTGCCTATGTAAGGTGTGTGTGTGTGTCGGACACGGCACATGACCTGGTGGTACGTAGACCCAATGTCATGTGAATCTGCATAGTCGTGCCAGTATGTGTTGCACACACACGCATAGCAGCAGCTATGGCTGAGTACAAAGCATTTTGATAGCACGAGGGTGAATGTCTGGTGTTGTATGTGTGTAGGGTGGCAGGAGCATGCTCTATTAATGGATGGAAGGAGGGTCATCCTGTAGGTGTCTGTGTTCCTGGATAGTGTGCGCTGCATGGAGGCTGTGTATGCAGCTGCAGCAATGAGTGAAGACATGACGGCATGAGGGGTTGACTAATTGCTAAACAAACACATAACACAAGGGCACCCGCAATGCACAAAGTGACATGTGGATGTGAAGGCAGGAGTGTCTGCCTCACTCAGGCTCACTGACAACAAAATGGCACAGTAATCACCACAGATCACAGTCACTGGATCAGGGCCCTTACGGTCAAGTGGGGCACAAGACACACAGCGTCAGCAGGTGTATACAAGAGCTAGTGTGTTCAAATCCAAACTGCACCAACAAAGACATCTACCTCACACACAACATAGTATTCTAGCCTTCACCCACCCCATGCGTGTGGTCAATATACAGTTACACACATAACAAGCATGAGGTAACTACGTTCAAAATAGTATAGGTGCACATTAGAAGGACATGTGTGTTGAGCCCCAAGCAGGCACAATATTCTGTAGGAGTCAGACGTCATGCACAACATGATAATTTACATTGTGAGCCCATGGAGCTTTCACAAACATACATGTGCATTGTCAATAAGTCCAATTTACACTAATCATGATGTCACCTGTAATGCCGCATTACGAATACCTACAAGGCTGTCAACGACTGGCCGTACCTTTCTTCATCAGAGTGGTGTGATGTTCTAAGGGTTCCACCTCCAAATAGCCCATTGGTCTGAGTACAAACGACAGACACAAAAGGGTGATCAGGCGAGGGAAGGAGAGGATGGGAACTGCTGGGAGGGAGACCTGAAACAGAGGCAAATAAGCATTAGGACAACATTCTCATGTCACAGACACTTCAAAAACCTCATTAGCTACACTGTACCAGTCACACCTGTGAAGTGTACTGACTGGTGAAAAATAATGATGATTAATCATGCCATCACATGAGATACGATGCTGTGACACAGACACATAAAAACTGGGACAGTCTGTCATCCATTAGAGTCATGTGTAACGCTCAAAAGTGAGCACCCATGCAAAAAGATCTATGTAGTATAAACACATTCCCAGGCACAGATGAGGTGGACCTCAGTAACAAATGGAAACATATGGAAATCCAACTACCGCTAACTCTAAAGTCTGTATCTGATATTGGTTAGCCATAAGGGCCATGTAGGCTAACTTGAGCAAAACCACAACAGCTATTAGTATCACATATGATGAGGAAGCTAATGATCGACATGCAATGAAGGCACTCTGTAGCCAGTCTTTTGGTGTGTCAAGTATGCATCACAATGCTAAACATGATATGCAGGTACAATAAATATTAAGTGCAAGTGATGTCCATCCAAGCTACATAATCAGACCCTACCATAGCACAGTAATGGTGCCGGCAACCAGAGATTCATGTGAATGACCGCACTCCACTGGTGCAACACAAAAATTCACATATGCATCTTTCACACTTTGTACTTAGTCATGCTAAACATACATGGCATCATGTGCATCAAAACATCACTGCTACTCACTGTGAAGGCTGGCATAGCAGTATTCTCAACCTGCACTGAGGTAACGACATGACAGTGACATGATATACTGCTGCAAGGGGCAATGCATCCATGTTAACTGATTCACAGGACAGTTGTCTTAAGATGTGGAACATACACTGGGCAACACCGACACCACATGGTTTCATGGTAATCACACTGGACTGGCCCACAAGCTGGAGGTGATGATCCAGTCACATTCTAATGCACACAGTGAGGCTGCAATCCCCCACAGAGTCCGTGGTTGTGACCTCTGACACAATGTCATGCCATGGTATGTGCAATGTTGCTGTGGCAATGTCTACACACATTGATGCATTCACCAGAGTATCAAAGTACAACAGATGACAGAAGGGGTGACTATCCTGTCATGGGAGTGGCCATACATGTCATGAGGTACATAATGGAGTAGCATGTATGCAAGGTGACACTACATGCACATGAACATGTACCACACGTTTCTACACATACCAACGCTAAACAGCCTCATATGAGTCCTTACCCAAATTGACTTCTCCACATGTCCAAGCATGCTCCGTTGATGTGGCTGACGTTGCAATCATAATGAGCAGTAGCAGGATGACCACGATGTACCCCAACGGACAACAGGCAGGGCGAGCTGTGGATGAGAGTGGCACACAAGGGGTCAAGTTCTGTATAATGTCATTTTGTCAATGTCTATTGAATAGCCAGATGTAGTATGACACCTGTACATTCCAAGTGCACACATAGCACGTATGTGTGTAGCATTACAACTGAACGTGTGACACAGCACAACACACATCCAAGTGATCTTGCTTACAGTCTGTTGCATACACAGCATGCTACCCATGCAACTCTATAGTCCATCTTTTCCATAAAAGATGAAATGACTCACCATCATGAAAAGAAGTTGCGGATGAGGTGACCGCGGATATCATCTTCACCCTCCTCGTCACTGGCATCCTGGCCAAGGCCTTCATCCTCAACGGGCGGATGTTCCAGCTCATGAGGATCCAGGTAGAGTGGCACGGCCTTCTCCACTGCCATGTTGTGTAGCATGCAGCACACGGTGAAGATGTCACACACCTTGCGTGGGCTGTATTGGAGGGCTCCGCCTGTCTTGTCCAGGCACCTGAACCGGCTCTTCAGGAGTCCAAAGGTCCGTTCGATCACCTGCCTGGTCTTCACATGAGCATTGTTGTAACGCTGGTCTGCAGCTGTCCTGGGGTTGCGTAGCGGAGTCATTAGCCACGGCATGTTTGGATATCCAGCGTCTCCTGCAAATTGACATCATGTACAAGAGTGAATCATATGATGCAGATCATGAAGTTGTGACATACTGACATACAGAGCTCACAGTGTATACTCACCAACTAGACATGCCCGGTGGTTGTGCAGCTGCCCCCCTTTTTGAATCGTTTTGGCCACTACAGGTGTGGCAGGGTATGCTCAGACATGAGTCCCTTGCTCACTGCACCATCAGGATTCAAGCAAGCCGGGCCGAAGACGGCTGTAATGCCAGAAACCGGTCCCCGGAAGCTTGTTTCCTTACCAGTAAAGAATTGGCTTGTTAGTTTGGTCTGCCCTGTTCCCATGATGCACTGGGCCAGGGTCAGACTAATTTGCATGTAGCCAGGTTCTGAACTGGGATGGTGCAGTGAGCTAAAAAACGGTGATGGATCAAGCCCTGATCTTTTGACTGGGTAGGAGTGTTCTGATTAACTCAGATACTCTGTCCATCACCACCCCCCTTTTTGAATTGGTTGTGCAGCTGCAGCATCATCTGTGGTACCCTGCTACGCCTCATGATGAAAGCATCGTGGCACGATCCTGGATAACGTGCACAAACATGTGAGATAATCATGTTGGCAAGACACACCACCAGGGCATTTATCGAGTGGTAGTGTTTCCTGTTGCGATACGCTTGCTCCTGAGCCTGTGGTGGGACAAGAGTAACATGTTTCCCATCAATTGCACCAATTACATGTGGCATGCGGCCCAGGGCATAGAATTCCCCCTTGACATCTGTCAACTCTTCTGGAGTAGGGAATGTAATGAATTCATCAAGGTGTAGCAACATTGCTCCCAAAACATCACCCAATACCCGGCTAAATATGGTCTGAGACATCCCTCCCACATCAGCTATGGTAAATTGGAACGTACCTGTGGCAAAGAAATGGAGGGCTGCCATCACCTTTACCTTGGGTGTCAGTGCAGTTGGATACCTGTGGCGTGGTTGTAGGTGAGCCTCAAGCCTGCCCGTCAGGTCCTTGATCAACTGTCTGCCGAACCGATATCGACGGATGCAGTTGCGCTCCCTCATGGCCTCCAAGTCAGGCAACGGCCTTTCCAGAGGGGGTGCCCTGCAAGACACGATTTTAAGGAAATGTCTTCAACTGTCTGACTAAGACTATAACAATGTACATGGCACAAGCAACACTGCTTCAAATAATGTAGACAATTTGGAGTGTGGCGTGGGATACACACTGATGCCAGCTCTCACACACTCCTCCGTGGAGAAGGAAAATACCTGTAGTGTGTGGAATGGATGTGACATGCATACAAACGATCAGATGGAAAGGTCTTAGTGAGCATGACAATGTATCATGTCAGTGAGACACGTCATGTCAATGTCAGTAGGAGGTTGTCTGCACATCCAGACGGCTGACTGCAATACACACACACACCACATGTGCCATCATTTGCACTGTTCAGCCTTAGTCATGATGCGGTGTGTACTTTCAGTTACAATTACATGACCATCATCATACAGCATGATAATTACATTTGTCACTGATGGTCTGTGAAGCCATCACACATGTGAACGGGTCATTAACACACGTGGCATGGTGTGTGTACATTAGTAACCCTGCCATCACAGCAAGGACACAACATAGATGCTCCTACAGCAGATGCACAGAACTTTCAAGGACTAGTTACTTACCTTTTGTAAACCAATATCTGTAAGGAACAGTAGGCAGTAGCAAAGTGTCACATTTCAATACATACATAGCTTAGGACTAATTAGCCTCCCTGGGTGCCATCGATCTGACCAGTGAGTGGTGGCTATCCAGGCCACACCGGAACAAAACCAGTGTTGTAGATTGGCATCCGACAAGGGCGTGGCCACGTTTTGCCCGTACCTACAACGCATACGCTGGCAGCTGTTACACAAACATATCCCACAGAGAGTGTGGGTAGCAGGCAAAGATGGATGTCAAGTAGCTAAACATCACTCCCAGAGTCAGGGAGGATGATGACATCTTTGCGTAGTGCCTGTACCTCTTGGATACCCTCTACAGCGTAGCTAACAGGAATGTGTTCTGTGGTTTTGAGGCCTGGATGCAGATGCTTCCTGGGATGGGGTGGTAGGACAGGGAACATGGTCAGTCCGGGTAGGGCAGTGGGGGTCTGACAACGTGCCTATCTACAGACAAACATGCTGCGTGGCTGTACATGCTTGCCAATATACATACAGTGCTTTCATCAAGATAGGCCTGCAGAGGCTCAGCGTAGCGTTAGTGTAGTTGAAGGACCTCAGTGACAAGTTGGTCCTCATCGCAGCAACGGGGAGATGAAGGGCCATGGTTCCGACCGCCCACATAAACACAACACTGTACGTTGCCCACTCATCCAAATACATCTTTTGAGTTGAGACATCACCAGTGTCTGGCTAGGTGTCCACAACACTCGCATCCCCCAGTCCACCTGTCCTGTGGTCTTGGGACTGACACTCACGTGCCAGTGGGTCTTCATTACCCTCCCAATACTCATTTGCGCCAATTGTAATGAGGTGTGGCCGGCTCATTGATGTTTACATTCCCAAGCAGCATTAAGAGCGGTGTTCTGCCACACAGTTACCACAGCGGAGCCGTACAGTGTGTGGTATCGGGGCCAGCACCACCCCAGAATGGCGCCACGGCTGACACCTGGGGGAGATCTGGCAGTGAGGTTGTGAGTTGAACCAGCGGGGACCAGGATGAACATTCCGATTATGTCTGTCACAGCGGTTCTGGGACATATGCACCGCCTGCGTCCGTCACTCAGCGAGTGATGGCGTCAGGGGCATATCAACAGAGGCGCTACTGCCCGCAAACGGGTACGGTGGGCCAGAAGCTGACGCTGAGTCAGTGGGCGGGGTGAGGGACATCATGGACATGAGGAAATGCACTTACTCCTCCTGTGTCACATGCAGGGCTGGGACCGTAGGTCGTGGTGCTGGCTACGACGGCTGCAATTCTGATGGAGCCGTGTGGTCGCTGTCACCCTAATCCCATGCAGCATTGCACTAGCATCGTGGTTATTTGTTAATGCAATTACACATCTCTGACTTCTTTTGTTTACCTGACGAGTTTGGCATGGGGAATGATGTACTAATAAGGGGCTCACATGTCTCCACACCCACACACATGCACTTGTCCTACATCCCAACCATGAGCTATTGTGGTGCTGTGCCAACTGCTGGAGTCTGAGTGGCTTGTGGGACAAATCACACCTGGATTCATATGTCTGGTCCCCGCAATTGGAGCAGCTCTTGTTGTTGTGCCTGACGTGAAAACCGTGGAGACACAGACGGTGAGGGTCACTCACCAACATGAGGCGTTTTCATTCCTCACAGGCTTTGTAAGTGACATCCCTATTGGCACGGTCTTGAGTATGACAATACAAGCTAAATGGTCAGAAGTGTTTGTACAATGATTTAGGGTACAAAATGTGTAAGCTTTTACTTAGACCGGACCTGCGCTGGTGTTGACAAACAAACAGAGGACCTGACGTGTGCACGCAGAGGTGACATATGACTACTCAAATAACGTCATCAGGGCACACACAACGCCAAGGACACTAGCAGAGCCAGAGGATTTACACACCAACACACAAGTGTACGGTATTACGATATTGCCATGTCCAGGATGACATGTGGGGATATTCTGAGGTGAGTAATACGTTACTGACCTGTTCATCGCATATGCTAACAGCATGCACAATGTCGCACATGGCACACACATGACGTGGTCACACAGGGTCATGCTGTGCGGCTATGACACCTCTGTGACAGTGGGCATGTTCCTGTCATCATGTGCCAGTTCCCTGTACTGAATTGTGGGCCATTCGAGTGTTCATGTGCCTCGCAACATGTTGGTGACGTTAATCGGGTGGAAATTGTTGAATGCATGTGATGCACATGTGCATCATGATTGATGACATGTTGTGCAAGCTATTCACACATCAACTGAGGCACAGGGTCACAATCCCTGTGCTTCTTCAATGTCTGCCACACCTGGCACATCCTGATGTATGTGTGCCATGCTGATGTATGCATCCACATCGTTGACATGAGTGTAGACTACATCCCTGCTGTGTGATTTCCTGGTGTAACTCTCCCAATGGTGACATGAAGGTGGACAGGGAGGCTGCCTACACAATCGTTCACTTGACCATGTCTGACGCACTGTACCCCAATGGTACGTGCGTGTGTCGGCCTCGTTTCCCTATCGCATTTCGGCTGTACGCGAGCTAAGCGTACCCCAATGGTACGTGCGTATGTCGGCCTCGTTTCCCTATCGCATTTCGGCTGTACGCGAGCTAAGCGTACCCCAATGGTACGTGCGTGTGTCGGCCTCGTTTCCCTATCGCATTTCGGCTGTACGCGAGCTAAGCGTACCCCAATGGTACGTGCGTGTGTACGCATCGTTACACCATTCAATGTGTAGCATTGGCAATGGCAATGTCACCGTACTTGGGTGTGAATTTCAAAAAATGCATAGGGAACAACTAGGGGAACAGTGTACTGTTCAAAATGCAACCAGGTTGTCATGGATACGGAGTTTTTTTAAACTCCTACAGGTGTCCTGGAAGAATCAGTTTGGAAAAAGTATACAATGTTGCGAAAGTTGTTGTTCAGCTCTGGCTCTATTTTCAAACCATGCATATGTGTGTCATGGGCTTAGGTGTGATGTGATTGGATGGAACATAGGATGCAAATTATGGTGGCCTATCACACACTACTCCTTGCACTCACAGACCCTCTGCAGCACAGATATAAGGCAGCATGTGGCTGTGGGAGGGCACTTGCCTGCACAACATTGGTGTGGTAACCACAGCTGCTGTCTCTGAATCCTCTGGACCCTGATTAGCTGAACATGGAGAGGGCACCTGCATTCACTGATGGTGAGAACAAGGCCCTGCTGGATGCCCTCCTGCCAAACTTCAGCAAGCTGTATGGGAGACCAGAGGATCAGGTGAGTGATGTGTGCAATACCTTGGAGTGTGCACCTGTTGTGTGTGTGACATCATAGCCACTGTGTATGTATAGTGGATAGATGCAATGTTGTTGTGAGTGAGTGCCAGGGTGCACAGTGTTGTTACAAGAGAGTTATTTGTTGTAGTGTGGTGTGTGACAGCATGTCATGTGCTGCATTGCACCCAGATATAGCATATATTGTTCAGTGAGTGCCATGCTCAAAGAGTGTTTTGCAGGCCTCATGTCATCTGTAGAATTTCAATGTCATGCAAAGCAGTTGTGTTTGCACACAGGCCACATACTCCTGGACAATGACGCAAATGTGTGTGGCATACGATGCCCTGTTGTCCTCATGTATTTTGTGCACATATGGGTGTCTTGGGAACATGGACCAGGTATACTGATGTTCTGTAACTTTACATTTGTGACAGGTATCTGCCTATGAGAAGGGTGAAATATGGGTGGACATCGCCAGGGCTGTCAGGAGAGAGGGGGGGCCTCGCAGGAGGCTTCGAAACATAAAGAAGAGGTGGCAGGACATCCGGTGCTGGAGCCGCCGCATCGCCCGAGTCCAGCTGAAGCTGGATGCTCCACGCCGGCATGGCGGCAGCCACCACCTCACCCCCAACATGCTCCGGGTCCTGGAAGTGGTGTTCCCAGACCTCCATAGGCAGTTGCAGGAGGGACAGCAGCACGAAGGGGGTAGGTACATGTCTGTTTGTAGTCATGTGTGTGTGAAATGGTACCTGAAGAACTCCAAGGCATGGTCACACTCCCATAGTTTGAGTGGTGTGGTCAGACAGGCACTTCATGCATTGGCATTTGATTGTCCCTCTGTCAGCAGCTGCTTCTTTACATGCCTTGCCCTACTCCACATTAGAGGTTTCCTTTGGCTAATGCTTGTTTTTGACATGTACTCCTATGGTGCAATGTCTCAGTATGCATCTTCCTTTGCACATCATCATGTTGTAGGGGGGTATGTGACACCTGTTGGTACCTTAAATGTAGCACCACATGTGCACTGTGTCTGCCCTTCTTCATATTTTGGCACTGTTCTTTAGTCTCATCAAGTGTTTTATGCACAAGTCAGCCTCAGTGGCCTTTGTCCATGGTACACTTTCTAATTATCTTGTGTTAGCTAAAGGTGCACAATGTACATGTGCTATATTTTGGCCTTCTGCATACTCACACTGGGCAGTGCGTGTGTGCATATTCTCAACATCTGTTGCATGTTCTTTGTACATAGTATTGATGGTCTGCCACACAATGTGACTTTGGATGTAGAAAGCTGTTATGGCAGTGTGAGGTGATGGAACACTTGTTTCAGGTCCCAGGATGGCATCACATGGCAGTTCGCCCAGGACTTTTCTAATGTGGCACAGAGTCAAAGCGAATCAAACATGACCAGGTCTTGATTTGGGTGGCAGGGTTGGCTAATGAACTGTGATGCATCATCAGCTATCCTGTTGTCAGGCAGTGGATCATGATTGTGTCTCTCATACAAGTATTTTCCTTGCCTATACCTTGTCTCCTACCTTACATTGAGCGTTGTGTCTCTGACATTTGTCCACAAGTAGACTTGTCATTATGCAGAGTTCTGTGTCATGTGACTCATGATGCATGCCATGTTGAGAAATGAGGCCAAATGATTTGCAGCTGATATGTCTGATGTGTACAGGTGACTGATATGTTTTCATTCTTCTCCTTGCTCACAGCATCATCATCTGAATCTGGAGGAGACACAGGTGCGGATCAGGCAGAGGGACACACCGACAGTGCCACCTGCTTTGAGGTGTCAGAGGGAGGCAGTGGCACAGAGTGTGAGGAGAGTCTGCAGGCCGGACGACATGTGACTGACACATCTTACCATGCCGACGACTCCGAGTCAGACTCTCAGGAGGGGGGGGAATATGCAGCAATGGTCACTCCTTCATCTTTGGCTGCCCTCCCCTCCTCTAGTCCCATCTCCAACCACACAGTCCTTGGTGTGCCTAGGGTCCGTGCTAGCCCCCGTGTCTCCTTTGTTCCCGGCACCGCAGCCCCTGCCCCCGTGTCCCCTGCTGCCCTCAGTGCTGAGACTGTGGACCTACTCCGGCAGATTGCAGTAGGTCAGACATCCATGCTGTCTGTCCTCCATGGACATACACAACTGATGACACAGGTGGTGTCGATCATGGAGGGCATGTCATCAGCCATGTCTGATCTGCGTCGGAGTGTGGCTGCCATTGAATCAACACTGACGGCACCTCTCTACACCCAGCAGCATCTGTCCCCCCCCTCCTTCAGAGCCATCCACCTCTGCCTCTCACATACCTACACAGCATACACGCACACGCCACAGGTCAGACACACCCAGCGCACACACACAGCATAAGAAGCTCAAAGCTCCACGCACACAGTCTCAAGGGCAAGTAGGCATACCCACAGGGAGAGGGGAGACACCTCACACACGCATCCACACACCCAGTAGGACAGACTCACAGCCCTGTACCTCCACCCCCAATGTGTCCCCGGGTTCAGGTGGTAGTTTTTCCGCCCTGGCTGAGGTGTGCAGCCAGGTTTTTGAATCTACTTTCGGCAATGCCCCAACCAGTGTGGATGAATCCACTTCACCTGCACCCACTCCACCTGTCCTTCCCTCTCCTGTCCATGCGGTGTCGGAGGATTACACAGATGGTGCCCCCATAGTCAGCACAGCTGATTAAACGCCATGTGCAGGCAGGTTTGGGTGAGATGACACCCATGGAGGCACAAACTGTTGCAGAGACTCTATTGGACTGGCCATTGGCCTTTAATGAGCGAGGACTCTAATTTGCTTTTCTTTTGTGATTCCGCTGAATAAAGCTAATTTTTTGCTTTTCAGATTTGTAGTTTGTGTGATGATGTCTGTGACTGCTGGGTGCCTGGGAGCTGGTGTGATGTTCACATTTAGGTCTGCTAAAATGTGTTTATCTCCTGAGGGTAATGAGGTTGACAATGGTATGTTTTTGATGTACGAGCTGGGCAGTGGTGGGCACTCTGATGCTGGGCAGTGGTGGGAAGTGGTGGGCACTCTGATGCTGGGCAGTGGTGGGAATTGGTGGGCACTCTGATGCTGGGCAGTGGTGGGAAGTGGTGGGCACTCTGATGCTGGGCAGTGGTGGGCACTCTGATGCTGGGCAGTGGTGGGCACTCTGCTGCTGGGAAGTGTTGGGCACTCTGATGCTGGGCAGTGGTGGGCACTCTGATGCTGGGCAGTGGTGGGCACTCTGATGCTGGGCAGTGGTGGGAAGTGGTGGGCACTCTGATGCTGGGCAGTGGTGGGCACTCTGATGCTGGGCAGTGGTGGGCACTCTGATGCTGGGCAGTGGTGGGCACTCTGATGCTGGGAAGTGGTGGGCACTCTGATGCTGGGAAGTGGTGGGCACTCTGATGCTGGGCAGTGGTGGGAAGTGGTGGGCACTCTGATGCTGGGAAGTGGTGGGCACTCTGATGCTGGGCAGGGGTGGGCACTCTGATGCTGGGCAGTGGTGGGCACTCTGATGCTGGGAAGTGGTGGGCACTCTGATGCTGGGCAGTGGTGGGAAGTGGTGGGCACTCTGATGCTGGGCAGTGGTGGGCACTCTGATGCTGGGCAGTGGTGGGAAGTGGTGGGCACTCTGATGCTGGGAAGTGGTGGGCACTCTGATGCTGGGCAGTGGTGGGCACTCTGATGCTGGGAAGTGGTGGGCACTCTGATGCTGGGCAGTGGTGGGAAGTGGTGGGCACTCTGATGCTGGGAAGTGGTGGGCACTCTGATGCTGGGCAGTGGTGGGCACTCTGATGCTGGGAAGTGGTGGGCACTCTGATGCTGGGCAGTGGTGGGCACTCTGATGCTGGGCAGTGGTGGGAAGTGGTGGGCACTCTGATGCTGGGCAGTGGTGGGAAGTGGTGGGCACTCTGATGCTGGGAAGTGGTGGGCACTCTGATGCTGGGCAGTGGTGGGCACTCTGATGCTGGGCAGTGGTGGGCACTCTGATGCTGGGCAGTGGTGGGCACTCTGATGCTGGGCAGTGGTGGGCACTCTGATGCTGGGAAGTGGTGGGCACTCTGATGCTGGGCAGTGGTGGGCACTCTGATGCTGGGCAGTGGTGGGCACTGTGATGCTGGGCAGTGGTGGGCACTCTGATGCTGGGAAGTGGTGGGCACTCTGATGCTGGGCAGTGGTGGGCACTCTGATGCTGGGAAGTGGTGGGCACTCTGATGCTGGGAAGTGGTAGGCACTCTGATGCTGGGCAGTGGTGGGCAGTGGTGGGCACTCTGATGCTGGGCAGTGGTGGGCAGTGGTGGATGTGTTTACTATACACCAGTTAGACTAACGTTGATATAGCAGTCGTATGTCCCATACGTCTATTGCACTGGTGATGTGCGGTGACTTACCATACCCCGTGGTCGATGACGTAGGTTCGCCCTGTCACCGTATGACACTAGTGAAGTGCGGTGAAGTTCCGTACCCCGTGGTCGATGGCGTAGGTGCGCCATGTCACCGTATTGCTGTACTGATGTGCGATGACGTTCCGTACCACGTGGTCGATGACGTAGGTGCGGCCTGTCACCGTATTACACTAGTGATGTGCGGTGACGTTCCGTACCCCGTGGTCGATGACGTAGGTTCGCCATGTCACCGTATTGCTGTACTGATGTGCGATGACGTTCCGTACCCCGTGGTCGATGACGTAGGTGCGGCCTGTCACCGTATTACACTAGTGATGTGCGGTGACGTTCCGTACCCCGTGGTCGATGACATAGGTTCGCCATGTCACCGTATTGCTCTACTGATGTGCGGTGACATTCCGTACCCCGTGGTCGATGACGTTGGTGGCCCCGCCCACGTATTACTCTACTGTTGTGCGGTGACGTTCCGTACCCCGTGGTCGATGACGTAGGTGCGGCCTGTCACCGTATTACACTAGTGATGTGCGGTGACGTTCCGTACCCCGTGGTCGATGACGTAGGTTCGCCATGTCACCGTATTGCTGTACTGATGTGCGATGACGTTCCGTACCCCGTGGTCCATGGCGTAGGTGCGGCCTGTCACCGTATTACACTAGTGATGTGCGGTGACGTTCCGTACCCCGTGGTCGATGACGTAGGTTCGCCATGTCACCGTATTGCTGTACTGATGTGCGATGACGTTCCGTACCCCGTGGTCGATGACGTAGGTGCGGCCTGTCACCGTATTACACTAGTGATGTGCGGTGACGTTCCGTACCCCGTGGTCGATGACGTAGGTTCGCCATGTCACTGTATTGCTCTACTGATGTGCGGTGACGTTCCGTACCCCGTGGTCGATGACGTTGGTGGCCCCGCCCACGTATTACTCTACTGTTGTGCGGTGACGTACCGTACCCCGTGATCGATGACGAACATGCGGCCTCCCTCTGTATTACACTAGTGATGTGCGGGAGTGTGTGGCGCAACATACCCAGACATTACAATCGTGCAATGGCGATGTGGCCGTCTGGCTACACGTACAGGTATGTTGGACTTCGTTGTGCTCACCTTCTGCGCCGTCGTCGGTTTCTAAGTACGAGGTGGTGGCCGTACAGGATAGGGATGAGACGGACGATGGCGTTCATGTCCTGCTTGTCGTGTACCGGGTGCGGGTCTTGCCGGAGTGTGGGTTTACGGTAGTTTAGAGCTCTCGTAGCAAAAGAGCCGTATGGAGTGTGTACAACACGGATCGTACTTCCTGGGTCGGATGGCGCGGTCTATTTACGTACGGACGCTGTGTGGTGCGTCAGCCGACTGCAATTCGTATGGATTTTCGATTTGTACGGTCTTTTTTACGAGTCGTACGGAGTGACGCTTTAATTTGTGATCGTACTTGCTGATTCGTACGGGGACGCCTACAGGTGCGATTCGTACGGGGAAAAACGCTCCGAACTGCAATTCGGAGCGCTTTTTACCGGATCGGAATCGACGCCATAATGTTTAAACTAATATGAGCTATTTTTATAAACAAATTATTTGTAACAAGGTTATATATTCACATTTGTTTAACATATAGATTATTTTCAAAATGTATATATATATAATAAAATATTATTTAAAGTAACAGATAACAGTTGAATAATTATTTGAAAGTAATGAATATTTAAGAAATCATTTTCTACAATTTAAATAATTATTTACACTTAATATAATACTCAGTGTATTTTTTTAAAGTGTTGGAATATAGAAATTAAAGAGGTTTTTGCTGTATACAGGGACTACTTTTTAACCGCGTAATGTTATTTAGGCTTATTTGGTGCTTCAACAGATCGCGGTTGGATGCTGCTTCGCGTTAGAGAGGGTAAGTTTGTTTTTATTGTATTTTAGAAGGTAATGAAGTTAGTGTTAGTGTATGTGTGGTGTGTTTAAGTTTATGTACATAGGGTTATTAAGAGAAGATTGTGTTTTCGGTGTTAGGTAGAGTGTACGATATTTCATTTTTACCGCGTTTTAGTTGTAGGTGTGTGACGTGAGCTAATATGTTTAAATGTTACAAAGATAATATGTTTGGTGTATAAATATGTCTTTTTATATATGTATGGGTGTTTTTGTGTGGGTGGGTATGTATTTTATTTTTTCCAGGTTATCGTCGCGTTTTACTGTTTTTGAGGAGGTCCTTCTTTTTCGATCAGAGTTGTGTGACGAGTATTATATACTCTTATTTTTGCACACAAATATTTTTGTTTTCACGTTTTCCAGGAGCGTTTTTTTTTTTAAATTACTATTTTCGGGTTTTCAATGGTATATCGTGTGTATTACATTGGAGAGAAGTCGCTATGGATTTGCTTGTATTTTTGCATTTTTTTTTGGGCTTCCATGGATTGTATGGGTTTTTGCTATGGTGTCGTATGGATTGCTTGGAATTGGATTACGTTTGAAGGTGCAACAGAAAGGTCAGTATTTACAAAACTTTTTATGGGTGGGGAAACTGTTTTAATTTTTGCTTTAGTTACGTTGTATGTAACATTTTGTAAATACATTATCTAAATACATTTTATATATGTTAATATTATGTATTTGATAATTTAATTGCAAATTGTTACAAGGAAAAATTAAGGAATTTCGAAAAAAAATGCTTAATGTAACGTGTATAGTTATGTTATGTTTTAAAGAATAGTTTTTGCAATCATTGATAGATAGTCTAGTCCTTTGCTAGTTGGATAGAGGGTAACTTGACTTTGGAGTGTGTTATACATTTTTTTCCTTTCTTTGGTGAGTTTAGGTCCGATCAAAGTTACTGATTGCTCCATTCGGAGCTCCTGGTAACTCTGTTCTTTTTGTAAGGATTGTATTAATTTGTGAAGGGTAGGTGTTCCTCGGCCTGTAGTTGCTTGGAAGGCATTGTGCCATCCTTCAACTGCATTGTTTGTTTTTGCTTCCTTATTTACTGTGCTAAGGTAGACATTCCACCAAGCTATTTGGTATTTGGGTTGTCTTCTATGGCCTGATCTGTGTAGCCTTCCTACCCATGTGTCTTCGAAGTAGTCAAGCATAGGGCTTAGTCTTTCTTCGTTTCTTTTATAGTAGGGGCTGTCTATTAACAAGTTATAGTGCTCAGTTACATCTGTCAGTGGAACACAGGCTAGGGCGATGAGTTTTTTTATTTGATAAGCAAAAGTGCTATCAGTGGCGTATTGGATACTCAAGGTAGATTGTTGTAGATGTCGCCAGATACATTGGTTAAAATGGTAATAGCAACCTTGTATTGCTGTGTGTGGGTATGTTTTAAGGATGCTGTTCATCATTGCTTTTTCAAAGTCAATGATAATTTTTTGTGGAAAATAGTTGTTAGTATGTTGCTTGACTTCAGTTAGTATTTCTTGATAGGTAGCTTGCTGTTTGTTTGATAGAAGGGCATAAAGGAATGGAATATTAGCATTTTGGAAATGACCATGGATAGTGTATAATTGATAAAAAGGTTTGGGGCATACAGAAAAAGTACCGTCCATCATCCAAGTTTGGCATTGGGTAAGTTTAGTCATGTTATTTGCTGTGGCAAACAGTATAATTCTTTTATCTTTACATTTGTTGTCATAGAGCATGGGTACTCACAAACTTTCTCTCTGGGGCCAAATTTACAGTGTGGTTTGTGGCCAAGGGCCGCTCCGGTGGAGTCGGGGTCAGTGGGGGAGGGGGGAGGGGCTTGAAAGAAAAAAACTGTGACCACGAAGTTGAACACAGGCCCCTGCAGCTGACGCGTTCATCCACTGAGCCAACAGACCAGCATACACACACATCTCTCTTTCTCTCTCTCTCCCTCCCTCTCTCTGTCTCCCTCCTTCTATCACTCTCTCTCGCTCCCTCCTTCCCTCTCTCTCTGTCTCCCTCTGTCTCTCTCCCTCTGCCTCTCTCTGTCTTACCTCTCTTTCTCTCTCTGTCTCCCTCCCTCTCTTTCCTTCCTTCTCTCCGTCTCCCGCCATCTGTCTCCCTCTATCTGTGTCCCACTGTCCATCTCCCTCTGTCTGTCTCCCTCCCTCCCTCTGTCTGTCTCCAGCCCTCCCTCTGTCTCCCTCCCTCCCTCTGTTTCCCTCCCTCCCTCCCACAGTCTCCCTCCCTCCCTCCCTCTGTCTCCCTCCCTTCCTCTGAAAGTCTCCCTCCCTCTGTCTCTCACTCTGTCTTTGTCTCCCACCCTCTGTCTGTCTCCCTCTGTCTTTCTGTCTCCCTCCCTCTGTCTGTCTGTCTCCCTCCCTCTGTCTCCCTCCCTCTGTCTGTCTCCCTCCCTCTGTCTGTCTGTCTCCCTCCCTCTGTCTGTCTGTCTGTCTGTCTGTCTGTCTGTCTCTGTCTGTCTGTCTCTGTCTGTCTGTCTGTCTGTCTCTGTCTATCTGTCTGTCTCTGTCTGTCTGTCTGTGTCTGTCTCCCTCTGTCTGTCTCCCTCTGTCTGTCTCCCTCTGTCTGTCTCCCTCTATCTGTCTCCCTCCCTCTGTCTATCTCCCTCTGTCTGTCTCCCTCTATCCCTTTGCATCCCTCTGTCTCCCTCCTTCCCTCTGTCTCCCTCCCTCCCTCTGTCTCCCTCCCTCCCTCCATCTCCCTCTGTCTCCCTCCCTCCCTCCCTCTGTCTCCCTCCCTCCCTCCCTCTGTCTGTCGCCCTCCCTCCCACTGTCTGTCTCCCTCTGTCTTTCTGTCTCCCTCCCTCTGTCTGTCTCCCTCCCTCCGCCTCCCTCCCTCCCTCCCTGTCTCCCTCCCTCCGTCTCCCTCCCTCCCTCTGTCTCCCTCCCTCCCTCTGTCTACCTCCCTCCCTCTGTCTCCCTCCCTCCCTCCGTCTGTCGCCCTCCCTCCCTCTGTCTCCCTCCCTCCCTCCGTCTGTCGCCCTCCCTCCCTCTGTCTCTTTTTCTCTGTCTTTCTGTCTCCCTCCCTCTGTCTGTCTGTCTCCCTCCCTTTGTCTGTCTCCCTCTGTCTGTCTCCCTCTGTCTGTCTCCATCCCTCCCTCTGTCTGTCTGTCTCCCTTTGTCTGTCTGTCTCCCTTTGTCTGTATCCCTCCCTTTGTCTGTCTCCATCCCTTCCTATGTCTGTCTCTCTCTCTGTCTGTCTGTCTCTCTGTCTGTCTGTCTATCTCTCTGTCTGTCTCTCTCTCTATCTGTCTCTCTCTCTGTCTGTCTCTCTCTCTGTCTGTCTCTCTCTCTGCCTGTCTCTCTCTCTGCCTGTCTCTTTCTCTGTCTGTCTCTCTCTCTCTGTCTGTCTCTATTGCTGTCTCTATCGCTGTCTGTCTCTATCGCTGTCTGTCTCTGCCTCTATCTGTCTCTGTCTGTCCCTGTCTCTGACCCTATCTAGCTCCGTCTGTCCCTGTCTCTATCTGTCTCTGCCTCTATCTGTCTCTATCTGTCTCTGCCTCTATCTGTCTCTATATGTCTTTATCTGTCTCTATCTCTATCTGTCTCACCTCACCCGGCTCTCACTCCCTGCTGCCCTCTGTCACCTCACCCGGCTCTCACTCCCTGCTCTGCCCTCCACCTCCCTCACCCGGGCTCTCACTCCCTGCTCTGCCCTCCACCTCCCTGACCCGGGCTCTCACTCCCTGCTCTGCCCTCCCTCCTCACCCGGCTCTCAGTTCCTGCTGTCCTCCCCCCTCCCACCCCCTCTCCCCTGTGTGTCAGCTTGGCTGACACAGCCTCCTGGGCACCCCAGTACTTCATAGGGCTTTAAACGACCATTTATATGTTAATGAGGCTTTGTTCACCTCTTAGCGCCCCTGCAGCTCCACTCTTGACTGTGGCTGGAATCGCCCGGGCCCCCACAGAGCAGTCTCTCTGATTACACACTGCTGCTCCCCGAGGTGTCAGCTGAAGATAAAAAAAAAAAACACACAGGTGCGATGTCTCAAGCTCCGCGGGCCGCCACTGAAGGCTTGCCGGGCCGCTACTGGCCCGCGGGCCGTACTTTGAGTACCCCTGTCATAGAGTATAAAATCATCTTTATTGTGAGATACAGAGAGTTCAGGGGGAATTTGCACTTCTTCAAAAGTTTTTGGTGTGGGAGGAGTAGTGCATGTTGCTCTTTTTTGTCTAGCTATGGTTTTTTTTAGGGATTCGATAGATGGTAATTGGCTAGAAGCATGTTGGGGAAGTACACTTAAATGGTGTTGTTGGTTGATCAGTACTAGTACTAGCTTCTTTAAGGGAATCTAGCATTTGTCTAATCTCTATTTCTGTTACATTGGGTGGGTGATTATGTTCCTTAGTATAAGTAACAGTAGTTTCCTGAGTTATAGCTCTACCATAACATTTGTTGGCATAATATTTCGTACACTTCCAAAAAACTTTCAAATCTTTTTGTTTCTCTTGAGTGTAGACATATCCCATGTAACAAAGAAGCATTTTCCCTTTTTGTGAATAAATGAATTTAGCTCCTTCAGTCATGCTTGTATTGTAGTGCTAGGAGGTAATTAAAAGAGAATGTCATTACATTTTTTGATAAAATAATGTTGTATTCTAATAATACAGTTTAACACATTTCTGATTTACCTGTAAATCTTTTTATGATTTCAAGTAGTTCTTTTCAGGTGTTGATGTTCTTCAAACTGTTATTTTCTGTGTATATATTTTTGTACCTGTGGAAGTTGAGAAAATGTGTACAAATATTTTATAACTATTTATGATATTTTGGTAGAGGTTTTTAGCTAGTTTCTATTTAGTTACCTATCTATTAAATGTCGAAGTTACATTTAAATTATATACTTACTTATTTATATTTAACTTTTGATGTCCAGGTGTTGTCTAGGTCTTCTGTATTTTCTTTTTGTCTGTAGGATAAATAGTAAAAAAAAAACATATATTTTAGGTATTTGGCTTTTAAACATAGGTGTGAGGTTTGAGAGTTACATTTTCGATGGAAAATAATGTAGTAGTACTTACTTTATATAGGTGTAGCTGTCTTTATGTTGAAGTCAATACGTTTTCTTTCAGAAATCCTGCAGAGTTTCTTCTTCCTTTAGTTAGGAGATTTAGGCTGCATTTTTAGTTTGCTGTAATCTTGTTTATATAGTATTAGTCTAATAGTTTCTGAAGTAGGATTGGTTGTTTAAATTGATAGTCTGTTTTAATTCGTGGATTTGAATTTTTTAACCTGTTATGCTAATTGCTTTCCTTATATGGGTGACGCCAATTAACGTTTATTTAATGTGTAAGGCCTTATTTTGTATAGGTAATGTTATCTTTATATTTTTAAAGTGGAGGAATATATATAATTTGCAGTAAGAAATGTTTAGTTGTTCGAAACATTGTTTATGTATTATAAAATGTATGTTTGTATTTATTTTGTGTTATAAATGTTAGGAAAATATATAGTATGTTTTATAGCTTTTTAGAAACAATTAGTGAATAAATATGAATAGTATGACTAAATTTTAAGATAATACAGTGATTTATTCAAGGATGTAGTAATTTCGATATTTAAAAAAAACGATAAATTTGCTATCTATATTTTTGTATTCGATATTTTGTCAGTTTTTCATTTAAAGATGTGATAATCGATGTTTTAGAAATCGATAATGTTGTTAGTCGATATTGTTGTAGTCGTTGTTTTTTTAGTAGATAATGTGGTTTCGAAATTTTTGTGTTTTGTTGTTTAAGTATAGGCAATCGATAATTTTGTAGTCGATAATTTTTCATCGATATTTTGTACAGTCGATATTCGGTCTGTCGAGGTTATGTCAGTGATCCCTTCTCCAGGTCGCAAATGCTGTTGCTAGTGCTGGTTCTGCCTGACATGGCCTTTGAGTGTCCTCACAGAGCAACCCTCCAATCTGTCCCAGCCTATGTTAATAATGCCATCACCTAGTGTCTAGTGTGATTAACACTACTTACAACTGGTACTTTTTTGTTTTAAACTCTTGCATCTTTGCCATTGCTATGGTCCATTACATTTCTTGCTGAGGTGTCACGGGGAGGAGGCCACACCTGCCGTGTTAGCCATCTACATTGATCTCTGACAAGTCAGATTCCTGACCTAGGCACACTGCCATGCAATTCCATTGTATGGCTGCTGCAGCAGAAAAAGTACATACCACCCATTAGGAGGAACCATAGTGGTGTCAGCATTATGGCATTAGTAACTGAACTGTTTTTCAACATTTTGTCTGCAGCAGGAGAAGACCTCTCTAAATTAAATTGGTCTGTCACACTCCTGCAACTGGGTCCTTCACTATATTCATATGGGATAAGAATGCTAGTTGGTTGTTTAACATGTAACTTTGTGGCAGACTATGCATGTCTGCTGTGTTTCACTGTGGATACCAGGAATCCATGTAGACTTGCCTGGGAAAGAATGTTACACAAGATGGTTGGTGGAGAGAGCCTAGTAAGCAGCAATGCATTTTGCACTGCTCCTTCAAAGCCTTCCTCGGGCTCTTTAAAGTGGACTAGACTCTAGGCGGTGGAGTCTAGGAGTTAGATGGCCCCTCTGTAGTGGAGAGTCTTCCTCTGCTGCTAGACTGGTCTATTGTTCCATGAGAGGTGTTTACCCTTAGAGGTTGAGTGGCGACCGGCAAACCATGACACCCTGGGTAATGGATGAGGGAGCACTTCTGATTGGCATCTGCAGGGCAGTTGAGGGAAATTTCTTTCACCTTTTTTTCAGTGTTAAGGGCAGACGTAACTCTGGAACTAAAGTTATTTTTCCAGTGGTAGAACAGATTTATGACTTGGTAGTGTTACATTATATTGTACTACAATACAACCTATTTTCAGGTGAGGCAAACTATTTCTGCAGTTCTGCTTTGATGTTCTTCATTCAGTAACAATTGCAATGAGAGGCAGGATGAGGAGCTAAGTAAATCTATTAAGCCAATTTCATTCTTCCTTATTGCAGTCTGTGCATATTTCCCTCCCTCCCTTACTGAGTCAAAACCTCCAGTTCTGACTTGATAAGATAATATTTCAGGATATCTTCTGGGTATGTTGTCCCTACTCATTTCCTAAAGGAAGCAGAGGAGCAAGGATTTTTTCCCTCTGTAAAAAGGAACATGTGGCTACACAACAAAATGTTTACCTCCCATAACAGGGGGAGGAGCAAGGATTTCTTCTGGTGGCTAAGGAGTGTTCTAGGGTGACAAGGAAAGGCACTAGAAAATGGCTAATCTAATGCAGACATCTGTTGTTATTTAAACAATTATATTTAGTTTTATCAAAAGACAAAAGTTTCACGGTGAAGCATTGTAAGACACACTATAAGTGTATCATCTACTAACCTGACCAATTACCACTGAGACTCTCCTGGTTTATGTAAGTCTTATAGTCAGGGGAGTAGTCAGAAAAATAAATCACCGCCCACTTTGAACCATATCCAAAATGAAAACTTTAGTGTGGTTCTTCTCTCCTAAGTGAATTTGCAAAACCTTTTGATCACATGGTATATTTTACACCTCAATCCTTAAAGAATTTTGCCAAAAAGATAGAGGTTTCCAAGGTCCTTCTCTATGGACACTCATGAAAAAGTCACATTTATTGAGTGATTCATACTGTAGCAGCTATTCCAAGGGATATTCAAGGATTCATTCCTAAATAATGTTTTAAAAAAATTGGGATTCATTGTTCATTTAAAGAAAAAGGTTTAAGCGAAAAAAGCTACATATTTTACAAGAAGTTATGCACAAGAAAAGGCTCATCCTTTTTCCTTTTCTTTCTTTTTACTATCTATTTATTGACGCATAATCCCTTTTTTCTCTCCATCCTTTTTTTTCTTTTTCCAACCACCCATACATCATTTTCTCTTTTTTATTTCTCTTTATTCATCCACTGATCCTTCCTTCTTCATCCATTCATGCATCCGTATTTCCCTCCATCCTTCTTTCTTTTTCATCTATCAATCCATGCATCCACTCTTACTTGTCTCCATCCTCCTTTGTCTTTCCCAACCATCTACCCATTATTTTCACCTTCTTTCTTGTCATCCTCTTACATATCCTTTCCTTCCCTCCACTGCCTATCCCTTCATCCACCAAATGCTCAATCCATCTTGGTCCCATATAACTTTCTCTCCACCCAGTTATCATTGTCTTCGTTCTTCTCTTCATTCATCTACTTTTTCTCCCCAGCCATCAATCCACTCTTCTCTCCATCCATCGACGCTTCTCTCCATTTATCAATACATCCATTAATTTCTCTTTTTTTCTTTATTCCTTCTCCTACTACTCTTTTTTTCCTGTGCCTTTCTGTTCCATTTGTAAACCCTTTTCCCACAGGCCATTAATGTCATTTATAAGCATCAATTTGGGGGTCACTGTCTTCAATTACAGCCAAAAGAGAAATAGACAACAAGTTGATATCAGTTTAAGTTAAACACAACTAGCATTAAGATATTTGACTTAAAGTTCGCAAATCAACTTTTAAATGATTCAAAATGATTTAGACAGATTACACAGCTTCTTTGACTTTAACTCAGTGCACAGTGGATTTTTCCACGTTTCATCCATCAACTCCTAAGCTAGTAAAGCAGGGGCTTCATGGCACCCCTGCTTCCCTTCCAGTCTTCAGGTACTCTCTTGTTTATATTACACTTCAGTTATCCTGTCTTGTCCCAGTCTCACCCAGCTGGTCCCCTAATGGATCACCCTGCTAGTGCCCCGACAGCAGCTTTGTTGGCTGTAACTCAGTGCACAGAGGATGCTTCCATGTGTCATCCATGCCCTCCTATGCTGATAAAGCAAGGGCTTCATGACACCCCTGCTTATGGTGCCTGCCTCCACTCTAATTTCTATCACTATAACTCCCTGCACCATAACATGACGGGCTGCACTGTCCGAGCCAAGCCCCAGTGTTTATGCCCTGCAATGTGTAAAGTGGATTCATTTAACCCGATATTTCTCCGAGGTAGAGCTTCATTTTCAGCCAAAACAGCTCGGAAACAGAAAGTAGAGTGTGCCTTTTTAGGTTTCGCCTGGCGTCCACTGAGCAGCAGTGTTCGCACAGGCGAAATCTTTTGAGTTTCAGTTTGGGGATTTAACCCGCCTCTCTGTTCCATTGGCTAGCTCCATAAATGGAGGCTAGCCATTGGAACAGAGATGCGTCAGTCATTGTCCGAACAGATTCGTGGGCGTTCCGGCGATTTTTTTGCCCTCCGCCCCTTTAACAACGTCATTGCGGCGGTGGGCCGTTGTTTTTTTTTTTTTTCTCCAAGGTTTTTTTTTTTTCATTCCTCCGAAGATGGCGGCCGGGCAGTAGCTTACTTGGGAAGCTCCGCAGCTCGGACCCTTTTCTCTGTACTAAATATAACCGCTCGAGTGTGACGAAGATGATTCTTCAAAAGCGTAAGGCCATTTCTTAAAGCGAGCACTAATAGCCATTTCAGGCCGACCGCTGCCAGAAGAAGTCCAGGTGAGTGCCTGTTTTTTTTTTTATTGCTTTCTGCCTTTTGATTGTGCCCGTTCCCGCCTCCCCTCCTGCTGTCCGTGTGCCCGTTCCCGCCCCCCCTCCCGCTGTCCGTGTGCCCGTTCCCGCCCCCCTCCCGCTGTCCGTGTGCCCGTTCGACTCCGTGGCATGTTTACCTGCCGATCCTTGCTTATTATACCGTTGGAGGAGCGAGAGGAGAGTTGTGGCGGCAATGTGTAAATACAAGGTTGCAGCTAGGTTTAAAATTGAGGGTGTTTCCGTCCTTCAGGGGAGGACTGGGCTGCTGGGTGCGCAGTTTTTTCCATTTTATTCTGGTGCCGCCTTCTTCCGTGGAATCCCCAACTACGCCAGGGGGGCCTGGACGCCTCAATGATGTGACTCACTCGGGTAGGCATGAGCACACTAGTTACTCCCCCCTCCACCTACCCACTGCCCAGCATCCTCCACTGCCTCAATCAATCTTCCACTCGCAGTGAATTGGCAGTCTGTTGAGTATACCTGGGGCTTAAAAGTGCATGTCTTTTTGCGACTTTTTCGCTTTTTTATTGGACCGTGAATGAATTTGCAAGCCACTTACTGAATACTAACATCTCTCTACGTCACAACCACCAGCTGTTAATTTGAATGGTGAAGCTAACTGTCGTTTGCCTCAGGCCCAGTGTCTAAGGCCAGGATCCAAAGTGGGGGACAGTGAAAATGGGTGCCTCCACGGATGCATGTATAACAACGCTTGGGTGCAACGACTTGGCTTATTGCAGCAGCCACGTCAAGTTGCACCGCCCTCTGCCCGTCGCCTGCTGCCTCCTGTCTTCAGGTTAATAATGGGTGATAGGATAGCTGGGCAGTGGGGCAACCCCGGAGAGAACGACGGCAGCTGTGTGCGTCTTTCTCCTAGTTCTCAGACTTTGCAATGCGATAATGCCACCTGGCCGCTCTCCTCATCTCATCCGCTCACTGCTCCTTTCACTGTTGCTTGTTAAAGCTTTTTGTGCTTGTTTTTACATCGGTCAGGCAGCCCTGAGGAGGAGTAGAGAGCAGACACTGGATGTTAGAGTGTCTATGCAGAAGCATGCGCAGTCAGACGTCGGCGCACAGGTTGAGACTGGCATCGCGTTAATCAGCGGCAGAGCCCGCAGCGCACCCTAGGTTTAGACCCGCCAACCCTAGAGCTCTGCGGCCAGGGTCTTCACTGGCTAAGAAGAGATACCCTCAACACTGGGAAATACGAGCAGGACGTCGCCTGGCCAGGAGAGCTGCATCGCATTGAAGTGTCCGGGCTTCAGGTGAGTAGCGGACGGGGCCCAGTCGTCGCTCCAGGCGATGGAGGTATCGGTGAGGAGGGGTCCTGGGATGTCACTATGAGAGGTTGAGTATGCATAGGCGGTAGTAGTTCTCAGAGGCAGGTTGCTCTTTATTTACATTGTCTGCAACAGCTCCTCTCAGCAGTTGTAGCACCGGGTCATTTGCAAAGAATAACTGAATACAGCGTTTTTTGCATTCGCTTTTTATATGATGAAGGGCCAGGTCTCTCGCTTACTTCACAATACCCTATTGTCCCCAGAATATGGCAAAGGACCGTATCACTACCCTCTTCTGCCCCATGACCCGTAGAGTTTCCCAAAGACCCACTTTTAGTGGGCATGAGTCCCATAGCGTCCTGTACCCTAATTCACTACACACCAGGATTCATGATAAGAGCATCTGGAAGTTCGCTGTCACCCGGTGGGGGGCGCGATGCCTCACACCTTCTCAATGGAGCTTTTCATGTTCGCTGTTCTGATTACTTAATACCCACTCGCTTACAGTGAGCCCTGTCCCACACACAGCAGAGTGGGTAGAACCACATAATATGAGAGTTCTGCGATTGCTGCCAGTTCCATTAGTGCAGCCTTTTGCCCTTCATAATCCTATTGCACGTTGTTTTTTCTACTTTGTGACCCATGTTCTCACCAAAGCATGACCCATGTTCTCACCGGAGCAATCACGATCTTTTCTAATTTCTACTCCCTTCAGAGTCCAATACAATCTGACCCTATAGTATCAACTGGACACCAAACAACCCCGTCAAATCGTCCGTACTCCTGTAATCAACAGTAGAATTCACTGTCACACTGACCACTTTGCTGGCTCTGTTCAATCTTGTCAAGCCCTTTCTCTTGCACCTATCTTGCACCTAATAGTGTACCCTGAAACGGTGTCACCATCAACTAATGTTCCCTCTTTTAAGCAACTAATCCCTCCTGCACCACACATTAGCTTAGTATGACCCCTGCCACTGTTGGCCACAATACAAGAACATATGCGACCACAGTATGCACCTACATACCGAATTGAAATGCAAAGTACATGTGCGAAGATTTTGTGGTTTTTCAGAGGCACGCCTCTGGTGATCATTTAGTATCAAAAGGGCAATAAAATGGTCAAATGGCATGCTGTTGTCAGTACCCGTATAATCACAATTATTCATGTGGACGAATAAATAACCTAAACATTAATTATCAAGAATCTCTAGGAGCGGTGTTAAATTATTCGTAGGCAGTGCAGCAGTACAGCTTACATAAATATAAAAAATACTTTGACAGATACTTAACGTTGTTTCATATCTGTACATTGGGTGTTGTGGTCTCAGTTTCCTGCTTGTGCTTTTATGTTACACAGCTTCTCCTTATTTCATGTATATGTATGCAATATCTGAGCCAAAAAGTATGTGAAACAAAAGTATTCAAGAGTACTGAACCAAGGTCTCAATCAATGTTCTGCTATTAGTAACACCACTCTAACGTAATCGGCTCTTGCACGAGAACACAAGTCATCAAGAAGCATTCAGGCCCTAATCAGGTATTTACAAGAACATGCAGAGTTTGGGGCAGTAAGAACCTAAATCTAAAAGTTATTCTCCAAAAACTCGTAATTGGTGTGATATTTATTGTGCTTTATAAGATCCGACTCCACTGAGCAACAGATATAACCCAATTACGAGTTTTTGGAAAATCACTTTCAGATTTAGTTTCTTACTGCACCAAACTCTGCATGTTCTTGTAAATACTGGGTTTTTGATGTCTCCCTTCCGCCGTCTTGAACCAGCGGACGTCCGGGATGCCAGTTTGAAACTTTCGAGTTCGTATATTCCTCCTGTAATGTACCTTTTGCTAACTCGTGTATTTTGTTTGCTCACAATTGTCACTTTTGCCTCATGTAACTTAACGTCTGCTTTTGTAATTTGTTCATTCGAAATATTCTCATGTATCATTTCTGTTTCTATTGTGAAGCGCTGGATTTAGCAGTGTCACTGTTGTGTTATAGAACTCGTCTGCAAGTAATTGCTGTCTGCTGAGCTCGTCCAGTAGGGTACAATAGGTCTCACATTTGCGAGAGATTAAGCTATTGGCAATGTAAATGACAATGCCATTTATTTATCTGTTTTCAAAACCAACACATAAATAAAAATGTTGTCATTTACAATGCCAATAGGTCTAACTTCTGCAAAGGCGAAACCGTTGCATTGTAAATGCTTGTTCGGTTTCTGAGCTGTGCTTTCTACACTTATGCAACAACTAAGAGAAATGCAGGGTTAAATGAATTCATCAGATATCACAGAACAAAGAGCTAAGTTGTGGGAGGCACTTGTAAATTCAGCAAACCTAAACATGCAGGATTTTCATTAAAGAGTAAAAAGAGCTTGACCTTACTTTTATAAACTATTTGCAAAATGTATGAATAACACAGAGGTCCGTGAAATAAAAACACCAGTAAAAAGCAATCATAGCTATTAAACGTAAATTACTACACGAGAAACTTGCTTTCATCCCAGAATGGAGGAACATAAATACAATGCGTAAAACCTAAAACCTACAGGTGAAAAAAGACTTGGATGAATTGAGAAAAAGTAACAAACCTCCAACTAAAATAACATTTTATGACCTGGGCTTAGAAAAAGCTTATCTGAAGAGATGTGATGTGAGTTCAGAAGAACAGCAAATAATTGTCTGCAAAAGGCTATAAAACCCGGCATGATATAAGGTCACGTTAGTAAATTCATCAGTTCTGGCTACTAAATCACATTTTTCTAGGGAAGAGAACTTGAGTAGACGAAAGGCCATTGATATTTGGCGGATTCTTTTATTGAATTTTTCTTCAGATTTTCCCATTTGCTGTTTTTTTCCATTCTAATGGGAAGAACGGCCCAAAGCAAAATGCTGCATTGTGTGGCTTGTGAGTCACAGGGTTGGAATCTGGCCCGAGGGTTCATTCCTGGCTCTTGGTCCATTCTACTGTACTGTGGACCCCCCTCCCCCACATTTGGAACAAAGATGGCGGTGAATACCTGAGCCTGGTTACAAAGGCTCTCTGCTGGTCCAGCCTCAAGCCTGTACATGCCTGCTTCAAATAGAGAGCAGAGAGGGGCTCTTTACGGAGCCGAAAACACAGGCTTCTCCACCAGCACCGGCGGGTACACAAATCCCTGCTACCTGGAAGCGTACAATGGATAATCATGTTGTCAAAAGCACCACCTAAGCTTCTGACAGTCCCCATTTGTTTGGGAACGCCAGACTTATTGATAACCCTTTCTAATTCGTTTTACTGTTTTGTGACCATCTGCAAACATTGGCACTGGGCTTAGGCAAAAATGTTGTGAATGTCTAATTATGGATGGACTTTAAGGCGCGTTTGGAATCCAAGCTCTAAAGTAACAGTTCATATTTCGGCCCATAAAAATAGACGCTCTAGTTAAAAAAAAACGCACTATGTTCCTGTAGCATCTTATCTGCCATCTATTTCAAGCTCTCTGACCTCCAGCTAGCAATGCACTTTGGCCCGAGGGTGCAGAAAAATACAGTTCTGCTTGCCCTCTATATGACCAGTTTGAGCAAATAATGTTGCACGTGCTTAAAAACGGGTACATTAAACAGCTACACATTTGGAATTGTCTGATTGCCACCCTGCCATGAAAATCCTGTTCCTGCTGCCCCAATGTCAGGCATGAATTGTCAGGCAGTCTATGCATGGAACAGGGCGCTGTATAGAGGTTAATGTTATCCCGCCTATCCGTTTGCCTAGGGAAAGGGTATGGGGGAGGGGTTGACATTAATTTAAAAAAAAAGAAATAAACGTTTGCTGTTTTCGCAATTGTAAGTGAGGTTAACGGATGCCGGGTACAGTTCACAACTGTCCCAGTGGTGACTGGGTGATTGTTGTAAGCTTAATATCTATTCAAACGACTTTTTAAGGAAATGTATATGCGTTTGGAACAAGCATTATTTCTATGACCTACAGTAGCCTGCCTTTAATAAAGTTCTTGAATTGGAAATAGAGATGACTGAAATTGTGGTTGAGATGCTTACAATCCCGTAGCAAAGTTTTACTCTCAACTACAGCAGCACATACAGATTCATACGAGGCTTTGGGTGAAGCTCAGAAGTGTCACAAAGCAGATCCTATGACTAATTGAAGGAGAACAATCCTATCAGTGGGTATTGCGAAATGTTGAGTTTAACAGTGTGCTGAATGCTTTCAAAGGGTTACATTTTCAGTCTCTTGCAAGATAAGCAGATGACCTGATTTGTGAACCCCGAATTCTAAGTTAAAGAAATCTATTTAGCTGGGAATAAAATGTCCTCTGCCGACACTACATGATGTGATGGACTTCCAAACTACTGTAGAAAAGAATTGTAGGGTCCCCAGAGTCTCTTTTGATCATAAAGATTGCTAGTCACAGTCAGCAGAAAATATGATTTTTTTTCCATTCTTTATCAATAAGCATGGAATGAGGCGGCCTCCATACCTCCCTACCTTATAACTTTAAACGTAACCATAACTGTACTGGTACCAATATGCACTGCATACTGGTCTATGCTCTCCCCCCAGTAACAGTAAATAGTAGTACATACTTGTATTGCATTAACCTGTAGCAAAAACTTTGTTGCCATTGGTTGTAAATCTGTCGCCTGTGATGAAACTTTTTAAAAATTAAAAAATAAGACTTAGGGCCAGACGTAGGAAGCCTGTTACCGGTCGGTAACTGCCGAAATTAACGAATTTCGGCCGTTACTGACGGTAATAGGCTTTTCTGATGTAGGAGCCTAAATTAAGGAATCGGTAAATTACCGAATTCTTAAATACCGATTCGGTAAATTACCGAATTCTTAATCTAGGGAGCACTTAAATGAGTGCTTATCCCATGTTAGGATTCGTTATTTACCACCAACTACAAGTTGGTGGTAAATAACGAAAAACCCCAAAAAAGCATTTTCATGCAAATTACTTCAGTGCAATGTTGCAGACATACATGCCCTTAGGGCATGTATGTGTGCCACATGTGCACCCATACACAAATGAGGGGTGCAACAGGGTATTAAAGTGACACCCTGCCACCCTTCAATGTTTTTCCCCTTTTACCAAATCGGTATTTACCGATTCGGTAATTGACATTCTTTCCTATGGGCCTCCAGGCCCATAGGAATGAATGGCAATTACCGAATCGGTAGTTACCGATTCGGTAAATACCGAATCTTAACGATTCGATAATTTTTACCGAATAATTTGCTACATAGCATTTACCGATTCGAAAATACAGAATCGGTAAAATTCGATGTTTTCGAATCAGTAAATGTCCCTCACCTACATCTGACCCTTAAATAGGTTTTAACTTAGAACATTTCGTGCAGTTCGGTCAAAGAGGGTGGAAGCTACAGGAGGTCCTCAAAAGGTGCTTTTTCCATTTCCATTGGAATTCTTCCAGTTGGTTATTGATATGCAAAAATGCAAAAACATCTCACTTGAGATACATGACAATGGTTAGAAGGGAAAAATACTGCCTAAATAGCATTGCCAAAAACGACACTCTGTGACTAGTGCCTGCTTACATTTGCCAACATAACATAATATAGGTATTTGTATAGTGCACCTTCACCTTGAAGGGTAGCTAGTGCCGAAATAGCAGATATTTAGTGTTGCTCAACTGAATGGTACTTATTTTATTGACTTCTGAAGGATAGCAACTTAGTGGTCCTTTTGGGACTCAAACCTGTGGCCATGAAGTCAAACACAGATACCTGGAGTGGAAGCAATAGTCCACCGAGCCACCAGACTCAGAAAAAACTATAGCATAGTGGGTGCTATGGACTAGCTGCACTGAGCACAGCTAAAGGCCATTACAGGTCGTCTCTGGAGGGCAGGGAGTTTAGGCACAGAACATGATTGGTAAGCAAATGGTCAGTGGCTTGTGGGTTCAGGGGTAGGTTAACTGGATGCAGGACATGGCTGTGCCCAGTGGACTCTGAAGAAGGGTGACTTGACCCAAGGCATGGTCTATATGTCCTGCTAAACCCCTGCTCTTCATCCATCCTCAAAATTAACTGGCTGTAATCTGCATATATTGGAAAATGATAGTCAGAGTAACCGTTAGATTCGACAATATAGTGACATAAATATTATAAAGACTGGGGATTAAGCAATGATCCCTGTGGAACTCTCTGTTATACCAGATACATGTAGGATAGCTGACTTACATCTCACTGTTTGCATGTACTCTTGGAAATAAGCACAGACCCACAGTAGTGCCTACCCTCCCACACCGGTCTAAGAGATCCTATAAAGTAGGATCCTATGACAGGGATGTCAGAGGTGGTGGATGTCATGTCCCTCACCTGACTCTTTTCTGCAGAGACAATGGTGTACCTCCCATCTCTCCTAGGGTGGCGTCAAATCATGGATTTGTAACCGTGAATCAACTGCCACCCCAGAAGGGAATGGGGCAAAATAACAAACAGAGAGACTTGCGTTCCTTCGAGCTCAGCCACCATCTTCTTGGAGTCGTACATTTGCCTTTTCTCAGTTTTTGGGGAGTGTTGTTGTGATATGTTTGTAATGTAGTGCATGGTGAGCTGTACTGCAAGTACAAGTAGAGAGGTTATTCAACAAATGAATAGTCACAAAATATTCCCTCCCACCTTTGAGATGTGTACTAACAGCCACTTACATGATAATGAATCTATTGGTGCATATACTTCCAATAATCAACTGTTACCCTTGGAGTTGCGGGACTCCTGGCAGAAGCTGTATCATGTTTTCACATCACACATTTACGTACACCTTGTTTGTTCAACACTAGGTACAAGGTGCACAAGAGTGTGCTTTTGAATTCACAGATTACAGCACAATAAAGGATGGCACATAAGAATGTCACAGGGCGCTAATACTAAGGCCTCGGTATGCGTGTTAAATAATACTCACAATGTCTCAATGTTAAAGACTTGTCCTGTTTTCAGATTTTTAGCATCATAAACACAAGTCTTTGGTTGATAAGCTACGCGTTAGTGCACTGACCTTACGGATGGTACTTAGCCATGTTTTCTCCTTTTAGGTGTGGCATTTCAGGGATGGTGTTTGCTGCGTCACTGTATTTGCAGGGAAGAAGATGTCCACAGCGTCAGAGATTCACAGGACAGCCATGCAGCATTGCAGGGATGGAGTTCGCTGCGTCACTGGATTTGAAGGGGGGAAGATGTCCACAGTTTCGGAGACTCGCAGGAGAACTGCAATGCCGAAGAATCTCGCTCGGGTCGTGGAGACGTTCAAGTGGGTGGGATCGTTGAAGAGGATCCATCATCTTCTTTTTTTTCTGTATTTTTTTGTATTATTTATTGTTATATACTATATACAATCATTAATACTGTTGCAGGGTAAGTCACAATTGGCATATGTCGTTTGTATATTGTTGTAGTGTGATTGCCCACCTGCTGGTTGAGTTTTACTAAAAAAGAGAAGTGTAAGGAGGAAAGGACAGAAAGTTAGAAAAAGAGGACAGAAGGGGGTAGGCTAGACCCCTAGAGAGGTATACATACATGGCTTAAGACATTACTTATTTATTTATTTATAAAGTTTTATATAGCGCGAACAAGATCCCGAGGGACATCAGAGCGCTTTACAAGAGAGGACATGAGTGTATTAATGGTACAAAAGGGGGTGGTGATGGACGGAGCATCTGAACCAATCAAACACTCACACCTAGTCAAAAGATCTGGGTTTGATCCATCACCGTTCTTCAGCCCACTCTGCCACCCCAGTTCAGACAGTACAAAAGGAGGTGGTGATGGACAAGGCATCTGATGCTCCGTCCATCACCACCTCCTTTTGTACCGCTTTGGCCGCCACAAGTGTGGCAGGGTATGGTCAGACGTGAGTCCCTTGCTCACTTTGCTACTGGATTCAAGCAAGCCGGGCTGAAGACGGCTGGAATGCCAGAAACCGGTCCTCGGAAGCTTGTTTCCGATCCAGGGAAGGTATGGCTTGGCAGTTTGGGCTGGACTGTTCCCATGAGGCACAGGGTCAGACTGATTTGCATATAGCCATGTCTGAACTGGGGTGGCAGAGTGGGCTAAAGAACGGTGATGGATCAAACCCAGATGTTTTGACTGGGTGTGAGTGTTTGATTGGTTCAGATGCTCCGTCCATCACCACCTCCTTTTGTACCGCCATGAGTGTATTAACAGCAACAATTGGGAAAAAGAAGACCATACAATAAGCAGAAGTAAGCGGGTAACGAAGGGGGCAATAATATGCAGAATAGAAGAACTGTATCAAATGGAGTTACCATGATAATACAAACAACGTCATCCAATCCCGTAAGCCTAGCCCGCTTAGGGTAAGAATTTGCTTGTTAGGAATCTTTTGGTTTCCAATTTGAACGTCCGCTCCTCTGAGGTGAGTGACCCAGTTTATCCATCATTGGAAGGTAGTTTTGCTAGCGTCTTTCCAGTTGTTCAGCACAAGTTTGACCGCCGCTGTCAGTAGTAAGTCCATTAGTTCTTTCTCTCCATCAGAGCTGAGATCAGTTCGAATAAATGCCGTAGCGAGGGAGGCGAAATCCCTCGTTGGCTTTGTTTTAAACACATTGTCTATGAAATCAAAGACTCTAGCCCAGCATACCTTGAGTGTTTGGCAATGGAAGATAAGGTGTGCTAGGTCCCCCTTCTCTGTGTTGCAGTTCCAGCATAGGGGCTCTCTCTGAGGCCTAGTGTGTGTAGGCGGTCTGGGGTCCAGAAGGTCTTGTGGAGTAGCCAGAGTTTTATCTGTGCTAGCACCGGGGATATCTAATTTCTTGTGGTCGAGGCCCACATATTTCTCCATTCTTGGTCATTTAGTAGGGGGTGGATCTGTTTCTTCCAGTATTCAGTTGTTTTGGCATTAAGTTTGGTGCTTTTTGGGCGTAGGAGCCTGTATATTTGTAATACTTGGTGCCCTAATTTGTTGATATTTGCTACGTACCTGAAGATCGAGGGTTGGCTACTTGCTAGGTTTTTCTTTGACAAGGCTGCTTTAACCTTTAGGAATCTGTATAGGTAAATGTTTTCTAGTTGGTGAGCTGCTTTCAGGTCGGAGAATGTGATTTGGGATGACCCTCTCTCGAGTTGGTGTGGGAAGAATATACCCTTTTCTTTCCATGTCTCGTAGGTGAGACTTTTCCCTTTATATTTCATCTTTGGGTTGGCCCACAGTGTTTCTGACTTGGATCCTTTGATCCTAATCTCCATTTTCCTGTTGAGTTTAAGGAGGGCTATTTTAGTGTTCCTAAAGATTGGTTTAGATGTGTATGGGTGTGTGTTTGTTGTTAGGAGGGCTAGAAGGCTCAGTTTGTTCAGAATGGCTTTCTTTACGTGTAGCCATACTGGTGTGTAATCAGGTGTTGTCGATATCCATTGTGTTTCTTGTTTTGCTAGGAAAGCTACTGGAAGACTTTGAAGTCTGCCAGATTCACCCCACCCTGTATTTTCGCTAGTCTCATTTTCTTTATACTAATCCATGCCTTTTTGTCGCGCCAGAGGAATTTAGTGAGCATGTTGTCTATTTTCCGGTGGAAATCTTCTGTGAGCAGGAGTGGCAGCATGCTTATTAGATAATTGATCATTGGTGTGATCATCATTTTTATCGTTTCAATGTGTCCCCACCATGTTACGAATTTCGGGGACCAGGCCTCTAGCAGGTTCTTGACCCTTTCTAGTAGGGTTTTTTTGTGTGTCTTAGTGTGTTGATCAGGTCAGTGCCAAAGTGTATTCCTAAATACTTGATGTATCCAGTCTGCCAAGTCAGTCTCGAGTCCCCTATTGCGTCTTTTGTGCAATGGACTTTTAGCGGTTTGCATTCAGATTTTTCGTTATTCAGTCTATATCCTGATAGTTTAGAGTATTCTGCTATTGTGTTCATCAGGGCCTTAATTGAGGGTTTTGGTTGTTCTGTTACGATTAGAATATCATCCGCGTAAGCGGCTAGTTTAACTACTGTACCTTTAATGTCAACCCCTTTTATGCCGTTGTTTAATTTTATATCCTGAATAAGGGGTTCTAAGGCCAGGAGGAAGAGTGACTGCGAGAGTGGGCATCCTTGTCTGGTTCCTTGCTGCAGTTTAAACTCCCTCAAGACGAACTGACGATCATGGCAGGAGATTTCAATATCCTGCTTGATCATATAATTGACAGACAATTGTCTTGACAGTACCACCCCACCAACTCTCACACAGCACTACAAAACATCTGCACCAAATTCAACCTCAAAGATGCATGGAGACTACAACATCCCGACACTAGAGACTACACCTTCTATTCCAATCCACATAACTCCTACACCAGGATAGATTATATTTTAGTCTCTGGTTCACACACACACCTGATAGAACAAACAGATATCGCACCAAGACTGGTCTCTGACCACTCAGCTATTAGCCTCAAACTAAGCAGCTGTCACAACGAAGCGGTCCCCAGAAGATGGCGCTTTAGCAACGAAATTAGGGCAGACCCAGAAAACAAAAAAGAGATAGAAGAAGCAAGAACAGACTACCTAACCCACGATGACACAGCTAGTTGACACACTGTGGGAGGCCCTAAAGGCAACAATCAGGGTTAAACTAATCGGAATTAAGGCAAGAATAAACAAAAAATCGAACCTGAGAAGAAACCAACTCGAGGAGGAGATAAAAAAGCTAGAACTAGACCACGTAAAAACCACAAATGACAAAGAACTGCTCTCCACACTAACACAGTGCAAATATGAATACAACAACATTTTGAGTGAAAGGGCAGGACTGTGGTTCAACAAATGAAAAGCACTTAACCTTTGCGAAACCAACAGAGCGGGAAAACTATTAGCAACATACTTGAAACACAAATGCAGGACTGTGGTTCAACAAATGCAAAGCACTTAACCTTTGGAAACCAACAGAGCGGGGAAACGATTAGCATCATACTTGAAACACAAATGCAACCAAGTGGCAATCTCGTTGATTACAGACTCGAACAGCAAAACACACACAAGACACAAGGAGATCCTAAATACATTCCAGGAATTTTACTCAGAACTGTAGAAGTCAGAGGAAACACTTAGCCAGGATGAATGCGCAAGATACCTAGACAGATTAGTACTACCAAAGCTAGACCCCGCAGACACAGCAAGACTAGAGCAGGAAATCAACACCACGGAAATAGAGATGTCAGTCAAGTCACTTAAAAAAAATAAGGCCCCTGGCCCGGACGGATACACGGCTGACTTCTATAAGACCTTCTTAACCCAACTAGCCCCAACCATGAAAAGGGTCTTCAACCACGTTGCAAACACAGGGAGCGTACCCCAATCCATGACAGAGGCCACTATAAAAGTCATCCCTAAAGAAGGCAAAGACCACCAACTACCAAAAAACTACAGACCCATATCCCTCATTAACGTGGACTGTAAAATCTATGCCAAAATTCTAGCGGTCAGACTAAACACGGTTCTACCCAAATTGATCAGCAACGCCCAAGTCAGTTTCATGTGTAACCGTATGTCCAATGACAACACACAGCTTTTTTGCCATATCCTAGAGCAAATTTCCACGAAACCAGAGCCGGCTGTAGCGATAGCACTAGATGCAGAGAAGGCCTTAGATAAGGTCTCCTGGGCCATCCTAGAGCATTGCATGCAGACCTTCAACCTGGGGGAGTCATATATTAGGATGACGATGGCCCTTTACCAGACCCCCTCAGCCCTTATCGCAGTAAACGGCTCACTCTCGGATCCATCCTCTTCAAATAGCAGTTAAGCCAAGCACTGCCTTGTGGTTTGAGTGCGGTATAAATACTATTCCCAAATCCTGATGAGTCACCCAAATATCCCCATAGTCATGTGCCTATGAGTCAGCCCAAATATCTCCATAGTCATGTGCCTCTGAGTCAGCCCAAATATCACCAGTCATGGCGAGTTGGCCTGAAGGCCCTGGGGAATGTTACTGTTTGTACTTTGGTGTTTCTTGACTCAGTGGCCTAGGGCCCCAGGGGTAATTAACATGGCAAGAACATTGTCAAGTCTATGAGGCAATGAGTCGCCTGAACAGCCAGGGAGTCAATAAGACGTGTGCTTGATCCCGCAAACCCCCTACACACAAGGTATAGGAGGAGTGAGTACACAAGGAGGTCACAGTCATGACAGTTCCCTCTGGAAAGAAGGGCTTACTGGGCAGGGTTTGTTGGGCTGGCGTGCATGAAAGAGGCGAACCAAGATACTGGCGTGACAGCTGGTTACCATGACTGATCATCTGAATCACTCCCTTTCCAGTCTATGAAGTAATATAATTGCCCTTTCACTCCTTTGGCATCAAGGATCTGTTGAACCTCAAATTCCAACCATAGATCAGTAGCTATGGGAGGGGGGTAGGTGCTGGGTGGGTCTGGGCACATTAGGGTTTTAGAATGGACACATGGAATATTGGATGGACAGGTAAGTCATCGGGTAATAGGAAGCGTACGGCTACATGATTGATTATACTGTCCAGAGGGAATGGACTCACATATCGAAGTTGTAACTTACATGGTCCCTGGAGCCATAGATGTCTTGTGGAGAGTCAAACCTGATCCCCTTTCTTGCAATTAGGGGCTTTTATACGATGTTTATTAGCCTGCTTCGTCATGTCTGCTTTTGCTTGTTGGAATTGTTTGAGTACTTTTTGTTGCTGGAAGGACAAATGTGTTCTTAATTCCTATACAGTGGGTACAGGACCAGTATGGCTTGCAACATCCTCAGGTAACATACATGGGTTTGACCCAGTTACCCAGTAAAAGGGCAATACCCCAGTAGCAGTGTGATTAGAATTTTTGTAGGTGAATTTTGCCAGCAGCAGTAAGGTCTTCCACTCAGTGGGTTTGGTTGTCAGGGTTTGTTCCAGGGCTTGATTTACTCATTCGGCCAGCCCATTAGTTTGTGGGTGGTAGGCAGACGAGAGTGGAGTGTCAATGTCTAAAGGTTTGCACAGGTCTTGCCAAAATCGGGAAAGCTATTTTGAGACTCTGTCTAATACAATGACTGAGGGGAGTCCATGCAAATACCATATGTGTTGAACAAACAAAAGTGAGAGGGTCTTTGAAGTTGGCATCTGTTTTAAGTAAAACAATGCACCATTTTTGAAAACACATCAACGATTGCCCAGTTTAACCATTGGAAGCAGGCAAATCAGTGATGAAGTCCATGCTGATGGTATGACATTGTCGTGGGATCACAGGCAATGGGCCCAATAAACCCATAGGAAGCTTTAGTTTGGGTACATATGGGGCATATCTGGACATGATCGCTCATGTCTTTGGACAACGTTGGCTACCAAAACGACAGTTTTCAGTTCACTCAGGTTTTTTTGTATCCCAGGGCGCCCTAGTAATAGAGTGTTGTGGCACCCGGTCACGGTTTCCGTTCTCAGATCGTTAGTGGGGGGGATATACAATGTAGTGCTGTGATAAAGTACCCCAACACACATGTAATTGTTCTCTTTGTCCATCCACTTGCCTGTGTCTGCTTGTTTATTGCATTGGCAGACTTTATCTAGAAACGGGTCTTGGTCGCATAGCCCAATGATGTGTTCCAGAGCAAGGATGGTTTGCGGAGGTGCCTGACTCGTGTCCTGGCCTTCATGTACCCATCGTGATCATAAATCAGTGTTAGTATGTTGGGCCCCAGGTCTGTGCGTGATCACAGATTTGAGCTCACTAAAGAATAGGAGCCACCTGACTTGATGTGAGGTCAAGGCCTTCAAGGATCTGAAAAGCTGAAGGTTTTTATGATTCATGTGTAAGATGATGTTGTGTTGTACTCTGAGTAAGTAGTGCTACCATTCCTGAAAGCAAAGTTTAATGGGGAGCAACCTGCATTCAGCCACTGTGTATTTCTGCTCAGCAGGCAGCAACTTCTTGGAAAAGTAGGCAATGGGTTGCATGTGTCCTATAGAAATGTTACGTTGTGATAAGATTTCCTTTACTGCCACCTAAAAGGCATCTGCCTCCACAAAGTATGATTGCGTGGGATCGGAATATTTTAGTATCGAGGCTGATGTAAATTCCAGTTTCAATGAACAGGAGGCTTTTGCCACCTCCTACAACCAAATTAAGTGTGCTTTCTTCGTCGATAATTTCATAATGGGACTTACAATGTCAGAGAAGTGAGTGATGAGCCTTCCAAAAAATTGGCAAAGCCCACGAAACTCTGTACCTCGTTAATGGAGGTTGGGGCTGGCAAATCCAAAATTGCCTGGACTTCTTTTGTGTCAATGGTTATTCATTCAGGTGACAGGAAGAAGCCTAAAAACCCAACTTTTTGAGTGTGAAATGTGCACTTCTCTACCTTGGTGAATAGAGCATGGCCACGGTAGCGCTGTCAGACTGTTTGTACATGGGTGTTATGATGGGTCATGTTTTGGGAATAAATGAGGATGTCATCAATGTACACAATGATGCATATGTTCAGCAGATCTTTTAGGACCTCATTTATAAAGAATTGACATACAGCGGGGGCATTACACAGGCCGAATGACATAATGGTATATTAGAATGAAAAAAAAACTTGGTTCAAAAAGCTGTCTTCCATTCGTCCTCCTCCTTCACCCTAATAAGACGATATGCCCCGCACAAATCGCGTTTAGTGTATTCTGTAGAGTCACAAACCTGTCCAGCAAGATGGGTATTAGGGTAAACGGATAAAAAAAAAAAAATTGTTACCTTAGTAAGTGCCCTGTAGTCAATGCAGGCCCACAACTCATGGTCTTTTGAGGGACAAGGCAGAGTGACAAGGATGCAGCAGAAGTTAAATGTCTAATGAAGCCTAATGCAAGGTGCTCATCTAGGTAACTCTTTAGATGCTTGCTCTCAGGATCAGACAAGTCATAGATGCGAGGACAGGGGAGGACGCGCCTGGCAGTAGGTCTATACGACAGTCAAATTCTCAATGAGGGGGGCAATTGTATTGCCTTTTGTTCATCGAATACATCCTAAAAATCCTGGTATTCAATAGGTAGCGAAGCACAAATTAAGGGTGATACTAAGCTCATGTGCTGTGACATAGCAATGGGTCTGACAATAGTGTGACCCCAGAGTTACCAAGCGTAAGACTAAATCAATTTCAGAGTGTGGAGCTTGAGCCAGGGAACTCCTAATATAGCCCCTTACATAGGTGTGTAGATCAGGTCAAAGGTCAGAAGCGTGGCTCAGTGGTTAGAGGCGGCAGACCCGGAAGCTGAGATTGACCGTGGACCAGGGTTCGATTCCCCGCCTCGGCGGGTCTTGTGCTCAAAATTCCACGGACTCGACAATTCTCGCTCTGGTGCCTACTCAACTCACGGGGTCACACTCTGCAACTCTGGGCAATAGCTTGCTTAATCTCCACTACGGCCCCTCGCGGCGGGATGCCTGGCTTTCACCTTGTGGACACCCTGCCGGGGTTTCTCACAGGGGAATACCAGGACCGGTTCCCTAAGCAAGCGCCGGGACGCTTACGGGCAGCTATGCGCTTTACAAGTCCAACACATTTACATTCACATTTACAGAGTCTTGGTATGTCTATTCTCACATACCAGGTGGGTGGGTGTTATCTTGAACGGGCCGTTTACTAGGCGCCATCTTGGTTGGCGGTCTAGAGGCTCGCATCGGCGGACTCCCGTGCTCAGAATCGCATTTAAGGAGTTACCCCCTCAAGCTCAGGTAGATCTTTATTACCTGCACGCGTGTATATATATATTGTAGCTGCCAGTTTTTATCTTTTTAAGAAATCCTTTTGCACTGCGCACAATCGCGCTGTCATACGGGCACCATTGACATAAAATAATTCAGGGGATACAAACAGCCGTAGGACATACCCGCACCATAATAGTGGACACACCCGCACTTTGCGGGATTTAGACTTCTTGGCTGTTTGTTAGGCTTGCATCCCGGCGTTAGCCGCCATCTTGGGTAGGTGTTATCTTGAACGGGCCGATAACTAGGCGCCATCTCGGTTGGCGGTCTAGAGGCTCGCATCGGCGAACTCCCGTGCTTCACGGTGTTAAATAGGGATGGTGGGCCCAGCACGCAGCGTGGGCGCGCAGAGGGCGCGGCAATGGCGCGCCGGAGGTGCGCCAGAGGTAAGCCCGTTTGCGCCCATTCACGCACAGGGCGTGCGGGCGGACGGATTTGCTGCTCCTATGTTCCCTCCCGTATCAGCTACACTAGCGATGAACTCCTCAGTCTGAAACCCCGTGTTACTTCTGACCATCAGCCTCCCACAATCAGTAAGCGCCTGGAACTCTTGTCCTGTGGCCTGCTTAATGTGAGATCATTGAGTAGACATCATGCGGAGATAGCTCTACTCATTGAACATCATGAGCTAGATGCACTCTTCATGACAGAGACCTGGAGCAGGGTAGACAGCGCGGTGGAGTTGGGGCAAGCCTGCCCTCCAGGATGCAAAATTAGACACAATCCTCGCGTTGGGGCTAGAGGAGGAGGAGTAGGACTGATATACAGGGAGTCACTGGACTTTTCCCAGTTGGAAATTAAGGAAATCCCGGGATGTGAGCTGTTGGGATTCTCTTTGAAGGGACAAGGTGGGGTTTTATACACTGGATTGTTGTGCTATAGACCCCCGGCCAGTGCTCTGTCTACCGTTACCGAGCTTACGGACTTTATTTACGATCTCTCGAACACCCACGCCAGATTTATGGTGTTAGGTGATTTCAATCTGTGGCCGGACGGACCGACAAACTCAGCTTTCAAATATCTGGCTCAAGCGTGCTGTAACATCCTTCTGGAGCAGCTAGTTCTTTCTCAGACCCACCTAAAGGGCCACGCCCTGGATTTGATCTTTGCAGACACAAGCCAGGTAATCATAGGGAATATCCTACCGCAATGCTGGACGGACCATGCTCTCGTCCAATTTTCCATATCGCTCCCAGCAGGCTACACTAAGAGCGGCAGTTTGGGAGCCACCAAGTTTGGCAGACAATGGTCCAGGCTCCTGAAGCAGGCAAGCCTGCCAAACTTGCTCTCTGGAGCCCTTACGTTGGGAGGCAGTGTGGACGACAGCTATAAGTTCCTTAGCCAGCAAATTATCGTCTCCTTGGACACTCTGGCTCCGCTGCGGAAAACACGGGATAGAACTAAACTCGCCATGCCTTGGTTCTCAAGGGATCTTCTTCAGCTCAAACTTCAGTGCAAGTGAGCTGAGCGTGTCTGGAGGAAGCAATACCTTGACTCTGATAAACTTCTCTACAAACAAGAACTGGCGACCTATAAAGCGCAGATCAAATGCGCCAAAGCTAGGTTCTTATAGGAGACATTACTATCTGCCTCAAATAAATCTCAGGCCTTGTTTAAAATCGTTAAAGATTTGTCACGCCCGGCCTGCGCCGCAACTGCTATCCCAGCTTCTCAATCGCTGTGTGACTCGTTGGCAAAGGCCTTCGAGGACAAGATCGCTACCATCTTGAGCAAGCTGAGTACTCCGTCAGATTCCAATCTACAGCTGCCATCTCTTGTTGCACCGCCTTTTCCTATGGAGGTGGAGGCCGGGAAAGCCCGGCTTGATAGTTTCCCCCTTCCTTCTTTGGTGGATTTCTGCGCTTTAGCGGACGGAGTATCCTCAGGCTCTCCCCTTGATCCACTCCCGCACAAATTTTGGAAATTGTTCCGTGATGAGCTCTTTCCTCCTCTCCATGCGATTTGTTGCCAGTCCCTGGCCTCCGCCCGGGTCCCGGATAGCTGGAAGCTTGCGTGGTTTCCCCGCTCCTGAATAAGGAAACGCTGGACCCTATGTATCCAGCAAATTATAGGCCCATCTCATTGCTCCCCTTCCCGGTTAAAATCTTGGAGAAACTGGCCACAAAACATCTGTCCAACTTCCTAGAGACCAATGCTTGTCTGGACGTGGCGCAGTTTGGCTTCAGACCAGCCCATGGGACAGAGTCGGCATTGGTGACCGTTTTGGACGACCTTCGTTCGCGTGCCGACCAAGGTCGAGCAGCCTTTTTAGTGCTGCTCGACATGTCTGCAGCGTTCGACACTGTCAGCCATGCCATCTTGGTCAGGAGGCTGGAGGAGGCTGGGGTGTCGGGCTTGGCCCTGGACTGGCTGATCTCCTACCTTGGTGACAGACACCAGGTGGTCACCTTGCCACCCTTTAAATCTAACATCAAAAGGGTAGAACAGGGCGTGCCTCAGGGATCGGCCATCAGTCCCATCCTATTCAATCTTTACCTCCGTCCCTTAGTCAAGTTAATTAAATCTTTCGGCATTGCGGTCACCAACTATGCCGACGACACCCAGCTTATCTTCTCCTTTGAAGGTAAGAATGCGGTGTCACAGGAGACCTTCCACCATTGTATGACCACCACGGCGGAATGGTTGAGCAACAACTCCTTACAGTTCAACAGCTCTAAGACCGAGGTGTTGCACTGTTCGATGGACCGTATCTCCCGGCCTTTACCACAGGATTTCTGGCCCCCCTCTTTTCAGGGTACGGTAGCAGCGGCAGACTCCGTTCAGAATCTAGGGGTGATGCTCGAACCCAATGTCCAACTGGATGGCTTTGTGAATAAAACGGTGTCCACCTGTATTTTGTTGCTCCGCACCTTGCGGAAGATTCTTCCCCTGCTCCCGGCTCATGCCAGACCAGAAGTAGTGCGTAGTATCATCTTAAGCAGACTTGACTACTGCAACGCACTACTTCTGGGGGCAAACTGCAGCGGGTGCAGAATTCTGCTGCCAAGCTGGCACTCTCTCGTCGGCGCTTTGATTCTTCCTCGGCAGCACTTACGGATCTTCATTGGGTGCCAGTCTCCCAACGTGTCGACTTTAAAGCCCTTTGCTTGGTCCTTCGGGCCCTCCACGGTCAGGGGCCGATCTCCCTGCAGGACCTGTTCTCCTGGTACACCCCTACTAGATCCCTTCGTTCTGCCTCAGCCTACCTGGTGGTAGTTCCTAAGATCCTGAGGATGCGAATGGGTGGTCGTTCTTTCAGCTATACGGCATCAAGGCTGTGGAACGCGCTGCCATTGTCTCTTAGAAGCATGGGTGACTTATTCTCTTTTAAAAAGGGACTAAAAACTCATCTTTTCCCAAGGACATTGTAATTACAGCTGCCACTATAATGTCGTGCTCAGGCCATTGAGGATCACAGCGCCAGGATACCCGCGGGGTGACAGTTGCGCTCTATAAATGTGCCATACAATACAATACAATACATAATTGCAGTGCTAGCTTTAATTGATAATGTCAGTGGGTTCAGGTTTTTGTATATGTACATAAGCCATTAGCTGAGTTTTGTCTGAGTTTTCAATCTATATTTCCCTTAACGTATGTTAATATACCATTTTAATAGCTAAACCAATTGTCCCTTTACAAAAGTTTTTTTTGTTGTGAATATTGGATAGGGAAATACATAGTATGGTCTTATATTTCAATGAGTGGGATCAGGTGACATCATAATCCAAGAGGCTTGAGACTACGAGGTTTGTAAATTTCACCAGAACCTCCAATGTGCTGTGGGTTCAGAGGTGCAAGGATTGAAATAAGATGTGTCCCTAGGCCATGCTTTTTATCTAATACTGTCTGCACTCACCGTGGGCCAGATCTTCTGGGTTTAGGGCCAGGAGGACTAGACTAGGCCCTTTGCAGAAAGTCATGCATGGCCATTTCAATGGCATGGACCATTTACAGTTATGTGAATAGGGAGCAAATGCCATGATCTGTTGTGACCTTTACTGCAGTGCAAACGTCTGGCTGGCAGTGTTGCTGTGCAGTGCCCATGCAGCAATCTAGTTCTATGTATTGTGAAGGCTGTATGATACTCAGGCGAAACAGAGGTAGAAGCAGAATGGACCATGTCTTCTGATGTCTCATGGCTAGTAATACAGAATGGCAACATCTTTATTTACTATCCATTCTGCCTCTCCTGACAGATATACATTAAGTAATACATAAAAAGGAGCTGGGTACATATGTCAATCAATACACATTAAAATAGATCTGTGGCTGCCTTTCTTGTCCGATATCCTAAGACAGACACTCCTCCAGTACTAGAATATTCATGCAGCTTTGCCAAGTGACTCATGCCTTGCAACACCCATTTAATGCTGTTCCAGTATTGAGACGTAGGTGCAGCTCTTCATGTGCCTCCTGGCCTGAGTCAATCACCCCTTATCTTTTAGTACTGGGACTTAGAGGCAACTCTGCCATTCACCTCAGTCCTGCGGTAACAATACATGCAGCGACATGCAGCTCTGATGTTACAGTTTAAGCTGCATGTGAAGCACCCACCCCCTAATCTTCCAGTACATATTCCTGATGTGCAGCACTCACCACTAACTAGATCTGTTCTTCTGTACTGGGGCCCATTGCCATACACCTCAGTCATGACTTACCGACTTGCTCATCAACTTTGTTTTTCTAGCATAGTTGTACTACAAATATGTGTCATGCTAGAATAAACAATTTACAAGATAATATGCAAATCAGTTGGTGGCTGTCCCTTATTTTATTAAAGTTGTATGTTGTGTTCAATACCAATGCGAAAATATATGTCTCAAAATTCAAGGTATTTTGTACTTAGCAGTTATATTGAAAGTTGCCAAATCATCATGACCAGAAATCAGAGTACATTGCATGACTGAATGCCTAGGTTTCGGCTGGAAGTTGTTCTCCCTAGTTACTCATGACAACATTCACAAAAATGGTGCAACATGTAGAACTAACTAAAAATGTACTAAATGAAAGGCTTCCAGGTTCTGAAGTCTCACTGCAATCCTGCACGCTTTGTGGTAAGTATTCATGACTTGACCTGCCATTTTTCAATGAATATAGTTTTCCATGTCAACAGATACATGGTTACTGGCATGCATTTTAATAGTGTGTACAATTATTTTCTTGTGATATTCATTAGAGAACATTTTCAACATGGAAATTATCAGACAAGTAAAATGACTGTCTAAAATGCGGACATGTATATTTTTCAAACAATGTCAAACATTATCCAGAGTACCAAATCATTATTATAGCAAAGTATCTCAACTGAGACAACGTTTTTGTCCCAAAAGCCAAAACTTCGTGCTATGAAAAATGAGGGTGGCTGCTAGTTCAGCAACTTTAAGCCATCGCAGTGTGAACAAGCTGTTGTTCATCATCGCTTTCAAGCGACCTTATCACGTGTCATTGCCAGCCAGACTGCTTATTAGCCAATTTATTGTTGCATTCTGGGTGATGTAGTTTTGCTTATTATCACTACATGCATGGCGGGTGGCTAAAACGTAAAAACAGGCTGAAGGCATCACTTTACATAATTAGGTTGCTGAACTTTACTTATTATAATGATAAGAGTGGTGGTAGGGTGCTGTGGAAGGTAGGTCCATGAAGGAATAACTTGCGCTTAAAAATCAACAATGTAAATAATAGTGTCTAGTGACTTTTTAATAATTTTTAGTTATTTCTGAGTAGACAAACAAATTGTGTTTTCAGAACATGAACTTGTGAAAAGTAGTTTCGTCCCGGCCTGAGAGAGAGGTGGCAAGCAAGACGAGTGGTGAATTCAGATGAATGGCTCACTAACTGCTGTGGTGAGTGTGTGTAGTACTTGTGCCAGACTCCTGTCTTCCTCTCAATGTCTCAGTTCCTCCCCTCTCAAGACTGTTGATTGGCTCTTACCACTAAAGCATGAGGCAATAGTTTTTGACAACAATAATCGACCATATTGCCATATCATTGGCCCTGAATAAATGCATTTTCCCTGGTACCTTAACCTACTTGAACACAATTCTCTGAATTTAGAGGCTGACAGTTGTCAGCCACTCACTTCCGAACCAATCATCTGCAGACTTTCACTTTATAGAACTGGGGGGCATATTATCAAGAAACGGCGTTAACATTATCGCCGCGTTAGCGGCAGACAACTGCCGCTGAAGCGGCGATAATGAGGTAGATAATACGCCCTTGTGAATTTCCATAGAAGCCCATGTTTTGGTGTCAACATGGGCTTCTATGGGAATTCTCTACGGCGTATTATCAAGCCCATTATCGCCGCTTTAGCCGCAGTTTTCTGCCGCTAAAGCGGCGATAATGTTAACACTGTGCTTGATAATATGCCCCCCCCCCCGATTTGCCTGGTGGCCTGTAGATAGTGACTAGCAGAGGTCTTGTTAACGAGCTGGACAGATTCTTTATTATTGAAACTCTACCAAAGAGTGGGTCACAAGCACTACTCTCTCAGACTGCAAGAGGGAAGAAGGGAACATTAATGTCTGAAAGCCAGAGACATAGCTGTGTGTGGTACAGCAAGTGCAGTAGCACAAGGTCCAGAGCCCTGATGGGCCTCATAAGACTGATTCTTGCTCTAAGTTATGACTCACGCAGCCGTTAGATGGCCCATTTTAATTGCATGCACTGTGGCCCTTTGCATCCTTGCTACATCAATGTTGAAATATAGTGTCTTAACAAATGTAATGCTACTACACGAGCAAACTAAGTATGTGCATATGTAAATAGAAACAAAGTAAATGAAAGCACCACAGGCTGTCCAGTGCCTAATTCGTAAAATAATATTTACTGGTACCCAAAGTGTTCTACAGTCAATTGTCATCTGAACCTACAGAGGCCACATCAGATGGTACCACATGTCCATAATTGTGAACATCTACAGGAGCTCGATAAGATTTAAAGAAAGATACATTCCGCGAAACAATCAACCCATCCCTCACAGCAGTGACCTTTGTCCCATGAACAGATTGCACAACCCAAGGCTTAGGCTCAAAAGGTAAACTGAACTTCCCCCTACGGTGCCGGTTTTAACCATTACAATATCACCAACTGAAAAAGTCCCGGGCTTAGCCCCACGTCTGAATGCCATTTTATCTTTCATTACTTGTCGATTCTTCAGCTCCCCAGCCACAGCTGCAGAGCTTGCAGGAACGGCCTCCATTTGTATTGTATTGTATTGTATGGCATACTTATATAGCACAAGACTGTCACCCGGAGGGTATCCTGGCGCTTGACTTGATCAGCCATACACAAACTACACTGCTTCAGTCTTTATACTCTCCTGGGAAAAAGGTGTGTTTTTAGTCCCTATTTAAAGGATGAGAGGTCCTTCTTGCTTCTTAAGGGCAAGGGTAAAGCATTCCACAGCTTAGCTGCGGTGAACCTAAAGGAGCGTCCACCCATCCGAATCCTCATAATTTTCGGAATTACCACCAAGCAGGCTGATGAGGAACGAAGGGACCTAGGAGGAGTATACCAGGAGAACATCGTCTGCAGCGAGACCGGTCCCTGACCATGAAGGGTCCTAAAAAACGAGACAAAGTGCTTTAAAATCAATGCGCTGGGCAATTGGCAGCCAATGGAGATCCATGAGCGCCAAGGAAGAGGAATCAAGACGCCGTCTAGAAAGAGCTAACTTAGCAGCCATATTCTGCACTCGCTGCAATTTGCCCACTAGAGCCACTGGCGCACCCAGGAGTAGCGCGTTGCAGTAATCAAGCCTGTTTAAAATGATACTACGCACTACCTCTGGGCGTGCATGAGGCGGGAGGAGAGAGAGAATCTTCCGCAATGTTCGAAGTAACAGCATACACGTTGCCACAGTTTTGTTGACAAACGCATCTAGCTGTAAGTTGGATTCGAACAGCACCCCCAAATTCCGAGTTGAAACTGCCGCAGCCCCCGTACCTTGGAAGGAGGAAGGCCAAAAGTCAGGTGGCAAAGGCCGGGGGATACGATCCGTTGAGCAGTGCAGTATCTCGGTTTTTGACCTGTTAAATTGCAATGAATTCAGACTCAGCCATTCTGCGGTAGCTGTCATACAGCGGTGGTAAGTCTCCTGTGACACAGCATCACTACCCTCAAATGAGAAGATAAGTTGCGTGTCGTCGGCATAGTTGATGACCGCAATGCCAAAGGACTTGATTAAGCTGACCAGGGGACGGAGGTATAGATTAAATAGAATGGGCCTGATGGCCGCCCCTTGTGGTACGCTCTGCCCCACTTTCTTGATGTCCGAGCGGTAGGGCGGCAAGGCTACCACCAGGTGTCTATCATCAAGGTAGGAAATCAACCAGTCAAGGGCCAGACCAGATACCCCAATATCCTCTAGTCTCCTGATCAGGATGGCGTGGCTGACCGTGTCGAACGCAGCCGACATGTCGAGCAGCACTAAAAAGGCTGCTCAACCAGAGTCGACATGCGAACGAAGGTCATCCAATGCGGTCACCAATGCAGACTCAGTACCATGGGCTGGCCTGAAACCAAACTGAGTCTCATCCAAGCAGGTGTTAGTCTCTAGAAAACTGGACAGATGTTTTGTCGCCAGTTTCTCCAAGATCTTAATTGGGAAAGGAAGCAGTGAGATATGCCTATAGTTTGCTGAGCAAGTAGGATCCAGTGTGTCCTTTTTCAGAAGCGGCGATACTACAGCCAGCTTCCAGCAGTCCGGTACCCGAGCAGTACTAAAGGACTGACAGCAAATGGCGTGCAAAGGGGGGAAGAGCTCCTCATGGAACAGTTTCCAATATTTAGATGGCAATGGGTCAAAAGGAGAGCCCGAAGAAATCCCATCCGCCACGGAACAAAAGTCCTCTAAAGACGGAGGGGGAAGCTGTTCAGCCGGGCTTGCCTAGCATCCGACTCCAAGACCATAGGAGTAGCCCCAGTGCCGAGATTAACATGGCTTGGGGAACCGAGGTGGCCAGAAAGCCAAGATTGCTCAGAATAGAAGCGATCTTGTCTTCAAACGCCTTTGCCAGAGAATCGCAGAGTAGTTGGGAAACCGGGATAGCATTGGAGGCACAGGTCGGGCGGGATAGATCCCTGACTATCTTAAACAGGGCCTGAGATCTGTTTGCTGCTGACAGTAACGTTTCCTCAAGGAAACTGGCTTTGGCGCATTTGATCTGAGTTTTGTAGGCCAGTAAAGCCTGTTTGAAGAGAGCCTTGTCAGACTCAAGGTACTGTCTCCTCCAGGTACGCTCCGCGCGTTTACACTGGAGCTTCAGCTGGAAAAGCTCCTTAGAGAATCAAGGCATGGCCGGTTTAGCCCTGTCTCTGATTTTCTGCAGAGGAGCCAGTTTATCCAGTGAGCTGATGATTTTCTGACTAAAGGTCACATAGTTCTCCTCCACACTGCCTCCCAAGGAAAAGCTTTCTGCCAGCAGGGTTGGCAGGCTCGACTGATTCAGGAGCCTTGACCATTGCCTACCCACCTTTGAAGAGGCTCCTGTCCTACCACTCTTCAATGAGTCAACAGGGAGTAGCAGGGAAAAGTGGACAAGGGCATGGTCCGCCCAGCCTTGGGGGGTGATGTTCCGTATCAAAACCCGACTAGCATCTGCGAGGATCAGGTCCAAAGCATGACCCTTTGAATGAGTTGGGGTCAATACCAGTTGCTGCAGATGGATATTGCAGCAGGACTGGACCAGCTCCTTATAGGCTAGATCCGTAGATCCGTCCGGCCACAGGTTAAAATCCCCCAGGATCATAATCCTAGTGTGGGAGTTGGAAAGCTGGTAAATCAGGTCTACCAACTCAGGTACAGCAGACAGGGCATTAGCCGGGGGTCTGTAACACAGCAACCCAGAATACAAAACTCCTCCTTGTCCTTTAAAGAGAAGCCCATTAATTCACACCCGGGACTTCTCGTATCTCTAGCAGGGAGATATCCAAGGTTTTCTGTAAATAAGGCCTATACCGCCACCTCTACACCCTACCCGAGGTTTATGTCTAATTTTGTAGCCAGGAGGGCAGGCAGGACCCAGTTTCACCGTGCTGTCTGCTCTAGTCCATGTCTCTGTCATACAGAGCATGTCTAGCTGGTGAGACTCTATGAGTAATGCAATTTCGTCATGATGCTTACAAAGTGATCTAACGTTCAGCAGACCACAAGACAAAGTCTCCTGACGATTGGCAGTGGTGTGGGGCTGACGGCTCGATGTCGGACGAGGGTCCATACTTATGAGCTCATCTCTAGAATAAATAATGTGGGCAGATACTTGAGAGGCAGCATTCCCGGCACCTGGCGTGACCTGTGCGCGAACGGGCGCAAACGGGCTTACCTCTGGCGCACCTTTGGCGCGCCTACGTCGCGCCCGCTGCGCGCTTGGGAGGTGTCCATCCTTTATACCGTAGATCGTGGAAGTCCTGTGAGGGCAAGCCGCTGGTGACCAACAATTACAATGCGGGTAAGTTCTAGCGGGGATTTCCTGTACTCCCGGTATGGCAGAATGCTGGAAAGCACCTGCGTCTAATACTCGCACAGCGAAGTCCTGTGAGGGCAAGCCGCTGGCCCCTCCACCAAGATGGTGCCTAAACTGTGTCGCCTCCTGTAACCCCCCAACCCAATATGGCGACAAAAAAGAAGGTGCAAAGCGGGCCCAGCCCACCCTGGAAGTCCCTCTAGCACGCAAGTGCGGGTGACCAACAATTACAATGCAGGTAAGTTCTAGCGGGGATTCCCTGTACTCACGGTATGGCAGTATGCTGGAAAGCACCTGCGTCTAATACTCGCACAGCGCAGCGCGGTTAAAACAAATGCCACAACTATTTGACTATTTAAGTTTTTAAAAATCTAGACAGAGTACACATCAAGAATAAATAAAATAAAGCAGCGCGATCGCGCAGGTCAGCAAGTCTACCTGACTTGGAACCAGTCCAACCTTATATAGGCTCCACCTCCACCTACGAACGCGGAAGTCCTGTGAGGGCAAGCCGCTGGCCCCTCCACCAAGATGGCGCCTAAACTGTGTCGCCTCCTGTAACCCCCCAACCCAATATGGCGACGAAAAAGAAGGCGCAAAGCGGACCCAGCCCACCCTGGAAGTCCCTCTATCCCGCAAGCGCGGGTGACCAACAATTACAATGCGGGTAAGTTCTAGCGGGGATTCCCTGTACTCCCGGTATGGCAGTATGCTGGAAAGCGCCTGCGTCTAATACTCGCACAGCGCAGCGCGGTTAAAACAAATGCCACAACTATTTGACTATTTAAGTTTTTAAAAATCTAGACAGAGTACACATCAAGAATAAATAAAATAAAGCAGCGCAATCGTGCAGGTCAGCAAGCATTTGGGGCACAAAATCGCTTATAGGACGATTCATGCAGAGGGACATTGGACTGACTTTCGTGGTGGAATGAAGAGTCATCCGATATTCCTTCAAAAACATAAATATGTTCTCGGCATCATTTTCCTCAGCAACAGTAGCAGGACGAAAATGCCGGGAAAGATAATCAGCAGGATTCAAAACCCCAGGACGAAAGACTACTGTAAAACAGTAATCCTGCAGCTGGAAAATCCATTTTTCAATACGGGGAGGGGGCTTTGAAGATGAACCCATAAACAAAGGAATGAGTGGCTTATGGTCAGTATGCACAACAAAAGGCTGGCCATACAAATACAAATGAAAATGACGGCACCCCCAGTGTACTGCAATGGCCTCCTTCTCGATATGGGAATAACGCTGTTCAGTGGCAGTCAAAGCACGGCTAGCATACGCCACTTGAGCCAACTCACCATTCCTCTGTCGCTGGCAAAGTACAGCCCCCAGGCCGCCTGGACTTGCATCATCGGAAAGCTCAGAGTCCAGCAACGGGTTAAAGTACACCAGAGTAGTATCAGCAGACAGGGCCTGCTTGGTAGCTCGAAAAGCAGATTCCTGCTCCGGACCCCAGTCCCAGGTAACATTGGATTTAGTGAGTTCTCGTGAAGGAGCCGTTAAAGCAGACAAATTACGAATGAAGCGACCACAGTAGTTGACCATTCCCATAAAGCACCTCACACCAGACACATTAACAGGAGCAGAGGCAGTCTGAATGTCACACACCTTCAGAGGATCAGGGGACACACCATTTTGAGAAAAATGATAACCAAAGAATGAAATATCTGTTTTCAAAAACTCGCATTTCTCATCATGTAGAGTTAGTCCATGATCTAGCAACCTCTGAAACACACATTTAAGGCGGCTAAGATGTTCATCCAAGGTAGGGACATGCACCAGAATGTCATCGCTGACATTTATTACGCCATCCAGTCCAGACAAAACCCCATGAATCGTATCCTGGAAAACCTCTGCAGCACTGGAAATGCCAAAACTCAAATGTTTATATCGTTGTAGGCCCACATGCGTTGAAAACGTGGTGATCACTCGTGAAGCAGGGTCAAGCATCAACTGGTGGTAACCAGCGCGGAGATCCGTTTTGGAAAACCACCTAGACCCGCTTACTTCCACCACGATATCATCAACAGTAGGGGTGAGGTGCCGCTCGCGTTTAATCGCCAGATTAGGCAAACGCATGCCCACGCAAATACGGACCTCCCCAGGTTGCTTAGGTTTACGAGCAATCACTATAGGTGACACCCAGGGAGTCGGGCCCTCCACCTTTTCAATGATATCAGCCTCCTCCAGCATTGCCAATTCTGCCTCAACCTTCGACCGAAGATGAAAGTCCACCCTCCTGTGACGTAACGCCACCGGTTGCAGGACTCATCAATATGCAGCTTGATCATTCAATCCTTCAGACAGCTTATGCCATTGAATAATGGTGAAAACTGAACCAGCAAGTCATTAATAGTCCATTGATGGATGGCCAATGCAAAGACAACCAAGTGCAATCTTCCGGCCGTCTGGCAACTCAGAAACATCCCTTGACCACCCTTTGTAACATAAACCAGCATCTTCACAACATGAGAACCATGTGCAACTTCAGCAGAAAAAACACCAGCCAGTGGAAGGGGTTCACGAGCACCAAAAGCAAACACTTTAGTAGAGGTTCCACTCAGAACAGGAATAGTTGGCAGTCCCATCATCATAGACTCGGCCATCACATTAATGGAAGCCCCTGTATCGATCAAAGCAGGCACTGAAGACCGTTCACCAATACACAATACTTAGGCAGACCTCTCCGTACAGCACCCCCAGGTTGCAAAGTATGTAGAACGTGTACGGTTTCCTCATCATCATCCATATCCCCCTCCGCCAACAATGGAGCAGCTGAATACACCTGGGCAGAAGATGAAGGAATAGAACCTCGGGCAGGGGCAGAACGGCACACCTTTGCAAAATGGTTCACTTTATTGCATTTAGAGCTCCGCTTCCCAACCGCAGGACAAGTCCTTTTATGAGGAAACAAACCCCCACAGCCGTAACAAGTCTGAGGTCGCTCCATTTTGCCTCGGTGCTGCATCTTTTGTTTGTCAAACACCCTGGCTGAAACAGCATTTACCGGCTCCACCTTTAATGCATGTTGAAGGGCAGCATCCATATCAGCGGCCCTGACCTTTGAAAGCTCTTTGGATCTACCACGAGTTAACATGTCAGCCATAGGCATATTTGGCACCTGCAATATTGCTTCACGGAGCTTACTAGAATAACAGCCCTGTATGAATTGGGCCCTGATTTCGTCCACAGCATCGGGCAACCGACAGGTACTGGCCAAAGTGCGCAGACGAGCAATGAAAATGTCCACACATTCATCAGGCAACTGCCGAGCCTGGCGTAACAGGAACCGTTCATAATCAGGGTTTGCCAGGGGTTCAAAATGGGCAGCCAGGGCTTGTTTCAAAGTGTCATAGGTCTGTGGAGTACCTTCCACCACTGACCGTCCCAAACGATGAATCGCCACCCCTCCGAGATGCAGCAACATCGGGCGCCTCCGTTCCTCCACCAAATCGATGACATCAAAGTAATTCTCCAAACTGTCCACCCATTCCTTCCAGCGGGCCGCCTGGGCAGATGGTGGACCATCCAACAGGAAATTTTCCACTGGGGGTATAGTTGTCATACTGAAATCCGTATAAATATATCACAGCGGCCAAGTCTCTGGATGCAAGCAATACCACACAGCAAGCCATAGATGGTAACCACAAAGCTCCTTAAGGTTCTGGTTCCCTCCGTAATAGGCCACTGTCCACAGCAACCGAAATAGCCCACAAAGATCTTTCCTGTGTACAGGTATTCTAATGCTGACAGTTGACACAGATAAACCACTGCTGACAGTTGCCCACAGCAATGTCAGGGCAAAACACTAATGCCAGGAGCCTGAAGTACCACAAGATCCGCTTAGAATGATCCACAGAGCGCGCCTGTTGAAAATTAGTACGTTTTGGTGAACATTATCTGCGCCATCTTGCCTCTTCCCCTGATGCCACACTTTTGTCGTGCGCGCCCGCCATTTTAAGATGCCCCGATCAGAACAAACCCTTTTGCATGCCGCTGGCCCCTGACATAGCCCTTTGCCTTCGCTAAGCCTGCACGCTGACCACCCCCTGCTTGCACCTGCCTTGAGTCATAAACCCCTCTTCGGCGCTGCTCTGCCCCAGGCCCTCATCCTGTTCCCAGCGCGACACCTCCCTGCTTTCCTTTCATGATCTCCGGCCCTTAGATGCAAACCCCCTTTTTCCCCGTGTGCCCGTTTTGTCCTCCCCGTTCCCAAGCCGACACCCAGCTCTGCCGATACCATCCTTGCCCCTCCCCGTACAATAGAAAGCTTCCCCCATCAAAGAATCCCCGGGTTGATCAAAGCCCCCACCCCATGAGACCCGATCAAACCCCCCACATTCCGTGAATCGGCGGATTATCCAGCTGCGCGATGCTCATCACCTGTTGTGACTAGGGTGGGGACTTCAACTGTAAATGTGTATGGGAACGGGCCCAAAGGGGAGTTCCGAGAATGTCTTTTCCGTACATCAAAGCTTTAACATGTATGTGTAATCTACAATAAAGTCATAAATGTGTGTATAAGAGGCCAGGCCTCAGGAATACAGTTAGAGCACCTCAGAACGATACCTTCTGTCCGTTTTCGTTGTGTTCTCCTCCGGAGCGAATAAAAACCTTGTTTCCTGCCTTCCAGTCTCCAGCGCCTGCCTCTTCAATAGTTTAACTTCTTTGTGGGTTCAAGAGGCGACACCGCCGGGCAATAATTAAGGATCTTATATTCTGGTTGGTAGTGCCCCCCAGTTAGTTTCCACAATTGGCGTCCCAAGCGTGGGGCCCATCAGCGACCCATGGATCCAGTGGGAGAGGTCCTGACGACAAAGTGAACGACTGCAACGATCGGGAATGCGTCTGTCCGATAGACCCTCGTCTGGCAGCCGATCATCCGAACTTCACTGGGTCCGAACAGACCTCTCTCGAGTGATCTACGGTCCTGACTGGGAACCATCAGGAGTGCCGCGAGGATAACGGAGAAGAGAGGACGATCGGGCGCTGGATTCGGAAGACAGGAAACTGTCCATGCGGTCCGGGTAAGGTCGTGTAACCACGACAAGTCGCGAAATTTGTTTGATTGCCTGTTTGTTAAAAAAATACTAGTATTGCTCTTTTTTGTTTATTTGGAGATTCACTGTCTGCAAACGGAGAAGCAACGGTCTCTCTCTTTGCAAGCAGTGGAGGATAGGTAGGCCAGCAGCCGTGCTTATTTTCTCCCCCACTCAATAATCACCTGAAACTGAACTGTTGTTCACAAACTATTGTTTCCTGGAGATTCCCTGTCTGCAAACAGGGAAGAGACCACCCTTTTTGCAGATAGTGAAAAAGGTAGGTAACGCAAATCTTTGCGGACCTACTCATTCTCCCCATTGTTATTTATCGGTCTTTTGTTATCTTGATCTATGAGGGATTCACTGTCTGCAAACGGAGAAACAACGGGCTCTCTCTTTGCAAACAGTGGAGGATAGGTAGGGCAGCAGCCGTGCTTATTTTTTCCCTCCCACTCAATAATCTCTTGAAATTGAACTGTTGTTCGCAAACTATTGTTTCCTGGAGATTCCCTGTCTGCAAACAGGGAAGAGACCACCCTTTTTGCAGATAGTGAAAAGGGTAGGTAACGCAAATCTTTGCGGACCTGCTCATTCTCCCCATTGTTATTTATTGGTCTTTGGTTTTTTGGTCCATGAGGTATTCACTGCCTGCAAACAACGTAGAATAGAAATATTCTGTCTAGTCTTTGCACCTAGTGATAAGATAGGCAGTGCTGACTTTTTTTAGTCCCTCGTTACGAGCCGTCATGTCTGTCTTCTCCCCACTGATAAATAGCCTGTTTAGCCCGGACCGGGTGTTAGAGGTGGACCATATAGCTCCACTAGAAGGCACCCCTAATAAGGACATGTTCATAAACTATGGGTTAGTCACCATAGCTTATAATAAATTATGGCACAGGTATACCGAAGAGAGTCAAGACAAACAGTGGCCACTGGCAGGATCCTTTGACCTTGATAAAATAGAAACGCTAGAAATAGCCCTTCGAAATAATAAGACAACGCCAATTATGCTCGACAGTCTCGGTATGTGGCGCAGAGAGGCTATGCAACGACTGAGAAAAGACGAGGACAAACAAAGTAGAGAAATATACCGACAGGACAACCCCAGGACACCGCTACCCACGACTTATCCCCCGACACTATGCAAAGGACGACCAGACTTAGGGTCAAACCAATGCGCTTTTTGTAGGTATGTCGGACACTGGAAAGCCCAATGCCCGACTCTACTGAGCGTGAGTAAAGGCAAAGGGCCGACAAGAACGACAGACCGACAGTACGAGAAAAGGCGCGAGACAAAGAAGAACCCGACTTACATAGACAGACCAGACAGAACTACCACGTTTGATTATGCCCGATGGCACAGATTTCGCCAGGAAAATCTCAGCGGCATGCTCAAGTTCTCCTAGGTCGGGCAATGTCAAGACGGGAACCCAGCCTCGTTTAAAATTCACAGACGGAAAGAGATAATTATGACCAATAACTGTTTTTATATTTGTCTTGGGTCTTTGTATGTCGTACTTGTACTGTCCCCCGTCTGAGTTTGTGTGTATGTAATGTACAAATCTGCGTCATCCCTCTACACGTGTTTCCGTGTTACTCGACCTCTGTTAGCAGAAACTTAGCATAAAAGCAACCTGGAAAGAAAGAAATGGTAAAACAAAATCCGTAGACCATTAATGAACTTGAACTTTTAATTTAACACAACAAACAAGGAATAATAACGATAAACTGTAGAAAATGAAAGTCAAACAGAACATTCGCCCCCCCCCCCATTCTGGAACCTTCCAAAGTAGGGCAGGGTTACGGCTACGCCCAACCAACGGCAACCCATATAAGGCGAGCCCGGCCGCCAACTCTTGGTCAGGAAATCTTAACGTATGGGGGAGCCGGAGGAGAGGCAGGAGCCCGCAGCCTGGGCATTTGCAGGTAGTCCCGCCACATGTCTCCTTGGCCGGCCGCAACGGGCCTGGAAAGACTAAGGTAGTCCCGCCACATGTCCAGAGGAGAACGAGGCACCTCTTCCTTTTCTCTTCCGTCACAGCCGCAGCAGTCCTGGACGGCGGGATGCCCTGCACGTACCTCCACAACAATTTGTCCAAGTTGGGCTGGGAGGGAGAGGCGACGCGGACGAGCCTCTCCCACCTCCACCGATAGGAGGTTTCCCAGCCCCCGGCCCGACGCCGAACACCCCCAGTCAGGCGATGGTGCCAATACTTCCACAGCACCGAACGTACAATGGTGGCACCCCAGTACTTGCGCAGCACCGAACGTACAATGGTGGCACTTGGGGAACACCGGATGTGGAGAGACCTTCATGCGGGGCGATGAAAAGGAGCGGCATGGAGTGCACCGGGAGAAGGAGACGATGTGAACGAGTCTCCCTCGCCCCCCCAGGTGGGGGCATCACAGCTGCACCCCAGCTGAACGTCCCGCTTACACAAAACAGGGACCTCTTCCTTTCACTCCGAAGGATCTCTTCCATTCTTGCAAACTCGACGAGAGTGGCCCCTGTAGGGCCTCAAAATGGCGTCTGGATCCGCTGGAAGGCGGGCCCCGGCCACTAGAGTAACTTTGGCCAGCCATATAACTCGAACATTTGTCCCATGGAGCACGAGCCCCCATCTCCGACAGCATCTCCGCAGCCTTGAAGATCATACAAAGGTCCCCGGCGGAACCTTCGGCCTTTGCAGGTTTCCGGTAAGGGACGGCTGCCTTGATCGCCAACGAAACAAACATGACATTGCCACACCTTCTGTTAGCGTGAATTCTAGAACTGCCGAAAAGGACTCTGGTCCAAACTGCCAGTAATGGAAACATTTCCCCCTGATGCTGCTTCCGGACTGTGCCGGCCCCGCCCAAAATGGCGCTGGTATCAATCGGAACTTACGAACACCTCGTGGTGTTCCTTCGCACTAATATAAACTTGATGTTCTGAGATTTTATATGATCCTTTGTACACTTGGCTAGAAAAGACAAGGAGAACTCACACGACGAACAGTATGAAAGGATCCCCGTTACAAATGTTGATTACAAATGTACAATGTATTATATTTTTTATAACTGATGTAAACCTCATTTACGACGCTCACGTACGGTATGCATATAGGAAAATAAATGCCCCCGAACCCCCAACCAATTAATAGACGTTTTAGTTACTTACAAATGAACGAGTAAAACTTTCCGATGTTTTTATTGCTGCAAGCGAAACCCCCCACTGTATGCACTTTAGCCATTGCCACGACCGGCCAAATACGACCGCACCCTCATAATCCATATGCTGAAATGATTTTGCAAAATAAAGTCTTTGAAACTATGGACGGGTATTGCATGCTTTATTTTAAAAAAAATGTGGGATCGGTGGGAAAGTTTTTTCTGTGCACCCTACTCTGCTCTCTCTTTAAGGTTAAAGGAAGATGGTTACCCAGCCCTGGAGGACGGATCGGATCAACAACACGACACTCCGCCTTCAAAGTACGCAACTGACCCATGAACTCTCGCGTAGAGGAAGACCTTGACTTCCAAGGATGGGTAAAACGAACGGTGTAAATGAGGGAATGTAAAAGGAGGGAGAAATAAAATAATGTAAATATTATAAAGTACCACGTTCCAAAGTATCAGGGGCCCAAGAACCGAAGAACCTTAGAACGCCACAGCGTTGAAAGAGGTTTAAGGACCCCGATAGTGAGATACATCCTTTTGACTAGATACCTCGCACTAGGCACCTCTGGTTTCCTTTTTACGTTTCCCCGCACACGACCTATATGAACACACTACCCCCCCCTCGACTCCAGAAACCATATCCCCAGGGACCCTGCCCCGAGGAGGAAAGACGAGTAAGAGGTAAGTAAAGGACTTATGAATCCATGTATTTGAATGTGCGCGAATGCTGTCTCCCCCCCCCCCCCTTTTTTCCTCCCTCTGCAGGTTACATCAGAGATTACAGCCGAGGTGTGGCGAAGATCCGAAACCTTGCCATGTCTAATGCACGAAACGGACTAGCGCCGCAAGGTGGCGTCTAAGCATGCCTGCAGACTACTCACGTACCGAACAAACCCGAAAAATTAGCACAACCCTGATACAAAGTGATCACCCTTAAACCAGACCGGACGAATGAACCCATGTCACGTATGATGCGAAACTATGAGGGAATGTGTGTGTGTGACTGAGGCGTCGACCCAACTGGTCGAAGGACCGAGAATGCGAGAAGTGCGACAAAATGGTACCTCCTTTCTTCTTTCCTTCTTCTCAAGGCGCGTCCCCTCTACCCTGTCTAATGCTCAAACTGCATGATTACAAGATCCTAACGCAGACCCGCGAATGCCCTTTACTGTGTAATGCACTAAATAGCCTTTCTTGAATACACTGCCACCCTCTCTGTTGCACGTGTACTATTTAGCCTGCCGTTGCACTCTCACTCTCTCTCTCTCTCTCTCTCTCTCTCTCTCTCTCTCTCTCTCTCTCTCACTCTCTCTCTCTCTCTCTCTCTCTCTCTCTCTCTCTCTCTATTTCTGCACTCCCACTCTTCCGAGTGGTTAGCCCCGAAATTGGCAGACTGCCACCCCTAGCACCCCACCTAATTGGCTTCAAATACCGTCAGTATTTGCACAAAAACTTGTCTTTAATACAATCACCCTGAGACCGCGTCGTTACCTCTCCTTTTCCGCTAGAAGTCAATGAACCCAGGTGGGGCCGTAAGGGAAAGGACAGGTAAGACGACAGAGGTTCCCTAATCTGACCCGAAATAAGGGAACTACATGTCAACGGCTCCTATAGTATAAAACAAGGACCTCAGAATACGCGACCCTCCCCTCCCCGAATTGTCGCAATACCCAAGCCGAAAAAATGATCACCACCGTTACCTCCCCTGTATATGTCCATGGTTGTTTCCCATAAAACCCCTGTCCTTCCTGATTAAGTAATCGGGCTGTAAAAGGTTACGTAGGATCCAGAATGATGTTTTACAAGGTTAACAGATTAGCCCAAGGTAAAGAAATAACCGAAATGAACCCGGTAGTAGTTTAAAAGCAGGATGCATCTATAGAAAGGAGATGTTTTAGTCATGTTCGCCTCTCAGCAAAATACCTGTGTAGTACCATGTTGATGACTCACAGTACCCTTTGTAAATGTAAAACTCTAGAGAACAGCATATCTTCGCCAGGTTCGTCTCACGAAGGTGGGTCACCATCAGATGAACTGTCGTGAACTAATTATGAAGGAAAGTCATAAGTAAATCCAACAGGCCCGTCACCGGTCATTTCATATGCCAGTTGTGAGAACGAGCATTTTCATTCTTTGCCTGGAGCTGGGAGAGAAATAGACTTTTTGATTATCTCCATCTGCAAATTTTCTAAAGACTGTCTTTTCAAACTTGTTTAAGGGTACTGCTGTTGGAGGAGAGAAGGACCGGATGTGGGAGCACGAGGCCTGACTGCAGACTAAGGAACACCTGCGACATTAGCCAAGGCGAGACCACGACAGAAAAGAGCTGCAGGACGAGGCACTGTTTTCGACAGCATGAAAAGAAAGGGTCGACCTGATGCCCCTGCTCGACGTCCAGTGCCTGTCGACAAGTCCCCGCTCTCTGAATTCTGTCACACGCCCGCCTATTTGAAGTCTCTCGTTCCCCTAGTTTGTTCCCAATTTGGCCTTGCTCCATCCCCCTTTTTCCTCTGACCTACCCTATGGACTGTTTTGAACGCTCTTCTTCCATCGGAACTTTCTGACAATCACCTCAAAGGACACAGGGCGAAAAGGACCTTACCGACCAGAAACGCGAGGAAAGGGTCGTGCCCTGCAACGCAGAACTTAGAACAGAGCTGGACTCGTAGCTCCACCGCCGGTGCTCAACAGCGCCAACGAAAGACCACAAAGAACAATGAGAACTCGTAAAACTTCGAACATTTGACATCCACAATCACCGTTTTTGCTATGCCTCATTTCTCTCCCAGCCGCCATTGTATTGATCCTGCTCCAATCCGAATCTGAAATATGTAATAACCTGCCAGTTCACGTTATGATATGTACTTGCTGCCCGCTACAGAACCGTTTTTTGTATTACATTCCTATGACTTTCCTGCTGAACAAGTTTATCAAAGTTTATCAAATAGGCCCACCTCCTAAAAACTAGAAATCTCAAAATGTATTGTTTACAATTTTTCATCTAGGGTTCCTACCGTTTTCCTTCTCATGCCCACCACAATAGACCCGAGTAGAAAATGAACCAGCAAGATGTCTTGAATATGTTAAAGGGAGGACTGTTGAAAATTAGTACGTTTTGGTGAACATTATCTGCGCCATCTTGCCTCTTCCCCTGATGCCACACTTTTGTCGTGCGCGCCCGCCATTTTAAGATGCCCCGATCAGAACAAACCCTTTTGCATGCCGCTGGCCCCTGACATAGCCCTTTGCCTTCGCTAAGCCTGCACGCTGACCACCCCCTGCTTGCACCTGCCTTGAGTCATAAACCCCTCTTCGGCGCTGCTCTGCCCCAGGCCCTCATCCTGTTCCCAGCGCGACACCTCCCTGCTTTCCTTTCATGATCTCCGGCCCTTAGATGCAAACCCCCTTTTTCCCCGTGTGCCCGTTTTGTCCTCCCCGTTCCCAAGCCGACACCCAGCTCTGCCGATACCATCCTTGCCCCTCCCCGTACAATAGAAAGCTTCCCCCATCAAAGAATCCCCGGGTTGATCAAAGCCCCCACCCCATGAGACCCGATCAAACCCCCCACATTCCGTGAATCGGCGGATTATCCAGCTGCGCGATGCTCATCACCTGTTGTGACTAGGGTGGGGACTTCAACTGTAAATGTGTATGGGAACGGGCCCAAAGGGGAGTTCCGAGAATGTCTTTTCCGTACATCAAAGCTTTAACATGTATGTGTAATCTACAATAAAGTCATAAATGTGTGTATAAGAGGCCAGGCCTCAGGAATACAGTTAGAGCACCTCAGAACGATACCTTCTGTCCGTTTTCGTTGTGTTCTCCTCCGGAGCGAATAAAAACCTTGTTTCCTGCCTTCCAGTCTCCAGCGCCTGCCTCTTCAATAGTTTAACTTCTTTGTGGGTTCAAGAGGCGACACCGCCGGGCAATAATTAAGGATCTTATATTCTGGTTGGTAGTGCCCCCCAGTTAGTTTCCACACGCCTGCCACGAGTCGCTCAGGAATCACTCTTCTCCTCACACTCGGAGCGGCCCCACAGCTCCGTACTAATCACTGCAGGAAAGACAGCAAATGCGCTGTCACTGCCTTGAGCCAGCCGGCCCACTGCAGCAAATCACGTAATGCAAGCCGGCCACGCCCCCAAACACAGCCAGAGCGTGCAGGCAGCAAACGGGACCACCGGGCACAACAAACCCATCTGGAAGACACAGCTCTCTCCTCGGTACAGTAACTCGGCAAGATGGCACGCCGGAACACAAACGCCCCCAGAGGAGCGCCGCAGCTCCACAGCAATACCGGGAACAAAGCGGAGAACAGCCAGAGGATCCCACCTTTGTCGCCAGAAATGTAATGTCGGAAGTCGGAAGTCAGAAGCAATGATCACTACACACAGGTTAGACTGTTCGTTGTCCTGGCCACACTAGGACCCTTTTATTTCAAACAAAACCCCACCCCGCAATTAACCAATCAACTTCCCACAATACATAAAGAACAGGTGAGTCAGCGCGATCCCTTTGGGTACCGCCAGTCAGAATAAGGTAAGAGACGCGACCACATCACACCTCCGAGATTGCAGACCGCCGGTGTCCATTGCAGATGCAACGTCCAGTGCATTACTCGCCAGGGGGACTGGAGACGGTAGTAGGGCCGATCCGCCCTCAGGACAGCTAACAGGATTCATTGGTGAGTGTTGAGGGGGGGAATGAAGAAGGATAGTTCAGGCACCAATAGCACCCATGTAGGCCTCATAGGGTGCTGGTCAGATTCTTAACCCAGCTCCCCTCTCTTCTTGAACATCCCCACCCACGCAGCATCCAGGCCCCCAATGGGCCTGCAGGAATTCACTGTTGAGCTTCACACAGGTGAGGGTGAGCGAGTCAGTTGCCATCGGTACTTGCCCCAGGCCTTGGAGGACGCTGGTGGGTACACCGTTGAAGGTCTGGCTTCGGTCTGGCTGCCGACAGAGGGGCGCCGCAGGCGCTCGTCCTGTTGGACCTGTCAGCGGCGTTCGACACGGTGGACCATAACATCCTCCTCCACCGTGTCGAGCAGGCCGGCATTCGGGGCCTGGTCTCTTCCTGAATCAAATCCTTCTTGTCAGGCAGAACTCAGGCGGTCCGTCTAGGCCCTTTCACGGCCGCCAAGGAAGCATCCACCTGCAGAGTGCCCCAGGGTTCATCCCTGTCCCCTCTGCTCTTCAATCTTTATCTCCAACCGCTTATCCATTCTTTGAAGAGGTGGGACATCACCGTCTTTAACTATGCGGACGATCTGCAAATTATCTTCCTCCTCAACACTCCCAAAGCAGCTCTCGATTGTCAAGCGGTTATGTTACACATCCAGCAATGGATGAATCATAACCAGCTCAAGCTGAACCCAAGGAAAACAGAGCTAATCCTCCCGGGTAACAGCCCCATTCATTGGGGCCCACAGTTTTGGCCGGTGGAGCTTGGCTCCCCGCCTGCCCCGGCCAAGTCTGAAAATAGTCTCGGGGTCATTATTGACACAGAGCTCTCCCTTAAGCCCCAGGTGGGTGCCATTGTGCCATCATGTATGCTCCAGCTAAGAAAAATCAGGAACGTCACCCACCTCCTTACAGCTGAGGCTCTGACACAGGTCCTGATTGACCTGGTGCTCTCCCGCCTGGACTTCTCAAATTCCCTATACTTTGGTCTACCCAAATTCCTCCTCCACAGGCTCCAAATTGTGCAAAACCAGGCGGCTAGACTGGCCTATAAAATCCTGAAGTGGCAGTCTGCGAAACCGTTACTTCGAAACTCCACTGGCTGCCGGTTGAACAGAGGGCTGCCTTTAAGATCGGCTGCCTGACATTTAAAGCTATGTCCGGGACTTCTCCCGTCTTCCTCAAATCCCTGATTGCCCTCTATTGCCCGGCACGCAATCTACGCTCTTCTTATCGTCAGCTGTTAGTCCCCCCCCCATCAAGCTCAAAAAATTCGGCGGTCGTAGATTTGCTCACTTGGCCCCCAAACTCTGGAACCCGCTGTCCCCCCTGCTCAAATCCTCTAACTCCCTTCTTGAACTCAGAAAACTCCTGAAAACTAGTCTTTTCACACAGTCTGGCTAGATTCCCTCTTTCGTACCTCTCAGCACCCAATCAGCGCCAGGAAACTTATGGTGTCAGAGCGCTATAGAAATCCCCCTTAAGATAAGATAAGATAAGATCCCGTCAGTGTTCCAGGCCCCGGTGGGCCAGCAGTACCTCTACGCCGGGTTTCGCTGCCTCTGTTCTGATGCCGCTGGTCTGCAGATTCAGGCCACCCACCCGGACAGCTGACCTCCTTCGTCTCGACTACCTCAGTTCACGCCGGTATTTAGGGCCCCGATAGGCCAATAGGGACTCACCCCCGGGCTTCACCCAGGTGAGGGAAGATTAGTCAGTTGCCCGCCTGTACCTGCCCAGGCCTCAGAGGGCGCCGGTGGGGATGCTACCACGGGTCTCTCCTCCTCCCGGCTACTCCCAACTGCGTTGGTATTCCAGGCCCCGGTGGGGCCGTCCCGGCCTCTCTGCAGGGATTCACACTTCCTATGCAGGCGCCACTGGTCTAGACATTTAGGCCACCCTTCCGGACAGTTTTCAGGAGCACTCAGGCAGTCTCATCTTCAGTTAATTGGCACCGGTTGTGGCAGATGCCGACAATTGAGTCCAGGGCATAAAAGTCCTCAATGACGCATGTAGGCCCTCGGCCTGAAGGGAGACTTCTGCGCTCCTGGTTGTGTTTGTTCACTATTCAGCTCAGCTCCGCGGTGCCCATTTGCCATGGGAGTGGTACTAGCATCATTTAATGTTGCCGGGATCAATGTCTTGCTTGGATATGTGACGGATTGTCATCCTGGGCCCGGAGCTCGTCGCTTATGCGACCACCATCTTTGGCTGTTAGCCACGCCCCCCAGAAGAAATGCTTTTTATCCATTCTACTTACATGTGTGCTATACAGTACAGCTCACACATCAAGTGAGAAAAGTTTAAACTTAAGTCTAAGCATAGTATTTTGTACTGTTGGGGTGCAAAACCTATGCTAGACTCAGACATATACCTTTTCACTAAGGTGCAAAGGGGTTTGCATGGCACAAGGCTGCCAGAAAGTGCACCAAAGGATTACGGGCCTCATTTATGAGGCCATGCGTCAGTTTTGCGCTTCCGATGCGTCACTTTTTGTCACGCATCGGCGGCGTAAAACATGCCTCCTGTAGCGCACTATTTACAAAGTGACGCATCTAAGCAGTTGCGTCACTTTGTAAACCCCTGCGCTACATTATACCTGCGTCAGGTATAATTTATGCAGAGGGGGCGTTCCCCCGCAAAAAGCCTCGTAGAAGTGACGCAGTGAAATCTATGAGATTTCACTGCGTCACTTTTAGGACGCTGTTACGTCAAAATCTTGCGACTGCCTCACAGCAGGCGTAAGACTGACGCAAGCCCTTTCACATGGGGCTTTCCCCATGTGAAAGGACGCATTGCTGGAGTTGCGTCACTTTTGTGACACACCCCAGCAATGCGTGACTTTTACGCCTACAGATACGTCAGAAATACTGACGTATCTGTAACTCCTTGCGACATGATGCGTAATACTGTAAATATGACGCATATTAATATGTATACATGTATATAAACTTACGCTCCAAAACTCACAGAAGTCCACCCTTCTTCAGGATGACATGAACACAACTTTACACACAAACCCATGAACAAATCTATAGAAATGTTTTTGCATACACTAATAATAATAATAATAATAATATTCATACTCATAATAAATTCTGGGCCATATATACGAAACGTTTTAGTGGTTGCAAACATTCTAGTAGGTAAAATTGGAAGATTTGTGACGGCTAAAAAGTTATTTAATATGTATTAAACCCATTTTAATAGTCCGTAAAGTTTTACCGTCTCATAAATTGGGTTTAGAAATGAATATGGACATATTTTAGGCATCCCTTCCAAACTGTGACTTGGTACCATCATTGTTAGCCCTGTCAGCCTTATGGTGGTCTTCCCCCAAACATTTTGCCTGCTTGCCTCTATTGTTTGTTGGGTTTTTGCTTCTGTTGGCCTTATGACCACTGCTAACCAGTGCTAAGGTGCTTGTGATCACTACCCTAAACATGATTTGATTGGCACATACCTAATTGGCATATTTAAGTTACTTGTTGGTCCCCTGTAGAGTGGTCTACCCATAACTCAGGTCTTGTAAATGAAATGCTACCAGTGGGCCTGCAGGTCTCTTTGTGCCACCCCCTTATGTAGCACCTTAAAACATGTCCCAGGCCTGCCACTTCAGCCTGAAGGCAGCGTCCCACTGCTATATAGACTTGGCACTTGAAATCCCTTGCCAGGCTTTAATCTTCCCTTTTATTACATATACTTCAACCCATATTGCAGGCAGAGTGCTGTGTAAACAAAAGGTAGGAGATGCGCTTTTAAGTTTTACATACCTGGTAGTAAAAAACTACTGTGAGGCCTACCCCTCCCATAGGTTAATATTGGGAATCCCTTAGAACATTTAATAATCTGTAATTCCTAAATGAGAGGCGGTAGATATGTCATGTTTTGTACCTATGGACTTGAAATGATAAACCCTCTTCAATGGTAAGGTCAAATTTATCAGTACAAATACATTTTATTGGCACATTTAGAAAGTTGCCCTTTTCCTGCCATAAGCCCTTTGTGCCTGCAGCCTGCCTTAGGGCAAATGACTGGGTTAGCTGACAGTTAGACTTTGTGAATTCCTTCCAGACAGTCACACAATAGTGGGATTAGCTAAGCCTCAATGGGCGATCAATTGCAGAATGGGGGAGTGGAACTGAGCACAGCCCCACGGATGTATGACGTTACAACGCATACTTTTACAACGCCTACCTTTACAACGCGGTTTTTACAACGCATACCATTACAACGCATAATGCTTTTAGGCACTGGATAGTGAATAGTTTAATTTACTATTCCAACTCCAGTCCCCGTGGATAGTAGGGAAGGTTATTGGATAGTAAATTAACCTATTCCCTATCCTAGAGCGCCCCCCAGAGCAATGCGTTGTAATAGTTTGCGTTGTAAAAGTTGCGTTGTAATGGTAGGTCGTTGTAAAAGTTTAGTTGTAAAGGTTGTTTACCCAGCCCATCTTGCATCTTAGTAGGCTGTGCCCTGTCTCCTCACAATAGGCTGTATTGTCACTCTAGCCATCTGGGAGCCATCTGGTGACCCATACACTTCAAAGAACCTTTCCACACCCTTCTTCCCACCTCTAGAAGCAGGGCACCAGAGTATAAAAATCGGACTCTCAGACCCACTCTTCAGTACACTTCTTGACCTATGGATACTCTGCCAGGAAGAAGTCACACTTTCCTCAACTTTCTGTGTGAAAAAGTTGTGGGATTCCGGGGCAGGCACAAATTTCCCACTACCCAGCATTCTTTTTGGTCTCCTGATAAAAATGCTACCTTACTTGCGTGGGTGTATCAAGAAGAGAACCTAATAACGTATAAAGTGAAAAACTGAGGGTGAACCAAAGTGGGTCCAGAAGGGCAGATTTTTTAAAATAAGTTTTTAGGCTGACTCTGCTATGGGATCATTTTTATCAGGAGACTGAGAGGAACACTGGGTGGTGGGAAATTTGTGCCGGCACCGTGATCTCACAACCTTCCAACACAGAAATGTGAGAAAATGTCACTTTTAGCTAATTTTTGCAGAGGATTCTGGGTAAGAAAACATTGGAGGATCCATGCAAGCCACACATCCTTGGACTCCCCCGGGTTTCTAGTTTTCAGAAATGTCTGGGTTTGGTAGGTTCCCCTAGATGGCCGCTGAACCCAGGACCAAAAACCCTATCTATTACAAAACAACCTGTTTTTGCAAGGGGGGAAGACATCTGCGATTTTAGAAAAATAAACTATGTCCCAGTAAAATGCCAATACTGTGTAGAAAATTTTTATTTTATGACAACAATTTGCGTGTTCCTGAAAGCTGGGAGGATGGTGATTTCAGCACCAAAAACTTTTGCTTTTCCAGGGAAAAAACAGAAGCTTTCTTCTGCAGCACTTTTTTCCCATCCAAGAAAAAAATGCAACTGTATTCTGGCTAATTTCTCGGTCCCCTCCTGGGGAATTCAAAAACCCTGGTTACCTTTACAATCCTTAGGATATTGGAAAAGAAGGATGCAAATTTGGCGTGGATACCTTATGTGGAGAAATGGTTATCGGCCTAACCGAAAACTATCCCAAATAGCCCATAAAAGGCTTGGCATGGGGTAGTGGGGGCCTGGCAGCAAAGGGCTAAAGTCTGTGGCTGTTTATTTACTCACAATATGTGAAATGAAAAAGATTGATTGTGCCACAAACTCTGGAACCAACCTAGTCATGAAGGCATAGGCCAAGACAAGAACACTCGAGGCCACAACACAGCAGAGGGACAAACAGCCTGATTCATGTAGGTAAATTGCACTCGCAAAGGGCCAGATTCTGAGAATCTGGCCCTTTGCGAGTGCGATTTTTGCATTTGGTATTCATGATACCAAATGCAAAAATCGCTATGTAAGAATTCGCATATTTGCGTGGAATGGCATTTAAGGAATCTCTAATAGAGATTCCTCAAATGCTATTCATGAAACAAAACAAAATAGCGATTTTGGACTCTTGGGGCCGCTATTTACCGACAGGTCAGACCTGTCGGTAAATAGCAAAAACTCAGAAAAATGCTTTTAAAAGCATTTTCGAAGTTGCATGTAGCACACACACATGTCCTTTGGACATGTGTGTGCGCAACACCTGTCCAAAAGTGCATTTTAGGGGTGCTACAGGGCGTCCTTTGGACACCCCTGGCACCCTTAAAATCGCTATCTTAGTTGCGAGTAGCAAATTGCTACTCGCAAATCCCCATTCATTCCTATGGGCCTCTTGGCCCATAGGAATGAATGGGGAGTATTTGCGAGTAGCAAATTGCTACTCGCAAATAAAGAACATGTAGGAATCGCTATTTAAGTAGCAATTCCTACATGAATGCCGTTTTGCGTGTCCTCAATAGCGAGTCGCTATGATTCGCTATTAGGGACACGCAAAACGGATTGTACATGAATCAGGCTGTAAGTGACGCTCACTTTATCTTATGCTCCCTAAGCATGTGCGGGCTATTCCATTCTTCCTTTTATCACACAGACGTTGAGAATTGTACCAGCAGGGCAGCCTTGAGTCATGTTAGAACATGTACAGCACACACATTAGCAATGGAAGCTTTCCTCATCGTGAGCTTTTCTGAGTACTCTTATCAGATGATTCAAAGCGTTAAACCATAAGACATGACTGCAGAGAGAGCAGGAAGAGGAAAAGAAAGGTGTCTATGTTACCAAGATTACATTATGAACATCACTGGTAAAGTTTCCAAAGCATTAAATGTGTTAAACTTTAGTCACGGTATTCATGTGTCAACACTTTTCAACCATACAATGCCTCTTTCTTTGGAGTTTGCCATTTGTCGTGTATCTTTAGAGTGATGGCTTTTCCTATAAGATGCAGAGCACCTCCTTTGGAGCTAGATGTCACTTCCTTCATCTTGCAATACAACCACACTTCCCGAAATGGGCTGAAGTTCTGCATACCATCCCAAGTGCCCGCCTCATTGCACTCAGAGATGCGAAAGTTTGCAGTATCCTACTTGACCTTACAGTGCCTCTTCCTTTTCCTTTACCGCGCAGTAGTTGCGCTGATGGTGAGATGTCATCCTTCACTAAATAGATTTCCTTCTTTTACATTAGAAGTGACCGTGTTTAACTGGCGCTGAGGCACCATTTACTCTGATCTGTATATACGTTTGCAGTCCGGGAACAATGTGGTAAAGGTAAACACCACCCTATAAAAGTATATGCAAGAAATTTTCACACCCATTCCGGCTTGATGATTGCTCCACCCCCGGCCCCTCCCCCTACACAGCATCAAGCCATCAAGCTGGTTGGCACATATGCCACCTTTGAGAGGCATTGAAAACCTCTAGCATGCATAAAACATCTGACCCTTGCTTACCATGAGGCTTGTACTACTCTCACGTGTGCAATGCTGGGAAGGATATGAATCATTTTAACGTTTTTTTATATTTTTATTTTTTTAATTTCAATATAATTTTTTATTGTTTTTTACAACATATAATCATCAACGCTTTGTCGTTACAGGGTGGCAGCCAAAACTGGCTATGTTAATGGTACAACAGTTTCACATTATATATGCTTGGCTGTTCCCCTATCCCATGTCACAGTAAGAGGAAAGGAACGAGTGAAAGGGGACAGGATAGGGATGGAGCAAGGGTTCGCACAAAAAGCGACTTGCTTGTATTCAAGAACCTCGAATAACAGTATTAATAAGTACCCAACATGTTTGTCCTACTAATTTTACATTTTCCCTTATATACTTGGTGTCCGAGAGAAGCTTGCTTATGTGTCTACTAATACTAATACGTTTGCATCTAAAATGGCCGCTGCTATGCGGGAATTTAGACTGCGCATGTGTCGGTCATACCCATGTGACGTGACGTATTCGTTGTCTTGTTGGGAAACTGTTCGCATCTGCGCACTAGAGCTAAGATGGCTGCTTTGTGTTCTCACATGCGAGAAGCTTGCACTGCTGCTTTTGCTTAGCTGTTCGTTCTGCTTAATCCTAATTCTATAGTTATTATAAAGTAATGGGTATAGTGTAGAGATTCATGGTATACAATTAAATCATTTATTCTGTGTTCTAAAACTGTTTCCTTTTACTTTTCATGTATCGTAATCTTTGGGCCTGAGGGAAGGGAATGCTCCATTTTGAAAATCCTTTTGCACACGGCACTCTACAAGAGGAGGGCTGAAGTCATTTGTCATTGAAACCCAGCCAAGACAGCCTCAGCCAAGATGCGCCTGGGAAGCTGACCTCTCCCCTTGGTCGAAGAAGCCAGAGTTTACCTGTTGAATTACAATGTATTTATTAATAAAGCGACCATTGTTACGTGAATTACCAAAGTAATGTGAACCAGAAATTGATGGGCGTGAATGTAAAAATTAATATTCAATGCTGAAGTATCAAATATTTAGGTGGTGTGTCGACCTCTCCTCCTCTCTTGTCCAATCGAAATTGGGGATCCTTACACTTGCAACATTGGGGGGGTGGTACACTGACCTGGAAAATAGTATAAATAGCCTAGGTGTAGCTAGAGAAATTGTCCGACTTGTCCGAATAGCTGACCTGTCACTGACCCAACGCACTCAATAGCTGATCGAGAACAGTGGTGCTGCGAAGCACTCTGTCAGAAAACTCGCTAACCCATTCGGGGTTCTGGGACCTGAAGTGCTGGCGAAGCACTTTGCTGGGAAATTCGATAACCCAAATCGGGGTTCTGACTGATAGCTGCAGAGAGGGAGTAGCGCAGGCGTTGCAACTGAACTGCGGGTGCTGGTCTCAACTTTCGGTGGTCCGGTTCTGATCCAAATCTAGCTTTCCTGTCTTGATTCTGACCTGCACTTGCTGGCCTACTGGCGTTTGCAACTTTCGGGGTTTCTGTCCTTAACTGACCCGTGGCCAGGGTTGGTCTTCACTCCGTCTAGGTAAATATAAATCTGTGTGGGTAAGCAATAGTATCAATTGCATCCCTTTTCTTTCCTTTCCTGAAGTTTGCTAAAGTCTTAATTGCATATGTTTTTTTTCTTACCCTTCCCTTGTGACAATTTAATAAAATCGTAAATCTTGCCTTTATTAGCATGTTCCATTTTTCCCTTTCCTTCTTAGAGTTGAATATCAAATGCGATCCATGAACATATAGAGGTGTCCTTTCTTTACCCACCCTTTAAGAAGCTGAAGTGATTATTCTGAATTATTAGCGTGTTACATTTTCTTACTTTCCCTATAGTTACCTGGTTAATTCAGTTACGTCATTACAATTTGTGTTCCCTCTTCTTGGGTACATTACTTATCGAATAGCCAGGTTTTTAGTTGCTTTCTGAAGGAGAGGTGGTTCTGTGTAAGTCGGAGGTGAGTGGGGAGTGAATTCCAGGTTTTGGCCGCTAAGTAGGAGAAGGATCTTCCTCCCATGGTGGATCTGTGGATGCGCGGAATTTTGGCGAGGGCTTGGTTGGATGATCGCAGTTGGCGGGTGGGTGTGTAGAAGGACAGTCGTGTGTTGAGGCATACGGGTCCTAGGTCGTAGAGGGCCTTGTGTGCGTGGGTAAGGAGACGGAACGTTATTCTCTTGTTGACGGGGAGCCAGTGGAGATCCTTCAGGTGACCGGAAATGTGAGCATGACGGGGAATGTCCAGTATGAGTCTGGCTGAGGCGTTTTGGATGCGTTGGAGTTTTTTCTGTAGTTTGGCAGTGGTCCCGGCATAAAGGGTATTTCCATAATCCAATCGGCTGGTGACCAGTGCGTGGGTGACTGTCTTTCTTGTTTCGGTGGGGATCCAGCGGAAGATTTTTTTGAGCATGCGTAGGATGTTGAAGCATGAAGATGAGACGGCGTTGACTTGTCTGGTCATCGAGAGGGAGGAGTCTAGGATGAAGCCCAGGTTACGTGCGTGATCTGTAGGTATGGGTGCTGTACCCAGAGCCGGTGGCCACCATGAGTCATCCCAGGTAGAGGGGGATGATCCTAAGATGAGGACTTCCGTTTTGTCCGAATTTAGTTTTAAACGGCTGTTCTTCATCCATTCGGCTACTTCTTTCATTCCTTCGTGTAGATTGGTTTTGGCAGTGATTGGGTCTTTGGTGAGGGAGAGGATCAGCTGGGTGTCATCTGCGTAGGAGATGATGTTGAGGTTGTGTTGGCGCGCGATGGATGCGAGGGGACTCATGTATACGTTGAAGAGGGTGGGGCTGAGTGAAGATCCTTGTGGTACACCACAGATGACTTCGGTGGCCTCTGATTTGAATGGGGGAAGTCGGACACTCTGAGTTCTCCCAGCGAGGAACGAGATGATCCAGTCCAAGGCTTTTCCTTGTATGCCGATGTTGTTGAGGCGTTGTATAAGGGTGCTGTGACAGACTGTGTCGAAAGCGGCGGAGAGGTTGAGTAGAATGAGGGCCACTGTTTCTCCGTTGTCCAGTAGTGTTCGGATGTCGTCTGTCGCTGCAATGAGGGCAGTTTAAGTGCTGTGTTTGGCTCGAAATCCGGACTGAGAGGGATCGAGGGAGTTGTTGGATTCAAGGAAGGTGGCGAGCTGGCTATTGACGGCTTTCTCAATGACTTTGGCAGGGAATGGGAGGAGGGAAATTGGGCGGTAGTTCTTAAGTTCAGTGGGGTCTGCTGTGGGTTTCTTCAGGAGGGCGCTGAGTTCGGCGTGTTTCCAGCTTTCTGGGAAGGTAGCAGAGTTGAAGGAGCAGTTGATGACATCACGGAGATGGGGTGCGATGATGGAGTCTGCTTTGTTGAAGATGTGGTGGGGACATGGGTCGGTTGGCGAGCCAGAGTGGATGGAGTTCATTAGGCGGATGGTGTCTTCGGTGGTGATTGGGTTCCAGGCGCTGAGGTTGTTAGCGGGCGGTGTAGGTTCGGAGGGGGGTGGGGAGAGTTGTTCGTTGGAAATGTTCTTGAAGCTGTTATGTATATCGGCAATTTTGTTGTAGAAGAAGGATGATAATGAATTGCAGAGGTCTTGGGAGGGAGAAATGTCATTTGAGGCTGCGGTGGGGTTGGTGAATTCTTTGACGATGTTGAAGAGTTCCTTGCTGTTATGGGCGTTGTTGTCGAGTCGATCCTTGAATGCTGATTTCTTGGTGGATCGAATCAGTTGGTGGTGTTTGCGGGTGGCTGCTTTGAAGGTGGTCATGTTGTCGGTGGATGGGTTTTTTCTCCATGTTTTCTCTAGAGTACGGCATAGCTTCTTGGATTTCTTAAGGTCATCGTTGAACCAGGGGACCTTTTTGTTACCTGATTTGATCTGGTGGTTTTTCAAGGGTGCTAATTCGTCAGCGCTGTGGGTGATCCACTGTTTGAGTTTGGTGGCAGCTTGGTTTGGGTCCAATGAGAGGGTGGGAGGGTTTTGGTTGAGTGATGTGAGGAGTTGGTCGGTGGTGATATTGTTCCAGTTTCTTCGAGGAATAGGTTGTGGGGGGTTGTGGGTCGAGGTGGTTTTGTAGCTGAAGTGAACACAACTGTGGTCCGTCCAATGGAGAGCTGTGGTGCGAACGAAGGAAATGTGTTTGCTGGAGGTGAAGATTGGGTCGAGCGTATGTCCGGCTATATGGGTGGGGGAGTCAACAAGTTGTTTGAGTCCGAGATTGGCCAGGTTGTCCAGAAGGGTGGTGGTATTGCTGTTGTTCTTGTTTTCCAGGTGGAAGTTGAGGTCTCCTAGAAGAATGTAGTTCTCGGAAGCGAGGGCGTGTGGGCAGATGAAGTCAGTGATGTCTTCGCTGAATTGTTTACGGGTTCCTGGTGGTCTGTAGATGAGGGTGCCTCTAAGTGTAGTCCTGGGGTCGGTGTGGATCTGGAAGTGAAGGTGTTCGGCGGTAGCGAGGTTGTCATCGGAGCTGGTCGTGATTTTGATGGTGTTCTTGTGGACGATGGCGATGCCTCCTCCTGTTTGGTTGGTGCGGTCTTTTCGGATGATCTTGTAAGTGTCCGGGATGGCTATGGCGATGTCGGGTGCTGATGAGGCGTTCATCCATGTTTCTGTGAGGAAGGCGACGTCCGGCGATGTAGTGTCGAGTAGGTTCCAAAGTTCAATGGAGTGTCTGTGGATCGAGCGAGTGTTCAGCAGGATGCACTTCAGGTGGTTCGAGTCGGAGCAGTGATTGGAGGGAGTGGATTTGGTGTTGGTCTTGATGCAGGCGAACTTGCAGGAGCGGCAGGCGAAGGGGCCGTGGGTACGTCCTGGGGCAGCCTCGATGCATTGTGGTGTGCGTCCGGGGTTAAGGGCTAAGAGGGTGGCGGCGACATACGTTAAGCAGGAGGAGTGGGTTTTGCGAGGGACAGGGGGTCTGGCACTGGGCGCGTTCCAGGCGCGGACGGGCGTAGACGGGCTTACCTTTGGCGCACCTTCGGCGCGCATGGGGCGCTTCCGCTGCGCGTGAACGCTGCGCGCAAAGCCATCTGTCATATATGGACAGTGAAAAGGGGAGGGGCGAGGAAGGAGCAGCTGGGAGGCGGGTGCCTGGTGTACAGGGCGGGCTCCGAGGCACAAACAACAACAGAAATGGCGTCGGAAGCGAGACCGGAAGTCGGTTGGGGAATCAAAGTAAATAGCGCTGTGGGCAGGGAGGCGCTAGCGGAATGGAGTACACCTTCACTTAATTAATTAAATGCGAGCGCTAGTCAGGGCAGCAGCGCTACGATACTCCAGGCAGCAGAGTACTCAGCTGAGCAGCGCAGCGTTGGTGAGGCAGCAGTGTGGTAAATGGAGCACCCCTTAATTACTAGAAAGTTAATTAATTAATTAAATGCGAGCGCTAGTCAGGGCAGCAGCGCTACGATACCCCAAGCAGCAGAGCAGTCAGCAGATCAGCGCAGCGTTGGTGAGGCAGCAGAGGCACAGCGTAGATCACAAAACACCAGGGGCCTTGGGAAGCGACCGCTTCTGACGAAGTCAGGACGGTCACAGCGCTACAAACGGCGGAGAGAGCCTTGCCACTCAGTGGGAGGGAGGAGCAGCTGGGAGGCGGGTGCCTGGTGTACAGGGCGGGCTCCGAGGCACAAACAACAACAGAAATGGCGTCGGAAGCGAGACCGGAAGTCGGTTGGGGAATCAAAGTAAATAGCACTGTGGGCAGGGAGGCGCTAGCGGAATGGAGTACACCTTCACTTAATTAATTAAATGCGAGCGCTAGTCAGGGCAGCAGCACTACGATACTCCAGGCAGCAGAGTACTCAGCTGAGCAGCGCAGCGTTGGTGAGGCAGCAGTGTGGCAAATGGAGCACCCCTTAATTACTAGAAAGTTAATTAATTAATTAAATGCGAGCGCTAGTCAGGGCAGCAGCGCTACGATACCCCAAGCAGCAGAGCAGTCAGCAGATCAGCGCAGCGTTGGTGAGGCAGCAGAGGCACAGCGTAGATCACAAAACACCAGGGGCCTTGTGAAGCGACCGCTTCTGACGAATTCCTGAACTTGAACTTGAACTTGAACTTGAACTCTTGAAATCGATTAACTGTGACTTATAGCATGTCCCTTATTTTTCCCGTCCTTTAGAAAATACCATTTCAAGTCTAATTTCTATAAGTTCATTTCAGTATGCTCCTTGTTCTTACCTTCCCCTTAGAATTCTAAATGGTTGGCATAATATTTCTTTTGCATAGTTATACGCTGTTTGCAATCTTGATTATTGATAGTTTGCTTGCTGTTAATCTTTGGCTCATGTCTTTTGATGAAGATTAGATAAAGTTTTTCAAACTTCTCAAGTCTGTGGTTATTATATGAGTGCAAATGTTATTGACTACCTAATTTAATCTAACTCCCTGATCCAAGAGGTTACAGGTGCCAGTGACAAGGATTGGTAAGTCAATGGTATAGGACCTAGTGGAATAAAAATAAACTGATAGTAGAACGAAGGTTACCTGATTGAATAAAAAGTATATTTGAATTATGGGCCCAGGTGAGTATTGGTAAAATTTATAGTCGGTGACCTGCGCGCTCTATCAGTATATTTCTTTGGTAGCAGAGTTATGGTTAGGGATTAGTTAAATAAAGGTAGTTAGTTAGTTGGTTATAATATTAATGTCGATCGATCAAATGTGATATTATTTGAAATGTTTTGAAATTTTATTGATTTTTGAAGTTGCTATAATGAATTTTATGTATTAACCAAAATTTGTTCGTACCTGTTATATGTTTGTCTAGAATCCCCGGGGGCAGAATTGCGGGTGGTAAAAGGAAGCCACATCGCAGTGAGGTCATTGGCTCGAGGAAGTTTGTGCATGGTTACGCAGAACCGTAAGCACTATTTAGGGTTTTTCTGTATGAATGTATGAATAAATGATAGCTAAGAGTTTGTTGGCAAAACTTGTATTGTGATGTCACCTAGTAAGGGTCACTCGGAAGTAATAGCAGGTTCGTCTGAGCTTGATTGATAGCAAAGGGGTTCGGTGGTGAAACTTTGGCCTTATTATATATCCCCGAGTGGATGTGTCCGAAGGAGTAGCAGGTTCTCTAATGCTTTTGTGAAGGGTAGGCAGAAAAGATCTATCCGTAGTGTATGAAAATTAAACGGAAGGGATTTACTTGCAGTGAAATAAAATCTTTCCTTTCTAGTCACTCGAGTAGAGTGGCGAATGTTTCATGTTGTAGAGTAAAACAAAGCACTTGCACTTTAAATTAAAGATTGAGTTTTCATTACCTTGTGAAGAAGGGAGTCAGTTGCGGAGCTGCGCTGACGTCACTCAGAGCCGCGCTGGTATTGGTCGAGACAGCGGGCGTCTAGCTGAGATAGTATTGTAAAGGAGGGGTGAGCACAGGAGCGTGGAAACTCGTCTCACGAGAAAGGCCGCGCACTCATTGGTTGCAATTATTTGAAACCGCATGGTTGCAGAAAAATAAAAGACGCGCTACTATTGGAAGTATTTAGTAAACAGAAATAAATATTTTCGCACACTTTAAATTTTGTAAAATATATGTGGTATCCAAGCCATCCAGAGATTCGACCTGATCCAAGATACCAAGGGTTTGCTAGAGATTAGGCGATACGAGGCAGACCTCGCATTATGTACGGAAGTAAGAGACAAATGTCGATTGTAGACAGAGTAAAGAATTACTTTAAGAAAGACAAGCCCATTAAAAGAAGAGAAGGAGTCATCATTCCACCACCAAACACTCTCGCATCATTTATGATGTTTGATAGAGGCTACCACTCTTGTGTATGGTTAGAGAACTGGGTGGAATATACTAAAGATGATGGAATTTTAGCATTTCCTTTAGAAGGTACATTTAATGGAAGAATGTTGCTCAACTTGAGGACTCGAATGAATGATTTACATCCCAGACCTAGATTAACACAATATGAGGCCTTAGAGGAATGGGAAATAGAGGCCTTTGAGCGAGACAGACCCAGAATTAACAAAGGGTTAAGTAAATTCTATCCAAAGGTACAGAGAGAATCCAGAGATAAAAAAATGAAACAATGGAGACAGAACATGTTAGTTGAAGGATTATATCCGGTATTAACCCTAGAAGAATCTACGGGAGGTAAAAAGACTGAGAAAACAAAACATTTAATGACCAGTGGTGATTCAGACCATGATTTTTTGGAGATTTTATTAATGAAGAATCCACCACCTTATAATGAGGAATCCAGAGTAGTAAATCTGAATAACCCATTTTTTAGACCTCCTTATAATGAGGGACCAAGTACAGTAAATCCAAGTGCCCCATTTTTTAAGCCACCTTTAATGCCAGAGGTGATGCATGAGACCTCAATCGAGAGGGTATTGCAGAAAAGAGAAAGAGAAGATTTGAATAAACAAAGATGTGAGCTGATTCAAAAAATTTCCCAATTAAACACAAGTCCTGAAGCTTTGACAATCCCAGTAACTAATGGCCCAGTTGTTCCTTTGTATGGGGATAAGCAAGCTAGTCCAAACGCTCCAGTTATAACTACATCAGTAGTACAGCCAAGAAAAGAGCCCTTGATAATAGACGACCAGGCAAGTGAATGTGAGTCCGTAATCTCCTTAATGGACTTACCAATAAGGGAACCAGAAGGCAGTTCAATGAGAAAGAACACTCCTTTATATTCAAGAGAATTCCAGATAGAGACATCTTCTGGTACGAGAAGTGCCACGGTAGTGACTCCTGAAGAAAAAGACAGATGGACCCGAGAAATAGAGAAACCAAAAACCCAGTCAAAGTCATTAGATATATATAAGCTAAGAATCGAATTGGAGGAATTGATGGCTGGGAATGTGGGATTGGACAGACTGAACACTCTTAGTGAAGATGAATTATTATTCATTTGCAAAAGTATTACCCGAAATACAAGGGTGTACCATGAAAAATTAATGGACACCGCAGCAAGCATGGGGATATACATTGGTAAATCTGAAGTATTGCAAAAGCCATATCGAGCAGAATTCTCTGACAAAGATTTAGAAGACATGAACGTGTCAGGAAGGAAAGTGCAGATAAGAGAATTACTAAACCTGTTACAAAAATGGGGAGACTTAGAAAAGTGGAAAGCCAGGTGGGCAAAGAAAAAAGAAGAGGTTCGATCAAATGACTTCAGAATATGTTTTAAAAGAAGCAGAAAAGGAGGAAAAATTATATCCTATGCGAGAAGTACCAGGTGGAGGTTATATACATGTGCCATGGTCCCGACAGGATATTGTATCCTTTACAATGATTTCCCAAAACTGCGCGAAAAACCTGTGGAGGGGTACAGGCAGGTCGAAAGATTCGTGAAAGTTTCAAAATGTCTTCTGAAAGATCTAGACGGATTTTTTGACATTGTAGTTCCCGTAGATTTGTGGATAGAATGTAAATTGCTGTAGATTGGCCTACTGAAGAATATCCCAGAGACCCAAAGACAGGGGCTCCTTCTGAGGATGTAATGAAAAAATATAATCAGGTGATGCTGAACCTGAAAGGAAAGGTGCCTGCAAAGGAGTAAGTAAGTACATTCTTTATTGCTTGATTAATAAAAATCTTTGCAATTGTTCATAAAAATACTTAGTGGGCACCATTCAAAGTACATAAAAGCTAGATATACAAATTAGACATTTCATCCAATCAGATTAGTATAAAAACATTTCTTAATTTGCAATATTAATAAATATGAAATAGAATCAGTGTGTGAAAAAGTGCATCTTGTGCTGGCCTTAAGTGAGAAAAAGTTAACAACCCAATGAAACCTGTGAGGCACTCTCCGTGGGTAGCTTTGTGGTTGCAGTAGCAAGGAAGTCAAAAAACTCAGACAAACACTCACTACTGACTTTACTTGTCGGAGTTTTTCCCTGGTCATAGTTTTCCCAGTTCGTAGAGTAACGGCTGGGTTTAGTGCGATGTTTACTGTCTTCATGAAGCGAACCAGTCTGCAAGCTAATTGAATGTCCTCCCCGTTAAAGCAGGCCAGCATTGCCTGTTGACGGGTTCGCAGGCGTTTTTGGTTCCACAGCTGTGTTAGATGTCTCCTTTGTTCAGTATCAAGGGCTTTACAGCTGCATAGCAAATGCAATACATCATCCTTAGTTTCTTTGCAGAGTCTGCACTTTATGTTGGAATCCGAGCGTTTCCATGGGGGGTAGGTGTTCTTTTGATGGTATTACCCCCATCCTCAACTGCAAGAAGGTTTCCTTCGTCGCCCGAGAGAAGCCAGTGCCTAGGTAGGCCTGTGGTTGCAGCCTGGTGTAACTCTGGATCACGAAGCATCCATGCGTTCTCCCGGTTAATACTGCTTTGTCTTCTTCCAGGGATAAGATCTTCACAGTTTTGTTGACGAGCCGATTGAAACATTTTTGCGTGCAGCTTGCATCCCAAAGGTCTTTTAGCGCAAGAGTATTTATTGCTGTCTGGAGATAGACCATTGCAGGGCTGTTCTTATCACTTTCCAGCTCCTTCCATAGATAAGTATTTAGGGTGCCCAGCTCAGCACTCTTTACTTTGTGCCAGCATTTTACATAGGCACCTTTACGTTTTAATTGTTGTTGCTGTAGGCCAAACTCAAGCCTTAATTGTGCTGGGGAGGTGTACGGTGGTAGACTGAATAATATTCGCATTGATTTTGCTACTACTTTATCTAAGGTGGACTCATCTCTCCCACTCATACATTCGCTACCGTAGGTTATCGATGGCAGTAATCTTGCTTGTAGAACATCTAGCAGGGGGATTAAATTTGGACCAGCTATTTTGCTCTTGATGCTCTTTAGTGCAATGGCCAGCAATAGCCCTCTGTTCTTAATTGCCTTTTTTTGTTGTTTAAAAGAGACTTTTGAGTCGAAAATTACGCCCAGATATTTATATTCTTTAACAGCTTCCATTTTCTGGTCTCGCAGAAACCACTGTGGGTGTCGCTTTTTAATTTTTTGGTTTAATATCATCAGCTTTCATTTCCCTTGATTTATGCTTAGTCCGTTTTTGTCTGAGAAATTGACTGTTGTATCGATGAGGTGTTGAAGACCAACAGGAGTTTGACTTATCAATATCAAATTGTCCGCGTACAATAGATTCGAAAAAATAAGGCCCCCTAATTTTGGAGAGTGATGGTTGCATTTGTCAAGGTCTTTGGAAAGGTCGGACATGAAGAGGTTAAACAGGGTCGGTGCGAGAACGCACCCCTGCTTCAGACCTTTTGTTGTTTTTATTTTCCTTGATAGACAATCGCCTGCCCCCAATTTTATTTGGATCCAAGTTTCTGTGTGCAATAAGATTAGTAGGTTCAGGAGTTTGGGATATGCGTCCCAACTTGAGAGCTTGGCCCAGAGTTTTCCTCTATCTATACTGTCAAATGCAGTTGAGTAGTCGATAAAGCACACATATAGCATTTTTTTGTATTTGATTGTAGAATCTATTAGCAGGGAGAGGGCCAAAATGTGTGTTGTAGTCCCTATATTTTTTTGGAAACCGGTCTGATTAATGGGGATTCGATTTTTCTTTGATGCCCAGGCTGTTAGCTCTTCAAGTAGGAGCCCGAAAAATATTTAGCATCTATATCACTAAGAGCAATAAGTCTATAATTCTTGGCTTCATTCCTGGGGCCTTTTTTATAGATTGGGGCAATAATTGAACCCATCCAAGAACTCGGAATTTGCTCCGCCAATCATATTTTTTCAAAGAGTGGGAGCAATTGCTCGGCCCAGTAATTTGGATCTTGCTTGTAAAGGGCAGGTGGAGTTCCGTTTGGCCCAGAGGCTCCCTCTTTCTGACCTTTCGCAATTCTTCCCTTGATCTGTGTTGTTGAGCCTGGGAAGTAGGTCTCCTCGGGTGGTAACTTTTGGCCCCTCTTATTTTCCTCCCCAGCTTCTAGGTCTTGTATTACTTTACGAGATACATTGTTGAAGTGGTTGGTTAGATGTTTTACCCAGCACTCCTCCGTTATATGCAAATTTATTGCGGGTGCTTTAGGATTCTCAATTTTATTGACAGTGCTCCAAAATCTCGCTCAGTTTTTACTCCTTGCATCATAAAGCAATTTTTCCCATATTTTTTCTGTGGAATCCTGATTTATTCACCACACACGCTTATTCTTGTTGATCTTTAGTGACCTCAGATCGTCATTAGGTGTTTGTCACTCACGTTTTACCTTATTCCGCGGAGTGTTCTATTGATTGCAGATTTTATTTGCGATATTCCAGAGATAGGGGTGTCTGAGGGTTAATTTTTTAATTACTTGACCGCCAGGTTTGTTGTTCATATATTTGCCTCATTGGTGCATAAATTTCTTGTGAGGAATTGCACTTTGAGTTAGCTAAGCCAAAGAATTTCAAAAAGATATCCCAGGCGGTAATGTTATTGTCATGTAGTGGCTTGACACTTTCTCAGCAAGTCTTGGCTTCTCTAGAGAGTTTTTCAGGATCGTTTATTTTGCATTTGATTCTTTTGCATTTTGACATAGTCGATACATTTTGTATACCAGTTGGAATTGTTAATGCTGTCCCCTGTGCCATCAATGTCAATTCTTGCGGCAGATGGTCACTACAACGGATGTGCCAATTTTAAAATCAAATACTAGTGGAAAAAGCGAAAAAGATAGAAAAGTATAATCTATCGCAGTACTAGAATTGAATTTGTGAAAGGTGGCGACTTGGGGACGATCCCCCAGAGATCGGCCGTTTATCGAAACAAGGCCCAGATTTGTTAAGTCAATCAATAGATTTTTGGATAAAGTTGTTTGTACACCCCATAAACATTCTTCCAGTACAGGGATCCCCCTTTCATGTAATTTGTATTCTATTGGGTGGTTGTATCCTTTGCTCTTTGAAAGAAACATGTTAAAATCGCGTTTCACCTTCTGTTATTAATTTCATCAATTCTGACATCAAAGATTTTGCGCCATTTTTTTTGCCTTTCGGGTGCAGGTAAGTATTGACCAGGATCAACTGTTGTTTATTTTTCCCGACGGTTGAAAATTCCAACTGTACTGCATTTATTCCATTGTCTATTCCTGATGTGTTCTTGCTCAGTAGTTCTTTTGCCGTATTTATTGTTTTTATCGAGATATATGTAGTTAATCCTCCTTTCTGGTGACCGAATTTTGATGTTCTATTGGCTGGAATGTGGTATGTTTTAAAGCAGTGGAGGTGAAATGGCACTACCAGCCACGTCTCTTGTAGTACAATTAGGTCAAACTGCTGGAGGTATAACAATAGGTCTTTATTTGTGGTTTTTGGAGCTAGTCCTAGTCCTAGTCCATATATATTCCAAGAACACAGTTTTAGAGATTACTTTATTTTTGATGCTTTAATAAGTCCGTCTTCGGACTGTCATGGGCTGATATGTCTGGAGTTTATGGTTTTTGCTACCCAATCCCAGTCTTGGATTTGGGCCATTTCACCTTTGTTTCTGTGCCATGGAAAATCTCGGGTTTTACGGTCAGCTGAGCTTCCTCGGGCTCCTCTTAATATTGATATTTTGGATACACCAGGATAATTATTTTCCTTTGTTGAATTGTTATAATCCTGAAAGTATCGGAGTAGAGGTTCGGGGTAGCCGGGATTATGACATGGTTTTATTCGTATCCCCCATGCCTCGAGTTGCCTTTCCTCTTTAAGGATTTTTCCCGCCAAGTCTCTTGTAGTCCAAGTAGTTTTAGTAATTTCCTGTTCCGACAGATGCTTGTGACTGACAAATTCTACTGCCTCCAAATCTTGGGTGTTTACTCTCGCTAAATTTATAATTGAATTTCGTAGTCGAAGAATGTTGGTTCTGTTTAGGATGTCCTCTCGACCCTTTGATTTGTACTCTGGGATAAATAATATCGAATTATGGTCGTCAGAATTGGTGTTGCCTAGAGATTGTTCTGGTCTTGTTTCAAATTCTATTTTATGGGGCATCCTGGGAACTTGGGGAATTTTCCCTATCTCTATTAAGGGTTCCTTATTAAGAATTGGGATGCAGTTAGCATATTTAGTGTTGTCCAATGAATGTGCTGATTTTATTTCCTGTTCTATTCTTTGAGGTGTTCCGGTGGTTTGTGGGGCTGGCCCTCTCCGGTTCAGTGATTCAATGTCAAACTTTACCTCAGGATTTATTGTACTTATTATGGGGGCCATATTGGCAACAACTTCTCTGACATCCGAGCCACCTTTATTTCCTATGGCCCTTTTTCTAGCTATTTTTGTTCCCTCTTTTTGCACTTCTAAGGAGGTTCTTGCACTCTTATTTGTTGTCTCTGGACAATCTTGCTTTTCATCTTTTGCCTCTGCTCTTTTAGTCTTGGTGTCTTGGAATAGTTTGGACTGTGGGGGCGTTGTTTCTTGTCCCGTTGGACTTTGGTCCAGGGTAGGACTCGGACAGAGATTTAAGTTCGATTCATCACTAGAACTTCCTTGGACCGCCTCGGGTTCCGCCGCCATCTTGTTCGCTTGTTGGAAGAAGGATTTTATAGTAGATGTTTAGTTTCTTCCTTTTCTCTTCAATTTCCGTCTTTGTTTTGAAGTTGGCTTCCTGCCTAACCATTGATCTCCATCTTCCAGATTAATTGGAATTTCTGTGGAGATAATCAGTTGCTGTTGTTCTTGTTGGGGCAAGTGTAAGGAACCCCCTTGTTCTGATCTCGGACTTTTAATCATTGGTTGTATTTGTCCGTCCTGAACGACATCTTGGACTGTATTTAATTCGTACCTATCCTTAGAGTGGGTTTTTAGGCCATTTGATTCCTTGATGGTTTCACTGTGGGTCAATTCCTCAGTTTTTTGCTTTGGGGCGTATTCCGCGTTTTTTCTTTGTTCATTTCTATTTCCCTTTTCTACTCCGTCCCTTTGAGGGTGGTGGTTAACATTCTTTATGTCTGTTAAAAGATCACTCATTACGGCCAGGAGGGTGGCTAATTTATCGATGATAGCATAACAAGTACAGCTTGGAGGATTAATCATAGTTTCCGATTGGGCATTTTTAAACAGCTCGTTCAGATCTAATAGCTTGTTGTCGATGTTGATGACATGCGTGGTTAGGCGAGTCAGAAGGGTTAGTTGAATATCCATCTTGTCTGAATGGTATTCCATTGCTTTTGTGGAAAGATTCATGGTGTTTAGAAGGGACGCCAATAGTCCACTCTCCTCTACTGTAAGAGCCTTGGATGTTTTGTGTAACTTATTATCTAAATCCTGCCGTGGTATGTCACACTTTCCTTGGGAGTAAGTATCAACCATTTTTTCCCATTCTTCCGTTGTCAGGAAGGACAAATTAATTCCTGCTATACCTGGTGGCAGATCCTGCCGGAAAGACGAATTGAATCCTGCTGTACCTGGTGGCAGATCCTGTATGATGTTGGTGTCATTGTTTTCTGGGGATGTGTTTGTTAAGAATTTTTCTATTACTTTTTCATCCGGTAAATGTTGGAATATTCTGCCTCCTTCTCTTTTCAGTTTGTCAATATTTTTTCATCCCTCCTGTACTCCTATGGTGTGATGAATAGGTGGAAAACCATCATGGCTATTTACGGCTGCTGTTACTGGGTTCCTTGTTGTGTTTGTGTTTAACCCAAGATGGCTTGATTGAATTATAATGGTTGGCTCCAATGCCACTCTTGGGATATCAGCAAAACTTAAGTGATGTTTATTTGTGAAATTTTGCATGATCTGGTTGTAGCCCAACTCTTTGGCTTTTTCATTTTTCGCGTCATCCCCAATTTGGGGTTCCTCTATGCTGCATTCAATGTTTTCCTTATGCCGCCTGACTTGGTTCCTTTCTTTTTTGTTAACGTTATCTCTATTTCTTTCCATATTGGGTTCAGGCGGTGAGTATTTTTTTATTGTGTCATTTAGAGTGCTCCCCATCCCTAAGTCAAATATTCCTTGATCTTTTGTGAAAGAAATTTCCGGGGACAGAGGAGAGGGAAGACCCTTCTGTTTGGAGCTGGAGTCGATTTTCGGTTGAATAAGAGTTTTTTTTTAAATTCATCTGGGTTAACGCCAGTCCCTCTGCTTCTGTTTCCCTTTCTAAACCCAGGTTCACTAAGATTTCATCCTCCGTGTTGCTCACTGCATCTGTTTTTATTGATTTCTCCTGGATGTTTAAAGGCACCTTGAGTATTTTAATTTCTTTTTTCGATTGTTAACTACCGTTGTGACTGACCGCCTTTCTTTACCAGATCTCATGTCTAGATCGTTGCGAAGTCTGCGGTGTCTATCAATCGGACTTTCTGTCTGTCTCTGTCCGTCTCCAGATCACGTTGTTATTCCCGATCCCGTTATTAATATTATTCCTAAGGGATGTCGTAAGACTGCTGACTGCTGTCTCTGCTGTCTCTTGTCTCTTGGCAGGGCAGGGCGCGGTTCTCTAGTTTTGCTGGTGGCTGGTGGCTGACCTGAAGGGGGTTATGCTCCTCAGCCCCCTTGACCTTGCGCCTGGTACCTGGTACCTGTGGGTAAACACCCCCCTACTATCAGCCCTTTTAGAGGATCCCTATAAGTCTTTTGTTTATGTTTTGTGGTGGTTCTTTTTTCTTTTTCTTTTCTGGGGTCTTTTGTGAGTCTTATAAGGCACCCCCAAACTACAGGCTCCCTGAGGGCAAAAAGAGCAGGAGGGACTAATCTCCCCCCCTGCGCCACACAGCTCGCACCTCTCACCTTGTGCCTTTCACCATCACACCTCAATGTCCTTTTTGCCTTTGCCTTTGCTTTCCTTCGTTTCTCAGCTTCGTCGAACTATTGCAGAGGGGCAGAGGTGCCAAGGAGTGGAGAGCGGTTTTCCCCTGCCTTCACCGCTCAGCAGCAGCGCACACAGCTCTGCCCAGCCCCAGGGCACCGCGGACACCACAGTCCACGCTCGACCCTTCCGCTCAACCCCCGCTGGCAGAACACAAAGTGGGTGAGCGGGGGTGCAGATCAACAGAGGAGTGCGATGGGCCACAGGCAAAAGATGTAATTATGGCGGTCGAACCACCGCCGCCGCTGCTGACAACTCCTCTCCGCTCCTCTCCACTTACTCACTGACTACTCTCCGACTCCGGACTGCTCCAGCAACGACAAACCACGGACTGGAACAGCCTCGGTTCTCGGCAAATTTATGCTCCTGCACCGTACCAAAATGTCTCTCCACCTCTGCAAATGCTCTGCGGCTCCTGCCGCTATTGGTGCCACGCCTCGCGTCTCCTGCCTCGTTGGGAACTGCCCTCACGGCTTCTGGTGGCTTGGTACCTGTACGAGTATCGGACCCGCGCTGCCACTGATAAACCTTTGACGAACGTTGCCTGCAAAGTAGACTGACTGGACTAGGATAGATAGAACCACTCATAACCGAGATGAAAATGTACATGCATACTATGAACGTCTGTTACAGGTGTTCAAGACGTATAGTGGACTGGACAATATTGAAATGAAAGACATGACCCATTTCATTTATCGATTCGTGTTAGGGTTAAGGCCTGAGATTTCGTAGTAGATCAAAGACAATAAAATCTGTTGGCAGGCTAAACCAATTGACGAAGTCCTTAAATATGCTAAGTACTGTGAAGATTAGCTAGAAAATAAACTAAAAGAGTTGAAAGAAAAGGTCATGTGGGCACAGGTAAAATTAGCAGAGCACCAAGAACAGCAGTTAAATAAAATGACTAGTAACCAGAATCAGGGAACCGGAAATGGGGGAAAGCCGAGAGGAAATATGAGTAGAGAGGAGGCAAAGAAGAAGTTTCCCTGCCACGGGTGCGGAAAATTTGGGCACTGGAAAGACGAGTGTAAGGCTGTGCAGAGTTGTAATATGCAAATTAATGATTTAAATCCACAGACGCAGAATGAGGTGCCACAGAAGACCCAGCAGCAGGTAATGCAGAATCGGTTGCCTCATGCACCTATGCCAAAATAGGAGCAAGGCACAACAGAGTGCAGATACCACAAATTGGGAAGGAAGGGTGAGAAGAGATACAGCAACTTCACAATTTCTGTTAAACGACACATTCCTCTCTGATGAACCTTACTGACGGTGCCTGAGGGGGGAGGACGAGGAGTGCATGCTTGGCGCCTCCTTGCCGGTGGACCAGTCAGGGCCATACATTGAAGAAAAGGTTGAAGAAAATGATGTCACCTTTCTGTTGGACACTGGTGCTACCTGTTCTACTGTGAGAACAGTGGACGTTCCAAAGCTACCCCTCTCGGGAGAAGCAATCCATGTGGTGGGTGTTTCTAATAAACAGATTAGTACCCCAGTTACAGAACCCATGGAAGTCAGAATAGGTAATTTTAAATACATGCATAGATTTGTTGTCTGTGATTCAAGTCCTGTGAATTGTTAGGACGAGATTTGTGGTGCAAAATGAATTGTCATATGCAAATCCATCTAGCACTCAGTAGAAGAAGAACTTGAAGGCATTAAGCATGAATTGAACAAACATGATGACCTAACAGCCACACTTGAAGAGATAAACAGGAAACTGGAAAAATACGCCAAGGAAATAGAGGATAGAAAGATCAAAAAATACAGAAGAGACACTATAGATTATAAGCTGGAGGAAGTGTATAGTTGGGCAGAAGTATATAATCAGAGGAAATGGCAACAACCAACAACCAATGTAAGTTTGTCACAAGAGAGCGTGGCATCAGACTCGGACACCACACAAAACAGAAGACCTATAGCAAAAGGCACACAAATGGGACGAAAAGAACAAGAGAAAGTGTCTTTTTTAGAGAGCAGCCCGGCAGCAAACAATGCCCCTTCGACAAGTTTAACAACAGGAGAACCCCCAAAACAAGGAGGGGAAAAAGAAAAAGAAAAAATACAAGTGAAAGAGACAGAGGCAGAACGAGAGTTGAGATCGAAAAAGAAGAAACCAGTCTTGTCATAAATATATCTGATACCCAATTGACGGATTCTCAAATGAAGGTACTAAACAAAGGCCTCACTTTTGTCCCGGTGTACAAATCAAATGCACAAGAAACAGAAATATCAATTTTTAAGTTCCTACGAAACTTACGATTAAAGAATTTTTTTAACAATCTTCCACCTACTGAGAGACCTGAAACTGAACCAAAAGAATTCAGACCTAAGAGCACTTTTTGTGCCCCAACTTCACACAAAACCATAGATGCTTATGAAAGAGTGATCACATCTGAAATAAAGAAGATAAACTATTCAAGCGGCACCACTAGTAACTTTTCAAAAAAAGAATGGCAAACTCTACAATCCTTAAAGGAAAAGACAGATATCACTATCATGAAAGCGGACAAAGGGGGAGCAATAGTGGTAATGGACGCAACATTTTACAAAGAGAGCATACGCATTCATTTACAAGACACCAACACATACCATAAGCTGGAGCAAGATCCTACTGATGTGTTTGCTGCTACATTGAAAACCATCTTAGATAAGGCATTAGAAATTAAGTGGATTACTCTGAAAACATATCAATTTTTGAATATCAAATACCCAAGGAGACCGCAGTTTTATATGTTTCCAAAAATTCATAAAGACGCATATAAACCACCGTTCAGACCAATAGTGTCCGCATGTGGATCGCTATCAGAACCACTAGGTCAATACCTAGATTGGTTTTTACAACCGTTAGTGCAAAAGTGGAGCACACACATAAAGGATACCACAGCATTTTTTAATATGTTGGCAACACTGAACATACCAGCGAATGAAGAAATATGGCTTTGCTCAATTGATGTGACCTCACTATACACCTCGATCCCTCACAGAGAGGGCATCGAAGCAATGGAATGGTGTTTACTTGAAAATGAAGTTACTAGAGTGGAGAAAGTATTTATGTTGGAACTTTTACAATTTGCATTACTCCACAGTTACTTCAATTGGGAAAATGACTTTTACGAACAGAACAGTGGTACATCCATGGGGTTTGCGGGGGCACCGTCCTACGCAAACACCTTCATGGCCAAGTTTGAACACGACCACATAATTCATGACGCCAACTGGTTACCAGGTTTGATGGTCTTTAAGAGATACATCGATTACATTTTCATAATTTGGAAGGGGGCGAAAGAAAATCTGTTGAAAAACATCCACAGTTTGAACTCAAAACATGAGCACATCAAATTTACATATCAAATGGATCGAAAGGAGTTGGCATTTCTAGATGTCAAAATTCACATTGAGAACGGCAAAATAAATACCAGTGTGCACACTAAAGAAACGGACAGGAACAGTGGCTTACACTATAAAAGTTTTCACCACTATTCTCTAAAAAAACATCTACCGTTGTCCCAACTGATTCGACAAAAAAGGATAACGTCTGACCCTAACAATTTAATCACCACTTTCAAAAATTAGATCCAGAAACATGTACAACGGGGTTACCCCAAAACTCTACTGGAGGAATCAAAAGCAAAAGTTATGAACATGAACAGAGAGCTATTACTAAAGACGAAAGAAAAAACAGAAACGAAATTGACAGTGTGTGTCTTGAAACATTCTACACAGTCAGGACGGATAGCAAAGATTATGAGAAAACATTTTGGGCGCTTATCACACAAGAACCTGACCTTCAACCACTTTTTGCCAATCAAATCACATTTGCATATAACAGATCAAAGAACATTAAAGAACTGTTAAAAAGACATACCACACAAAAGGGAATAAACTACAAAGGGATGCAAAGATGTGAAAATTGCATACATTGCAATAATGTGATGGTGGGTCAAACGTTCACTCATCCTATGACCGGAAAAAAGATTGCATTGTTACACTCAAGCACCTGTGATACAAAAAATGTGATTTATGGCATCAAATGCCCTTGTGGAAAATTGTATATTGGCCAAACTGAGCGGAAATTCAAAATAAGATTCACAGAACACAAGAGTAATATCCGGCAAAAACATTTGAAATCTACAATAACAACACACTGGCTAGAAACAGGACACAATATTGCACAATTACGTTTTACCATTTTGGAGGTGATAAAACAAAATCCTGAAAAAGACTCTCACAAACAAAGATTAAGATCAGAATACTTTTGGATTCAGAAAATGGGGCATCTACAACCGAATGGTTTGAATGATAGGATAGAACTATCCTGCTTTATATGAACAATATTTAGGAAAGCCTGAATGATTTCTCTGCTAACATTTATGTGACAATACCATCCCATTCCAAAATGGCCGACACGTTCCGAGTTTCATCGAAAGGTAAAACATTGAATGAACTTAGTAGTTCGGTGTTTCACATTCAGACTCAATGACTTTTACAGGAACAACATCTTAACATGATCTGTACATTTTGTTTTATTCATTTATTATTTTTATCCATGAATCATGTTTTCCGTTGGTTATCTTTCTATAATTTATCTTTTTATATTTCATATCGCCAGACAAAGTGTACACAGTATTTAGAATCAGGCATGAAACATATTAGAAAATGTTTTTTTCATTTGATTAATCTTTGATGTAGAAAGTCTGTGGTGGACACTGGTTTATTGGTTTAGATCGCGACCACGTGATCGCGACATAATCCAATCAGATTCCTTATAACAGGGAAGAAACCAGCGTAGGTTGTTACCAACAAAGCGAGTGGCAGACGGTTTGAGGCGCGGGACGCTTTACTTTTTCTGTAAGTCTTCGAATATTTTTGCCGTTATACTTTACGTAAACAGTAGCGTTTCAGATAAAAAGCTACTATATTAGAAGGCAGTGACTTAACGGGCTGCTTTAAGGTTTAGATTTTGTGTTAGCTTTTTGCATATGTTTGGCAGAGCATGTTTTAAGATTGTACCATAAGAGAGTCACGAACAACATGAAGCAGAGCCACATACACGAATGTTTAGAATTTGTCAAACAATGAGATGGTATCAGTGTACTGAAAGCGAGACAGTTCTTATTGTTATAATAGCGTTTTTTATGATTCAATTGATTACCTAAGTTGTATATGAGGCTGATTGCATTTCCTTGATTCCTTCCTACAGACCCCCGAAGGAGGGTCATTTCTGACCCGAAATGCATCGGGTAGAAGTAAAAAGTTAAAATTGAAAGTTGCCACGTTAAAGCACGAATATTTGAAATGGAGTATATATAAAAAATGAAGAAACTAATTAAATATCAATGATTGAAAATTGAAAAGAGTTTTGGATGAACAATTTTTTCTATTTTGTTCTACATATGGATGAGAACCCATGTGGTTTACAGTGAAAGAGTGCACACCACCAACAGCCAATGGGAGTTTCCATTGTCTCCAAATTTATCGATAGCAAAATGAATTGTACCATTTTTTGCACTCCAAATGGCGTTGAAATTCAAACCCCAGATGAAGACGGAATTTACAAATTAATGTTAGCAAGATCAGAGACAGCTGACAATACAAGACTTACCAGAAGAACTCCAACAGACAGTAAAACCGTAAGTATGGGATTTTACTGGAAAAGACGTAGGGTTAATGGCAAATGCTGACCCAATTAAAATAGCAATGAAAGAAGATGCAATCTACCCAAATACTCGAAAGTACAAAATGAGTGCAGAAGTAAAAGCAGGGGTTGCTGTCGAAATAAAACGGTTGCTTGAAGCAGGTATTTTGCAGGAAGTGTTGAGCAGTCCTTGTAACTCTTCCATCATTGGCATAAAGAAACCGAGTGGTAAGTACAGGGTCGTACATGACCTGCGCAAGGTTAATAACATTTTTGTTCCTTGCTGTCCAGTTGTGCCAAATCCCGCAGTGATATTATATCAAATACCATGGAATGCTGGATGGTTTACTGTCATTGACCTATGTCATGCATTCTTTTCGATTCCATTACATCCAGACGGCAAATTTCTTTTCTCAATTGAATTCGACAGTCATGTCTACGTCTGGGGATATCGTGATTCTCAAGGGTACACAGAGAGTCCCTTGATTTTTAATCAAATTCTGAAAAAATGCCTTGAATCTTTGATATTGCCCGGAAAGTCAGTCGTGGTGCAATACATAGACGACCTCTTGGTGGCGTATAAAAGACGGAAAGACTGTGTTGTTGACACCATTGCATTACTGAACAATTTAGGTGAAGGAGGACATAAAGTGTCACAAGAGAAATTACAGTTCTGTACCTCATCAGTAAAATATCTGGGGCACCAGATAGAGAGAGGTGTCAGAAAAGTTACCACAGAGAGAATTAGAATAATTCGAAACATGGAGCTGCCCAACACCCAGAAAGAAATCAGAATGTTTCTTGGAGTTGTAGGATACTGCAGGCAGTGGATTGTGGGATTCGCAGTACTAGCAAGACCATTGATAAAGATGACAAAGAAAGGAGCTAAGGACTCAGTGGAGTGGGATGACGAAATCATGACTGGGTTTGTAAAATTACGAGAATGTCTGTGTACAGCTCCTGCATTAGGAATGCTTGACTATTCAAAGGAGTTTGCACTGTTTTGTGACACACGTGACAATTGTGCACTCTCAGTCCTGACCCAAATTCATGGCTTAACAAGGCGTCCAGTGGCATATTTTTCTTTCACATTGGACCCAGTGGCCGCTGCATTACCTGGATGCCTGAAAACAGTAGCAGCAACATGCATGAGTCTTGAGCAGAGTGAATCCATCATTATGGGACATCCTGTAACTGTGTATGTTCCACATGCAGTTGTAATTTTGCTGACAAGAACGAAAACCCAGTATCTCACACCTAGCCGGCTGACTACGTATGAGAGAATCCTTGTAGGTGCAGGAAACGTAACCATTGCAAGATGTAATATCTTGAATCCAGCTACATTACTACCGAATTTACTCTCAGCAGAAGTAAAGGGAGAAGTTGAACATGATTGCATTGATCTGACCGAATATAGTACAAAACCACGACCAGACATAAAAGAAGAGCCCTTAACTAATGCAGATTATGAGCTGTTTGTAGATGGCTCTTGTATGAGACATGAAGAAGGAGGCCTAAGCGCTGCTTAGTCAGTGTGTACATTGGGAGGTCCAGTTGAAGCATCCTATTTACCTGGAGTCAAGTCTGCACAGGTAGCTGAATTGGTTACATTGGCAAGAGCCTGTAAATTTGGAAAGAACTGGAAAGTAACCATATATACTGACAGCCAGTATGGTTACGGAGTTGTGCATGACTTTGGCCAATTGTGGATGTAAAGGGAGTTTCTGACTTCTTCGGGTACTCCCATCAGAAATGGAAAATATGTACAAGATTTACTGGAAGCAATCCAGTCACCAAAAGAATTGGCTGTGGTCAATTGCGCTTCTCACAAATCTGGCCATGACAAAGTGACAGCAGGTAATCGATATGCTGACCAATTAGCCCAACATTGTGCGAGGTACAAAATTGATGTTGATAAAAAGGTTGAGGGGAACGGAAACAGCTGCCAACTTATGATGCTAGAAGGAATAAACACATGGGAAGAAGTGAGAGACTTACAGTACACAGCAGAGCCAAAAGAGAAGGAAAATTGGAGGAAATTTGGTTGTCAGAGAAGGGTTGAAGATGGTGTCATTGTTTACCTTGATTGTATGCCTGTGTTACCAGACTGTCTGCTTGCTCCTATGGCTAGGTTAATACATGGAGACACACATTTGGGAAGAGATGCTATGATACGCATATTTAGACAGGCATGGTTCAACTCGGAATTCAGAAACATAGCAGAGGCACTCTGCCAGAGGTGTCTGGTTTGTCAACAATTTAACCCAGGAAAGAAAAAAGTAGTGTTGCCAGGGAAAATTGGAAAGGCAGAGGGCCCTTTTATACGATTACAACTTGATTTCATTGAGTTACCCCCTTGTCGAGGAATGAAATACATACTTGTCATTGTCTGCCTGTTTCCAAAATGGGTGGAAGCCTACCCCACATTCAGGAATGATAGCATCACTGTAGCTAAATTGTTACTTAGAGAACGTATACCTCGGTACGGTTTTCCAGTTACAATTGAATCAGACAGAGGAAAACATTTCCATAGTGAAATAATAAATCAAATTTGCGAAGCATTCAAAATTACGCAAAAACTGCACTGTGCATATCGCCCAGAGGCTTCTGGAGTGGTGGAACAATTGAATGGCACAATCAAATCAAGATTGGGAAAAATGTGTGAATCAACTCAAATGGAATGGCCAGATGCTTTGCCCCTTGTTTTGATGGGACTTAGAAGTATTCCAGACCGGAACACAGGCTTGAGTCCCCATGAGATACTGATGGGAAGAGCAATGCGGCAAGCATGGGTACCAGGATACAAACTGATAAGCATATCTGATGATTTGGTACTAGAATACTGCAAAGAACTGGCTGACCAAGTGCGTTCTATCACTCACCAGGTTGGGGAAGACGATGTCGCCAGACCAGCACTCCAGCACATGACCTGAACCCAGGTGATTGGGTAGTGATAAAGAAGCATACTCGAAAAACTTGCCTTGCACCAAGGTGGGGAAAACAACGACAAGTAATCCTGGTTACCACCACAGCTGTCAAATGTGCAGGAGTACCACATTGGATCCATGACAGTCACACGAAGAAAGTGACTGAACCTGAGGAAACTGAGGCTGAAGGTTGTGCAGCTGAAGGGTCTCAAGAACTTGATCCAGAAGTAGCTGAAGAGGAACAACCGAGCTCCAGTCAAGATGATTGGGTCCCAGTAATCGACCTGACTGTAGACCCTGTGAGAACAAGAAGACAAACCTATTTAGATAGACAGTGGGAAAGTAAGGACGAGACAGGCATAGAGGGAGATACTCAGATCATCGAAATTCAAATCAAAACCGATGCTGAGGAGGACCAGATAGGGAAAGAGCAGGTAATCGCCACTCCTCCGAGAACTCCTGAGCCAGAAGAGGGACAGATAGGAATTACGGCAGGGGTTCAAGTGGAAAAAAATCAAAAATTCAAAGAGCTTGAACAGGACCAGATAGGAATAGACAATTGTGTTCAGGAAGAAGAAGACGAAACAACCCAAAGCCAAATCCAGCATATACCTGAACAAGGCCAGTTTAGTGACCAGGCGGAAGAAACTGAAATAAGACCTGGACCTAGTCAGTTAGGGAGAAAAACAGAAGACGATCTTGAAACAAATGTGGCACAACTGAATGAAAATAAAAGAGCATTTGAAGAAGGCCAAGAGACAGTGCCAGTTAAAAGACTCAGAAAAGGAGACAAGTTGCCTAGATTTGTCAAAAGACTTAAACTGCGACTAAAAACAATCAACGAAGAACTTGAGCAGGTGAATGAAGTCTCAAGTCAAGCTGACCCGTCTGTGATACAAACCAGAAGAAGAAGCCCCCGAATAAAAAGACTGAGTAATAAATATCGAAGCCCTGAATGGACTTATCTTGTATTGGAAGACTTTGAAAACCTGGAAATAAGTGATGAAAGTGATGAAGAATTGATTACTGACCAGACTGACGAAGAAGTGAGACCGATCTGAAATCCACACAGGAAAAAAAAAGGCTGTGTAAAGTTACAAAGAGGGGTTGAATCTCCTTGAAGTAAAAAATGGCTGATACTTCTGTTAATGGAAGACCGAAACGAGGTTGTTTAAAAACATGTTGTAGAATATGTTTATGTAGTATAGCAATAATACTTATACTTTGGATAGGACTAACAATAACTATTCCTTACATGATGAGTAAAGACACAAACCTGTACCATACTAGTCAATTGCCAAAAGACGCTGAAGAGCTACAAACTAGAGATACACCACAAAGAGTAGATACACAAGAGAGAGCACTTAGCCTTAGGCAAACAAAAATAGACTTAGAAGCACCAGATGAGGAAGGACTACATTATAATAAAATTAAAAACAGAACTCATTTAAATGTATTTGCAAACCTGCTAGTACATTATGTAGAAGCAATGGAAATAGAAGACTGCTATGTCTGCATGAAGTTGCCTACCTCGGTAGCTGAGGGTGTGACGTACCACCATTTGCCACTAACATATGGAATTACTGTAGTATTTTAACCAGCTTATTTTACAAAAGGGGACCTTTACAGTATTATTATTCTAACCTAGATGTGATATTTTCTGAACTCCCTGTACGTAGAAACCTAAACCCTGTGCCTACCACTGGAGATGTGGCACGTTACATGAGTGAATATTTTCTAATGATAGGTAAAATAAACATAGACGACGCACAGAAGAATAACTTGACATGTTTATTACAAGAAAAGGAAAAAATATTTTTGAATATGGTAGAGAAAAGAAGAGAGAGCTTCCAAAAGAAAGCAAATGACAAGAATCAGAAAACTCCTAAATGGGCTGAAAGCATAGGGAGCACCTCAAATGGTGGGGCTAATGCTGCTATGTTGCTGGATTTCGAAAAGAAGGGGAAACTTTGTCTTCACAGAGAAAGAACCTGTTATTATAACAATATATTCATTGGTTCCAGTGAGTGCGAACACAATTACAAGGTAATTGGGGGTTGGGGTTTTAAAGATGGCTCAGAACCTGTGTTTCCTGGAATTTATTATATATGTGGTAACAAGGATTATTTCAAATTGCCCGACCATTGGTATGGGAGCTGTTATTTTGGTATTGTTCTCCCAAAGATATACCATGTGGATAATATCACTGGAAGCAATGAAAGAACTAATGAATTAGTACGTAGTAAAAGAGAAAGTGTTGGTGAAATAGTAGGTGATATTTTTAGTGCATTGATACCTACAGTGGTGGTGGCTCTGAATTCACACAGAATCTGCAAATTGTCAACAGTAGTGGATCTTTTATCAACTGACACTGCTGGAGGTTTCCGGATGGTCAATACCGAATTGTTTGCGATCAGATCTATGGTTTTACAAAATCGACTTGCTCTTGACACGTTATTGGCAAAAGAGGGCGGAGTCTGCAGAATGTTGAAAGAGCAACATTGTTGCACTTACATACCAGACAAAAGTGTTGAAATTAAAGGGTATGTGAGAAATATTACAAATCTGGAAAAAGAGCTTAAACCCCTGGAGGTTGATAGTGCATGGAAGAGGCTTACTGATGGTCTCTCTGCTGTAGGTAGTTGGTTTTCTAATTTAGGTAAAAGTCTTGTGAGCAAAATACTGATGCCAATAGCGGGAATAGGTTTATTAGCATTCGGAATAATAATTTGCTGCAAATGTCGAAAATACAAAAAGAAATATTCTTTGAATAGGCGAGGGGTGAAAAGAAATGTCGAAGAGCTCGAATTAGAAGAATTGAATAACCAGATTTATAAAAAGATGAAAAATTCTCATCCTGATAAAAATGCTGAGAAAAAGCAAAATAGAAAGTTTGAAGCGATTGAAATGGGTGAAATGTGAGAAGTTGGCATCTGGTTCCATTAATTTTGATGATATAAAATATCATGAAAGAGGGGATTGATGGAGCAAGGATTCGCACAAAAAGCGACTTGCTTGTATTCAAGAACCACGAATAACAGTATTAATAAATAACCAACATGTTTGTCCTACTAATTTTACATTTTCCCGTATATACTTGGTGTCCGAGAGAAGCTTGCTTATGTGTCTACTAACACTAATACGCTTGCTTCTAAAATGGCCGCTGCTATGCTAGAATTTAGACTGCGCATGCGCCGGTTATACCCATGTGACGTGACTTATTCGTTGTCTTGGTGGGAAACTGTTTGCATCTGCACACTAGAGCTAAGATGGCTGCTTTGTGTTCTCACATGCGAGAAGCTTGCACTGCTGCTTTTGCTAAACTGTTCGTTCTGCTTAATCCTAATGCTATAGTTATTATAAAGTAATGGGTATAGTGTAGAGATTCATGGTATACAGTGAAATCATTTATTCTGTGTTCTACAACTGTTTCCTTTTACTTTTCATGTATCGTAATCTTTGGGCCTGAGGGACGGGAATACTCCATTTTGAAAATCCTTTTGCACACAGCACTCTACAAGAGGAGGGCTGAAGTCATTTGTCATTGAAACCCAGCCAAGACAGTCTCAGCCAAGATGCGCCTGGGAAGCTGACCTCTCCCCTTGGTCGAAGAAGCCAGAGTGTACCTGTTGAATTACAATGTATTTATTAATAAAGCGACCATTGTTACGTGAATTACCGAAGTAATGTGAACCAGAAATTGATGGCCGTGAATGTAAAAATTTATATTCAATGCTGAAGTATCAAATATTTAGGTGGTGTGTCGACCTCTCCTCCTCTCTTGTCCAATCAAAATTGGGGATCCTTACACTTGCAACATTGGGGGGTGGTACACTGACCTGGAAAATAGTATAACTAACCTAGGTGTAGCTAGAGAAATTGTCCGACTTGTCCGAATAGCTGACCTGTCACTGACCCAACGCACTCAATAGCTGATCGAGAACAGTGGTGCTGCGAAGCACTCTGTCAGAAAACTGGCTAACCCATTCGGGGTTCTGGGACCTGAAGTGCTGGCGAAGCACTTTGCTGGGAAATTCGATAACCCAAATCGGGGTTCTGACTGATAGCTGCAGAGAGGGAGTAGCGCAGGCGTTGCAACTGAACTGCGGGTGCTGGTCTCAACTTTCGGTGGTCCGGTTCTGATCCAAATCTAGCTTTCCTGTCCTGATTCTGACCTGCACTTGCTGGCTTACTGGCGTTTGCAATTTTCGGGGTTTCTGTCCTTAACTGACTCATGGCCAGGGTTGGTCTTCACTCCGTCTAGGTAAATATAAATCTCTGTGGGCAACCAATAGTATCAATTGCATCCCTTTTCTTACCTTCCCTGAAGTTTGCTAAAATCTTAATTGCATATATATTTTTTTCTTACCCTTCCCTTGTGACAATTTAATACAATCTTAAATCTTGCCTTTATTAGCATGTTCCATTTTTCCCTTTCCTTCTTAGAGTTGAATATCAAATGTGATCCATTAACATATAGAGGTGTCCTTGCTTTACCCATTCTTTAAGAAGCTGAAGTGATTATTCTGAATTATTAGTGTGTTGCATTTTCTTACCTTCCCTATAGTTACATGGTTAATTCAGTTACGTCATTACAATTTGTGTTCCCTCTTCTTACCCACCCTCTTGAAATCGATTAACTGTGACTTATAGCATGTCCCTTATTTTTCCCGTCCTTTAGAAAATACCATTTCAAGTCTAATTTCTATATTCATTTCAGTATGCTCCTTGTTCTTACCTTCCCCTTAGAATTCTAAATGGTTGGCATAATATATCTTTTGCATAGTTATACGCTGTTTGTAATCTTGATTATTGATAGTTTGCTTGCTGTTACTCTTTGGCACATGTCTTTTGATGAAGATTAGATAAAGGTTTTCAAACTTCTCGAGTCTGTGGTTATTATATGAGTGCAAATGTTATTGGCTACCTAATTTAATCTAACTCCTTGATCCAAGAGGTTACAGGTACCAGTGACAAGGATTGATAAGTCAATGGTATAGGACCTAGTGGAATAAAAATAAACTGATAGTAGAACGAAGGTTACCTGATTGAATAAAAAGTATATTTGAATTATGGGCCCAAGTGAGTATTGGTAAAATTTATAGTCGGGTGACCTGCACGCTCTATCAATAGGAATTAAGGCAAAGAAAAAAGGAGATAGTATACCAGAAGTTTACTTTCTTCTCGCTAGTGTCTTGTTTTTATCACAAAATCACATTCATGTTGTATGATGATGTGATGTGCCCAGAATCACAGGATGTTCATCCGAGGCTGAGACAGGGCAGCTTTGCCCCAATCACATCTCCCTTCTTCCTCCTCTGAGCCAAAGATCTTGAGACAGTTTTACAGGTAGCAACATATGTTGTTTTATGTCTTCTTTGAAGAGAAAGCAAATACCTGGTAAAATCAATGAACCGCTTTTAATACAATCATGATGCGAGCAAAAAATACCACTTGGAATAATTTCAGCATCACTGAAACAATCCAAAACACCACACTGCTACGTCCACACTAAGTAATTGTTATAGAAGAATGTTATCTTTATTAGAAAATAAAATTACACAGCTAAAAGAAATTTGCAAAGGCAATAACTCTCACATAGGCGAGACCTATTGTCTTTGCCCATGTTTGTTTGCCTGTGCTGCCTTTGTACCTGCACGAGTGAGCTACTGTGATCGTCTAGTGCCAAGTTGACAAATATTTACTAGTGAAACTTTTATGGCGTGTTAGACGACACTTGGAATACCAAGCATGCTTCCAGTCGATTGGATGTTTATTTTCTGCCATCGGCCTGTGTGTCAGGCCCACACCGGCAGACACAACCGGGAAAAAATGCAAAGCAGAATTTACCCCAAGCAACATCTAGCCAGCAACATCGGGTCGAGGTAAAGTGCACCGACAAGCTGTTTACAAATCATAGCAGTGTTCAAGGCCCAGTTTACCGAGGAGTTCATGGAGTGTTTGCAAACAACTGTTCTCAGTTCTACAGTTCACACAAGAGTTTGTAAACTCAGCGTTGAACACAAGACCAGCAGGTTTATTTTTTGACCCAGTCAGGTGATCTTCGACACTTTGGTATTTTACAGACGCGAACTAGGCAGCCTGTCATCGCCCCTTGATGGGTTTACGTTTATAGCCTTCCCAACTCGAGGCACACATATAGGCCTAAGCCAGGGTTCAGACTGATGAAACCAGCTGTCCATCAATATACGTGCTTAGGAAAGGAAGCAGTAATCTCCTCTGCATGCAGAGTATGTGCAAATCAGTATAGCAAGCCTTCAGGAATGTGAGTAAAAATAAATAATTGAGGAATAACTGCATGCTGGTATGAACATATACAAACAGCCATTAATGAGACATGCCTTCTCTTTATGAAAATGTGAGACATGAAACAAGGCGTTTGTGTTCAATTAGCCCCAGTTTTCTGTTCTACAAACTCCTTGCAAAAATAATGCAAGATACTGTTCAAGTAAGTGCCTTAACTCTATTAATGTAAAGTATTCAAATGTACTATTGAAATGCTTTTACTGTAGAACTTTGAGAGGGATTTAGCTGCATGTTAAGGATAGAATAAAATCAACAAACATACTGACACGGGTAGAGGAGTTGGCCTAACGGCTAGGGTGGTCGACCTCGAATCTTGGAACCGGGTTTAACCCGTTCCGTGCTCGTGACGGAACCACTCCGTCACGAGCCATGGGCGCGCTGTGGTAATGGCGGAGTGGTTCAGTCACGCCGCGGCCGCTCCGCCCATGCGGCATCAATTCCCCGCCTGCGCGGCTGAATTAATGAACGGGCGGGGCCGTGACGGAACCACTCCATTATGAGCACAGCGCGTCTGTGGCTCGTGACGGAGTGGTTCCATCACGAGCATGGCGGCGCCGCCTCCCCCCCTGCGGCGCGGCGGTAATTCCGGTAAGAGGTTACGTATCGGCAATGACGCTGAACATCCTGTGATTCTGGGCAAATCACTTAACCGCCCCATGCCTAACAAAAATGAATGTGTCCTCATGTAACATGTAAGGCAACTGGTGCTATGTAAAGCGCTCTGATATCCGATATCTGGTCAAGTTTGCGCTATATAAAACTCAGTAAAAAAATCAATAAAGGGAAACTGAAGGTTACTCTCGAACACTGAACGGAGCCTGTTTGTAACAGTGGTGTCAAAAACGATCACCTTTATAGAGAAAAGTTAAATCTAGTTGTTGGATAGTTTATTAAATGTATTATTGTTCTCAAGGTGGGAACCTAAAATGCCTGATGTAGACGTCAGCGCTACAGTGAATACTGCAGCAGGAAGCAGTGACAGTGTATGAATCCCATTATTAATATTGATTGTACCTGTAAATTACTACTAAAATACTAAAATACTAAAATGTGGTCCAAGGACTGTCAGAATAATGATGTTTACATATACTAAGATAACACCAATACAAGCTGTTATTGTGACTATAGAGCAAATTAAGCAAATAGTGTATGCATAAACTACATGTATATAACCTCACAGTTCTAGTTTAACACTACGCTTGCACTAACGATATTATTGTATGCGCAGACTAAAATTGAGTCTATGCATCACACACGTTTAAAGATAGAATTATTAAGCACCGATAGAATTAGAATATAGGAACACATTGCGCCGGCAATGTATTCCCACCACGCAAATATGGCGGACGTGGATCGTCTAAATCACCAATAGACCTGTGTGTTGAACCGGATTGGAAAGCCGGTGTTTATCTATCGGGCTTCCGGGTCACTGACGCCGGCATGCACGATACAGCAGAACGCTCGGCGAGAACAGGGACATTTCGCCGCCACGGGACTCCTTAATATTCGGAGGTAAGCGCCGCATATAGAACGGGTATATCTGTGTTAACACACGTATGCATTATATTTAAAGACCCAAATTAATAACTGACAGCTAAAACGAATATATGATCTTTATCTAGACAGTGGGATTTTCTCTTCGCTCCACAAATACTGGAGGAAGGACATCATGAATATTAATACATCCCGGGATCAGAACTAGAGATTACCGGTGTACGGGGATCACTCAGAGTTACCCATTTGAAGGTAAGCTCTTGATATTACAAAGGCGACAATCTCCAAATAAGGTTGATTTGGACCAGATTAGGTAAATACTTATTCATTTGATTTCTAGCGATCTCGTGTGATACGGACTAAGCCCTATTTAAGAAGTATTGCCCACGCCGCGTAAGGCTGGGCCGGAATTACAACCAGCTAGAAGGTACGTTTTTTACCTGGAGGTACAAGTATATCATGCAATTTAGATTTACATGGAGAACGGTTCAAGAGAATAAATACTCTTTTACAATTTGATCTATGCAGGCACACAGGTCTCCTAGTATTCGATATCAGGTAAGCCTGAGTATAGATTTACTCAGCCTCCGATAAATAGAATATAACACTTCTATTAAGACATAGGCATAAGTTTTCACAAATCCAGCACGACGAGGCACGTTAGCAATCACCCATCGGTTTGAGGAATACTGGGGTGAGCACAAATGAAATCCTTTGAATTTATTATGGCACAAGTTACATGGCAATCACCATCACGAACTGTGGGGTAGTCTTTTTCTGTGCTCGACTTTGAGATATCACATTCATTTATCTATGGGAATTTACTTTTAATCCCACCTCCTTTACCTCTCCAAACGCATGTATGTAAATGACACACCGCTATCTAAGGGAAATGTTCTTTTCCCCCACTGATTTTCATGTAAATAGAATGACCTATTGTACACTTTATGATAACGAGATAGTGTATCTCGCAACTCCAATATATTTTCATATTGTATCTTTTCCCAGCCCTGAGGAAGTCGTGGGTACACGCCCAGGCGACGAAACACGTGTTGGCTGGACTGAGGGAAAGCCTTGGAAATTAAATGAATCCAATTTGCTGTCGCATTGTGTATTTGTGTTGAATTTGAAGAAAAGCATATAACTTTATTTACTAATTTCTGTTGGTGTGATAGGTTTTTGACTTATAAACTCTGATCTGTGGATTATTGGTGGGTGAGGATGACAACCCATGCCTAGGCACCCAACAACTTATATATAGATCTTTTGCCTACATATCGTTAAGCGCCAATTCCGCCAAGACTAGTCATCCGTTCAAAATTCATATTGTATCAGATTGGCGGGGCAGCTACGGAGGCTTGAATATATCGTTGATAGGGGACACTATGGATAGAGGAAAAGAAGCCGCGGAACTTTTTGATAGTTTGGCGAGAGGTGAAACAGTTACTACCTCTTTGGCAAGCGGGAACACAAACAAGAAACATGAAGGTTTGAGGGAAAAATTTGTCAAACTAGAAAAACTCAAGATAGCAGAGAATTCAAAATGGTGGGATGGAGCCACTCTAGAGCAGTATGTGCGTCTTAAGAGAATTCCTAGAGGGCTCCGCTCACAAATATTACCTACCTATGACGATCTGGAGGAGGATCTCCTGTTAGCCTGGGAAAAGGAATTAATTTCCAATTCTAATAATCTCATGAATATTTTAATTGAGAATGCTTCTCGCAAAGTTAAGAAACTGCAGGGGGAAATTACGGCATTGGAATTGGAAATTAAGGACCTTAACCTCCCCGAAGCCACAGAAAAAAACTATGAAATTCTAAAGAAAATACTAGAGAAACACCAGATAGATATCAAACAGCGCAAAGCGCGAAAGATAAAAAGGGATGAGACCGACTACAAACAGGGTAGAGTGTTTACCTACGCCAGGAAATATGACCATTTGATAGAGAAAGGGCCAAAGGGGGCCACGGTACAAGCTCAAAACTTAACTCCAGCAAGCTCTGTATCAACCTCATTGGAGACCCTTCCAAGTGAAAATGAGGGAATATCTTCTGATGATGCGGCACAATGTAGTGCTTTTTTAAGGGAGGTGAAACGAAAAAAAGTGGGAGACAGGGATCAAACAAGACAAATGGCAAATACACCAAAAGGACAAGGAGGGGAAAAAGAGGAGGATCCAAATGCAGGAAGACAGGGAATGAGATTGAGGTCTTGGAGGAAATAGTGGATGACATAGATGAATGTACTGGTGTGCAAGTGGTGAATCTCAGTGACAAAACATTATCACCTGATATGATCTCTGTACTTGAACGTGGCATGAGTTTCTGCCCAAAGGAACAGGGGGACATCCATAAATCCATGGTGGACCTTTTCAAATTTACTCGTAAATTAAAATTGAAAAAACATTTTGATTGCATGCAAACTGTGAATAAAAGCATAGAAACACAAGCCTCGTATGCGACTCGTGTAATTCCTACAATACAAGATATCAGAGATGGTGAGATACTGTTATCTATAGTAGATGATGACAGGGACCATATGTCCATAGATGAACTGTTATTGGATCATGATATAGAACCAGATTACACCATATCTAGTGGCTTACACAACAAGTCCAGATGGACTCCCACACTACCTAGTGGTAATAGTGTGGACATGTTTCACAAATTGGTCACTGAAGATCTATACACCCACTTGAAAAATAATAAGAAAATGAACAGGCTTCCTGATAATCTAGATATAGATGAACGTAAAGCACTGGTGGAATTGTCCAAATTACCAAATGTTACCATCAGGGAGGCAGACAAAGGGGGGAATATAGTGGTAATGAACACGACAAACTACAATACGGAGATCCTGACACAACTAAGAGATGAAGCATGTTATGAGAAACTGACTGGAAATCCTATGGAACAACTTAAGACTAACATCAACACTCACCTAGAAAAATGGTGGCACGAGGGTCTTATCAGCAGGGAGGAACTGACATATCTAAAAATAGACAAACCTAGATTCCCCTGCATTTATACCTTACCCAAAATACACAAGAACGCCCAATATCCACCAGGTAGACCTATCATTTCCAGCATAGGGGGCCCCACTGAAAGACTCTCGCAGTATGTAGACAATTTCCTACAACCACTAGTACGGAACTTGCCAGCTTACATCAGGGACACTAAGCATATCCTGAGTATCTTGTCTGATGTTTCATGGGAGGAAGGTATGATTATGGCAAGCCTTGATGTCACCTCCTTATACACTAACATAAGAACAGACTTGGGTCTTAGGGCAGCAAGGAAATTTCTGGAGAAAAGGCCAGCATCACAATGGGCACACACGTAAATGCTTATGGATATGATGAATTTAATACTACAAAACAATGTGTTCCTTTTCGAAACTACTTGGTACCGTCAGAAACAGGGAGTAGCCATGGGCTCCAGGTTCTCTCCTTCATATGCGAACCTATTTATGGGCAGGTTCGAGGAGGAGTGGATCTGGGGCGCACAAGGCGCTAAGTGGAATAAATATATCATCTACTGGGGTCGATATATTGACGACTGTCTGTTAATCTGGGCTGGAGACATGAATAGTCTTTTGGAATTTTGTGATCATCTAAACTCAAATCTGATGGGTATACATTTGACTCACTCTATTAGTACCACTAAAATAGAATTCCTAGACCTATTATTGTTTATTGAGGACAATAAAATACAGAGCAGACTTTTCAGGAAACCAACAGCGTGTAATTCTATTTTACATGCTGGGAGCTCACATCCGAGACATCAACTTCAATCCACTCCATTTGGGGAATTCACCCGAGCAAGAAGAAATTGCAGTAAAGAGCAGGATTTCTTAAAATGCAAACAAAGCATGAGAAGTAGATTTATATCTAGGGGATATAAGAGAGACATGATTACCTTGGCAGAACAGAGAATAGACAGAACTCCAAGAGATGTGACACTTCGTGATAAACAGAAAGATAACAAGGGTGACAATAAGATCAGATTAATCACCAATTATGATGATGCTGCAATCATCCTGAGAAACAGCATGCGTAAGCATTGGTGGATATTGAACAATGATAAGGCTCTGAGCAAATATATCACCAAGAATCCCCTCATAACATACAGAAAGGGTAGAAGTATTAAATCATGGATCAGCCCGACCTACCCAATGAAATCCAAGATATTACCTGATTGGTTGACACAAAAAAGCGTTGGTTTTCACAAATGTGGTACTTGCAAAATATGTCCAATGGCAATGAATAAGACCAAGACATTTCGTAACTACATGGGAAGGGAGTTCAGGATCAAACAACTCCTTAACTGCAATAGCTGTTTTGTAGTGTATATGATCAGATGCGTTTGTGGCAGCTTCTATATAGGTAGCACGAAAAGAATGTTAAAAGAAAGGATGTTTGAACATATAAGAGCCATTAAGCACCAAGACACGCGATACAACACGGCCACACATGTGAACCAATGTCCCAAACAAGGTAAACACAAAACAATCAGCTTCTGCGCAATAGATCAGGTAAAAAATGATCCAAGAGGAGGCAATAGAGAATTGGCGTTGAGACGCAGAGAAGCTTCATGGATATTAACTATGCGGGCGGTGGAGCACGGGATGAATTCTGACCAGGAATTACATTACTACTTGGGGGATTAATCAGAATATTATGACAAACATGTAAATACAATAGATGTTTGATCAGTCACACTGAATGAAAAATACTGACTGGATCTCCAAACATCTTAATGCATCATCATATTATTTAATGTTGAGATAATATGTGAACTATACCGTCCAACTGTACCCTTTTATATCCGCTCTTTGTGTGGATTGTTTATTTCTGATTTGTTCATTAATATTGATTGTACCTGTAAATTACTACTAAAATACTAAAATGTGGTCCAAGGACTGTCAGAATAATGATGTTTACATATACTAAGATAACACCAATACAAGCTGTTATTGTGACTATAGAGCAAATTAAGCAAATAGTGTATGCATAAACTACATGTATATAACCTCACAGTTCTAGTTTAACACTACGCTTGCACTAACGATATTATTGTATGCGCAGACTAAAATTGAGTCTATGCATCACACACGTTTAAAGATAGAATTATTAAGCACCGATAGAATTAGAATATAGGAACACATTGCGCCGGCAATGTATTCCCACCACGCAAATATGGCGGACGTGGATCGTCTAAATCACCAATAGACCTGTGTGTTGAACCAGATTGGAAAGCCGGTGTTTATCTATCGGGCTTCCGGGTCACTGACGCCGGCATGCACGATACAGCAGAACGCTCGGCGAGAACAGGGACATTTCGCCGCCACGGGACTCCTTAATATTCGGAGGTAAGCGCCGCATATAGAACGGGTATATCTGTGTTAACACACGTATGCATTATATTTAAAGACCCAAATTAATAACTGACAGCTAAAACGAATATATGATCTTTATCTAGACAGTGGGATTTTCTCTTCGCTCCACAAATACTGGAGGAAGGACATCATGAATATTAATACATCCCGGGATCAGAACTAGAGATTACCGGTGTACGGGGATCACTCAGAGTTACCCATTTGAAGGTAAGCTCTTGATATTACAAAGGCGACAATCTCCAAATAAGGTTGATTTGGACCAGATTAGGTAAATACTTATTCATTTGATTTCTAGCGATCTCGTGTGATACGGACTAAGCCCTATTTAAGAAGTATTGCCCACGCCGCGTAAGGCTGGGCCGGAATTACAACCAGCTAGAAGGTACGTTTTTTACCTGGAGGTACAAGTATATCATGCAATTTAGATTTACATGGAGAACGGTTCAAGAGAATAAATACTCTTTTACAATTTGATCTATGCAGGCACACAGGTCTCCTAGTATTCGATATCAGGTAAGCCTGAGTATAGATTTACTCAGCCTCCGATAAATAGAATATAACACTTCTATTAAGACATAGGCATACGTTTTCACAAATCCGGCACGACGAGGCACGTTAGCAATCACCCATCGGTTTGAGGAATACTGGGGTGAGCACAAATGAAATCCTTTGAATTTATTATGGCACAAGTTACATGGCAATCACCATCACGAACTGTGGGGTAGTCTTTTTCTGTGCTCGACTTTGAGATGTCACATTCATTTATCTATGGGAATTTACTTTTAATCCCACCTCCTTTACCTCTCCAAACGCATGTATGTAAATGACACACCGCTATCTAAGGGAAATGTTCTTTTCCCCCACTGATTTTCATGTAAATAGAATGACCTATTGTACACTTTATGATAACGAGATAGTGTATCTCGCAACTCCAATATATTTTCATATTGTATCTTTTCCCAGCCCTGAGGAAGTCGTGGGTACACGCCCAGGCGACGAAACACGTGTTGGCTGGACTGAGGGAAAGCCTTGGAAATTAAATGAATCCAATTTGCTGTCGCAGTGTGTATTTGTGTTGAATTTGAAGAAAAGCATATAACTTTATTTACTAATTTCTGTTGGTGTGATAGGTTTTTGACTTATAAACTCTGATCTGTGGATTATTGGTGGGTGAGGATGACAACCCATGCCTAGGCACCCAACAACTTATATATAGATCTTTTGCCTACATATCGTTAAGCGCCAATTCCGCCAAGACTAGTCATCCGTTCAAAATTCAAACCCATTACTAATGTAATTAAGCCCAGATATTATTTGTGAGCTCAAAAACAACCAGTGCACATAATATGTATGTTGAAAATGATGTTACTGGTTGAGGGGGGTGAACCCCTATTCAGACAGCAACCACAATCTATGTCAGGGTGAAACACAAGTAAACCCAAAATTAACCTGTGCTTCACTATCTGGTAGCTTGGCACAAAGCAGCCAGGTTTAACTTAGAGGCAATGTGTAAAGTATTTACGCAGCACTTCAAACAGTAGTAAAGTGCATACACAACACAAAAAAGCCCACTCCAATTTAGAAAAAAAACAACAATTAATAAATGATTTGAGACCAAAAGAACAAAATCTGAACTTTGCAATTTCCACCGCTAAAATAAAAAAAAAAAGGACCTAGAAGCACAAAGTGGCAACTGTGATTATCTAGTTGTGCTAATCGGTTCATTGACAGAATATAAAAAAAATATTGGGCTAAAAATATAGAATGCTAAAATATCGACTCCCTATACAGAAACAAGTAAGTACAAAAATATTGGGAAAAAATATTCATGTCAAAAATATACTTGTAAGAGCCACACTGTGAGCTTTAAATCCGCTTTATTTGATGAAGGGCTGCAGACAGGAAAAGACACAACCAAACGTCTAAGTAACCAGCTAGATGCGTTTCGGGATGTAGAATAACTTAATCATTGGCATATTCGAAAACAAACCAGATGAAAGCAGTCCAATAAATACTATAACCCGCCCCGTGGGCGTGGCCATTAGCATAGCCTCCTGGTTATCGTAGTTGCTAAAGTATTCCTCAAGTGAGGCTGTGTGTTTGCCGAAAACTAAAATAAAATGAATTCCAACCCCCAGTGGGTGACGTTTTTAGTCCGTGGCAAAACATGCTGCATCCATCGTGCCAGTCACCTCTGCAACTCATCCCCGTTTTGGTTGGAGACAAAGTTAGTGACTCCCGGGGCCCGCTCCTGCAGTGGTGACTCTTTTGCAGCCGGGCCAACTGCTTAACATAGTCCAAAAAAGGGTTTACCCATAAGAGCCACACTGTGAGGTTTAAATCCGATTTATTTGATGAATGGCTGCAGACAGGAAAAGACACAACCAAACGTCTAAGTAACCAGCCAGATGCATTTCGGGATGTAGAATCCCTTAATCATTGGCATATTCGGAAAATAAACCAGATTAAAGCAGTCCAATAAATACTATACCCGCCCAGTGGTCGCGGCCATTTGCATAGCCTCCTGGTTATCGTAATTGCTAAAGTATTCCTCAAGTGAGGCTGTTTGTTTGCCGAAAAATAAAATAAAATTAATTCCAAGCCCCAGTGGGGTGACGTTTTTAGTCTGTGGGAAAACATGCAGCATCCATCGTGCCAGTCACCTCTGCAACTCACCCCCGTTTTGGTGAGCAATAAATCTGATTTATTTGATGAATGGCTGCTGACAGGAAAAGACACAACCAAACGTCTAAGTAACCAGCCAGATGCATTTCGGGATGTAGAATCCCTTAATCATTGGCATATTCAAAAAATAAACCAGATGAAAGCAGTCCAATAAATACTATAACCCGCCCCGTCGGCGTGGCCATATGCATAGCTTCCTAGTTATCGTAGATGCTAAAATACCCTTCAGTGGGGTGACATTTTTAGTCCATGGCAAAACATGCTGCATCCATCGTGCCAGTCACCTCTGCAACTCACCCCCGTTTTGGTTGGAGACATGGTTAGTGACTCCCCGGGCCCGCTCCTGTGGTGGTGGCTCTTTTGCAGCCGGGCCAGCCACTTAAAATAGTCCAAAAAAGGGTTTACCCATAAGAGTATAACATTTTTGAGAGAGACCCCTTAGAACACCAGGGGAATAGAGTACTTATAAACAGTGAAAATTTTATCGTGCGAATTTTGAAGGAAGTCGCAAGGGTGCCATAGATTGATTAACAAGACACTCAGGTAATTAAACAACACAACAAATGCCGAAATCAATGTAAAGGAGATAGATCAAATATCAAATTTTTTAAAATATTTTTTTAAATCAACTTAATTTGCAGACCCACCTCTAAATAAGATGCACATACCAATTATCCAGAGCAGTGTGATAAAGACATGAAATAAGGTAATTCATCAAATTATTTGAGAGTATACTAATCAATATCCCAACATGGCAATTAATTTAGAGGATGCCAGAGGATTATCTATAATAATAATAAATAAGGAGTATGTGAGGACTATCTTGAATGAATCTTAAATGCAAGTCTTGAGGCCACATAGTACTATTGGACATAGATATATGAAAAGATATGTCAATAAGAGATGTCAATATGAGACGAGTCTAAATCATGCATGGCGATATATATGAAGAATAGTAATATGCTGAAAAAAGTGGCACAGCATTATGATTTATAAGATGTGTTGAGCATATGTTTGCAAATACAAAGTCTAGATATGTGTAGGTAGATAATTGGTAAAAATGTTAAGAATCTTTGGTCCTGGGACTTATCAAGAGAAAAAGTGCAAGCCCATAGAGAGCCAATGGCAAAAAGATGGAATTGAAGAATGTGAATCTGTAGTCTCTGTGAAAAATACTGACTCGAATATGTTTATTAACAGGATTCTCATGTATGAGGCAACCACACAGTGCCGCAAAGCAGGAGAGACTCAATTTTCAGTCTTGATAAAGATGGCATGTTATTGAAAAAAAGCCATCGAAACGCGTCGACGCCCATAAACTGCATAATCGAGCAATCAAGCTCATCCTGTGAACAATACGAATTAAACGAGTCTAGCATTGAGCTTTGAATTCTGGTCTTGATGTGCAAACCTTCATGACAAATTGTACTGTCTATCTTTGTCTCTCCTTTCTCCTTTTTTTAAACAATTCCTCCTTGTTATTGTTTTATTCAGTTGATACTCTGTGTTTGCAATAATAGGTATAGCATGATAACTTGTGAATTGCAGAACAATTTTAGATGAACTGTGACTGTGATGATATTGTATAGGATGCTTATAGAATGACAAATTGTTTTTTAATGTGTTACTGGTCTTGTTTTTAATACATAAATACATTTCAAATATTTTATTTATAAAAATGTTTTGTCTATGATTAATTAATAGTAACATTTGGGCTTTATTTTTCTGTAATTTCGCCAAGGGAATTTTCTGATTTCACTGTTTTCCCATAAGAGCCACACTGTGAACTTTAATTCCGCTTTATTTGATGAAGGGCTGCAGACAGGAAAAGACACAACCAACCGTCAAAGTAACCAGCCAGACGCATTTCGGGATGTAGAATCCCTTAATCATTGGCATATTCGAAAAACAAATCAGATGAAAGCCGTCCAATAAATACTATAATCCGCCCCATGGGCGTGGCCATTTGCATAGCCTCCTGGTTATCGTAGTTGCTAAAGTATTCCTCAGGTGAGGCTGTTTGTTTGCCGAAAAATAAAATAAAATAAATTTCAACACCCAGTGGGGTGACGTTTTTAGTCCGTGGCAAAACATGCTGCATTCATCCTGCCAGTCACCTCTGCAACTCACCCTCGTTTTGGTTGGAGACACGGTTAGTGACTCCCCGGGCACGCTCCAGCAGTGGTGGCTCTTTTGCAGATGGGCCAGCCGCTTAACATAGTCCAAAAAAAGGGTTTACCCATAAGAGCCACACTGTGAGCTTTAAATCCGCTTTTTTTTATGAAGGGCAGTAACCACAATCTATGTCAGGGTGAAACACAAGCAAACCCAAAACTAACCTGTGTCTCACTCTCTGGTAGCTTGGCAAAAAGCAGCCAGGCATAACTTAGAGGCAATGTGAAAAGTATTTATGCAGCACTTCAAAAAGTAGTAAAGTGAGAACACAACACAAAAAGCCTACTCCAATAAAAAAACAGTAACATTTAATAAATGATTTGAGACCAAAAGAACAAAAACTGAACTTTGCAGTTTCCACCTCTTAAATAAAAATAGTGCCTAGAAGCACAAAGTGGCAACTGTGGTTATATAGTTGTGCTGGCCGGTTCATTGACAGAATATAAAAAAAATTATTGAGGTAAAAATATAGAATACTAAAATATCGACTGAATGAAACAGGTAAAAAAATAATTGATGTCAAAAATATACGTGTACAAAATATCAATATCAATATCAATATCAATATCAATATATATATATATATATACATATATATATATATATATATGCTGCCAAATAAATTTTCGAGCACAGCAACTCCTGGTGTGTCGTTTATGTATTTTCCTGACGGGAGAATGGTTGGTTAAATATATATATGTATATATATATATATAAATAAAATAAAATAATAAATATTAAATAATAGCATTTATTTGAAAAACTAAATTAGATTTAATATACATTTTAACAATATACCAAATAAACCTAATTAAACAGTTAAACACACATCATAATTATTAATATATATTTAATATATATTTACTTTAAAACAATAAACTATTAATTTGAATTCATTTTATGATTCTAAAATTTAATAAAATTTATATATATATATATATCATATCATGTGATCAAGGGAAGGATCTCCCGAAACGCGTTATGGCGGCAATGGCTGAATAAAGAAAGCACGATAATTACTGGGTCCATGCTCGTTTGGTCTGCAGGAGTGGGAGTGAAAGCGAGAAATCAAAGATATATATTACCTACTGGCGGTCGCCAGTAGGTATATATAGTTAGGATTTTTTCCCAATGGGATTTTTGAAAATTCTATGTCTAATAACTTTGGCGTTTGTGGACGGAATTGGCTGAAATTTTCTGGAAAATGGAACATTTTGTTTCTGAGCAGCCCCTGAAAATTTGGGGGGGGGTTTGTCCAGGGGGGGCCGAGAAAAAAGGGGGGTCCCAAAACGTGTTTTTAACATTGAGTTTTCCATAGGGCGGTTAGCCTCACTTTTAGCCCGAACGGCTGAATGGATTTGCACGAAACTTGGCTAAATTGTAGGGACTGGTAGCCCGATGTGCCTTTTGTAGGTCTCAATATATGTGCTGCAGTGGATTTTGAGAAATTAACGTTCAAAAAAAGATATATATCTGTAAGCGCGGACCGGGCAGCGCCCCGGTTCGCGGACCTTAAGCGTACCGGAACTTCGCGTAGCGAAGCTGATTGGCTCTCCGGTGTCTGTCAACATTCTAAACAGTCCGGAGCGGCCGCCATCTTGTCTCTCGGTAGGATCGAGAGACAAGAGGAGGCCAAAACAAAGGGGGAAATAACTATAAGGGGGCATAGTAGATCCTCGCTGACCCCCTAGGTTTAATGTGGAGGTTTTAAAGGGGCCCCGCGGGGCAAAAAAAAATTAATTTTTTTTTTGTTTTTTTTTCGTGGTTAGCGCCCGGTCCGCGAACCGGGAAGCGTTCTGGGGAGCGTACTACAATGAAAAATGAATGATAGTCTTTTCAAATGCTGTATGTTAATTGATTGTTGGATTTTTTGATTATTTTTTATTTCCTTTATCTTCCCAGGGAGCGACCCGGTACGCGAACCGTTGAGCGCCTTGGTTCGCGGACCTTAAGCGTTCCGGGAGTCCACCATTTTGTGTTTCGGTCGAATTAAGATACAAGATGGAGGGCAAATAATGTTCGGAATGGGTAGAAGGGGGCACGGTAGAGTTATCTTGACCCCCTAGGTTTTCTGAGGGTGGCTGAGGAGGTTTATATGTGCGAAAAAAAACATTTTTTTAAAAAAATTTCGCGAGGTTAGCTCCCGGTACGCGTACCGGGTAGCGCCCCAGGGAGCGTACTTTGTTGAAAATTAGTGAAAAAAGTTAGAGTAAAATAATAATTGTGAGTGATTAGATGTAGGGTAGCTCTGAGAAGAGCTTTTGGGTTTATGGTACATTTAGGTACTTATAAGTAGGTACCAATGCACATTCTTAAATTCAGAGTGAAAACTCTGTTGCCCTCATCTGAGAAGTGAACTCCATCTCCTCTGTAGATATCTTGCATGTAGTAACGCAAGTTATTGTTGTACAGGGAGCCCATTCCATGGTCTCTCATGTAAGCTGAAACAGATTTGTTTACATGCTTCCTCGACTTCTCAATTTGTGGACAAAATTGGTTTGACCACCTCCATTTCTGTCTTTGGCATATATTTGAATATACCAAGGCAGTCTGAGGAAAAAGTGCCATTAATTGCTCAAAGGTGTCCTTTAAAAGCATTTCCAGACCTACACCAGTCAAAGTGCCCAAGTCATTACCTCCACAGTGCACAATTAAAAGGTCAGGTTTTGGCAAATGCATAAAGGTTTTCACCAATGGTATCAATTGGTGACATTTTAATCCTCTGTGGCCAAACCACATAATTTCCACATCTTGTAAATTGAGGTTAGGTAAATTCCTGCTTTCAACGTACCTTTGAGCCCAGTGAATATAACTATGACCAACAATCCAGACAGAAAACATGGTGAGAGAAGGTTCTCCTGCAGTCAGATGAAGTGTGGCAATGAAATGGCAGTTGAAAAAATGAGAGTGTAAAATGAAAAAAAAACTGTGGAGTTTCTGTGTTCATGAAGCAGTAACAGTGATTGGTGGATTTTGATATATGAAAACAGAAAGTTAGGGTGCACAGATGTGTTCTTTGAAAGATGTATTTTGAGTGGTCAATAAAAAATCATTAAATGAAAGAATGCACTGGATATGCAGGTGCAATGAGAGTTCAGAGTTCAATTGCAACATTGTTGTGTGAACTTGCAAACACCAGAGTTTTTCCAAGAGGTGGTTGCTATGGAAAATAGGCAGAAAGGGCAGAGGGGGAAGGGTTTTCATTTGAAAAAAAGTGAGGGAAGAGTTTTGATTGGGTGACATGAGAAATATGTGTGAAGAATTACAGCATTTCTGTGCTTTTGATAGCTGCAGACTCTGGAGTGCATACCTTTTGCTCTGCTGAAGACAAATTGGTGTGTTTCTTAGACTGTTTTCAAACTCAAAGTATTTGCTAAGGTGAGAAAATATTTCTTTAATTTAGATAGAGAATAGTGTGCTTTAAGGAGAAAATTATGATTTATGTGGCGCAAATTGCTTGTAAATATGCTCTCACATGTGTATGGAAAATTTTGATTTTGAATGTTTGTGTTACATAGCCATGTTAAAAGTGACCCAACCATGCTGGAAAGCCAATCAAAAAATGCTTTCATGTGTTTTAATGACATTTTAAGTCATTTTCCCATGTGCAGTGTTTAGAAATTATGATTTGAAAATCGTTTTTGGGGAAAAGGAATTGTTTTTAAATTCATGACAAGGACATAATGGTGTATGCTTCTTTATAAGGCAATTGACTGTCCCTGATGTTATTTTTCTCATTTTAGTGTAAGACCTTTCTCTGTGGCGCAAATTGCTTGTAAATATGCTTCCACATGTGCATGGAAAATTTTGATTTTGAATGTTTGTGTTACATAGCCATGTTAAAAGTGACCCTACCATGCAGGAAAGCCAATCAAAAAACGCTTTCATGTGTTTTAATGACATTTTAAGTCATTTTCCCATGTGCAGTGTTTTGAAATTATGATTTGAAAATCGTTTTTGGGGAAAAGGAATTGTTTTTAAATTCATGACAAGGACATAATGGTGTATGGTTCTTTATAAGGCAATTGACTGTCCCTGATGTTATTTTTCTCATTTTAGTGTAAGACATTTCTCTGTGGCGCAAATTGCTTGTAAATATGCTCCCACATGTGCATGGAAAATTTTGATTTTGAATGTTTGTGTTACATAGCCATGTTAAAAGTGACCCTACCATGCAGGAAAGCCAATCAAAAAACGCTTTTATGTGTCTTAAGGACAATTTAAGTAATTTTCCCATGTGTAGTGTTTTGAAGTTATGATTTGAAAATCGTTGTTGAGGTAAAGGAATGTTGTTAAAATTTATGTGCGCCATATGCCCCCAAATTTCTTTTTTACGGTTGCAGCAGGGTGTTCTTGAGACACCACTGCACCTTTGGAATAAATTCCTAATTTGTGATGAGCAAATTGTTAATCGCAAATTGCACCTTCATTTATATGAGCCTCCTAGCCCATGGAAATGAATGGGTAAAATAGCAATTAGCAATTTTCTCATCGCAAATTAGGAATGGTAAAGAATCGCTAATTATTCCTTAAAATTTATTTTTTGGAAATGCAAAATAGTTATATGATACATATGGCGGTTGATGTCTAACAAGATAAGAAGCTTATGGATTCATTTATGGTGACTGGCGCAATGAAGTAGACATCACTTACTTCATTGGTAGAGCTTTACATGTATTATCTCCTCTGTATTCTTCATCAAGCGTAACTTTAATCTGCAATCCTGAGTAGGCCTCACTTTAAACAAACCTCTGGATAGGCTACATCTTATTGTTATCCTGTATTAATCATTTAAAATGCTAGGGACAGATTTATGATAGGTGTATACCTCTTTTGCGCCACTTAGAAAACATTGTCCATGGGGAAATGACTTAAAATGTCCTTAAGACACATGAATGTGTTATTTTAAAACGTTTGCAATTTTTTTGGGTCACTTTCAACATGGCTATGTGACTGAAACAGTCAAAATCTAAATTCGCAATGCACAGGTGGGAGCATATTTACAAGGAATGTGCTCCATGGGGAAAGGTCTTATAATGTAATATGGGAAAAATGACATCAGAGACACTGAAATGCCTTATAGAGAAGCATACACCATTATGTCCTTGTCATAAATTTGCAAACCATTACTTTTCCCCAAAAACGATTTTCAAATTATATTTTGAAAACACTGCACATGTGGAAATGACTTAAAATGTCAATAATTCAAAATTTGCGATTCCTTAAATGCAATGTATCAACAAAAAAATATGTAAAAAATGATATTAAGGATTTGGAAACTACCACCAACTTCTAGTTTGTGGTAATTTGCGAATTCTTTTCAAAAAGCATTTTTTTCAAAAAAAAAAAAGGTCCCATATGACGCCCATACATGCCCTTAGGGTAGTAGGTGTGCCATATGCTCCCAAATTTCTTTTTCAGGGGTGCAGCAGGGTGTTCTTGAGATACCCCTGCACGCTTGAAAAAAATCCTATTTTGTGATGAGCTAATTGCTCATCACAAATTGCAACCTTCATTCCTATGAGCCTCCTAGCCCATGGAAATGAATGGGTAATTTGCAATTAGCAATTTGCTCATTGCAAATTAGGAATAGTAAAGAATTGCTATTTATTCCTTAAAATTTGCTATTTAGGAAATGCAAAATAGTTTGATGGTACATATGGTGGTTCATCTGTAACAAGATAAGAAGCTTAGGGATACATTTATGATGACTGGCGCAATAAAGTGCACACTACTTACTTCATTGGTAGGCCTTTATATGTATTATCTCCTCTGTATTCTTCATCAAGCGTAACTTTAATCTGCAATCCTGAGTAGCCCTCACCTTAAACAAACCTCTGGATAGGACACACTTTATTGTCATCCTGGATTAATCATTTAAAATGCTAGGGACAGATTTATGATAGGTGTATGCCTTTTTTGTGCCACTGTGCGTCACTTTTATGATGCAGCGGTGGTGCAAAAGATTTGCTATGAGGCGACAACATTACAAATTGATGCATTTAGGCAGATATGTCATGGTGTAAAAAAAACGTACCACATAAAACCCAAGCAGCAGTGATGCAAAAGATGCACCATGTCGCAAGACAGGCCTCACTTGGGGCCATATGTATCAAGCTAATTAGCATTTGCAAAGATCAAAATTCTATGAATTTCGGCCTTTGCGAATGTTAATTAGACAAATGGTATGTATCAAACAAGTTTGATGCAAAATAAGGAGTAGCAAAAGTTGCTATTCCTTATTTTTGCAATTGCACTGAAGGATTTGCAAATTTTTTGACTACTTAAATGCAATGTATCAAACAAAAACTATGTAAAAAATGACATTAAGGATTTGGAAACTATTGTGGTAAATTGGTGGTAATTTGTGAATTCTTTTCAAAAAGCTTTTTTTCAAAAAAACAAAAGGTGCCATATGACGCCAACACATGCCCTTAGGGCATGTATGTGTGCCATATGCCCCCAAATTTCTTTTTCAGGGGTGCAGCAGGGTGTTCTTGAGACACCCCTGCACCCTTGGAAAAATTCCTAATTTGTGATGAGCAAATTGCTAATCGCAAATTAAACCTTCATTCATATGAGCCTCCTAGGCCATGGAAATGAATGGGTAACTTGCAATTAGCAATTTGCTCATCGCAAATTAGGAATGGTAAAGAATCGCTATTTATTCCTTAAAATTCGCTATTTAGAAAATTTAAAATATTTTGATGATACATATGGCAGTTCATCTGTAACAAGATAAGAAGCTTAGGGATAGATTTATGATGACTGGCGCATCACCAGGGATGTGACAGTCATCCTGCGCCGCTGTTCCGCCACCCATGTTGTGCTGCATTTACAATGCGGCGCAGCATGGGACAAAAACGGCACAGATGCGTGACGCATCTGTGCCGTAAAGGTGGCGCATTGCTGGAGTTGTATCGCAAGTGCGATGCAGCTTCAGCAAGGCTCAGGGGTGCCCCATCTCCACAATGCTGCGTCAAGACCTATGCCAGCTTCAAGCAGGCGCAGGGTTTTGACGCAGCTTTCTCCTATCTGATTGTAAATGCGGCACACCATGGGTGGTAAAGCAGTGGTGCACATTAACTGGTGCATGCCTGGGGATGTGCCATTTAATATAAATCTGTCCTTTAACATTTAAGTATGTGCAGGGGACACAGAGTCGGTGAGGCTTATCCAAGGTTAAGAAGAGATGAGTCCTGTTCAGTTAAAAATTAGACATAGGCTTCACCTGCTCAGCATTGCTGGACATGGCTAAATAATAGCTGCAAAATGTTAATCTTGTTAAACAATTTTACTATTATAATCTCTGAGATTTGTTTCTTACTCTGCAACATCTCATTGTTGTTATCTTTCTTTAAAGATAAAGACAACCTCAACATGAGCGACAATCTGCAATCAGTTGATTTTGACCTCATCATTGAACTTGTATTTGAAACATCAGTGGATGTTGATCCTTTGGATGATTTAAATCCTGAGGATGAAGAAGAGCGTGATGAGGATGCAGATTTGTCCGAATTATATGATATAGGATGGGAAGCTGACCTGCTTGAGCCTTTGGAAATATAAACATTTATTTTTAAAATTTATAATCAATAAAAAGTAAAAAGGTAAACCGTTTAATTTAAAAATAAAGACACCTTCAAAAACAGGTTATGTGTAGTGTCTTCAATAAAATATTAAAATATGCTCATAAAATTAGATCAGATTCACATATAAAATAGCATAGGTAACATAAATATAAATGTCATTTCTTTTCTGGTATTTCTGTATTGTAAAATTGCCAATGACTAAAAAATCTTCAAATTAAAATGTCAAGTAGTGTGTTAAGTTTTTGATCACTGTTACTGATTTACTGTTTGGTAATAATGTTTATTAACATTTTTTATTATATTTTTCCACAGATTCAACTGCAGATCATTTCAAGATTTCACCATGCCTACAATACAAAGACAGATAAAGGCTGCAAAACGTCAAAGACAGCAGGTGAAAAAAAAAACGCAGCAGTCCTCTAACAAAAAGATTTCTCAAGCCACGAAGAAAGCACCGGGTAAGAGCTCTAAATATTTCATAAGAAATATTTGTGATAAAAAAAATATTACTACAGAAAATGTTTCAGTCCATAAAACGAGAAGGAAATCAAATGGAAAGAAAAGGACAATGAAAAATGTTACTGCTAGAGCAAGAGATAAATCTGTGCATGATAGTAGAAGGAAACAACAGTTTAGGGAGATTCGTAAACGAATGTTCCGCAACAGGATAATTGGCAATTTGTTAAAAAATATTAAGAAAGGTCAACAGAAACTAGTTTTTTATAAGAGAAAAAAAAAAGTTGAGAAAGTTATTGATCAGGCATTTGAAATTAAACGTAAGTTATTTATTTTGATAATCAATAGAATTAGGAAGCTAAACAAGGCAATTTTTGATTTCAAAAGAAATAGTAGATGGAAGAGAATAGTTAATCGTAGTAATTTTTGTGAAGTTTTTTCTGGAGAATGGATGCATAGTTCAAGCTGTGAGGCATTTTTTAATGAGGAGAGTTATTTCCAGGATAATGATTTGGTGCATGCAGTTGACACCAGTGGTCGTGCTTATGAAGTGAAAGATGGTTGTCCAGTTGAAAAAGAAAAACTTGTGACAACAGAGGCAGAAGAGTTGTTAGGTAATGAGGTTTTAGGAAGACGTGCTAAGGGTCCTGTGTACACCTGGAAGTGTAGTAGTATTTGCAGTGTGCGACAGGATTCCATCAATTTGCTTTGTGATTTTGTACGGTCATTTAACAAAAAAAGTTTGAAGCAGAAAATGATGTTGTTGCAAGAATTAGATCCTTGCAGAGTAAGAGAAGTGACAGGTTTGCATGGTCATTCACTGGCTTGTCTTTCCAGGAGAGTATGCCAGAGTGTTTTTCATCATTTCAGGATGCTAGCAGTGCATCATAACAAAGTGAGGAAATTAGTTAGAATGTTGTATTATGCTAAGAGTCCAGCAATTATGCTGAAACAATTATGCGCTGCTCTTTTGCATGGTTCTGAAATAGATGTGAAGAATATATGTGAAGAAATTGAGTTTTGTTACTTTGGAAGTAAAGAGGAGAATGTTGAAATTGAGCAAGAAGTAGAGGGTCATGTGGAAGATAGTGTACAGGTTTCCAGTACAGATAATTTCCAGAGGGAAATTGCGACGTTTGACGTGAAATCAAGTGAGAGGCCTAATTTCACTTGTGTGTGTTGTAGACGCACTTATTATAAGAATCAGACTAAGTTAGTGGATTTATATGCAAAAAGTGAAAGGGAAAATAATAGTGAATGGAAGGATTTTGCAACATACTTGATGGTAGAAAATTGTTTTGATTTGGGATTGGATCAACGTGTGTGTACTTATTGTTGTAACAAATTAAAACAAAACCAGATGCCTGCTAGAGCAGTTCATAATAATCTGGAATTGGTTGAGATTCCTTCTGAATTGAAGGACTTAAATACTTATGAATCTATTTTGATTCAAAGTATCCATCCCTTTCAGGCTATTGTAAGAATGGAGCCAAAGACAGGGAAATTGCCTCCATCAGATTTACAGAGAGGATTAAAGGGAAGAGTTGTTTATTTGCCTCTAGATTTCAAGAAAAACATTAACACAATTGGAGTAGAAAAAGTGGAAGAGGAACCTCTGGTTATCTTAGTTAATGGGGTTCCGACAAAGAATAAGAAAATATGGCAAGATTTAGTAGATGTTAGGAAAGTTAAAAAGGCAACATTGTATTTGAAAAAAAATAATAAATACTATAAGAATGTATATGTTGCAGAAGAGGAAGTAAGTGAGGAAGAGGATAGCGATTTGTGTGCTGGTCAAATTGAGAAAGTAGAACCCTCTACTAGTGAAGAAATATATGAACATTATAGTGTTCATCCTTTGCATTCCAAGGAAGTCATGGGGAATGCTATTGAGTTGTTTCAAATGAAACAAGCCAAAGGGAGTCCCATTAGTGTTTGGGAGGAAAGTTTGGAAGCTCGGTGTTTCCCACAGCTTTTTCCAACAGGTCAGGGAGGAAGATATGATGAGCGACCTCATCAAATTCCTGCTTCTGAATACCGGACTTTGCGATTGTATGCAGGAGATGCTAGGTTTCGACAATGCATGCCTTATTTATTTCATCTCCTGTTTGAAAGCGATCTGTCTGGACTGTCATATGCAGTGAACCACATCTTGAAAAGTGGTATACACATGCAAAACATCTCGGCAAGTGATTTTATGGATAAAGTCAATGTCCAAGATAGTATTTTGGATTCTCACCTGATTAATCTCATGGCGTGTCAGCGTGGTACTAATGAGTACTGGTACCGTCGTCATGGTGATTTAAAATGTATGCTGAGGAACTTAGGTACTCCCACATGGTTCCTCACTCTGAGTTGTGCCGAGTATGGCTGGGAAGACTTACTTCAATTTCTACGAGAGGCAAATGCTAACGTAGATAACATCGAATTCAAGACACCCGGAGAACTGTGCTCTTTGGATCCAGTCAATGTATGTAGGTACTTCAATCATAGATTTGAAGCTATGATGTCTTTCATCATGAATAAGAAGAATCCACCTCTTGGAGAGGTGTTGGATTTCTTCTGGAGAAAGGAGTACCAAGCAAGAGGTGCTCCTCATATACATATGTTGCTGTGGATCAAGGATGCACCTAAATTTGGAACGGATCCAGAAGACTCAGTGATGAGTTTCATCCAACAGTATTCTACGTGTGCTGTTCCAAACGCAAAGGAGAAGAAAAGCCTAAGAGAAAAAGTTCTGCGTTTCCAAAGCCATCGATGTGGAAAGTACTGCCGTCGTAAATTCCGAAACAAAGACAAGTTCTACACCAAATGTCGTTTCGGCTTTCCACGACCGGTGATTTCTAAAGGAAGAGTAAACAGTTTGATGTCTTCGCTGCGACATAATGTGATGAAGAAATCACCTAAAAACACATACAATCTGAAGAGGAACGAAGAGTCCAAGTACATCAACGACTACAACCCGGTGATTTTGTCCATGTGGAATGCTAACATGGATATACAGTTTGTGGCTGATAACTGTATGGCTGTGGCTCGGTATGTGACGTCTTACATCACCAAAAAAGAGAAGACAGAATTGAAGGATATGTAGGAGGACATTTCCCATGAAAGGAGCCTCAGCAAGAAGTTGTACAGTTTCAGTCTGAAGATGTTGTCGCATCGAGAAATCGGAGCGTACGAATGTTCTGACCGGTTGTCTTCAGCAAGTCTCTATGCCAAGTCCAGGAGTATCGTTTGGGCGAGTCTTGGTCTTGCTGCAACGCGTAATCGAGTTCTCAAACCTGTGCGGGAAATTGAGTATTTGGCGGAAAAGGAGCCAAACAGTACCGACATTTTGAAGACAAACATGTTGGATACATATTATCCAAATCGAAGCAGTCACCTCGAGAATGTTTGTCTGTATGAGGTTCTGCAAAATTACATATTCAAGAGGAACATCAAAGAAGATACTGAGAAAGGAGTGTATGCTGTAATAGGAAGTGAGGGATGTCTGGTCAAGCAAAGAAAATGCCACTTGGTAAACCATCGAAAATTGAGTGGCGAATCTCCTGAAAAAAAGGAGTTTTTCTATTTAGCACTTTTGCAACTTTTCAAGCCTTGGCGTGCAGAAGAGGAACTGCTTGGAGATTTCCTCTGTTACGAAGACTCTTTCAATGCCGCCAAGGAGACCATAGAATGTCCTGCTTTTCCCAAATATGTAGAAATGTTGAATGCGGAAATTGAGCAGGAAGCAACGATTGCAGCCGAGATTGCCAGAGACAGTTCTCAGGACAGTCAGAGTTCTGCTTCATTGAGTCAGGATCCACTAGGAGGACCTCTTATCGAAAATGAAGCTGCCACTGCTATGAATGAAGTGGAAAGAGCCATGGCACATGCTCAAGAGGATGCGGTTAACTTAGAAGAGTTGGAAAGGCAACTCAACGTTGAGCAGAGGAAAATATATGACGAAGTTACCATGCAAATTGATCATGGATTAAGTCATGATAAGAAAGAGTGCTCATGTACGTCGTTGAAGCCTGTCCGACTGTACGTGAGTGGAGAAGCGGGAACTGGAAAAAGTTTCCTCATTAAAGCAATTTCATGCTATTTGCAGGAAAGGACAGAGTCATCGCTGTCTTGTGTTGTCACTGCTCCAACTGGACTGGCAGCACATAATATTAAAGGGATTACTTTACATCGTTTACTGATGCTGCCAGTGGAGCATGACAACAAATTAGAATATCACAAGCTATCTGGAGATGCTTGTTTTGAAGTTTCAAGAATCTTGAGGAAAATGAAACTTCTTATCATTGACGAAGTAAGCATGGTTTCCAATGTCATGCTTGCCTTTGTGCATTTGAGGATGCAAGAAGTTCTCAAAACAGAGTATGATGTGTTATTTGGTGGCAAACACATCATTGTTTTCGGAGATCTTTTGCAGCTGACACCAGTGAAAGGGCAACCTGTGTTCAAAATGCTCACGCATGAAGATACCAGGAAGTGCCTAGGCAGCATTGGCAACGTCAATATATGGTTAAACTTCAATTATGCTGAACTGCATGAAAATATGCGTCAGGCGAAGGATGAAGTTTACAAGACTATTCTACAAGATGTTAGAATTGGAAAAGTGACCGAGCATGGGAAAGAAGCTTTACATGCACGATTACTGTCAAATTTATATCCAGAACAAGATGTTGTGCCTGAGAATATTTTTCAGAAAATTACTGAAAAGAAATCTGGAATATGTTTGATGCCAACTCTTGCAGAATGTGCCAAATTTAACAACAAAATGTTGCATTTAGAAAAGCAAGAGATTGTGAAACTGGAAGCTATTGATAGAGTAGAGCATATGGGATCAACAATTATTTTGTCTGAGAATCTGAAAACAAAATTGGATTCATTAGAGAAGAGTATATCTAAAACTGCAGGTTTTGAAAAGACTCTGAATGTGTGCTTGAACTGCCGTATAATTTTAAGAAGGAATTTACATGTTGAAAGAGGTCTGGTAAATGGATCAATGGGTAATGTTGTTGATTTTGTGAAATACAGAAATAGAGATAGAATTGAATTTTTAAAAATTAAATTTGATGGCATTGAGGAAGTACAGCTAATTGCTCGTTGTTCTGCTAGATTTTTGCTTGTAAAAGACTTATATGTTCGCCGTAAGCAGTTTCCTGTTTGCTTGGCATATGCGGTGACAATACATAAATCGCAAGGTTTAAGTGTAGACAGTGCATTGGTGAATATTGGCAGTTCTGTGTTCAAGGAGGGTATGGCATATGTGGCATTGTCACGAGTTAGAACTTTATCGGGATTGTACTTGATTGAGTGTGATGTCACAAACATTTGTGCAGATCTAGATTGTGTTAAGGAATACAATAGGTTAAGAAGAGAGTATGCGCCACATTTGCCTCAGTTTCCTTTGTTTGAGAAACGTCTGGTAGGCCGGAAACGAAGAAATGAGAACAATACTGGGGAGGTTATAGCAAAAAGACAAAAAGTGAATGAACCTAAAATTACAAGCAGAAACAAAAAGGATTCTGTTGAAGATGTTGTTGGTTTTCAGTTTGAAAACAGTTCTGGTGTCAACTGCTATGCTAATGTAGGAATTAATGTTTTGTTTTCTCTAAAAAATGTAAAAGAAGAGATTGTGGTCAATTCTGATCAAAGATTTTGCGGTTTGTTAAATTCTGTGTTAGAGAAATGTACCACTGATAGAAGAAACATAGAAAGTGTGTCTGAAATTTGAAATCTGTTAGACAGATGTTCAGGCCAAACACAATTCTCTCAAAATATTCAGCAAGATTGTCAGGAGTTTTTAATGTATATGCTTGATGTATTACATGCTGAAGGTGTAGATGTAGATCAGCTGTTTGGGCTTTCTTATCAATGGCAGCATGACTGCGAGAACTGTATGATATCAAGTACTACTAGTGTAGACTCAGAAAGATTTATATATTTAACTTTGCCAGACAGTAAATCAGTCTCCTTTAATAAGCTAGTAAAAGCTGCTAATCACAACATGGAGTGTAGCCAATGTAAATCTGAAATGATGTCCACATTATTTATACGAACATATGGCCAGTACGTCATTTTAATGTTCCAACGATGTAGGCCTGATGGAACAAAATTGACAACTTTAATAAAAAAATTTGTAGCTTCGCAGTTGTCAATATCAGGAAGGACTTTTGTAACTACAGCAATTATATATCATGACGGCCCTTCAATATCATCAGGACATTACACAGCTTATTTAAAGTCTAGAAATGGCTGGTCATTCTGCAATGATTCTGTTTTAATTTTCAAAAAAAAATTGCCGTATGACCTTAAAAACTCTTACTTGGTGTTTTTAAAACCAAAATTTTAGGGAAATAATCTCGGGATGTGCTCTGTGGAATTTCAAGAAGTTCTAATGGCTCCTACACAATTTGGCCTTGAGGATAAGTGTAGTTCAGAGACATAACTTCTAATCATAGGACTGGACATCATGGAGATATATGTGCACTTTGAATGAGTTCAGAAAAACTATTTCTTTTTATAAGCTAATTGAAGCAGCCAATCAAAACATGGAGTAGAGGGAATGTAAGTCTGCAATGCTGTCTACTGTTTTACATTGCTTTGTGATTAAAAGTGATGTAGAGAATTAAATAATTGTTGTAGTCATAGAGGTAGTGTAAGTCTGCTTCATATTAAGCAGTATCAGTGTCATAGGAAATGTAGAACATGACTGAGCAAGAAGGGGAAGATATTACTATTCCAGGATTGTGAAAATGATCTTCAACATTTTAATTCTGAAAGTTGCGGAAATGCCAAATGATGGGATTGGCTTACAAGAAATCCAAGAGTTATAAATGGCTCTGACTAGATTTGGCCTTGTGGAAAATAGTGGTAGAGAGCAAGAAGTCATTTATTGCATGTAACGTGTTTTTAAAAACGATGGAGGTTTTCTTTCAGAAAGTGGCGGGCTGAAAGTAATAACAGCACAAAAGAGTGTAAGCTGTTCATAGGACATCCTTGGACGTCATGGAAAGTAAGTTAACTTTAAGGAGTTCTGAATTTTGATTTCTGATGTTGTATGGGTTTTTTAAACACAATCATTTTGATTGTGTTTTTTTTTCCCCGCTGTTACATGATGAATACCTTCAAGTCACTGTTTTTAGTGAATTTTGATACATTCTGAGAACAGCAAAAATAAACCATTTAACATGTATAATTAATTCGGTACTGTTTGCATTTATGATGTATATGTAGAACTGTGTAGGACGCATGGAGAAGGTGAGGCTTCTGTAAGTGTCAAAGTTGTTGCATGCAGTGCTGCACTTCTACGTATTCTTTCATATGCTGGACTACATCTGCACAATGAGATACCTAAGCAAAGGAAACACAAGTGATGTGATTGTGAAATGAGCAAAATAAATTGCACATATTTGAATTACATCACCTGTGTTTCCTATCATTATGAATCACATTGTGCAGATCAAGTTTAGGTCTGTCCAGGGAAACATAGGAGGTTTCTACTTTGTTGAAGAGTGCAGTGGACATGACTCACTTCATTGGTAGACTTTCACAGATATTATCTCCTCTGTACACTTCAACAAGTGTAAATCTCATCTTGAACTCTGAGTAGGCCTCACCTCAAACAAATCTCTGGATAGGAGACATGTTATTGGCATCCTGAAGCGACACTTTTCTGAAACAAGAGCAATGCAAAAGATGCACCATGTTTTAAGATAGGCCTCACTTCATCTGCATCAAGATACTGTTAGTTTAAAATGTATATCTTTAGGACTGTGTAGGGGACCTGGAGAAGCAGAAGCTTCTGTCAGTGTCAAAGTTGTTGAAAAACTATTTGTCCTTCAATCTTTTCCCTTGTCTTTTGTAATTTTTAAATACATGTTTTAATATTTTTCAAATGTTGGTTCTCTCTTTCACAGATTGAAAGTATAAAAATAAAAAGTGATTAATTTAACGGCAATTATAAGGTAAATAGTTGTACTCTTTTCGTTACATTTCTATCACATTCACCTACTATTAGATCCACTGCTTCACTTCTTTAACCCTCAGTTTCCTGCCTTTGCTACTTTCCTCATTCCTTTCTCTATTACCTACTTACTCAATCCTTCCACTCTTTTTCTCAGTCCCTCTGTTCTCATAGTTCCTCAGTCTTGTTCACTCACTCCGTCTCTATTACTCTTAGTGTCTGTGAATTACTTTCCCACCTTTTTTTTTGGACCGCTTCCCGGGAAGTGGCCCGGTTCGCAAACCAGCAGCGTTACGGGAGTCCACCATTTTGTGTTTCGGTCGAATCAAGATACAAGATGGAGGGCAAATAATGTTCAGAATGGGTAGAAGGGGGCACGGTAGATGTATCTTGACCCCCTTGGTTTTCTGAGGGTGGCTGAGGAGGACCATAGTTCTTCACTCTTGTTCATTCTCTCTGTTTCTATTAATGTCACTGTTTATGACTGATCAAAAAAAAATTTTAAAAAAAAGAACAGTAACTATAAGGGAAGGAAACTGACAGTTATGTTAAAAGAAAGACAGCTATAGGGAGTAAACTAAGGATACTGTTACCCGCAATCCACTGCTGTTGATGTTACTGACCATGTCATGAATGATGTAATATGTGACATCATCAGCAGTGGATTGTAGGTAACAGTATCTCTTGTTTACTCTCTAGAGCTGTCTTTCTTTTCACATAACTGTCTGTTTGCTTACCTTATACTTACTGTTCTTTTTTTTAAAAAATATTTTTTTTGGTTAGCTTCCGGTACGCGTACCGGGTAGCGCTCCGGGGAGCGAACTAAGAGAAATAGAGGTTGGCAGAGTTCCAAATATTCTACCAATTTTTTTATAATGGGGAGGTAGTTCTGAAAAGAACTTTTTTTTTATGTTTTTGTTGTTTTATATTTTTTTTAGTATTTTTTGAACATTTTTTACTTTTTTTGTATTTTCTGAACGTTTTTAAATTTTTTTGGGTTTTTTGGGGGGGGGGGGAAACAAAAACGATCCATTGTAAAGGGCTCAACAGGAGCAACAAAAAAAAAAGAATTTATTCTTTGGGGCGTCTCGGACAAACATTAACATGATTTTGAATAGCTCTCATAATCAAAATGATGCTACTTTCCCTGTAGCAGATGAAATCGCCACAGTGCACGCACACTTGCTTGACGTGCCCAAACAACATTTGGATGTTTGGGATCATCTCCCTCGCCTCTGGTCCCGACACCTCTGGAACAACCGATCTTCTTGCCATTGGGAGGGGATTTTGTTGCTCATCACGTAGCTGGGCAGCACTATAATTATTTGGGTGCCACCTACTCATATGCCGATGCATAGTGTGATTGCCGTAACTGTATTTTTTTTCAGTTCCCCTTGACAATCTATCACCGCATATACGGCAAAACACGTAGCGTGCATTCACTTTTTTTTGCCCCTCAGGAATTCTATAGAATTGCCAAATGTAATTCTCCTTTCGATTGTGCCTCCTGGGCTCCTCTGGCAAAAACCTTGGCTCTTCCTCCTCTTCCTCCTCTTCCTGTTCTTCCTCTTCTTGCAAAATTACTTCAGCAGGTGGTCCTCTCTTTCTTGGATTTGGTGGAGGTGGTGGGTTAGAACCAGCTGAAGCTACTACTGAAGCCATGTCAAAGTGTAAATAAAGTGTCTTTCTCTCACCAAGATGAAAGTCAGAGTGAGGAAAGAAGGAGGGATTTTCATCATTTGGGAAAAGCAAAAGTTGTAAACCAATGAAAAGTGTTCATTTTAGATCACATGACCTAGTATTACATCATTAGGAAACCAAAAGTGAAATGAACCAATGAAAAGTGTTATTACCGAGTCACATGACCTGCTGTGTTTATGTTACGCGGTCGGCGCCGCGCCGCGGATCGCTTCCGGTTCGCGTACCGGTGCGCTTCCGGGTACGCTAACGTAGCACGTAATATGACGTATTACGCGAGAACGCGAAACGTCATGCTGACGCGACGCGTCACGATGTTGTTTTCTAACGCGAGAGGTGCGCAAACGGAACATTTACCGGTTCGCGGACCGGGTCGCGCCTCCGGATTGAGCTAACGGGAAGCTAACCGGTTCGCGTACCGGGAGCGAAACAAAAAAAATAATTTAAAAAAAATTGTATTAAAAACATGTAAAAAATATTTTTCTATTTAAAGAAGAATACATTGTAAAGGTTTTGATATTAGCTGTTAAAAAACCAATGAAATTCACTGAAAAAACCATAGGTTATAGACCATATATAGTTAGGAATTAGCATTTACAAAACCTTGAAAATTCACTGAAAAAACCATAGGTTATACACCATATATAGTTAGGAATTAGCATTTAAAAAACCTTATTTTACTCACACAAAACCAATGAAATTCCATATATAGTTAGTTGTACTAACTATATATCACGCACCCGCAATCCACTGCTGATGATGTCACATATTACATCATTCATGACATGGTCAGTGACATCACTGATGACATCACTGATGACATCTCAAATGACATCACTGATGACATCACTGATGACATCTCAAATGACATCACTGATGACATCACTGATAAAATCTCATTTGACATTACTGATCACATCACTGATGACATCATTCATGTGATAATACGATGAACATCTTCAGACTCTAATATAACCTTAGATACACTCAGTGTAAACAGACACTCACAGACTGTCACTCATCCATGGAGTTACTTACACACCTAGTCAGTCATGCAAAGAATCAATCACAGCTCCATTTTCACAACTATACAGTTATACACACCTTACTTATTCAAACATATACTAAAACATATTTACTCACTTATACAATCCTGGATACAAGAGCACAATGATCCATACAGCCACTCACACATTCACTGGCTCTTATGCACAGTTATTTATATATGTCAACTCTCACATGTACTGTATTTTACATATGTACTTACTTTGACATGTAGCACTGAGATATCTATTCACTCACCAATACAGTCATGCACACAGTCAACCGCCCATACAGCTGTTTCCACATGCACTTTTGAACCCATACATCTATGCACAGAGTCATACACCTCCCAGCCACCCACACACACACTCAGTATCCCATACAAATGCTTGGGCAACCAATCAATAACCCATATAGTTACTCATATAGCTACTGATCAACACATGCAGCAGTTTACAGAACAACAGACATAATGATGCACAAATTAAGACAGTTTAGTCACTAACCCATGCACTCAGTGAGACACATTTAACCACTCACTCATACAGTCAGTCATGCACCTACTAAATCCTTCATCCAGACACTTATACATCCACTCATTCTTAAATATGTAAGACATATTTTAACTTTACAGAAAAATACAGTCACTGGATGTTGTCATCAGTGATGTCATCAGTGATGTCATTTGAGATGTCATCAGTGATGTCATCAGTGATGTCATTTGAGATGTCATCAGTGATGTCATCAGTGATGTCATTTGAGATGTCATCAGTGATGTCATCAGTGATGTCACTGACCATGTCATGAATGATGTAATATGTGACATCATCAGCAGTGGATTGCGGGTGCGTGATATATAGTTAGTACAACTAACTATATATGGAATTTCATTGGTTTTGTGTGAGTAAAATAAGGTTTTTTAAATGCTAATTCCTAACTATATATGGTGTATAACCTATGGTTTTTTCAGTGAATATATATATATATATATATATATATATATATATATATGACAAACAAAGGAGGCGGCACATCAGGAATTGTTTTAAGTCTTTTTAATCAAGACTTCACCCCACCAACGCGTTTCAGCCAACACTGGCCTTGCTCACGGTTGGTTAGTCCCTCTTCAGTGTCAGTATATGTACTATCCCAAAACTAGCCAATTAGGAGGCATTGTGGGAATTGTAGTTACAATGATAAATTGTGAGAAATTAAAATAAAAGAAAGACAATTGTGTGTTTTTTAAGTAACTGCACATTAATGACAGATAGTTCACTGGGGCTATATCAATGTAGTTATCGGTATAGTACCCAAGTCCTGCATGCATGTTCTTCATTATTGTGGCGATATTCACAATTCATGGTATAGTACCCAATTGTCATAATGAGAACATTTTCATTCAAGATGAACGTGCAGATCCTCTCCAAAGTTCATCCCTTTTGGGTGTTTCGTTCTTAGTCTGACTATCATGCGTGATTCCATTCGTCGCAGCCTGCGGACCACATCACCACCTCTCTCCATTTTGTCCAGCATTCTTGCACCATAGAAATGCATTTGTCTCCAGTCTCCATTTTGGCAGATGCTCATGTGTTTTGCTGTCGCATATTGCATATTGGAATTCTTGACTGCTCGGATATGTTCCAAAATTCGTTTTTTTAACATACAAGTTGTACATCCCACGTACTTCAATCCACATTTGCATTCTATGATGTATACAACATTCTTTGAAGTACATGTAATTTGTTGTTCAATTCTCATTGATTTTCCATCAGGTTCCTCAATCACTTTCATATTTTTGCCAATTTTGCATGCTTTGCAAGAGTTGCATGGTGTTTCGCCGAGAGCTGTTCCAATGTCTGGATCCCCAGACAGTAAATGCCAGTATTTTTTCAGTATGCGTGCAATACTGGCATTTACTGTCTGGGGATCCAGACATTGGAACAGCTCTCGGCGAAACACCGCAAATAACATACAAAAAGAACACATCCATTAAAGATCTGCTGGTTCGAAGTCACTTTCAAGAAAAACAGAAGCAGAATTGGTTGCAAAGTCAACGAAAAGGGTTTACACCATGCAACTCTTGCAAAGCATGCAAAATTGGCAAAAATATGAAAGTGATTGAGGAACCTGATGGAAAATCAATGAGAATTGAACAACAAATTACATGTACTTCAAAGAATGTTGTATACATCATAGAATGCAAATGTGGATTGAAGTACGTGGGATGTACAACTTGTATGTTAAAAAACGAATTTTGGAACATATCCGAGCAGTCAAGAATTCCAATATGCAATATGCGACAGCAAAACACATGAGCATCTGCCAAAATGGAGAATGGAGACAAATGCATTTCTATGGTGCAAGAATGCTGGACAAAATGGAGAGAGGTGGTGATGTGGTCCGCAGGCTGCGACAAATGGAATCACGCATGATAGTCAGACTCAGAACGAAACACCCAAAAGGGATGAACTTTGGAGAGGATCTGCACGTTCATCTTGAATGAAAATGTTCTCATTATGACAATTGGGTACTATACCATGAATTGTGAATATCGCCACAATAATGAAGACCATGCATGCAGGACTTGGGTACTATACCGATAACTACATTGATATAGCCCCAGTGAACTATCTGTCATTAATGTGCAGTTACTTAAAAAGCACACAATTGTCTTTCTTTTATTTTAATTTCTCACAATTTATCATTGTAACTACAATTCCCACAATGCCTCCTAATTGGCTAGTTTTGGGATAGTACATATACTGACACTGAAGAGGGACTAACCAACCGTGAGCAAGGCCAGTGTTGGCTGAAACGCGTTGGTGGGGTGAAGTCTTGATTAAAAAGACTTAAAACAATTCCTGATGTGCCGCCTCCTTTGTTTGTCAAAAATTCCCTGGGTCTGGATCCGACCCCTGGGCTGAGCACACACTGTCGAGCGCTCTCGCTAGGCTTGAGGATCACTTTGGAGCAAATATATATATATATATATATATATATATATTTATATTTTGCCTACTGGCGGTCGCCAGTAGGTAGTTATAGTTAGGACGTATTATCGATAGGAAAACCGCAACATTCTATTGGCAATAACTTTGGTGTCGATTGATGAATCTTCTTGAAATTTTCCAAACTTTTGGCCAGCTCAGTTCCGCTCCGTCGTCCCAGAAAGTCTGGGGGTGATTGGTCAAGCGGGGGCTGAGAAAAAAGGGCGGGTCCCAAAACGTGTTTTCCCCATGCAATTTCCCATAGGACCTTGAGCCACGGCTACAGCCCGGACGGCTTACCAGAATTACACCAAATTTGGCAGAGAGGTAGTCCTCAGTTCTGACTTGTGCCGTTTGCTTATATGGTGTCAATCTGCTCAGTAGTTCCTAAGAAAATTACGGTTAAAGCCATTTATATATCTATGGACGCTGTGGATCTGCGGATTATGCAAGGATTGGCTTCGTAGCATAAGTGGACCGTCCCGATCACGCGCTCAATGCTAATTGGTTGTCAAGCGGTTGTAAACATTCGAAACCAGGAACTGGTGGCAGCCATTTTGTGCCTCTGTAGAAGCGAGGGTGAAGAAGTCTGTGAAATATGTGTGCAAACAGCGAAAAGTTGGCAGGGTAGACACACCCTGACCCCTTAGGCCTGCTCATGGGGTCGCACAAGGACCTCTAGGGCAAAAAATGATTTATTTTTTTTAAATCACGGGATGCGTGTAGGATCCACGCATTTCGCAGCCCAAAAAAAAAAAAACGAAGCGCGGGCTCCCGCTGTTTAAAGGTTATTAGTCCCCGGGGCAGCCAAATCCGGGGGGCATTTAAAAAAAAAATAGTGTGGGGGTCCCAATCCCCCACACACTGCCCCCAGGACCGCCACCCCCTGGGCCTCTAAGTTAATATATGCGGGGGGCTCACTGGCCCCCCTCGCAGCTCCGGGGACCGCCACTCCCTTGGGCTTGTTAAAAAGGGTGGGGAGGTCTAAGTACACCTCCTGCCCGGAGACCGCCTCCCCCGGGGCTTCTTTAATGTATGGGAGATGGCCATTGGTGACCGCCACCCCCCAGTGCCGGTTCCTGCAGTGTCCCGAGGTGCTCACCCCCAGAACACTGCTGTTTGCAATGGCAAGACAGGAGCCTCGCGGCTCCCACCCTGTCATTGCAAACTGCTTTCCTATTTGGAAGAAAGAGCAGGAAACTTGTTCTCTCTTCCAAATAGGAAAGCAGATTGCTTTTCCTCAGGGGGAGCAGCATGTTAGCTGCTCTCCCTGAGGAAAAGCAATGCCGGCTCCCGAAGGACGTGGGGAGCCGGCAGGGACCGTGGGGGCATTGGGGCTCCCCCCACGGTCTCCAACGTATTATATAAGCCCCGGGGGATGGGGTCCCCAGGGATAATAAAAATTACTGATAGGGGCTAATTTTCTTTTTTTACGGTAAAATTAGGAGTTGCGCACCCAGCGCAGCGCTCAGTGCGGCACCTGGTGTGCACGCGTTGGATGCACGGCGCCTAACCTGTAGGGTCAGCGACTCCAGCGCGTGTGGTGCACAACTTGTCAAGTTGGCTGCAGGACTCCAAGCCAAAAATAAATAAATACTATTTTTCAGATCTACATGAAGCTTATTTAGTTGTGAGGTGGCTAAAAAGAGCCCTGTGTTTATTGTAAGATTTTAGTACCTACAAGTACCGATGCAGAGTCTAATGTTCAAGAGGAAGACTCTGTTCCCTTCATCTGTAAAATGTACACCATCTCTCCTATAGTTGCCTTGCATATTGAAACACAGATTTTTGTGGTACATGGACCCCATTCTATAGTCTCGGAGAAAAGCAGAAGAGAGAGATTTATTCACATGTTTCCTAGATTTCTCAATCTGTGGACAAAATAGATTGGACCAGTTCCATTTCTGCCTTTGGTATATGTTAGAATAGACAAAGGCAGTTTGGGGCAAAGTGACATCAATTCTCCAAAGGTGTCCTTCATAAGCATTTTTGCTTTAATTTGACCGGGGGGGGCAAATCCCGGAGGCATTATTAAAAGTGTTGGACAACAGTGTTACCTCAGCGTCTTTGTCATCACGTATGACATCTTTTTGAACTTTTCTTTATTTGAACTCTGCTTTTTTTACAGTATCTTTCTACCTCTTGTCGCAATCTGTTCTACAGCGTCCGTTGGTTCCAGTGTTCTTAGTCTTGTTCACTTATTGTTCTTTTGCTGTCTTACCTGTTTGTGTACAAGATCCGCCTTCCTTCTTGTGCAGCCTTCCTTTGTGTAACTTCTTCTTTTATATGTGACCTTTGTTCTTCAGTGCTTGATCTAGTGTTCTGAACATACCATTACACTTGTAGACATGTAGTTTACTCCTTTCCATTCCCTCCCTCCACCCTCATTGACAAAATAATGGGGGACACAAAGTAAGGGGCTCTGGTTGTTACTGTGTCTTAAGCTTGCAACACAGTAGGTAGGACACAGATTTACAAACCCAGCCTCTACCACCCATGGACCTTCCTCCCCGTTGTTGCCACCTCCTTTGCTATGCCTTATCAATCAAATCTCTTCACTTGACCTGGTCCTCCTCCAGTGTGTTCTCCTCACAGTCCAAGCCCATACAATCCATCAATTCATGTGCCCTTGCCCACCCGGTGCGTGGTGGTCCTGCCACCAGATATAGCACATTATACATCACCTTGGGCATACCCACTCTCAAAACGCTTCCACTGGCCATTGTACATGTAGACATTGGTCCACCCTTTTTATCCATTTTTGCACTTTGAGATATAACCTCCTACCTCCTTTCTTCATATCCTACTTTCTCCTTTCAACCTCTCTTGGAAAGACCTTCTCAACCCTTCCAGAGAAAAAGTAAGAAGGCTGGAAAACCACTTTATATGTGAGCTCTGTATGCCATCCTAATACCTAATCATCAAATGACATGCTTGGTACCTTTCTGTAATGCACTTCAGTTACACTGTCCATTCTTGTCTGGCTGTGTGCGTCACGACAATTAAAGGGACCATTTTTCTGCATATTTCTAATAAAGCACTTGACACAATGCATAATGACACCATATTTATTTATTGTAACTATTTATTGAATGTTTTCAAATTAATTTCCACAAGTACAAACTTTGTTCCTTCATTTCCAAAATAAATATTAAATACATTTTATAGTAAGCATCACAAACGCTGATATTATAGTAAAGAGGTTGTAAAAATATTTTCAATGTATCTTAATTTTTTTTTCCTATGCATCTCAAACACTGATATTACAGGAAAGAAGTTTTTTAAATAGTTTCAATGTATCACAAAATATTTTATGTGAGTACCACAAATGTCGATATTACAGTAAAGAAGTTGTAAAAATAGTTTCAGTGTAGCTCAAAATATTAAACGTGAGGACCACAAACACTGATAGAACAGTAAACAAGTTGTGAAAATAGTTTCAATGTATCAGAATAACTAATTTCACTGAGAACATGTTTCTTAACTTCTGACAGATCTTACATCTTACAGATGGAAAATGTCAGTTACTCAGTAATCATTTGTTCTTGGCATGTAGTGCTGTAGATTCAAATGTTTTCCATAGTCCTGTCATCTTGTGTTGTGTTGGGATGTTTGCAAGTTGTTTTTCTTTGAAGAAGTCTATCTAGTCACGTGGTTAGGCTGTCTCCTCCTTTCGATGATATTGTGCATGGGAATTGACCCTATTGTTAGTATATTTGGACGCAGGTGGTGAGAATGGAGTTATTAAGAGTATAATATAGTTGTACCTATGTGTGTGTATATATATATATATGTTAGTAAATTCTACAGGGGAACTTGCTTACTATACAGTGCAGGTCTTGTGCATGGGTGAGTTGGGCGGAGCAAGGGCCACAATATTGCGAGGGGCGCAGCAGGGAGCTGCCTGACTGAATGTCATACAAACAGCATCTCGCCCATCCCACATGTTCTCAATGGGGTCCGTTATAGACTTTGTATTCATCCCTTAATGCACCTCAGCGTAATTGTTACCACCACATCAACTTCCTGCCCTCCTCCCATCTTCCTCACAACTCCTTCTGTCACACCATAATAACCCTTCCGCCCCCTCAACAGATGCATGAAGACCGCCATGAGAGCAACCCCTCAAGTACTTACAAACTTTTAAAGAAGAAGAATTAGCACTACCTTTAAATGGTAGCATTAGTTCGCTCATCCAAACCATGTCTGTGGATGATAAGCTGCACTTACATAATGTTCTATTTCTAAGAGCTTTGATAAGTCTGAATTAAACTGAAAAAACAAATATATATATATATATATATATATATATAATATATATATATATATATATATATATATATATATATATATATATATATATATATATATATATACTACTGTTATAAAGCAAGAACTTTGAAACTTTGAGGCGGGTAAACTCGGGAACCACAGCGCCAGTCCACACACCCGATACATCATTGTAATCGTCAGGGTGTGCAGATGGACATAGGCTATATAAACTATAAAAATATGCGTTATTTAAAAAATGTACCTTAAAAAACAAAAGTAGTCCCTTTGAAGTAGCGCCGGCCGCGACCTGCGTGCTGATGTCAGGAGCGCGGGGAGGAGCGGCGTCCAGGAGCGGCCGACATGGCGCGTGAGAGGAGCGGTGACGAGCGGCGGGCGGTGAGGACCGGCGGACAGGCGGGAGGAGCGGTGACGAGCGTTGAGGAGCGGCGGAGCGGTGAAATGAGGAGCGCAGGGGAAGAGCGGCGGCTGAGGTAAGGCTCCGGGGGACCCACGGACAATGTCGGGGCAGGCGGGGGTCGGGGCAGGCGGGGGAAGGGGCGGGCGGGGCCTGGGCTGCTGGACAATGTCGGGGCGGGCGGGGGTCGGGGAAGCCTGATTGCTCCCGGACAAGGGCGGGGGACGCGGCAGGCGGGGGACAGGGCGGGCGGGGGCCTGGGCTGCTGGACAATGTCGGGGCGGGCGGGGGTCGGGGAAGCCTGATTGCTCCCGGACAAGGTCGGGACGGGCTGCTAGTTCTACTATAATAAAGGACAAAGTTTCAGGCTTTGAGGCGGGTAAACTCCGGAACCACTGCGCCAATCTACACACCGTAGAAATCGTCAGGGTGCGTAGATGGTTATAGGCTATATAAAGTTTAAAAACAAACCTTATTTAAAAAATTAATATTTAAAAAAAAGTAGTCCCCCCCAAAGTAGTGCCGGCCGCGACGTGCGTGCTCACGTCAAGGAGCGGCGTCAGAGGAGCTCCGGCCATGGCGCGGGGGAGGAGCGGTCACGTGAAGAGCAGCACGGAGAGGCGGACATGACGCGGGGGAGGAGCGGCGGTTGACAAGCGGTGAGGAGCAGAGCGGCGAGCAGCTGTGAACTCAGGAGCGGCGGAAAAGGTAAGCAGGCGGGTGTCGGCCAAAAGGCAATGTCGGGGCAGGCGGGGGTCGGGGAAGGCGGGGGACGGGGATTCACTCAGGCCACGCGAGGGTCGGGCCAGGAGACAGGCGGGGGACGGGGCGGGCGGGGGCACGGGCTGCTGGGCAATGTCGGGGCAGGCGAGGGTAGGGGGAAGCCTGAAAGCTCCCGGACAAGGTCGGGATGGGCTGCTAGTATATATATATATATATATATATATATATATATATATATATATATATATATATATATATATATATACACGTATATATTTGGCAAGGAAAATAGAAAATATCATCTTTGCATTATCAAAATGTTAGGCCGAGATTGGTCACTCACTTCTTTCACAAACTCCTGGCCTTGATCTGATAGAACTATTTTCGGACTTCCATGGCATAAGTACAGTTGCAACAGTGTTGAAGCAACTAGGGCTGCAGTCTTGGATTTCAGAGGAAATGCCTCAACCCATTTTGAAAAATAGTTTGTGGCAGAGTAGAGCAGGAAATGGGTATTTCGGTACTAGGCTAAATCAAAAAGCTGGTGGTGACTTGCTTTCTGGCAGGAACATTGCCTTTATGAGGTGGACCAAAACCAACAAAAACTTGATAGATTTAAAAGTGAAGACTGTCCAACTTGAGCACGTTGTCTAAGTACGTGAATGAGCATCAGAACGACTGGGATTTATAGTTGGGCCATGCATTGTTCGCTTTACGATTGAAGCCACATGATTGAGTTTTAAGTTTCCTTTACAATGGTGTCGATGCCCAAGCGGACTAACTACAAAAGGAGAAGTCACCTTACCTCGCAACTTGAATAAATAGTAGCCGAAGGGGGTGTCCTCACCCAGAATGGACAGTTGAATGTTGTTTTCTGAGAATATTTTCTTTATTAGCTTGAGTTTGTACTACCTCCAGAAAGCGAATATGCAGGTATTATTGCAGAAGAGAAAATTAGAAAAGCAGAGTTGCAGAAGCAGACAAAGCCGAATATTGAGGTCGCCCAGGAAAAACAGAAAGAAAAATATAAAGAGAGTTTCCAAGAAATATAAGCCGTACACCTTCAGAGAAGGAGAGTTAGTTCTTCTGAAAAATTGTAGGCGAACAACGAGAAAAGGAGGTATTTTGGAGCATTACTTTACTGGACCGTACCGTATTTCCGAAAGGAAAGCTTGTAAAATTAGTCAATAATGCTAGCAAGATGCCTTTACGTAGAAGTTATTAGTCAGTACTTGTGAGGTAAAAAAGGTAAAAAGGAAATGTAAACTGTGCTGCCTTTTTTAATAATGTTAGATCGTTTTAAATGTACTAGGAAGAAGAATTAAAGTATCCTCTCCTGTATTACCTACTGGCGGTCGCCAGTTGGTAGTTAGGTAGGACCTATTACCCATAGGAAATCCGCAACTTTCTATTTGGAATAACTTCGGCGCCGATTGACAAATCTGCGCCAAATTTTCCAAACTTTTGTCCAGCTCCGGTACGCTCCTATCCTGAAAGTTTGGAGGTAATTCGTCAAGTGGGGGCCGAGAAAAAAGGGTGTCCCAAAAAGTGTTTTCCCCATGCAATTTTCCAATAGGACCTTTAGCCGCAGCTACAGCCCAAACTGCTGAACGGAATTACGCCAAATTTGGCAAAGAGGTAGTCCTTGGTTCAGACTCCTGCCTTTTGCTTATTTGGTGTAAATCCGTTTAATAGTTCCTGAGAAAATGACAGTTAATGTCATTTATATATCTATGGGCTTGGAGGGTCCGCGTACCCTATGCGGAGCCTGCACGCACCCTGCCGTGCACAAGCTGCTTTTTAATTGGCTGTCAACACTCCAAATCAGGAAGTGTTGGCAGCCATCTTGTGCCTCTGTAGAACCGACAACACAAAAAGTGCCTGTCCCAATATCAATTACTAAACCAAAATTTCTTTATAATGGCAAACGCAAATTTTTGTGTTTGCACTGGTATTTTTATTTAGACTTATCTTTTGAATTTTTAGTTTTCACTTTACAACACATTTATATATGAAAAGGAATTGCTGTACAATTTACATTAAATATACATCACACATAAATCACAAAACACTATTTACATTTCTGATAATGCAAATAAAACAAAACATACATCAAAAAAGATAAACAACACTTAATTCAAGCCTCTACTTCATTTGTACTTCTAGCTGAGTTAATCACCATCCAAATGAAAGGACAAAATTACATTAGGAGCAAAGCCCACATGGGCTGTTTGAATTGAAAAATAAAAGCAACAATAAATTGAATTCTTCAATAATGTCACTAGCTCCTTTGGTTATGCCGACGCGTTTCAACGCTGGGAAACCAGTTCCCAGGGTCTCATCAGGGCCTTGTCACTTTCTGTATGAAATGTAAGAAAAAACAATAAAGTTTTTATTTAGAAAAACTTTTTGTATTCTAACCTTTCTACTTGAATTACACTTAGGTGTTGCCATATATATATGTACCTTACTTAGTTTTGGCTACTAGAGCCTCCTTGATGTTTGTTAGGGCTCAGGGCTCTGTGTTCTAATGAATTCGTGAGCACAGGGGCAGAAGCAGGATTTCCTTGGAGGAAAAAACACTACTTAATATCAGAAATTGATCATCATTGTTATCAAAATAATCCGAAAAAATGCAGAGGGTCCTACCTATGATTCTCCAACCGGTACCGGCTTGTTTTCTAAATCTTTTTTGGATAAGTGTGTCTTTGCGCAATCTAGCGAAAAAATAAATAGGGCACTGCCCATCAGCTTTTTGTTTTGCCATACAATTTATAAAGCAATCGAAATGAGTATAATGTGTCACATACCTCAAAATTAGGGCCTTTTGTCAAGACCAACTACTCGGTTCGAAACTCTCTTATGGGCAACTGTTACTGCATTGCTGCAACTTCCTAGTAGTGGCGACAGAGAAAATATAAGTTTGTTTTGGGCCTTACTCAAACATATTAAAGTACAAGCGGACGCTAGCCAGGCATTCCTCTACCTTTGTTGCAACTTTGTGTCCTCTTGCGAGGGACTGGTTGTTGGGATAATCACTGCAGGCGCAATACTGTCGCTTGTCAACTCGATCTCTAAAAACGAAACAAGCGTATAAATAATCAGCTATTTTAAATGTGCGCTCAATATAAAAGCGCAATTTAAGGGGCGTGGCTTGGACGGCAGTGGAAATGGCCTCCTAAACCGGGAGCTCCGTGGATCAGGAGAGCGACTCCTTCGTCTATCCCTGTATTCCCCACATGTACACAGCCCAAAATCAAGGATCCAGCACCTGAAAGCATGAGGAGCCTTCCGGTGAAGTGAAAACCGCCTGCAGCTGCCCGGTTGCGGTCGTTTGCTAACTTGAATATCTGAGCGCTCTCCGACCCGGGTAGCAGACAAAATGGCGGCAGCCGGTCACGAAACCAGCGCCTGACACCGAGCGCCGGGAAAGTTATCCACAGTCAACAGCCGCCCACCACATGCCTGGAAAGTGAAACGAACACCCAGAATCGACCCACAAGGCTATCATGCGGTGAGAAGTGCCCGCTTAGCCGACTCGACAGCTTATAACCAGCACGACGTGCCTGACCCCAAAATGGCGGTGACGGCGATTCCTACGAGAATACATTGCATGGACACACGACGAGCTCCTGCCTCCTATTAAATGCCCAACCTTATCATCCTTGAGTGATTTTTCTGCATCAGAGCGATTCCACCATGCGCTACCAAGAATAGGAACGACTGTTCAACCCCAGCGCTGCTAGACATGTGTTCACCAGGATCTGCCCTCACAACCGAGCGTCTCCTCATAGCCAGAGCCACAGCCCGCCAACTAATGTGTCGCTGATTCCACCTCTCGCTGTAAGAGACCACAGGTACTGCGCTTCCATAACCACTCCGCCCTATCATAAGACTGTGTGCCACTGTCCCACCAGCCTTAGTTTCTGTGCCGGACCCCTCATGAAGCCCCAAGCACAGCAGTCGAGCAACGGCCCTGTCCTACTTGGGTGAGAGTCCAGCACCATTAGCCCACAGTGTCTTCTTTCCGGTTCTACACGGGACCACCCTGCTTCCCATAGCAATCAACCTCAACACATCGTGATGGCGACCAGAGAGGACAGGAACACTATCAAAAAGGTGAAGCCAGACCCACTAATCTCGGACTCCAACATTAAAAGCAGATCAGACATGGCTGCCACAATGGAAATGATCCTCAGGAAACTTGCAGACCTCCACGAACTTTCAAAATCTACCAAATCTAATACCGACTCTATGCAACTGGAACTCACTGCGATTAGAGCCGATATGAATGCAATAAACACAGGTTTGGGAGCAGCCGAACAACGTATTAGCGATGTGGAAGACCTGGCACGTCAGTCAGCGACTAAGATCCAACGCCTAGAGAACACCACGGGCGAACTCAAACGCCATAATGCGGAGTTAGAAGATAGGAACAGAAGAGGGAACATCAGAATTTTTGGCGTTCCGGAGATCTTCGAAAAAGACGCAGATTCATGCGTGGCCTTCCTTGAATCATGGATACCTATGATCACTGGTATAGAATTCCCACACGGCCTTGAACTGGATAGGGCATTTAGGATCCCCACCTTCGCTTCTAGAAACTCCAAAGGCCCCAGACCGTTGATATGCAAACCACTCAGATTTCAACATGTCGAGATGATCCTCCAATTCGCAAGGAAAAACCACTCCATCACGTGGGAAGGACATAGAATCATCTTTACGCAGGACTTTTTAAAAGACACAGTAGCGATCCGTAAAGGTTTCCTGGAACTCCGAGACAAACTCAGATCCAAAAGCATTGCCTTCTCCTTCGCAGGTCCTGCAAAATTCAGAATCGTAGTAAATGGCCACCCAAGATTCTTCACGAACCCCAGAGCCCTTGCAGACCTACTCGAAGATCGACGCGAACAAGAAATGGATCTATCGACCCGCCTCTCGAACAAAAGGAAAACGTGAACTCCACCTGCTCATATGACATCTTATTACCTTCTTGTATTAAATGCCTACAAGCCTTTGCCTGTTCCCTAACGGGCTTGATATTAATCTAGTGCCATGTTCTTCAGTCTGATGTCGTCCGCTTCAACTCCGAAGCCCATCATCCTATCTGGACACTCTCCTGTATCGTGAGTTTATGCTCTTAAAGTTGTGTCATATGTTTTCTGTGAAGTTTACAACTCTACAATCGAAATGACTATGCCATCTATTAACCTGCAGGTCCTGAGCTTCACTGCAATGGAACACTAAAGTTAATCTTTAATATCTTAGCTTAAAATGTTTTAGGTTCTCATTCCACTACCGCTTATTACTGCTACTATAGTGGCACTTACTCACCCCCAAAAATGTTTGTTATATAAGACAAGTTACAGGTTTATTGATACTATGCTGTTTTTGATATGTAGGGACTTTTACTAGCTAGTAGCCTACTACTCCTGTTCCACCTAGCACGGTACTGCCGTCGTACTCCCTATGTACGAATTTGGGGGGAGGGGAGAGAGGGGGGAGGCGGGGAACGTGGGTAGTTTTGTCAGGTGGGGAAGAAAATGGAGTTAAAAGAGTTCAAAGAATAACAGACTTTCTTTGTGTTTTGTACTGCCTTTTGCTTATGTTTATTTCTTACAGGTACGGCATTCACCTTCCGCTGCATTCCCAAATCTTATTTACATGCTGTATCCTGCACCATGTTCTTAGAGTTGTATCTCCTCACACTGTCCCACACAACCTTAGCACACAGATCCAGTTCCCACACAGAGCGCCCAGTCATTGTGATCAATCCATGACACCCTACACCAATAGCGTTCGATTGCCATTTTACTACTCAGCGATAAATTCTCACTCCGATGTCTAATACAAAAACATTGGCCGATGATCTTAACATAATCTCTCTTAATGTCAAGGGCCTCAACCATCCGGTAAAAAGGAGAAAAGTTTTTGAATATCTCGCCAAATCTAAGGGGGACATTATCTTACTCCAGGAAACCAAACTATCTGAGGGAGATTTACAGTTCCTGAACATTCACTGGGCGTCACACATACTGAACTCGCCAGCGCCACACAAGAAAGGAGGGGTAATCACCCTGCTAGCGAAAAAATCCAATCTGACACTAGTTTCGCACTCTCATGACAAAGAAGGAAGGCTATCCATAATACACCTGCTAAGGGAGGATGACCCTATGCATGTAATAAATATTTACGGTCCAAATGCTGATGACCCGGAATTCTGAGACTCGGTCTCCCGCTCATTAGAACCCATTCCTCCAGATGACTTGCTGATAGTAGGGGGCGACTTCAACCTCCCCCTTCACCCGATATTAGACAGACAATCCAAATGCACCTTCCACCCCTCCCGTTCGCACGAAGCCCTCCTTCGCCTTTGTGATAGATATTGTCTAAAAGATTCTTGGCGCCTTCAAAATCCAGACGGAAGGGATTATACTTATTATTCCGCCCCACACAAATCATATTCACGCATCGACTTTATTCTGATCTCGAGCCCCTTCACGCACCTGATAGAGGAAACTGAAATAGCCCCTAAACTAATCTCTGACCACGCCTGTATTCGCACCAAACTTGCTGGTTCCAAATCAATCCTTCCCCCCAAGAGATGGCGTTTCAACGATGAAACCTTATCCGATCCCGCAAACAAATTGCTATTAGCAAACGCCATTGATGAATACCTAACCTTAAATGACACCCAAGACACTACACCCAACACCTTATGGGACGCTCTCAAAGCCACAATCCGAGGGGTCATCATCAATATCAGAGCCAAGACTAACAAAACACTAAATAAGGAGCTAGAGTCGTTAGAACAACAGATTGGAACCTTAGTACTAACCAAAAAGAAATACGAATACAACACCATTACCAGTAAAAGAGCGGGGGTGTGGATTAACCGTTTCAAGGCCCTAAAACTTTGTGAGGGCAACAAAGCAGGGAAACTCCTAGCCTCCTACCTTAAACACAAGCAGAAGCTATCCACCATATCATCCATAAAAGATTCCAGAAACAATACACACACAAAACAATCTAATATTCTTGATACGTTCAAATCATTTTATGAAGACCTCTATAAAAACGACAAACCATTAGATGTGCCAGCCTGCACTGACTACCTTGAATCACTTCATCTCCCAAAACTATCAGAAACAGATAAGTCCCAACTAGGCTCCCCCATCACATGCACAGAGATCAAGGCAGCAATCAATACACTAAAGAACAATAAGGCCCCCGGGCCGGACGGCTTCACTGCGACATTCTATAAGGCCTTCACAGACCAACTCAGCCCCCGCTCCTTAACCTTTTTAACTCCACAGCATCCAGCGGATGTATTTCCCCATTGATGAGTGAAGTTACGATCATAGTTATACCCAAAGAAGGGAAAGACCCTCTCCTCACCAAAAACTACCGCCCCATTTCTTTGATAAACCTTGATTGCAAAATGTACGCAAAAATCTTAGCGACCAGACTAAATTCCGTCCTTCATAAACTAATTAGCCCTGCGCAGGTTGGCTTCCTAAAACACCGGATGTCAAATGATAATACAAGACTACTGTGCCACCTTCTAGAGAAAGCAAAGGCCTCTTCCTCCCCAATGGTAGCGATAACCTTGGATGCGGAAAAAGCCTTCGGCAAGGTCTCGTGGTCTTTCTTCCGGCACTGCATGCACACCTTCAACCTTGGTGACTCCTTTGCCAAGATGGTGATGGCCCTATATTCCGCCCCATCTGCCAGGATAGCTATAAACGGTACCCTATCCAACCCGTTCCGACTTCACCAAGGAACCAGATAAAGGCTGTCCAATTCCCCCAGCGCTTTTCCTCCTAGCCCTTGAACCCCTCCTTACAGACATCAAAAATAACAAAAGCATAGCGGGTGTTTCCTTCGGGGACACACGAGTAAAGTTGGCAGCGTATGCTGACGACATCTTAATTACAACAGAAGACCCTACAAACTCCATTGCTGTGCTTATGTCCTCAATTGACAAATACTCCTCCCTATCCGGCTACAAATTAAATAGAGATAAATCCGAAGTAAAACCTCTAAACATCCACACCACTAGAGAAGTTTTAGGCAACTCTGGTCTAACTTGGCAAACTGACGTGATTAAATACTTGGGGATAGAATTTACTGATGACCTCTTAAGTACCCTCAAACACAATGAGACCACAACCCTTGCCAAAATCAAACGACTGCTTGACGGTTGGTCTCCCCGTTTCATCACATGGTGGGGCCGTATAGAAACCATAAAAATGATGATACCCCCCTTAGTTAACTACCTCATCACAATGCTTCCACTTATCCTTTCCAAAGAGTTCCACAGTAAATTAGATAAGCTGATTTCTTCCTTTCTCTGGCAGGGCAAGAAAGCCAGAATCAGTTTAAAAAAACTACGATTAGATAAAAGCCTAGGGGGAGTCAACTTGGCGGATTTCAAGCTATATCAAACTGCTTTTTTGGCAAAACAAGGATCATACTGGCTAACCCCACAGACGGAGTATACCCCGGTGTGGCTTGCCGTGGAAAGATGCATCTTACATGGCCTCGACCCCTCCGCTCTGCTCACCATTAAACTTCGTCCCAACCTAGGCTCGGGCCCTATCTTTAAAACACCAAAATGGCTCTTCTCCTAGTCAGCAAACACTTACCACACCAATTCCAGAATTCAAATTGGGAGTCACTCTGGCACAACAACGCTTTAACATATAAAGGGAAACCTCTAAACTACTCTCCTTGGATAGAAAGAGGTATATATTTCCCCCACCAACTCTATGAAGGGACGTTATCACTCTCCTTCAGTGAATTATAAAACAGATTCCACCTCCACCACATAGAATTCTACAACTTCCTACATATTAAAGTAGCACTAGCGAAAGCGGACCTGAAAGTCGTCACCCCCTCCCTCCCTGGTTTCCTCACTTCACTAAACAAACTTGGCCATCAAGTTTCGAGGATATACAAACTAATTCGTCCACGATCATCCTCCCTAACCAAACCACTCCAGCTCTATTGGGATTCTTTCTCAACCACACCTACTTCAGATTCAGAGTGGGCCAGAACCTGGTAATCCACCACACGCAACAAAATAAGCCCCACACTCTCATAAACCAAGTTCTGGCTGCTCCACAAAGCCTTCTGGACACCTAGGAGGCTTTTTCTACACAATATTAGGGACGATGACACCTGCTGGAACTGCAGAGAAGAGGGAGGGGACCTTGAGAACTTAATATTCAGATGCCCATGCGTCACCTCCTATTGGGACAGAATCTTTGATCTCATTTCCAAAGCCCTACATATCACGCTCCCAAGGGAGTTCTCAACGCTCGTCCTCGGATTTGCCAAAGCCGCCACACTCAATGATAACGATAAAGCCCTACTAGACCTACTGCTGACGGCAGCAGTTAAAATCATACTGAATAATTGGAAAAACACGAACAAGGCCTCTTTTCCCCATTGGCTTAACTGGATCACCAACTTGAGAGGAGCCGACAACATAGCCCTTGCCTCTACCCCGTGGCGTCCCCCACTCAGAAAACTCTGGTCCTCGCTAGACGACTACTTTGACCTGCACAAGCCACCTTGACTACGCGATGGACTCGCGACCATCCCGTACATCCACCCTCCTAATTAACATGCTATTGTGGTAATGGTAGCAATCTACGACTCTGTACGCCTACCTTCATGTCAGTAAATAGATGCAACTCTCCTATGTATAATTTATGTTTTTTGTATAATTTATTGTATATTGCTTGTACAATTCATATGTATTCTGCATACGCCAATTTCTTTTATTTACTTGTTTCTTTTACCCCTTATGTGTATATTTTCAAATTCTTTACTCTGTTAATAACATGTACACAGCTGTATATCTCTTAAACGGATGTATGACGTTACAACTCATACTTTTACAACGCATGCCATTACAACGAATTTTTTACAACGCAAAAACTTTTACAACGCATGTATTTACAACGCATGTTTTTACAACGCAGGTACCTTTACAACGCATACCATTACAATGTAAGTATTGGTAAGTATATATTATTTTTTTTTAAATTTAAAATAATTGAAAATAATATAATTTAATTTAATTTAATTTAATTTAATTTAATTTAATTTTATTTAATTTTATTTAATTGATTTAATTTAAATGTAATTTTATTTTATTTTTACCTTATACCCCTGTACCCCAAAAACCCAAAACTGACCCTGAACCCTAAAAATACCCCTGTACCCCAAAAACCCAAAACTGACCCTGAACCCTAAAAATACCCCTGTACCCCAAAAACCCGAAACTGACCCTGAACCCTAAAAATACCCCTTTACCCAAAAACCCAAAACTGACCCTGAACCCTAAAAATACCCCTGTACCCCAAAAACCCAAAACTGACCCTGAACCCTAAAAATACCCCTTTACCCAAAAACCCCAAACGGACCCTGAACCCTAAAAATACCCCTTTACCCAAAAACTGAAAACTGACCCTGAACCCTAAAAATACCCCTTTACCCAAAAACTGAAAACTGACCCTGAACCCTAAAAATACCCCTTTACCCAAAAACTGAAAACTGACCCTGAACCCTAAAAATACCCCTTTACCCAAAAACTGAAAACTGACCCTGAACCCTAAAAATACCCCTTTACCCAAAAACTAAAAACTGACCCTGAACCCTAAAAATGCCCCTTTACCCAAAAACTGAAAACTGACCCTGAACCCTAAATATACCCCTTTACCCAAAAACTGAAAACTGACCCTGAACCCTAAAAATACCCCTTTACCAAAAAACTGAAAACTGACCCTGAACCCTAAAAATACCCCTTTACCCAAAAACTGAAAACTGACCCTGAACCCTAAAAATGCCCCTTTACCCAAAAACTGAAAACTGACCCTGAACCTTAAAAATGCCCCTTTACCCAAAAACTGAAAACTGACCCTGAACCCTAAAAATACCCCTTAAAAAAACCCAAACATATAAAATTTAAAATATAATTATATACTTACCAATACTTACGTTGTAATGGTATGCGTTGTAAAGGTACCTGCGTTGTAAAAACATGCGTTGTAAATACATGCGTTGTAATAGTTTTTGCGTTGTAAAAGTTTCGTTGTAATGGTAGTGCGTTGTAAAAGTTGCGTTGTAATGGTTGTTTCCCCTCTTAAACTCCTAATAAAAACTTTTTAACACAAAAAAATGCGCGATTTAAGTTATAGCGAAGATGTACCATCAGACGTGCTTTTCTCTGTCCGCCAAGCAAAATAGTCGCGGCCATTTTGGAAAACTGGGGTTTATCTACTGTTACCATCCCATGGGATTCTGGGACCCGTAGTGCATAATCTAATAAGTACCACGGCCCTCGCACATGTATCACCCTTTTAGAGGTTGTTTGAAAGGTAGATGTTATTAACTACTCGAGAGGACATTATTGACTTAATATTCCACATTTTACCATGTCTATATAATGCACAGTCTGTACGTGTTCGTTTATATATCAGCATTTATCAATCGTAACCCTGTAGGAGCAGAGGAAAATTGAACAAATTACTTACAATCTGGATATTTCAGATAAACTGTTGAACCCAGTCTGTGTACTGTTGAACTTTAAAATTAAATATGCCTCTTTTTGAAGTAATACTCTGTCTACATTACCACCGCGCTTGGTTGCATCAATTGTGAATAGAATCGACCATTTAAAGTTATTTTCGCCGTGTACCTTATCGACGAAGTGCTCAACCATTGGGGCGGTCATCACTTTGTTTTTAATACGCGATCTATGCTGGGTGATTCTCGCATTAATTTGCTGGTTAGTCTTCCCAATGTAAATTTTGGGGCATGGACACATTATTGCATAAACTACGTTTTTGGTCTTACAATTAGAAAAACCTAAATGTTTCCATTTTATGCCTTGATGGCAAAACTCATTTCCTTCTATTGTATTTTGGCATGCCACGCAGTTTCCACATTTGTGGTGTCCCTCCACAGGTTTAAGGTTCCAATTTGATCGTAAGTCACTTTTTGTTTTTGGTAGTGCAATGTCAGCTCGGACAATCTGCTGTCCTATGCTTTGGTTCTTCTTATATGCAAAGATAGGTTTTGGAAAAGGACAATCCAGTTCTTCGAGGAGATGCCAATTTTTTAATACAGTTTGTCTCATTCTATGTGTGTCTGGTCCAAACGTTGTAACACATACTAGTTGTTCCAAGTCTTTTTTCTCTTTTATTTGTAAAAGACATTCGCGTGGTGTGAAACGCGCTCTTTTAAAAGAGTGTTTAAGAAGGTTTTTAGGGTACCCTCTGTTGATCATCTCACTACAAAAAGTTTGAGCATGATTCTCATAATCGCTGACATCGGTACAATTCCTTCTAATTCGAAGAAGTTGACCATAAGGTAAATTGGCTTTCAGGTTCCTTGGGTGAGCACTTTTATGATGTAAGATAGTGTTCTTGTCAGTGCTCTTTTTAAACAGTGATGTTTTCAACTGTCCATCATGACATGTAACCTCCACATCAAGGAAATTCATCCGTGTTGTGTCAGATTCTAATGAAAATTTTATGTCTTCATGCCTGACATTGAGCCACTCAAGGAACGCTATTAACTCCACCCGGCTCCCCTGCCACAGGAGCCAGATGTCGTCAATATAGCGTAACCATTGCTTGATGTGGTTTGCAAATGGATTATCGGTCTCCACAAATTTCTTCTCATACTGTGCCATATACAGCACTGCCATCTCTGGGGCTTAAGGACAGCCCATCGTGGTGCCCTTCACTTGCATAAAGAATTAGTCATTGAAAGTGAAATAATTCTTTTTGAGGGCAATTTCAGCCAATTGGGGAATGAAATATGTTGGAACTCTATGGGGTCTCTGTCTACTCTCTAAGTATATCTCTATCACTTCAAGTGCCTCTTCCTGCGGTATTTGCGTATATAATGATGTGACGTCCATCGTCACCAATATTTGTGTCTGATCATCAAAGGGAGTGCCCTCAACTTTAGTAAAAAAATCTGTGGTGTCTCTTAAATAGGATCTAACACCTTTGATAAATGGCTTCAAGAAAAAGTCTACATATTGTGAAATTGGTTCGAGGCAAGAATCACAACCCGAGACTATAGGCCATCCCAGGGGTTCATTCAAACATTTATGAATCTTCGGCAGAAGATATAGGACTAGGGTTCGTGGGAATTTTTTTACCAAGAAATCAAATTCTTTAGGACCCAAAAATCCTTCCTCTCTACCAATTTTTTAATACAGTTTGTCTCATTCTATGTGTGTCTGGTCCAAACGTTGTAACACATACTAGTTGTTCCAAGTCTTTTTTCTCTTTTATTTGTAAAAGACATTCGCGTGGTGTGAAACGCGCTCTTTTAACCCCTTTAAAGCGTTGTAAATAGACCTCCCCAGTGCTGCGCTGTCCATTGGAACTAGTGCTGAATGGACGTCCAACGGTCGTGCGCAGCACTGGGGAGGTAGTGGCCGTGACGACCGTTGGCCGACGGCAGCAATTAAGGGGTTAAAAGAGTGTTTAAGAAAGTTTTTAGGGCACCCTCTGTTGATCATCTCACTACAAAAAGTTTGAGCATGATTCTCATAATCGCTGACATCTGTACAATTCCTTCTAATTCGAAGAAGTTGACCATAAGGTAAATTGGCTTTCAGGTTCCTTGGGTGAGCACTTTTATGATGTAAGATAGTGTTCTTGTCAGTGCTCTTTTTAAACAGTGATGTTTTCAACTGTCCATCATGACATGTAACCTCCACATCAAGGAAATTCATCCGTGTTGTGTCAGATTCTAATGAAAATTTTATGTCTTCATGCCTGACATTGAGCCACTTAAGGAACGCTATTAACTCCACCCGGCTCCCCTGCCACAGGAGCCAGATGTCGTCAATATAGCGTAACCATTGCTTGATGTGGTTTGCAAATGGATTATCGGTCTCCACAAATTTCTTCTCATACTGTGCCATATACAGCACTGCCATCTCTGGGGCTTAAGGACAGCCCATCGTGGTGCCCTTCACTTGCATAAAGAATTAGTCATTGAAAGTGAAATAATTCTTTTTGAGGGCAATTTCAGCCAATTGGGGAATGAAATATGTTGGAACTCTATGGGGTCTCTGTCTACTCTCTAAGTATATCTCTATCACTTCAAGTGCCTCTTCCTGCGGTATTTGCGTATATAATGATGTGACGTCCATCGTCACCAATATTTGTGTCTGATCATCAAAGGGAGTGCCCTCAACTTTAGTAAAAAAATCTGTGGTGTCTCTTAAATAGGATCTAACACCTTTGATAAATGGCTTCAAGAAAAAGTCTACATATTGTGAAATTGGTTCGAGGCAAGAATCACAACCCGAGACTATAGGCCATCCCAGGGGTTCATTCAAACATTTATGAATCTTCGGCAGAAGATATAGGACTGGGGTTCGTGGGAATTTTTTTACCAAGAAATCAAATTCTTTAGGACCCAAAAATCCTTCCTCTCTACCAATTTTTTAATACAGTTTGTCTCATTCTATGTGTGTCTGGTCCAAACGTTGTAACACATACTAGTTGTTCCAAGTCTTTTTTCTCTTTTATTTGTAAAAGACATTCGCGTGGTGTGAAACGCGCTCTTTTAAAAGAGTGTTTAAGAAAGTTTTTAGGGCACCCTCTGTTGATCATCTCACTACAAAAAGTTTGAGCATGATTCTCATAATCGCTGACATCTGTACAATTCCTTCTAATTCGAAGAAGTTGACCATAAGGTAAATTGGCTTTCAGGTTCCTTGGGTGAGCACTTTTATGATGTAAGATAGTGTTCTTGTCAGTGCTCTTTTTAAACAGTGATGTTTTCAACTGTCCATCATGACATGTAACCTCCACATCAAGGAAATTCATCCGTGTTGTGTCAGATTCTAATGAAAATTTTATGTCTTCATGCCTGACATTGAGCCACTCAAGGAACGCTATTAACTCCACCCGGCTCCCCTGCCACAGGAGCCAGATGTCGTCAATATAGCGTAACCATTGCTTGATGTGGTTTGCAAATGGATTATCGGTCTCCACAAATTTCTTCTCATACTGTGCCATATACAGCACTGCCATCTCTGGGGCTTAAGGACAGCCCATCGTGGTGCCCTTCACTTGCATAAAGAATTGGTCATTGAAAGTGAAATAATTCTTTTTGAGGGCAATTTCAGCCAATTGGGGAATGAAATATGTTGGAACTCTATGGGGTCTCTGTCTACTCTCTAAGTATATCTCTATCACTTCAAGTGCCTCTTCCTGCGGTATTTGCGTATATAATGATGTGACGTCCATCGTCACCAATATTTGTGTCTGATCATTAAAGGGAGTGCCCTCAACTTTAGTAAAAAAATCTGTGGTGTCTCTTAAATAGGATCTAACACCTTTGATAAATGGCTTCAAGAAAAAGTCTACATATTGTGAAATTGGTTCGAGGCAAGAATCACAACCCGAGACTATAGGCCGTCCCAGGGGTTCATTCAAACATTTATGAATCTTCGGCAGAAGATATAGGACTGGGGTTCATGGGAATTTTTTTACCAAGAAATCAAATTCTTTAGGACCCAAAAATCCTTCCTCTCTACCAATTTTTTAATACAGTTTGTCTCATTCTATGTGTGTCTGGTCCAAACGTTGTAACACATACTAGTTGTTCCAAGTCTTTTTTCTCTTTTATTTGTAAAAGACATTCGCGTGGTGTGAAACGCGCTCTTTTAAAAGAGTGTTTAAGAAAGTTTTTAGGGTACCCTCTGTTGATCATCTCACTACAAAAAGTTTGAGCATGATTCTCATAATCGCTGACATCTGTACAATTCCTTCTAATTCGAAGAAGTTGACCATAAGGTAAATTGGCTTTCAGGTTCCTTGGGTGAGCACTTTTATGATGTAAGATAGTGTTCTTGTCAGTGCTCTTTTTAAACAGTGATGTTTTCAACTGTCCATCATGACATGTAACCTCCACATCAAGGAAATTCATCCGTGTTGTGTCAGATTCTAATGAAAATTTTATGTCTTCATGCCTGACATTGAGCCACTCAAGGAACGCTATTAACTCCACCCCGCTCCCCTGCCACAGGAGCCAGATGTCGTCAATATAGCGTAACCATTGCTTGATGTGGTTTGCAAATGGATTATCGGTCTCCACAAATTTCTTCTCATACTGTGCCATATACAGCACTGCCATCTCTGGGGCTTAAGGACAGCCCTTTGTGGTGCCCTTCACTTGCATAAAGAATTGGTCATTGAAAGGGAAATAATTCTTTTTGAGGGCAATTTCAGCCAATTGGAGAATGAAAGATGTTGGAACTCTATGGGGTCTCTGTCTACTCTCTATGTATATCTCTATCACTTCAGGTGCCTCTTCCTGCGGTATTTGCGTATATAATGATGTGACGTCCATCGTCACCATTATTTGTGCCTGATCATCAAAGGGAGTGCCCTCAACTTTAGTCAAAAAATCTGTGGTGTCTCTTAAATAGGATCTAACACCTTTGATAAATGGCTTCAAGAAAAAGTCTACATATTGTGAAATTGGTTCGAGGCAAGAATCACAACCCGAGACTATAGGCCGTCCCGGGGGTTCATTCAAACATTTATGAATCTTCGGCAGAAGATATAGGACTGGGTTCGTGGGAATTTTTTTACCAAGAAGTCAAATTCTTTAGGACCCAAAAATCCTTCCTCTCTACCAATTTGAACAATTGTCAAAATCATGTCTTGTATTTCTTTCAATGGATCGCTTGACAATCGTCGGTACCATGTATTATTTTCAACCTGTTTCTGACCCTCAATTAAATACATGTCGTGAGGCCAGATGACTACCACCCTGCCATTGTCAGCTTGTTTTATGACTACTGACGAATCCTCTTTGAGGCTCTTAATCGCTGCCCGTTGTTCAAGACTAATATTTTGTGGTACATATTTTTTAGTCTACTCAAATTTATTGATAGATGACAGTAGTATCTGTTCGAAGGCGTATATTTGTTTAGGAATATTTTTACTCGGAACAAAATTAGATTTATTCCTTAATCCTGTTGTTTCTTTATTTTGGGCAGACGGTTGATTTGCAAAAAAAGCCTTGAGTCTTATTTTCCTACATAACTCTATGATCTCTAATATGAGCTTTGTGTAATCTGTCTGTTTGCATGGCACGAACTTGAGACCCAGATTCAAGACTGCCTCCTCTTCGCTGGAAAGTACTTTTTTCGATAGATTGACTACCATAGTCGGGATCCCTAAGACTTATAGAAGCAGCTGCGTGTTTTAATCTCCCATGGTGCTTTGTACTGTGCTGTTTGAGGCAGACCCTTCTCTAAAAAAGAAACTTGTTTCTTAGAGTTATTGCTTCTTTTATCAAACCCAGAGGACTCAGACGATGATGTTTCTGAGAAAGTGGTAAACCTGTTCCTGGATCTACCTTGGTAATTAGAAAGAGCTCTTCGGGAATCAACTTGAGTGTAATAATCCTCTTTCAAAAACGGGTACACTTGTTCAATATTGAAAGCTTTTGTATCTTTCTCGTATTTGGCACTCTTATCGTTAATTGTATTGTCCTTAAAGACCTGGATGTCCTTTTCGATTTTCTCTAACAATATCTTTGCTTCAGTTACTGTTTGACTGTCTTTTATTGCTTGTATTAATTCTTCAATTTCCTCTGATTCTTTTCTGCACAACCTCTGCGCTGTTTCAATCGTATGGACCATAAGGTCACGGCTACATTTCGTGTTAATGTAACTGAACCCTTTCTTGTACTCCGCGTCTTCGATAAAAATGACCGGAATATTTTTAACCTGAAGTCCCCACGGAATTGTGCCTCCCTTGAGGTGCTTCAGGAGAAAATATCTGTGGAGTTCTGTTCTAATATGTTTTTTATGTAACCGCACTAATTTATCAACTTCGTTCTGCTGTTTTGCAGAAGAGCAAAGTGTAATTGTTGAGAAAGGAGAAGAGGCGATTAAATCCTGAATATGGCTTTCACTATTTGACAGCGTTTCCTTCTCAGACATATTTCGGGAAAAGGAGTTCTGTTCCCCGATTTTTGACTTTTATTTATTTATGCAGAACCAAGGGCAGAATAAATCTTGCTAGCTCTCTACTCTCTCGGATTACTACCCGCTCAAAACTTTCTAAAGCTATGGAGTTAGACCCTATGGGCATGGGATAGGCTGGGCCTTATAATTCAACAACACAAAAAGTGCCTGTCCCAATATCAATTACTAAACCAAAATTTCTTTATAATGTCAAACGCAAATTTTTGTGTTTGCACTGGTATTTTTATTTAACCTTATCTTTTGAATTTTTTGTTTCCACTTCAAAAAGAGGCATATTTAATTTTAAAGTTCAACAGTATACAGACTGGGTTGAACAGTTTATCTGAAATACCCAGATTGTAAGTAATTTGTTCAATTTTCCTCTGCTCCTACAGGGTTACGATTGTTAAATGCTGATATTTAAACGAACACATACAGACTGTGCATTATATAGACATGGTAAAATGTGGAATAAGTCAATAATGTCCTCTTGAGTGGTTAATACCATCTACCTTTCAAACAACCTCTAAAAGGGTGATACGTGTGCGAGGGCTGTGGTACTTATTAGATTATGCACTACGGGTCCCAGAATCCCATGGGCTGGTAACAGTAGATAAACCCCAGTTTTCCAAAATGGCCGCGACTATTTTGCTTGGCGGACAGAGAAAAGCACGTCTGACGGTACGTCTTCGCTGTAACTTGAATCACGCTTTTGTATTGAGCGTAAGTTTAAAATAGCCGATTATTTATACGCTCGTTTCGTTTCTAGAGATCGAGTTGACAAGCGACAGTATTGCGCCTGCAGTGATTATCCCAACAACCAGTCCCTGGCAAGAGGATACAAAGTTGCAACAAAGGTAGCGGAATACCTGGCTAGCGTCCGCTTGTACTTTAATATGTTTGAGTAAGGCCTAAAATGAACTTATATTTTCTCTGTCGCCACTACTAGGAAGTTGCAGCAATGCAGTAACAGTTGCCCATAAGAGAGTTTCGAACCGAGTAGTTGGTCTTGACAAAAGGCCATAATTTTGAGGTATGTGACACATTATACTTATTTTGATTGCTTTATAAATTGTATGGCAAAACAAAAAGCTGATGGGCAGTGCCCTATTAATTTTTTCGCTAGATCGCGCAAAGACACACTGATCCAAAAAAGATTTAGAAAACAAGCCGGTACCGGTTGGAGAATCATAGGTAGGACCCTCTGCATTTTTTCGGATTATTTTGATAACAATGATGGTCAATTTCTGATATTAAGTAGTGTTTTTTCCTCCAAGGAAATCCTGCTTCTGCCCCTGTGCTCACGAATTCATTAGAACACAGAGCCCTGGGCCCTAACAAACATCAAGGAGGCTCTAGTAGCCAAAACTACGTAAGGTACATATATATATATGGCAACACCTAAGTGTAATTCAAGTAGAAAGGTTAGAATACAAAAAGGTTTTCTAAACAAAAACTTTATTGTTTTTTCTTACATTACATACAGAACGTGACAATGCCCTGATGAGACCCTGGGAACTGGTTTCCCAGCGTTGAAACGCGTCGGCATAACCAAAGGAGCTAGTAGCATTATTGAAGAATTCAATTTATTGTTGCTTTTATTTTTCAATTCAAACCGCCTATGTGGGCTTTGCTCCTAATGTAATTTTGTCCTTTCATTTGGATGGTGATTAACTCAGCTAGAAGTACAAATGAAGTAGAGGCTTGAATTAAGTGTTGTTTATCTTTTTTGATGTATGTTTTGTTTTATTTGCATTATCAGAAATGTAAATAGTGTTTTGTGATTTCTGTGTGATGTATATTTAATGTAAATTGTACAGCAATTCCTTTTCATATATAAATGTGTTGTAAAGTGAAAACTAAAAATTCAAAAGATAAGGCTAAATAAAAATACTAGTGCAAACACAAAAATTTGCTTTTGCCATTATAAAAAAATGTTGGTTTAGAAATTGATATTGGGACAGGCACTTTTTGTGTTGTTGAATTATAAGGCCCAGCCTATCCCATGCCAAAAGGGCCTAACTCCATAGCTTTAGAAAATCTGTAGAACCGAGGCACAAGAAACCCAACAAAAAAACAAAAAGGGGGCAGGATAGACACACCCTGACCCCCTAGGCCTGCTCAGGGGGTCCCACAAGGACCCCCAGGGCCAAATGGTACTTGTTTTTTTTTTTAAATCGCGGGATGCGCGTGGGATCCGTGCATCCTAGCGATATTAAAAAAAAGAAACGCGGTCTCCTGCGCTAAATATGTTAATTTGCCCCCAGGGGGCCAAATCCCGGGGGCATTATTGAAAAAATAGCGTGGGGGGTCCCAATCCCACCCCCACAACCCCGGGGACCGCCACCCCTGGGGGTTCTTCAAAATGGGTGGGGGGCTCACGGGGCCTGCCACCCCCCGGGGCTTCAAACAAATGGGTGGGGGGGTTCTCAGGCCCCCCCCAGCCCTGGTGACCGCCACCCCCTGGGGCTTAGAAAATTTGGGTGGGGGGGCTACGCGGCCCCCTCAGCCCGGGGACCGCCACCCGGGGCTTCTCAAAAATGTGGGAGAGGGGCCACGCGGCCCCCCTCCTGGAGCCCTCGATGGCTCTGGGGACCGCCACCCCCCAGCCCGGCTCCTGCAGTGTCCCGGGATGCCTAAGCCCGGGGTGCCTACCCCCGGGACACTGCTGTTTCAAATATGGTACTCCATAATTTATAATGAGTGTCGAAAGGTTATACTAGTGTATGATAAGATGTCTCAGATTGTCACGTGAATGATGTCATCAGTGATGACATTTGAGATGTCATCAGTGATGTCATCAGTGATGTCACTGACCATGTAATGAATGATGTAATATGTGAAATCATCAGCAGTAGATTGTGGGCGCGCGAGTTATAATTAGTACAACTAACTGTAACATGGGAATTTTAATGGTTTTGTACGAGTGAAATGTCCAACTAACTATAAAACCCCTAAAACCTATGTTTTTTTCAGTGAATATATATATAGTTCAAGAAAAGGGTTTACCCATAAGAGCCACACTGTGAGCTTTAAATCTGCTGGAAAAGACACAACCAAACGTGTAAGTTACCATCCAGAAGCGTTTTGGGATGTAGAATCCCTTAATCATTGGATTATTCGAAAAACAAACTAGATGAAAGCAGTACAGTAAATACTATAACCCGCCCCGTGGGCATTACCATTGGCATACCCTCCTGGTTATCGTAGTTGCTAAAGTATTCCTCAAGTGAGGCTGTTTGTTTGCCGAAAAATGAAATAAAATGAATTCCAACCCCCAGAGGGGTGACATTTTTAGTCCGTGGCAAAACATGCTGCATCCATCGTGCCAGTCACCTATGCAACTCACCCCCGTTTTGGTTGGAGACACGGTTAGTGACTCCCCGGGACCGCTCCTGCAGTGGTGGCTCTTTTGCAGCCGGGCCAGCCACTTAACATACTCCGAAAAAACGGCTTTCTCATAAGAGCCACACTGTGAGCTTTGAATCCGCTTTATTTGATGAAGGGCTGCAGACAGGAAAAGACACAACCAAACGCCTAAGTAACCAGCCATACGCATTTCGGGATGTAGAATCCCTTAAACATTGGCATATTCGAGAAAAAAAACGGATGAAAGCAGTCCAATAAAAACTATAACTCGCTCTGTGGGCGTGGCCATTTGCATAGCCATCTGGTTGTTTTTGTTGCTAAAGTATTCCTCAAGTGAGGCTGTTTGTTTACCGAAAACTAAAATAAAATGAATTCCAACCCCCAGTGGGGTGACTTTTTAGTCTGTGGCAAAACATGCTGCATCCCTCGTGCCAGTCACCTATGCAACTCATCCCCGTTTTGGTTGGAGACACGGTTAGTGACTCCCCGGGCCCGCTCCTGTGGTAGTGGCTCTTTTGCAGCTGGGCCTGCCACTTAACATTGTCCAAAAAAGGGTTTACGCATAAGAGCCACACTGTGAGCAATACATCCACTTTATTTGATGAAGGGCTGCAGATAGACAAAGACACAACCAAACGCCTAAGTAACCAGCCAGATGCGTTTCGGGATGTAGAATCCCTTAATCATTGGCATGTTCGAAAAACAAACCAGATGAAAGCAGTCCAATAAATACTATAACCCACCCCGTGGGCGTGGCCATTTGCATAACCTCCAGGTTATTATAGTTGCTAAAGTATTCCTCAAGTGAGGCTGTTTGTTTGCCGAAAAATAAAATCAAATTAATTTAAACCCCCAGTGGGGTGACGTTTTTAGTCCGTGGGAAAACATGCTGGATCCATTTTGCCAGTCACCTCTGCAACTCACCCCCCTTTTGGTTGGAGAACGGTTAGTGACTCTTCGGGCCCGCTCCTGCAGTGGTGGCTTTTTTGCAGCCGGGCCTGCTGCTTAACATAGTCTAAAAAAAAGGGTTTACCCATAAGAGCCACACTGTGAGCTTTGAATCCGCTTTATTTGATGAAGGCTGCATACAGGAAAAGACACAACCAAACGTCTAAGTAACCAGCCAGACTCGTTTCGGGATGTAGAATCCCTTAATCATTGGCATATTCGAAAAACGAACCAGATGAAAGCAGTCCAATAAATACTATAACCTGCTCCGTGGGCGTGGCCATATGCATAACCTCCTGGTTATCGTAGTTGCTAAAGTATACCTCAAGTGAGGCTGTTTGTTTGCCGAAAAAGAAAATTAAATGAATTCCAATCCCCAGTGGGGTGACGTTTTTCATCTGTGGCAAAACATGCTGCATCCATCGTGCCAGTCACCTTTGCAACTCACCCCCGTTTTGGTTGGAGACATGGTTAGTGACTCCCCGGGCCCTCCCCTGCGGTGGTGGCTTTTTTGCAGCATGGCCAGCCGCTTAACATAGTTCAAAAATAGGATTTACCCATAAGAGCCACACTGTGAGCTTTATATCCGCTTTATTTGAGGAAGGGCAGCAACTACAATCTATGTCAGGGTGAAACACAAGCAAACCCAAAATTAACCTGTGTCTCACTTTCTGGTAGCTTGGCACAAACCAGGCGTAACTTAGAGGCCATGTGTAAAGTATTTATGCAGCACTTCAAACAGTAGTAAAGTGAAAATACAACAAAAAATAGCCCATTCCAATTTAGAAAAAAAAGTAACATTTAATAAATGTTTTGAGACCAAAAGAACAAAATCTGAACTTTGCAATTTCTACCTCTTCAATAAAAATAGTGCCTAGAAGCACAAAGTGGCAACTGTGGTTATCTAGTTGTGCTGGCCCGTTCATTAACAGAATATAAAAAAAACATATTGAGGTAAAAATATAGAATGCTAAAATATCGACTCCCTATACTGAAACAGGTAAGTACAAAAATATTGGGAAAATAATATTGATGTCAAAAATATACTTGTACACAATATCAATATCAATATCTATATATATATATATTCACTGAAAAAACCATAGGTTATAGACCATATATAGTTAGGAATTAGCATTTACAAAACCTTGAAAATTCACTGAAAAAACCATAGGTTATAGACCATATATAGTTAGGAATTAGCATTTAAAAAACCTTATTTTACTCACACAAAACCATTGAAATTCCATATATAGTTAGTTGTACTAACTATATATCGCGCACCCGCAATCCACTGCTGATCACGTCACATATTACATCATTCATGACATGGTCAGTGACATCACTGATGACATCACTGATGACATCTCAAATGACATCACTGATGACATCACTGATGACATCTCAAATGACATCACTGATGACATCACTGATGACAACATCCAGTGACTGTATTTTTCTGTAAAGTTAAAATATGTCTTGAGTGGATGTATAAGTGTCTGTATGAAGGATTTAGTAGGTGCATGACTGACTGTATGAGTGAGTGATTAAATGTGTCTCACTGAGTGCATGGGTTAGTGACTAAACTGTCTTAATTTGTGCATCATTATGTCTGTTGTTCTGTAAACTGCTGCATGTGTTGATCAGTAGCTATATGAGTAACTATATGGGTTATTGATTGGTTGCCCAAGTATTTGTATGGGCGACTGAGTGTGTGTGTGGGTGGCTGGGAGGTGTATGACTCTGTGCATAGATGTGTGAGCAGTTGATTCACTAGATGTATGGGTTCAAAAGTGCATGTGGAAACAGCTGTATGGGTGGTTGACTGTATGCATGAGTGTATTGGTGAGTGAATGGATATCTCAGTGTTACATGTCAAAGTAAGTACATATGTAAAACACAGTACATGTGAGAGTTGACATATATAAATAACTGTGCATAAGAGCCAGTGAATGTGTGAGTGGCTGTATGGATCATTGTGAACTTGTATCAGGGATTGTATAAGAGAGTAAATATGTTTTAGTATATGTTTGAATAAGTAAGGTGTGTATAACTGTATAGTTGAGAAAATGAAGGTATGATTGATTTTTGCATGACTGACTAGGTGTGTGAGTAACTCCATGGATGAGTGACAGTCTGTGAGTGTCTGTTTACACTGAGTGTATCTAAGGTTATATTAGAGTCTGAAGAGGTTAATTGTATTATCACATGAATGATGCCATCAGTGATGTGATCAGTAATGTCAAATGAGATGTCATCAGTGATGTCATTTGAGATGTTATCAGTGATGTCATTTGAGATGTCATCAGTGATGTCATCAGTGATGTCATTTGAGATGTCATCAGTGATGTCATCAGTGATGTCATTTGAGATGTCATCAGTGATGTCATCAGTGATGTCACTGACCATGTCATGAATGATGTAATATGTGACATGATCAGCAGTGGATTGCGGGTGCGCGATATATAGTTAGTACAACTAACTATATATGGAATTTCAATGGTTTTGTGTGAGTAAAATAAGGTTTTTTAAATGCTAATTCCTAACTATATATGGTCTATAACCTATGGTTTTTTCAGTGAATTTTCAAGGTTTTGTAAATGCTAATTCCTAACTATATATGGTCTATAACCTATGGTTTTTTCAGTGAATATCATTGGTTTTTTAAAAGCTAATATCTATAGCAGTAAAATGTATTCTTCTTTAAATCCAAAAATATATTTTATATATTTATTAATAATTTTTTTTAAATACTTTTTTTTGTTTCGCTCCCGGTCCGCGAACCGGGAAGCTTTCCGTTAGCTCAAATTGATGCCGCGACCCGGTCCGCGAACCGGTAAGATATCAACATAGTGACGGTATCGCGTTGCCGCGTAGTGCGTCTTATGACGTACTGCGTTAGCGCACCCGGAAGTGCCCCGGGGCGCGGACCGAGGCGCGAAACGCAGCTCCCCGGAAGCGATCCGCGGCGCGTCGCGAAAGCGCGACGTATCGCGTTGCCGCGTAATGCGTCTTGTGACGTACCGCGTTAGCGCACCCGGAAGTACCCCGGGGCGCGGACCGAGGCGCGAAGCGCAGCGACCCGGAAGCTATCCGGGGCGCGGACCGGAGCGCGTAACGTAAGCATAACAGGTCATGTGACTTGTTAATAACACTTTTCATTGGTTCATTTCACTTTTGGTTTCATAATGATGTAAGGCTAGGTCAGGTGACCTAAAAATAACACTTTTCATTGGTTGAGAAGTATTGTTTTTCCCAAATGATGAAAACCCCTCCTTCTTTCCTCACTCTGACTTTCATCATTGTGAGAGGAAGACCTTTACTACTATATGAGAAATGGCTTCATTGGTAGCTTCAGCTGGTGCACCCCCACCACCACCTCCACCTCCTCATGGGAAGAGAGGACCACCTCCCCAGGTCATTACCAACACTGAGGAGGAAGATGAAGAAATGGATGAGGAGGGAGAAGAACCACAGTTCTTAGAAGAGGTGCCCCGGGTTTCCAGAAAGAAAGCCAGTTTCATCTGGCAGTTTTATTCGATCCCTCGTGGCCAAAAAAAAGTCAATGCGAGGTATGTCACCTGCCGCATATGACAAAAAACAATTATCAAGAGGGACGGACAAGAAATATAGTTATGGAAATCACACAATGCACAGGCACATGACAAGGAAGCATCCACTAAATTACAGCCGGGCGGAAATAAGGGATATGCAGGACAATCCAAGATCAACTCCTGTGGCCAGACCAAGAATACCAATTTCATTAACACCAGAAGAGGCACGGGAAACTGTGCCAAATATACAAGAACATTTTGGCCACATGATACACTCTTGTATGCACTGTCGTGCGTTGTTAGCGTGTGGCAACATGAGCATCAATGCACTCAACCTGGCGTATGAACACCATGATTGCCCTAACCGCCCCCAGTAATTTTTTTTTTGCTCCTGTTGAGCCCTTTTCAACGCCTGTTTTTTGTTGTTTCCCCCCCCCCAAAAAAAACCAAAAAATATATAAAATCGTTCAAAAAATACAAAAAAAACAAAAAATGTTCAAAAAAAAATAAATATATAAAACAACAAAAATATAAAAAAAATGTTCTTTTCAGAACTACCTTCCCTTTCAAAAAAAATTGCTAGAATGTTTAGCACTCTGGCAAGCTCTATTTCTTTTGGTTCGCTCCCGGGTTAGCTTCCCGGTACGCGGACCGGGAGCTAACCCAAAAAAAAAACAAAAAAAAAAAAAGAGTAAGTATAAGGAAAATAAACAGAGAGTGATGTTAAAAGAAAGACAGCTATAGGGAGTAAAGAAGAGATACTGTTTAATAGATCTATTTACCGAAGAAAAGACGGAAGAGGGTATAATTGTGAAAAACAAAATAGATAACGAAGTGAAAGAAAAAAAAAGAGAGTATAACATTAACAAAGAAGAGTTTCTTGGAGAATGTGAGTGAATGTTCAAAATAAGATTAAAACATGAGGAATAACAGAGAGAAAAAATAGAAAACAGAAAACAAAAAATAACAGAAAAAGATTAATTGAAACAGCAAAGAAATGTAAGTAACATAGAGCCATATCATCAACATAGGCAATAAAAGTTTTGCAGCTTTTATTGGCAGAAATGTGTCGCTAAAGCTGCTTTTGCGGCAGAAAACTGCCGCTAAAACCACTTTTGCACCAGTTTTCTGCCAATAAAAAGAGCAATAATTTTATTGGCTGTATTCATAATATGCCCCTTAGTGTGCTTCAACTACACAGAGAAAGCATTATGAACAAGTAGTGATAGAGTGATCAGTCAAAGACACTAAGAGTAATAGAGACGGAGTGAGTGAACAAGAGTGAGGAACTATGAGAAGAGAGGGACTGAGAAAAAGAGTGGAAGGAGTTGAGTAAGTAGGTAATAGAGAAAGGAATGAGGGAAGTAGCAAAGGCAGGAAACTGAGGGTTAAAGAAATGAAGCAGTGGAACTAATAGTAGGTGAATGTGATAGAAATGTAACGAAAAGAGTACAAAGCATTTACCTTATAATTGTCGTTAAATTACTCACTTTTTGTTTTTATACTTTCAATCTGTGAAAGAGAGAACAAACATTTCAAAAATATTAAAACATGTATTTAAAAATTACAAAAGACAAGGGAAAAGATTGAAGGACAAACAGTTTTTCAACAACTTTGACACTTACAGAAGCTTCTGCTTCTCCAGGCCCCCTACACAGTCCTAAAGATATACATTTTAAACTAACAGTATCTTGATGCAGATGAAGTGAGGCCTATCTTAAAACATGGTGCATCTTTTGCATTGCTGTTGTCTCAGAAAAGTGTCGCAAGACACTAAAATTTTAAATAATTGCTTCAGGATGCCAATAAGATGTGTCCTATCCAGAGGTTTGTTTGAGGTGAGGCCTACTCAGGGTTGCAGATGAAATTTCGAGTTGTTGAAGAGAATAGAGGACATAATACATGTGAAGGTCTACCAATGAAGTGAGTCATGTCCACTGCACTCTTGAACAAAGTCCAAACCTCCTATGTTTCCCTGGACAGACCTAAACTTGATCTGCACAATGTGATTCGTAATGATAGGAAACACAGGTGATGTAATTGAAATACGTGCAATTTATTTTACTCATTTCACAATCACATCACTTGTGTTTCCTTTGCTTAGGTATCTCATTGTGCAGATGTAGTCTAGCATATGAAAGAATACGCAGAAGTGCAGCACTGCATGCAACAACTTTGACACTTACAGAAGCCTCACCTTCTCCATGCCTCCTACACAGTTCTACATATACATCATAAATGCAAACAGTACAGAATTAATTATACATGTTAAATGGTTTATTTTTGCTGTTCTCAGAATGTATCAAAATTCACTAAAAACAGTGACTTGAAGGTATTCATCATATAACAGCGGGGAAAAAAAAACACAATCAAAATGATTGTGTTTAAAAAACCCATACAACATAAGAAATCAGAATTCAGAACTCCTTAAAGTTAACTTACTTTCCATGACGTCAAAGGATGTCCTATGAACAGCTTACACTCTTTTGTGCTGTTATTACTTTCAGCCCGCCACTTTCTGAAAGAAAATCTCCATCGTTTTTAAAAACATGTTACATGCAATAAATGACTTCTTGCTCTCTACCACAAGTTTCCACAAGGCCAAATCTTGTCAGACCCATTTATAACTCTTGGATTTCTTGTAAGCCAATCCCGTCATTTGGCATTTCCGCAACTTTCAGAATTAAAATGTTGAAGATCATTTTCACAATCCTGGAATAGTAATATCTTCCCCTTCTTGCTCAGTCATGTTCTACATTTCCTATGACACTGATACTGCTTACTATGAAGCAGACTTACACTAACTCTATGACTACTACAATTATTTAATTCTCTACATCACTTTCAATCACAAAGCAATGTAAAACAGTAGACAGCGTTGCAGACTTACATTCCCTCTACTCTATGTTTTGATTGGCTGCTTCAATTAGCTTATAAAAAGAAATAGTTTTTCTGAACTCATTCAAAGTGCACTTATTTCTCCATGACGTCCAGTCTTATGGTTAGAACTTATGTCTCTGAACTACACTTATCCTCAAGGCCAAATTGTGTAGGAGCCATTAGAACTTCTTGAAATTCCACAGAGCACATCCCAAGATTATTTCCCTAAAATTTTGGTTTTAAAAACACCAGGTAAGAGTTTTTAAGGTCATACGGCAATTTTTTTTTGAAAATTAAAACAGAATCGTTGCAGAATGACCAGCCATTTCTAGACTTTAAATAAGCTGTGTAATGTCCTGATGTTATTGAAGGGCCGTCATGATATATAATTGCTGCAGTTACAAAAGTCCTTCCTGATATTGACAACTGCGAAGCTACAAAATTTTTAATTAAAGTTGTCAATTTTGTTCCATCAGGCCTACATCGTTGGAACATTAAAATGACATACTGGCCATATGTTCGTATAAATAATGTGGACATCATTTCAGATTTACATTGGCTACACTCCATGTTGTGATCAGCTGCTTTTACTAGCTTATTAAAGGAGACTGATTTACTGTCTGGCAAAGTTAAATATATAAATCTTTCTGAGTCTACACTAGTAGTACTTGATACCATACAGTTCTCGCAGTCATGCTGCCATTGATAAGAAAGCCCAAACAGCTGATCTACATCTACACCTTCAGCATGCAATACATCAAGCATATACATTAAAAACTCCTGACAATCTTGCTGAATATTTTGAGAGAATTGTGTTTGGCCTGAACATCTGTCTAACAGATTTCGAATTTCAGACACACTTTCTATGTTTCTTCTATCAGTGCTACATTTCTCTAACACAGAATTTAACAAACTGCAAAATCTTTGATCAGAATTGACCACAATCTCTTCTTTTACATTTTCTAGAGAAAACAAAACATTAACCACTACATTAGCATAGCAGTTGACACCAGAACTGTTTTCAAATTGAAAACCAACAACATCTTCAACAGAATCCTTTTTGTTTCTGCTTGTAATTTTAGGTTCATCGACTTTTCGTCTTTTTGCTACAACCTCCCCAGTATTGGTCACATTTCTTCGTTTCCGGCCTACCACACGTTTCTCAAACAAAGGATACTGAGGCAAATGTGACGCATACTCTCTTCTTAACCTATTGTATTCCTTAACACAATCTAGATCCGCACAAATGTTTGTGACATCACACTCAATCAAGTACAATCCCGATAAAGTTCTAACTCGTGACAATGCCACATATGCCATACCCTCCTTGAACACAGAACTGCCAATATTCACCAATGCACAGTCTACACTTAAACCTTGCGATTTATGGATTGTCACCGCATATGCCAAGCAAACAGGAAACTGCTTACGGCGAACATATAAGTCTTTTACAAGCAAAAATCTAGCAGAGCAACGACCAATTAGCTGTACTTCCTCAATGCCATCAAATTTAATTTTTAAAAATTCAATTCCATCTCCATTTCTGTATTTTACAAAATCAACAACATTACCCATTGATCCATTTACCAGACCTCTTTCAACATGTAAATTCCTTCTTAAAATTATACGGCAGTTCAAGCACACATTCAGAGTCTTTTCAAAACCTGCAGTTTTAGATATACTCTTCTCTAATGAATCCAATTTTGTTTTCAGATTCTCAGACAAAATAATAATTGTTGATCCCATATGCTCTACTCTGTCAATAGCTTCCAGTTTCACAATCTCTTGCTTTTCTAAATGCAACATTTTGTTGTTGAATTTGGCACATTCTGCAAGAGTTGGCATCAAACATATTCCAGATTTCTTATCAGTAATTTTCTGAAAAATATTCTCAGGCACAACATCTTGTTCTGGATATAAATTTGATAGTAATCGTGCATGTAAAGCTTCTTTCCCATGCTCGGTCACTTTTCCAATTCTAACATCTTGTAGAATAGTCTTGTAAACTTCATCCTTCGCCTGACGCATATTTTCATGCAGTTCAGCATAATTGAAGTTTAACCATATATTGACGTTGCCAATGCTGCCTAGGCACTTCCTGGTATCTTCATGCGTGAGCATTTTGAACACAGGTTGCCCTTTCACTGGTGTCAGCTGCAGAAGATCTCCGAAAACAATGATGTGTTTGCCACCAAATAACACATCATACTCTGTTTTGAGAACTTCTTGCATTCTCAAATGCACAAAGGCAAGCATGACATTGGAAACCATGCTTACTTCGTCAATGATAAGAAGTTTCATTTTCCTCAAGATTCTTGAAACTTCAAAACAAGCATCTCCAGATAGCTTGTGATATTGTAATTTGTTGTCATGCTCCACTGGCAGCATCAGTAAACGATGTAAAGTAATCCCTTTAATGTTATGTGCTGCCAGTCCAGTTGGAGCGGTGACAACACAAGACAGCGATGACTCTGTCCTTTCCTGCAAATAGCATGAAATTGCTTTAATGAGGAAACTTTTTCCAGTTCCCGCTTCTCCACTCACGTACAGTCGGACAGGCTTCAACGACGTACATGAGCACTCTTTCTTGTCATGACTTAATCCATGATCAATTTGCATGGTAACTTCGTCATATATTTTCCTCTGCTCAACGTTGAGTTGTCTTTCCAACTCTTCTAAGTTAACCGCATCCTCCTGAGCATGTGCCATGGCTCTTTCCACTTCATTCATGGCATTGGCAGCTTCATTTTCGATAACAGGTCCTCCTAGTGGATCCTGACTCAATGAAGCAGAACTCTGACTGTCCTGAGAACTGTCTCTGGCAATCTCGGCTGCAATCGTTGCTTCCTGCTCAATTTCCGCATTCAACATTTCTACATATTTGGGAAAAGCAGGACATTCTATGGTCTCCTTGGCGGCATTGAAAGAGTCTTCGTAACAGAGGAAATCTCCAAGCAGTTCCTCTTCTGCACGCCAAGGCTTGAAAAGTTGCAAAAGTGCTAAATAGAAAAACTCCTTTTTTTCAGGAGATTCGCCACTCAATTTTCGATGGTTTACCAAGTGGCATTTTCTTTGCTTGACCAGACATCCCTCACTTCCTATTACAGCATACACTCCTTTCTCAGTATCTTCTTTGATGTTCCTCTTGAATATGTAATTTTGAAGAACCTCATACAGACAAACATTGTCGAGGTGACTGCTTCTATTTGGATAATATGTATCCAACATGTTGGTCTTCAAAATGTCGGTACTGTTTGGCTCCTTTTCCGCCAAATACTCAATTTCCCGCACAGGTTTCAGAACTCGATTACGCGTTGCAGCAAGACCAAGACTCGCCCAAACGATACTCCTGGACTTGGCATAGAGACTTGCTGAAGACAACCGGTCAGAGCATTCGTAAGCTCCAATTTCTCGATGCGACAACATCTTCAGACTGAAACTGTACAACTTCTTGCTGAGGCTCCTTTCATGGGAAATGTCCTCCCACATATCCTTCAATTCTGTCTTCTCTTTTTTGGTGATGTAAGACGTCACATACCGAGCCACAGCCATACAGTTATCAGCCACAAACTGTATATCCATGTTAGCATTCCACATGGACAAAATCACCGGGTTGTAGTCGTTGATGTACTTGGACTCTTCGTTCCTCTTCAAATTGTATGTGTTTTTAGGTGATTTCTTCATGACATTATGTCGCAGCGAAGACATCAAACTGTTTACTCTTCCTTTAGAAATCACCGGTCGTGGAAAGCCGAAACGACATTTGGTGTAGAACTTGTCCTTGTTTCGGAATTTACGACGGCAGTACTTTCCACATCGATGGCTTTGGAAACGCAGAACTTTTTCTCTTAGGCTTTTCTTCTCCTTTGCGTTTGGAACAGCACACGTAGAATACTGTTGGATGAAACTCATCACTGAGTCTTCTGGATCCGTTCCAAATTTAGGTGCATCCTTGATCCACAGCAACATATGTATATGAGGAGCACCTCTTGCTTGGTACTCCTTTCTCCAGAAGAAATCCAACACCTCTCCAAGAGGTGGATTCTTCTTATTCATGATGAAAGACATCATAGCTTCAAATCTATGATTGAAGTACCTACATACATTGACTGGATACAAAGAGCACAGTTCTCCGGGTGTCTTGAATTCGATGTTATCTACGTTAGCATTTGCCTCTCGTAGAAATTCAAGTAAGTCTTCCCAGCCATACTCGGCACAGCTCAGAGTGAGGAACCATGTGGGAGTACCTAAGTTCCTCAGCATACATTTTAAATCACCATGACGACGGTACCAGTACTCATTAGTACCACGCTGACACGCCATGAGATTAATCAGGTGAGAATACAAAATACTGTCTTGGACATTGACTTTATCCATAAAGTCACTTGCCGAGATGTTTTGCATGTGTATACCACTTTTCAAGATGTGGTTCACTGCATATGACAGTCCAGACAGATCGCTTTCAAACAGGAGATGAAACAAATAGGGAATGCATTGTCGAAACCTAGCATCTCCTGCATACAATAGCAAAGTCCGGTATTCAGAAGCAGGAATTTGATGAGGTCGCTCATCATATCTTCCTCCCTGACCTGTTGGAAAAAGCTGTGGGAAACACCGAGCTTCCAAACTTTCCTCCCAAACACTAATGGGACTCCCTTTGGCTTGTTTCATTTGAAACAACTCAATAGCATTCCCCATGACTTCCTTGGAATGCAAAGGATGAACACTATAATGTTCATATATTTCTTCACTAGTAGAGGGTTCTACTTTCTCAATTTGACCAGCACACAAATCGCTATCCTCTTCCTCACTTACTTCCTCTTCTGCAACATATACATTCTTATAGTATTTATTATTTTTTTTCAAATACAATGTTGCCTTTTTAACTTTCCTAACATCTACTAAATCTTGCCATATTTTCTTATTCTTTGTCGGAACCCCATTAACTAAGATAACCAGAGGTTCCTCTTCCACTTTTTCTACTCCAATTGTGTTAATGTTTTTCTTCAAATCTAGAGGCAAATAAACAACTCTTCCCTTTAATCCTCTCTGTAAATCTGATGGAGGCAATTTCCCTGTCTTTGGCTCCATTCTTACAATAGCCTGAAAGGGATGGATACTTTGAATCAAAATAGATTCATAAGTATTTAAATCCTTCAATTCAGAAGGAATCTCAACCAATTCCAGATTATTATGAACTGCTCTAGCAGGCATCTGGTTTTGATTTAATTTGCAACAACAATAAGTACACACACGTTGATCGAATTCCAAATCAAAACAATTTTCTACCATCAAGTATGTTGCAAAATCCTTCCATTCACTATTATTTTCCCTTTCACTTTTTGCATATAAATCCACTAACTTAGTCTGATTCTTATAATAAGTGCGTCGACAACACACACAAGTGAAATTAGGCCTCTCACTTGATTTCACCTGAAACGTCGCAATTTCCCTCTGGAAATTATCTGTACTGGAAACCTGTACACTATCTTCCACATTACCCTCTTCTTCTGGGTCAATTTCAACATTCTCCTCTTTACTTCCAAAGTAACAAAACTCAATTTCTTCACATATGTTCTTCACATCTATTTCAGAACCATGCAAAAGAGCAGCGCATAATTGTTTAAGCATAATTGCTGGACTCTTAGCATAATACAACATTCTAGCTAATATCCTCACTTTATTATGATGCACTGCTAGCATCGTGAAATGATGAAAAACACTCTGGCATACTCTCCTGGAAAGACAAGCCAGTGAATGACCATGCAAACCTGTCACTTCTCTCACTCTGCAAGGATCTAATTCTTGCAACAACCTTATTTTCTGCTTCAAACTTTTCTTATTAAATGACCGTACAAAATCACAAAGCAAATTGATGGAATCCTGTCGCACACTACAAATACTACTACACTTCCAGGTGTACACAGGACCCTTAGCACGTCTTCCTAAAACCTCATTACCTAACACCTCTTCTGTCTCTGTTGTCACAAGTTTTTCTTTTTCAACTGGACAACCATCTTTCACTTCATAAGCACGACCACTGGTGTCAACTGCATGCACCAAATCATTATCCTGGAAATAACTCTCCTCATTAAAAAATGCCTCACAGCTTGAACTATGCATCCATTCTCCAGAAAAAACTTCACAAAAATTACTACGATTAACTATTCTCTTCCATCTACTATTTCTTTTGAAATCATAAATTGCCTTGTTTAGCTTCCTAATTCTATTGATTATCAAAATAAATAACTTACGTTTAATTTCAAATGCCTGATCAATAACTTTCTCAACTTTTTTTTTTCTCTTATAAAAAACCAGTTTCTGTTGACCTTTCTTAATATTTTTTAACAAATTGCCAATTATCCTGTTGCGGAACATTCGTTTACGAATGTCCCTAAACTGTTGTTTCCTTCTACTATCATGCACAGAGTTATCTCTTGCTCTAGCAGTAACATTTTTGATTGGCCTTTCCTTTCCATTTGATTTGCTTCTCTTTTTATGGACTGAAACATTTTCTGTAGTAATATTTTTTTTACTACACATATTTCTTATGAAATATTTTGTGCTCTTACCCGGTGCTTTCTTCGTGACTTGACAAATCTTTTTGTTAGAGGACTGCTGCTTATTTTGTTTCACCTGCTGTCTTTGACGTTTTGCAGCCTTTCTCTGTCTTTCTATTGTTGGCATGGTGAAATCTTGAAATGATCTGCAGTTGAATCTGTGGTAAAATATAATAAAAAATGTTATTAACCATTATTACCAAACAGTAAATCAATAACAGTGATCAAACACTTAACACACTACTTGACATTTTAAATAGAAGATTTTTTAGTCCTTGGCAAATTTACAATACAGAAATAGCAGAAAAGAAATGACATTTATATTTATGTTACCTGTGCTATTTTATATGTGAATCTGATCTAATTTTATGAGCATATTTTAATATTTTATTGAAGACACTACACATAACCTGTTTTTGAAGGTGTCTTTATTTTTAAATTAAACGGTTTACATTTTTACTTTTTATTAATTATACATTTTAAAAATAAATGTTTATATTTCCATAGGCTCAAGCAGGTCAGCTTCCCACCCTATGTCATATAATTCAGACAAATCTGCATCCTCATCACGCTCTTCTTCATCCTCAGGATTTAAATCATCCAATGGATCAACATCCACTGATGTTTCAATTACAAGTTCAATGATGAGGTCAAAATCAACTGATTGCAGATTGTCACTCATGTTGATGTTGTCTTTATCTTTAAAGAAAGATAACAACAATGAGATGTTGCAGAGTAAGAGACAAATCTCAGAGATTATAATAGTAAAATTGTTTAACAAGAGTAATATTTTGCAGCTATTATTTAGCCATGTCCAGCAATGCTGATCAGGTGAAGACTATGTCTAATTTTTCAGTGAACAGGACTCATCTCTTCTTAACCTTGGATAAGCCTCACCGACTCTGTGTGTCCTGCACATACTTACATGTAAAGGGGCAGATTTATGTTAAATGGCACATCCCCAGGCATGCACCAGTTAACGTGCACCGCTGCTCTGCCACCCATGGTGTGCCGTATTTACAATCAGATAGGAGAAAGCTGCGTCAAAACCCTGCGCCTGCTTTAAGCAGGCATAGGTCTTGACGCAACATTGTGGAGATGGGGCACCCCTGAGCCTTGCTTGAGCTGCATCGCACTTGCGATACAACTCCAGCAATCACTACCTTTACAGCACAGATACATCACGCATCTGTGCCATTTTTGCCCCATGATGCCCCGCATTGTAAATGCAGCACACCATGGGTGGCGGAACAGCGGCGCAGGATGACTGACACATCCCTGGTGATGCACCAGTCATCATAAATCTATCCCTAAGCTTCTTATCTTGTTACAGATGAACCGCCATATTTACCATCAAACTATTTTGCATTTCCTAAATAGCGAATTTTAAGGAATAAATAGCAATTCTTTACCATTCCTAATTTGCAATGAGCAAATTGCTAATTGCAAGTTACCCATTCATTTCCATGGGCTAGGAGCCTCATAGGAATGAAGGTTTAATTTGCGATTAGCAATTTGCTCATCACAAATTAGGAATTTTTCCAAGGGTGCAGGGGTGTCTCAAGAACACCCTGCTGCACCCCTGAAAAAGAAATTTGGGGGCATATGGCACACATACATGCCCTAAGGGCATGTGTTGGCGTCATATGGGACCTTTTGTTTTTTTGAAAAAAAGCTTTTTGAAAAGAATTCACAAATTACCACCAATTTACCACAATAGTTTCCAAATCCTTAATGTCATTTTTTACATATTTTTTGTTTGATACATTGCATTTAAGTAATCGCAAAATTTGCAAATCCTTCAGTGCAATCGCAAAATAAGGAATAGCAAATTTTGCTACTCCTTATTTTGCATCAAACTTGTTTGATACATACCATTTGTCTAATTAACATTCGCAAAGGCCGAAATTCGCAGAATTTTGAGCTTTGCGAATGCTAATTAGCTTGATACATATGGCCCCAAGTGAGGCCTGTCTTGCAACATGGTGCATCTTTTGCATCACTGCTGCATCGGTTTCATGTGGTACGTTTTTTTTACACCATGACATATCTGCCTAAATGCATCAATTTGTAATTTTGTCGCCTCATAGCAAATCTTTTGCACCGCCGCTGCATCATAAAAGTGACGCACAGTGGCGCAAAAGAGGCATACACCTATCATAAATCTGTCCCTAGCATTTTAAATGATTAATCCAGGATGACGATAAGGTGTGGCCTATCCAGAGGTTTGTTTAAGGTGAGGCCTACTCAGGATTGCAGATTAAAGTTACGCTTGATGAAGAATACAGAAGAGATAATACATGTAAAGGCCTACCAATGAAGTAAGTGATTTGCACTTTATTTTGCCAGTCATCATAAATGTATCCCTAAGCTTCTTATCTTGTTACAGATGAACCACCATATGTACCATCAAACTATTTTGCATTTCCTAAATAGCGAATTTTAAGGAATAAATAGCAATTCTTTACCATTCCTAATTTGCAATGAGCAAATTGCTAATTGCAAATTACCCATTCATTTCCATGGGCTAGGAGGCTCATAGGAATGAAGGTTGCAATTTGCGATTAGCAATTACCTCATCACAAAATAGGAATTTTTTCAAGGGTGCAGGGGTATCTCAAGAACACCCTGCTGCACCCCTGAAAAAGAAAATTGGGGGCATATGGCACACATACATGCCCTAAGGACATGTATTGGCGTCATATGGCACCTTTTGTTTTTTGGAAAAAAATGCTTTTTGAAAAGAATTCGCAAATTACCACAAACTAGAAGTTGGTGGTAGTTTCCAAATCCTTAATGTCATTTTTTACATATTTTTTGTTTGATACATTGCATTTAAGGAATCGCAAAATTTGCAAATCCTTCAGTGCAATCGCAAAATAAGGAATAGCAAATTTTGAATTAAGGACATTTTAAGTCATTTCCACATGTGCAGTGTTTTCAAATTATGATTTGAAAATCGGTTTTGGGGAAAAGTAATGGTTTGCAAATTTATGACAAGGACATAATGGTGTATGCTTCTCTATAAGGCATTTCAGTGTCTCTGATGTCATTTTTCCCATATTACATTATAAGACCTTTCCCCATGGAGCACATTCCTTGTAAATATGCTCCCACCTGTGCATGGTGAATTTAGATTTTGACTGTTTGAGTCACATAGCCATGTTAAAAGTGACCCAAAAAAATTGCAAACGCTTTAAAAAAACACATTCATGTGTCTTAAGGACATTTTAAGTCATTTCCCCATGGACAGTGTTTTGTAAGTGGCGCAAAAGAGGCATACACCTATCATAAATCTGTCCCTAGCATTTTAAATGATTAATTCAGGATGACGATAAGATGTGGCCTATCCAGAGGTTTGTTTAAGGTGAGGCCTACTCAGGATTGCAGATTAAAGTTACGCTTGATGAAGAATACAGAGGACATAATACATGTAAAGCTCTACCAATGAAGTAAGTGATGTCCACTTCATTGCGCCAGTCATCATAAATGTATCCCTAAGCTTCTTATCTTGTTAGACATCAACCGCCATATGTATCATATAACTATTTTGCATTTCCAAAATAGCGAATTTTAAGGAATAAATAGCGATGCTTTACCATTCCAAATTTGCGATGAGCAAATTGCTAATTGCATATTACCCATTCATTTCCATGCGCCAGGATGCCCATATGAAAGAAGGTGCAATTTGCGATTAGCAATTAGCTCATCGCAAATTAGGAATTTTTCCAAAGGTGCAGGGGTGTCTCAATAACACCCTGCTGCACCCCTGAAAAAGAAATTTGGGGGCATATGGCGCACATAAATTTTAACAACATTCCTTTACCTCAAAAACGATTTTCAATTCATAATTTGAAAACACTGCCCACAGGGAAATTACTTAAAATGTCCTTAAGACACATGAAAGTGTTTTTTTATTGCCTTTCCAGCATGGTTGGGTCACTTTTAACATGGCTATGTAACACAAACATTTAAAATCTAAATTTGCCATGCACAGGTGGGAGCATATTTACAAGCAATTTGCGCCACAGAGAAAGGTCTTACATTAAAATGGGAAAATAACATCAGGGACAGTCAATTGCCTTATAAAGAAGCATACACCATTATGTCCTTGTCATAAATTTAAAAACAATTCCTTTTCCCCAAAAACGATTTTCAAATCATAATTTCAAAACACTGCACATGGGAAAATTACTTAAAATGTCCTTAAGACACATAAAAGCGTTTTTTAATTGCCTTTGCAGCATGTTTGTATCACTTTTAACATGGCTATGTAACACAAACATTCAAAATCTAAATTTTCCATGCACAGGTGGGAGCATATTTACAAGCAATTTGCGCCACATAATTCATAATTTTCTCCTTAAAGCACACTATTCTCTATCTAAATTAAAGAAATATTTTCTCACCTTAGCAAATACTTTGAGTTTGAAAACAGTCTCAGAAAGACACCAATTTGTCTTCAGCAGAGCAAAAGGTATGCACTCCAGAGTCTGCAGCTATCAAAAGCACAGAAATGCTGTAATTCTTCACACATATCTCTCATGTCACCCAATCAAAACTCTTCCCTCACTTTTTTTCAAATGAAAACCCTTCCCCCCTCTGCCCTTTCTGCCTTTTCTGCATGGCAACCACCTCTTGGAAGACTTCTGGTGTTTGCAAGTTCACACAACAATGTTGCAATTGAACTCTGAACTCTCAGTGCACCTGCATATCCAGTGCATTCTTTCATTTAATGATTTTTTTATTGACCATTCAAAATACATCTTTCAAATAACTCATCCGTGCACCCTAACTTTCTGTTTTCAGCAATCAAAATCCACCAATCACTGTTACTGCTTCATGAACACAGAAACTCCACAGTTTTTTTCATTTTAAACTCTCATTTTTTCAACTGCCATTTCATTGCCACACTTCATCTGACTGCAGGAGAACCTTCTCTCACCATGTTTTCTGTCTGGATTGTTGGACATAGTTATATTCACTGGGCTCAAAGGTACACTGAAAACAGGAATTTACCTAACCTCAATTTACAAGATGTGGAAATTAAGTGGTTTGGCCACAGAGGATTAAAATGTCACCAATTGATACCATTGGTGAAAACCTTTATGCATTTGCCCAAACCTGACCTGTTAATTGTGCACTGTGGAGGTAATGACTTGGGCACTTTGACTGGTGTAGGTCTGGAAATGCTTTTAAAGGACACCTTTGAGCAATTAATGGCACTTTTTCCTCAGACTGCCTTGGTATATTCAAATATATGCCAAAGACAGAAATGGAGGTGGTCAAACCAATTTTGTCCACAAATTGAGAAGTCGAGGAAGCATGTAAACAAATCTGTTTCAGCTTACATGAGAGACCATGGAATGGGCTCCCTGTACAACAATAACTTGCGTTACTACATGCAAGATATCTACAGAGGAGATGGAGTTCACTTCTCAGATGAGGGCAACAGAATTTTCACTCTGAATTTAAGAATGTGCATTGGTACCTACTTATAAGTACCTAAATGTACCATAAACCCAAAAGCTCTGCTCAGAGCTACCCTACATCTGATCACTCACAATTGTTATTTTTCCTCTAACTTTTTTCACTAATTTTCAACAAAGTACGCTCCCTGGGGCGCTACCCGGTACGCGAAACCGGGAGCTAACCTCGCGAAATTTAAAAAAAAAATGTTTTTTTCTCGCACATATAAGCCTCCTCAGCCACCCTCACAAAACCTAGGGGGTCAAGATAAGTCTACCGTGCCCCCTTCTACCCATTCTGAACATTATTTGCCCTCCATTTTGTATCTTAATTCGACCGAAACACAAAATGGTGGACTCCCGTAACGCTTAAGGTTCGCGAACCGGGGCGCTCAACGGTTCGCGTACCGGGTCGCTCCCTGGGAAGCGCACCATCAAAAAAGGTGGGAAAGTAGTTCACAGAAAAGCCACTGGAGACAATTTCACCAAATATAGATTAGCTCATACTACATACCAATCCCTACCATTTTCACAAATTTGATTGGAATTCCATTTAGCCATTTAGCCTGTAGACCTCTCTAAATACCGTGAGGTAAATTACTTCACAAAACACATCTGAAGTGTTGGAATTGACAACCAATTAATATGTTACTTTCATTTTCTACTTTTTTTACCTGACATTTCATTGGTTATATACCTGAATATATATAAAGGAAGAGAAGAAAACACAGCCATTTTGACTACTACTTCTTGGTGTACATTTCAATAGGATTTTCACTAATTCCTTCAACTTCTTTCTAAAGGTAAGTTTTTATTTTTAAAACTGAAGTATATTGTGCACTATAAGTTAATATGGTAAACTTTTTCTGATAGTTATATACTATCCCTCTGTAGTAGTTATAGATTTAGATAGACTTCTCTGTTATAGTTATGGATGGAGTTAGGCTTCTCTTGTATAATTATGAATTTACTTACGTTAAATCACATACACTTTTTTATATTCCTACTTCCACTCTGATACTATACACTGCCCAAAGATCAATTCACTGATAAAAACTGCCTATCTAAAATTAATCCCAACAGTGCCCTATCTCTACTAATATATATTTTTTTAATCTAAATTTCAGGCAAAATGGAAGGCGAACAGAAAGTTGAATTTCAAATTGTCCTGCAAGAGAGCAGCCAAGAAATCATTGATGAAAATGATATTGAATTTTTCGATGAAACTTTAGACAAAGAACTACTGCAATGTGTACAAGCAGTAGATAACCTCCTTGAAAATGAGGACATTTTACACCCTCAGAGACTACAATGTATATTCAATGATAATTATGAAATTTCTGACAATGAAATGTTAGAAAGTTTAATAAATTATGAAACACAATCACAATAAAAAAAAATGCTTAAAAAATAAAGAAAATAAAAAATAATCAACAAAACCAACAATCAATTAACATACAGCATTTGAAAAGTCTATCATTCATTTTTCATTGTAGTACGCTGCCTAGAACGCTTCCCGGTTCGCGGACCGGGCGCTCCCCACGCAAAAAAACAAAAAAAATATATTTTTTTTTTTGCCCCGCGGGGCCCTTTTAAAGCCTCCACATTAAACCTAGGGGGTCAGGGAGGATCTACTATGGCCCCTTATGGTTATTTCCCCCTTTGTTTTGGCCTCCTCTTGTCTCTCAATCCTACCGAGAGACAAGATAGCGGCCGCTCCGGACTGTTTAGAATGTTGACAGACACCGGAGAGCCAATCAGCTTCGCTACGCGAAGTTCCGGTACGCTTAAGGTCCGCGGACCGGAGCGCTGCCTGGAGCGCGCTTACAGATATATATCTTTTTTTAAACGTTAATTTCTCAAAATCCACTGGAGCACATATATTGAGACCTACAAAAGGCACATCGGGCTACCAGTCCCTACAATTTTGCCAAGTTTCGTGCAAATCCATTCAGCCGTTCGGGCTAAAAGTGAGGCCAACCGCCCTATGGAAAATTGCATGGGGAAAACATGCTTTGGGACCCCCCTTTTTTCTCGGCCCCCCCTTGACAAAACCTCCCCAAATTTCCAGGGGCTGCTCAGAAACAAAATGTTCCATTTTCCAGAAAATTTCAGCCAATTCCGTCCACAAACGCCAAAGTTATTAGACATAGAATTTTCAAAAATCCCATAGGGAAAAAATCCTAACTATATATACCTACTGGCGACCGCCAGTAGGTAATATATATATATATATATATATATATATATATATATATATATATATATATATATATATATATATATATATATATATATACATATAGGATTTGATTGAAGCATAGGTTGTGAGACCGCATTTCAAATGCCCAAATTTTGAGCTTCTGGTCCCAGGGAGATGGTATGATTTAAAACCTTGTAAGTGGAAAGGCTCTTCCAACCATGTTTCTTGTAATAGAATTATGTCAAATTGTTGGAGATACATCAATAATCCTTTGTCAGAAGTTTTGGCAACAAAGCCATTTATGTTCCAGGAGCATAATTTTTGTTTCGAAATGCTTATTATTTTTTCTGCTCTCTGTCATTGTGCCTCAGGTCTGCAGTTTATCGTTTTTGAAATCCAAGACCAGTCGATTGATAGTTCCCTTCCTCTTTCATCCTGACCCTTCAGGGTGGTTGCTCCACTGTATTGTGTGGCCTCGACGGAGGAGCTTCGTGCTCCTTTGAGAACGGAGTTGCAGGGTCCGGAATTGACATTAATTTTTGTCTTGATGATGTTGTGATCTTGGTGCTGTCGGAGAAGGGATCCTGGATATCCCGCTTCGCAGTGAGGATATAATCGAATTCCCCAGGCTTGCATTTGGGACTCCTCTTTAAGAATTTTCTCTGTTATTTCCTGGTTTACCCAGGTGGTTTTTGTTGCTTCCTGGTCCGAAAGATGTTTGAATCTTTCAAATTGAACAGATACTAAGTCTTGTGATCCAATCCCTGCCAAATTACTAATGGCGGTTAGTATTCGAAGAATGCTGCCTCTATTGAGGCTATCGCCCCGACCTTTGGATTTGTAATCTGGGATGAACAGAATTGACTGGCTGGAATCCCGTTGGAGGCTATTTGAAGTGGTGGCGGGGTGCGGGACCGTTTCCCTCCCCGCTGGGGAACGGGGTGACTGTATTGCGGGGCCCACTCTATCTCCTGATTCAGAACTTATCCCTTTCTTCCACCACCCTGTGTTAGGGAGGTGGGGACAACTGGGCCACCCCTTGTTGCTTTTTCCATTTTTTATTTGGAGTTTGCTGTTCTTGCTAGATTGGGGGGGGGTCATTATGACTGCCTTTGTTGCTGGGGTGGTTCCCCTTATGATAATATATATATATTCACTGAAAAAAACATAGGTTTTAGCCAGGTTATAGTTAGGAATTATCATTTAAAAAACCTTTGAAATTTACTGGAAAACCATAGGTTTCAAGCAGGTTATAGTTAGGAATTATCATTTAAAAAACCTTAGAGATTCATTGAAACAAACATAGATTTCAGGGATGTTATAGTTAGCTGGACATTTCACTCATACAAAACCATTGATATTCCTCTGTTATAGTTAGTTGTACTAACTGTAACTCTCGCGCCCACAATCCACTGGTGATGATGTCACATATTACATCATTCATGACATCGTCAGTGACATCACTGATGACATCACTGATGACATCATCCAGTGAATGTGGTTTGGTTTGTTATTTAAATATGTATTATATATACACCAATCTGTATTGACGAATCAGTGGATATATAAATATCTGGATAGAGGATTTAGTAGCAGTGTAATTGATTGTTTAATTGAGTAATTTATAGTGTCCCACTAAATATGTTGGATAGTGACTAAACTGTATGAATATCTGTATTACTTGGTCAGTTGTTGTATAAACTGCTGCACCAGTTGGTTACTAGCCACATGAAAGTCTATATTAGCTATTGATTAGTTAATTGATTATTTGTAATGGAGAGTGATTGTGTGTGTGGTTCGGTGGGGGATCTATGACTGCCCTAAGATATGTGAATAGTTAAATCAGTACGTATATGAGGTTAAGACTACGTGTTATAATAGTTGTTTGAGTGAGTGAATATCTTTATGGGTGTGGTGATGAGCAAAACATTTCTCAATGGTACATGTCCAACAAAGTAGAAAAAATAAAAGACAGTGTATGTGACAGTTGTTGTATATAAATCAGTGTACATAATACTCATTAATTGCATGAGTGACTGTATAGATAACTGTATACTTGTAATAGTGATTTCATAACACAGTATGAGTTACTATCTATATGAATAAATGTAGTGCTATTCGTATAAGTGTATAGCTGAGTAAATGTAAATAGGATACATTGTTTGCAAGAGTGAGTAGGATGACTGCATAACTGAATAGGATGTGTGCTGGTGTGTAATGTCAATATAAGTGTATAAGTATATTTGATAGTGTCCTATTGATCATTGACAACATGTATGAGTGAATTTATAGGTAATTGATTAGATGTGTGTGTAGATCTAGGAATCACTGAGTGGGGTTTTAGATACTGATATTGCTGTGTCAATGGATTCAAATATGGTACTCTGTATTTTACAGTGAGTGATGAAAGATTATAGTAGTGTATGATGAGGTGTATCTGATTGTCACGTAGATGATGTCATCAGAAATGTCATCAGTGATGTTATTTTAGATGTCATCAGTGATGTAATCAGTGATGTCACTGACCATGTCATGAATGATGTAATATGTGACATCATCACCAGTGGATTGCTGGTGCGAGAGTTACAGTTAGTACAACTAACTATAACAGAGGAATTTCAATGGTTTTGTATGAGTGAAATGTCCAGCTAACTATAACACCCCTGAAGCCTATGGTTTCTTCAATGAATTTCTAAGGTTTTTTAAATGATAATTCCTAACTATAACCGGCTTGAAACCTATGATTTTTTCAGTGAATTTCAAAGGTTTTTTAAATGATAATTCCTAACTATAACCTGCCTAAAACCTATGTTTTTTTCAGTGAATTTCAAAGGTTTTGTAAATAACAATTCCTACTTATAATGTTGAGCTCTTCCCCATATTTTCAACAAGAAACCAAATCTGCAATGCTACCTAAAAAATCAGGCAATAGTTCCACTTACCACTAGCAAATTAACATCAACATTTAACTAATGTAAGAACGTTGACTACGTACTGCGTGAATTACATCCAAATCAAACCCATATTTAAAAAGCAATATGTGATAGAGGTTCTTATTATACACTTCCAACACCCAACAAAATCACAATACCCAGCGCAACCACCACCACAACCACCTTGGCCCCTCCCCCCTACTACCTCAGAGGCAGCGCAAAACAGGACAACAGACCTTTCCAAAATAATATATCCCCTCAATGGCAAATGAACTCAATGTACAGAGATGTGACAACCAAGTATGTATAAGGGAAATAACTCGAACATCAACAATAATGTACACAACACCAAGACTACCGGTGAAATACTATACACAGTTCACTATACAAACGAAACACTTTTCCGTGTGTAGATATTCCTTTGATACGTGTACTGTACTGAATAGTTGACGCAAGCATATTATCTCAGACACTGTGGAATATTTTGGTCATGTCGCTGTGTCCCCTCTCTTTGAAACAGAAACAGAGTGGGCTAGTCCAACGTACAAAACGTCAAAGTAAGACTGTAAATAATTAGGCTAAGCCTTGGGCGTGGTTCACTTCTACAAAGAGATGAGACAGTGCCACAGCAAAGGTCCGCACCCTGCCACATGGCTGCCGCCATGACCACGTGCATCCTCGATACAGGCCCATTGCAAGCTCAGCGCCACAGCACCGCAGACTTATGGCTGTATCGACTACTGTCTTCAATCTACACTGCGGACAGCAGGGTTTACAACATGAATTCAACTTTGGATCTAAATTAGTCGTCAGTAACTGTGCTGAGTACTGCCTTCAATCTACACTGCGGTCAGTAGAATTGACAACTTGATACCAGTTGCGCATCAGCACTACAGAAAACATTGAATTCAGTCTCAATTTATTTAAAGCAGAGACAATTGTACTATGTCCTCAGATGTTGTTAAAGTTTGAACATTAGGAAATTCAGCCTTCATTTATTTAATGCAGAGACAATTGTACTATATGTCTTTAGATTTTGTTTACATAAGTCCATGTCTGTGTCAACAACTGCCTTCAATCTATACTGCGGACAGCAGGGTTCACAACTTGAATTCAGCTTTCCATCTACACTACGGACAACATTCAAGTTAGCCTTGATTTATGTAAGGCAGGGACAATTTTGTTAATGGATGCCACAAAAAACATTCCTCAATGTCTGTACTTAGGGGCCGATTAGGATGGCGGAAGGACTTGCGTCCGTCCGCCATCCCAGAGGTAGAGGGACCGTCCGCATGGACTGCGGAGGTCCGTCCATGCAAATCAGGATGTGACCGCCACCCTGGCGGTCACATCCTGGATATTTAACATTGCGGCGGGTGCTGCTTCAAGCAGCACCCGCCGCAATGTTAAAAGTGCATGTGTAACATTTACATGCACAAAGCGGCAGGCACCGCGCGGTGCCTGCCGCTTTGTGCATGTAAATGCTTTGGGGTACCATAGGTACCCCCCATGTGCACCCCCCACCCGCCTACGCCCTGGGGGCCCGCAACGGACCCCCAAAAGCAAAAGTACACATGCTTTTCCACGGCGGAAAAACCGCCGCGGAAAAGCATGTTTACTAATGCTTCCTAATTTGGCTGGCGGTGTCTGATAGACACTGCCAGCCAAAGGAGAGCTTTTCCGCCGCGGTTGTAATCCGACCGCGGCGGAAAAGCAGCGGACAGAATCCAAGACCCACCAGCCATCGTAATGCGGCGGTGGGTCTTTGGTGACTCCGCAGAGGATTTTCCGCCTCCTCCGGGCCGGCGGTGGTTTCCGCCGGCCCGGAGGAGGCGGAAAATCCTCTATCATAATTGGCCCCTAAGTACTGCCTTCAAATGTACACTGCGATCAACAGAGTTCACCACTTGATACCAGAAGCGGATATGCACTACAGACAACATTGAATTCATTCTCGATTTATTTAAGGCAGAGACAATTCTACTATGTCGTCAGATTTTGTGAACTGTGACAAAAAAGCATTTGTCGATGTTTCTGTATACTACTGCCATAAATGTACTCTGCGGACAGCAAAGTTCATAACTTAAATTCAGCTTTCCATCTAACTACGGACAGTAAGGAATGCAGCCTTGATTTATGTAAAGCAGAGACAATTCTACTGTATGTATTCAGATTTTTTTTACATAAGTCACAACAATCATTTGTCGATATTTGTGCTGACAACTGCCTTCGATCTACATTGTGAGGGCTCACGATTCAGGTGGAATGGCGATTGCGCATGATGCATTCCAATAGCCAAGAGACATTGTACAGTGCGACCCGCCCGAACCACGAATCATCGCAGGGTGTGCACACGCTGAGTTCTTCATGTACCACTAACTCACTGCACCACAAGTCATCTCCACGTGGCCTTGTTAAGGCAGAATTCACTAGGCCAAAAACATTGCTTCCAGTGCGGCCAGCCCGGACCACACATCATCGCAGGTTACGTACACGCTCAGTGCAAAAGGTACCAGTAACTCACTGCACCATAAATCATCGCCACATGGGCGTATTTAGGCAGAATTCAATAGAGAAAAGACATTGGTCTGATTGCGGCCCTCCCTTTACCACTCATTATCGCAGATTACGTACAAGCTCAGTGCCAAAGATACTACTAACTCAGTGCACCATAAATCATTGCAAAGAAGAGTGAACAGTTTTATGTCAGCAATGAGGAGCACTATCACTTTTAAATGGAATTCATGCAGAATTCAATCGACAAAAGACATTACTTCAATTACTGTGCCTCCCCCGACCACGCATCATTGCAGGAACGTACACGCTAAGCGCCAAAGGCACTACTAACTCAATGCACCAAAAATTATTGCCACGTGGCCTTACTAAGGCAGAATTCACAAGACAAAAAACATTACTATCAGTGCGGCCTGCCTGGACCACGCATCATTGCAAGCTCCACAGAACCTTGGTGTTTCAGATGCAACTAACTCAGTGCACCACTTATCATCGCTGGCTGCACACACACTAAATTACCAATACTGTGCAGCTCTACCCAATGCCATGTGGTCATGAGTTCTTCCTAACCGCTGCCTCCTGCCTACACTGCTGTCATTAGAGCTCACAATTAATTACACTGTTGATTTATTATTTGCAGAGTACAATACCAAACTAATTATAACATTTATCAAACCCTATACAATATTCCTTTATTATGCTTCCTTTAAGAACTTCTTTTATATCACTTATAGATTTAGTCGAATAATAAAATTCATGCTGCAAGTGCAAAGGTACACTTAATGATAGTCTACACTGTGGATAGCATAGGTCACAATTTGAACCTCACTTTTTCTTCATTGGAAACTTGAATTTATTTTTGGGAGACAAAAAAGGCTACACCACTGGAAGAATCATCTGATTCAGATCATTTTGTTGCTGAAGAATTGATAACCATCAACTGTACTTTTTTTCTCCCTCAAAGTACATGTAGTCCAGTATGCAACAGTCAATGCTTTGAGTGCAGCCCGTTCAGACCACGCATCATCGCAGGATGAGCACACGCTAAACACCAGATGTACCACTAACTCAGTACACCATAAATAATCGCCACATGCCCTTGTTAAGGCAAAATTCAATAGTCAAAACACATTTTTACCAGTGCGGTGTGCCTGAACTACGCACCATCGCAGGCTCCACACAAACCGCCCCTACCTCAGTGCACCACAACTCATGAACTCTTTACAATAGAATCTTCTGTGTATTATTTCACATACAGTACTCCTACCTTTGTACAGCAGAAGTCTTAAACCGTTTATGATTAAATATCTGTGTATGATATCATGATTACTATTCTACTTGTTACCAACAACAACGTAATAAAATGGAGTCGAGCACACGTGCCCGTACCCACTTCAACTATCTATCTGTGTCTGTGTATTTATTATGTTTGTAAAATGCTGCTCCTGCGCCCTACCACATTATATTGTGCTATGAATAGCGTATGCAACCATCTTACCTGTGATAGTAAGTGTGGGCTATTACTCCTTTTTTTAAGCATATTTATATAGCGCAAAATCAATCCAAAACTATATCAGCAATTTACATGAGCACCGTATTTACAGTACATTTTCTGGCATGCGTACATTACGTCATTACTCTACAATAACAGGATGTGCATGCAACTCCGAGACTCGAACACTGATTTCCAGCACCAAGTTCTAAAGTGCACCTGAATAACCACATCCGTGTATACATTAGCTGCCCTTCATGTGCCAAAAACTGCAACTTAAACCTTTCACAGCCCTGTATTACTACAGCTACAATACTCCGCTGAATGTACAACAAACATTCATAATCACAGAAATGCTTCATGTCCACCATCTTTTATGTATGCAACCATGAATGAATATAGAGTCAGTGATACCCAGTACCATTTATGTGGGCCAAGTTGTGGAACTTTACAGATATAATGATACATTTGCGTTTAAGACCCGGGTGACGTCAGCACTACAAAACAGACACCCGAATCACTTGATTTTTCATATAGTTAATGACAGTGTGGTAAATAAATAATTAATTACCGGATCTATTTTTCGGGATACTCATATAAACAGATAGCTCAATAAATAAGAGTCAAGATTCGAGGTAGCTGGAGTGTACAGGCTTTAATCAGGCATAAAAGGACAGGAACAGGACAGCCTGCACGGGAATAGGATGGCAGCTGCCGGGGGCAGGATCTGGGAGCATAAGGGGGTAACTTTTAATAACAGTGCACAATATTTATAGTTAAACAAATACATTGCATTCAATACAGTAGGCGTAGCAGTAGGCGGAGTTTGTAGCAGTCGCGAAAGATAAGGCATAAAGTGGGTGTAACAAGAGGTGTGTACAGGGCGTATACATAGACATGTGATGCAAACGTAACAGAATATGTCATAAACGGGGCGGAAACATGGAGGGGGCTACCTGAGCAGCTGGGACCTCTAACCTAGTGGTGCGCGTAAACTGACAATGACGTGTTACCAGGGAGAACTGGGGGGCTATGACTTCTGCGCTAGAAGAGGAGACTAAAGTCTGGAGAGCAGAGCGACATGTACCTAAAGCCTATCTAGTATCTAGTGTTTAGAGAACATGTTGATAGAATCCAAGAGTTATCAGAGTAAAGGCTAACAGACATTAAGACTGGTGCATACATAATCCTATATGTAGTGCGTGTGCGGGGAATATTCTATGAATATGAATACAGTATTTCTCTTACATGGAGACATAAAGGCTAGACCATGACGGAAACTATTGATGCGATTCAGTAGCTTAGGAATGCAGAGAAGGAGGGCTGGACTGATAACTAGAAACATAACATACTCTTGGCAGACTGGGAGGCAGAGCCAGGCCGAGCCGGGCACTGCGAGGCATGAAAGTAAGCTAAGGGTCAGGGATACAGGTGGGGGCTGTATCACTCCTCGGAGAGGGTTCAGGAAACAGGAGCTGAATCTGAGTCCGGGCCCTTTTGAGGCCTAGAAACGGGGATAATTCAATGAATTAACGTGCACACTGTAAAATGTGGCAACGTAGGATTACATAGGCCTGATATTCGTTGTATTCACGAAAACTAGAAACTGGCATATTAGAGATGGACACAACTGTAATTGCGTCTTTAATCGATCAGAAGGGAATACATGCATATCGATCATGCACACATGACATAACATGGGGAACACGTAGGCACATATAACATGGTAAAATTTACTTTTCCACATTCCCTCCTTGTGCCCTACGTTTCCATCAGGAAACATCTATATTCATGATACCATCTATCATTTCATATAGCATCATTTGCTCGTCTCGAATTGTCTTGGAACGGGACTTAGGACTAGGAATACAAGAGGTAGCACAAATGCCGCAAATCGCAGGGCCACATTGTATACAGAGGCAGCAACTGAATAGGATCATTACTGCAATACCTAGAAATGACAATACTTTCCATCCCCAGGCAGATATGATATTCCAGAGCCAACCGGACCATGTCCAGGTGCCTGGATTCTGGTGTAACTGATGGGCAATTTTATGAAGTCTGGTTATAGCTGAATAAACAGACGGCGCGTTATTAGGAATGAAAATGCAGCAACTAGATCCGATGACTCTACATGCTCCTCCTCTATCGGCCAGTATGACGTCAAGAACGAGACGATTTTGGAGCACGACAAATCTCATAGCAGATTGCTCTTCGGTTAAGTTACCTAGAGCAGAAGTAGTCTCATTCACTACTGCTTCAAGGGTTCTGGTTAGTCTACGTATTAACTTACTGTTCTGGATAGGTCCTATAAAGAAGAAGAAACCTTTATTGAAATCTTGATATTGTTCTAGAGTAGTTTCAGTTTGATCGACAATCGGGGACTCAATCTCCCTTCTATGTCTGACCTGTACTAGATGTGTGTTTCTGTGATAATCAGATGGGGCTAGAAAAACTGGTGGCAGTAGGAAGGCAATATAACATGTTCCATCCCAATCGAGGGGCAGACGAACATATGCGGTCTGACCACAAACAAAATAAGAATGACGTGAGGCTTTGAAAATAGATTTCCCACTGTCACTATACTCGACAGTAGTAGTACAATCACTATGTCCTACATGTGCGGAACCATTCTTTCGGACACATAATTCGCCTTTGACTGGTAGTACTGAAATAGCAGGTAAGTCTGGAGTAGTATCAGACTGAACATTCAATACCATAAAATTCGAAGAATAATTACCTAAATTATAAACTTCATTTTCTAGATCTAACCCTGTTCTATGGGGAAGACCTTGCTTGTCTGGAAAATATGTTCTATTCAGAAGGGACATATCATTTGAGGATGACGTTAACATGGACCATGCTCCACACGAACCATTATGTGAAAACGGATAAGGAAAGAGTGGCAGAACTCCCTTCGGTGTCTGGAAAGGGGGGAGTCGACCACACACCCAACAATTAGTGGCATTGCTGGTCTGGTGTGAATAGTGTAACATTCGGATGAATGTATTATTACGCATAGCAAGACGATAGGATAGCTCGTGAGGAGGCAGATCACTAAATGTGTGCTCTACTGTAGCATTAGAAAACTTATTTACATGAGGAATTGGGAAACATAAATGCAATGCATAACTTGTGCAGGTAACCATCAAACTTAGAAACAATAAGAAACTTAGAAAAACGATACATCTTATAGAGTTTTGACTAACTCTCTCGCTATGGGGGTCTATCTCATACATGTCAGAAACCTGTCTAACCGTTTCACCCGAGAGGGACTTAGACAATTAAACTGGCTGACTTATTTTACTAGACCGGAGTTTCTTTTTATACTCCTGTTGCGGAGTTTTCTCTAACAGAGGAACTTTCAGTTCGGGATTGAGATTAATGTCTGATTTAGAGTCTTGTTTCAGGCAGTCTTTAGAAATGGAACAGTCTTTGGAATTGTCATTAAAAGTCTTTTTTCGGATTCCATGAAATTTCTTGATATGCGACAGATGGACCCAACCCTTGCGGCCTTCCAACTTCACGGCCGTACGGGTGGTCAGAAGGACTAGTCTCGGCTCCTTCCAGCGAGGCTCCAGCGGACTTGAACGATCAAAGTTCCTGACCAGTACTAGGTCACCTGGGATGACCTCATGCGGTTTCACTTCGGTATTATCTGGAAATGCAGCGGCAACCTGTGAACGACAAGAGTGTAGGGCAGACATCAAGGAAGCTAGGTAATCTGTCAACATATTACTGGAAACATCTGTAATACTGCGAGGTCTAGGTGTACCCCACATATTTGGGGGGCGGCCGAATACGACCTCATAAGGGGACAGACCCGATCTGGAATGTGCGACCATGCGCATAAAGAATAAAGCAACTGGCAGGGCAACTAGCCAGTCTACACCTTTCTCTTTACATGTCTTGGCAATGCGGATTTTCAGAGTCTGATTATGTCTCTCTACGAGACCGGCTGCTTCAGGATGGCGTACACAATGGAACTTCCACTGGTACCCTAACAAGAGGGAAACATGTTTCATCAACTCAGATGAGAATGGCTGGCCGTTATCAGAATACACGACCCTAGGGAGTCCATAACGGGGAAAGAATTCACGAACCAACTGCTTGGCAGTGGTTGCTGCTGTGTAATCTGGAACTGGATATGCTTCTGTCCACCTGGACAAAGCGCATACAACTACAAGGACATACTTGAAACCTCGGCATCGCTCCATCTGAATATAATCCATCTGGAGGACTTCAAAAGGGTGGTCAGGAGGTTGGAATCCACCTTGTTCCACCGGGACACTTTTACCTGGATTGAACTGGCAACATATCATACAAGTACGGACTTTCTGCTTGGCTGCAGCTCGTAAGTGCTTGTTGAACCAAAGGTTCTGTATACTGTCTAACATGGCTTTTTCTCCTAGGTGTGCTGGACTATGTGCGGTATTGATAATGACTTGAACCATGGAGTCGGGGAGAAACCATGTGGCTTTTCCCTTCGTCACCCATCCCTGATCTGTCTGGACCCCTCCTTGTTCGGACCATTTCTTGATTTCTTCAGGAGTAGCATGTAACTGTATGTCTATGACATCTTGTGTAGGGTCCTTAACTGTCATACATGTAGTCTGTTCTGGAATGAATGTCTGTGTCTTGTTAACTGGAATGTCTGGTGTCTGAGCTGTAAGCTTGGCTGTTCGATCTGCTAGATCATTACCTTGGGAAATGATGTCAGTAACGTTCGTATGTGCCTTGCACTTCATGATAGCGATAGCTGTCGGTAAATGTATTGCATCTAACAGAGCTTGAATGAGGAGACCATGCTGAATCTTGGTTCCATGAGAAGTCATGAAACCTCTCTCCTGCCAGAGTACTCCGAAGTCGTGTACAACTCCGAATGCGTAACGTGAATCTGTATATATGTTTACTTTCAGGTTCTTGGCACGTATGCAGGCTTGGGTCAGAGCAACTAGCTCTGCTGCTTGAGCAGACAGGATGTCAATACGACGTGTTTCTATAACTTCGGTTTCAGTAGTCACTGCATACGCGGCTGCTAGTTCTCCTGTACTAGTTCTCATACATGAACCGTCCACATAAAGTGTCAGGTCGGGATCAGGTAATGCAATGTCTGTCAGATCTTGTCTTGGCTTTGTCATAGTGTTAACAACTTCCACACAGTCATGTGTGGCAAGATTTGAAGTAACTGACGGTAACAGGGTAGCAGGATTTAAAACGTTGCAGCGTCTGATTTCTATGTGTGGCTGGAACAGTGTCAGTTCATAACCTGTTAAACGTGCAATGGTCAAATGCTGAGTCTGTGTTCGGTTTAAAAGAACTTCCACGGAGTGTGGAACTTGTACTGTCAGGGAGTGTCCTAATACTATGGAATCACTTTGTCTGATAGCTAGAGCTGTGGCTGCAACTGACTTGAGGCATGCAGGCAAAGCCTGAGCTACTGGATCTAATGTGCTCGAAAAATAAGCACAAGGCTTGTACTGTCCTGCTTGATCTTGTGTGAGAACAGATAATGCAGTACCATCACGTTCTGTGACAAAAAGTGTAAAAGGCTTACTGTAGTTCGGTGTAGCTAGAACAGGTGCTTGGCATAAGGCTTTCTTTAATTCATGAAAACTAAGTGTATGTTCAGATGTCCAAGGGAGAACAGTCGATACGGCTGCCTCCTGTGTCGTTAACTGTATCAGTGGCTTTGCTAGAAATGCATACTGAGGAATCCATTGTCTGCAGTAAGAAGTAAGGCCGATAAAAGCACGTACCTCCTTCTGTGTCTTGGGCTGTGGAAGACTCGCTATTAACTGGATACGGTCTGGTGTCAACTGCCTACCCCACTTGGACAGTATGTGGCCTAAGTAGATCACTTGCTGGACACAGAACTGGAGCTTCGAAGGGGACACCTTGTGCCCCATCTCGGCCAGGAAATACAGAACCGTAAGTGACGCACGCTCGCAGTCACGTTCAGAACGGGCTGTGATCAGTAGATCATCGACATACTGGAGCAGGGCAGTGTCAGTCGGCATGTGAATATTGTCTAGTTGTCTTTTAAGTGCTTGACTGTAAATACTAGGACTTTCTGTGAAACCTTGAGGAGCTCGTGTGAATTTATAGCTCCTTCCATTTAAACAAAAACCGAAAAGGTACTGGCTGTCTGGATGAATCGGAACACTGAAAAATGCATTCTTGAGGTCTATTACAGTAAAAAATGTAGCTTCAGAATCAATGGCTGTTAATAGGGATGAAATATCTGGGACTACTGGATACTGAGGTATGATACATTTATTAAGTTCTCGAAGGTCAATCACTAATCGATATACTGGAGGTGCATTTGGATCGGTACGTTTCATGACTGGAATGATAGGAGAATTACATACATTGGAGTCAGTTTCTACAACCACTCCTTGAGCAATAAGCTCGTCAATAATTTTGGATAAGGCTGCTACAGCCTCAGGTGGCAATCTGTACTGTCTGATTCGTGGCAAGACTATACCTTGCTTGAGGGTCACACGATGGGGTGTGATTCGCATAAAACCTACATCTGTTGGACCTTGCGCCCATAAATGCTGTGGTACATTGGACAATCTTGGATCAAAATCACGTAATACATAGTGACCTTTAAAGTCTCTTAAAAACAATCGTATTCCTTCTGGGGAACAGCAAATAACTGCACCTAATTCTTTCAATGTTTTAATACCTAACAAATTTTCTGGACACGATTTCGTAAGTAACAAATCAGTAGTTCGGGACAATGGACCAACTTCTAGAGTAACTGGCTTTGATATCTCGTTTACAATAGGCTTACCTGAAAAACCAAGGGAAACATTTCTAGAGCCTGAGAGCGGAGCCCCTGGAACCTCGTCATGACTGATAGTAGTCCTACTTGCCCCTGTATCAATCAAAAACTTTCTGTCTTTCCCTAATACTTGACTGTGTACATAGGGACCCTCTTGATCTACAGGTATCTCGATGAGAGGCAAGCCTACCTCCCTCTCTAGGCTGTTTCATGAATACGGTTGATACTCTGGATACTCTGTCTGGGCATACTGGTACATCTGCTGTGTAACATGCTGTGTTGCAGCGATAGGCTGCGGTGCTGGAACTGTCTGTTGTGCATTCTGTGGTGACTGAGAAGTCTGTGAAACTTGTTCTTGCCTAGGCGGACGTGGTCTTTCTTTAGTTTTACCCGTAGCTATGTTGTGTTTCAGAACTGCACACTCGTTTATAAAATGACCTGGCTGTTTACAATAATTGCATGTCCCTTTAACGGGAGCTGCAGGATGACTGGCTTGATTCGGACCCCTCTTCTGACTGTCTTGTGGAACAGATTGTGCAACTAATACTTTCATTTTCGTGTCTTTCATACGTCTCCTTTCGTGTTCTTGCTCTTCCCTGATTCTATTCTGGTGATACTGGAGCATCTGAAGCATTTGTGACGGGGTACTAGCTTGCCAGGTACTTTCGACTTTCAAAACTCGATTTTTAACTTGTGGGCTTGAATTCTCGACTAGTTTAGTAACAAAAAGATGAGGGTATGACTCGCTACCTGTCTTCAAACCACTGTTGATAATGAAACATTTTTCGAATCTAGAATAAAAATCACTAGTATCTTCATCCTGTTTCTGTTTACATGCTGAGATTGCATCCCAATCTTCCTTTTTCGTGGATAATAACCTTGGCAAAACTTGTATCAATAACTCGGGCAATTCTTTACATTTGTCCCCAAGACCGGTACCTGGTACTCGTATTTTATCTTCAGCTTCTAGAGCTGTCCAATCAATCTTTTTCTCTCCCACCTCCCATTCTTTTTCCTTGAGTTTTTCATATACCCCTGCGGGCAACAGGACCTTTAGCATTTTAATGATATCTGGATACGTGTATTCTCCCATACGGAGCATGTCTTTTAATTCTCGATGGAACCCTGCTGGATCTTTGTCGTGACAGGGAATTAACTTCTTCATCTCTAAGAGTTCCATCTTTGTGATAGGGGTGTAAACAAATACTCGTTGCATTTCACCATCCGGTGTCCTAACTGGGTGTACTTCTCGTAACGGATGCTGTCTATCTATGTAGAATGGTTTACTTTCTGGAGGTGAGACGTGAACAAAATGCGGGTTCAGAAACGTTCTATATTTGTGGCGCTGTTCTAGAATGACACTAATTAAATCGGTACCTAAACCTTTCCATCTATACTGGAGTAACTCGTTCAGAACATCATGTAACGGACCTGGATCAGAATGTTGTCCCTCATACAGTGTAATGAGGTGCTGGATCATATACATACCCACCAGTCGCTGCTCGGCTGGGGGCAGTTTCAGAAACATTTGTGCCACTATTTCATCTGGAAAAGTGGTAGAATCAGTAACCCATCGGACTGCTGATCCGGCTAGTTCTTGTTCATGCATGGTACTAAGTTCACTATAACCGATTCGTGATTTCAGAATGTGATCGGTAGCTTGAAATACTTGCTCGAGATTCTCTTGTTCTAGTGCTGGAAGGTGAAAAACTTTCTTGTGTTCTAGGCGTGAATGTCGGTCTAGAAGTCTAGATTTACCTACATACGCTATTCTGGCGGTATTCTCGTCGTCTACCTCTTCAGTAGAAGAGTTGTCTTCTTTCTCGCTTACTTGTGCTGCTTTTCGTTTCTCGTGTAACTTTATTATTTCCCTACGGATCTTCTTGTACATACTGTCTATACAGTTCTGTGTCTTGTGTCTTCCCTCGGCTATATGATCACTCCATCTTGTCAGGACTTTCATTTCGGTCGAATCTTTAGTTGGATAATCTTGTTCCCTTATTAAACAATTAATTAGAAACTTTAATAGCATGAGCTGGATCTCGACTTTTCTTTGAGACATGGCTTCGCCAATACTTTCTGGATCTACTCCTGTACGGATGAAACGATATATTCTGTCTAGATATTCTTTCATATTCGGTAGGGTGTCCAAATATTCGGTCACCCGTCTTACACGCAATGAATACAGGACCATACCATCATCGCCTGGGACTGGGTCATAACGGCATTCAGTGAGAGCTCGCTTGATATCGGCAACTGACTGATTTTTGGGCGACCGCTGTAACGCTCGGGCATGTAGCTCGAGTAATGTTACACGTCTGTGTTGCGGCGGGGTACAAGGAGGACTTCCCCCCCCGCGGCTCCTAAACTAGAATCGTCGACTGGCACCGTACGGGCTGGCAGAGTGACTGATGTAGCGGGTACTTGGACTGTGGGCTGGACCGGGGGTGCCGTAACAGGTGCTGCAACGGGTGCCCCGGTGGCTGGAGGAACAGGAATTACATTATTTACGGGAGCTGGCGGAACAGGATTTGCATATTCTGGGACTGTATCGTCCAAATAGGACGAGAGAAAAATATCAGCTGCGGTCGGTTTGTGACGTAGCTTAATCGGAACTAATGGCGACGGGAAATTACATGGTGCTTCCGGGGTTGCCTTCGGCAAGCCCTCGGCAAGAAGAGGATACATACCCTTAATAAGGGCATTTCTCTGTCTGTCTGACTGTTCGGCTTTAACTCGTTCACCTACTTCGATTAATTCCCTTTCTTGGGCTCTTTCTGAGGATTCTCTACTTAATTCTGACTTTCTGATTTCTTTTTCGGTTCTTTTATGAGATTCTTTGCGCCATAACTCGATGGCATCTTTCTGGGACTGTCTGGATTTCTTTTTCCATAATGCTTCTTCTACTCGCATGATACACTTGGCATCCCATGTACCTGATACGGGCCATCTATACTTTTCTTCTAATTCTTTGGTGTACTCCACCCATAAGTCTAGATATAATATGGCACTTATGCCATGCTTATGATACATAAAATGACCTGGACTGTCCCTAGGCGGGACAGGAACTGCTTCTTCGAGCAGACCTTTTCTAGTTCTTAACTGGCGTAACTTCGTGAACAGAGGCATAACTAAGACTGGAATCTGGACACAATACAATACACGATAAACACAATAATAACTTTAAGAAAACAAATCACTCATACCACGACACTGAAAACACATGAATTGACATTTAACAGTTCGGACAGAATATCACCTGGAATACTGAGAACAGAACACATGAATTTCTCGAGAACAGAACAGAACTTACTGGAATGACTAGATGCACTGCTAAAACAGTACGAAACTTACCGGTCTCATAAAGAGACACGTCAGGACCCGCATCCACCTAGGTGGACACTTCGTGTTGGATCTGTGTACCCAAACCCACGGACCAGAGACAAATTAATTGACCCTGTCTAGATACTACCCCAGCAACGGTACTCACCGGGCAGCAAGAACGGAAGGCCTCGGACTGGACTGGACTGCTACGACGACGGACGGACGAACTTCGGACTTCAGTTACAGGTGGGCCTCCGGATACCTCGGACCTTGGACTCTCGGCTTGGGCTCTGGTCGGGACTCGCCGCGTTCCTCCACCGCCTCGTCTGGACGCTGGACCGCAACCTCCGTCTCCTCCGTGGGCCTGAGGGATACTTGAAGCAGAAATATCTGCACGTGCACGGTATGGTTCCGTCACGGCTGCAGAGGATCAGGGGGCCTGCGTGGCTTCTCCGGCGCGTGGGGAAAGGGCAAGTCCCTATTCGGGCGCCATTATGTGGTAAATAAATAATTAATTACCGGATCTATTTTTCGGGATACTCATATAAACAGATAGCTCAATAAATAAGAGTCAAGAATCGAGGTAGCTGGAGTGTACAGGCTTTAATCAGGCATAAAAGGACAGGAACAGGACAGCCTGCACGGGAATAGGATGGCAGCTGCCGGGGGCAGGATCTGGGAGCATAAGGGGGTAACTTTTAATAACAGTGCACAATATTTATAGTTAAACAAATACATTGCATTCAATACAGTAGGCGTAGCAGTAGGCGGAGTTTGTAGCAGTCGCGAAAGATAAGGCATAAAGTGGGTGTAACAAGAGGTGTGTACAGGGCGTATACATAGACATGTGATTGAAACGTAACAGAATATGTCATAAACGGGGCGGAAACATGGAGGGGGCTACCTGAGCAGCTGGGACCTCTAACCTAGTGGTGCGCGTAAACTGACAATGACGTGTTACCAGGGAGAACTGGGGGGCTATGACTTCTGCGCTAGAAGAGGAGACTAAAGTCTGGAGAGCAGAGCGACATGTACCTAACGCCTATCTAGTATCTAGTGTTTAGAGAACATGTTGATAGAATCCAAGAGTTATCAGAGTAAAGGCTAACAGACATTAAGACTGGTGCATACATAATCCTATATGTAGTGCGTGTGCGGGGAATATTCTATGAATATGAATACAGTATTTCTCTTACATGGAGACATAAAGGCTAGACCATGACGGAAACTATTGATGCGATTCAGTAGCTTAGGAATGCAGAGAAGGAGGGCTGGACTGATAACTAGAAACATAACATACTCTTGGCAGACTGGGAGGCAGAGCCAGGCCGAGCCGGGCACTGCGAGGCATGAAAGTAAGCTAAGGGTCAGGGATACAGGTGGGGGCTGTATCACTCCTCGGAGAGGGTTCAGGAAACAGGAGCTGAATCTGAGTCCGGGCCCTTTTGAGGCCTAGAAACGGGGATAATTCAATGAATTAACGTGCACACTGTAAAATGTGGCAACATAGGATTACATAGGCCTGATATTCGTTGTATTCACGAAAACTAGAAACTGGCATATTAGAGATGGACACAACTGTAATTGCGTCTTTAATCGATCAGAAGGGAATACATGCATATCGATCATGCACACATGACATAACATGGGGAACACGTAGGCACATATAACATGGTAAAATTTACTTTTCCACAACAGAATCACGCCCATAGCTCCGGAATCATGTCTCAGAGCGTCGCACAGCACTGCCATACGTCAGTCCAGCCCACTCCGCTCACGCTTTCAGGAAAGAACAAAAATGAAACATTGCTCAGATTTCCATTGTACTGATTTCTTACTTCCAGGTCTAGTTGTCAGAACGGCACACACACACTCCCTCATGGCTGGAATACATCCACACCACACCCATCCAGCACATGCGTCACTACACACGTGACCCTACCAATAAAAAAGACGTGGCACACGTGCTCTACGCCATTTTAGAGTTGCTCCCATCGCAAGCGCTGTGATGGCCCATCCTGGTGGTTCGGACGCCTCATGTAGGCCCAAACCACCGAGTAGGGGGGCCCACCACTACTCTGCGTGGCTTCTTTGGTCACTGAGTTAGTGGTACCGCAAGGACTGAACGGGTGAGGAATCTGCGATGATGATGGGAGCACAAGTATGTCGTTAGCCATAGCAATATCAAGACTCGGCACCATATGTCAGACTTTTTCGTTGCAGAGCGGGACTGCATGATGTAGAAGGTGTCCTGTCCACGAAAAGGTGAGCAGTGAGGCCTAGGTGCGCAACGGAGGGAGTAGATGGGGTGCAGCAGACCAGATACATTGCATTTATATATTTTTTTCAATAGCAGGAACGTTTTTATAATCGGTCAAATGTCCGACGCTCCTGAGGATCGAAACCACGTGCTTCACTTTGCACCACATGCTTTCACAACAATATGAAAACATTACCACTATAGTTGGAACTGTACAAATAGTTGTTTTTAAATGCAGGAGGGAAGGTGTCTGAAAAGGCGATGTAATTCTACCCCACATTAAGATAGTAACAAATACCAATCATAACATCTTTCTTTTACTAACTTTTAGATGTATAGCTTCAGGGTGTATTATGTCCCGGTTTGTGGTAAAAAACACACCGGTGACAGAAAGGTGAGCTGCGAATATTCTTTTCAGTCACTCTCAAACTTCCTCTCTCCTTTGATAAAGACATGACACACAATTTTAACTTCCTTTTTATCTTGCAGGTTGTGTTTCCCAAATTGGCATCATCCCCCCCAAACACCTCCAAAGCTCTACTTTCGTGCATTCTGCGATGATGCATGGCCATCGTAACAACATCTGAGAAGGCTGCTTCAACATGTGGTGCACCCTCTTTGAATCACGCCAATGTCACAAGGTGAGCAAAGAAGCTTGTTTCCGAAACAATGACAAGTCATCTGTGGACGGAGAGAGTGGGTAGTGTGCAACAGCTTCACTGCGTAGGAATGTACAATTACCTCCAAGCTATGAGAATAGATGGGTTACAACAGTCTGAGGGGCCGATTTACAAGCCCCTTGCGCCACTTTTGTTTCACTTTTAACATGGGAAAAGTGGCGCAAGGAGCTTGTAAATCTGCCTCTGAGTTTGCAAGAAAAAACACTCACCTACAGACTCTGCAAGTCAATGGGATGCAACAGTTTGACATATTGAGCACTCACCGCTATGCAGTGGGAGTGCATGGGATATAGTACTTTGGGAAAAAAACAGCGCACAGACACCTCCTTACAGTGAAAGTTGATGAAATACATTATGCTTAGTGTACAAATAAATAAAGCAAACATATACGTGTGCAGTTGTATGTACTATGCTTTTACTAATTCTATATACTATCTTTCAGATCACTAACCTGGAGGGTGCACTATGAACCAGCACGTGCTTGGATACACAACTAAGGCAAAAGGTGAGCTACAAAGATTTTATCTAGTATGAACTGCTCCATCTATAACTTTCTCTCTCTTATGTTTTAATGTCGTTTTTTCTCTCTCTCACTCTCTCTCTCACTATTCTTCCATCGACCTTTAGATATACATATATACAAAATATTTATTTTTCAGAAAGTCACACATTCACTGGATGTTGTCATCAGTGATGTCATCAGTGATATCATTTGAGATGTCATCAGTGATGTCATGAGTGATGTCACTGACCATATCATGAGTGATGTAATATGTGACGTCATCAGCAGCGCATTGCGGGCACACGAGTTATAGTTAGCTGAACTAACTATAACGAGGAAATTTCAATGGTTTTGTATGAGTGTAATGTCCAGCTAACTATAACATGTGTGAAAACTATGTTTTTTCAGTGAATATATATATATATATTCACTGAAAAAACCATAGGTTATAGACCATATATAGTTAGGAATTAGCATTTACAAAACCTTATTTTGCTCACACAAAACCATTGAAATTCGCATATATAGTTAGTTGCACTAACTATATATCGCGCACCCGCAATCCACTGCTGATCATGTCACATATTACATCATTCATGACGTGGTCAGTGACATCACTGATGACATCTCAAATTACATCACTGATGACATCACTGATGACATCTCAAATGACATCACTGATGACACCACTGATGACATCTCAAATGACATCACTGATTACATCACTGATGACATCACTGATGACATCACTGATGACATCACTGATGACATCTCAAATGACATCACTGATGACATCACTGATGACATCTCATTTAACATTACTGATCACATCACTGATGACATCACTGATGACATCTCATTTAACATCACTGATCACATCACTGATGACTTCATTCATGTGATAATACGATGAACCTCTTCAGACTCTAATATAACCTTAGATACACTCAGTGTAAACAGACACTCACAGACTGTCACTCATCCATGGAGTTACTCACACACCTAGTCAGTCATGCAAAGAATCAATCACACCTCCATTTCCTCAACTATACAGTTATACACACCTTACTTATTCAAACATATACTAACACATATTTACTCTCTTATACAATCCCTGATACAAGTTCACAATGATCCATACAGCCACTCACACATTCACTGGCTCTTATGCACAGTTATTTATATATGTCAACTCTCACATGTACTGTGTTTTACATATGTACTTACTTTGACATGTAGCACTGAGATATCCATTCACTCACCAATACACTCATGCACACAGTCAACCGCCCATACAGCTGTTTCCACATGCACTTTTGAACCCATACATCTAGTGAATCAACTGCTCACACATCTATGCACAGAGTCATACACCTCCCAGGCACCCACACACACACTCAGTCTCCCATACAAATACTTGGGCAACCAATCAATAACCCATATAGTTACTCATATAGCTACTGATCAACACATGCAGCAGTTTACAGAACAACAGACATAATGATGCACAAATTAGGACAGTTTAGTCACTAACCCATGCACTCAGTGAGACACATTTAATCACTCACTCATACAGTCAGTCATGCACCTACTAAATCCTTCATCCAGACACTTATACATCCACTCATTCTTCAATATGTAAGACATATTTTAACTTTACAGAAACATACAGTCACTGGATGTTGTCATCAGTGATGTCATCAGTGATGTCATTTGAGATGTCATCAGTGATGTCATCAGTGATGTCACTGACCATGTCATGAATGATGTAATATGTGACATGATCAGCAGTGGATTGCGGGTGTGCGATATATAGTTAGTGCAACTAACTATATATGCGAATTTCAATGGTTTTGTGTGAGTAAAATAAGGTTTTGTAAATGCTAATTCCTAACTATATATGGTCTATAACCTATGGTTTTTTCAGTGAATTTTCAAGGTTTTGTAAATGCTAATTCCTAACTATATATGGTCTATAACCTATGGTTTATTCCAGTGAATTTCAATGGTTTTTTAATAGCAAATATCAAAAGCTGTAAAATGTATTCTTCTTTTAAAGGAAAAATATATTTTATATGTATTTAATATAATTTTTTTATGTATATACATTTTTTGAGGGAACGAATTTATCAACTATCATGCTGAAGAAGAGTGTGGGGAAAAAAAAACAAAGAGGAGGACTAAGAGGAAAGAACAATCGGTTCAAAAATACAATTGCTTTAAAGCATGAAGTGCTTTTCCACACATTTACATTTAAATAACCCATATTAGAACATACAAAATATCTACAGAGGAGACGGTGTACATTGAATTTTAGACTCTTCATTGGTACCTACATGTTGGTACTTACACCACCCACACAACACAACAGCTCTATTCAGAGCTACCCTACCTCAAAGCACTCTAAAATATTATTTTAATATTTTCCTTGGTTTTCCCCTTGTTACGCTTTCCGGAACGCTACCCGGTGCGCGGACCGAGCGCTAACCGTGCGAAAATTTGAAAAAAAAGGTTTTTTTTTTTTACATATATGGGCCTCCTCAGCCACCCTCAGAAAACCTAGGGGGTCAGGATATGTCTCCCGTGCCCCCTTATACCCATTCCCAACATTGTTTATCCTCCATCTTGTGACTAAATTCATCCGAAACACAAGATGGCGGACTCCCGTTATGCTACCGATGAGCTACCCGGTTCGCGTACCGGGTAGCGCTTCCACCGCGAAAAATCGAAAAAAATTATTTTATTTTTTTTGCCCCGCGGGGCCCTTTAATAGCCCCCACATCAATCCTAGGGGGTCAGGAGGGGTCTACCTTGCCCCCTTTCATTCATTTCCCCCTTCGTTTATTTCCACCTCTTGTCTCTCGATCCTACCGAGAGACAAGATGGCGGCCGCTCCGGACTGTTTAGAATGTTGACAGTCACCGGAGAGCCAATCCGCTTCTCCTCGCGAAGTTCCGTTACGCGTCTGGTACGCGAACCGGGGCGCTAACCGGGACGCTGTCACAGATATATATATTTTTTTGAACGTTAATTTCTCAAAATCCACTGGAGCACATATCTTGAGACCTAGCAAAGGCACATCGGGCAAACAGTCTCTACAATTTTGCCAAGTTTCAAAGAAATCCATTCAGCCGTTCGAGCTAAAAGTGAGTCCAACCGCCCTATGGAAAACTCAATGTTAAAAACATGTTTTCGGACCCCCCTTTTTTCTCGGCCCCCGCTTGACGAAACCCCCCCAAACTTTCAGGGGACGCTCAGAAACAAAATGTGCCATTTTCCTGGAAATTTCAGCCAATTCCGTCCATCAACGCCAAAGTTATTCAACATAGAATTTTCAGAAATCCCTATTCAAAAAAATCCTAACTATATATACCCACTGGCGACCGCCAGTAGGTAATATATATATACATATATATATATATATATATATATATATATATATATATATATATATATATATATATATATATATATATATATATATCGAGTTCCAGCACTTCCCCACTAAGGAAGAAACAACACGGACACCTTGCATGGATTGCAGGTAATTTATTTCAAATGTAGGACTGCACCGCAACGCGTTTCACCTTTCGGCTTGATCACGCTAAAGAAGCCTAGCAGTTTACACATTTAAGTATGCATCAATAATAAACATAAACAAAGTACTTCACCACCATGAAAATTGTAATGTACAACTCTATGTCTGGTTCCGCCATTTTGACCTAGTCATTGTAAATAACCACTGTATATGCAAGAAGCCCATGATTAATGATTGCCCACATGGGCGGTATTTTGGAATCTTTAGCAGCTTGATTAATGCTGTTCCATATTTTGTTGAATCAACTACTGTGGCTGCTTGTATCAAGTATACTACGAACTGCTTATGGGCTTCTTGCATATACAGTGGTTATTTACAATGACTAGGTCAAAATGGCGGAACCAGACATAGAGTTGTACATTACAATTTTCACGGTGGTGAAGTACTTTGTTTATGTTTATTATTGATGCATACTTAAATGTGTAAACTGCTAGGCTTCTTTAGCGTGATCAAGCCGAAAGGTGAAACGCGTTGCGGTGCAGTCCTACATTTGAAATAAATTACCTGCAATCCATGCAAGGTGTCCGTGTTGTTTCTTCCTTAGTGGGGAAGTGCTGGAACTCGATAGTGTACAGGGCTGCCGGTGCCCTGACCACGGACCGCCCTGCCTGACGGCTTCTTTCGGAACCGGAGTTTGTTGACTCATATATATATATATATATATATATATATATATATATATATATATATATATATATATATATATTATATATATATATATATATATATAACATTTCTATGGCAAAATTAAACCCCTCATTTTGTTCCTTTTCAAATTAAATGTATTAAGTGTTACCACTTTATTCCAATCAAGATGACTTCAGGTGTGCCATACTTTTGTCATAAGTAAGACTGTTAGCGTTCTAGTTGTTCTTTAGAACACTCTGGGACATTCTGTCATTGGGCTATAGTTGGGCTACATCTGGCTGATATTTGGGCTACATTTGGGCTCTTTTGTCTCTGGTGGCCATCTTGGGAGACTGTATATCAGAATTTTTTTAATGAAATATAAGAGGATTTGAGAAGTCACTCAAAATGTGCCCTAATTTTTCTTTCTTCAGCACTAATCATAATTTCTATGGCAAAATAAACCCCCTCATTTTGTTCCTTTGCAAATTAAATGTTTTAAGTGTTAACACTTTATTCCAATCAAGATGACTTCAGGTGTGCCATACTTTTGTCATAAGTAAGACTGTTAGCGCTCTAGTTGTTCTTTAGAACACTCTGGGACATTCTGTCACTGGGCTATAGTTGGGCTGCATCTGGCTGATATTTGTGCTACATTTGTTTTTTTTTGTCTCTGGTGGCCATCTTTGGGCTACATTGGGCTACATTGGGCTACATTTGGGCTCTAACATATATATAGCCCAATGTAGCCCAATATATATTTTTCAAAGTTAATTTTCGTAAAAACCACTGGAGCATATATCTTGAGACATAGCAAAGGCACATCGGGGTACCAGTCCCTACAATTTTGCCAAGTTTTGTGGAAATCCATTCAGCCGTTCGAGCTAAAAGTGAGTCCAACCGCCCTATGGAAAACTCAATGTTAAAAACACGTTTTGGGACCCCCCTTTTTTCTCGGCCCCCGCTTGACGAAACCCCCCCAAACTTTCAGGGGACGCCCAGAAACAAAATGTGCCATTTTCCTGAAAATGTTAGCCAATTCCGTCCATCAACGCCAAAGTTATTCAACATAGAATTTTCAGAAATCCCTATTCAAAAAAATCCTAACTATATATATATATATATATATATATATATATATATATATATATATATATATATATATATATTCCTGCTACACAAACCCTTTTTGTTTGAAAAAAGAGAAGACAGCACTCTCGGGATCTCATTCAGCAGTGTTTCAGCAGTATTTTAATCGACAGACGCATTTCGGAAGCAATTCCTTTGTCAGTGTCAACAGGTAGCTTAGAACGCGGCACCAGTTTAAAGTACAAACATTACGTCTTAGAAACAAACAAGGGACTGGACTACATGCTACATAGCAGGCACCATCTTAAAGTGTGTGTTTTACACATATTTACACATGTTCTGGTTGAATTATTGCATTATTTTCGGCATAAAAATAATCAATGTTAGATCTATACATATATTTTTACAATTTACAACAACCCTGAATTCATTGTTAATTTAATCTCGCCGTTTATCGGCAATTGCAATCTCCTATCTGAGATTGCTACGTTCCCTTTCTCTTAAAGTTTCTTCCATGATCTAGCCATGGATTGGCTTTACCACTATTACTTCTTTACAACAAATGACTGCTTTCAAACAAATTTAATTTTCTACATTACAATTTATATCAGATCATAAACCTCACTCATGGAGAGAATAGAGAGTCAGTTCCCCAAGTGAATGGCCAGCTCTTCCCCACTATTCAGTCCATTCGGGGACTTCGTCTGTAAATCTACTATGTAGCGCGACTCCAACCTTCTCAATCTGAGTAATCTGTCACCACCTCGTATGTTTGGTGGTACACAATCAAGACAGAAAAATTGCAACAGGTCCCTATTGCTATCGTGTTTGATTGAGAAATGTCGCGCCACGGGATAATTAAAATCCTTTTTGGCAATGGCCCGCATGTGTTCTAAAATCCTTAATTTTACACTATTAATAGTGCTCCCTATGTATCTAAGTCCACAGGGGCATTTAAGACAATACACTGCATAAGGAGTTTGGCAGGTCATGAATTTGCCAATTGTTTTGCCTTCTTTCATTCCCTTAACCTCGTAGGATAAAACCCTTCTGCTGAAGGCGCATGCTTGGCACCTTCCGCAGGGGTAAAATCCCCTCATTTCCTGCAATGTTCCTTGTCTGATTGGAATAGTGTCTAAATGGCTGTGTACAAGCGTATCCTTGAATGAGCGAGCCTTTTTGAAGGTAATGAGAGGGGTGGATGGAATATCAATCCCTATGATGGTATTGGTTTTTAACACATGCCAGTTTCTACGTAAGATGCGCCTCAATTTATTTATTTTTATTTAGTGTGTTTTATATAGCGCACGGCTACCCCAACGGGGTGTCCCGGCGCTCCTGAGAGTGTAAATGTATCTTACTCCTGAGGGATTTAGCAAAAGAGGAATGTTTTTAGTTCCTTACGAAAAGGAAGCTCGTCCTGGATCATCCGGATGGCAAGAGGGAGTTTGTTCCAGAGGGATGCCGCGCAGGCTTGGAAGGTTTTCCCCCCAGAACGTGTTTTATTAAATCTAGGGGTGGAGAGAAGATTTATGGCACTAGAGCGAAGAGATCTGGCATTCTTGTAAGGGCGCAGACAGGAGGAAAGGTAAGCAGAGCCTTTTCCCTTAATTGCCCTGTGAGCCAGTGTGAGGGCTTTGAATTCAGCCCTCTTCTGTATTGGCAGCCAGTGAAGCGAGCGCCGGTGTGGAGAGATGTGTTCTCTGAGGGAAATGCCACATACCAGACGAACTGCTGCGTTTTGGACTGTCTGTAGTCGATGGCAGAGCCCTGCAGCCAAACCAATATACGCCTGGACTATGGTTCTCCTGGTGTTATTTGGGAGAAAGTTGATAAATTTTTTAACCATCCTGATTTTGGAAAAGCAGGCTGCTGATACTGTCTGTACTTGGTTGTGAAAGGAAAGGTTGGAGTCCCATCTGACTCCAAGGTTTTTTACGGATTCCTTGTGTGATGGAGGGGGGCTCGGATCGAGTGGCCACCAAAGGTTGGGGTCCAAGGGGGACGGCTGATGGAAGAAAAGGACCTCGGTTTTCCCAGTGTTAAGTCGGAGGCAGTTGTTGTCCATCCAGCATGCAATTTTACGCAGACAGTCTTTTAAGGGATCAAAGGAGGATGGAGAGAGTCTGTCATAGGAGAACAGGAGTTGGATATCGTCCGCATATGAGTTGGCTTTAATTCCAGACTGAGCAATCATCTCAGCAAGCGGGGAGAAATAAACGTTAAAAAGAAGGGGGCTTAAGGAGGAGCCCTGAGGGACTCCCCACTTTAGTGGCTGGCCGGCTGCTGGAAGTATATGGGGGGGGGGTAAAAACCACCTGAGTTCTGTTGGACAAAAAAGAGGACAGCCACTTCAAGGCCTGACCCTGAATGCCCTTGGAGTGAAGACGATCAAGGAGGACAGAGTGAGAGACGGTGTCAAATGCTGCAGACAAATCCAGCAGCACCAACACCGCCCTAGATCCTCCATCAAGTTTCCCACGCACGGCATCGGCCATCTCTATCAGGGCTGATTTCGTGCTGTGGCCTTGTCTAAATCCATGTTGCGAGTCATGGAGTGACCCGTGGGTTTCCAAGAAGCTTGCAAGTTGTTTCTGCACTAGTTTTTCTAGTACCTTAGCTGGAGCCGGTAACAAGGAGATGGGTCTGTAGTTAGCCGGCTCATTGGGGTCAGCGTTAGTCTTTTTAAGGATAGGGACTAGACGTGCATGCTTCCACGAGTCTGAAAAAACACCAGTCCGGAGAGAGTCGTTCCAAATCCTGTTCAGGATAGGGTTAAGGAGAGGGGCTAAGGCTTTATATTGTTTAGCCGGCCATGGATCGGTCGGCGAGCCAGATCTACATTTAGATAGTTCTGCTAGAGAGAGTTCAAGAGAGATGTCTTCAAAGATATATAAGAACTGGGAAGGTTCTGGGTCGGGAGTTGTGTTCGCTATAGCATTGTGGGTGAGGTCAGAACAATTATTTCTAGGAAAGGAGTCGTAAATGGTGGCAATTTTATCCTCAAAGTAATCAGATAGACGATTGCAAAGGGATTGTGAGACAGGGGACTGACGTTTGAGGGCCAAAGGGTCGGTAAATGATCTCACAGTGTTAAAAATCTCTCTTGTAGAGCCATGGGCTCTGTTAATTTTATCTTCTAGGTAGATTCTTTTGTGATCTATGATCTTTTTACTATACCTTTTGAGGGCTGATTTACATTCCATTTTACTATCAGGGGAATATAAAAAAAGTCTCCAGCATCTTTCCAAAACTTTACAGGCAGACTTGCATTTGTGTAGTTCTTCTGAGAACCAAGGTGCAGAGGGGGCAGAACAAAATGTTTTAATTGGCCTGATGGGAGCGATTGAATCAATAGCAGAGACAATCCAGCTATTAAAGTTATCCAGCCTGGAGTCTAGATCGATGGCATCCCTCAGGGTAGTGAAGCCCAAGTAAGCTCCAAGGCTATCTGGAGAGATATTGCTCCAGTTACGCCCGAATGTTTTGGCCTGAACACAAGATCTTTCTTGGTGGGATAAACAGATGGAGAATGGAATAAAGAAATGGTCAGACCAAGTCACCGGATAAGGGTCATCAGTAACTAAGTCTGGCAAATTGGAACATATCAGGTCCAGAATATGTCCGGCCTTGTGAGTGGGGCTACAGATCCATTGCTTTAGGCCTCTATCTGAAAGCGTGGAGAGGAAATTGGAGCTTGTGGGATCCGAGGCGTCCTCCACATGGAGGTTAAAGTCCCCGAGTAAGGTGAAATTTGCTTAGCGCGAGCTGGCCTGGAGGACATAATCTAAAAAGTCCGGCAGGGAGGAGGTCTTGGATTTAGGGGGTCGATAGACTAATAGGCCTGAGAAGATAATATTTGCTGGAAAATGAATGCAAAATGGGAGTGCCTCAATGGAGTCAATTTGAGTATAAGAAAAGGAGGAAATGGTCCATACTGATCTGTAGATTATAGCAATGCCTCCGCCATGATTGCGACTTTGTCTGTTCGCACAATGAATATTGTATCCTGAAGGGATGGCCAGGGATAGTGCGGGATTGGTTTCCTCTCCTAGCCAAGTTTCCGTCAAGAAAAGAATATCCCTGACATGGGTGGATGGGCTTGGTCATCCATACCAGGACACGAGAGGGGAACATGGCGGCAGCAGGCTAACGGCTGCTGCTGAGCTCTCGTGCCCTGATGCAGCGTCTACCGAAAACCTACCGGTATAATGAGGATTTTATCGGCCATCCCTTGTAGACCTCCACGGTGAGAACAGATAGCGATCCTTTTGCCTCTTTTTTTCCTCTCGTGAGTTAATTTGCTTTGCCCTGTCTTTTTCTCGTCGGAGATACACATCCAGGCACTAGGACCCCCGGGACCGGGATTCGCGGAATGCAGCTTTGGTCCGACGTCACACGCGACGCCCAGCTGAGCACCCGGTCGGAGGAAGGAGCTCGGAGAGCGGAGCAGCAGTACCGTGTAGGAGTCACAGGGCGCAATCACTGTGCAACGGCGAATCCATCCATTGATAGCCTCAGAGAGACGAGGTTATCCCGCAGCCGTGGACACTGGCAGCGCTCGAGAGTAGCGCTCATCCATCGAGCAAAAGGTCCGGTCTGTTTGGACTTTCATCATCTGTCCTCCAGCCCAGGAGATTGCAAGACTACTGGTAAGGGGGTTCCAGGAGGGAGCGTCTGCATGGAGGCAGTGGTTGCAAGTGAACACACAAACAGACAGACGGAAGCAATTACCCTGGGCAACACAAAAAGAGGCATCGAACATTCAAAGGGGGAAGTGTTAGGAGCTGGGGGAGCTGCAGGCACTAGAAATAGATATCAATTAAGGTCTAAACAGGACCTCAGGAGGCAGGGGCTTTGAGACTTGGAAGAGCCCCAGGTTAATGAGGGACCGACCCCAGTATCCCCTCATAAAAACAAGAAGAAGGGGGGGAATAGAAAAGGGGGGGCCGCTAAGGGTAACAAAAAGCTATTAGCTCAGAAGGGTACTCCCTCGCTCAGAAGTTTTTTTAAGATAATGGAGCAGGTAGCTAATCCTGGAAAGTCAACTGTGGGAGCAAAAGGAGTACAAGATATAAACGCAGAAACTTCCGCTTTGAACGAGGTGGTGGAGGTAGCTGAAAGCATTAATGACCTAGACAGTGACCTAGACACTGAGTCTCCCCCCCCCATCATTTCGACAAATTTACCGTTGGCAAACAGATATGCAGCATTGGGGTCATTAGCACAAATGGAAGGATCTGACGTCACACCTACTGCCCACCCAGAACCAGAACCTGAAATTGGGTCGAGTATTAATCCTCCAAGTAGACAAGGGTCTCCCCTTTCAAGCATAAACCCTGATGCAGTAATTTCGACCACTGTTTCACCTCCGGTCTTGTCAATGGCCCAAACTATACCTGACAATGAGAGTACCTCTCTTTCTCAAGCTCCCAGTATACCTCAACCCCCTTTCTTTCATGGTCTAAATACCATCCTGCATGCTCCCACCCCTAGCGTATTAAATACTCGAGACAGGTCTGATGAGGCTCCTAGCTGTGAAGAGACAGATCGAATTGATCGTTTATTTCGGTCTCTTAGGGAAGACTTGATGGACAAATTTGCAACCTCGGAGAGCAACCAGAGAGGGTTATATGATAGATTTGATAACCTGGAGGCAAGTATGGAGGGTTTAACGGCCCGCACTAGCATCCTAGAAAATAGTCACTTCATTGGTGGGAGCATCAAAGGACAACTCCGAAGACATTAAGACCCTGAAGGAGCAGAATCGCAAGCTCTCAATGGATATGGAAAGACTAGAAATGCAGAGCCGTCGGAATAACCTGAGAATTCTTAAAATCCCAGAAGGGACAGAGGTGGAAGATATAAAAGGATTTGTGTGTAGATTATTGAGGGAAGATATATTAAAGGATCGCCCTGATATAGACTTAGAAGCTGAGATCCAGCGCGTACATAGAGACCCCTTTCGGCTACATCCAGACCGTAAAGCTCCCCGAAAAATACTGGTGTACTTTCAAACATACACCTATAAGAACTAATTCTCAGTAGGTGCCTCGCAAGATCTTCTCTACATTATCAGGCCAACCCTTTTAAGATCAGATCAGATATTGGGGGTAAAACGGCTCAGAGGCAATGGGAGCTGGGCTCCAGGATGCCTGAACTTCGTTCTTTAGGGGCTCAGGTGCAGATGAAATTCCCTGCCCTGCTAAAAATCATGTGGAAAAACAAGATGCATAACTGTAATTATCCTGAGGAAGTAGATGAGCTATTAGACAAAATGAGAATATAGTCATGTCACACCTAGTTAAATTTTTTTTTTTTTTTATATCACATCTGATATAAAATCACACAACAGTACATGACAGTGTGTAATAGTAATGAAGATAGGGAAAAAAGTTTCTATATCTTGTTGGAAAATACACAAAGAAAGGGGGAGATACAAACAAAAAAACAAGAGAGAAACAAATAAACAACAAAAAAAGGGGTGGGGAAAGGGGAAAAATAAAATGAAAAAAAAATTTAAAAAAATGCACCTGGGCTACACGTAGAATAACGTAGAACACGGGTAGGATAAACTTGTTTTTTCTTAAGTAAGATGCTGTGTCACGGCGGAGAAGGGCTCTTCAGGGCGTAGGCACGCCCAATAAGAGTAACGAGGGAGGGTTCCCTGGTGGGAGGGGTGGGTGGGGTCAATGGGGGGAAGGGGTAAAAATTTTTAAAACGTCCTCATATGCCAGAAGTTCTTATTTTGATGGGCTGAAAAATGAATTCAGATCTTGGAACTTAAATGGAATAGGGGATCGAAAGAAACAGCAAAGAGTCTGTGAGTACCTTAAGAGCACAGAAGCACATATTTTCCTATTACAGGAAACTCACCTTGAGGCGGAAGCCTGTTGTAAACTTTTTTCCGGATTTAGATGGGTTCAGGATGTTTTGTGCTCTAGGCAGACGGGACCCACTAGAGGAGTGGCTATTATAGTGCGTGCAAATAATAATAATAATAAGACCATTTTTAAAGCGCCTATGACGGTGTGTCCCCGCGCTGAAATGCTACTACTCCCGGATGAAGCTGAAACCAAGTCACACTGAAATCCTAGAATGTATCAGGATACTATTTACTTGGGAAAGAGATAAGTTTTTAAATTTTGTCTGAATCTTGTTTCGGAGGGCTCCATCCGAAGGTTCAAGGGGAGGCTATTCCAGTGTTTGCTAGCCAAAAAACGGAAGGAACTACCTCCCATTCTGGTCTTGTGAACACGGGGAAGTTGGAATAGCATCACTCCGGCGGATCTAAGATTTCGAGTGGGGCGATGGATGGTGAGGAGTCTTTGCAGATAGTTTGGGCCTTTTCCCTGGGCAATGCGATGAGCCATACATAGTGCCTTAAATTTGATGCGCTCCACAATAGGGAGCCAATGAAGTTTACGCAATGCCGTCGTACCGGATGCCCTGCGTGGAAGGTTAAGTACCAGGCGGGCAGCGGCATTTTGGACACACTGTAGTTGTTGAATGCCTTTTTTACTCAGGCCTAGGAGAAGGGCATTGCCATAATCCAGGTGTGGCGTGACTAGGGCGTGGATAAGTTTCTTCCTGGCACCAAAGGGGAGCAGGTCGAGAACTTTGCGGAGAGTTTTCAGTATTCCAAAGCATTTTCCAGTGATTTTGCTAATCTGTTGCTTGAAGGAAAGCTCCGCATCGATCATAATTCCCAAGTTTCTAACAACCTCTGCTGAGCGGGGGATTGGCCCTAATTCCGTCGGCCACCAGTCCTGCGACCAGGTGGAGGGGGACTTACCGACCACCAACAACTCGATTTTATCGCCATTTAGGCGAAGGCAGTTGCTGTTCATCCACCCTGCCACAGCCCGCATACAGTTGGAAAAGTTAATGGCTTCCTCAGGCTGGTTGTTGGCAAGTTGAATTATTAATTGGGTATCGTCAGCGTATGTGACGATATCCACACCATAGGATTCCACGATATGTGCCAAGGGCTCCATATAAATATTGAACAGCGTGGGGCTCAAACTTGAGCCTTGTGGAACCCCATGCCTTAACTTACGAGAAGATGACTTATAAGGAGGGCAATGCACCTGAAAACTCCTGTTTTCCAAGAAAGATTTTATCCACTCCAGGGCTGGACCCTCGATTCCCATGTCGGAGAGGCGCAACAGCAGCGTTGAGTGCAGCACGGTGTCAAATGCTGCACTAAGGTCTAATAACACCAACGCTGCTGTCTGCCCTCCATCAACAAGTTGTCTCAAGCGTTCTATGGAAAAGAGGACCGCGGATTCAGTTGAATATCCTGCTCTGAATCCTGACTGGGTTGAATGGAGGCAAGAGTTCTCTTCAATAAATTTCATAAGTTGCTTGTTCACAACCTTCTCCACAACTTTCCCACAAAAGGGGAGGAGGGATATAGGACGGAGGTTTTGCAGTTGGGAGATATGAATGTTCGCTTTCTTTTTCAGGGGTATAACCTGTGCGGTTTTCCAAGCCTCCAGCACATGGCACTAATGAAAAGAGAGAGCGATAAGCTGTTCAATCTGCTCAATCATGCCATCAAGAGCTCCCATACATCGATTAGGGGAGATTACATCCAGAGGGGATCCAGAATGGATTCCTCTCATAATGGGAAGCAGGTCTGATCTCTTAGGGACTGAGAAGCTTGTTAACTGGAGCTTGGTAGCGGGAGCATTTCTCACTATTGCGTGATAGTCTTGTGGGCTGTCTGTAAAAGTGGCATGTATTAAGTCTACTTTTTTCACAAAAAAAATCCGCAATCTCATCACATAGCTCATTAGAGTATGTGTCTTGAGCCTCAAGTCTGGTGGGAACCGTGAGATCTTTATATATTGAAAAAAGTTCCTTAGTAGGGTTTTTTGCGGATTCAATACGTTCTTTGAAATGCACACCTTTAGCTGCTTTTATAAGTTTATGATAACTTTTTAATTCCTTTTTATATTTTAGCTTGTCCTCTGGATCATAATTTTTGGCTTTAGCTTCCTTAAGTTCTTTAGAGAACCATGGAGCCGTTTGAGTCTTTCTGACAGGGGGTTTAAATGTCCATGGTGCTACTGTGTCCAGAGCCCTGGACATCCATTTTTCATAGCCCTCCCATGCCTTGAGCAGAGTGTCGTTGGAGGGGGGAGGTTCTCTACATAGGGCAGATTTAAGCTTTTCCTCTGTAAAGTTCTTCCAGTCTCTGCGTTTCAAGGGTCTAGAACTGGGCACATTCGAATTAGTCGCACTGCATTCCTGTGGAACATTTTCCACCTCAAAGGGGATGACAAAATGATCGGACCATGTGATTTGCAACGGAGTGTTTATTTTAAGATCCTCCCAGTTAGCAAACACATGGTCAAGAAGATGGCCAAGCTGATGAGAAGGAGATATAGATTGCAGTGTTAGTGTTAGTGATTTCAAAGCCCCTACCACGGCCTGTGCCTCCCTACATTTGAAATCTTCAAAGTGAAAATTGAGGTCCCCCAGAATAAGAAATTTCTTATGTCGGAGCGCATGTTGCGTTATTAGTTCTGTCAGCTGAGTGGCAAATTGTGAGGACTTACCAGGGGGCCTGTATACTAGAAGTCCATTGATATTACTTTTGGGACTAGTTTTTATCGCAAAAAACCCACTCTCACTGTTCGGCAGTGTAGCCTTCTCTAAGGTACAGTATAGGTCGCTCTTGTGAATTATAGCCAGTCCCACAATCTATCTGTTTTTCTCTATCGATTCTAAGCAAGCTATATCCCACCGGGACCGCCTCCAAGGTTTCTGGGGTCGAGGCTGTATCAAGCCACGTCTCTGTTAAAAAGAGTACATCGAGATCACCATCTAACACAAGATCATGTATCTCTAATCTGTGTTTTTTGAGGGATCTACAATTAAGTAGTGACATTTTCAAAATCTTCCCTATTAACTCACCATTCTTTCCCTCCTTAATCGTAAAATGGCAAGACGCACAGTACATCGTAGGAGAGTCTACTGACATAGTATGGGGGCAACTCTCTTTAACATTGGGGCGTATGGCAAGCAGATCCTTGGTAGTGTACTTAATATGTATCATATTGTTTATGGCATTCGGGGTGGAATGGACAGGGGTTCTGGCCGCGTGCCCCGGTCCGCCGCGGACGGGCGCAGACGGGCTTGCCTTTTGCGCGCCTTTGGCGCGCCGCCGGCGCGCCCGCTGCGCCCGCCCGCTGCGCCCGCCCGCTGCGCGGACGGGATGGTCCAATGCTTATAACCATTGTCCGGGGAGGTGGAGGAGGGCGGGAGGGAGGAGCAACTCGACCAGCAGCCTTCCCCAACCAAAGATGGCGGCCAAGCTGGATCGAGCAGAGAGTTCCCAGCGCCTAGCAGCAGCAGCGCTGTCTGAATGTTGCTCCAAAGTAACCTCGGAGCGAAGTAATCTCGCGCCGAGGTGAGCAAAGTAATTAAAAATGTACAGGCTAAAATATTCACAGGTTTTAAAAAGACGCGTTATTTGTGGCTCAATAACGAGTATAAATTTCAGGTTACAAGTGACAGCAAGAACCCCCGGCTTTCCGCCTCAGGGGAGAAATAAGCAGCTCGAGAATGCAAGGAAGCACCCTCTTAAGTAACCTGGGAGGGCGGGAGGGCGGGAGGGAGGAGCAACTCGACCAGCAGCCTTCCCCAACCAAAGATGGCGGCCAAGCTGGATCGAGCAGAGAGTTCCCAGCGCTTAGCAGCAGCAGCGCTGTCTGAATGTTGCTCCAAAGTAGCCTCGGAGCGAAGTAATCTCGCGCCGAGGTGAGCAAAGTAATTAAAAATGTACAGGCTAAAATATTCACAGGTTTTAAAAAGACGCATTATTTGTGGCTCAATAACAAGTATAAATTTCAGGTTACAAGTGACAGCAAGAACCCCCGGCTTTCCGCCTCAGGGGAGAAATAAGCAGCTCGAGAATGCAAGGAAACACCCTCTTAAGTAACCTGGGAGGGCGGGAGGGCGGGAGGGAGGAGCAACTCGACCAGCAGCCTTCCCCAACCAAAGATGGCGGCCAAGCTGGATCGAGCAGAGAGTTCCCAGCGCCTAGCAGCAGCAGCGCTGTCTGAATGTTGCTCCAAAGTAGCCTCGGAGCGAAGTAATCTCGCGCCGAGGTGAGCAAAGTAATTAAAAATGTACAGGCTAAAATATTCACAGGTTTTAAAAAGACGCGTTATTTGTGGCTCAATAACGAGTATAAATTTCAGGTTACAAGTGACAGCAAGAACCCCCGGCTTTCCACCTCAGGGGAGAAATAAGCAGTAATAAGGGTATCAGAGTACAAAATTGGGGGACAGACCAATCTGGGCGCTGGTTAGTAGCGGTCCTTTCTATAGGTAGTCTCTCTATCCTTTGTACGGCATACTACGGCCCTAACGAAGATAATCCCAGGTTTCTCCAAAAAATCGAGGAATATATGATTCAATATACAGCTCCAGTTATTATGGGAGGTGACTTTAACCTTGTCTTGGATTCTTCCTTAGATCGTACCTCTAAGGCAAAATATAATCCCCCTAATAAAACTTTGTTAGCTCTGAAATACATTATTAGAAACTTCAATCTCAGGGAGGCCTGGAGGATCAAGCAAGGGAATTGTAGAGAATACTCCTTCTACAGCAAGAAGTACAAACAATATTCCAGAATTGATTTCTTTTTACTGGACCAAGCTTTCATATCAGATATTGTATCTATATCTCATATCCCAGTAGGCTTCTCCGACCATTCGGTAGTGGAACTGGTAATCGATCTTAGGGTCAAAACCCCAACATACAGATGGACCCTAGATAGAACGATCCTTTTAGACGATACAATTAGAAGTAAAATCAAGGGAAATCTGTCAGAGTTCTTCTTATTTAATACACATACAGCTCCCGAATCCATAGTCTGGGATTCTTCTAAGGCTTATTTGAGAGGCATCTTGGGATCATATATGGCCTTAAAAAGAAAGCTCATGTTAGCTAGAGATAGATCTGAACTTGATAAGATTAAAACGAAAGAAATACAACTTCAGTCAGCTGCATTAGAAGACAGGAATAGAATTCCATTACTCGAGAAAGAGCTGACTGAATTACAAACTAGCTTCAAAGCACGCGCTGATAAAAAAATCAAGGACAGATGGGAAGTGAGTAAACTTCGAAATTTCGAGTATGGGGAGAAATGTGGCTCTCTTCTCGCCTGGAAAGCTAGAATGGAACGATCCAGAAATAGCATTAGCGCATTGATACAACGGAGTACAGGTCTGCCCATAACCGAAGATGCTGACATTAGGATAGAGGCTAGAGGGTTCATGGAAGAACTTTATCGGGAGAAGAACAGCTTGGAGGAAGAAGATTTAGAACGTTGGTGGGCCATGAGAGAACTGCCCCAGTTGAGTGAGCCCGATAAAGAATATCTAGCTACTGAGATCCCTGAGGGGGAGGTGCGAGCCCAATTAAAAAAAATGGTCAGAAACAAGGCCCCGGGTCCAGATGGACTGCCAACCGAGTTGTATAAGGACAATGTCGAAGAAATAATTTCCCCATTATTGTCATTATTTAATAACATCTTTATTAAAGGAGAGGAGGCCCCAGTCTCCTGGTCAGAGGCCACCATCACTCTGATTGCAAAACCAAACAAAGACCCTAACCTTATAGAATCATATAGGCCCATTTCACTCCTCAATTCGGATTCTAAAATTTATTCTGGTATTCTTACATCTAGGCTGGCAAAGATAATCAAGTCCATCATCCACCCCGATCAACGTGGGTTTATACCTGGGCGCCAATTAAATGAACTTACCTTTCAAGTAGTAGGGGCAATAGATATGGCAGTACAGCAAGGACTTCCACTGACCATTGTGGCGATAGATGCTGCAAAAGCATTCGATCAAGTCAATTGGGTTTTTCTTTGGAAAACCATGGCAAATTTCGGACTCCCAGAAATATTCATTAGAGGAATCCAGACATTATACAGGGGCCCACGAGCCAGGGTATTAATTAATGGAGGTCTGACGGAATGGTTGGATATCTCGAGGGGAACGAGGCAAGGGTGTCCCCTATCCCCTCTCCTTTTCGATATTTATATGGAACCGTTTGTTTGCTCCTTGAGATCTGACCCAGTGATTCTCCCCTTTAAAATTGGAGATTTGCCCCTTAAGACAGCACTTTATGCTGATGATTTGCTTTTGTATACATCAAATCCTCAGCAGGCCATCCCTAGACTATTTGAACTGGCAGAAGACTTTGGCGGGGTATCGGGATATAGTATTAATAAAGAAAAAACCGACATCATGAGTTGGAATAACTCACAACCAATACCAGAAGCCAAACTAAAAATTAGATATTTGGGTATTCAGCTTACTCACAATTTGGGCGAGACTACCAAATGCAGTTGGCAGACGGCAGTAAAAGAAATTAGAAAGCTCTTGGCTAGATGGAATAATTTACCTCTGAACATTTATGGGAGAGTCAACCTGGTCAAAATGATAATACTGCCGAAGGTCACTTTTCTTTTTAATTCTATCCCCTTATATTTTAATAAAAAAGATATTTCTAATCTTCAAGGGAGGATTGGCTCGTTTATTTGGGCGACCAAGTCCCCCCGAATTGCCTGGCGGAAATTAAGAAGGGGTTTAAAAGTGGGCGGACTAGCTTTGCCGGATTTACTTTTTTATTGTTATGCTTTCCAATTTAAGAACTTTTGAATTTTGACAAATAGACTAGATTCTTCTTCACACGGAAGACTTTTTCACGCCATGCTATCAGACCTGCCACAAGGGCGGGAGTTTTTTCTATATAAATTTGGGGACCAGAAGTTCTTTAAAAAGGTTAGATTGAAGCTTCTTGGGACAGCACTCAACATCTGGAGGGCAATACGTAGAATTCTTAACATACCTTATTATCACTCCCAAGCTCCCATCTGGGATTCCCCAGGTACACCAGACTGCTTGTTAGATCGACTGGCTCTTCCTCTGAGAGCTGCAGGATTAAATAAATGGGGAGATCTAATCAATGACTCGAAACTACTAAGCTGGGAATCTATTTTAAATCTAACAGAGGGATCTATCTCCAGGTTTAAGTTTTACCAATTATCTTCCTGGTGGGGCAGTCAAAGCTGGGTCAACGAGGATGATATCCCAATCCTCGGACTCATTAGTAGGGCGACTGGGAAGAAAGGGGAGGTTTCACTCTGGTATAACGCACTGGTAGGGGCAAAGGATGAACTAGAAGGGGACATCACTAAGCTTTGGGCTAATGCCATCATCCAAGACCCGGAGGAGTTGATGAAGATCTGGATAGACTCTTTCACAATTTCCCAAAAGACTATAAAACCATCCAATCTTAGGAGAAATCACTTATTTACAACCTACAGGGCCTATTGGACTCCAGCTAAACTATCAAGGATCTCAGCAGAAGAATATGTCTGTCCCAGATGTAGGTCATCAGATGCAGACGACATACATATGTTTGTAGACTGTCATGAAATTGTCAACTACTGGGATCAGGTTATTGGGTTTCTAGAAGAGGTCCTATCAATACCAGTTGTAAAATCCCCCAGGTTAATATTTTTTGGCCTCCCTATCGAATATGGGGTCAGCAACAGTATTTCACAGTTTATTTTCTACGTTATCGCTATTGCCAGAAGAGAAATTTGTAGGGAGTGGAAATCGGCCAGCCCTCCTCGATTTGCAGACTGTCTCAAGAACATTATGGCTGTTAGTCGTTTTGACCAACTATGTGGTGGAGAGAGTGCGGCAAATGTATGGTCCCAACTTATAGCATGGTCTGAGAGATAACGGACAAGGTATACGATAATGTCCAATGATTATGCCAGAGGTTCGTGGTTCGGTCCTCCCATGGGTTTCGATACATTACGGAAGGGAGTGGGACAAGGTATCGACCTACCTCTGGGCGATCTTCGATGGCTATACACGGCAGCCAGGGCGTCAACAGCTACTCCGTGGTAAAGGCCAGGAGATAAGCCCATCTAGAGTAGACAATATCTGGTGGCATTTATGAGGACAAAAAAAAAAAAAAAAAGAAAAGAATATCCCAGTTATTGTCTGATAGGGATAGAGCTATATCAAGCGAGTGTTTTACTAGCGAGCGACAATTGATGAGGCCTGCTTTAATCCTGACATTTTTATTAGTAGGTGAAGACCGCTTAGGGTTCAGGCGGAGGGGACAGTGAGACATAGAAAGGCTATCTGCCTGATCAAAGTTACAAGGCATACAAGGGAAGGTGGGGGTTGTAATATTGGAGGGAAGGTAATACGAAAAGGGACAGTGGGATGGTCTTAGGCTAAGTAAAGTCTTTCTATCATACCAATGAATGGAAGGTGCAGCCTGGTCTCTGGCCCTGGCCACGGCCTGGTCGTGGACGGGCGCAGACGGGCAGGACTCTGGCACGACTCCGGCGCAGGTCCGGCGCGTCCGCTGTACGCGTCCGCTGCGCGGAGTCATGTCTTTCCCTTTTTATACTCTCCGCTAGAGTGCGAGAGTAGGCTTCCCCAAACAAAGATGGCCGCACTAAAATTCAGCCCGTCCGGGACACCGCTGACTCAGCCCTGAGTCGGCTGATGTAGGTCCGGGTCGCAGGGGGGTGCAGGGGAGGGTTGGTAGACTCACCGTGCTTCTCCACATCAAGCAGGCGGCAGCTGGTGTGAAAAGTAAAAACCGCTTTCAATTTCGGCGGATAGACAAGGGGCACAGTGAAATAATTAAAAGCTTAGTTGTCAAGCAAAAAATACAGTGCAAATTATTTAAAACGAGCTACGATTTACAGAGCACAAAGTGACACAACCTCTCGGCTTCCGCCTCAAGAGGGAATAAGAACACAGCTAAGATACGAGGCTTCAGCTGGGTGCCCTTTTTATACTCTCCGCTAGAGTGCGAGAGTAGGCTTCCCCAAACAAAGATGGGCGCACTAAAATTCAGCCCGTCCGGGACACCGCTGACTCAGCCCTGAGTCGGCTGATGTAGGTCCGGGTCGCAGGGGGGTGCGGGGGAGGGTCGGTAGGCTCACCGTGCTTCTCCACATCAAGCAGGCGGCAGCTGGTGTGAAAAGTAAAAAACGCTTTCAATTTCGGCGGATAGACAAGGGGCACAGTGAAATAATTAAAAGCTTAGTTGTCAAGCAAAAAATACAGTGCAAATCATTTAAAACGAGCTCCGATTTACAGAGCACTAAGTGACACAACCTCTCGGCTTCCGCCTCAAGAGGGGTTAAGAACACAGCTAAGATGTGTTGGCATCTTGGGAAAAAGTAGTTATCAGTCTGAATTTGTCAGTATCCTTTGTCACTTTAGTCTTATGTTTTAGTACTTCTTCTCTAGGTAGTTGTTTCACTCATCTAAAAGTGTTCTCAAGGAGATCTGGATTATACCCTTGTGCATTGAATCTTTTGAGGCTTTCTTCTGCTGCTGAGACGAAGTCACTGTCTTTAGAGCAGTTTCGCTTAAGCCTAAGAAGCTCCCCATACGGGATACTATTTTTAAGCTTTTGTGGATGGCAGCTTGACGCATGGAGCGTGCTATTTCCCGCCGTTGGCTTCCTGAACAAGGCAGTAGTAACTTCCCCTTCTCTGATCTCAATCTTGAGATCTAGGTAATTAACTGCTATATATATATATATATATATATATATATATATATATATATATATATATAATTAATATATATATATTTCCAAAAAGAGTTCCATTTTGCCGGGGGCCCCGACCCTGCAGGGCGGGCTCTGCAAGACAGGAATGGAAATCCTACCACTCGTAACTATATATATATATATTTATATATATATATACCTATAACATAAAATCTAATAAAAAACAATCTATTAAAAATTAAAACATTAGACTATTAAAAAATCTCGAAACTTACATTTCCCACTGCAGTCAGTGCAAAAGTAGGGAAAGTGTTGGATAGCGGAGGGGTAAAAATTACTATTCCCACTCCAATGAGTGCAACAGCAGGGAAAGTGTTGGATAGCAGAGGGGTCAGAATTACTATTCACACTCCAGTGAGTGCAACAGAAGGGAAAGTGTTGGGTAGCGGAGGGTTAAAATTTACTATTCCCACTCCAGTCAGTGCAACAATAGGGAAAGTGTTTGATAGCGGAGGGGTAAAAATTACTATTCCCGCTCCAATGAGTGCAACAGTAGGGAAAGTGTTGGATAGCGGAGGGGCCAACATTACTATTCCCATTCCAGTGAGTGCAGCAGAATGGAAAGTGTTGGATAGTGGAGGGTTAAAATGTACTATTCCCACTCCAATGAGTGCAATAGGAGGGAAAGTTTGGATAGTGCAGGGGTAAAAATTAATATTGTCACTCCAGTGAGTGCAACAGTAGGGAAAGTGTTGGACAGTGGAGGGGTCAGTTCACTTTCTTTATTCAGAAAAGTTCACCCTTCCATGAAAGTACATGCATATAAGACAATCATCATGACATCCAATTAGGTACATCATCACTTTAATATAAATCTGATAAAAACATATCTATACATAGCATAACATAATAAAACAAGGATTAAAACAAGGATTAAAACAAGGATTAAAACAAGGAATAGCAGTGATTCATTACAATAATAAAGTACCACATGTCCTCACAGCATGTCTTAAAAATTACCCTACATGTAAACAGATTTCACTATTGGACAATTGAAAAATTAATTAAAACATTGCTCCACTCTGTATAATGTCGGGATATCCCCTTTTGAAAAGTGGAAGCAAAAATGTCCTTGTTAGAACTGGGGGTCTCTAGTTGGCAGAGGTAGGTACCTCAGACCAAATAGGGACCCTTGCTTCTAGTCAGGGTGAAGGAATAACCCTCTGAGATAACCCCTGCTCACCCTCTAGGTAGCTTGGCACGAGCAGTCTAGGCTAAACAGAGGCAATGTGGATAACATTTGCACTGAACACAACAATAATCCCCAATCCACCACAAACTGAGACCACACAGGTAAGTATATTTTATAAAAATATATATCTTTATCTAGTTTCAGCAAGTAACTAAAGGATTTGCACGATAATCACTTTTTCAAGAATATGTTGATCTTTATCCTATGGTTGCAGTTATCATCAGGAAGTCTCTGTATCAAAAACGATAGTCTCAAGTCACTTAAATCAGCCTGCAAAAATATGGTCACTAATTTATGCTTAATGGGCTCGCAAACCGAGCATTGAACCACTGCCCACGTGTACACTTACTTGTGAGCTTCAAGCACTGCAAATGCGCTCCTTGCGAGGCCCAGGGACTCTTTCTTTCCCCTGGGACAGACTCACTCGTTCTTAAGCCTCAGGCTCCCCGCGCCGTGCAGATCGCACGCGTCCCCGCCCCGGCCGGTCCCCTGTCCTCTCCTGCCCGCTCTTGACAATCCAACGAGCGGCGGGGGAGGTGGTGCTCCTCACCTTGTGGGGGACGGCCGGCCAGGGGTGCGGGGACGCCTCAGATTCCCTCGGCGAGGTCGGCTCTCGCGGACGGGTCGTCTCCTCTCCTCCTTCTCTCCTCGCCTGGGCCAACCAATCCCGTCGCGGCTCTTCTGACGAGCCCCTCTGAGCGCGAGACCGCCAACCAATGGCAGCGCGGCCTCGCCGATGATGCTACGCTCCACGGGCCAATCCCGTTGCGGCGTTAGTGAGGGGGCTCGGCTCCCTCAGCCAATGGGAGCGCGGCGGCTTCGTTCTTCGCCGCTGCAGATCCTGAACACCGAGGCAAGTTGCAGGGGGTGTTCCTGGCCCCGGGCCGCGATGGTGATTTGGCGGCAAAGGGTTTTTGAGGGCGCAGGTCACGAATAGACCCCCCTCTCGGCCTCACAACCACTTTGGAGCGGATTTCACGAGGGGAGGCACCACAAGCCTCCGACCCTCGCTGGGAATGTGCCGATGAGCACACCGATCCCTTCCTCACGCTCCGCAGTCGAGTACCACACGTCCCAGGTCACCACAGCCCGATCTTGCAGCTGCTTTTGGCAAAGCTGTAGGAACCTTTAACCCTGTGTTCCCACCAGGAGGCAAGCTCTTCTCAGGCCCTTGGAGATTCAAGTTGCAGACACAGCACACAGCAAAGTCTTAGCAGTTTCAAGCAGGTAGGGTCACAGCACACAGCAAAGTCCCTTTCTCCTCCTCAGCTTTCAGTTGCACGGCAGAACAGGTCAGCCCTTAGAGCACACAGCAAGGCAATCTTCCTTTAGTTCTCCAGCAGTGCTTCTTCCAGCAGAGGTTCCTTCTTGATTGTAGAATTTTAGAATCTAATCTTCTGTAGTCAGGGGTCCTTCCCTTATACCCCTCAAAGTCTTTGAAGTCCTTTGAAGTCTTTGTGCAAGGGGGCCCTGGGCCCGGTCTAAACCAGTTCTGGGGGTTGCGGAGCACTGAGGTGTCTCTGGTTTTCCTCTTCTTGTCAGCTTCAGGGTCAGAGGTGTCAGGTGGCCGGCAGGAGGGGGAGCCAGCATGGTGGTCAGACAAGCACAGCCCGGTACTATCAGGCGCTTTCTCCTCCCACCTCCCCGGCAGCAGATGTGCCCTTTCATCCCCGGGCTGCCTCAGACCCTCTCCTCCGGGGGCTCTGCAGCCCCCCTGTCACACCCAGACCAGACAGGCATTCCACGAACCCCGGCACACAGCAAGGTTTAGACAAGAGAACAGCCACTTTCTAAAAGTGCTATTCTCCCACACAGGATTTAAAAACAACCTTCACTAAAAGATGTGTCATTAAATTCTGAGTTCAGGGATATCTTTCACTCATGTCCCATCTTGTTCCTATGAGGAGATAGGCTGGTATCCATTGGGACCAGCCTCCCCCGTGTTATTCTATGGAGCAAGATAGCCTTACAGCGGTGAGCGCCCAAAATGGCTGCTGCCCACTACCAGAGCATGTGACCTGCACTAGTACATGCTCTACCTTATCCATACACTGCACCCCACCCAGGGGGGTACCTTGAGCCTTCCATAGGGGTGACTGATGTGCACAGACAGGGAAGGGTTAGGCCCAGCCAGTGGGGACACTGGCCAGACGGACATGGCAGTCACCACTTTAGGGCTACTCATGTGGGTGGCGCAATCTGCGCTACAGGCCCACTAGTAGCATCTGTCATCACCAGCCCTGGCACACATAGCGCACTTAGCGCACTTTACTAGGGACTTCATGGTGATGCAAATATGCCAATCAGGTATATTCAATTAATATGACAAATTACAGAGGTAGCACTTACACTCTGGCACGGATCAGCAGTGGCAGAGTGTCCAAAACATCTAAACCAGCAAAAACGAAATCCAGCACAGCATCAAAAATACATGAGTCAGAGGCAAAAAGATGGGGGAAGAACCACGCCAAAGGTGTCAGGTCTAACAGTCCTTATATATAATTCATAACATTTACTAAACAGTAAAAAGCGTATAGTGCTTTGACCTGACTTGTTATTGCATGTGCAAGGAATGGCAGCCTGATTTGGTTGATACCAAATAGGAAAGCACATTAAATATTTTACCATATCAGCACGTAATCTAAATAGCAGGGTCTCACTTTTACCACCACCTTGCAGCTACTGTCGAGGCCGTCACTGAGGCCAGGACTTCAAGACTTCAAGAGCCAACAGCCGATGTGCAACGCGCATGTCATCTGGAAGCGCCAGGAGGCGCTACAAAACCCAACGCGGGCACCCGCAGCATGGGTCTCACTTTTGCCACCACCTTGCCGCTACTGTTGAGGCCGTCCCTGAGGCCAGAACTTCGAGAGCCAGCAGCCGCAGTGCAACCCGCACGTCATCTGGAAGCGCCAGGAGGCGCTAAAAAACTCAACCCGGGCTCCCGCAGGGCGGGTCTCACTTTTGCCACCTCCTTGCAGCTACCTTCGAGGTCGTCACTGAGGCCAGGACTTCAAGACTTCGAGAGCCAGCAGCCGCTGCGGAACCGGCACATCATCTGGAAGCGCCAGGAGGCGCTACAAAACCCAACGCGGGTTCCCGCAGTGCGCGACACACGCGGGCAGCGCCTCGGACCAAGTGCGGGCCCATCCTTCCCCGTCAGTATCCGAAAGTGGCTGGGCTGGGACATCCCCCTGTCATCTCCGGCTTGAGGCCCCGATCAATGAAATCTTGAGACAATTATTAATTTACTGGCCTCTTTACGCCTCGTCTGCTCCCTACTCTTTATTGCACATAGACTTCACCTGTGGACTTATTGGTGGTTGTCTTCGTTTAAAATGAGGAAAAGAAAAGGAATGGAAGCTGGGACGAGTGGTGAGTCCAAAAAAGAGATCAAAGAGACGGCCCCAGGTCCCAGTGGATGAAATTGAGAATGAAGGGATGCCCGGGGGGCAAGTGTTGGCCCGCATCAAGACTATTGTCGCAGACTGCGAGGGGTTGCTTCTGTCATCCATTGTTACTACAGATCCATTTATCCTTGAAACAGCACAGAAGCTTTCCCATGCGTCTACTTCAACTGAGCTAAAAAGTGTCATGTATGGGAAAATCCCAACTCTGTTTGATAAAGTGTCTAACAAAAATAAGCCAGTATTGTCATCAACACCAGAAGCCCCCACAGCTCACCTTTGTAACACACCATGCCCTTCGGGGGATGTGTGCCCCCTGAGCACGATATAATAACTGACCTTCCCCCGAGTAACCAGTTTGCCCTCTTAATTGATCACCCGGCTACAAGTGACACACACAATGCTCTGGTGCATATGAATACTCCTGCTCCTGGTCTCATATTGCACCCCCCTCTGGGAGACATGGCAGCTGACAATGACTGTGTACCCTCCAATTTAGATCTTCAAAGGGAAATTGTTGCCCTAAAAAGTTCCATAGAATCGTTAACAACCCTAGTGGCAAAAATGTATCATATGCTAGAGGAATGCATTAGACCTCAGTCCCCCTCATTAGTGCCTAGTGCATCAAATTATGCCAAATTGAGGCCAGGGTTTGCTTCAACTCTTTCGAAGCCAACTGGTCAGAAATTCTTAACTAAGTATCCCGTCCGCCATCCAGGGTTCACCTGTTCCCAATGGAAGGGCATCAGCTACTCCAGCGATTGCCAACAAAATATCCCAGAAGGACATGGGTGACATATATAGGGAAACACCAGGGGATCACGCAAGGTCTGGATTACTGTTTAAGCAGATGTTGCAAGGATTAAGTAGAGGTTTTAGTAGGGTACCCCCATCTTCCCAACCCTCTCAACTAGCTTATTCCGCCTACTCTGCACCTAAGTCGAAACAAATATATTTGACCAACATCCGTCAAGTGGATAATAGCAGCTCCCAACATGAGAACATAGAAACCCTCAAAAACAAGGCCATTCATTGGTTGAGGCATATCAGAGGTTGTAGATCCATCACAAGGCAGGATATTGTTCAGGCAAAAAGATGTGTACTTAAAAATAGCCCAACTGATGCCTTAGAACTTATTCTAGTAAACAATATTTTGGTACAGAATTTAGTTGATATGGAATTGAGAACACACCCTCCATCTCCTACAAAGAAACTGAAACTAAACATCCCTCACACATCAGAACAATGTAATACCGCACCCCAGTTTCTCAGGACTCACCTATTTCATCGCTCTCTCAAAATGATTGACTCTTGCTGCTTGTAGCAAAGGACTTTAAGTGCATCTCCAGTAAAACTCAGGAGCACAATATTTCTTTAAGTGATATGCACCTAGCGAGTCTCCACCCAGAGCTTGAGAGCACGCTATGTAACATACAGCTGGCTCTAGATATTGCTTTAGTTTCAGTATCAAGTGAATATGTACAGGCAAATACTCAGGATATACATTGCTGTCTCACAGTCAAGACAAACACCACACATACCCCACTGACTCCTCAAATTCGCCTCACAACACCCTTGGGCGGGCGTTGAAGATAGCATCATGGAATGTGGCGGGCATAAGGGGTAAATTAGATTGCCCCTAATGGCTTGAGCTCATCAGCCTTCACAAGATTTGTCTATTTCAGGAAACATGGAGTTTGACCCTCATATTTATACCTGGGTTCATGACATTCCATAGACCAGCCATTCCATCCAAATAAGGCCGACCATCAGGTGGGCTGCTTATCCTAATTAACAACTCACTTAATTGCGATTGCAAGGAAGTGGATACTTACAGCTATGATATCTTAGGGGTACGGTTAAAGAATGGCAAGGGCAAGCCATCTACATTTTTAATGTGTACACTAGAAGTACCAGGGGAGGTAGCTCCCAAACTTTGCAGGCTTTGGACCAACTATTGGAGGCTAGATAGGATGGTCACTCCTTACTAGTTGGTGGTGATTTCAATGTGACATTCGAACCACTGGATTGGGTAGAGCCCCATGATGTGAGGGAGGAGGACAAAGCATGGCTGGTACCACCTCTGGAGCTTACCCCCATTTAAAAAATGGACAGAAGCAGCATTACAGCTGAATGTCATCACCCTGGAACATAGGCTAAGAGCAGCAAATGAGAGGACAAGCTTAGACAAAGGAGGAGGGATGACTTTTAGCGGACCGGAAGGGACAAGCAGGATTGATTACCTTCTTGTAGATCTCACTCTATGGCCCTTGGTACAGAACATGATTATTATTCCAGCCTGTAACAGTGACCATAATCTCCTTAGCCTGACCATTGAACATCCATGGGGCGAGAGGGCTAAGGTTGGATTGATTCCATTAAGTACTAAGGAGGTAATCCCCTCCAATAATAAACGTCAACTTAAATGGACTGCTGTTATGGCAGACGAAACCAAAAGTAGGGCGATCGCAAATAATCTAGAAATGCATCTGGAGATCATAGGTGTTGAGCCCGACGATTTCCCCAATACATTCTATTGCAGTACCTCACACAAAGACTTCTTTGACCTCCTGACCAGTTTTCTTGTTGTCGACGGCTATAGAACAGGAAAAAACAGGCCAGACAGCTGGGTTCCAACTTATGGTTCAATATAGAGTGTAGAGCATCAAGAGGGAGATTGTCCATAGCTATTAGAAATAGGGATGCACACCGTATTAGAGATCCCAGGAAGGAATGTAAATAAGTACAGGCCAAAGCGAAGAGAGGATGGGAAGAGAGGAGATGGGAAGACCTAGGGGAGGCCATTCGTCATCCAGATAGCAGGAAGCTTTGGACCCTCTTGACAAAGGGCTACTTCGAAAGAACACCCCTGTGGCCAATAACATCCCAGCCCTAGAGAGGCATAAACACTTCAGTAACCTCTATTCTCTCACAGGAACACATGATGGAAATCAGTTTCCTCAGGACATAGGCTACCCAGTGCTTAGCCTCTTATTTACCAGAGAGTAAGTTTTATCTTGCCTGGATGCAATTGTATACCCGAAAGCCCCTGACCCGGATGGTATTCCAGGTGACTTCTTTTGCGCAGATGGGGAAAACTGGGCTACATATTTTATGAAATTGGCCAACGATATAGCCGGTGGGGGGAGGATCCCCAATTCGTGGAAAGGGGGGGAAGTAGTACCCATTTTCAAGAAAGGGGGCAGATCGATGCCTTCCAATTATCGCCCCACCAGCTTGATCGATTGTGCGCAAAAGGTCTTCTGCCATTCTGTCCAGGCCAAAATCCAGGACTGGATGGATGAGAATGACATCCTCTCTCCACTCCAAGCAGCATTTTGGCAGAGGACCGGCACAATGGATCAAGCTTTTCGCTTAGTGATGATATATTGGAAGGTTGTGGTTCTGGGCAAGGGAAGGCCATACCTTGCCTTCATTGACTTAAAAACAGCATTCAACCTTGTGCCCGGAGATTCATTATGGTGGGTGCTTGGGGATATGAGAATGCCCTTGGAGTTGCTGGAAATATTAGTTAGGTAACACAATGGGATTTTTGCCTGGGTGAGATGGGGAAACCAGGGACAACTTACCAAGCCCATTAAAATCCAGTGGGGGTTCGCCAGGGATGTGTACTAGCTCCAACCCTTCCCTGTATATCAATCAGGTGGCAGATCTTTTGTGTTCTTTACCAGCTGATGCACCAACCAAGGCAAACCAAAAGAATCGCCACACTGCTATTCGCAGATGATACCCTATTGATCTCCAAAACTCCCATGGGTCTCCCAAAACTTTTAAACCATTTTAAGGCATTCTGTGATGAGAGGGGCTTGGTTATCAACACCTCGAAAACCAAGCTAATGATCAACTCGCATAAATCTTTTAAGGGAAATATACTCCTGGACAATGTCCCACTGGAGAGGGTTAGTTTATTTGATTACTTTGGTATTAGACTATCAGAGAGAATGGCTTGGAAGAGACATTTAGAGAAGGTCTCCTTGAAGTTCACTCAGCTCATTGGGGCACTGAATAAGGAGCATCACTTATCATATACCAGGCCCATAGCCCCTGCTCTCAAATTGTACAACTGCAAGGCTGTGACCAGTGCCCTTTATGGGGCAGAGCGGTGGGCACAGCATCCTCTAATGAGCTTGCAGCCATGGAAAACAAGTTCCTCAGGAACCAATATCCCTTCCTTTAAGCACACCTCTTCTCCTTCTTAAGCTTGATCTGGGTATTAAGTCCATCAACAATCTTACCGAAGCTTCGCCCACTGTTGGTTTGGCATAGATTGGCCTCTAACCCTGATTTGGCACATTATGCAGCTGCTTTTTGCGAGGTTTCAAATTTGGACAATGCAAATAAAATTGCCTGGATTAAACAAGTAAATGCCAAACAGTCTAATATTGGTTTGTTAACCCAGGTCATCAGTCAATCACCTTCATACTCAAGAAGCCAAGTTAACTTTTATATTGGGCTTGGGTCGATGAGAACAACTTTCGGAAATACCATCTTGGCAGCTTAACATATGCTTTCATCGATTTGAAACCTAATTGTCACCTAGAAAGTTACTTTGCTATTATTAAGGTCCCAGCTGACAGGAAGTTATACACACAATTTAGACACAGCAGCTTACCAATTAATGCCTTTATTAGCTCCTGGCAGAACAGCAGATCTCATCCTAAGGGCTGCCACTCTTGTTCGTGTCCACTTGAATCCATTGGCCATGTACTTTTTGCCTGCAAAGAATACGCAAAGCCAAGAAGCAAATTGTTAGCTCCTGTGTGCAGACAATTAGGGACCCGAAGCTCTAAAGACACCCTACAGATACTAAAATCAGATGCCAGACCTCTTTTCGCCTGTGCCACGGCAACATTTTTAGGCCACTTTTGGGCGATCAGAAGGAGGGCAAAACCCATAAGGCTAACTAGCAGGAATAGATAAAATAGGTAGTGCTGACTAATCAAGATTGTCCTGATCTAATAATGCTGCTTTTAAATTTTTTTAAATTGTTTATGACTCTATTTTATGCATTTTATTCTGGTTTCTGTGATTAGTCTTGGCACCTTGCCTTTCTGATTAAGCGTTTAATGCGCATGGTATCAATTTGGAAATTGACTTGTATAAATATTAACGACGCACTTGCACTTTCGTCACATAATTATGTTAGTGAGACCCAAGTCATGATCTCGGTGGATATTTTTTAATTCATATGATGCTGCATCCTTTTAATGTCAACTTGAGCGGCTTTATTTCGTATTTGCACATTGTTTACCAAAACACTCTTTTAATTGTAAATGAAATTTATGACCCGTATGGTCGCTTCTTTTATGGTTTGTCAAACCAAAATAAAGAAATGTGTTTGATTGAAATAGTAGGGACTGCTCTCATCTCCCACAAGACTTTTTCTAAATAGACGGGTGGTAAGGCGGAAATGCTCTGGAACAAATATACAGCTTTCAAAGGTTTCCCTACTACACTACTAAGATGATTTTCATGAGCTAGATTATAAAATGCTGTAGCTAATTCCCTTTTATTATAAGTAGGGCATGAATCTCTCATTATAAAAACTTGCTCCATACCGAGTTTCCTAAATTCCGATTTAATATATGGCAACCACGGAATTGGAATGCCCCTTTGGTTTTGCTTTGTTCGCCCTAAGTTGGCAGGGTATGCCCAGACGTGGGTCCCTTGCTCACTTTGCCACTGGATTCAAGCTAGCTTGGCTGATGATGGCTGATTAGCCAGAAACTGGTCCCAGAATGCTTGTTTCCAGTCCAGGGAACACATGGCTTGGCAGTTCAGGCTGGACTGTTCACATAAGGCACAGGGTCAGACTGATTTGCATATGGCAATGTCTGAACTTGGCTGGCGGAGTGAGCTAAAGAATGATGATGGATTAAACCCAGGTCAGTTGACCGGGGGTGAGTGCTTGCAATCTTCAACACTCCGTCCATCATTCCCTTTTGTTTTTGCTTTGCTCGCCCTAAGTTGGCAGGGTATGCCCAGACGTGGATCACTTGCTCACTTTGCCACTGGATTCAAGCTAGCCTGGCTGATGATGGCTGATTAGCCAGCAACTGGTCCCAGGACGCTTGTTTCAGGTCCAGGGAAGACATGACTTGGCAGTTCGGGTTGGACTGTTCCCACGAGGCACAGGGTTACACTGATTTGCATATGGCAATGTCTGAACCGGGGTGGCGGAGTGAGCTAAAGAATGATGATGGATTAAACCCAGATCAGTTGACTGGGGGTGAGTGCTTGCAATGTTCAACACTCCGTCCATCATCCCCTTTGGTTTTGCATTATCACAAGAGATACAATCATTTATTATATCTCTTGTGAGCAATGCCTGATCATTACTCCAAATAGATAACCAAAGTGGCAATGGCCTCTCGCTAATGAAATCGGATATGTATAGCAAATTAATTCTTTGTGGAAAATGACATGGGGAGAAGAAGGTGGTACCCCCAACAGGCGCCTACAGAACCTATGTTCGTCGTATTGTATGGTTATGCAATTTACACTCCCCCAAATGGCAGAACCATAAGTAGCAATTGGAACATATTGCGACTTACAAATTTGTAATATTGCTCTCAACTGCCCCCGCTGCGAGGTTGAGAGAGAGAAAGCAGTGATCCAATTGCTTTTGAAAAAAGCATTCTGCGGTGTGCAATATTAGGTGGCCAAGCTCCGGAAGATGAAAACATAACTCCTAGGTAAGGGAAGCTCTTAACACTTGTTAAGTAGTTATTTCATACTTGTATAGAAGACAATTGAATACAATGCGCACTATTCCCACTCACATAAGTGTAACAGTAGGGAAAGTGTTGGACAGCGGAGGGGTAAAAATTATTCTTCCCACTCCAGTCAGTTCAAAATTAAAAACAAAAAAAATATTAACAACAACAACATATTTAAAAAACAAAATAAATACAAAATACACAAATATGTTAAAAATTAAAAAACAAATATATTTAATATTGAAAAATTAAATACATAATAACATATTTTAATGTTAAATAAATATGACAAACACCAACAAATATCATATTAAATAACCTAAAAAATATTTTTCAAACAAATAAAGATTTTTAATTAGAAAATATTTAGAAACAAAAACATTACTTATTACATAAACTTAGTGTTTTTATTTCCTACCCTATAACACCACACAATTCACAACCTACATCTAAATAAAAATAGAAATGTACTTCTATAATTAACATAATTGATTAACCAATTAAAGAAATATTATTAATTGAAAAACAAATTAAAACTCATAAAAATTAATTAACTTTCTACACTTTACCCCTAAAATCCCACAACCCACAGCTAAATTAAGCTGTAAAAAGATTCATTACACAATTAAAATGTATTTTCAATTAAAAAACTAATAGTATTTAACAGATAATCTTAAAGTAAGTAAAATTAATTTACTCCCCACCCTATACCCCATGAAAGTAAAACCTACACACAGAAAATAAGCAAATAAACCAATTAAATATCAATAAATTAATTAATATTAATGATCAACTAATGATTAATTAAACATGAATTATTTCCCACCCTTTACCCCTATAAACCCCATAACTCGTACCTAAACTTAATTACGCAATTCTCATAATTAATTTTCAATAAATTATTTAATATCAATTAACAACTAATTTTTAATTAATCAAAAATAAATTACTTCCTACCTGTTACCCCTATAAACCCCACAACCCACACCTAAAATTAATCACACAATTCCCATATTTAATTTTCAATCAATTAATTAACATCAATTAACAACTTATTGTTAATTAATTAAAAATAAACTACTTCCCTCCTTTACCCTTATAAACCCCACAACACGCACCCAAATGAATTACACAATTACCATAATTAATTACCAAATATTTAATATTAATTAACAATTAATAATTAATTATTAATAAAAAACTTCCAACAATTAACACTATAAAATCTCAGTTGAATAAATATTACTAAATAAATAAAAATAATTAATTTATTACAATTAAATTACTTCCCACCATATTCTCCTAAAAACCCACAACCTGCTACGGAACTAAAAAATGCAAATTTTAATTTAAATAAAACTGATAACTACTAAAAATTTGACAAATATATTTTTTAAACAATTTTTATACAAAAAACAATATCACATACATTTAAAATATATACTAAAATACATAACACTAACTAAAAAATTGATATTTTAAACAACTATATTTTTGCAAACGATAATAATGACTTCTATAATTTTTTAATTCAGTATTACTTACCTTCAAATCGATATTCTTGACAATGATATTCTTACACTCGATATTTCCACTCCACAATATTTCCAACTTGATATTCATGTTATTCGAATTTTTTCGCCTCGATATTCTGTCTCATTACCGTGCTGGACTAAGACAAAGACACAAGTTCAGGCTGACCGAGAGAGACCAAGAGCGGATACTGGCCCACTGAACAAAGCACCCCAAATCTTGTTCCTACAGAGTTGGGGAGATCTGGAGGTGGACCCCTTTGTGCAGCATTTCGGTTTTGAGGAGTTCCCTTCCTAAGGGCATCAGACGCCTCTGATGTGGCTTTCTCAGAGAGACAATCATATAGGACAACTGCACCCAGTAGCATACATGTGTAAAAAAGCAAATGCTGACAAACTTAACTATACTGTTGCAGAAAAAGACCTACTTGCCATCAAAAGGGCATTCCAAGAATAGAGACACTATTTGTGGGGTTCACAACATCAGGTGACAGAGTATACAGATAACAGGAACTTGCAGTACATGAAAACAGCTAGACAGCTGTCTCAGAGACAAATGCGATGGATGCCTTTCTCCGCAGAATATGATTTCATTATCACTTTTTGAAATGGAGTTGAAAACAGAAAGGCAGGCTCTTTATCAAGACAAGGAACTGATAGCAACCCTATGAATGTACGTCCTTAGGCTATCATTGCTCCCGCCAGGCAACTTCCTGGAAGAAGTGAAAAAGTACAACTCTGCTGAATCATGGGATCAATGGGCTGGTGCACATCATCAGCGAAGCGTCAAACAAGGGTTACCTTTCCACAACAATAAACTGTATTTGCTGTCTAAAAATTCCCTGCAGTTTCCTTCCCTATATTCCCTATCCCTCCCTTGATCACTCTTCACTCTGTGTAGTGTTTGTTCCTACAGAGTTGGGAAGATCGGGAGGTAGACCCCTTTGTGCAGCATTTAGGTTCTGAGGAGTTCCCTTCCTAAGGGCACTGACACCTGGTGCCTCCTTTGAAGAAGGAGAAGGTTCTAGAGAACTTCCTTTGAAGTGATTGAGGTTTCCGGCTTCCCCTACTATGGCTCCAAGCTGACTGCATGAACAATGCAGGGGTGGCAAGTATTTTGTCTGAAGGCAGAGCACAGCCTATTCAATTGCATGTTGGGCTGTGCTCAGTTTTGCCCTCCCAATCGTCCAGTTGACGGCACATCCAGGCACATCTAATCTCTCTATTGTGTGGGTTTCTGGGAGGAATAAACAAAGTCAAACTGCCAACTACTTCCACTCATGTGACCCAGTAACAGGCTGCAGGCACCAACTGGGTTAAGACGGGAACATGGCACCTTTCTAAAAGTGCCATTTTCAAAATTGGAACTAAACATTTGACTTTGCCATGAAAGAGGACTTTTAATTACAGACACCAAATACAACTTCCCTGTTCCTAATCAAAAGCCAACAGTTACTAAGTGATATAAGCCAACATAATGTTATCTTATGGGAGAGGTAGGCCTCACAGCAGTGAAAAACAAATTAACGAGTTTCTCACTACCATGACATGTGAAACTTAGACAAACATGTACTCCCTTTTAATTGCAATGAATCCTGCCCTATGGGCGACTTATTTGCAATAAAAGGGGAGTTTAAGGCTTGGAAAGGGGGTTATATTGGCAAGTTGAATTGGAAGTTTAGAACAGCATTCAGGGTGTAATGGCAGATCTGGCACATGTTTTATGTGCCTACTTAAGTGGGTGGCACAATAAGTGCTGCAGGCCCACTAGTAGCAATTAAGTTATAGGTCATGGGGTACCACTTTACTAGGTACTTGCAAGTAAATTAAATGTGCCAATTGGGTACATGAAAATTCTACTATGTTTAAGGGAAGGAGCACAAGCGCTTTTGCACTGGTTAGCAGTGGTAAAGTGCAAAGAGTCTTAAGGCCAACACAAACAATATCATCAAAAATAGGAGGGGTGAAGTCAAAATGTTTTGGGGGAAGATACCACTCAACAAGGGACTTATAAGTAAAGTAAATATGACAATCAGGTGTAGGCCAATTGCACCATGTTTTAGGAAGTGAGAACAATCAGTTTAGCACTGGTTAGCAGTGGTAAAGTCCAAGAGCAAACAAAAAACAAATTTGGGCAAAAGGTAGAGGTCAAAAGGTTTGGGGGTGACCCTTCTGAGAGAGCCCATACCAACAATGTGCACAGGTATCTTGTTTGTTTTTATACCCAATTATGTGTGAGAAAAAACACCCAAGTGGTTTATGCACCCATTTAACGCATGTGATTATGATTGTATGCCACTAGATGCTACACCAATGCATCAACAAGGTTTGTATGTAATGTAAGTAACCATCACATTAACACCCCTACCTTGAAGTATATCTACATCAACACTGTCTCTAGCTCTAACACCACACCTTAACCTACCCCCTGATAATAATCATAAGCTTCTTAATTTTTCCATGAACAAACAAATGCATTACCCAAACCTAGGGCCCGATTTACAGAACTAACTTAAGACAAAATCCTAAACTTACTACCATTTTGATATTCACAGAAGGCACTTACTCATTTTGGTATTCACAGAAGGCACTTACTCATTTCGGTATTCACAGAAGTTAGGAGTCCTAACTTTAGAACTCCTAAATGCCTTCTGTGAATACCGAAAGTCTTAAAGTTAGGATTTTTCTCAATTTAGTAGTAGTAAAGTTAGGACTCCTAACTTTAGGACTCTTAATGCCTTCTGTGAATACCAAAAGTCTTAAAATTAGGATTTTTCTCAATTTAGTAGTAGTAAAGTTAGGACTCCTAACTTTCGGACTCCTAAATGCCTTCTGTGAATACCAAAAGTCTTAAAATTAGGATTTTTCTCAGTTTAGTAGTAAAGTTAGGATTCATAACTTTAGAACTCCTAAATTCCTTCTGTGAATACCGAAAGTCTTAAAATTAGGATTTTTCTCAATTTAGTAGTAGTAAAGTTGGGACTCCTAACTTTCGGACTCCTAAATGCATTCTGTGAATACCGAAAGTCTTAAAATGTTGATTTTTCTCAACTTTACTACTACTAAACGGAGAAAAATCCTAATTTTAAGACTTTCGGTATTCATAGAAGGCATTTAGAAGCCCTAAAGTTAGGAGTCCTAACTTTACTACTACTAAATTGAGAAAAATCCTAATTTTAAGACTTTCGGTATTCACAGAAGGCATTTAGGAGTCCTAAAGTTAGGAGTCCTAACTTTACGACTCCTAAACTGAGAAAAATGCTAACTTTAGAACTTTCGGTATTCACAGAAGGCATTTAGGAGTACTAAAGTTAGGACTCCTAACTCCTGTAAATACCAAAATGAGTAAGTGTCTTCTGTGAATACCAAAATGAGTAAGTGCCTTCTGTGAATATGAAAATGGTAGTAAGTTTAGGATTTTGTCTTAAGTTAGTTCTGTGAATCGGGTCCCTAGTCCTAAACTTAAACCAATCTTAGACCTAATCCTAAACCAAGCCCTTAACCTAACCCCTATCCTAAGTCTTAACCTAAAAGTACCCTAACTCTAACCCAAACACAACCATAAAATTTTCCCACATTTTAACTCTGCATGACGCCAGCTCTGTATATACTATACTAGAAAGAGGATAATTTGCAGAGAGTCCCGTGAGTCCCAAAAGGTATGGCAGAGGTAAAGTAGATAATACTTTACTCCCAAGTTAGCTGGACTGAGCAATTAAGATTATCAGAGGGTAGTGTGAATGCATCCGTTGTATACACCCATACAAGACAGGAACATACACTCAGTGAAGAACTCCAGACCAATGTTTTGTAAAAAATATTATTTAGTTACTTTTATTTTAAGAACCAAGTTGAACTTAGTTACTGGATGGTAATACTTTAAAAAAGGCAGTAAGAATAATTTATGGTCTTGGTACTTCTTTGTTTTTGTCAATTTGAATCACTAACATTTGGTACTGGCACTAGATAGACATTTGTAGGTAATCAATAGAATGCAATGCAATCTTAGAAAACAGTGTCATGCATCAGCAGGTGAGCAGGTAAGAACACAACTGACATTGCCAGTCTTTGCTGGTTAGTCCGACCCTGAGCAAGGGTCAATTTGAGCTGAGCACTGCACCACCAGTGGCACTGAGGCAGCCAGGTGCAATGTTCAGTATCTATGCTGCGGGGGTTGATACCTGCAATAGTGTTCCACTCTCATGGTCAGCGGACAACAATGGAGGTGAATGGAACTCAGTAGACTGCCAATGCCAGGACCATTGCAGTTGTCGTCAGCGAGTCACTGTAGATTGAAGGGAGGCACCACCAGCCCAGCAGTGGCGGTCGTCGGGATGGAGATGTGCAGGGGATTGAGAAGTTCCGCCAAAGTTGGGCCATCTTGGAGAGGCCGCAGTCGAACTTCCGGGGGAGGAGGAGGCTGACATGACCACTTGGAGGAGGATACAGGCTCTCAGGAATGGAGCTGATCAGCTTGGGTCGATGGACCGAGAAGATCCCTCTAGTTTGTGGAGGCCGCCCAGCTGCGGTGCCTTATTTGGGCAGGGCAGAGTCGCATCAACACAAGTGCTGGTCCTCTACCTCTGCGGTCCTGTGCTACCTTTTGTAGTAGTGAGCTGCGTTGACATATGTATCAGTCCTCAACTACTGCTGTCTTTGAACCAGCGGACGCCAGGTACTAGCGCCTTTAGCCCAAATGGGGGTTCGTGGAGATTGTTTTAAGACTGGAAGGTCTCCGGGGTTTCTTGGGATCCTGGCAATCTTTCTGAAAGGACAGCAGGTCTAGTTATCGAACCGGCTACAGACAGTGGGGTTCTTGCCAGGTTCTTTCTGTACTGGTTGAGTTTCTGGTCTGTCAGCTGGTCTTCTTCCGTCTTCTTCTTTGGTGTGTCGAATCTGAGGAACAAGGTTCAGGGGAGCCCTTAAATACACAATTTAAGGGTGTTGCTGAGGTTGGGGGGCACCTTTGGGTGCACCCTCCCTTTGGGGAGAGGGGCACATCCCAGTTCTTATAGATGGAGAATGTCTAATAGGGGGGTTCACCCCAGCTTCTGGTGAGCTAGGGGTGTGCCAGGCTAAGGTGGACACTCCTACTCTGCTTACTAATTTTCCTGCCTGTCCTGTTGCCAAAAGAGGGTTGTGGACAGGGGGCGGGCATCTTCACTAGTTGGAGCTGCCCAAACAGCACATCACAAGGTAAGAGTCTTTGAGGCTCACCACCAAGTATTCCTGTTCCTGCCAGGGGGATGTGTGACGCACCTCCACCCAGAGCCCCTTTGGTTCAGTACTCCGAGAGCACAAAGGCTCTCCCCCCATGAGGGCAGAAACGTGACTGGTGGTGGATGATTGGCGGAGACCAATACACTAGAGGTCAGTCGTTTTTCAGGGGGCATCTCTAAGATGCTCTTTGAGTGCATTTTATGATAAATCAAACACTGGCATCATTGTGGGTCTATTATGCTGAGAAGTTTGATACCAAACGTATCAATCTTCAGTAAAGCCATCTTGGAGCTTTGGAGTTTGTGTTGACAATCTCCCAGCCCATGTACTCAAAATGGCTTTACTGCACTTACAATGTCTGTGAATGGCACAGACACTATAAGGGCATATTGCTCATGCAGCTATGCCCTCACCTGTGGTATGGTGCACGCTGCCTTAGGGCTGTGATGCCTGCTAGAGGGGTGACTTATCTGTGCCACAGGCAATGTTGGTGGGCATGACACACAGAAATATGTGCCATGTCGACAGGGTATCTTTTACAAGGGACTTACATGTGGCCAATTGTAGAAATAAAGGTACAGTTTTGGGAAAGATCGCAGGTGCTGGGGCCTGGTTAGTAGGGTCCCAGCACACACTTAGTCAAGTTGGTATCAGGTATCTGGCAAAATGTTAGGGGGTAACCAAGCAAAAAGGGGTACTTTCCCACGCAACCCCCCCTCCACGAAGAGAATGAGACTAACCTTTCCCAAGAGATTCTTCACTGTCTAAGTGGAAGAACCTAGAAAGTCCATCTGCATTGGCATAGACAGTCCCAGGTCAGTGTCCACTGTAAAGTCCATTCACTGTAGGGAGATGGACCACCTCAAAAGTTTGGGATTTTCACCTTTCATTTTCATTTCCCATCTGAGAGGTCTGTGTTCAGTTTGGATTAGGAAATGAGTCCCAAACAGGTTTAGTCTCAGTTTCTCCAGGGACTAAACCACAGCAAAGGCCACCCTCAATGGCACCCCAGCACTGTTCCTTTGGGAATAGCCTGCTGCTTATAAAAGCAACAGGTTGGTCCCAGCCATCCTCATGAGTCTGGGATAGGGCAGCTCCTATCTTTGGCTCAGAGGCATCAGTCTGGACAATGACCTGCTTGAAGTAGTCTGGAGCTTAAAACATAGGTATGGGGCACATTTCTCTTTTAGGGTGTCAAAACATTTTAACAACTGACTGTCCAGCTCCCTTTCTTTGGCATTTTCTTGGAGGTAACAACTGAGTAATATAGGATGAGATTCAGGGTCGTTCACAAAGCCCTGAGCCTGTCCTGGGTTGACATAATAGACTACTCAGTACAAACACTAGATAGTTGGTTAACTGGAAGTGAGGTGCATGACTATGTTGGTCTTTATAGTTTCATGGTGAAAGAATACATGTTAAGTAATTGCACAAATGAATAGTTGCATCAGTATCTAGTGGACCTAGGTCTATTTTATCCACAGGAATTGGGATAGAAGGCAGACTATTGGGTCAAGACTAGTGTGACCAAACTTTTACTTGGGGTGACAAAAAGAAAGGAGTTACAAAACCTCACAAGGGGAAAGGGGGTGATCCCCCTGAAGATAAACTCCAAGAGTTTTCTGAAGGCCCCCAAAACCCTATTCAGGAAGGTAGGCCCCACAAGTCTTCCCAGCCCACTGGTGGCTATAAGGGTAAAGATTTTGATCCCCTAAAGGCTCGGGGTCGCACTGGTAGGAAGGTTGGACACCAAACTGGAGATTCTGCCTGTCCTATCAAGAATTCCTCTAGTCCACCTCTAGTTAGCACTGGTGTGGAAAATTTCCAGATGGGATCAACAGGGTGCCCAGAGCAAATCAGGGTTCACACTGAAGCCGTTCTAGTTTCTGAAGAGGAGGGATAGTTGGCCACTTTAGCTGTCTAGCCCCCCAACTTAAAAAAGTACTTGCAGTACCCCTCAGTGAATGATACTAGAGTAGAAGCCCTGAGGGATTTAGGTGTCACTGTCACTATGGTGAGAGAACCCCTGGTTTCCCCAGGACAATACGTGACTGGAAAAACCGATCCAGTCATCAACACTGACAGCGTCACTGCAGATTATGTAAACTGATAAACCTGCCCAAATAGGCAGGTCTTAAATTCTTGCCTAAACTTCAAATAAGCTGTTGACAGCTTTATTGTCAATGGCAGATAATTCCAAAATTATGGTGGCATGTATGGAAAATCTAATGCCACCTGTCCTTTTCTTCTTGAATTTAGAAATAACCAAAGAATTAGAAGAGGAAGAACGTAATTTGCAGAATGGGATATATTTCTTGTACTCTGGCTTTTGTAAATGCACAATACGGCACGTCCCAAAGTTAAAAGAAAAAACAGGACTGAATAAGCTACTTAAGGTACATCACTTGTCATCTGTCTGGCGGGGTAGAAAACACCCCTTTTTCATTATACAGAACAAAGCAATCCCTAACTGTACCATAAGAATGATGTTGGCAGTCACCTTGTATTTCTGTGATCTCATAGTGGCGCTAGGTCTATTGGTCACATAACTGCCTGGCGGTCTGCAACATCCTTACAATGTAGAGTAAGGGGTGCATTTCCCATATATAAAATATTGTAAATCACTATTTCCCTATAACCACATAATCTAACTTCTTAATGTGAGCATGTTTTGCTGTCAGAACACACTTCAAGTAAGAAATGTATACTACTCTCTTGAAATAATTTTTTACAAGTGACTTCAGAATGCCATATTCTGAAAGTAGAACAACAAAATATGCCAAACCTAAACACAAAGGGCTGTGGTAGCAAGCATAACAATGATACAAACATAAATGTTCCCTGGGCATGAAATATGATTATTTGGGAAATACATTCTAAACACTAGATCTAGTGCAACAAAAAGATTAATCATACAAAGTACATGTATAGTCTTTATAACAAAAGATCATTACAAATATATCTATTATTATCATATCTATGTAACATTGATAACTCCGCCTACAATCACTCAGAGAAGCATTCCAACTCTTTCGTTCTTTTGCCCACCATACCACCTCAGTTTGGACACAGCCATATGCAAATCAGTGATTGACCCAGGCGATTGCCAGTGGTTAGACTTATTACAAGCATTCGTCCCATCCACTTTTGTATGTTTGATATACCGCTCTAACAGGCATGGGTATGCCCGCAAGTCAGGACCGTGATCACTGTGCCCCTGGAACCAAGCTACACTCAGACATACTCCTTTTAGAGTAGATTTGGTCTTCAGTTGCTGGCCATAGAGGTTCTGGCCTTTCAGTGCAACTGAACTGTTCTTGCTGGAGCAGGGTCATGGCTATGGCTGCATCCAAACTGAGGTTCCATAGTGGGCAAAAGAACTATTAGATGGAATACTTCCCGAGCAGTTGCCAGTAGTTAGTCTTATTGCAAGCATTCCTTCCATCACCTTTTGTGTGCTTAATTTCATTTTTAAACAATTTACTAATATTTGTTCAAAATTTTAATGGAAAATAAAACTTCTCACAATGTTCTGTCAAAGCTATAAACACTAAAACAGAAAGCGATTTTAGAATTTCTGGTTTTATTTTCTATTATTCCTCTTTTAATATTCTTTTATTATTCAAGAAACGTGCACATTGCTTCTTCAGTTTGATCATCTAGCTATTCCCCTGTGGTTAATTTTGAACGTACTTGAAGATTTCTCATTTAAAAAAAGAGGTTGCATATGTGCAATAGTGATAGTTTTTTCAAATAGTCTATTGTCTGACATACCCTTTTCTTGCTTCAAAACTTAATCTTTCAACAGTGTTCGACAGAGCAATGTGTTATGAATACATTATTCTGGTATAATAACTACTTATAAGTGTGCAATATATTTGTTTACTATTAACATTGGGGAGTGAAATGTATTTGATAGGTTAATCAATTGTGAAATAGAGACTCTATTGTTACTTCTCAATCTATTCAACTGCGGAATGCACTTCCTGCTTCATATACTTCTGACTATAAGTATTAAGGGGCTGATTATGATGGCGGACTGGAACTGCCCGCCTGCAAGGTGGTGGTCCATCACCCCCGATTACGATGTGACCGCCACTGTTGGGGTCGCATCCTGCAAGTTTAACATTGCGGCGGGTGCTGAAGGCTGCAGCACCCTCCACAATGCTAAACAAGCATGTGCCTGTCACCTACTGCAGGGAAATGTGTACCCCCCAAGTGCACAACCACCTCCCCCAACACAAGGGGGGCCCGCAATGGGCCCCAAATGCAATCCCCGCAAGCCTTTCCATGGCGATTTCACCACCATGGAAAGGCTACTACATAGCTGCATCGTAATTTGGCGGATGGTGCCGGCTAGGCACCGCCACCATTTTACAGATACTTAGTGAGTCCGAAAGGCAATCGGAATAATAGCCTGTGGCGGACCTGTGGCAGATGGACTTTGCGTCAGCCAGCACACTGCCCGCCATAGTGATATGGCAGGCGGAGAAGTGCTTCCAGATGGCGGTGAAACCGCCACCGGCAGGCTGCTGGTGGCAAGTTCACCGCCATCTAATCAGCCCCTAAGTTACTCTTTCCTTCCAAGTCTTCTGTGATATATGATGTTCATATTTCTCCTGCAACTACAATCTCTAATCTCATGTGTAGTGATCGTATTCAAAAGGCAGCTATGACAGACAAGATTCTGCACTAATCTGATTTGTCAAGATCTTAGTCAATAGTGGAGCCTTGTAGGGAAAATGGCATTCAGAAATTTATCCCAATTCAAATATGGGATAGAGAATGAGGGAAACTGTTTAAAATGTCCAGATCAGCAAGCCTTACTCAAATGTCAGACCTGTTTATGTGCATAACTTTGCTCCATCAAGCCTCCCCAATTGTTGGTATTGTGAAAATGAGGATGGTTCAATTATGCAGTTATTGTTCCACTTTAACTATTTTAGATCTTTTTTATCTGATGTTTGGACTAAATGTTCTGAAATTTTAAAGTGTGATACTCCACTTTCTTTTGAAAATGTATTCTATGGTCGCATATCATTGAATTCTGGTGAATCTATTAATGTTCTAAATTTGTCAGACCTTTTAATTGCAATTGTTTTTAAAGTAACCCCTCCAAAACACAAGTTATTATTTTGATTCACACCAAAACCTCTATCGTTGTTCTAGGAATGGGATCTTTCACTTTGTGTCTAGCTTCATACTGACTTTTCTTCCTAATTTGGGAGGCCTCAATGTTAGGTCCAATGATTCTGTCAACCTGCTTCTCATGGTTGGTTTTGGGTTAACCCTTACACAACCATGCCAGACACTATTTGCAAACTGGCGCACGTCCTCTCATAACTTCATTTGGAATCCAGTTGTACCATTTGGAAATGACTGATGGGACCACAACATACTTTCGACTGCTTTCAGCACATCAATCTTAGACGGAATAGACCACTGCACTAATGTGCAGTTCATTTTTTACACAAGATTGTTAGCTTGTGGGTGATATAGAGCAATTCTTCTATGTTTGGTACGTTTTTTCTCAAAAAAATCGTTCATCCATTTAGACACAAATTGGATACCATTGTCCGAAACAATCTCGCTGGGGCACCCTTCTCTTAAAATTACTTTCTTCAGAAATTTGATAACACCACCTGTGTTAGGTTCTTCCATGAAATCCGTCTCCCAGCACTTGCTATGTAATCTACCAACACAATTGCACATCTACATCTTCATGGTAGAGAATTAAATGGCCCAATAAAGTCAATTGTTCATGTTTGCAACAATACCTGCTTTTTCCAATCCCTTCAAAAATACACTCATGGCGTTGTCATGCACTTCCACTTTCCCTCCTGTGACTAAAATATTATCTTGAAAGGTGACCACTCCCTTGATATCTTTCAGTACTCTTCCAAGAATCCATTGAAATTCAGAAGCAGTGGAAGCTAGATCAAATGTTATTCTTTTAAATTGAAAAGTACCCACTGGAGAAACAAAAGCAGTAAGGTGTCTAAATGAAGGATCCAGCTACACTTGATGGTACGCAGATGCTAGATCGATCTTGCTAAACATTCTAGCTCCCACAAAAGCAGTCACAATATCATTGATCTTGGGAAGTGGTTAAAAGTTAACTCATATTGCATTATTCAAGCTTCTGAGCTCTACTTAGACTGTCAATTGACCTACTTTCTTGCAAGCCAACACCAAAGGAGACAACCACAAGGAAGACTCCACTGGCTCAATGATGTCATCCTCACACATTTTTTTAAAATATCCACTAAATCTTCTCTCACACTGAACGGTTAGCCCCATTCTGGACACGAACCCTGTGCTTGAACCCTTTGATCCTGCCCAGGTTTTCATTAAATACTGACCTGAACAACTTTACCCAGACAATGTCTTTCAATTATGCTGTGGATGTTGAACCCCCTTCCGTAACCACAGACTTTCTTCCCTGGTCTAAAAGTCATACCAAAGAGACTCTGATGGTAACAACCAAGAATAGTTAGACCTCTTTTGTCACATAGACATTTCCATGTATTCCCTTCTCTCTAAACTTCAGATAAGTCTCAAAATAACCTGCCAGCTCAATCTTCCTCCCATCATTCGATACAGGATTTCTATCAGGTATACATTTTATCTATCCAATTCTCTCTGTACAGTTCATTAATAATCATTGTCATTGTTGACCCAGAATAAATTAGTGTAATAACACTTTTCCATCAACAATAATGTCCTCAAAAGGATCAACACAGTTTGATTCACCTCCTTGAACCACCAATATCAAATCTCTTCCATATCTTTCTCATCCTCGGACCCAACCCAATCTCCCTTTCAGGTACCAAATTGACCTTATCCAAATTGGACCTACACACTTAAGCAAAATGTCCCAACCACACCTAAAAACAAATATTTCTTTGCTTGGAACATGTATTCTTCCCTTCTTTTTTCCCACCTTCTTCTTATTTTGAACCCCTTGCTTGTAATTCCAAGACTCTTTCACTTGTGCAACCCCACATTGCTCTTTGCAAGTTAATTCCTTGCACATTTGTTTTGATAATTCAATGCTATTTTCTATATGAATTGTTTCAGAGAAAGTGTAGTTTTTCAATGTCAAACATTTTTCTCGGACTGTATTGTCCCAACATTTTACTACGAGTTGGTCACAAATCATCTGTGTTATAAAATTCTCTAATTTGCAGTCTGCTGCAAATGTTCATAATGCCACTACATAGGAATCCGCCGATTCAACCTGGTACTGCTCTCTCATGAACAATTTGTGCCTAATAACTATCAGACTAAGCTGAACATCGAATTGTTTTTCTAATTTCTTCACCACTAACTGAAATGCATCAATGTCCTCCTTATCTTCCCCTTATTTAAGGGGCAGTAAAAGTTAATATGTAGACTGCCCTTCAAAACTCAAATTATGTTCTAAAAGAAATTTGTTCCTTTCAGGACAGCACCTATTACCTCCTATTGCTCCAGTATATTTTGTGAAAGCTGTGAACCATGACTACCAAGCTATGGGTTGATCTCCTGGCATTTGAAGGAATGTGGGAGTTGTGCTAACACACTGCATAACTGTAATGTAATCAGCGGTGAAGGTTAAACTGTGTGCATGTCAGAGAACACAGACACTCAGGAAGTGTGAATATCACTGTTAAAGTACTTGGGTCAAGCCGAGAACGCATGTGTCACAAAACACTGACAGCACTTAACATGTATACATGCCGAATATTACAGACACACAGATGACACAAGAGTATCAAATTTAAACGTGTGCATGACACGCAGTGTGTGTGTGACCACCACAGTTGATAGAAGAATATCACACTTATTGGAGCATCTTAAAAATGACCAAAAATATCAGCAGATAGTACTTAATCACACAATCTGCAATCCTGTCTCCTGTAGAAAATGAGTGGTGCCTGTTGCCAAACTTTCAACTACTTGCACCCAAAAAGATATTGGCAGCTTTATTTTATTTAGGAAACTCCTTTCCAACGGTATTGTTTAATGTATGCCCCAAAACAACATGGACGTTGAGTTTCACCTTACAAAAAATGTCTAGAAATCACTCCGTGTTAGAGATTACTCTTTTGCTGGTGCGTTGCCTGGCAACCATTCTAGTTCTCCTTGGTGTCATTCTCTGGCTTCGACGGAGCGTTGCTAGCAACCAGAATCACACGAATGTATTTTAGGCTCTTGCGAAGAAGCACACGCCTCTCAAGCTCACACTGATCATGCACCTGTATATTGCGCAAACCTCTCAAGCTCACGCTGACCATGCCGCTGAAGTCTCTTCTCTGGCTCTTGCTACACACGCAGCACCTTCCTCAGACATTTGACCACTCATGCTGAATTTAAATTTAAATTAAAGCAGTACAACTGTCCCCTCAAAGTAGGGCTGTGCACTGTCCGGATGATATGGAGAAATTTAGTCTTGTCACATGGCCAATGTGCTCTGCTGGTGGTCTGTGCTTCTCCCGGGGGGCTAAACTCTTTAGTCATGGATTATTGGGTTGTAGTCAGAGTCATCGCCAACATTGTGCTAATTCAGGCCAGGAAATACCATGCATCTGATGTGATTAGAAGAGCCTTTATTGTACACAACCCAGGCAGCGTCAGAACCAATTGCCACCAGTGGAACATTAATTGGCAAACCCTCCAAACATTCTAAGATCTGTCCACCAACACTCGACAGAATCACACTGCCAGATAGGAATTAATCTTGAAGTGACATCACCACAGGTACTACAAGCTTTTCCTCATTGTTCCGCAAAAGGCAACTTCCATCCTATATAAGGCAGTAGAAACCAATGTTCTTTTAAAAACAAAAAAGTCTGTCAATCATCTAAGCAGCTTGGGCACACTACGCACTGCAACTGATCACAACTGCTTCCGTAGGGAGCTTAAAACATGGCTGTTTGAACATTAAAACCAGTAACATCTTCTCTATAGCCGGAAAGTCAGAATCGTCCACTAGTGCCATGAGACCTTTTGGTGATATGTGTGCTCAATAAATATCCTTGATTTAATTTGATTTGATTCTGCTTCTCTGGACTTCTTCCAGCAGTCATCATTGTCATTTGTTTTGTAAGAGCAATCAAATCTTAACTTCAACATTCTATAATAGGGTTCAATCACATATTCTTTTCTCTGGTCAAAAGGGGTATATCTCAGTGAGGTATAATTTGCTTGATTGTAAAATACATCATAACTCAAGGTCTAATGCCTGAGGATAGTTTTCTGTGAATTCTAAACAGGCATGCCTTAAGGTGTTTGTAATGAATTCTTTAGCATTGTAGTTCATGTTTAGGGACTTATGGTTGAATGTCTTTGCTTCTGCTACTTTCACTTCCCCACACCTTATTTTCTCCACCTAACTTTACTTCTCCCATATATGCATAACACTAGAGTGACTTTTACTTCACCCTCTTAGTTTGTCCTACCTTCTGTTCATCTCTATCACTAAACCTTGCAATACTTCTAACCATTTTCTCATTCCTATATTTAACTTCATTTAAGGTTTACTCTGAATTGAATTAAATTAGATTTTTTATGTAATAAAACCAGCAAGAAACCTTATTGTAAACCTGATCCCACTCATCAATTAAACCAATCTAAAATATATTCTATGTGCAATTAATTCTAATTTTAACCTTAACTCTATTTTTAGTTATGTCATTACTTTATAATTATAAACATTGTTGTAAACTCAATGCTAAACTTTCTCTTTTAATTAATTGCATATAAATAAAGGTTACATCAATTTAAGGTAACGTATATAGTGGTTATTTAATTCTTACTTTTACCCTGGATAAAATTAAATTAGTACAGAAAGTATTTAATTCTAAATGCTAATCTATTTTATTATAAATTAAATCACATTCAGTTATTTAAACACCTCCAAACTGTAAATGTTATTAGTTGTTTCAAATTAAATGTAATTGAACTCATTAATTACGGTGATACCAGTCCTAGACTAATATTAATAGATTAATGTAAATTGAATACTAATAATATAATTTAGTTATTGTTTTACATTAAAAGTAAATTATCTTAAATTGAAAGTTGTTTTCCTGACATTTGGGGAAGTGATGGTGTATCTCAGAAATCCAGGTATAGCACTTTCAAAGTATTTGGCGGGATATACATGTCAGATGCAGGGAGAGAGGAAAAGTGAAGATCGGACTCTGCCACCCCTCTGCAATCTGCCTTCCTACAACCTTTCATACAGGATTACGGTTCCAAATCAAATAGGAATTACATGTATACAGTGGGTTCCTCATTTAAATAGCAACATGAAGAAAGTTAATTTACTCAACATATTCATTAAAAACACCTAAATGCCTCACATATAACACATCTTTTTTCAACGTCTTTGAAAATGCCCACCATTTGAATATAACACAGAAAGACAAAGTTTAGAAAGTATTTAAATGTGGGTGTGACCTTGTCAATATGGCCACACCTCCTTCACAACTCTGCTGCTTTCATCAAATCCAGCAAAAACATGAATGAAGTACACAGGAACAGGCAGCTTTGAAAGCTCCTATTGGAGAATGCGTTAAAATATGTAGACTAATACTAGCAAACAACTGAGATAAGCCATAAAGAGCTATGCCCCTTCTTTCCTTGTCTTATCCCTGCCATGTTGATCCAACGCTCTAGTCAAAAGAGATTGAAATTAAGGTTGAGGGACATCCTTCCTCTTCGGAAACCCTGGTACTCTTTGGCAGTTATGGGAGACAGTGGTGCTGCTGGGACACAGATGCAAGGAGCCAAATCAAAGGTGAAAAAGTTCACATCTGCTACTGCATCCTGGCTGGCAGTATGCTATGTTTCCATGTCCTCTTCTTTTCTCTCTATGGATCATTGAACACTGTGGTCATGCAGATGGGCTGTGCGGCAGAGGCTGCTGATGTCCTCGGCATTTGGTGACTTGGATATAGCCTCTGCCATGGGCTTGAAGCCTCTGCTGGCCAGTGCCTGGGCCCACTACCATAAAACATTCCTCAGCGAGGGGGATATTCGATCCATAGGTTGGCAGCAGCCTGCTACCGGCGACATGTGAAGGAACAGAATTTATATGGATGAATGAAAACTCTGAAATTAGTACTTTGGGTAAATCATACTGAGTGAGTAGAAATACCACTTCCCAGCAAAATTCACTCCGCGACTCTCCGCCATAGCTATATTGAAATATTGAAAAACCCATGGACATCAATTATTGACAATTGGAACCTGTTAAAAAAAACAAGTCTGAAGCAAATTCTGGCTGTGACAAGGATTAGAATTTTTAATCACCTTATAGACGAGAGCCGTGTTCAAACATTGTGCTGACATCAGTTCAATTTAACACACTGTGCATCATTAGGCAACTGCAGTTTCCACAGCTCAACTTTGTGGTGGTTTTGGGATACTAGAATGTCTAAGGAAATATTAACTGAGACCTTGTCAACATGGACAAAAAGTCAACAGTTAAACCGACTCAACAAAATAGAATAATACAATACACTGTATCAACAAAAGATGCACAAGAACGTGGCACTGGGACCAAAAATATGGAAAGTCCTGTGGTTGCAGAACAGCAGGTTCTCTTTGTGTCAATTCAAGTAGAAAAATAGTAGCTATATCTACAGATGTAAATCTACTCTGAGCTGACCTCAGATGAGTAGAGGAAAACGCACAAAATACTGAAAATGGATTAAGAAACAAGAGTTTCACATCTTCCCTCACCTGAGCAATGTTTTGCCAACCATCAAGAAGCTGTTAGACAATATAAAGAGATATTGTGCTGATCACAGTAAAATTGACGCAGACCTACAGGATTCCTTAGAGGATCAAGTGCCCTTCTACACAATTGGATCAAAACTTTTCTGAAGGTGTACTCTGCAGGTCTAAAGACAGCAAAATAGTTTTGATGTTGTTTATTAAAATCTAAATGTACTTAAATACATGCTAGTATACCCAGCCAATGTGCGAGTGGTCAATGATGGTAAAATATATTTCTTCAGAGAGCATGAGTTAGTGTTTCACTGCCTTGATGGTTAGGGAAAGCGGCTTTCAAACTTTTCAAGAACTAGGAGCCCTAAAGGTGCACCAAGCACAGTTATTAATCAAATGTTACCAAGCAAGGCCACAGCTGGCCAAGGTGGGAGCTTTGATCACTCAAACCACATAGTGGTAGTAGAAGAGGATGAAACACTACAAGTTGTGGGTTCTGTTCCTACGGGATAATTTTGTGGGGATGTTAATGTTAGGAGAAACGTTTTCAGTTCTATAAAGTCCAAGAGAAACATACAAGGGGTACACTGACTGGTGAAAAAGATGGGCAGTGACAGGCTAAATGAGATAGGTACCTATGCTTAAATCAATCAATCAGTCATTTGTTAAGCGCACTACATACCCGTGAGGGTCTCAAGGCGCTAGGGGGGGGGGGAGGTGGGGGCCACTACTGATCAAACAGCCAGGTCTTTAGTATCCTCCTGAAGGTCAGCAGGTCTTGGGTCTGTCGTAGGCTCAGTGGGAGGGTGTTCCATGTCTTGGCGGCGAGGTGGGAGAAAGATCTCCCGTCGGTGGTTGTTCTTCAGATGCGCGGGACGGTGGCGAGTGAGAGGTTGGCGGAGCGTAGCTGACGGTTGGGGGTGTAGAAGGAGAGCCGTCTGTTGAGGTAGGCTGGGCCGGTCTTCTGGAGTACCTTGTGTGAGTGGATGAGGAGCTTGAAGGATATCCTCTTGTTGATGAGGAGCCAGTGCAGGTTTCTCAGGTGTGGGGTGATGTGGCCGTGTCGTGGTACATCAAGGATCAGTCGTGCCGAGGCGTTTTGGATGCGTTGTAGTTGATTGATGAGTTGGTCGGGGCTCCCACATAGAGGACGTTTCCGTAGTCGAGGCTGCTGCTGACGAGGGCCTGGGTGACTGTATTTCTTGTATCTGTCGAGATCCATCTGTAGATCTTGCGGAGCATGCGGAGAGTGTTGAAGCAGGTGGAGGAGATGGCATTGACTTGCTCGGTCATTGAGAGCATTGAGTCGAGGATGATTCCCAGGTTGCGTCTCTGGTCGGTGGGGGTCGGGGTTACCTCCAGTACCATTGGCCACCAGGAATCGTCCCAGGCTGACGGGTTGGAGCCGAGGATGAGGACCTCCGTCTTGTCCGGGTTCAGCTTCAGACGGCTGATCTTCATCCAGTCGGTGACGGCCTTCATTCCTTCATGGAGGTTGGCTTTGGAGGTGATGGGGTCCTTGGTGAGAGAGAGGATCAGTTGAGTGTCGTAGGTGAAGGAGATTATGTTGAGGTCGTGCTGTCGGGCGACGTGTGCGAGCGGGGCCATGTAAATGTTGAACAGTGCCGTGCTGAACGAGGATCCTTGGGGTACGCTGAGGATCAGTGGGTACGCTGAGGTAACTGAGTAGCAGTTCAAATTTATGCCTTGGGATGTCAGAGGCCTTGGCGACTATCACAAGTGACATATAATTGTTGTTTCAACACAGGCACAAACTGGGGCTGGCCTTGCTATGGATGCACTCTTACTGGAACCTAAACATGTAAAACTGTATTTGTATTTGACAGCCTAATCAACATCTGTGAGGGTGTAGCCTTTCGGGTGACTCCATGTGGTACCACTATATATAACTGTGTAATATGGGTACATGGACAGCTAGATAGTCAAGAAATATGCCTAATGAATATTTACACCCCAGTATAGACAATATTTTAGTTAACACATTTCTTGTTGTCTTGGCACCATATCTAGGTGTTGTAGTCGTAGATACAAGTGACCTCAATTCATGACCACAGTTGCACACTTTATGGGGTAATACACATGCACTATCAACTAATGCCAGGCAGAACCTATAGCTGTTCTTTACAGAGTCCTTCAAAAAGCAGATCCAGTTAACAAATGGAGGGAACAATATTCCTTCTATGCTTCTCCTAACAACATAAACAGCAAAACAGACTACCTTATGGAAAAGGTTTAACACTTCCACAAATTCTTGGACATTTTATATATGTGAACATTTCTACCAGATCATTGCTTCTAATAAAAACTTGTGAATGGGCTTGGCTATCTTCACATTCCCTCATATGGGCCAAAACTATCTTAAGCCATCTACATCCTCAAACATACAAACACAATCTCAGCAAACACACACTGCTCAATTACAACAAACAACCAGTGTCTCAACAACCACTAGAAAACCCCACAAACAATCTATACACCCTTCTACCCCTACTAACACACAATGGCACCATCAATTTCACACACCACCGGTGTGCAGTCATAATATCGAGTTTTTTATTTCGACTGGACAGAATATCGAGTAAAAAATATAGAATGGACATGATATCGACTAGACATAATATAGACAACAAAAATATCGACTAGAAAAAATTAATATCGAATAGAATGGACATAATATCGAATCAAAAATATAGAATGGACATAATATCGACTAGACATAATATAGACAACAAAAATATTGAATTTAAGGTAAGTTAATATTATAATTTTATTTGTAATATAAATCTGTAGCGGGTTGTGGGTTTATAGGGGAATAGGGTGGGAAGTAATTTAATTATAATTAATTAAATATGTTAATTTATTTATTGTTATTTATTTAGAATTAATTGGTAATTAATTATTAATTGGTAATTAATTAAAATATAATTGGTAATTATTTATAATTGATTAATTGATTAATATTTTAATTTTAGTAATTTATTGTCTGTAGCGGGTTGTGGGTTTATAGGGGAAACGGGTGGGAAGTAATTTAAATATAATTAATTAAATTTGTTAATTTATTTATTGATATTTATTTAGAATTAATTGTTAATTAAATATTAATTGTTAATTAATTATAATATAATTGGTAATTAATTATAATTGATTAATTGATAAATATGTTAATTTTATTAAATTATTTTCTGTAGCGGGTTGTGGGTTTATAGGGGAATAGGGTGGGAAGTAATTTAATTATAATTAATTAAATATGTTAATTTTTTATTGTTAATTATTTTGAATTAATTGTTAATTAAATAATAATTGGTATTTAATTAAAACATAATTGGTAAATAATTTTAATTGATTAATTGATAAATATGTTAATTTCATTAAATTATTTTCTGTAGCGGGATGTGGGTTTATAGGGGAATAGGGTGGGAAGTAATTTAAATATAATTGATTAAATATGTCATTTAATTTATTGGTATTTATTTAGAATTAATTGTTAATTAATTTGTAATAGGTAATTAATTAAAATATAATTGGTAATTAAAATAATTGATTAATTTTTAATTTGTAAATTAATTTATTGTTAATAGGTAATTAATTAGTATTAGTAGGTAATTTTTATAGTTAAATAATTTTAATTTGTATTTATAAATAATTATTTAATATATTTTATACAATTGTAAAATAGTTTAATTATTTTGTAATTGGTATTACTATTTATGTTATTTATATTTATATATGAAGTATTTACTTTCCCTACTATTGCACTCACTGGAGTTGGAATAGTAATTTTTACCCCTACACTATCCAACACTTTCCCTACTGTTGCACTCTCTGGAGTTGGAATAGTAATTTTAACCCCTACGCTATCCAACTCTTTCCCTACTGTTGCACTCTCTGGAGTTGGAATAGTAATTTTAGCCCATACGCTATCCAACGCTTTCCCTACTGTTGCACTCTCTGGAGTGGGAATAGTAATGTTTACCCCTACTCTATCCAACGCTTTCCCTACTGTTGCACTCTCTGGAGTGGGAATAGTAATTTTTACCCCTACGCTATCCTACACTTTCCCTACTGTTGCACTCTCTGGAGTGGGAATAGTAGTTTTTACCCCTACGCTATCCAACGTTTTCCCTACTGTTGCACTCTGTGGAGTGGGAATAGTATTTTTTACCCCTATGCTATCCAACGCTTTCCATACTGTTGCACTCTCTGGAGTGGGAATAGTAATTGTTACCCCTACGCTATCCAACGCTTTCTCTACTGTTGCACTCGCTGGAGTGGGAATAGTAATTTTTACCCCTACGCTATCCAACTCTTTCCCTACTGTTGCACTCTCTGGAGTGGAAATAGTAACTTTAACCCCTACGCTATCCAATGCTTTCCCTACTGTTGCACTCTCTGGAGTGGGAATAGTAATTTGTACCCCTACGCTATCCAACTCTTTCCCTACTGTTGCACTCTCTGGAGTTGGAATAGTAATTTTAACCCCTACGCTATCCAACGCTTTCCCTACTGTTGCACTCTCTGGAGTGGGAATAGTAATTTTTACCCCTACGCTATCCAATGTTTTCCCTACTGTTGCACTCTCTGGAGTGGGAATAGTAATTTTTGCCCCTACGCTATCCAACGCTTTCCATACTGTTGCACTCTCTGGAGTGGGAATAGTTATTTTTACCCCTATGCTATCCAACGCTTTCCCTACTGTTGCACTCGCTGGAGTGGGAATAGTAATTTTTACCCCTACGCTATCCAACGCTTTCCCTACTGTTGCACTCTCTGGAGTGGGAATAGTAATTTTAACCCCTACGCTATCCAACGCTTTCCCTACTGATGCAGTCTCAGGAGCGGGAATAGTAATTTTTACCCCTACGCTATCCAACGCTTTCCCTTCTGTTGCACTCACTGGAGTCGTTACAGTAAATTTAAACCTCTTGCTATCCTACGGTAAAAATATTGTATATGTTTTGTTAATAATATGTATATATATATATATGTATTAAAAATAAAAAAATGTTTTAAAGTTATATTAATTATTTTTTAATGTTACGTTTATTTAAGTATTTTAAATAAGTTAAAAATAATTTTATTTATTATTATATTACTTTTAAATTACTTTTAAGACATTAAAAAAATTCGATATTTTGACAGTCTATATTTTTTACAATCGATATTTTGGAGTCGATATTTCTGTACTTACCTGTTTGAAGATAGGAAGTCGATATTTTGTAGTCGATATTTTGACCTCGATATTTTGTCATCTCGATATTGTAACTGTCGATATTCTGTCAGTTATCCCACACCACCATACCTGTCCTATAACAGCTATCAAATTCATGCATCACCAACACAACACAAGCCCAAATTACTCGCTGGAGTGGGAATAGTAATTTTTACCCCTACGCTATCCAACTCTTTCCCTACTGTTGCACTCTCTGGAGTGGAAATAGTAACTTTAACCCCTACGCTATCCAATGCTTTCCCTACTGTTGCACTCTCTGGAGTGGGAATAGTAATTTGTACCCCTACGCTATCCAACTCTTTCCCTACTGTTGCACTCTCTGGAGTTGGAATAGTAATTTTAACCCCTACGCTATCCAACGCTTTCCCTACTGTTGCACTCTCTGGAGTGGGAATAGTAATTTTTACCCCTACGCTATCCAATGTTTTCCCTACTGTTGCACTCTCTGGAGTGGGAATAGTAATTTTTGCCCCTACGCTATCCAACGCTTTCCATACTGTTGCACTCTCTGGAGTGGGAATAGTTATTTTTACCCCTATGCTATCCAACGCTTTCCCTACTGTTGCACTCGCTGGAGTGGGAATAGTAAATTTTACCCCTACGCTATCCAACGCTTTCCCTACTGTTGCACTCTCTGGAGTGGGAATAGTAATTTTAACCCCTACGCTATCCAACGCTTTCCCTACTGATGCAGTCTCAGGAGCGGGAATAGTAATTTTTACCCCTACGCTATCCAACGCTTTCCCTTCTGTTGCACTCACTGGAGTCGTTACAGTAAATTTAAACCTCTTGCTATCCTACGGTAAAAATATTGTATATGTTTTGTTAATAATATGTATATATATATATATGTATTAAAAATAAAAAAATGTTTTAAAGTTATATTAATTATTTTTTAATGTTACGTTTATTTAAGTATTTTAAATAAGTTAAAAATAATTTTATTTATTATTATATTACTTTTAAATTACTTTTAAGACATTAAAAAAATTCGATATTTTGACAGTCTATATTTTTTACAATCGATATTTTGGAGTCGATATTTCTGTACTTACCTGTTTGAAGATAGGAAGTCGATATTTTGTAGTCGATATTTTGACCTCGATATTTTGTCATCTCGATATTGTAACTGTCGATATTCTGTCAGTTATCCCACACCACCACACCTGTCCTATAACAGGTATCAAATTCATGCATCACCAACACAACACAAGCCCAAATTATTCATAACCTTAATCCCTTCAAAAACACACTCAATATTCATACAAAACCCCAGCTCTACCCTCTTCGTACTCCAAACAGGCCCCTTTCCAATACCAACAACCCTATATTCAATCATCTTACATATCATCCACCAACAATACCATTCTCCTACGTTTACCAAAAATACACCACCAAACAATCCTTACACTCTATTCAGACACACATCTGACCTCATTCTACTACCAAATCTAATACAAACACTCATAACCCCTCTTCATCCTAGTTGCTGCCGGCATTACTTGCAGGTGGGAGGGTGGGTGCGAGGGTCATGGGGGGTGATTTAATGGGGTGTCGCAGGGGGGTTGCGGGTAAAAAAACATTTTAATTACTTTCTTACCACTGGCTCCCATGTCTTCTTTACTCCTGTCCTCCTACAACCAACAGGAACAGGAAGCAGGCTGCCAGGCTCCCTCCAGACCCTCCTCTAATCCAATGACATACGCAAAACATGAGGTGAACTATCTGTTATATTCAAGGAAACAGTAAACCTTACCAAAGATGATGACATTTCCATACAAGGTTGTGAGACCCTGATCACCAGATGCAACCCTACACCAACTTCCTCCTATAACTTCCTCCTTCTTTACAGACCACCACCTAGCAATGCAACATTCCGAGACATATTTTTAGACACAGTTTCAAACCTTATGATACTACATTCTAACCTATGCATACTTGGTGACCCAAACCCATGGTTAGACAAACCCAATATGCCCCAACCTACAACTATCATTACTAGCTTAGACACACTGAACCTCAAATCATCCACAAACCCGACACACATCGCTGAACACATCATAGATGTAATTTTTGCAAAGGCAGAACTCGTTACCTTTCAAAGGATTACGCCAGTCACACGGTCAGACCACCATCTGGTAGTTTTCCAACACAAACACCCCCATTCTTCTCACAGCAGTATTATTCCCCCTCCTTAAATGCCCCCCATGTTGTCTGTGAACCATATCACTCTAAAGCTGATGCCAACAGTATATGATGTGTTTTCTTTTTGATGCACTATAACACCTACTAAATAATTGTTTCATACAGACATGATCTAAGAACCCAGAATAGTCAAATTTTAAAGATACATTTGGGTATGAGTACCAAGCAAGACACTAAGGGCCTGATTCTAATGCGGTTAGGAAAGCATTCCCACCTAGGGCCTGATTCTGATGCGGTTGGATAGGTCTCCTAATGACATTTGCTCCTTCCAAATCGGATCGGGAACATGTCTTACCAACGGATGGCCCTATTATGATGTGGTTAGGAACATATGCTCCCATTTAAGTCAATGGGAGTCCAACCAAATCGGATCGGGAAGCATCCGGATGCATCGTACTCCGTCGGTCGGACTCTCCCGATCCGAGTGGGTCGGAAACCATTTCCAAACCGATTCGGTCGGGAAGTTTTCCAACCCGCAACAGAATCGGGCCCTAAATGTGAGGTGAGACCATGAAAGTGACACAAAAAATTGACTTGGGCATATATATGACACTGGAGAAGACTAACCAGATACATGAGGCTAAAATAACCAATGCATTATCCGCATTATAGTTATTAATCATGTACTGGCAGATGCATCAACGAAAATACCTCCCGGTAAAACACCGAATCGGTAAAACAGGCCGATACCGAATGCAAAACCAGAAAATGCTATGCATCAAACAATAAATCGGAAAAAAATAAAGAATCGTTAAAACCCCACGCGGTAAATTACCGAATCACTAAACAGACAATCGGAATTACCGAACCCCAAATCAAACCTCGGAAATACCGAATCGCTATTAACGAACCGCAATGGTATGCATGAAAAGTCGCTAATACTGAAAATCCCAAAAATCGCTATTTAGCATGAGCAAAATAAGGGGAATCACAATCAGGAGGTAAAGTTAACTGAAGGACAGAAAAAAAATTCCAACCCCATCAGCAGGTGCTGACAATCAGTAACCCTTCATAAATGCCCTTGGAAACCCCACATGTCAACCAAAATGGCTGCCCTGTACGTGCTTGCTAGGAGGAGGAGGATCAACGCCCAGGCCCAGCGCAGGAGGATGATACAGGACAGGATCTTCAGGGTGCGCATAACTTTGCTGGGGCAGACCGAGGAACAGGTGTACGACAAGTATAGACTCAACCGTGCCATGATAATGCGCCTAATAGCAGACCTGGAACCATTACTGCAGCACGAGACCCGTAGGACCAACGCCAAACCAGCCCATGTGCAGGTCCTATGCTGCCTGCACCTGCTTGCGTCTGGAAGCTTCCAGGGGGTAATAGCTGAGACTGGAGGCGTGTCGCAAAGTGCTTTATCACGATTCTTCCACCGGTTCCTAGAGGCCATGCTGACATTAATAAATCGCCACATTACCTTCCCCACAACACCCCAGCAGCTGACCCGCACCAAACGGGAATTCTACCAGGTGGCACAATTCCCCCATGTCATCGGGTGTGTTGACTGCACGCATGTCGCCATCTGTCCTCCATCAGCCACCGAATACATATTCCGTAACCGGAAGTCATACCATTCTATCAATGTGCAGGTGGTGTGCAATGCCAAGTATATAATTACGGACCTTGTAGCCCAATTCCCCGGGAGCACACACGACGCCTATATATTCCGTCACTGTGGCCTCCACAGGCGCCTGATCAACGGTGAATTCGGAGAGGGACACCTACTAGGTACATATAGATGCATCATCGTGCTCTCCAACCACTCCATCCCCACATGTATATTTTCATTCATTCTGATTACCATTCTCTCCCCATCCTGCAGGTGACAGCGCATATGCATTGCGTGAATATCTCCTCACTCCCTATCTCAACCCAGCTACACCGCAAGAGCAGCGCTACAACAGAGCACACATTAGCACCAGGAATGTGGTTGAGCGGACATTTGGCATCCTCAAGAGCCGCTTCCGAATACTGCACAAGACTGGAGGTGCCTTGCAGTATGACCCAGTGACCTGCTGCCAGATCATTGCTGTGTGTGCCATCCTGCACAACATCGCCACACGCAGGGGGATACCCATAGAGGTGGTCGGAGAGGATGAACTACGTGCACAGCAACCCCCCCCCCAACACCAACAGGCGCATGTGCCCAACACAGCTGAAGGGCAAAGGAGGCGGACATACATCACACGGAATCATTTCTGAGACAGGTAATAGAGTGACTTGACAACAGGAGCAGGTTTGCAAGGGTTTAATGGGCATGGACATCTGACTGGTGCAGAAATACGTAACACAAACATGCTGCTGCTGCAGTTAAAGTCTAACTAAAATTGTCCCTTCTCAGAACGGGTGATGCGTGCGGCATCTCAGTCTGACCCTGGTTACGTCACCAAGGACAGTGTGACTTTGCCACATGTTCACTTCCGTTTGCCGCGTACCCCCAGTCTCTTGTCCTGTGACTCCTCGGCTTCTACACGATGGAAGTCAGTGGCAGTTGCATTGCGGCCACTGCGCCTCCTCCCGCTGGACTCCGACAGGGAGACGCTGCTAACACTGGAGGCTGCCTCACTCCCCTCTTCCGCTCCCAGACTGCTGACACTGGCTGACCCAGGCTGCAGTTGCTCCACTGCAGTGGTCACCCTCTCAAGGGCCTTTGCCACATCCCCACAATAATGACCTAGCTCCACTTGCAGGGACACGGACCTGCGGGACAGCACAGCCGTGCTGTTGCACAGCTTATTAATGGCCTTGTTTGTTGTATTCACTGCCAGCATGATCTGCCTGTGGCGCAGGCGCTCACTCCGTTGGCCTGCGACCACGGCACGTGTCAGTTCTTGCAGGCACAGCTTGATTTCATTGTTGCCGGCAGCTACGGCAGTGGTGTGCTCACGCACAGCTTCAGTCAAGTTGCCAAGTTTGTTGCAAAGTTTGGTCATGGAGAGTTTCATGGCACCCATGTGTCTCCCCTGCAGGCGCTGGACACGCAGCATCCGGGTCTCCACAACTCCGTACCCTTCGGACAGATCGACTGGTCTTGCAGCAGCCCTAACCGGGGGCACAGCCCTCTGCCTGATGCGCTGTCGTGCTGCAGTTTGGCTGGTTGGAGTGACGACAGCCTGGCGTGGAACATTTGGGTTTGCTGAACTGTGATCCGACTCCATCACGGGCAGGGAGGGAACATCTGCTCTGCGGCTCTGCGGAGTGGCCCGCACTGGTGGTGGTGGTGGTGGTGGTGGTGTCTTGGACCGTGAGGGTGGTGGTGGTGGTGGTGGTGTTGGCTTGGACCGCAGGGATGGTGGAGGTGTTGTCCGCCGTGGTGGTGAAGGGGATGACATGGCTTCAGCTCCCTGTGAGCACTCTGCATCTGACATCACTGGCGTCTCTGAGATGACGAGGTGGGCACTGTCGTCAGAATCGATGGGGGATGCATCTGTGTGTGAAACAGTGCATAGTTATTAGCATGGTATAGTATGTCACAATAGCTGTGGCATCTCACAATAAATTACTTTTTCTGACTGACATTTGGCCCTTTGCTGCTATATTCATCTCTGGGCTCTGGCATGCACCCATTCATGTATTGACTACAACTCCCATAGTGCAACACAGTGGTGAGGGTATGTGTTTTAGGGCAACGCTACATGTGCACTGGGGCTGGCATGGGGGATTGGGCAGGGACTTAGTACGCGCTGCATTGTTACGCTGCCATGCTTCTTACCTTGTCCTCCTTCCGCAGCACCTGAGGTGTCCAGACGTGTGACCCCCACAACAGCTTCCCGTTCTATGGTGGACTCCACTAGATCCTCCAGGGCTGTGTTCGGCGTCACATTGGATGTGCCCCCTCCTGTGCCAGCAGCATCCTTGACCCTCTGCGCTATCCTCTCCTTGGCCCTCTTACGCAGGTCGTACCAGCGTTTTTTCAGGTCGTCGATGCTGCGGTGGGTGACTCCGCAGGCATTTACCTTGTCCTTGATGCGCAGCCACATCTTTCATTTTTCTGCCTCTGGCACCTTCAGCGACAACTTCCCAAACAGTCGGTCATTGTTGCTGGTCACACACTCTATTAGGATTTCCAGCTCCTTATCTGAAAACTTGCGTTTTCGCTTTCGGGGTGTGTCCTTTCCCTGCTGGGGGGCCTCCTTCTCCATCTTGTCCTGCTTGCCTTGTCCTGGTTGCTACTGGTTCTGTCAGGGTCCTCAAATCCTGTGCTCTGCCTCCTCCTCTGTGCTACTCCGAACACTGAATGCAGCGTGGCTGTCCTACTTCCTGGTTGTGATGTCATCGGCCTGCTTCCGAGGCGTCGCGTAAATTTACCGTTTTCGCTATTACCGATTTCGCTAATACCGGATTCACTAATACCGATTCGGTATTAGCTAACTCGGTATTTGCTACTCTCGCTGTCGTACTTTCGGTATTTAATAGCGATTTTTACAGATTTGGTAATTTTTAACGATTATTTTGATGCATCGCGGTTTGCATGTCCTTAATAGCGATTCGTTATTTTTCGCTATTACCGACATGTATTACCGATTGTTGATGCATATGCCTGGTAGTGCTTTGTTCGTGTTTTGCTTCTGTGCAATTCCTGATACATATTTCCCTCTATTGAGAGATTATCAGGCCAGTGTGGACGTGTTATTGTGAAAATAGTTACATTGTCATAGCATAGGGCCTTCCTTTCATTCTGGCCTCCATGTTACACTGAGAAGTTCACAGTTATGTTGTTTAGAATTTCATTTCCTGCAGCACAGTTGCAAAGCATGATTTGGATTTATGTAGTATTGTGTTTTCTCACATTTCCCCTCATTATGTTAACCTGGCACTGCTATGGTTCTTAGACTAGCACCAACTAGAGCAAAAGGTCTATGGCAGTTTCAGACTGGCATTTCTGCCACTTTGGCATTTTCCAGGTGGGCTGCAGGCAACGGGGCAGCTTTAAGAACTAGATGGGCTGAGATGACCCAACCAGTCAAGTACCCCTGGCTAGTTTGCAGTTCTGCCCTGCCTGTCAAGGAAGTAAGTATAAGGAAAAGTATTTCCACATTAATAATTAGAATGGCAGTAATGCATTGGATGGACATGCACATTTGGGCAATTAAAACTGGAACCTACTGTAAATGTGATGCTAAAGATAAACTACAAAACATAAAACTAGAAGGTCCCAAGTGTGTGGGAAAATAGAAACAGAGAAGTACTGTTAAGTTCGAGAAACACACACCAACGTCATTAGTGTTTGTTTGTTAGAGCTCATCTAAGATATATATAGTTTGGGCACCATAAGCAAAACTAACAAAATAACTCTCGCAAAATCCTCCAAAACCGTGCATTTTGGGTCAGATATTATATACTTGTTTGCCAAGTCTGTTTGACTTTACTTTTGACCCCCTTCTAGCTATTTCGCAAATGCATTATTCTGGCATTGTATTTTCATTTGCAAACCACTTCTTGCACATTTTATCGATTAAAGTGTGACCTGTATTTGAACTTTAACGGCCAATTCAAGGGCAAGTTCATATTTTGTTTTGAAAATGAATCAAACTACAAAAGAGAGAGAAGTCATCTAAACGTGAAGTCAAATATCAACTCAAATTGCAACTAAGTATATTTTTCTAAAAATGAAAGGCATGTATGTGTACCCATGTGTAATCTTCTCTTCGGTGTCCATTTTCCCATTGAAATAAGTTTAAAGAGATAATGTTACTTAATGGGAGACCTGGAAACTTTCTAAAAATGTGCTGAAAGTTTGTGGGCATGCTTCCATTGTTTGGAGTTGTATATGTCATCGCTGTATTGGTTTGTTTTAAGGTAGAAATAGACATGGTCCCGCCTTTGTTATAAAGAGTCAGAAAGGGTCCCTAGAGTATGATGGAAAAAACTGACTAAAGGGGCACACTTGAATAATTTCCTGGCTGTTAATATTTCTTAGACGTTTGAACACATCTTTGTAATGCCATGAAAAATGTGAGCTTTGCAGGCACACATTAACACTTTAAAGAAAGCCTTTTAAAAGTTAATACAAGATTCTTAAAAATTAAACTGTTCTTGTTTATTTATTTGTCAGCTCGAATTAATTAAATTCATCAACATTACATAAAATGCTTAAAAGACGTAACAAGATAATAAACAAGAGATTAAAAAACTTTAGATTCAGTTTTTCGGCGATAATTACTTAACATTTTAAGTGCAAGCTAGCATCTTGACCAACAAATGTACAACAAACTAGGTGACTGATGCAGATGTTAATGTAAAAAGTGAAAAATGATCTTGGTGCTGAGCTGGTTTGATCTTATAAACCAATCGTCTTGGAGGAATTCAGACACAGCAAACACAACTATATAGTTAGTATCTGTTTTGCAGATCCTTGATGCTTCCCAGTAAAGCTTAATCCCTATGGTTAAGCAAAGTGATTTGATCCACTTTGAGCGGAGTTGTTTATACACTCAACATTTTTAAAACTTGTGTCACTTGCAGGGCATGTACTATAGCCTGTCCTTGAATCTGACCAACTACTCGTAAAAGATGGCAGAGGGAGAGTGCCCAGCCTTAATGGTACACACATTTTCTTGGAGAGCGGGTTTGAAAATAAACAAAAAAATTGTCAAATTCATAATCAAACTTTAAATTTTAAAAAAGAGTCTGTTAAGCTTCCCAGCGAAGATGAATTAATTATTTTAACCTGGGCATAATGCCAGAAACACTTCGCTATGAAAGACGCATTAGAGGAGATAGAGGCTACATTTGACCACAATTCTCCCAGGCCCAGGCTACCTAATAACTGAGCCACAGGATCTTTTGTGCTTGTGGTCTACTAATAACATCGCACAGCCCTGCTCTATGATGGTCTAGTACTTTGGTAGACCAAACTCTGATCCAGTATAAGATTGGATTTAATCTAACACACTTGTTCATCAGTTGCAGGCCTAGGTTTAGGTCTGCATTTCCGGATCCACACCGACCCCAACAACATCCTCAGAGGAACACTCATTCACAGACCCCCCGACCCCGAGCTCAATTCAGCGACTCCATCCCTGACCTCGCCAGCACCCACGCACTCGCCTCCACGGACTACATCCTCCTCGGGGACCTGAATTTCCACCTCGAGAACAACAACAACGCCAACTCCGTCACCCTGATCAACAACCTCGCCAACCTCGGCCTCAGGCAACTCGTCACCGCACCCACCCACGCCGCTGGCCACACGCTGGACCCCGTCTCCTTCACAGGCACCCATGTCACCTTTGACCACACCACCGAACTCCACTGGACCGACCACCGCGCGCATCCATTTCACCTTCAATAAACCAACCACGCACCACCGCACCCAACAGCTACCTCGCCGCTGCTGGAGCAAAGTCACCGAAGACCAGCCGATCACCACCCTCGCCCAAAACCCACCCATCGACCCCCCCAACCCAGACACCGCAGCCCGCAACCTCAGACAGTGGATCGACGACTGTGCCAACACCCTCGCCCCACTCAAGAAACCCTCCAACAACCACGCCAACAAGAGAGCCACCTGGTTCACCGATGAGCTGCAGACCTCCAAACGCAATGCGCATGCCGGAAACTGGAGAAGATATGGCTCCACTAACGCACTCCGGACAACCACGCAGCCCACAAGGACGCCACCCGCAGACATCACTACCTCTTCAGATTAGCCAAGAGATCCTCCTTCAAAGACCGCCTGGATGACAACGCACATGACAGCAAAGAGCTTTTCAGCATCGTAAAGGAACTCTCCAACCCGAGCGCCGACACCAACGACATACCGCCCTCACAAGAACTGTGCAACTCACTGGCCATCTTCTTCCACCGCAAGATCGCTGACATCCATGACAGCTTCAACACCACGACCGTCCCGACTACGCCACACCCCACCTCCCCCGTGAACACCACCAGCGCCAACCGCCTGAGCTCCTGGTCCAATGTCAACGACGACGAGACACGCATGGTCATGAACTCCATCCACTCAGGTTCGTCCATCTGACCGGTGCCCTCACCACGTATTCAACAAAGCAGACGTTGCCATCGAACCCCAACTACGAAAGGTCATCAACTTCTCCTTCGAAACAGCGACATTCCGGGAAAGCTGGAAACACGCCGAAATCAATGCACTCCTCAAGAAGCCCAAGGCAGACACCAAGGACCTCAAGAACGTCCGGCCCATCTCCCAGCTCTCGATCCTAGCGAAGGTCATCGAGAAAATCGTCAACATGCAACGGCCCGCCACCTGGAAGACAACAACATCTTGGACCCGTCCGAGTCCGGGTTCAGATGAAACCACAGCACCGAGACAGCCCTCATCGCCGCCACAGACGACATCAGGCGCTAACTAGACAACGGCGAAACATCAGCCCTCATCCTCCTGGATCTGTCAGCCGCCTTCGACACGGTCTGCCATCGCACTCTAAAGACACGCCTCCTAGAAGCCGGAATCCAAGAGAAGGCCCTGACTGGACCACGTCCTTCCTCTCCGGCAGAACGCAGAGCATCTGCCTCCCGCCCTTCCGATCCGAGGCCACCGACATCCTCTGCGGCATCCCCCAGGGCTCATCCCTCAGCCCGACGCTGTTCAACGTCTACATGGCCCCCCTCGCACAAGTGGCCCGCCAACACGACCTCAATATCATCTCCTACTCTAACGACACCCAGCTCATCCTCTCTCTCACCAAGGAGCCGCACACCGCCAAAACCAACCTCCACGAGGGAATGAAGACTGTCGCCGACTGGATGAGGAACAGCCGTCTGAAGCTGAACTTAGACACGATGGAGGTACTCATCCTCGGACCCACCCCCTCAGCCTGGGACGACTCCTGGTGGCCGACCACACTGGGAACAGCACAGACACCCACCGACCATGCACGCAACCTAGGATTCATCCTCGACTCCTCCCTCTCCATGTCTAAACAGGTCAACGCCGTCTCCTCCTCCTGCTACAACACCCTCAGCATGCTCCGCAGGATCTACAAGTGGATCCTGACCGAAATAAGAAGAACGGTAACACAGGCCCTCGTCAGCAGCAGACTGGACTACGGCAACGCACTCTATTCAGGAATCCCAGCCAAACACCAACAATGACTACAACGCATCCAAAACGCCTCCGCCCGACTGATCGTCAACGTCCCCCACCGCAGCCACATCACCCTCCACCTGAGAGACCTACACTGGCTCCCCGTCGACAAGAGGATCACTTTTAAGCTCCTCACCCACGCACACAAAGCACTCTACAACGCCAGACCAGCCTACCTGAACAGCAGACTCAGCTTCTACACCCCCACCCGCAGGCTCTTCTCCGCCAGCCTTGTGCTCGCCGCTGTTTCCCGCATCCAACAAACAACCTCTGGCGGCAGATCCTTCTCCTACCTCGCTGCCAAGACCTGAACATCCTCCCTACCCACCTATGGCAGACCCAAGACCTACTCGCCTTCAGAAGACTCCTCAAGACCTGGCTCTTCGAGCAGTAGCGGCACCCCCTCCCCTCAGTGCCTTGAGACCCTCACGCTTTGCGCGCTTTACAAGTACTCTGATTGATTGATTGATTGATTGATTGAAAGAGGTACTCTGAGGCAGACCTGACAACCATCTTATAAAAGTATTCTCTGCAGATAAAAGATCTTCAGCTCCACAGTGGCCCCACAATTCTGCTCCATAATGTGCCGCGTTGAGGCCTTGAGCTCGATAGACCTCCACTGTGCGGGAAATTGAATATCTCGTAAACCCCCTGAAAAATGTAACTATGGCACATGCCCTGTGTTTTAGCAGAAGCTTGCTCTTTACAATTTGCTTCCCAAATGGTTGGAGTCAGTCAATCTAATGCCTAAGTACTCACAGTCCTTTACTCTTTCAAGGACATTGACACTTTGGGCCTGATTACGAGTTTGGCAGTCAAATGACTGTCAGACTTGTGGTGGCGCAGCAGTCCAGCCACCACCGCACGCCAGTCCAACCGTCCGATTACGAGTTAGGTGGTCAGACCACCCTGGCAAGGCTGACACCACCAGGGAACCGCCGTTCCCTGGAGGTGGTGCGGCGGTCCAGAGGCCGCAATATGCTTGGCTGGACAGCTGTTGCCCCGCCAAGGATACTACGAGTTTCCTCCCTGCCAGGGTTTTCATGGCGGTTCCACTGCCATCAAAATCCTAGCGGAGAGGAAACTAAGGGGGCACTACAGGGTCCCCTGTGCCTAAACCGCATGTTCATGCACAGATGGGGCACTAAATGTGCCCCCCTGTGTGCATGCACATAGGTTCCTGCACGGGCATGGACTTTTGAGTCCATGCCGTGCAGGACCCTCGGTGTGCAGTCCCGTTGCGGTTCCTTTTCAAAGGCACTGTTGCCTTTGTAAGAGTTACCACTGTGGGACCGCCATGTCGCCTGCCCACCAGGCTACTTAAAAGTCGTAATGTGGCGGGCGGGCAGGCGGTGGTGGCCTATTCAGAGCAGTGGTGGAGTGGTTCGGACTGCTGTGCCACCGCTCCCCAAAATTCATTATCAGGCCCCTAGATTCATTCTACACCTACAAGACCTCCTGAAATGCCATCTTGTTTAATTTAGTTTTTCAATGTCAAAAATTGAGGTTTAAAACAATTTGCCAATTATTTCCATGTTTATGTGACTCTTTCAGAACGTGAGTCCTGTAATTTCTGCACTTCCGTAAAACGTACAATCAAAAAATGAAACAAATACCGCTATAACCAAGCTTTATTTAGATAATTGTTTGTGAGAGGTATTATTTCATTGCCTTTATTGTCAGGTTTCCACTGTAGTATTTCTTCCTATTTTAGCCTCCACCCCTTACTTGATCTCCTCTTCCATTTTTCCAAAATGTTTTCTTTTTTCGGTCGAATGCTACTAGTGTCAAGTTATTACAGTGGGATTAGAAGAAGAATGGGCGCTAGGAGGGGAGATGACAAACTCTTTCCTCACTTCCCATCCTTCTTAAATGTGTGCTTTCATTTGATCCTTCCCTGTGCTTTATACAACAGAACGAACCTGTGAAAGCCTGGTACATGGGTCATGTTTTATGCAATAGATGCAGCCTTGAAAAGCAGGAGCCATATATTAACTGTAATTGAAAGGTCTTTTCTGATTGTATGTCTTTGTGATTCCCTTTTTTATTTGTGATACGCAAGAACAAACACTATTGTTTCATTTGTGGAGCGTTTTACAACTGCTAAAGTCTGGCTAATCCAGGTCCTTAGTGGGGGTAATGCCCGTGGCATCTTCACTTGCTCTTTTTTGTGGGGTTGACATATACACATGTATGTGACACTTGCCATTTTTGTTTGCTACACTACTTAGGTCATATGATTGTCAAAAATGCACAGCCAAGTTCCATTTGTGCCTTACTACACAATTGGCTCCGTCCACCGTGTGGACCTCTAGAAACTGTGGGAACTTTATGAAGATGACTGGCATGGGAGCTGAACAGTGTGGTTCTGTATGTGACTCTTCACAGATCTTTGGCATGTTGCTCTCATTGTCTTTGAAAATGTACCTGGCGCCTGCCTAAGAAGGCAGAATGTTGAAAAAGTGTGCATTATCATCAATAACAGCCCCAGGCAACATTCAGTGCATTTTGCTGCAATGTGTGCTGTGCTGCTCTTTTCATTAGAGTTTACACAGCACTCTGCTCTAGTTGATGAACATGTACAGCACCAATGACAACAGAGGGGTACACAACAAACAGTGAAGGTAAGACACAGTGTCACTGTATCACCTTTGCCACCAGTTCCAGATCCTCAAACCTCCCTGTCATGTCCGCTTTTCACATTATCAACCAGTAAAAGCTCCTCACACTTCCTAACACTGCCAGTCCCTTTCCAGCCACGGAAAGTGACACGTTCATACCCTGTCCCTTGGAGACAGCTTTTCATACTGCTCCCTCCTACCAACTGCTACTGCTTCCCAGCATCTTTTCATACTGCCCATCAGCATCTGATTCTCAAGTTGCCCTCACCTGTGGCTCAGACATTTTCCGGAGGCTAATAGGTGACTTTGTATTCCATGAGCAACCAATCAAAACGCAAGCAACCACAAAAGGGGTTAACAAAAGCTGTTTATGGCCATTTTTGCGCCAATTCTGAAGCCAAAGTGACAATGTAAACATCATACAGACAGGAATGACAATTTTTTCAAAAGTGTGACTTTGGACAGCATTTAACTATCAGGCGACTCATCTCCAATTTCGGTTCGTTCCATGAACTCGGTGTAAGACATTATCATTAGAACAATGCCAAATAATTTCCATTGCACAATGAGAAACACTTGCCTTTACCCATGCCGATTTTAGTATAGTGCTTGCCACACATCACTCCCTACTTTGTTCAACATGTTAAGCACTTTTTACAAGTTTTTGCAAAATGTATAATTTTAATTTGCTTTTAAACGCATGACATACTTATGTTTCTGAGATTTTGACTTCTTCATTTTTGTATTTTAAGTTTTGTTTTGCATTCTGCATCTTTTTTGTCACTTTGTTGACTTTTGGAAAAAGGACCGGTCTCTCGTCGCCGCTCTCAAATATCCATGGGCTTTTCAGCGGCATCGGTCGATTCCGTTTCTGAAATCAGATCGTCATTTTTTGTTCAATAATACGACTTTTATCAGCTTCATAAATAAGCAGCTAAGAGCAAACAGGGTCTGCCTTTGAGTGCTCTGTTTAGCTGGGGTTAAGAGATTGCTTGTGAGTGACTGCTGACAGAAGGATTGGGATTGTAAATCAGAGCACTTTACTTCCCTGGCCCCTTGTAATAACTAAGCCGGCTGCAATGCGACCCTAAGAATGGTGCCCGGTTCATTGTCAACTACAGAATTAGCGCTCAGTTTGAGCTGTTGGTTGGAGGTAGGGTTATGTAACATATTTTTTACAGCAGGTGTGTTCCCTCAAATAAAAGTCCAAATCGCCTTACAGCTGTTGTTTTTTTCGTTTTGTCATTTTTGCTTTAGGTACAATTTTTAAAAGATTAAGGCTCTTATCTCTAAAACGCGGCAGACTGGCCATTATTCTGGCTAACTCCCGATGGGCCGGCTGCATGAAAGCCTTCGGGCTAAATCTCTGTTGGTTTAATCATGTCCCCTGGTGGTTTAGGCCTCCTCATCTCCAAGGGCAAAAGTGTATTCCTAAAGCTACCTTCTGAAGAAAACTTTCTGTGAGGCAGCTCCTCCTTCCAAGTAAACAAACCCTGGCCCCTCACAGGCACATCTGCACACCTCTTGTGCACCGTATGCAGGGCTGCGAGAGGGACATCCTTCCAGCCACCTGAGGCTTCTGTCAGAGCATGGATACTTTCAAATATTTTCCCAGAGGCCAAAATATGTGGTCTGTGGTGTGATCAAGGGCTGCATTGATTCCAGCAGAGTGGTGGTCAGTGCAAGGGGGGTGGGGGTGTATTGTGGACATAGGGAGAGTGAAGCATGTACATGGTGTGAACTGTGAGACCTGGAGGTATTTAGAGGGTTTCATTCCATTAAGCAATCTGAATTAAGCCCTAAGTTTCTAGAAGAGTCCTAGGTTTGTCAATACTTTGTTATGTTGTATCTGGGTTGTTGTTCCACCCTGGAATAAGTCTTTTCTGCTTGCTATCGTTACCCCTGGTGACTCAAGCTTACAAAGGAAGTACATTGATTATTGGATTGGAATGAAATAGAATATCATGCTTCGAATTCTCCTTATATTGTTGGTGTCTAATCAGTAAGCATTAGAAGTGCTTAGAAACAGGCCCTGTTCAGGTAGTGCGTGCTATAAAAAATACTTGACAAAGACCCCCACAACAAGGTGTGTAATTCATCAAGGTGAGCAGACACAAACACCTAACCTCCACTGCAGGACATGAGACAGTGAGAAAGTTGTAGCCATAGTATTACGAGAATCTACGTTTAATCCTGACCTTAGCACTTTGGCAAAATATTGTTGCATAATCTGAGACTTCAGCTCAGCTCTGAAAGGTTTGTTTTCACATCAACAGAAGACACGAGTGAACTGACTTTAATGCACCAGTGATTTCATAGTGAAAGACAGGTTACTGTAGCACCAAAGAACCCCACCCAATGCACACTTGAAGTGTTGTCAATGCTTTTGGATTACTAACAGGATCAAAAAAGTGGCCGGGTGGTGGTGATTGGAAATAAAACTATTACTCTACTCTCTAAAATCGCACACAGAAACTTCACTATGAAAACAGCACTTTCAAGTTTAAAAAAGCTTTATTGAGTCACATGTGCCAAGTAAAATATCAGTACAGAAACACAATCAATAAAAGAGAAAAATAAAAAAATGGAAAAAAATGGAAAGGTACAATATATCTGTAAAATTCAAAAACAAGAAACCACAAAAACAGCAAATATACTTAGAGAAAAAGCTTTTTGTTTGTTTTAAAAATTTTGAAGAAAAGAAGAAGAGAAAAAGAAGGAAGGAAAAGGAAAAAAGAGAGAAACGGAAGAAGGATGAGATGAAAACAGAAAATAGGAGAGATCGAAAAGATTAAAAGAAGCAAAGAAGGCATATTAGGATACACGTCTGGAAAGGAAATCAGTTAAAGGTAACCACAACCAATCTCTTTTAATCAACAGAGAAGTAGTCGAAGCATGGGCGCGATCAAGTCTGTGATGATGACAAATCAAATTCCACCATGGGGTATAAGAGATCTTAGAAGTATCTTCCAATTTGTGGTAATAATCTGCCAAGAAATAGCTATAAACAAGTCTATAAATTTACGAATAGTATATGAAACATTCCAAATAGGAGAGGAACCACCTAGAAAAATATGAACAATATCAAAAGTATGATTAGAGCTTAAAATATCATTTAACTTGCACCATATCTGTTGCCAAAGGGATTTAACCAAAGGGCAGTGAAAAAACATATGAAATAGATTACCATCAGGGTGAGGACATGACCAACATTGACTGGAATCAATGGTTTTGAATTTAAAAAGGTCAGAAGGAGTAAAAAAAAAAGCAGATTATAGAAAAAATAAAGAGTCTGAGTGGTGCTAGCTGAACGAGAAACGGTGTGAATTTTAGACCAGATGGATTCCCAAATAGGAAAGGAAAAATCCTGGTTTAAATCCTTTTCCCATGCAAGTTCGGGTTTAGATTTAGGACGGTTGGGGATAAAACAGGAGAGGATCTTATAAATGGTAGCAGCTTTGTGAGGGGTGGTGAAATCTAATGAAGGAGCGTTTGACGGAGTTATATCAGACAACAAAGTGTGGTATGAGGTGAGGGTAGATAAGGCTAGCTTAAAAGCAGGGAACTGAGGAGAATATGTATTAGATAGATGAAATGATGAGCAAATATCCGGAAAATCCAATAAGGAACCATTAACAAAGAGACTGTTCACATACATAATACCTTTATCAATCCATTCCTTCCAAAAGATAGCTTTATTATGAATCTTCAGGGAATGATTAAACCACAACGGGGTAAGGGAATATAAGTGCGCTGGAGAAAAAGAGGAGCGAAACAAAGAGAGGGAAAGTGTCCTGGAGAGTTTAAAAGTGGGTGAAAGAAAACGTGTAGGGGGTTGGGATAGGTGAGTAGCAGCAAGGAAAGGGAAGGGCGAAAGCTGAGCGAGCTCAAGGGCACTCCAAGCTGTGATAGGGGGAGAGAATGCGTCGGAGTCTGCAAGAAATAGCCAAATTTATTTTAAGGTGAAGGAAGAATGAAAACGAACAAGGTTGGGAAAGTTTACACCTCCCAAAGATTTAGGTTGCTGAAGACGAAGCAGGGATATCCTGGATTTGCGATTGTTCCAAAGAAAACGAACAAGGACACGGTTGATAAGAGTGAAGAAATAAGCAGGGAGGGAGATTGGCAGCATAGAAAGATAAAAATTGATAATAGGGAGAAGCATCATTTTAATGGTTGCCAATCTTTCCCACCAGGATAAGAAAAGAGGGGACCAGCGTTCTATAAGGGCAGAGAGCTTGGAAAGAATGTCTTTATGGTTGATTCTAATGGTTTCCTTGATAGAAGGGGCATATAGAACTCCCAAACATTTAATGCACATAGGGTTCCATGCAAAACCGGAACCTTGAAACATATGGGAAAGACAGTATTTGTTAAGGGGTAATACTTCAGACTTATCAATATTCAACTTATACCCAGAAATTGAGGAATATTCAGTGAGTAAGGAAAAAAGAGCAGGTAGGGAAGTAGCAGGTTTAGAAATATAAAGTAAAATATCATCAGCATAAGCTGTGAACTTTACATCAAGTGTTTTATAAACAAAACCGGAGTAAGACGTAGAACATCGAATCTTTTCGAGGAAAGGTTCTAGTGCTAAAATAAAAAGAAGGGGAGACAATGAACAACCTTGTCTAGTACCCCTATGTAACGGAAAGTAAGCAGATTGAGCGCCATTAACCCAAATTGAAGTGGAGGGAGCTGAATATAATAATTGAATACGTTTAATAATATGAGGACTAAAACCATGCCAACGAAGAGCCCCAAACATGAAATCCCAACTTACCCCATCAAAAGCTTTCTCAGCATCAAGGGTGATGGCAGCGGGGGGGTATTCATTTTAGAAGCGAGATGAATGATGTTAAGAAGGGCTCTAGAATTGTCTGTAATAGACCTGCCTTTAACAAAGCCGGATTGGTAGATGTTAATGAGGTCCGGAACTACAATATTCAATCTTGAAGCTAAAATGTTTGCATATATTTTACAATCAGTATTGATTAAAGAAATTGGCCGATAATTTTTGCAAAGGGAAGGATCTTTATCTTTTTTAGGGAGTAAGCATAACATAGCTTGAGTAAAAGAACCTTTAGATTCGCCCATGGAGAGAAAAGAAGATAACAATGAGGATAAGTGTGGTATTAAAAGATGTTTAAATTGAAAATAAAAGCGGACAGTAAAACCATCAGGTCCAGGAGACTTATCTTTGGGTAAAAGAGTGATTACTTGCAGAATCTCTTTTTCCGAGATAGGAACATCAAGAGAGGAAAAGTCAAGATCAACGGGTGAGGATTTAGGTATGTTTAGAAAGAAGGATTCTATTTGAGAAGGGGATGGAGTAGATTCAGGTGTATATAAAGAGGAGTAATACTGAACAAAACAATCAAGAATGATATCATCCGCGTTGTGACGAATCCCACGGGCATCAGTTATAACAGCTATTTCTGTTTCTTAATCTTAAGGTAATTTGCAAGAGATCTGCCAGCTTTATTACGCCCTCCATACATCTTAGAATTAAATTTTAAGAGATGGTTGCAGGCCGATTCACAAGAGAATTTATTAAATTGAACTTTAGCCTTAATGAGAGAGGAGAGAGCTTCAGGAGAATTGGAAGTATAAAAAATATGTTCTAATTCTTTAATCTGTTTGAGAATAAGAGAAGATTTGGAAAGGGCCAGTTTCTTTTTACGAGAAACGAAGTCGATGATGAAGCCTCTAGCAGCTTTAAAAGCATCCCACACGAAATGGAATTGGGAGGTAGAGTTAAGATTAGAATGAAAGAATTCTTCCATAAAAAGAGTAAATTGTTCCACAAATTGAGGATCTAGAAGGAGAGAATTATTAAAACGCCAGCGGCGGGAGCTGGGAATAGGAGAAGGGAAATCAATGTCTAGAATAACAGGGGCATGATCTGAAATGAGAATAGAACCAATCTCAACATTTGTCAAACATTGGAAGCTGTGTTGAGTGAGAAAAATGTAATCAATCCGGGAATGTGATGCGTGGACAGGAGAGAAAAAGGAAAATTCCAGGGTATCAGGGTGGGATAATCTCCAGGAATCAATGAAACCTCTAGAGGTAATTGCTTTGTAAAAGGACTTTTGCATTTTATTAGGAATATATCTGGTCTGAGATTTTGAGATTTACGATCCAAGAAAGGGTCCATTAACTGATTACAATCACCTCCAACAATTAAATCAACACTAGTGTGAGAAGAGAGAAACATGGAGAAATCGGTCCCAAAAAATTGTGATCGATACCATTGGGACCGTATACATTGCAAAAGGATAAATCTGAATTGTTAACAATAACATCTAAATACAACCATCTGCCATTAGAATCTGAAAACTCATTTTTTAACTGAATTGACAGTGACTTGTGAAACAAAATGATTACACCATTCTTAATATTGACTGAGGGTGAACAAAATACTTCGCCCCCCCATTGTTTGTGTAGAGAGGAAAGGTCTTTTTGGGAAAGGTAAGTTTCTTGTAACAAATCAACTTGGCATTTCAGTCTTGCTAGATGAGATAAAACCCGTTGTTTTTTAATTGGGTTACGAAGACCTTTAACATTCCAAGATATTATACGAAGACCATTCATTTAAGAGAAAAATGGAGAAAAATGCATAAGGATAGAAAAAAAAGAATAAAGCTGAATAAAAAAGGCACAAGAAACACAATGTGGAAAAGGAAGGATAGATTGTAGAGATGAGAGAGATGAGCCGGAAAATAAAATACACCACTACCACAGTAGAGAAAGGGGGGGGTAAGAAAATTGTGAAACGAAATTGAAAGGATTAATGAGAATCCAGAAAAGGACGACATAGGAAAATAGAAAGAAGAGAGCAGAGATAGATGACGAATACCATGAATAAGAAAAGAGAGGGAGAAAAAAGATAGGAAGAGAAGAAGAGGAGTGGGAGATAAAAACTCCCATGAGAAAAAATAAAGAAAAATAATGGCGAAAAGCCCAAAGTCTTTAGCCATGCAGGTCAAACACATGAAGGACAATTAAGTGAGAGCGGGAGTGGGAAAGGACAAACAACCGCACAGCAAAATAAAACGTCAAATGAATGGCCTAAAAAAGCAATGAATATAGAAATGGAGGAAAAAAATACATGTGAATGAGGAGACCAAACACGACAATATAAAACAAGTGAAGGAAACTTACCAAACAGTTGGGGAGGGAAGGCAGCGTACTAGGGTGCATAAAAAGGACAACGGAACAGCACAACGTAGGAAAGAGAAAACCAAGACATTGGAAGAGAGACCTAAAAAACAATGAAAAAAGAACGAGAACACATTACCACGAGGAAGAGAAAAAAAATGATAACAGCAATTTATAACACAACAAGCAAAAGCACGGAAACATTAAGAACTGCTGTGTTCCATGGAATCCTCTTTATGAGTGTTAATGAATTTCCGAAGGTCTGCAGGATCGTCAAAGCTGAAGGTTCTGTCTTTATATGTCACCTTGAAAAAGCAAGGGTGAATGAGGCCATATCTGGCATTCATGGATCGTAGTGAAGGTCTTAAGTCCAAGAACTCCTTGCGTCGCGCAGAAGTCAATTTAGAAACATTCTGGGAAAGAAAAATGTTGTGACCAGACCATAGTAACTGCTTATGCTGCTTGGCAGAGTGAAGAATAGTCATAAGGTCAGAGTAGAGAAGAAAATAAGCAATGATGCCTCTTGGTTTAGAAGATACAGAAGAATTTTTAGGTCCAAGACGATGCGCCCTTTGAATATTGACATTCAAATGCTTAGGTAGGCCAATAATAGATAGGACCTGAGTCTTTAGAAATAGGATGATGTCAGATCCCTCCGAATTCTCTGGAATACCATAAATGCGCAGATTATTGCGCCGATTGTGATTTTCCAAATCCCAGAGGTTTTCTTGAGCATATCAACTTCCTTTGTAAGATTAGCCACCTTAGCAACCACATCCTGAGCATCACTAATCTGCTGCTCAACATCAGAAACCCTTTTATCCAGATCAGACAATTTTTCGTCCAGTCTCTGTAGGGTAGTAGTGGTATCTGCCATAAAGGGCCGTATGAGGCGGAGTTCCTCCATGATATCTTCTAAGGTGACAGGAAGTGGAGACTTAGAAGGTGAGGGAGGATCCTTTTTGAGGCGTTTGCCAGAGGCAGCAGGGTCCTTGCGCGTAGAAGATGCAGTATTAGAAGCTTTGGAGTTATGTGCGTGCTCCATAATATCAGACTCAGAGAGAACCAATTGTCAGTGTGGAAAGAAAATGAATCACCAAAACACGCAGATGAGGCGCTGACGCAGAGAACAGCACAGTCAAATGGAAAAAAAGCGAAGGAAAATAAACTCCAAGAAATACTGCAAAATGTTAAAAAAAAATTGGTAGCACTGGTGCAAGGACTGAAGAAAATGCCACTAATGCCAGTGACGCACATTCCAAGGAGTGAAGCTGAGGCAATGATAGATCCGAGGAACAACATGAAAGCAGTCATTTGGGGATATAGCAAAAATATATAATATTAAATGGATAGTAGAGGAGTTGGAAGGTCTGGAGCAATAACAAAGTCATTTTGAAGAAGAAAAACGAATGAAAAAAACAAAATGGCGGCCGCAGTCGAAGGAGGAGCAATTCCATTGTTTTTTAAGTAGTAAACTGCATTTTAAGCCCCACAAAGCATACTATATTGATGAGTGACATTTCCGATTGTGGAATCAGCTGTTTTGAAAAGAAAACGCTGGCAGGAAGAGAGTCCTTCGTCGCGAAGCGCCGCCGAAAATCGCGGAGCTCAGAAGGGAGCGGCCATTTTGTCTGCCGCGTCGCGCACTCTCCCCCTGAAAACGGCACTTTAACTAAAAAAGGTTTTATTTCAATAGCTTCAATCTGTTGTTTAGCATATCTAAAATAAACGCACAAAATATCATAATAGCACATGTGAATATTGTGAACAGCGAGAATAAAATGAACATTTCTACCATTGTTAAAATGTCATTGAAAAAAATCTAACACCCTAAAACCTACTTGTATGCGCTGCACTAGGAGAAGATGGCTAGTATTGCTTGCATCTAGTGTAACTTAGGATGAATCAGTACACCACATACCTATTTACAGAAAAGCGCTGTAGTTGTCTAAAGTCGGGGATGCCATGTTTCTTGCTAAAGGGAAATCCGCTCCTCTCCTCCCAGACCTGGGCTCGATATCAGCTTTCAGTAGAAACTGCAGTTCAGCAGCATCTTTGGCAGTCAAGATCATCTCTGACAGTATCTTGTACGATAATCCTTGGCGAAGGACCTTTCCTGACAAGTGGTCAAGTGCCGGGCCTTTTATACCATATCTTAACGAAGATGTGAATTTCGACATCAGCTTAGGAATGTCTGGCATAACCAATGTGCATCAAGTTCAAGATGCATTTTTATAAACAAATAAGGTACAAAAATGACAATTCAGATTACACTATTATGGCTATTGCTCTTATTTGACCTTGAAATATGAATTACAAGGCACTTGTTCCAGACTGATGGTATGCTAGTTTAATGTGAATTGATAGGGTGCACCTACACCAAAGATCTCTAGACACTGAAGTAAAACTTGGTTTGATGGCTTGTAGTCAGCTCAGTTAGGTCGCATGAACCTATTTGAACGGACAAATCTTCAGATTCTTCCAGAAGGAAAGAATATCCGCAGTTTAACAGATTGTCATTGACAGAGAATTCTAAGTGGTGGGGGCTGTCACAGAAAGACTCTGCCTTCCAACCTGCACTTCCGATACTTGGGAGCAGTGAGCACATTTTTATCGGCAGATCTTAAGTCACGTAGAGGCACATATTTTACAGTAATCTGCAATAAATTTCAGTGCTAAATTGTTTATGCCCTTAAAGATCACGCAGCAAAGTTTGAACTCTCTCTGTTGTTGTACTGGGAGCCAGTGCAGCTTTTTTAGTAAAGGTGTGACATGTGTATATCTTAGAATACCGAAGACCAGCCTAACTGCCTCATTCTGTTTCACTTGAAGTTTCTGTAAGGCAGTATCAGACAGGCCAGCATGAACTGCATTAGAAATTATACGGCCTGGATAGTATGGACACTATCACTACTGCTTTAAGTGCTTCGAAGGTCTTTAGAGGAGCTATTTTCCTCATAATTTTTAGCAGAAATGTGCATTTGTGTACCAAAGAGTTCCCTTGGGTCTGCATTGAAAGATTACCATCAATCATGATCCCCAGGCTCTTAACTGCTTGTGAGGGGGGTGGTAGAAGGTCTAGTCTTCTTAAAGTGTCTTATCAATGTCATTGTCTGAGTGACTTGAATCTTTCACAGGTTCTTGGAAGGATAAGGATAAGCGTGTTTTGGGGCCCACAGGAGGGCCCCTTTTGGTGCACTGCCTCCATTTGGGAGCCCAGGGGACACCTATGGGGCCCTCTATTGATCCCTGCTCCTTCTGGCATGCACCTTGAGATGCCTGCAACAGGGTGCAGTGATGAACCACACCTCCCATTTCACAATGGGAGTATTCATAATGGCCAGTTTACGGTCGTAATGCATGTTCCCAAAGTGAAATATAGGAATGCGACCGAACAGTGTTCGGTTGCATCCTAATGTGGCTGTTTGGACCGCCGACCGGGTTTTAGTTGGTCCCATGGCCAAGTCGGTGTTGGGTGGAAGTGATTCTTCCTGACATCATAATAACGCCTCCCCAAGTCTCATAATCCACTCACTAATATGTGGTGTAGTGAGAAAGGTATGAACCTTGAAGCAAGTAATGCTACAGTGTGGTGTTGGTACTCTGCTACACCAACTACTTGGATAATGGCCAAATCATACCCTTCCTCTGCCTTTGTCCTTTAAATTGCCAGCATGTCATAGAGGTGAGTGAGCCATTGAAGGCTTGAGTGAAGCTCGAGTCAGATGCCTGGCTCTGTCTTGGCTTGAGGTTATCTTGGATCCTCAAGCCCAAAAAGAGCAAAACATTCATGTGTCTTCTGTCTGACACCTATGCTCTAACCTCATGCAGTAAGAACTAAAGGCAAATCATGAACATCTAATACAAAACAAGAGAGGGAAAGAGATTACCATCTAGACGCTGAATTTTACAATGTGAAACCGGAAAACCTGGGATCAATTCCGGCTTCCCCAGTTGACCAAAGTGTGTGATTCTAGGCAACTGTTTTACTTCACTTTAACTCCTGTTTCACCTCTCTGAATGTTAGTGCTCAGTCAAGTAAACAGCAACAAAGTACTGTTTTTCACCAAGGGGATGTATTTAGAGGTCAGGAGGGCCTCAAGTGCCCCAGGCCATACAATGAGAATCCCTGCTTAACTTGAATACAAGAATAGCCACAATTGGTGTTAAAGTACCGGACCTGGCAGCAACCACAAATCATAGTTGAGTCAGAAATCCATTAACACCATGGTCTGATTTAGTTTGGTGGATGGGTTACTTCATCACAAATGTGACAAATATCCCTTCTTCCTTATTACAAATGCCTTAGGATATAATGCACTAGTGATAAAAGTACATATCTGCTACATTTGTGACGGAGTCAACCATCCCCAAACTCTAAATCAGGCCCTATGAATTTAACCAATTAACAGAAAAAATATAAAATGCAGGGTTCTAGCAGGATAAGACAGTGGGAATGATTTTCAATCATAGGGAAGAATGTTATTTGTAATTATAAGAGATGGAACCAGATGGAACCCAATCAGCTCTTCTAGGCCTCAGTTGAAGGCAACGTCTTAGAGAAAATTCTACCTGAAGACAAATTATTTTCCATGACAGGCAAACAGATTTCTTGTTAAGATTAAGGCTTCCTACAGCTCATCTTAAATCCTCTAGCCTCGGGTTTCAATACCTCTGGGAAGAAGAAAGGATTATGTATTATGATAGGGAATCAGTTTAGGAGTGATAGCAGCATTTAAATATATGTGTAGGTTGAAGAAACAACTATGAAACAAATATACTTTAAAGCATTATCGAACCACTTGAGTGACTTGCCTAGCAGAAATTATGGAGGACGTAGGGCTGAATCAACATGGCCCTCCTTACAAGTGGCCCACAAAATGGGCAGGTACATCTTCACCAACAAAATTACAGATACTTGGTGTTCTTCTAAACTCCGGGTGGGAGACATCCGGCCTATTACGAGTTGGACCCTGAGAGCCTCATTGCAAATGGGCGCCCACAATGAAGGCTTATGTGAGCTCTGTGTAAAATGTATGATCTTTTTGGTCCAGCAAATTCACCAACATGTAATACAGCACAAATGGCTCAACCAGGAAATGGCAGTTGGAGTGGCCATAAAACATCAAAATGGAGAACACAGTAAGGGAGCAACTTCAAGTGAGATTACATTACTAAACATTAAAATAACAAAATTAAAAAAAATTAAATATTCCATCAACATTATAACAAATATATTTCACTAAAATAAACTTAAAACACCCCAAAAAATAGTATGCACTTCAATACATAAACATATTATTACAAAATATACTTACAACAAATTCTAAAATTAAAACACTAAACACATTTTTAAAAAAATATATACATATATAATATATCCAAAATGAAACAAATACATAGAAATATATATTCAACGTTAACACTAATTGGTGTTCCCCATAAAAGGCACTAACTGAAAAAAATTCGAACTTAACAAACATTAACCAATAAAATTAGTTTATAAACTAAATCAACCAATAACATTACATTAACAATTAAACTAACAATATAAAAGGCACACAAAGGGGCCTATTCCGATTCGGCAAAAACCACTCCGAACAGCCGTACGGAGCGTTTTTCCTGTACAAATCGTACCCTGCAATGTCCCCCGTACGTACGCCGAAGTACGATTCGTACCAGGAGCAGGACTCCGTACGAATCGTACAGAGACCTTACGAATCAAATCCCCGTACGAATCTCCCTCGGAACCCGCTGTACGTGACATCCGTATGGTTCGCGGCAGCTTTTACTGAACCAGCAAGTACAATTCGTGTCGGGTACGCACCGTACGACGCTTTTTGTACGGGAGCCGAAAACATCCGTAGAAGCAGAGTTCGCCTTGAAACAGGTACGGAACTCCCCCCCGGGTACGGTGCGTACACCCCATGATCGCAGGGGTACGCACCGTACCCCTGCGATCATGGGGTGTACGCACCGTACCCCACAATCGCAGGGTGTACGCACCATACCCCATGTTCGCTGGGTGTACGGTACGTACACCCTGCGATCGCGGGGTATGGTGCGTACACCCCATGATCGCAGGGGTATGGTGCGTACTCCTGCGCTCATGGCGTGTACGCACCGTACGGTGTGTATGTGGTTGTGTGCTTTTCCATACGAATCGCCCTTACCTGACGTGGACCATACGAATCGCGTCCTCATCCCCCGGTCCAGAACGTACTCGTCGGGTCGTACGGCATGTTTACGAATCGTACGGTTCGAGGTTTAAGCCTTCCAATTCGTACGGATCGCGACGATTCGAACGGATTGACACAATACGGATCGTACTACGCGATTCGTACGGACGGGTACGATTCGTACGGAGAGGGCTCCGGATACGAATCGTACGGACACATTTTTTCCAGGATCGGAATCGGCCCCAAAATGTGACTACTCATTACACAAAATTTGCAAAAGCCTGCAAGACAACGATACCCTGCCAGATTTGCTGGAGACAATCTGAAAACAGAAGTGGAAGATAACATATAACTTCCTTCTAAAGTAAGTAAAGCATTTATTTAAACTAACTTATAAATTAATTAATTGAAAAAAATAAAATAATAAATAACTAATAAAAAAATCTACTTCTTTTATCTCTTAAACTATAGTTACTGCAAAGAAATTACTACACCATTGAAAAACTACTAAGCTGCCGAAAAACTGTAGCAGTAACATAGCTGAAAAAAGGCACACAAATAGTAAGTAAATAAAATAATTGGACCAACTAACTCTAAAATGCTAAAAAATACAGCAAAACACCCTCAGCCCCGACTAGCTACCAACAAACAAATGTTTAAAAAAAAAAACTAAAGCACATTTTTTTCTCAGCAGAAAAAGCCACCTAATCCACATTACAACACCCTCAATGGAAAACTTGAAAATAAAGACTGCAATTACCAGCAAGAACACATATGTGAATATAAAACAGAAAACGAGTACCATACATTTGTATGTCAATAATAAACGTAATATAATCTTTTTAACATTTAATTATTTGTATTACACTATTTTATGACATAATGACAGAAAGAGCAGGATACATGACATCACAGAAAGGTAAACAATTACTGTCTCACATGGGCAAAACTTATGGTCAAGAAAGCAGAAGCACGGATTGGAAATGCACCAACTATTACTCTATTACTAGCTATGGGAGGCCCATTACAAAAGATACTGTTATTTATGTAAGAGAACACAGTCCTTCTCCGAAAAACAACAAAATCAAAGTAAGTAGTGTACTACAAGATTTAAGAGAGGCAAGCACTAGCTTCCAAAATACCACAACTGAAATACTAAAAGATATACAACATAGCCCAGCTGCCAGCAATACCCACCATAACCCCTTCAATGCTGAGGACAAAATGGTTACATCCTTGGGTACAGTGCCGCTATGTCAAGGACGTAACCATTACGTCCTCGGCACAGCAGTCAGAAATCCCACTGTTGTAAACAGCAGAGGGATTTTTTTTTTCTTTTTCAGCCTCAGGAGCTGGGCAAGAGCTTACCCAGCTGTCCGAGGCATATTTTTTTTTCTGTGTCGTGTAGTGATGATCGGCGCGCATGAAGCAATAACTGAGGCATAGCGGTGATAGCATGTAGTATCAGGAACAACGCAGTAAAGCACAGGAACATTCTATAATGCAACTTTGAAGTTCCACTTAACATTTATTTTTTTGTTTTTCCAGGACTAGTGTTTTGAGTACTAGAACTATAGTCAACAGTTGGTCCTAGACATTCATTCAACATGCACAAGATAATGATATACTTCAATTGATTTCTTTTGTCACCATTAGATTCAATCCACTATGGTTGATATAGAACAGAACATGATAGATATAATAGCCCAGATTATTAATTGGTACAGGAAAGCACACATAAAACCAATACATCTCACCAAAGTCCAAAAGACTTTCCTATTTAATATATTTTTTTGAAAAAAGCAAATATAAAATACAAATATTTACAAATGGGGTTTCACTATCAGTTGGTGTGCACAGAAAAGAGTGAAAGTAAGTGCTCATTTGAATGATCAAGAAGATCTGTGAAAGAATATAGGATTTATTGATATGAAGAAACACAAGTGAACCTGCCCTAACTCAATAGCTCGCAAAAAATGTAACTCTTTCATGCTGGCACGTGGTTAGATAGTCCTCCGTATTCCTTGATTTGTACAAACGACAAAGGTATAGAGAGGGTGAGGGGGGCAGGAACATGTAGGTGCAGGCTCCAAGGAGAATTGTCGACGTTTCGACCCAGGACCGTGGAACAACAGTTCTCTTTCGTTTACACGCAGTCAATAGCTCGGTACTGCTTCCGCGTTTCAATTGAGGCAGTACGGAGCTATTGACTGCGTGTAAACGAAAGAGAACTGTTGTTCCATGGTCCGGAAATTGATTAGAGTCAAAACTTTATCTACGGCAGGAACGCTATCAAGGGACGCCTCGTGGTGCTAACCTCAGCACGGTGATAAACCTTATGGGTGCAGATTAACGTTGCGCGAGTGGCACACCATTGAAGGGTGCCCACTGACATTGGGGTTACTGTACCTGTGTGCACATCGACATCCCCTCCCCCCCCCCTCCTTTGCCCCGTCCTGATGAAGACCCGCCCCTGAGGAATCCAGTTACCCAGTTTTCTTTTTGGGTCGAAACGCCGACAATTCTCCTTGGAGACTGCACCTACATGTTCCTGCCCCCCTCCCCCTCTCTTTCCCTTTGTTGTTTGTACAAATCAAGGAATACGGAGGACTATCTAACCACGTGCCAGCAAGAAAGAGTTACATTTTTTGCGAGCTATTGAGTTAGGGCAGGTTCACTTGTGTTTTTTCATATCAATAAATCCTATATTCTTTCACAGATCTTCTTGATCATTCACATGAGCACTTACTTTCACTCTTTTCTGTGCACACCAACCGATAGTGAAACCCCATTTGTAAATATTTGTATTTTATATTTGCTTTTTTCAAAAAAAAATATTAAATAAGAAAGTCTTTTGGACTTTGGTGAGACGTATTGGTTTTATGTGTGCTTTCCTGTACCAATTAATAATCTGGGCTATTATATCTATCATGTTCTGTTCTATATCAACCATAATGGATTGAATCTAATGGTGACAAAAGAAATCAATTGAAGTATATCATTATCTTGTGCATGTTGAATGAATGTCTAGGACCAACTGTTGACTATAATACTTGATATCCAGGTCCTTTGACTATAATTGGGTTACCCCCTGTTTTATAATAACCTCCTTGAGTACTAGGACAGCAGATCCCAATAGCCTTGAGCAGCGGCCATCTTCCAAGCGGCTCTGGTATAAAAGGAGCCCTGCCCTAGGCTACACGCTCGTTATTTTGAAGGATCCAGCAGAGGCAGTCCTTGTCCGGCACCTGCTGCTTTAAAGGATTGAGCCGGGTGAGTCCTTGCCAAGCGCCCACTACTTTGAGGGACTCCTTCATTCCAAAGAGCCCGCGAGGGCCCAAGAGTCATCAACGGCACTGAGAGATCAGCCCGAACTCCGTGGTAAGCATGCCACCATATGAACAGAGTTAATGCACATTTGGATTGGTGGTCTCCTGCGAGGCTTCATCCACATTGGATAGAGACACTGTGGTAATTCCTGAGAACTAACCCCCTTATCAGACGCTTTTGGTACATTGCAACATTTTGGAACATTTCTATGTGAAGGGTTTTGGTTGCGAGTAGAACATCTGTGATTAGGCAAATTCATGGTGAAGGTATGCGAGTGATGGAGTTAGCAGGGTGCTGTTAACCTCTGTTACAGACGACCAGGAATCTCAGCTCACCAAGACACAATCACAGATCGGTCTTGTGATATGTACTTGTTATAGGTTATAGATAAATGCAAAGAATGTAATAAGAAACTAGAGCGTGTTGAACATAATTAAGAACTAAATCATATCATTGTTTGCCTCCCTAAAGCGCGATTCTCTATCTTATAGCACTCTCCCGATTAAATGCTCATCACAGTTCTCCAACACAGGTGATTCAGAGGTTAGATATACAGAAATGTTTAGGGAAGGGGAAAAAAAGTATAGGTCAATTAAGAACCTCTGTTACTTTGTTTTGCAGATGTACCCTCCCCGTAGTTCCTACCCCACATCCTTTCTCTTGCCTTGCCACTCTGATAGTCGGTGCCATTATGGCACAAAGACTTGGTGGTGCCTGGAGGTGGACCTCTGTATTATCGAGCAAGCCCGAAGAAACTCCACAAGCATTGTGACAGAATCTGGCAAATCACAAAAAATTGTCATACCAAATCTGATTGTTGTATACATGGCAATCAGGATTTGCCAAACAAAGTCCTGTTAGATGTGAAGTTCTATGAGCTCAGATATAGTCATGTAAAACCAGTTCAAACAAAATCCATTGCAGATAAAAGAAGAACTGTTCTTTTGATTCTGTTAGTCACGTATTAAGGTTTCTGCCAGTCTATAGCAATACATTTAGATTTGGGCCTGGGGAAACCCTAGGTTTACACTAATTCAATTCAACATAATACCACTCGTATTTAACTCCATATAAACAGCATAGGTTCTTCCCTGTGTGCCAGATGTGTTTTAAGTGTGACACTAATTAGCAGACTTTATGCACATTCTGTGGTCCCGTATCTATACAGGGCTTCTGGCAGATTACTACAGATATGACTGTACAGCTTGTTGGCTGGTTGTTATGTTTATGTCCTACATATGCCTTTTGGTTGGATATCCAGATTTAAATCACCAAAGGTTTGCTGCAGGTTCATGGATTTGACCAAGAGATGCATTACAATGCAGTGGAAGTCAACCCACCCACTTCAGATCTCCATTTGGCAAAGGGGATTAATGAGATGGGCTGAAGCTGAGAAGACAGCCCGCTGTCACCAAAGCAGGGTTGGTATAGGTGCAATTGTCTCTGTAGGGGACAAAATCCTTAATAAAGTAGCAAGGAAAGATGACAAGAGGACCCCACTAATTATATGCTGGTGAAGTGTAATGGAAACACTGTGGGGTCATTTTACACTTGGAAATTGTGGATAACAATACGTATAAAGGTATTGCAAAATGTAATTGTCAAATGTACTTATGAGTAAATATGCATGTGTAAATTTACCTTTGGGAATATGACCCTAAATGTAACCCAAAGGACATACAAATATGTCTTTCCCTCCAGGCATACATCATCTTCAAGATGTACTGCACCACCTTCAAGGCAGTGACAACCAATGTACCCACTGTATATGACAAAGGAATAATCTCAGGACACCAGCACAGCACAAGAAGCCACAACATCAATAGATTTTAAGTCAAGCAGTGCAAATAGGGAAAGGTATAAGGACAGGCTTTTAGGGAGGATCTGGAATAGCCTGCCATACTTCAGGCCACCTATCAGGCCCCACCCTCCTCTCCTAAACTATGGTTCGGATTTCAAAACTCATTTAGTCAAAGAGCCTCTTATCTTTTACTGTTCACTGCTGGCCTCAGAGCTCTACAACATAGACCTCCCGAAGCCACCCCACTTATGAACACAATTTTGAATCATTCCTCACCCCTATAGCATGTTTCTCCTAACCTAATTTCTCCGACGATAAGGCTGAATATTTCTAAGCCAGGAATTGAATAGACACAAAAACATACACATTCTTCTAAATGTTACAAAAATGGAGCAACTGACTGAACGTAGTTACTGGATGTATTGGGACCAGCCATGTTTATTTGCAAGATCCTAGGTCAGTCCTGGGTAGCTATGGATTCAAACGGTCAGCTGTGTCAAAAAAACAAGTGTAAAGCATTTAGGGGCTAGATGTAGGTAAGTTGTATTTACCGATTCATAAATACCGAATTTTACCGATTCGGTATTTATGAATTGGTAAATATGAAGGGGGGAGATGTAGGTATTTCCAGATGTGGAAATACCGAATCGTTAATATTCGGTATTTACCGATTCGGTAAATACCGAATCTGTATTTCCTATTGATTCCTATGTGCTGTGAAGCCCATAGGAATCAATGGGAAATACCGATTCGGTAATTACCGAATCGGTAAATACCGAATTCTGCAAGGGTGCAGGGGGTGTCACTTTGACACCCTCTGGCACCCCAAAAATAGGCATGTGCGACATGTGGCACACAGACATGCCCTAAGGGCATGTCTGTCTGTCACATGGCTAGGTGTGCATGCACACATGTGCATGCACACCTGAATTCGGTATTTTAACACCCAATTGGATTGGGTGGTAAAATACCGAATTTGTAGGGCCTTTGGGACTCAGAAGAGTCCCATCTACATCTGAGATTTACCGAATCGGTAAAAATACCGATTCGGTATTTTACAGAATCGGTAAATTTACCGATTCTGTAAAAATATGCCCCTACATGCCAATTCTTAAATACCGGTCGGTAACGGCCGAAATCGGCCGTTACCGACCGGTATTTTGGCTCCTACATCTGGCCCTAGATGTATAAAAACAATTGAATAAAAAATATACATGACACTGAGATGTGTAAAAATAGCTCTTATTTTTATACATTTTAAACACCAAAATGAACAAAACTTATCAGAGAGTTCCAAATATATAATTTATTAAGCAGACCGTAAGCCCAGGCTTTTCACTCAAATCGCAATCAAGCCTTGGCTAATTCCCCAGTTAGCGGTTACTTTGAAAAACTTTTGGAAACTATTGAAAAGTCATGTTTGGTTACTCTGGCCTACTTTGGGTGACAAAATGAAGCAGGGTACAAGTCATAGGGGCCGATGAGGCTTGGCAAGGCAGTTACCTTGCAGTTAAAGCAGACTCTAGCCCAGTTCCAGGCTCTATGGATGAACTGCCCAAGACTTCAATGGAGTGGTCCTGATGCAAGGGACACATGATGCTGATCCTTTGAGGGGGGTCTTTCTGGGGCCACATCTCTGTCCACAAACACAGTGGGGCAAATTTGGCCACAGAGATCGAAGTCCTTCAAAGTCTGGTTGAAGTTCAGCCAAAAACCAGTTGCCACTGAGCTACTGGTCTCTGTTTATAGCAAAACCAATGGCTCCTTTAACTGAAACTAGTGCCCATCTGACGACGCTCCTTGGTCCAGCTTAATCAGGTGAAACTTTTGAGCATCGAGAATCGGTCTCCCAGGCTGTGGTTCAGTAGTCAGTGGAGATCAGTTTATTGTGGTTCTTTTTTATCCCAGCAGCTGTAACAGGAAGCCAACCAACTGCTTTGGTGTCACCTCATCTGTCTGTGGCTCAAGAACAACTTTTCCTCAAGCAAGGCACTACATGCACCTCTTTTTGCTAGCCCAAGGATCAGAAGGTGCAGTCCAGTGTCTTGGGCAGCCTTTCTCTGCCGGATCCAGGAAACAATAGGGCAGCCCTTCTTTGGTCTTGTCTCCAGTGCAGACATGATCTGAGGTCTGGGTGCCAGGGTTGCCACTTGTATGCCCACAACTTGTCCTCTGGGATGGGGTGGTATACTAGCCAATGGGCTGCAAGTTCTCCTCCCAGCTGATGACAACTTCCTGAATAGTGTGGCATAAAACTATACCAGAATGCAATATTCTGTCCACTTCGGAAATTATAGAACCCTGCTCTCAGTGTGTGGAGCTTGGTAGCCCACCCTAGAGAAGTGGCCATAGCAAAACTGGTTTGGCAACTGTTTCCCCCTCCATGTCCCCCACACCAAGCTGTCTACCAGTGCTGTTACCAGCTAAGCAGACTATATCATATGAAATACCATAAAGGGACCTGCAAGGCTGTTCAAAGCTAACAGCATACTAAAAACCATAAAAATGTGCGTCTGGCCTTACATTTCATCATCCAATATCCCGCTATGCGCTACAGCCCAAAAATAACTGCACCTATGTGGTCATCAAGCCCTACATGGAAATACTTCCCACACAGGATCAGATCAAATACAGCATCCTTTCAATCACACACTCTATATGGTATAGCATGTCAATCGTGCAGACAAGCACCGCAGCGCCCCACATAGGGGTAGTAAGCGGTTATATAAATGCTACAAGACAATACAATACCAGAACAAAAGAGCATCCCCTCTTCTTTGTGTCACCCATTTGTCCTTCAAAGGCGGCTTCTCCATTTCAAGCATGAATTTTAGGTAAACATCCTGTTTGGCCTTCATGGCCAGTAGAGGTAACTCCTCTTCCAATATTAGGCCCTTTGTGTTCCTTCTTGAAAGTTATTCACTCGTCCTACCAGGAGGGCAGAAGACTGTCTCATGGCCAGCAACCATAGACGGTTCCTGGAAAAATGAAAAAGCAAACACAGGGAGATGATGGCCAGAGTGCTGAAACTTTTCAGACACTCACCCCCAGTCCCAGATCTGGGTTGAATCCTGGCTTGGCAGTTTGGGCTGGACTGTACCTAAGAGGCACTGGATCAAGACTGATTTGCATATAGCTGGGTGTGAACTGAGGTGGCAAAGTGAACTAAAGAACGATGATGGATTTAACCCAGATCTGTGACTGGGGGTGAGTGTCTGGAAAGTTTCAGTGCTCCATCCATCATCTCCTTGTGTTTGCTTTGTTCGCCCTAAGTTGGCAGGGTATGCCCAGACGTGGGTCCCTTGCTCACTTTGCCACTGGATTCAAGCTAGCCTGGCTGATGAGGGGTGTTACCCCGAAACCAGTCCCAGGATGCTTGTTTCCAGTTCAGGGAAGACCTGGCTTGGCAGTTTGGGCTGGACTGTTCCCATGAGGCACAGGGTCAAAACTGATTTGCATATAGCTGTATCTGAACTGAGGTGGCAAAGTGAGCTAAAAGAAAGATGATGGATTCAACCCAGATCTGTGACTGGGGGTGAGTGTTTGGAAAGTTTCAGCGTTCCGTCCATCATCTCCTTGTGTTTACTTTGTTCGCCCTAAGTTGGCAGGGTATGCCCAGACGTGGGTCCCTTGCTCACTTTGCCACGAAACCGGTCCCAGGAAGCTTGTTTCCGATTGAGGGAACACCTGGCTTGGCAGTTCGGGCTGGACTGTTCCCATGAGGCACAGGGTCAAGACTGATTTGCATATAGCTGGGTCTGAACTGAGATGACAAAGTGAGCTAAAGAACGATGATGGATTCAACCCAGATCTGTGACTGGGGTGAGTTTTTGGAATGTTTCAGCGCTCCGTCCATCATCTCCTTGTGTTAACATCTCCTCAGCCATTCACGTGAGCGGGCAGGTGTAGTGAATGCCAGTGGCATAGGATGCTAAGTTTGGCCTAGGTCAGTGCCATGGACATGACAGTGGGGTGATTTCAGCTGTGTCGTGCAGCATTATCACTTGACAGGGTGCTGGGAAGGGGAGCGGTAGGGTTCTGCATAGTGTGAGTTCACAGTATCCCACAAGTCCTGAATGTCCAGACAATCAAATAGATTCTGTGTAATGTTGCAGCCCAACTGATGGTATCGTCAGCATCTTGAGTGGTGAAGGAGCCACGCATGCTCCAGTTTCGAAGTGTCCTGTGCCAGTCCTGTACCAGCTTGAAAAGGCACAGTTTAGTGCTGGATTCTCGCATTTCTCATCTAGGTTTTCTAGGAATTCGGCTCAGTTTTCCGCCGAATAATTCAGTTGCACCCTTTCGTGCCCCAAATGTTCGTTGGTGCCATGATTGGAGTGAGGAGTATTCATACCATTTCATGAGGTTGTAAAGGCCAGACATCACTCCCTTGAAGTGGCCCCAGAAGTGGAATAAGACGCCATTGGGGAGGGTGTCCTCACCAATAGGGATGTGCCGAGTTTACTGAAGAGGCAGTGTCAGAGTTGGAAGTGTTTCCATTTTTGATTTGAGGGTATGTGAAATTCCTCTCTCAAGACATCAAAGGACTTGAGGGAATCATGATCAACAACCTGGGATATGGAGTTTATGCCCGCTTGCCGCCACATGGCCCAGTCAGGCAAAGATCCTCCTATGTGGATGCCTGCATTCCACCAAAGTAGAGCCATCTAGTGGAGGTAGGCATCTGGTTAGATTGAGGCGTTGGTACATTTCTAGGAGTGGACCATGGCGTGGATCATTGGATTGGAGAGGCGAGCCATTGACATCCCGTGTGCGTGAAGCTAGTTTAAGCCTGGCTGACTCTGTGAGAGATTCCTTTCTATCAGGATCCAATAAGGGGGATTAGATAGCCCATGGAGTGTGAATACGAGTTGTGTGAGATGAAGTGCCAGGGTGTAACCAAAGGGAATCCTATGCCTCCATGCTTCCTGTGGGCAATCATTTTGATCATTGCCAGTCTTAGTCTGGCAGAGTCCCAGAAAAAGCTCTTAATCTCTCTGCCTATGGAGCACAGTAGAGAGATTGGTATAGGACGTGGGAGCATGGCAAGGATATAAGTGTATCTGGGGAGGGTAACCAATTTTATGACCTGTACCCTGCTCCAGGGTGATAGGTTGAGGGGTGTCCATTTTTTCAAAATCCGCCCGGGTGTATGTTATTAGTTGTTCCATGCTATCTCTTATTATGTGGTCTAGGCCTCTATTAACATAAATCTCTAATATTTAGAGTGATTGGAGTCCAGTGTAGTCCTTTATGACAGATATCGTGGCTGTGGAGAGGGGTATGACCTTGCTTTTTACCCAGTTGACCTTGTACACTGCTATTTCTGCAAACTGCTCAATGAGACACTAGGAAAGTTGGAAGGAACCTTGAAAGGTCTGTAAGTGTCAGTAGGATGTCATCTACATAGAGGAAGATAAAGGAGTGGCCTCCTGGCATGGGGATGTCCATGATGTCAGGAAATGGGTGGATGGCTGCAGCCAGGAGCTCGACGGCAAGGTGAAAGAGTAGCAGAGAGCAAGCACCCCTGTCACGTCTCTTGTTGAATAGGGAATGGAGTCAACAAGAAACCCACCCAATTCACTTGTGCTGAGGGGGTTTGGTACTGCCACAGGACCTGCTTGATGAAATCATCACCTAGGCTGAATTTGTGGAGATTGGTAAAGAGGTATCCCCTTTCTATGCCATCAAGAGACATGGCTAATACCTCCTCCAGTATGTCCTTGGCAAACCAAAGGACGTGGTATAGAGTATGTAGGTAGTTGTGGGAGGTCCGGCCTGGAACAAAGCCTGCTTGTGTAGAGTGGATGAGTGTAGGATAACCCTTTTAAGTTGGGTTGTTAATATGCTGGCAAAGAGCTTGATGTGCTCATTGAGGAGAGATATGTGCCAGTAACTGTAACAGGATAGTGGGTCCTTAGCCGGCTTGGAGAGTTTAGTCATAATGGTCTTATTGGAGCTTGGTCTCAGTCCACCCGTTTGGTCCACCTCTTGGTGAGCAGTCTATAAGGAGTTAGCTATGTTGGGTGTTATCCATTTGTAGAACTCTGCTTTGAAGCCATCTTCCCTGGGAGTTCTAATATAGGGTGAGGCTGAAATGGCCTGCATGATCGCATCCTTGGTGATCTGTCCTGAGAACAGTGCTCGCTTTAATTGTTGAGTTGAGGAGGTGGACCTTTTCGAGGAAGCTGGCGATGCAGAGTTAATCAGTGATGATTTCAGATGGATAGCGGTTCTTTTAGAACTCAGTCTGCCATCTTTTTCACCCTGCTCGTAATGACAGTATTTTAGTTTGTGGAGTGCGTACTCCGCCTTGGAGGTGAAGAGGGCATTGAGATCCATTTTGCCTTCTCTAGTCAACGTCCGATGGTATCAGAGGGGTGCCATTTCTAGGGAGGCTTGTTGGGCCGCACTTTGTTTGTTGAGAAGTGCAGCTTCATACATGAATTGGCCTCTTATGTTGGCCTTCGCTACTGCCCAGAGCATCTGAGCGGATGTGACAGAGCCTGCGTTATTGTCTAAGTAAGTTTCGAGGTGGAATTTGAAGAGTGCTTTTCACTCGGGCATTCTGTAGAAGGCGGTGTTAAGGTGCCAGGGTTTTGGGGTGGGCCACATCTGACCTAGGTTAGGTTAGGTTGGCTGATTGGGGAATGATCTGAAAGTGAAACCTCAAGAATTTGGGCATCCTACACTATCGGGGTGAAGGTTTGGGAGGTGATGGATTAAACCCAGATCTGTTGACTGGGTGTGAGTGTTTGATTGGTTCAGATGCTCCGTCCATCACCACCCCCTTTTGTACCACTTTGGGAGATGAGGAACTTTTTGAGTCTATACTGGGTACCATGGACAGAGGAGAGGAAGGCATATGTCTGCTCAGTTGGGTTGAGAAGGCACCAAATGTTGACTAATCTTTGCAATATAGGTGCAGAGCAAAGAAAGTTGGGCAATGTGGTGTGTACAATTGCCTCAACATGTCCACAAAGAGCAGGGCTCCTCCAGGAAGTGTGTGCTCCCTAACATATATGATGGCATAAGACAGGAGGGTGACCAGGATGGTGATGCTTTCGTCTTCTGAATGTATGGGTCGGTGAATTCCTGGTATTGAGTTGCCCTGCGGTGTCGGGCAAGCGCTGCTGTGATGCGGTGGGTGATCCCTGTTCTGTTGGTGGTCTGCGAGGCCCTGCAGGCACTTTGGGTCTTACTGGGTGGGAGGTAGCAGGCCTCAGATCTGCTGGGTGTGGGGCAGAAGAATTTGCTGGGTTGCCCTGGTAGGCCAGTATGGGCCACTCATATATGCGCCCTTACAGTCTGGGATGCGCTGAGCTGAAGGGATCCTGGTGGGGCCGGTCAGTCTGTGGTCTTGGCAGATGGTGGCCAATGCAATGGGCCCACAATGTCTTGTGAGAGCCTTCGTGGGAGCTGGGAGCCTGGCAGCCAGATCAGGAGGAAGCTGGTGGGCCGATGAAGGAAGAAGGTGCTCAGTCCCCTGCAATCGCCAGCCCTACCACACATGCAGTCACCAGAGTTTCTGGGTTTTCCTCGGGGGTCAGCGCCTCAGTGTGAACATGCTGTGGTGTGGGAGCTGTCGGAGTGTGGTAAAATTCTCCACGTTGGATTGCGGCGCTCAGGAGACGCAACGCTAGACGGCCAATCTACGCCTCCAACTGAGAGTATTACTTTGCTTTGTCACACTCATGGTGGTACAATAAGTGCTACAGCCCACAAGGGAACTTACAGGCCCCTTGTATTATACACTAGGAATGTATAAGTTAGTTGCCAACAGTGGATGAGCCATTCAGACATATTCCTTCCAAGGGTCAGAGCACTGGCACTGATGTCTGGTTAGCAGGCCTAAGTGCACCCAGAGTCAAAAAACCAACAGCATCAGTCCAAATCATTGGGGATGATCATGAAAAAAAAGGTATTTCCTTACAATAATGATAATGGTATAATTCCTTGATTATGCCTAGATGTGTTGACAGTATTTTAATTCTTACACATTTACTCAGTACACACTGTGATCAACATTATTTACCTTCTGTAAGCGCCCAGGGCAAGTGTTGTATTGAGTTCATGCCTCCTTGAGTCTACACTTTAATCTGCAATTTCAAATTTGATTTTAGTGCTAGTTTCATCATTTTAATAAAAATTGTAACTGACTAAGCAAAATATAGATTTATTCATGCTATTATGATTAAATGAAACCTTAGGAAAGTTCGACAAAACGAAAGATTCATAACTAATTAGTCATTGACACGTTTATAGTTTGGATACTGCATATATAACTATAAAAGGTTACAAGGAACATGATCCGGCCGTTTGCATCATTCCTGGCAAGTTCATCACGATTTGACCCTTTGGTTAGTGAGTGACAGCTCCGGCCTGTAGCATCTCTTAGCCTAGCGCCAAATATGCTCCTTGTGAGAGTACCTCCGCTTCTCACTAACAAAGCAAAACGTTACTATTCCATCGCGCAGTTACATAGAAGTGTGTGAGGCGTACTCACTCCGAGTGAAAAACTGTTGTATACTCAGAATACAGCCATCAAAGGAGTATGCTGTCTGCTCTGCACTGCTGTGTGCGCATTCGGGCTGAAATAGGTATGCATGTTTGCGTACTAAAATCCGATTGGTATTTTTTTTTTTTTTGCTTTCTGCAAGTGGCATGAAAAGATAATAATGAATTTTAAAGCCAGAAGTTTATGTAAAAACAAAAGAAGACGAAGCAAATAGTTAAGCTAAATGTTAGTAAAAGCACAACAAGTGATGTTAGGTCACACAGCCCCAATGACTGGAGGGAAAATAATCGTTTAAAAAAATATATAATTACACATCGCTGAAAGAAAATGCACACACCTCTGGGCTGTTCAACGACCATGGCACTATACGATGTATTCTCCAGTCCTGGTAGGTTGAACAAAAGGTAGGTACATTTATGAGCCATCAAACATGCTTGTCTGACCGGTAATGGCCCCACAGGGGTATAGGGGAAGAAGACAAGCAGAGGAAGAATCCTCATTCTTCAGAGATGGCCATCTGTCAGATTAGCGTAGCCATAACATCAGAGTCAGCAACTCGTGCACACACACTGCCACCGCTTGTCAGGGCTCAGATAGAGATCGGATGGCTACTTAACCTAAGAGTTAAGGATGACTAGAGTCGATAGAATGCAGGAAGATAACTCTCGATGCGTCCATTTTACAATGCGCACCCCCTGCCCAGGTGGAAGGGGAGATAATTATGAGCCAACATCTTGCCAGAAGAGTCTGAAACCCCGACCACGCAGGGAATGCGGGGGGGGGGAGGGGGGAAGGTCAAAGACGAGGCATCTGCAACAGTGAAGAGACTGGGTTGTCTGTATCCAAGGTCAATCCTTTCGACATCCAGTAAACGGAGGTGCTTCCATAAAGACAAACGTTTATTCTTATAATTCTTTTAATTGATTTTGAAACACAGTCATATACCAACATTACAAGCTTACATGTTAACGATGGACACACACAAATATTGCAACAATCTTGAGTCTTTAGCCCCACTTCACCCCTGCAGTCAATGGATGTAGTCACTATAGTCCAAATGAACAGGATAACATCAGGGAGTAAGCAGTACACCAGCTCTAGGAGGCCAATGCCCCCCCAGTCTTTCTTATGTTTTTTGGCACAGCCTCTCAACTTGTATACCTTTTTTTCTGCATAGCAACAGAAGTTCATACCTTTCTAGCCGGTATATAATGGTGGAGGGTTCCAAGATCGCCAGTGCGGAACAATGTCTCATTTAGCCATGAGATACCCAATACCTGCAAATAACCTATGGTAAGTAGCATCTATACAACCATCTATTATCCCAAGAGGGATAGTTTAGGATTTAACTCCACCACTACCTGCAGTGTGCATGTAATCTGTGTATGGCTTGAGATCCATTAGGCTTTTATTACTGGGCGGGACTAAATAATGTGATAGAAGGACCCAACAGTGTCATTGCATAGTGTGGAGTTAGGTGAGCTTGTGACACCCCATCTTTAACCCAGGGTGGAGAAGGCTTAGTGCTTCTACGTGAAGCTCCACGGAGTTGGAAAGCAACTCTGTGGAACTTCGCTGCACTCCGCGCCCCCCTCAAATAATTAAAATTTCGTAAAAGGCACTAACCTGCCCCGTAGCTGCTTCCTCCTGGACATCACAGCTCTCCCGCCTCCTCCTCGCCTGATGAATATTACCCCTTGCATCTTGCTTTTGTCTCCACGCTGGGTCTGCCGTGGTTTTGAAGTCTGCTTTGCCTCCCCTGGATACTCCTCGCGGAACCCGCTGCGCGGGTCCCGCTTCGCCGAGGCCACCTCTCATCAGCGCTATTGTTGGAACCTTGACTCTGGGTGTTGGGACCTGCAGGGCTGCGAGCGTGTTGTGGGCGCAGGACTTCAAGTCCCAGGAGCGCCCACAACTCCCAATTGCTACCACCTGGGACGCTCTCCCTGCAGGCTCCTCCCTGGCTCTTCAGCGCGGTAATAAGCCGCCTCCTCACTCGCACCGGCGGATTCCCTTGCATCTTGCTGTTGTCTCCATGCTGGGTCTGCCGTGGTTTTGAAGTCTGCTTTGCCTCCCCTGGATACTCCTCGCGGAACCCGCTGCGCGGGTCCCGCTTCGCCGAGGTCACCTCTCATCAGCGCTATTGTTGGAACCTTGACTCTGGGTGTTGGGACCTGCAGGGCTGCGAGCGTGTTGTGGGCGCAGGACTTCAAGTCCCAGGAGCGCCCACAACTCCCAATTGCTACCACCTGGGACGCTCTCCCTGCAGGCTCCTCCCTGGCTCTTCAGCGCGGTAATAAGCCGCCTCCTCACTCGCACCGGCGGATTCCCTTGCATCTTGCTGTTGTCTCCACGCTGGGTCTGCCGTGGTTTTGAAGTCTGCTTTGCCTCCCCTGGATACTCCTCGCGGAACCCGCTGCGCGGGTCCCGCTTCGCCGAGGCCACCTCTCATCAGCGCTATTGTTGGAACCTTGACTCTGGGTGTTGGGACCTGCAGGGCTGCGAGCGTGTTGTGGGCGCAGGACTTCAAGTCCCAGGAGCGCCCACAACTCCCAATTGCTACCACCTGGGACGCTCTCCCTGCAGGCTCCTCCCTGGCTCTTCAGCGCGGTAATAAGCCGCCTCCTCACTCGCACCGGCGGATTCCCTTGCATCTTGCTGTTGTCTCCACGCTGGGTCTGCCGTGGTTTTGAAGTCTGCTTTGCCTCCCCTGGATACTCCTCGCGGAACCCGCTGCGCGGGTCCCGCTTCGCCGAGGCCACCTCTCATCAGCGCTATTGTTGGAACCTTGACTCTGGGTGTTGGGACCTGCAGGGCTGCAAGCGTGTTGTGGGCGCAGGACTTCAAGTCCCAGGAGCGTCCACAACTCCCAATTGCTACCACCTGGGACGCTCTCCCTGCAGGCTCCTCCCTGGCTCTTCAGCGCGGTAATAAGCCGCCTCCTCACTCGCACCGGCGGATTCCCTTGCATCTTGCTGTTGTCTCCATGCTGGGTCTGCCGTGGTTTTGAAGTCTGCTTTGCCTCCCCTGGAAACTCCTCGCGGAACCCGCTGCGAGGGTCCCGCTTCGCCGAGGCCACCTCTCATCAGCGCTATTGTTGGAACCTTGACTCTGGGTGTTGGGACCTGCAGGGCTGCAAGCGTGTTGTGGGCGCAGGACTTCAAGTCCCAGGAGCGCCCACAACTCCCAATTGCTACCACCTGGGACGCTCTCCCTGCAGGCTCCTCCCCTTCCTCCCTAGATACTATATTAATAACAGGAGAGTCCCGCGGCGCGGGAGCGCGTGGGGGGGGCCGGGAGAAGCCCGGGACAAGGGCGGGACCGTCTGAGGCCGTCCGGGGCCAAAGAAGGCCAGGCCGGGCCCACCCCCTTTGCCCCTATTTTTGTGTTATAGAACTGTTTACATTGTGTCATATGTAATCTTGTGATAGATTCCCTATGTTACTAACGACACCCTAGGTGGAGTAGAGTCGCCACTGTCATATACATCCCATAGAGGTATTTGTTTCCCTGGTTTTTAACCCGTCCTGTTTACGAGATGTCTTCACTCGAGGTAAACTCTGCCCCAGGAACGATAGGGTCTTCCATCTTAGGACCCCTGGACAAATTTTTTGCCAAAATCAAGAGTGAAGTCGATAGGGACATTACACTTGCAGAGAAGAGAACTGGCCGACGTCTCTCTATCGAATTGTTAAAACAAAGACCCCTCCCGCCCCCGGAAGTAGCTACAGGCCTCTTAATAGATCTAACAAAATCCAAAGATCACGATAACGATTCTTTTTCTGTAGACGATATCCCCCTCATTTTTCAGAATAAGTTACCTGGCCAGAAGGATTCTATAATTATTTCTGACATTATCCCCTCCCAAGAACTGGATAGTCAGACAATAGATTTGAGTACCCCTCTCAATGATCCAGCCCCACTCTACGATATAAATATACCTTCGCCCATATTTACCCCTATTGGACCAATTCAACTCCATTCCAGTATTCCCGCCGGAAAGCCTAAAAATTCACCTAAAAACACACTTATAAAGGCTATTAACAAGTGTCCAAATAGTCCCTTTGGTGCTCCTCCGAAGAAGAGGAGAAGGAAAGGTGCACTTAAAAGTGGAAATGGTATTCCTACGAAATTTACCAATCCTTTGCATACCCTGCACACGACACCTCTAAAGGAAGGGATAGTGGACTCGACGGGGCACACGATCCCTAAATCGATATCTGTCCCTAGCTATTCAGGGCTACTAGATGATATTAATTCTCTTATAAAGGCTCTCATTTTACCTCTCACAGAAAGGATTATAAGATTGGGGGAGAAAGTTGATCAAATTCTCCAAGGGCAGAAGGGTACACTTTGTCATAAACCTGATGGAAGTAACATTTCAACACAGTCTAATAAACATCCTAGCCAACCTAAGCTAATGCTTGGTACCCCAATAACAACTAAAAAACCCATAGATGGGACTCGTAAACACGTGTCAGATATCAAATTAAGTACAAAATCTAGTTTAACTAATAACACCACCATCAAAGACAAGCCTATTCCGAACACAGGGACCCAAAACAGACGCCCCAATAATACTAATTCTCTGGGTAACACAACTTCTGACCCCACATTAAGATCAAGATCAAGAAATACTGTCGATTTACCCCCTGAATGCTTAAACTATGTCATCGTACTTACAGGTGTACCTCCTCCGCCAGTGGGTAATCCAGAACATCATTCTAACTTAAAAAATAAGGTCATCTACTGGCTGAGGAGAAATAGGCCACCCCCGATACACCTAAACTGTGATATCGTTTCGGTGAGGCGATGTAAGTGGGTGGGCACCAGACCTAAGGACATCGAGGGTGATGTGATCATAGTCAATTTTAAAGATCACAGACTGGTCACATATCTCAGCGATTGGTTCCCTGGGAAAGGCGAGGGGGGGATTACCACGCACAATTTAAGTTACTTTTATCCGGAATCTTTGATGAAGCCCCCGCCCCCCAATATAATACTAACGAGGAATAAAACTCAAAATCCCATGAATACTTGGAAACCTGAAGGCCTGTTTGGAAATATGATGTCTTTGCAGCCGGATCAAAGATATCATATTGGAAGTGCTTTTGCTTCCTCCCAACCAATGCCTATTTATCCCCAACCCACTAGGCACATATCACATGTTCCTTATAGTTCGCAGCCTCCAATGACTACCAAGGCCTATAATCACTATGACATCAATAGCGATCTTCGTTTTCCATCTTGGCAGTCTAACCAACTGCCGCCAATTTACAAAAATTCCATCTCCCATAATCAATGGGACTACTCTCAATCTTATAATCCCAAGGAAGTTTGGAATATACCATTGACTAATTTATTCCATCCTCTTTCTGGGATGGATGAGAATGAATGACTCATTGAGCCCAATAATAGAGAGAAGACGTGTGAGGGGCATTGGGTGCGACAATGTATCATCGATCAAAATATTCCTACTAGTCCGTTGTATGAGCAACAGGTTAAGGCGCGGGAGGGGGATATTCCATCAGGACTTGCTCTGAAACTTAGTCCCGTCCCTCATCGTTCCCAACCAACTCCCCATGCTCGTGGTATTTCTAGCGTTATGACTTTATCTGATCCTATCATTACATCTTCCCAGCCCCTGAGAAATTCCATGGGGATCACTGGGAGCCCCGATGTACCCACTAGTATGGTATCCCATTCTAATTCTCTTCTATCATGGAATGTGGCAGGCCTAGGAAGTAAAGTCGCAAACAAAGCCTGGTTAGCAGTTATACAAAGGCATGGCATCCTGTGCTTCCAAGAAACATGGCTGTTAGAGGAAATCCATTTGCTGGGGTATCAGACCTTTCACTCCCCGGCCAAGCCGTCAACACAGGGACATAACAAGGGCGGGCTCTGTGTTTATGTTTCTACCACTGCGGATGTTAAGGTCCATACATTTTACTCTAGTTTGTATTTTCAAATTCTATTTTTAAAATGGGGCTTTAATGAGAAAATTGTATTGGTGAATTTCTATAACAACATCCCTAATAGCGAAATGGAGCCTACCATGTCAAACATGCTGTATTATATGACCCGATTTGTTGAAGACTCAAAGGGGGCAATGACAATTTGGGGTGGGGATTTCAACTGTACCATCTGCCCGTCCATTGAAACAGACTTGTGTGGTTTGTCAGATTATGGGGTGGAGGGTCCCATCCATTTCTCCCACACAAAGACGGGGTCACTTTTAAATGGTATAGTTTTTAATTTTGATTTTTCCTTTGTGAATCAGACCTGTTCACCACCTATCCCTTTTGAGCCAACCTTCTTTGGTAGAGGATGTAATTCGGTTATTGACTTTGCACTTACAACTCATGCCAATCCAGGGTTTATATCTTCCTGGGAAGTTGGCAAAGACATATTTAGTGACCACTATCCTTTAAGAATTGGGCTAAATGTAAAAGGGCGCTCTGACAAAATGGGAATTTCCCGCATGTATCCATTCAAGATTGATTTATCCAAAACTAATAGATACGTGGTAAAATGGGAAAAAAATGTGCCCAGCACGTTCCTACAGAAGCTGATTCTTCATTGTGCTAGTGACATCAATGTTTGCTTGGAAGAATTTGAGGAGCCCATCAATACCATGGCAGCCTTTGCCAACATTCAACATCATATTAAAAATATGTTGGTCCGTATGCCTAAAAATAACCCAATAAACTCTGAGGGGTGGTTTAACGGGAACTGTACAAAAGCGCTGAAAGCCTTAAAAGGAGCCCTGAACCTGAAACCAAGAAATCCCTCTATTATACGTGAGGCCAGGAAACTATACAAATTGGCCACCAAAGAAAGAAGACTGGCCTTAAAAAAATGTGCATGGGATTCATTGATGGAGGCCTCTAGACAGAAAGATAGTTCCCACTTCTGGAGGCTGGTAAAAACACTATACCAACCGAGGGAAAGTGGTAACACAATGGATCTCGCCATAACTGGGGAAAGTTGGCTAACTCACTTTAGCCAACTATATAATCAAACTAGGAAAGAAGATATGATACTCCCATCAGGGGTGGATCCTGCTGCAGATAAAACTATAGCTAATAGTGGATGTGATTATCCCTTTTTTCATCCATTTCCAATAGATCTAACCTTTACTATAGATGAAGTCCGTGCTGCAATAAGGGAAAGCGCATCTGGCAAGGCAGCAGGGCCAGACTGTACTCCGGTAGATGTGTATAAAGCCGAACCAGAGTTTTGGGCACCACTGCTTACAAATGTTTTAAACCAGGGAAACCGAAGTGGGTTCATTGAAACATGGTCGGATGCCATAGTGGTCCCTATATTTAAGAAGGGCAGTAGGGACGACCCTACCTGCTATAGGCCAATATCCCTATTGGATGGCCTTATGAAAGTAGCAGGTAGAATCCTTTTAAAAAGATTACAATTGTGGGAGGAAGATCATAAAGTTGTATCACACTTGCAGTATGGGTTTAGGAAAGGTATAGGGACAACCGAACAGTGTCTAAATTTATCCCTTCTTATTTCAAAATACACCAAAGCCAGAAGCGGAGCATTATTTATAACTTTTATTGACTTAAGCTCCGCTTTCGACTGCGTGGACCATTTATTACTATGGACCACGCTGGGTGAACTGGGTATTGATGCTCGTTTAATTACTTTTATTAAAGAGCTTTATAACAACTCAGGGGCTAGAGTGAGGTACGGCAATCAGGGGGAATGTACTAAAAAATTCCCAATCTCAAGAGGGGTGAGGCAAGGCTGTATCCTGGCCCCACGGCTTTTTACTTATTATATTAATTCAGTCGGCCAACACCTTTCACTCGTATCTAATGATTATCCCACGGTGAAAGGCTTACCAGTCCCAATTTTACTGTATGCCGACGATGCTGCCATAATGTCTCAGACCCAAGTCGGCTTACAGAGGGCGGTAACCAACTTTGCTAGTTATATGAAGGATAGAGGCCTCAGAGTGAATATATTAAAAACATTCACTATGCCATGTACTAGAAAGATTAACAGAGCCCCTTGTAATATATTCCTGGATAAACAGAAAATAGCTACAACTGATAATTTTAGCTATCTAGGAGTTTTGTTTGACAGAAGGTGCCGCTGGAAGCCGGCGATTGCAGCAAGAAAGCTGGCTTTCACCCGCACCTTAGGCGCTTTGCGCACTTTTTCGGCTAGACTTGGCGGTAAGCCAACAAAGGAGCTGTTACAGATTTACCAGGCTAAGTGTGTTCCAACAGCCACCTATGGGGCGGGCCTATGGGGCTTTGAAAACGACTACTCTCTGCAGGGTTGCGAAAATAAATTCTTATGCTATTTATTGGGAGTACCTAAAAGTACTTCTACATTTATGGGGCATATCGAGGCAGGAGTCAAATACCTCAGTGATACCATAAAGATGTCTCCAATCATCTTGTGGCATAAGGTGTGGGTAACACCCGAAGCTAGCTTTAACAGGGACCTTATAGCAGATTGTTTAGCTTTAGATGGGGTTGCTAATTTTAGATGGTTATCATATGTAAGATCAATATTTCTTGAGCTGGGACATCCAGAATATTTTGAGAATCCAAGTACTATGGAGGGTATTTCAAGATCAGTTCTTTAAAAAATGCTAATCAACCACCTGGAAACTGGGAGATGGAATCGTGTAAAACAAAATCACTCAGTTTTAAATTTCCAGGAAATCACCCCCAATGAAGGCTTGCAAACTTACCTGACTGTTGTCCCTAGTCAGTAGCACCGTATGCTTTTGTCCCGCTTGCGTCTAGGGACTTTTTTTCGCATGGTCACCTTACCTGATGTGAACAACTGGTCATCTAGTAAGTTGGTTTGTCCATGCGATAATATTGCTGTGCAATCCAACATACATATAATGTTCTTTTGCAAATTGTACATTTACCCTAGACAACAATTTTTTAAATCCCTATTAAATCAATGGGGTTTGAGAAATTGTAGACCAGCCTTTCAGAGAATGTTACGGTTAGAAGATGTCCATGTGATTCTCGCCGTTTCAAGTTTTTTAAATACAGTTATAAAGTACCGTAAATCTATGTGGTAAAACATTTCTCCCCCTGGTACCCCAAAGTACATTGCTGTTTGATGATTTTGGATCTTGAGTTCACAACAATTGATGTCTCATTATGATTTTTAACTTTCTAAGTAAGCGATTGTTTGTACAGGTTTCAATCATATTTGTAGTAATAATGTATAATGAAATTTTTAATTGTTGTATTTGTTGTGCTTTTATGATTTTATTTGAAATCGAATAAAGCTTACACAAACACAATACCACTTTAAGCACAGCAATACATCTCACACTCTAGACTCTGTCCTCTTACCTTACACTGCAAGATGTTGTGAAGCCAGTCATTAATTACAAGTGTGTTGTGTGACGTGTGTGTGTGCGTGTCTGTGTGTGACTATTTGTTTTTCTTTAATTTTTTTTTTTTAGCTAGGCCGTTGTGCTGGTTGGATTATTCCCTACCTCCACTGGTTTAAGTGTGAAACATTTGCAGTTCCTATGAGTGGACATGTGTGTTACTTACTGCAAGGCTTAATAATAATAATAATAATAATAATAAAAGATTTGTAGAGCGCCTGGTTACACCAACTGGTGTGTCCCCGCGCTATGGTGAAAGGCGACCGCACAGAGCTAGACAGCGAATGCAGAGATTAGTAGTGACCTAACTCCACACGAAAAAGGTGAGTTTTCAGGTCCTTCCTGAACTTGGTTTCTGCTGCCTCCAGCCTAAGACTCAGTGGCAGTTTATTCCAGTTTTAGGGGCTAGGCGACAAAACGATCTGCCACCCATCCTGGACTTTGAAATCTTAGGTACAGTCATCAGACCCGATTCACAAGATCTCAGCTGCCTAGTGGGCAGATAGTGAGAGACCAAGTCTGCCAGGTATGCCGGGCTCTTACCTTGGGAGATGCGATGGCACACACAGAGTGCCTTAAACATCACCCTATCTCTAATAGGGAGCCAGTGAAGTGACACCAGAGCCTTCTTCGAAGACGCCCTTCTAGGTATCATGAGAACCAACCTCGCCGCGGCATTCTGCACACATTGGAGCCTATTTAAACATGCCACCGTCGCACTCAGATACAGCAAATTGCCGTAATCCAGGCAGGAAGTTACCAGGGCGTGCAGCATAGTCTTTCTGGCCGGCACCGGCAGGAGGTCCAAGGTCTTACGGAGGCCTTTTATGACCCCAAAGCAGGTACCTGCCACCCGTCTGGACTGATACTCAAAAGAGAGTTTAGGATCAAGCCACATGCCCAGGTTCTTCACCTGATTGCTCAGTATGGGGGTGGGACCCAAAGTCTGAGGCTACCACGCCGACGACCAAACTGATGGGGTGCGACCTACGATCAGCACCTCGGTCTTGTTACCGTTCGGCTTCAGGCAATTGTCAGACATCCAGGATGCCAATTCCTGCAGACATGCCGTGAAGTTGGGGGCTGCCGAGTCCGGATCCTGCCTAAGGGACACCACCAGTTGTGTGTCGTCGGCGTATGACACCACCCTGATCCCGAACCTCTCTGCGATGTTAGCAAGGGGGGCCACATAGAGATTAAAGAGGGTTGGACTCAAGGCCGAGACTTGCGGAACCCCTTGACGCAGCCTAATGCTCTTAGAGTAGTCGGAGCCCTGTCTCACCTGAAAGCTACCCTCTGCCAGGAAGGAACCCAACCACTTCAAGGCAAGACCCGAGACACCACCTGCCTCTAGACACTGTAGCAAGGTGTGGTGTGCCACAGTGTCAAAGGCGGCGCTAAGGTCTAACAGGATCAGGGCCACTGTCTGCCCAGCATCCACCCTCTGCCTGATTGTTTCAACGGCATATAACAATGCCGTCTCGGTGGAATGACCAGCCCGAAAGCCCGATTGAGAAGAATGAAGAAGATGGAATTTCTCCACATGCGTCGTCAGTTGGTTATTCACTACCTTCTCCGCCACTTTAGCAAAGTAGGGAAGAACAGAAATAGGACGCAGATTATCGAGTCGTTCAGGGCTGATATGAGGTTTTTCAGGTAGAGGCAGGACCACTGCCTCTTTCCAGCAATTGGGTGCCACGCCAGTCCCAAAAGAGATCTCCAAAAGGTGTTTAATATATGGTTCCAGGGCGGAGATACTCTCCTTGAGAACTTTAGGGGACGCAGGATCCCTAAGAGAGCCTGACTTCACATTTGAGCATATTTGAATGAGTGTCTCAGGAGGCGGGCCAGGAGGTTGCTCAAACCTTCCCCCTCCCACGCACCTCTCACACACAGCCCGATGCCTCTGCCTTCCCTAGCTTCATCAGGGAAGGAGGAGTAGATTTTATCTACCTTATTAGAGAAAAAGTCAGCTATCCAATTGCAAGCCTCCACTGTACCCAAGACAGAGGGAGTGCGATTATCCAGAGAGGAGATTTCCTTATAGATCTTGAACAGTTCTTTGGCCGCGTTCTCTGCTGCCCCAATTCTCTCTTGATAATAGCAAGCCTTCGCTTTCCTAATGAGCCCATGATATGTGTGCAGCCTAGCATGGTACTCTTTCCACTCCTGTTCCGAGAAAGCCTTTCTCCAACTTCTCTCCAGCCGTTTACATTCTTTTTTGGCGAGGCGAAGTTCATCATTGAACCAGGGAGCAGATTTTTGAGCCCTGCCCTGCATCTTTCTCCTTACCCAAGGAGCCGTACTATCCAGAGCTAGCGTTATGCGCCTATTTAGGTTGGTGCAGGCGCTTTCGATGTCCATACCTCCCGGGGAGCCTCCCTCAATGAGGGCACTGTTGAATTGCGCCCGGGAGAAGTCCACCCAGTTCCGGGTTCTTACTGCTGATGATAGTTTCGTCTGGGCCAGTCGGCTCAGGTATATGTATGTCAAAGTGGATCAAGAAGTGGTCAGACCACGGGACAGGAAAAGGGACCTTTGCTGCAATGTCCTGCCAGTTGGCAAAAATGGGTTCAAGAGTATGACCCCCCTGGTGGGTGGGGAGGTCCGAGACAATCCTTAATTGAAGCGTCAGTAATTCTTGACATAACGCATCAACCGTACCACTCCTGGGCTCCACAAAATGAACGTTGAGGTCGCCCAGGACTAGACATCTTGACTCTAGTGTGCATTGGAGGGTACGTTTGAAAATGAGCGCTATTCTCCCACCTCTGCCAGTTGTCCTGTCCATCCTAGTAATAGCATACTCGCTTGGAAGCGCCTCCACAATCTCTGCCTCAGAGCCTGTGTCTAGCCAGGTCTCGGTGAGGAAAAGTACATCCGGCTGGCAGTCTGTCAAAAGATCAAAAACGTCCAAGCTATGCTTCCTTAAGGAGCGGCAGTAGCAGGCATCAGTTCAGGCAGTTGTTACCAACTTTCGCGGGAGACGCGTCCCTTAGGAAGTGCCTGCATCTCCAGCCGTATTTCCTCCCCACTGTACTATGCCTACATACCTCCGGTATTGGCCCACAAAGTTCGGGCAGTTCCTGGGCACCGTACCGTATAGATGGTCAGACACGGGCAGGGATTTTGGCCCCTGGCCCCGTGCGACCACGGACGGGCACAGACGGGCTTGCCTTTGGCACGCCATCGGAGCGCCCGCTGCGTGGCCGCTTCATCTAAAGGTTATATCCCCCTCTCTACGTGAGCGCTAGACCGCTAATCGGTCAGCGTTCACCGGAACTGCCTGGCTCTGCCTCCAAGCCCTACGCGCAACGGTGGAACACTGCATCGGACTGGGGCGGGGAGGCGAAGGAACTGAGCTGCAGGCGATTACCAGGTAGGGACTAACAGCCCCATGAGAAGGGGTATGCTGACAGTAAAGTAGCCCAATTTAAAAATTAAAACAGCAGTTCCAAGTAAAATGCGGCAGCAGCACTAAGTCTTCCCAGCATCTACAATAGCCCTTGAGTAGTTTTGCGACTCGTCAGCAGTGCAGTCGCACTGCCATTGCCACTCACCACAGAGCGCTTAGCCGGAGGGGAGATGCTTTGGGCTGTAGTACTAATGCTGTAGATGTGGGTTAAACTTTAGTGAATTGCAACTGACTTGCCTTTTTGTGCATGTATTTTTGTATTTGGATGTCCGTCTTTGTACCACTCCTTAAGTTTCCAATTCCTTCTCCCACTTTGTAATAGATATTCACCATTTTTGAGCAACTGCTCCTAGCCAGTCAATGGAGAACTCTACACTTAAGAGATAGGACTGACAAAGCCACGGATCTATTCCATACCAATGTGAATTGTATTGTTGATTATGTAAAGTAGTAACAGTAGTAGTACTACTACACACACTGGCAACTGCCTTTCTGATTTGGGCATTATCAATTTAGATTTCTATATCACTCAGCACCAATAATATATCAAAAGACTTTATTGTGGCTAAAATGATTTCGGGATCAGTGTATCATGATGGGTTGTCTGGAATACTTCACCCAAGGCCAATTCGTATTACTCATATGATTACTTATCTTTTTTGTAAAGGTAGAACAATTTAAGGAGAGTGAAGTAAGTGGCATTGACTTGTGCCACATCTTTTCCACTTAGGGGATTGAGAAGGTTTTCATCTGCAGAACGTCTCACACTCTTACAAAATTAGACCAACTTAGTGAGCGATGCAAAGTTTAAAATATTACCAAACACAATAGAAAACAAATCATTCTGAATGCAGGTTTCGTTGAAAAATGTATTGCAGTGAACAAAAAAAGGGAAAGGTTTCCAAAGTCTACAATGCATTGCAATTTTCACAAAGTGGGACGTTGTAAACGCCACAAAACCTTGAGAGAGCGCAAATCGAGAAAAAAATTAGAAGTGCACCATATTTACAAGCACGCTGCATTAGTTTAGTAAAGATTACTTAAGAGTGTCGAATTTATAGAGTGAAAATACATAAGAGTGTTTAATAAAATAGAATGCATATATCAGTGTGAAAAGCTAATGTAGAAGTGTGTAGAGGTGTTATAATGATGTTGAAATACCATGTTATGTGGCTGTTGTAGAGGATAATGTAACGCTGCTAAACGTAGAAATGTGTAGGCCACATGGCAATTCACAGAGAATGGAAGGTGTTGTTACACTTTCACCTGATATGGATTTTAATGTTGTTATAATTCAAAGTATTATTGATCATAGAACTGAAAAATATGTTTATAGAAGTGTTTCATGTAATCATTGTGGGTAATATGTTAGAATACTGTTTAGACTAAGAGATTAAAGGTTTACAGAGTGCACAGGCCCGTTTCATGTAATTCTAATAGGCCTGAATAGATAAGTTCATTTCTTTTGATCTGCATGTGTTAGTTAGAGGAATGTCATGTTAAGCATAAATTGCGGAGCCTGCTCGATGGTTTAGGACTTAGAAGATATGGTGGAGGCCGGAATTTGGGGCCCACTGTACAAGTGTCTGTTTGCAGGTGCGAGGAGGTTCCAATCAAGAAGAGTGATGAATAGGGTTTTGTTCAGAGAGCCAGGCACAGGCCTGGAGGAGGCTTCAGGAATTTCCTGGGGGGTACCGTCCTGCCGGAGAAGAGCCTGAGAAGCAAGGTCAACGCTAACGATGGGCCCAGAGGTGTATCAGCATGGAAAATGCCAGAACTGACACCACGTGAGGGGCGTCTCGAAAGGGCGTTTCTATTGTAAATGTGATTTTTGTATTAGGGACAGCACCCCTGGGTGGAGTTAGGGCAGATGGTCTGAGGAACCTAAGAGAGCGGATGGGTAGGCAGATAGGTTAACTGCAAGACACCGATTTACAACGAAGACTAAGGGAAGTGAGTGATCTTCTTTGGAAGTCACCACTGCTGACACCTTTTTAGGTTAAGATTCTACTAAGTAGGGATGTCACTTAGTCTAGTGTAGGGACAGTCTAATCTGAATTTTCTTCCTTTCTGTAAATGACTCATAAGCTACAGCTTGTGTCTATTCTTGCAACTCTGATGATTTTCGAATTGGTTTTGGTGATATTCTTCTGCCGACTAAGAGCATTTAGAAAATTTATGTTTGTATTGATACCAGTATATCTTTTGAACCTTATTTTGAGATGTTTGTATCTCCAGTTAACTTTGGCTTTATAATAAACTTTTAAAACTTATTCGTAGTAAGTGGTTGTTTAGAGTGGTGTAAGTCCTTAACTGATTGACCTAGAAGTGGATTGCCTTTTACTCTATGACAGGTATCAACGGTTCAGTCGACCTGAGTTGGGATCTAGACCTATAGAAATAGATCAGAAATCCCGCCGTAACAGTTGGTAGCAGACAAGGATGGTTACCTTCTAGAGGAAGGTGATCTAGACTAGGTTAAGATTACCCCAAGGTCCCTAGAGATCGAGAGATGAGCAGCGGAAGAATCGCCTGCCGAAGAAGGTGCTGACGGTGCGAGAGAAAAGCAGCAGGGTCGGACGAGAGTGAGTATAACAAGGGTCATGCGTTGACAGATTGCGGTGTTTTGTGTTGTATCTGTATTGTAATGTCATGCGGAGTTGAATGACTGTAGTGTGAGTGAGAGAGGGTTGTGAGCGCGCGCAACCTGGCTGGGTGAAAATCTTAAGTTCGGAGAAGAGCTTAAGTGGTTCGGGTGAATCGAACATCCAGAGTAGTTGCCGACCAGAGTAAAGGGGGTCATGAGGTACCATTGATCGCCCGCAGGACCGAGATAGGGGGAACGCAAGAGTGAGTGTGTGGGTAACGGACGCAGGTCGAAAGTTACCGTGTGTAAGTAACCTATCAGTTAAGGCGATTGTCTGGACGTACACGGAAAGACATTTCGTCAGTTAAGGTGACAATTACAGTTAGACTGTGGGCGTACAGTCAAGGAAAGTGATCGCTTGGTCGGAAGTAATCATTTTTCAGAGTATGAATGGGACGCATGCATAACCGGGAGACGAGCGGAGAAAGGAGGGGAACTGCTGCGAAGGGGGACGAGTGACGTCAGCGAGAGCCGCGCTGAGATAGGCCGGTTGGTGTGAAGCCGCGCTGAGATAGGCCGGTTGGTGTGACGTCAGCGAAAGCCGCGCTGTGATAGGCCAGTTAGCGAGAACCGCGCTGGGATTGGTGGATTGTCATCAGGAAGTAAACGAACGCGGAGAAAACTGAAATTTTGTAGATTTTGAACATGAAGTGTTTTAAATGTTTGAGTGCGATCTTTAAGAGAAAAAGAAGAGAATCCTATTACGGGGAAGAGGCACCGCCAGAGGGTACACCAGCTCACTATATGGCAACGAATGTTGGGTTGCATACTATACTGTGGCTTGGTACTTGGAGTAAGATTACAGAAGGAAATGAGGAACTGACTTTTCCAAAATACGGAACGTTTAGACTAGAAGTGTTGCATCAGCTGAAAGCAGTTATGTCCTCATTGAGACCTTTGCCTAGACCAACACAGTTTGAGGCGCTTAATGCGTGGATTAGGGCGGCCCACGACAGGAATCAGAACAGGCGCCAAGAAAGGGTAAGGCGATCAGTAAGGGCAGTACAAGATGCCAAGTGGAATGCGGAAGCTAAGAAATGGAGGGTACAGACGATTGAGGTGGATAAGTTGTACCCAGTGAGAGAGGTTACAGGAGAAAAGAGACCCATAGAAGAGGATGACGAGAGCGAGTCGGAGGATGGCCTAATAAATAGATTGTTGATAGATAGACCGCCTCCGGACAATAGGGAGATAGAAGGTACTGAGCTCCCAAGGGAAGATAGGGTTGACATAGAAGGGAACAGGACACTCCCTATAACGAATTGGGTACCTACCAAAGGTGAGGAGACACCTCAACATAGTCCTGTACAGAGAGTAGTCGGAAGGGTTGTGGTGCAGAAGATGCCAGCAACAGAGAGGGTTGAGTCTTATGGATTGCCAGATGCTCTTCAAGTACCCGTTACCATAGGTCCCATAGTGTCGGTTTATCACCCAGAGAAAGGGAGAGAGGAAGAACAGGTACGGCTAGACAGAGAAAGAGTTGAGATGGAAAGTAGGAATAACACGACAAATGCCTGGAGGAAATTGCCAGGACCGATAACGTGGAGCACCCCATTGGATTCAGCAGTGGATTCCGTAGCAGAGCAGGGGGGTCAGAGAGGACCGATGGACCTGAGGGGACCACGGCCGAAATCCTATAAAGAGTTGAGGGCTGACTTGAAGGAATGGGATAGGTCCACAGAAGCACCGAGCAACAGGTCAAGAGCAGAAGCTGGATGGGGAAGTCGAGGCAACGGGACATTATCTCACTGCGGGGCTAGCGAAAGCAGTCAAGAGTGGGACGGTAAAAGTCAGGAGAATAGAGGAGTTACACGTCATATTGACGGTGGAAATGTGCAGGAGCAAAAAGGTAGAAGTGCGGAGTGTGGAGAGACGTCTCGTCTCATTCAAAGTGAGGGAGACCAAAGGACACAAGAGTACAGGGATAGGTTTAAGTGCACTCTCCACGCACCTGATGATAACGTACAGTACTGGAATTGTGGGAACATGGGGAACCGCGAAGGATCTTGCCATGCGTCGAGTGATCAGAGATCACAGACAAATTGCGAAAGCATGGGGAATAATGGGATGTCTTACCATGCACCGAGAGAAACCAGGCAGAATGTGAAATGTGGGACGATGGGAAATAGAGAAGTGTTTCACTATACACCCAGAGAGGATGGAACTGCATGGGACCTGGAGCGATGGGAGCATGGGAGGACTCCCCATAACACGCCTGAGGCCAGACGTAGGACTCAGAGCTGTGATGAGAGAGATGTAAATGGACTCTCTAGAGATAGCATACTGAAAGCTGTGATAAAAGCCAAAAGACTCGATGTGACCAGCTTAAAATCTGACCTGGACGAGATAATTGATGGTGTGTTGCCTTTAGAAAGGATTGACATGTACGAACAAGATGAGCTGCTGTTTATAGCAAAGGATGTTACTCGAAAGGCAAGAGCAACTCATGAGAAACTGTCTGAACTGGCAGACAAGTATATGGTAGATTTGTCCAGAACAAAGGCATTGCAGGGTAACCATAGGTTGCATTATTCAGATCAGGACTTAGATGAGAGGAGGACAACTGGATAAAAAACACACATAAGGAAACTGATCACAGGAATAAGAGCATGGAGAGATCTGGACAAATGGGAAGAGAGGTGGTCCAAGAAGGGAACTGTTAGGCGGAGCGCAAACGCGATGTCTCCGGAGGGAAGGCTACTGCAGATGGAGGCATTCCCTTTGCGAGAAATAGCGAATGGGAGTTATGTACACGTGCCCTGGAGTAGGGGAGATTTGGCTGCATTTACCAACTCATTTCCGAAGTTAAGGGAAAATCCTGTAGAGTGGTACAAGCAGGTAGAGAGGTTTGTCAAGATTTCTAAAGTATTGTGGATTGATTTGAACACCTTATTTGACATTGTGGTCCCAGGAGACTTGTGGATAGCATGCAAGGTTAGTGTCGAATGGCCAACTGCAGAACCAGAAAGGGATGCTCGTACTAATGGACCGTCAGAAACAGTAATGTTAAAATATGATAGGGTAATGACATGGCTGAAGGAGAAGGTGCCACCACAAGATATAGATTGGGTAAAAATAGACCGAACAAGACAGGAACCCAAGGATACAGTTCATGAGTTTTATGAGCGATTGCTGAAAACGTTCAAACAATACAGTGGATTAGATGTAATGGATCCCAAGGATATAGGACAGTTTGTATCAAAGTTCGTATTGGGGTTGAGACCTGATATTTGTTTGATTATTCAGCAACATTTAATTTGTTGGCAAAACAAACCATTGGATGAAATTTTGAGATACGCAAGGTATTGCAGTGATGAAATGGATTCCAAAACAAAGAAATTAAAAGAGAAACTGATGATGGTGCAGATGCAGTCGGCTGGAAAGGGTGGACAGCAGCAACAGGGAACAGGGACGATGAGACGGAAACCAAATAGTCAGAATAAGGACAGCGAGGAAAACTCGAGACCTAGAATAGACATTACTACATTGAAAAAAACGACAAAGTGTCACCAGTGTCACCAGGTGGGACATTGGAAACGCGAGTGTCCTTATAACCCTGAAAACGGAGAACTAGAAGTAGAGGAGGAGGAAGTTCAAGAAGTTCCAGTTCAAGGGGTGACAGTGCCAAAGAGTAAGGTGGCCAAAGGGGGGACTTCGGCTCCACGAGCTCAGTTCCCGCAGCCACCAAAGATTGCGACAGGGGGAAAGATCTATAGACAAATGCCTCTTTTTATAGACGAAGAAGAGTGTTACTACGTTGATCCATTGACGGGACGACGTGTAAGTAGAGAAGAGGACTGTACCCTCGGGGCAGTTCTAGAGGTGGATCAAAGAGGACCATTTGTTGAGGCTGAAGTGGCAGGGTGTCCTACAACATTCTTAGTAGATACCGGAGCTACTCGATCAACTTTGAGATCGGCAGTGGTTCCAGATCTACCAATGTCGGGAGAAACAATTCAAGTGGTAGGAGTCGCAAATAGGAGAATGACTAACCCTTTGACGGAACCAGTGCTAGTGAGAATAGGAAACCACAACTATGAACATCAGTTTGTAGTATGTGATTCTAGTCCTGTGTGTCTGTTAGGAAGATACTTATTGTGCAAACTGAACTGCACAATATACTGCACACCTCAGGGAATAGAGGTACAGACTACAGACGAGGATGCTACCTTTAAAGTTGCAAATTCGAGAGTATGCGTAGAACTGTATCCTACCCTGACTGTGGAGGATCTTCCTGGGGACTTACGAGATACAGTGTCATCAGAGGTATGGGATTATACTGGAGAAGAGATAGGATTGATCAAAGGAGTAGAACCAGTGAAGATCATGGTAAAACCAAATGTCGAATATCCAAGAACGCCACAATACAAATTGACCCCGGAAACGAATGCAGGAATAAAACCCGTAATCGACTCTATGATTCAACAGGGAATACTGAAGGAAATCGTGGGTAGTCCATGCAACTCCCCGATTATGGGTTTGCAGAAACCTAGTGGGAAATTTAGAATAGTGCAAGATCTTCGAAAGATTAATAACATAGTTGTTTCATGTTGTCCAGTGGTACCGAATCCATCAGTGATATTGTTTCAGATACCATTCCAAGCTGAGTGGTTCACCGTGATAGATCTTTGTCAGGCTTTCTTTTCAATTCCATTAGAAGAGGAAAGCCAGTATCTTTTCGCTTTTAAGCTGGAAAATCGTGTCCTAACATGGTGTCGTATCCCGCAAGGGTATACAGAAAGCCCATCAATTTTCAACCAGCTATTGAAGAAAAATCTTGAAAGTCTAGTACTGCCACAGAACTCGGTTCTGGTCCAGTACATAGACGACCTACTTGTTGCGTCAGGAACGGAAGAAGCTTGTAAGATAGATACCATCGCCTTGCTGAACCATTTAGCTGAAAATGGGCATAAAGTATCTCCGAGCAAATTGCAGTACTGTCTGACAGAAGTACAGTACTTGGGTCACCGGATAGAAAAAGGAAAGAGCAAGGTGTCACCAGATAGGATAGAGGCGATAATGAAGATGAACGCGCCTACTACACAGAGAGAAGTCAGGATGTTCTTAGGGATGGTTGGTTATTGCCGACAGTGGATAGCTAACTTTTCACTGAAAGCAAAACCCTTACAAAAATTGACGCACAAGGAGGTGAGTGATCCGGTACCATGGGACAAGGATTGTTTGATGTCGTTCCTACAGCTGAGAGAGGACTTGTGCCGTGCTCCAGCTTTGGGGATGCCTGATTACGAAAAACAATTTTCACTTTACTGCTGCGAAAGAGAAAGTTGTGCTTTGTCAGTTTTAGTACAAACTCATGGAAATGCCCGTAGACCAGTTGCATACTTTTCGGCTACTTTAGATCCGGTAGCCGCAGCGTTGCCCGGATGTCTCAAATCCGTTGCTGCAACAGGTGTCAGCATTGAACGGTGTGAGAATATCATTATGGGACACCAATTAGTGGTGTATGTACCTCATTCTGTAGAACTGTTAATGACCAGGACCAAGACACAGCACTTAACCAATAATAGGCTCACGCGCTACGAGCAAGTTATTCTTGCTGCGGAGAACGTGACCATTAAGAGGTGCTCTGTTTTGAATCCTGCTACATTGATGCCACTTCCTAATGATATAGAAGGCGAAGAATGTGAAGATCACGATTGCCTTGATGTGACTGAACTATGCACCAAGACAAGACCGGATATTGTGGATGAGCCGTTGACTGACCCTGATGAAATTTTCTTTGTTGATGGCTCATGTTTAAGAGACGATACTGGTCGGTTGAGAGCAGCTTATGCTGTTTGCACCATTACTGGAGTTGTGGAAGCCGCTTGCCTGGAAGGAGTACACTCTGCTCAGGTAGCCGAAATCATTGCATTGACACGTGCCTGTTTAGCAGGTAGGAATATTAGAGTCACCATTTATACCGATAGCCAATATGGTTTCGGTGTAGTTCATGATTATGGGCAATTGTGGTCTCAGAGAGGTTACATGACCTCCTCTGGTTCGCCTATTCGAAATGGGGAATTTGTGCGACTGTTGTTAGAAGCATTACAAGGTCCAGCAGCAATTGCGATCGTTAAATGTGTAGCCCACACCAAAAATACAGATTTTGTGTCGCAAGGAAATCGGTATGCAGACGAAGTTGCCCGCTACTGTGCGGAGCAAGGATATTCTTTCACGGCAGTGGAAGTAGGTGGGACTCAGGAAAAGACAGAGTTAAACATGATGCTAGAAACAGTTGATACTTGGGATGATTTAAAAGACCTGCAAGAGAAAGCACCAGATTCTGAGAAAAAGGCATGGGAAACAGCAGGTTGTGTGAAAAGTGAAATGGATTTGTGGGTTTCAGCAGATGGAAGGGCAGTATTACCTGATGAACTAGTGAGTCCAATGGCACGACAGATACATGGTCCAGTACATTTAGGAAGAGATGCCATGCTGAGGTTATTTAGGCAGACTTGGTATAATCCTAGGTTTAGGATTGCAGCAGAAGCAGTGTGTCAGAGATGTGTCACCTGCCAGCAATTGAACGTAGGGAAAAGAACACCAGTTACAATGAGTCACATTGGGAGGTCTGGGGGGGCCTTTCAACAGAATGCAATTAGACTTTATTGAGATGCCAAAAAGCAACCGCCTCAGGTATGTTCTGGTGGTTGTATGTATATTTTCCAGATGGGTCGAAGCATACCCTACACGCAGGTGCGATACACTCACAGTAGCAAAGTTGTTGCTTAGAGAGTTGATCCCGCGCTTTGGGGTGCCGACCTCTTTGGAATCAGACAGAGGAACTCATTTCAACAGTGAAGTTGTGAAGATGCTTTGCTCTGCATTGAACATTGATCAGAAGTTGCACTGTAGCTATCGACCAGAGGCTTCAGGTATCGTGGAGCAGATAAACGGAACTCTAAAGTCCCGAATAGCCAAAGTATGTTCATCGACGTCCTTAAGCTGGCCTGATGCTCTGCCCTTGGTACTCATGAGTATGCGTAGCACACCAGACAGGAGAACAGGTCTCTCTCCACATGAGGTTTTAATGGGGAGGGCCATAAGACTTCCGTCTGTTCCAACTACAGCTTTGTTGAATATTACAGATGACCTGATCTTGGATTATTGCAAGGGACTTTCTGATGTCATTCATTCTGTGTCTCTTCAGGTGCAGGCTGCTAAAGTTCCATCTTCAAGAGACCTATGTCACGACTTGTGCCCTGGTGACTGGGTTCTGGTGAAAAAGCACGTCCGGAAGAACTGCCTAGACGTACGTTGGAAGGGGCCCTACCAAATAATCTTGACAACGAATACTGCTGTAAAGTGTGGAGGGCTGCCAAACTGGATTCATGCTTCCCATACTCGAAGAGTTCCAGCACCCTTGAAAGAAACAGCTCCTCTCACAGATGAAAATCCAACTGTGGACGGCGAACCACTAGAGGGGATCAGTCAAGCTGTGGGGGTGTCGGAAGAAGTTGGGAGTGCTACAGATCCAGAAGAGGAAAGACTGGACGACAGTGAAACCGAAGTTGCCACCGAAGGAGAAAGTTGCTGTGAATACGGCTCAGACACGGATCAAGACAAGAGTGATCAAGAACCGAGTGTGAGGACAAGAAATAGGAGAACAAGGCGTGGAGAAGCTAGTTGGCCTGAAAGAAAGAAGAGGCCGAGCTTGAAGCCAACTCCAGAGAGAACTCTTGCTCCTATATCTGAAGACTCGGATCCGGACGAAGGTGCACAAGGACAGGAACAGGAAGGTCCGAGAAGATCGAGGAGGGTGCGAGTGCCCTGCAGAAGATACGCTACTCCTGAGTGGACCTACCTAGCTGCAGATGTCCAGTGCACGGAGATCTGGGCGGGCGAGGGAAGTGACATTGACCAGTACTGACCCAATCATAACATTGGAAGTAGTGTTGTTGATACCCGGAGTGGAGGTCGAAGGGTTGCTGACACTCACTATCCCCAATCCTCCTTATCTGAGCAGAATAAGAGAACAGGTTTTAAACAGAATAGAATTTCCGACTTTTTGTTCAATGAGGCCAACACCCGAGGAGATCACTCTTCGTTTGGAAATATTAGAATACGTGATTAGAGCCGCTGGAACACGTATCATTTCAGATTGTTAAAGACTTTGTAAATAAACAGATTGAAAGATAACCTAGCGCCAAGTGGAAGAAGAAGTAATTTAGGGACTTCCCGTTTAGTGGACGGAGAAGGGCTAGGGTTGTCTTTTGCTTTAGAACTCAAAGACTGATCTTGCTGAAGGGATTATCAGCTTCCAGATGTGGTTCGGAAAGGCTGAATAAGCAAAGAAAAGAGACTTTGTGTTGAGATAGAAAACCAGAACTACACTGTCTTGAGATCATGGAGGCTGGCAACCCAAACCGCAGGACAAAATGCATAGTAGGCACACTTTTAGTGGGAGTAATTTTTCTTATAGTTTTAGTAGTTACTATATCATATGTAGTGGGACATGAAAATGAAGAAAAGGCAATAAAGGAAGCAAAAATTGTACCAATACAGAAACCTACTACTGCTGGTCAAAGGGGAGACAATACAGAGAAAGATAAAGCTTTACTAGCAGCAGAGACTCGTAGGTTGCATGTGGATGAATCACAGGGAAATTTCAAATCAAATGCATATGCTAAATTGCTTTATGAATATATTGATGCTATGGAGGCGAAAGATTGCTATGTCTGCATGCAATTGCCAGCCTCTGTAGACAAAGGTATTAGATATCATCATCTTCCATTGACCTATGGAATCACATGTAGTTTGTTGCTTAGTATATTTTATGAACGTGATGGTTTTGAATATTATTTTTCAAATTTTGATGCTGTTTTACCAGAAGTTCCAAACTACAAGCATATGAATAAGTGGGATTATTATAAGAGTGAAGATAGACTAAAGAAAATTTTCATTCCTTGGAAAACGTTGGATACTTCAAATGCCCGAAGAAATAATTTGACTTGCAAAGTGTCAGAAATTGAGAAAAGGTTTATAGGGCAGGTAGATGATCGGTACAGGAGACAGAAGATTTTAAAAGCTTCAGGCCAATGGAAAACAGATTGGACAGAAGAAGAAAGATCACACTAAAGAAAGGGTAGTAATGGTCCAATAGCTTTAGATCGAGAGAAGAAAGGGAAACTGTGTATATATAGGGGTAAAACCTATGATGAGAATGTGTTTGTGGGAGAAGTAAATTGTGAACATGCTTTCCAATTAGAGTATTATACAAAAGATTTCTTGAAGGGAATGCAAGTGATCCCGAATGTATATTTTGTTTGTGGAAGAAATGCATACGTGAAACTACCGGATAATTGGTATGGATCATGTTACTTAGCAATTGTCTTCCCCAAAATATACCATGCTAAGGATTTGGAAATTATAGAGGGAAGAACTCAAGCTAGAGGAAGAAGGGATGTAAGCGATGAGGAGGTAGTTGGAGACGTATTTGGTGCTATGTTTCCTCTTTTAGGGATAGCACTGAATGATGTCAAGATTAGAAGATTGGCAACAGTTGTGGATAGGTTGTCCACCAGTACTGCTAGATCATTAATGCTGGTGGAGGGAGAGATGCAATCGATAAGGGCAATGGTTCTTCAGAACCGACTTGCTCTAGACGTTCTGCTAGCCAAAGAGGGAGGAGTCTGTAAGGCTTTGAAGGTTCAGGAATGTTGTACTTACATTCCAGACAATTCAAAACCTCTAGAAAAGTATATACGGAACATCACTGAAATTCATCATGAGATTGAGGATTTAACACAGGTAAATGTGTGGGAAAAAGTAGGTCATGGAATGGGTAAAGTTGGAAGTTGGTTTGCCAACCTAGGAAAGGGTTTCATTTGGTACATACTGAAACCTATCATCATAATAGTGGTTTGTATAATCACCCTGTGGGGATTGGTGCGGCTGTACCAATGGTATAGATCAAATAGGTTGCAGAGATCCATGAGAGAGCAGGAGAGGAGATTAGCTGCGATGCAGGATAATCAGTACAGGAGTCTGAGGGCTCTAGAGATGATGAAACGAGAGAGTACTGCAACGAGTTCAGTTTGAGTTAGTTCATAACTCAGGGATGGTGTTGTGATGGTGATGACTACTAAAAGTCATCAAAGGGGGGAACTGAGAGAGCGCAAATCGATAAAAAAATTAGAAGTGCACCATATTTACAAGCACGCTGCATTAGTTTAGTAAAGATTACTTAAGAGTGTCGAATTTATAGAGTGAAAATACATAAGAGTGTTTAATAAAATAGAATGCATATATCAGTGTGAAAAGCTAATGTAGAAGTGTGTAGAGGTGTTATAATGATGTTGAAATACCATGTTATGTGGCTGTTGTAGAGGAGAATGTAACGCTGCTAAACGTAGAAATGTGTAGGCCACATGGCAGTTCACAGAGAATGGAAGGTGTTGTTACACTTTCACCTGATATGGATTTTAATGTTGTTATAATTCAAAGTATTATTGATCATAGAACTGAAAAATATGTTTATAGAATTGTTTCATGTAACCATTGTGTGTAATATGTTAGAATACTGTTTAGACTGAGAGATTAAAGGTTTACAGAGTGCACAGGCCCGTTTCATGTAATTCTAATAGGCCTGAATAGATAAGTTCATTTCTTTTGATCTGCATGTGTTAGTTAGAGGAATGTCATGTTAAGCATAAATTGCGGAGCCTGCTCGATGAATTACGACTTAGAAGATATGGTGGAGGCTGGAATTTGGGGCCCACTGTACAAGTGTCTGTTTGCAGGTGCGAGGAGGTTCCAATCAAGAAGAGTGATGAATAGGGTTTTGTTCAGAGAGCCAGGCACAGGCCTGGAGGAGGCTTCGGGAATTTCCTGGGGGGTACCGTCCTGCCGGAGAAGAGCCTGAGAAGCAAGGTCAACGCTAACGATGGACCCAGAGGAGTATCAGCATGGAAAATGCCAGAACTGACACCACCTGAGGGGCGTCTCTAAAGGGCGTTTCTATTGTAAATGTGATTTTTGTATTAGGGACAGCACCCCTGGGTGGAGTTAGGGCAGATGGTCTGAGGAACCTAAGAGAGCGGATGGGTAGGCAGATAGGTTAACTGCAAGACCCCGATTTACAACGAAGACTAAGGGAAGTGAGTGATCTTCTTTGGAAGTCACCACTGCTGACACCTTTTTAGGTTAAGATTCTACTAAGTAGGGATGTCACTTAGTCTAGTGTAGGGACAGTCTAATCTGAATTTTCTTCCTTTCTGTAAATGACTCATAAGCTACAGCTTGTGTCTATTCTTGCAACTCTGATGATTTTCGAATTGGTTTTGGTGATATTCTTCTGCCGACTAAGAGCATTTAGAAAATTTATGTTTGTATTGATACCAGTATATCTTTTGAACCTTATTTTGAGATGTTTGTATCTCCAGTTAACTTTGGCTTTATAATAAACTTTTAAAACTTATTCGTAGTAAGTGGTTCTTTAGAGTGGTGTAACTCCTTAACTGATTGACCTAGTAGTGGATTGCCTTTTACTCTATGACAGGTATCAACGGTTCAGTCGACCTGAGTTGGGATCTAGACCTATAGAAATAGATCAGAAATCCCGCCGTAATAACCTCATAGTACAATTTTTAATTTTGCATGCTTGTATTCCATACCAGTAATAGTGTGAAGCATGCATCAGTTTGTTTCATGTGTCATCCATGAAGAAACCTGCTACATATTCCAGAAGCCCAGTTGTAGTTAAGGCTTAGTGCTTTACAGGATATGACTGTGCCAATTTTTTGTGATGGGAACTTGAGTTCTAGAATTAATCAGCAGCGAAGGTCAGACCTCTAGGGTGGATGAGCGCTGAGCCAGACTCTTAACCATGACAGTCTTCAGACAGAGAATAACAGGTGTCCTGATCTGTTGTCCAGAAAATTTAAAGCACCGACAACCAAATAAAGTGACTAAAGGTTTCAGTTAGGGGCGGTAGAGTGGGACATTAGCCATATATTGGTCTCATCTGCTGTCTGATATGGGGTGATACCCTGAAACCGGTCCTAGGATGCTTGTTTCCAGTCTAGGGAGGACCTGGCCTGGTAGTTCGGGCTGGACTGTTTGGGAACAGGGTCAAAACTGATTTGCATATGGCTGGGTCTGAACTGGGGTCGCGAAGTGAGCTGAGGAATCATGATGGATTTAACCCAGATCTAATAGTGACATGGGGAGAGTGCCTCAAAAGTTTCAGCAATCCGTCCATCATTTTATTGTGTTTGTTTTGTTCGTCCCAATTGTGGGCAACTCCATATACTAACTTCTATGAAGAGGAAAACAAGCAATGTTCAATGAAGTATTTTGATACAGACTCAGGCTTTTGAAAATTCTGCACCAAATTTCAACCAGAGGTGTTAACTAAGATCTAACATTTAAATAATATGGTTCAACCTTTTCTTACCATCAATTTCAGGGTTAAGCTTTGTTCCTGCACTGTTTTCAAAGTACCACTAGCTTCAGGTAACAGATCTTTGCAACTGTGTTTTGAACCAGGACCTATTTTATCATCATAAGTTAAATCACAATAACAGTTCTAAGTTCAGTCAATGATGAGGGTTTGAATTCGTTTTAAAAGTTAATTTCTCATTAACAGTTTAGTAAGATTCTTTTTATGAAGATTAGTCAATAAGTTTAAGTAATGTTTACAGAAATCTCATCAAAATATGGTTAGAACAAATCATCAAATAGTGCATTAAGCGTGTTCCATAATGGAAAAGTTCTCTATTCTAAAGAACAGAACCAGAATTTTGAGTTAAGAGAACTCATGAAGAGTTTGACTTTAAAGGAAAAGAGTTTAATAGCAAGAGTATAAAGCTCAAAATCTAATTAAAGCAGTTGAACTTCCCATTAAGGGTAGTTCAATAATTCAAGACAATAGCATACAGTTGCAGCAGCAATCTGTCAGAATCGAGCATCAATAATAAGCCAAAGGAAGAACAGCAGAAGCGGTAGCCACAACTGTCAAAAAGTGACAAGGGTATGGGTCTCTGGGCATAGATGTTGTTACAGACATTTTATGTATGTAGCATCTTGCTTTATAGACCTCCATTGGACACAGTTTAACCTTCCAATGTTAATGCTTCATCACATACACAATGAACTATGCTAAAGAAGAGAAACATAAACTTAGAAAATACTGTTTAGTAATCCCTTTCATTAAGGTGAACTACAAATACTGTTTTAAAATGTGCAACTATTCTATTCAAGCATTTAACAATTGCATACTTCTTAGCAAAATGTAATACATTTGTTAAACTAGAACATTCTGCAGTTATGATAAAAATTTCTAAGCATGTCACATTAGGGTCAAGTCTCTAAGGACCTGATTATGAGTTTGACTCAGTTGCGCTGGCTCTCGGCCAGCACACTTGTGCCAAACCCAAGCAAAGACCGCCTACCGTAGAACAAGTTGAACTTGTGTACAATGGATGATCCTTCGCCTTTCCCTTGTCGGTGCCTGGAAAACAGGCACTGCAATGAGAACAACAAAAAAGTTCTAGAATGGCATGGACGTGACCATCCATTTCGTGCTGGAACTTTGGGGGAATTCAGAGAGGGAGCACATGTTGTGTTCCCCTGAATGCATCCCCATGGAGGGGGGGCATGGGGCCCCTGTAGGGTCCCCTTTGTTCCTGTACTGCCAGCCTTTTCATGGCGGTTCTCCTGCCATGAAATGGCTGGCAGTGCAGGAACTCGTAATTAGCTCCCTGGCGCAGTCATAATGCAGCGGACGGAACACCGCCACCGCAAGTCTGATGGCCAGAAGACCACCAGACGCGTAATCACGCTGTAAATTCCATTGTGCACATTTCAACATTGTTGAGTTCACTTCTATATTAAAAGAAAACTTGAATGTAAGCATTTCTACAGCCTATATGAATAATTATTTCTGCGTAGTGTAGTTTGCTCATTTAAAATGTGTCATTTCATTTTCAAATTTTACATTAATCATTGCACATATAGCTGTTATTCTAAATAAGTTGCATCTTCATTAATTAGTTTTTTCACTTTCAAATATAATTCACCAAGTGCACCAGATGAGAAATCTGTGGCTCCTGCTTCCATTACGAGGAAGTTGGGCACAATTAAAAGACTACATAATAAGAAAATTTTAAACAGCAGGATAACCCTCTGCCACTATTGGTTCATGTACTCCCTCTAGCTTAGCTCCAAAGCATTATTCTACTAAGACCCTACTGACCAATATATTGTTTTTTACAGTCACATCTAGACGTTAAAAAGTCAACTTTTTTTTCACACTCCTCATTAGCAAGATCATGCTAAAAAGTCAAATTATCTCAAAGGTAATATACACTATCCTAATCATGTGGCCAAACATGAGACCCTCAGTGTTCCTATAACAGTGTAAAGACCTGAAAGGTTATTAGCTTTAAAAAGTGATTTAGTGTAAAAGGTGTTCTGATAGAGACTTCTAACCACAGATTCCTAACCTTTTGAACATCCCCAGGCATCAGACTGGATCTGGAAAATTTTGCGTAGCAAGTCACTTGTGTGCCGACAGGCGCATTATGCAGCATTGTTTTACCTTGCACCACCCTGTCCTACATGGATGTGATGTTGGTATATATATACCATCTGCTTGTGTTGGCATCAGTTCCTTTCTTTTGAGGTACTGGGTTTTTAAGAGCCGGCACAGAACCGGTAACCCAGCGGTGTCAGGGAATCAACACCCAGAGACCTCGGGTTCGTCCTGAGTCAGACCTACAGAAACTCAGAGTCTTCTAGGTGAAGTCAAAGATTAGTTTATTGGCTGCAACCAAGGTAACAGGGTCCTAGAAGTACAATACGGGTATATTCTCAGGAGACTGCACACTTTCACGAAGTCAGGCTTCTCTCTTTATACATGATTTTCAGCCTTGGGCAAAACATTCTTTGAATTCGTGGTATTTCATTTATAGTTACTGGTTACAAAAGAAAAGCAGAGTCATGATGACATGTACATATTTCACGTCGTGCTGCCCATAACAAATCATCCGGCAAGGCCTAACATTTCATCAGATATCGCTGGACCCCCAATAAAAATGGTCACCTCCCCATCATAAAGCAAGTGAAGAAAAGGAATGGAGGAAAGATGTGAGCGAGATATGGCAGGTGTGCGCGCTGAAATGGTTTTATGGCTGGTTGAGCCTAGATGCTATCTTGCTCGGCCACTGGGAGGGAACTGACCTAACGAGTACGGCCTGGGGCAATGGTTCTAACTTGTACTGAGGTCAGGGAGAAGTCGATTAAGGAGTATGTGTCCTTGTGGAATCAAATTCAACTGGATTAAGGCCTATGTAGAGGGCAACATATAAATGGGAGCTAAGGGTTCAGAATGTAAATGACGATTTCGAGGTGAAATCGTCACTCGAACACACCGAAAATACATATACATGATGTACTCGTCATTCTCGGTCTTTTGATACCAAATTCGTCCTATTTCGACGAAGTTTTTATTCTCGAGTCCAGTGCTATTATATGAATCCAGATTTTCAGAACCACAAACCCTCCTTTTGCCCTTACATAGGCAATTAATCTATCCTCATGTTAGTCTGAGTCCAGATCTATATTCCTAAAGTCATTGAGATGTTGCTGTAACATCATTCTAGTACTTAGTTCATCTCTTGACACAGGCTTTCTCACACATGATGTAGCACAGAGGCCACATATTGCAGGAGCACACTGTACGCATAGACAGAACAGGAAAAGAATGGCTAAGACCATCCCAATGACCATCAGAATTTTCCATCCCCAGGCAGATATCAGTTCCCAAAACCATCCCATTAATGACCAATCTCCTTTATCCACATGAATAGATTCAGAAATCTTATGTAATTTGGAGATGGCCCTGTACACGGTTGGAGCATTATCTGGGATGAAAATGCAACAACTAGACTGGATCAATTTGCATACTCCACCTCGGTCCGCAAGTATTACATCCAAAGCGACCCGGTTCTGAAGGGTCATAAGTCGATCCGACTGGAGCTCAGCAGTCAGGTTACTAAGGGCACCAGCAGTTTCAGTCACGGTGGATTCAACTACCCTTGTCAATTGCCTTATGTTCCTGCTGTTAGCCATGGCTCCCCAGAACGGCAGAAAACCCATTGCAAAGTCACCAAATTCTTGACCTGCAGTGTCTTCTTTACTCAAAACACCTCTAACTACCCTTGTCCGATGGTAATCCGCCGCTGCTGTGTAGGTGGGAGGTAACAGGAATGAAACAAAACATGAGCCCGAGAAGTCAGGGGGCAACCATGTATAGGCTCTATCATGGCAGATGAAATAAGTACCCTTAGCGGCTAAAAACGCAGGGGAAGTCTGAGATCCAAAAACATACGTTTCTGTACAGACACTCTTCCCTAGCTGAGCTCTGGGATTCTTGCCAATACCTTGCAGACACAGGTGACCTTGATGAGGTACGATCCAGATAGGAGACGATCTTTTGGCTTGCTGTTTCTCACTTAATGTAGTGCCATATCCGGTCACGTTCCAACCTACATATGCAAGTATCTCATCATCCGGGGTATCTTCGTAAGAGGTTACTTCCTTGATTATGTCAACTATACCTTTGACTAGGGCGCTAGTCTTGAGGTTGTCTTTTACAGAGCGTAGGGGTTGGATTTCTCGTGCATATATGAACATTGTCCTATATGCCCAGACTGAACCATTGTGACTAAATGGCAGGACCAAATAGGGGATACCTTTATCCGTGGTGTGGGGCATGAGACCACACACCCAACAGTTAGTTGTGTTCATTACAAGTTGGTGTTGGTGTAATAACTGAACGAAGGAGTTATTAATGAACTCTAATCTCCTATTTGATTCGTGGTCAGGCAGAGGGTGGAAAGAATGAGAGGAAACAGTAGGAGGAGGTATGGGTGATGTAGTGGGCGCAAATGTCACATGAAAAGAGAATAAAACATAGCTTATCAAAAAGACCATTACGCTGGATAGCATAAAAATACACACTATTATAAAACTTTTCTTCGTCATCGTGTTAAAAGGTCTCTGCTTAAAGTTCATTTGTTTGGCAGGCCTCTCCACATCAGGAAACTCCATCCTCTCTAAGGTGCTGCCCGCGGTGGTAGGTTGCCTCTGCTAAAGGATGCTTCCGTCAGTCTAGGGCAACTCCCTTGGACCAACCAGAACTACCGACCTAACGTTGTCAGCTGCACCCAAAAGTCTTTAATCAACCGCGACCCTAGCAGCGGAACCCGGATGGCGGTTCGAAAAAACAAAAATAAGCAAGTTACCTAGATGGGAGATCTGCACTTTCAAAAATAGGATTTGGGGAAAAGACACATTTTATTAGTCCATAGGGTTTTCTCTTGGATCACAAAAAGGAATCACTTTTAATTAGTCTGTTTTTCTTGGTCGCAAATTGTAGCGTCTTTTCCCGGGTACTGTCTGGTCTAGAAATAGTAGTTCAAGTTCCACAGAGTTCAATTGTTCTGGTGGTGGCACAGTTTCTTGAAGAATGTTCTCGCTTTCACAGTCAGGGTTAGTTTCTTTTATACGTTCATCAATTGTGCGCTCTGAGTCAGTGCCTCCTTCCTGGACCCATTGGTCATGTGGCAGAGGGAAGGGTATCTTCTTACAATGGATCCCGTGGACCCAATTGGCCTTCCCCTCCACCCTAACAGCCGACCTTGTAGACAGGAGGACGAGGTGAGGCCCGGTCCATCTGGGCTGATCGTTTCTTGTTCTCTGAAAGTTGCGGACGAGAACCCATGAACCGGGGTCAATGGAGTGACCCGGAGTCTCAGAGACCGGAGGCAAGGTGTTGTGGACCTGTTGATATAAAACACGCAATTTAGCCGTCAATTCATACAAGTAATCAAGCAAAATAGGGTGTTGCAGCTCGCTGAATTTCGTGGGCCTAGGCACTCCCCATATGTTGGCTGGCCGACCAAAGATGATTTCATAGGGGCTGAGTTTCACTCGCGAATGCACAGTCATTCTGGTGGATAGGAGTGCTAAGGGTAGAGCGTCAGGCCATTTAAGACCTGTGCTCGCTTGGATTTTGGCCAATTTAAGTTTAAGCGTGCCATTGTAACATTCCACTAATCCAGCTGATTGGGGGTGATTTGCAGCGTGGAACTTCTGCCTAATGCCTAGCCCTTCACACACTCTTTTCATCACACGACCCACAAATTCACTTCCGTTGTCAGACCAGACCATTCTCGGCATTCCGAACCTGGGGAAGAACTCTTTTACAAGGGCTTTCGCTGTGGACAAGGCAGTATTGTCTTTTAGGGGATAGGCTTCTACCCATCTTGAGAAGGCACAAACAACCACGAGCACGTATTTTAAGTTGTTGCACCTCTCCATGTGTATGAAATCTAGCTGCAAAACCTCGAACGGATACGTAGGAGGTGCAAAATGACCAGCTGGAGTTGGGGTTCCCCTACCAGGATTGTGCTTCAGACATACCATGCAATTCTTGACAACATTCTCTGCACACTTGGGAATCCCTGAATTCTTCCACACTGGGGCCAACAACTCGCAAATCCCTTTCGCGCTGACATGAGCCATCCCATGAGCCATTGTAACCACTGCAGGCACATATGCATCGGGTAACAACCATCTCTGATGCTCTGTCAATTCAATCCAACAACCATTTGCATCCATTCTCCCTGTACTTTCTCTCCACGTGCTTAACTCTTTCTCCGTGGCCTCAGCTTGGATGGACTTCACACTTTCTATCGTGTCCTCACATATTCCAACCTCACCAGTCCATTTTTCAGGGCTCGCAACATACATTCGGCTCATCGCATTCTTTGCAGTTTCCTTAGCGGTTTCATCAGCAAATGCATTTCCACGACCAACATCATCAGTCACCTTCTTGTGAGCACTACATTTCACGATCGCTATTTGCAGAGGCAACGTCAGTGATTCAAGAAGCTCATTCACCAACTGACCATGCTGAATCTTAGTTCCATGCGAAGTCAGGAACCCACGTTCTCTCCACAATCGTCCAAAACTGTGAGCCACACCAAAAGCATACTGACTGTCAGTGTAGACAGTCACTCTCATTCCTCTAGACAATACACATGCTCTCGTAAGTGCAACGAGTTCTGCGGCTTGAGCTGAACCATGTGGTATTCGCGCAGTTTCAACGACTGTGTGCAACGTTGTGACAGCATATGCTGTAGTCACGTTCCCATTTGGGAGCTTAAAGCATGAACCATCTACCCACAATGTACCATCACATTCAGCAAGAGGAGTGTCGAACAAATCAACTCTCCCTTTCGTCTCTTCCTCTGTTCTAAGAAAACAATCGTGCTGTTCTGAAGCATCTGATTCTTCTGCAATTGGTAACAACGTGGCTAGGTTCAAGGTACTACACCTTTTTATGTGCACATGGCTCGCTAGTAGCGTCAATTCGTAACTGGACAGTCGAGCACTAGTTAAGTGCTGTGTCTTGGTCCTATTTAGCAATGTGTCTACTGCATGCGGGACCATCACGATTAGTGTATTATTCATTACTAGACCAGCAGACTGTCGAATGGAAACAGCTGCTGCTGCGGTGGCCCTTAAACAACTTGACAATGCTCGTGCTACCGGATCCAAAGTTGACGAAAAATAGGCGCATGGCCGCTGTCTATCTCCGAATAACTGAGTCAGCACAGATAATGCACAGCCTTCCTTCTCGTGGACATACAATGTGAAAGGCTTACTGTAGTTGGGGGTACTTAACACAGGGGCCGAACATAATGCTGTGCGTAATTCGAGAAAACTTTTCTGACACTCTTCAGACCAAGGAATGGGATTGGGTGTATTTTTACACGTTAATGCCACCAAGGGTTTGGCCAATAACGAAAAATTTGGAATCCACTGTCTATAGTACGATGTAATGCCCAAGAAAGCACGTACTTCTCTCTGTGTTCTTGGCACACTCAATTTCGCTATTGCCTGAATTCTTTCTGGGGTCAGTTTCCTTCCCTCCTTCGATAAGAGATGACCTAAGTAGGTCACTTCTTGTCGGCAATATTGAAGCTTGGAAAGTGACACCTTGTGATGCAGATTACAGCTAGGAAGGCTGAATTTTTTGAGGAGAGGATTGCTACAGCTAAGGATCCTCAAAAAGAAATCTTTAGAGTCATAACGGAACTCAGGAAAACTAAGGAGCAGAGTCCGGAGTTCACGCAAGCGGACTGCCAAAAATTTCAAGATTTCTTTTCCAGTAAGATCACAGACCTCATATCGGAAATCGCTCTCACCCCCACGGTTGATTGCCCCCCACAGCCTACCCCAGCTAAGAAGCCAGTGGATATTCCACTCACTACCCTACCCTTGATTACGAAGGACAGGTTGACATTGCTTATGGGGCGGGTTAAGTCGGGCTCCCAGGCTGACCCATGTCCACCAGAAGTGTTCAAACTGGCAATGCCGGGTATAGAGGAAGAGGTCTTGACTCTCCTTAACGTATCGCTACAACTAGGGCAAGTTCCGATGGCCTTTAAGGAAGCTCGGTTGATTCCATTATAAAAAAAAACGGGGGCCGATGTGAATTGCCAGAAAATTTTTAGGCCAATTTCTCAAATACCATTCCTGGCCAAAATAGCTGAGCAACATGTACTATCTGATCTTGTGGACCATCTGGAGAGGAATGCCTTGTTGGAACCGAACCAGGCGGGGTTTCGTGCTAATCATAGCACGGAGCTAGTGATGCTCTCCATTTTGGATGAGCTGAGGAACAGAGCAGACAGAAAAATCCCAGGTGCCCTGGTGCTGTTAGACCTCTCCGCGGCATTTGATACCGTTTGTCATAAGCAACTTCTGTCGCGGTTGAGGGATTTCGGCATACAGGGCACAGCGCATGCCTGGCTTGCTTCCTTTTTGCAAGGGAGGACGAAGAGAGTACAGCTAGGTGGCTTGGTCTCCACTACAACCCCGATTACCTGTGGAGTGCCGCAGGGGTCCGCCCTTTCACCCCTTTTATTTAACATTTATTTACAGCCTCTGATTTCACTGCTCAATCAGATGGACTGCCAGGTTTATAACTACGCTGACAACACTCAAATTGTTATCCAAATGGAAGACGAGCCAGAGGCGTTTGCGAGATTACAAAATATCCTTAGACACACAGCTAATTGGATGTCTAAGAATTCGCTAAAAATCAACCCTGATAAGACCGAGGTGCTGCCAATCACTATTGCTGGCAACCCTTGAAATGATGGCTTCTGGCCAAGAGAATTAGGGACTCCCCCAAAACCAGCGGCGGTAGTAAAAAGCCTGGGCATCCATGTGGATGGCAAGCTATCCATGCAGAGACAAGTTACGGTGGTGGTGGGAACTTGTGTTGGCCTTCTCCGACAGCTAAGAAAAATGTCCTCACTATTGTCCTTCTCAACCTTGAAGCGCGCGGTCTCAGCTATGATCTTAGCGAGGCTAGATTATGGCAAATCGCTATATATTGGCCTGCCTCAAAAACTTCTGGATAAGTTACAAGTTGTAATGAATGACGCTGCAAGGCTCCTTTTCAAGAATCCGAGGAACACGCATGCATCTCCTCTTATGCGGGAGCTGCACTGGCTGCCAGTGAAGCAGAGGGTTCTGTTTAAAGGGCTCTGTATTGCACACAAGTCCCTATACGGAAAGGCACCAGGATATCTGAAGGCCCGCCTGACTTCCTATAGGCCGGGCAGGAGGTTAAGATCGTCGGAAGCTACTCTCCTCACCCAATCACGTTTTAGGCTGGCCACTGTTGGCGGCCGCGCTATCTCTAGTACCCTTCCAACAGCCTGGAACAAGCTACCGGTGGAATTACGGAAAGAAACTAATCTGCTGTGCTTCCGGAAGAAATTAAAAACTGTGCTCTTCCAACAAGCCTGGATGGGGCTGTAAACTTTCGGATGGCCCTGTTGAATGTCTGCTGTGCGTATCTGACAAAGCGCTTAGAGACCCCCGGGTTATAACGCGCTATATTAAATCGAAATAAATAAATAAATAAATAAATAAATTACATAGATGACGCAATAATGACAACGTTGCCGTTTGACAAATTTTCTCAGTATCCGCAGCGATGAGCAAATCGTCCACGTACTGTACGAGAGTGGCACCTTTTGGCAAAACCATTGTGTCAAGCTGGGCTTTCAGAGCTTGACTGTATATTGAGGGGCTTTCACAGTAGCCTTGAGGAGCGCGTTTAAAGCGGAAGCTTCGACCTCCTAAACTGAAGGAAAAAATATCCCTGCTTTCCTCAGCAATCGGGATACTGAAGAAAGCATTCTTCAGGTCAATCACCGAAAACCAGGAGGCAGAGGCTGGAATCGTAGTCAGTAATGTGGTAATGTCGGGGACAACTGGGAATTGTGGCACAACAATTTTATTCACCTCTCTAAGGTCAATCACGAATCTGTACACAGGTGGCTGAGAAGGGTCAGTTCGTTTTAAAACAGGCAGAACAGGACTATTTCAAACATTGCCTCGTGTTTCCTCAATCACATCCTTTTCAATCAATTTGTAAACGATCGCTAGCAAAGCTTTTTCACCCTCATTAGATATTCTGTATTGGGGAATTCGTGGCATTTTGACATTCGACTTCAATGTTACAACATATGGTGGAATTTCTAAAAGACCTACATCATTCGGACCAGTAGCCCAAAGAATATCTGGGAGAATCGACAATTCTGCTGGAAGTGCATCTCTCGACAAATAAATGGGAGAAACCACTTTCTTACCTAAAGTAAGTTGTACTCCCGAAGGAGAACAGTACAAAGTCGCATATCATCTTTTTAGCAAATCTAATCCTAGCAAATTTTCACCACAACCTGTTGTCAAAATAAGGGGTGCTTCGAATTCACAAGGACCAACAGAAAGAGATAAAGGGTCAGAAATCGGATTTCTAACTGGGGCGCCAGAAAAACCTACAGAAACGTTCATTTCGCCAGACAAAGGTGCGCCAGGGAGTTTGGAGTGCATAATAGAACTCTTTGTAGCACCAGTATCCAACAGAAAAGGTTCTGACACACCTGATGTAATCACCTCAACGTAAGGTCCGCTCTGATCTACTGGAACTGAAACAACTCCCTCTCTTTGTCTATGGCTGTCCTAGCAATCCTCATTCTCCCACTGCTCATTTTCTGTGTAATACTCATCAACGTAGTATTCAGCTGTCCTGTCAGAGATGTTATTTTGCTGATCAAACCTGTTCATAGAGTTTTGTGGTGGAAGGGGACGTGTGTCCTGTGGGGCGTTTCCACGCCCTCTACCTCTAGGCGCTTGCTGACTGCCACGACCTCTTACACCAGAAATTCCATTTGCACGTTGTGATAGGGCAGGACAGTTATACTTGTAATGACCCTCCAGTTTGCTATATAAACACTGGTTGGGACCTACACGGGGTTGAGTGTAATCGAATCTTTGCAAGTTTCTCTGATATTGTTGAGGCTGCTGAAAAGTATTCTGATAGTGATTCTGGCCATTATTATGTTGATTACCACCACCACGTGGCGGATAAGCTTGCTGTAGCAAAACCTTCGTTTTGAGTTCTCTAGTTTTCTTTTCTACTTTATCTTTTTCATCTTTGTCTCTATTCTCGTAGTACTGTGCAGTAGCTAATATCTGGGCTGAAGATGAGACTGCCCAAGAACTTTCTGAATCTTTTAATTTTCTATACAATTCTGGAAGCAGATTGTGCACGAATTAATCGACAAACAATCTCTGACCACCTTCTGTGGTCATATCTTGACCGCTGTGGTCAATGAATGTTTCTTCGAATCTGGTGAAGAAATCTGAAACAGTTTCTTCTTTCTTTTGCTTGCATGCAGACAACTTATCCCAATTTACGCGTATTGCAGGCATTATCGTTTTCATGTAATCTACTATTCTACCAGTTAGTTCTGCTATCAAAGGTTCGGGTTTGGCACCACCAACTTGGCGGGCATCTGCAGCAGTAATATTAGCCCACGTGTCACCTAATTCCTGGTCATGATCTACATGACGAATTTTACCCCATAAAGGCTGTGGAACAACGTTCCCAAATAGCATATCGATATCGGCCAAATTCATTATACATGACCCAGCAGTTTGTGACAACTCTTTATAGTACCCTGCAGGATTTTTACGCGGATCTGGTAATGTTTGTTTGAGTGCTAAAACTTCAGCTCGCTTCCATGGGACATGTACCCATACTCGTTGGAAATGTGGCAAAACAGGTGGGACAGCAGTCGCGTCACCCTCTCTCCACTGTGGGGGAACTTCTCTCATAGGGTATTGTCGTGCCTTTTTCCTACTGGATGTATTACATTCAGATGGTGACCCAGAACTGTTTCCCTTACTCCGATATGATAATAACATTTCAACTGCCTTTTCTACATCTGGACCTACAATCATACCCTCTCCGAACTTAAACCGTACACGACACATTTCTTGTGGGATGCATTCTTGATCATTGTCTTCCAAATCCTCGCCAAGAAAGACACACATCTGTTCGAAAACATATCTCTGTGTCGCTGCTTCCCATTGATGGAAGACTTCCATGACAGACTGTACATCATATTTTGCAGTGTCCATGACCCATTTCCGAGCTAAACTATTCAGGGAATCTCTCTCTTGATAATCAGGCAGTTGACTTCGCAACTGTCTTCTTCCTATGTTAGGGGTCGTAGCAGGCGACCCGAAAAGAGGTAAAAGAAGATTAGTAACAGTGCTGGCCATTTTCTGCCGAATAGAAGGTGAAACTGAAGGAAAAACAGATGGAAAAACGGGGTGAGATAAGGCGGGGGTAGAGATGGCAGAAGAGGTATCAGGGAAAATAGAGGTGGTACTAGGCAGAATCGTAGAGGGAGCATTAGGAGATGTGAAAAGTACAGTAGGCAAAATCGTAGAAAACACAGGTGAAACAGAAGTGGTCGGTGGGCCTGGAGGAGGCTGCACCGAAGAAGTAGGAGCCAGCTGAAGAACAGCTGGTGGGTGCTGTGGAAGAGCAGGAGGCGCAGCTTGTGCAACTAAAGGTTGCGGGGGTGCTGTGGCATTCTGCGCTTAGGGGGGTGGTGAAGTTAATAATTGCGACATTAATGGGTCTTTTTCACGCTCTTTTTCTGCCTCTTGCTGAAGAGACGGCAAAACTGGATAACACTTATCTATTGCCATTTTACGTTGCCTGTGCAACTGCTCATTTATCTGCTCTTCCTCATTATCTTTAAACTGCACGGCTGCTTGCATTACCGAAAGTCCCCCTTCTCTCTTATTTTTCTTAGCTAATTTAATTTCTTTTTGTCTGGCTTCTTTACGCCATAAGCGAAAAGAGTCAAACATCGCCGGCCGGGCTTTCTTTTTAAAGAGTTTAACTTCAAGGTTGTCTAATATTTCAGAATCAAAGCTACCATATTGGGGCCATTTTAGAACACCATCTTTTCTAGTGTATTTAACCCATACTTCGTTGTAAACGATGGGGCCTACCCCATGTTTAACATATAGCTCGTAAGTCGGAGTTCTAACTGGAGGAACCGGACATGAGTCCTCCAATCGGGAGTCCCTATTATTACTACCAAGACAAAATAAATTCCCAAGTCTAAGACTAGGCATCCTCGCTCTCTAGTCTAGTTCCAAAACTTCAAAGGATTATCGATTACGATATTTCTCGTGAATACACGAGTCCTTCGGTTATGGTGCTTGCAAGTACCAATACAAAACCTTTTGTATCCCAAAGATACCACAAAGTAAGTCCAACTAAGAACTGGGAGACGCTCCACTTATACTTAACTGAAAATATCGATGGCGTCACCAGAAGACTCGTCTCAGTGTTTCGCTCTACCAAAAACTTCAAGGGTCCAACATCAGGGCGATAACAGGGCAGCAGTCCTTGTAGCCGTCGGGAAGCGGGGAACCTCGCAGCAAAAACCTTCGGACCACGTCGACATGCAGGGGTCGATGAGGTGGTGGGCCCTCCTCCGGAATTTCCACACGAAGCTCCTCACGATCTTCAGGCTGGCTGGTACCACTGGAATCACGTTGGGCGCCAACTGAGGTACTGGGTTTTTAAGAGCCGGCACAGAACCGGTAACCCAGCGGTGTCAGGGAATCAACACCCAGAGACCTCGGGTTCTTCCTGAGTCAGACCTACAGAAACTCAGAGTCTTCTAGGTGAAGTCAAAGATTAGTTTATTGGCTGCAACCAAGGTAACAGGGTCCTAGAAGTACAATACGGGTATATTCTCAGGAGACTGCACACTTTCACGAAGTCAGGCTTCTCTCTTTATACATGATTTTCAGCCTTGGGCAAAACATTCTTTGAATTTGTGGTATTTCATTTATAGTTACTGGTTACAAAAGAAAAGCAGAGTCATGATGACATGTACATATTTCACGTCCTGCTGCCCATAACAAATCATCCGGCAAGGCCTAACATTTCATCAGATATCGCTGGACCCCCAATAAAAATGGTCACCTCCCCATCATAAAGCAAGTGAAGAAAAGGAATGGAGGAAAGATGTGAGCGAGATATGGCAGGTGTGCGCGCTGAAATGGTTTTATGGCTGGTTGAGCCTAGATGCTATCTTGCTCGGCCACTGGGAGGGAACTGACCTAACGAGTTCGGCCTGGGGCAATGGTTCTAACTTGTACTGAGGTCAGGGAGAAGTCGATTAAGGAGTATGTGTCCTTGTGGAATCAAATTCAACTGGATTAAGGCCTATGTAGAGGGCAACATATAAATGGGAGCTAAGGGTTCAGAATGTAAATGACGATTTCGAGGTGAAATCGTCACTCGAATACACCGAAAATACATGTACATGATGTACTCGTCATTCTCGGTCTTTTGATACCAAATTCGTCCTATTTCGACGAAGTTTTTATTCTCGAGTCCAGTGCTATTATATGAATCCAGATTTTCAGAACCACACTTTCTATGCTAATTGATGCAAATCCAGAACTTCATTGTCGGCACTGAAGCCGACGTCACTGATCCTGTTCAAGGATCCTATTGTTCTTTCAGATTCTGAGACACATATTCCACCTAGAACTAGCTTCTATGCCAAATATAAAGCCAAATATTGTCACAAAGAGTTTTATTTTAATTAAATGTACCATTCTTGTGAACAATGGGATGTTTTGGAGGATTTACAAAATGCTAGTGGTCTTCACCAGACATTAGACTTTCTTCTCCAAACCCTGCAATGGTTACTTATTAACATTCATTATTTGCCATGGTTATTAGAAGGGCCTCTGAAACCCTTGACCTTACCTTACCCACACAGGAGTTCAAAACAACACTCCTGATGGAGTTATTTAACGCAGGGTAATTGCAACAAAAACCTTTATTGCCATTCAATGAGGTTCTTATTAATGTACCTTTGGACACCTGCGCAAATCAGGATGTTGCCCTACAATTAATAGGCAAGTGGCAAGATGTCACAGACCAACTCCATGGGCTCCAGATTTTTGTTGCAATGCCGCACTATAGAGAGTCTTGTAGTACAGGTAGCTATGAGCTGTAATAACCCGAATGCTTGCACTATCACTCTTCAAGATATGGAATCAAAGAGAATGTAGTCTTTTGCAAAATATAACGTCCTTTAATTAGGCTTGCCCTCAGGTTGATTAGTACATCAAGTCTCCTGGTGATTTGCTCACATGTATTATGGGACAAAGTGACAGATATCCTACCAGCCATCTCTAATGAAGTCCACCAAATTCTACAATGTTTATTTTTGGATGGACAGGGTGCTGTGAAATGTTCCATAATGTCTTATTTGGACTCTACTGACTCTCTAGGAATAACAGTTGGACCAGTGTGGTGCTTATGTGTCATACCTGGATTCAGTCCTCGGAGTTCTCCACTGATGTCCACTAGTCCCTTAAAGACATGCTTCTTGATGGCTCTAAACTGTTTTGGTCAAAAGCGGATTCATCCCTTGAAAGGATCAAGGAAAGTAAGGCCACTGACAATTCTATAGGCTTAGTTCCACCAATTAGTCAGCTTCCTCCACAATGTGATCCTTTGCAACGGGTTATTTGCAAAGACAAAGACAGTCAAAGTATATTTAAAACATAATGTTTTACACAGTGTGACCAATTGTCAGAAACCCCCTGCCCTCTAATCAAAAAGGTTACACTATTAGTGTCATTAGCTTGAGAGGTTCCACAAAGTTCAGCTATGGATACTACTTACATAAAATGAGAGTTCGGAGGGAATCCAAGATGGCCACCAAGGAGCGACCATTGGTTCAGCAGGTTAGTGTTCCAGTGCTTGTCAGCAATTTAGAATGTCCAGGTGAAGCTCCCACTGAAGTGTGCACATCACCTGAGGAGTTCGAGTAGGAAGGAGCTCAAAAGATATTGGCGCAAGAGTTTAGTCAGGGAAAAACTTGTCGCGTTTTCTCTCGATGTTTCTCCCATCGTGTTACCGAGTTGCCGTCTTGAGAAGTAACGTTTACAGAGTGCGTAAGTCAGTAAGCCTTAGTTTTGGTTTAGTCATGTGTGGGCTGAAAGCTACAGAGTACAAGAGGAGTTAGTCGGGTAATGCGGCTTTGTGCATGCTTTACCCAGAGGTTATTTCTTCACAGACATTTGGAGAGTAGTGTTTTACAATAGGCAGAGTCAACACAAGTGTGTGAATATTGTATATTTGGATTTGAGAGTATTTTACGAGGATTTAACGTTTGAGGTTGCCGAGAGAGAGCGCATGCTCGTAAAACAGCAGAGTACACTGAATTTTCACTAATCCTTCAGTAAAGGACTGGGCAGAGTCAGCACAAGTATCGCAGATTCCCTAATCGGTTACATATCAGTTGTAGAGAGTGTTCTTACCATACAATATAATCCCAATAGAAAAGTTTAGTTGGGACAGCGTTCCTGAATTGTTCATTCCACATTATTAAAGGGAAAAAGATTTATTTAAGAGATAAGATTCCCAACTGTAAAAGGTGTAAATATACGTTAATACTTCAACCTCATCAAAAGAAAAGAAAGAAGAGATACTTACCAGATATACGTAAGAACTTCATTCAAGGTACCTTCTGTACAGGAAGAGGTGAGAGTCTGAAAGAGCCAAAGGAATAATTAAAACATAGAACAACATTGTAGAGATACTAATTAGGAAAAATCGCATTACAATTACAGTTACCGAAAAATGGTACTACAAATATTAAAAGACGAAAGAAGAGAGGCATTGGTCACCAGAAACTTCGGGTAGGTGCAATTAAGTCAGTTAATAAAGAAAAATAAGATTAAAGTATGATAAGGTTAGGAGAATAAAAGTATTAGTTGCAATAAAACGTTTGTTGCAGTTCCAATGTTGATGACAGAATCTTGCAAGAAAAGAAGATAGCGGAAATCTAGAAGAGGAACCAGAGTGAAGAAGTGTGGCTGTCTCTTCTCTCTCCCATTCCCCTTTCCCCCTGTGGGTTCCTCAGTTATTCACGTGCTTGGCATAACGTGGTTGGCTAGGAAACTGTAGTGGGGGCAATGGGACCTGCCGCCATTTTGCTCCTGTGCATCTAGGGCAATAGCCCCATCCTGACACCAATACAGATTTCTATTTAAAATACAGATGCTAAAAATTGTATAACAATGCTGATAGTAGCATGTTGGAAAGATCATTACAATCGGCTCCAGTTAGTGGCATTGTCAGTTTGTTTAAAATAATGTCCTTTCACTGCCTTCATCCTGGATAAAGTGTGGGCATGTTCTTGCAAGGTGACACACTACCCCTCCTTTTTCCAAATTTTAGTACATTCATATTCATGCAGGGCTTCTTAAGGTGCATGAGGTTTATAAATTAAGATTCACCTGGTTAAAGTGCAATAATGTTTGTGTAAACTCGTCAAAGGTTACCTTTCCCGCCGCCTGTTGTAAACAATATTGTTAAAAATAGCATTATACCGTTCAATTACCGGGATACTTCTGAAGATACATACGTCAACTTAAATTGTTGACTAACTACATAGTAATCATCAGACCCTTTGCTGAGGATAACTGATCCACTTTGAGGAAGAATTTCATAAAGGCTGATTTAATTTGAGGAGTCTCCCCTTTCATACAAAAAAGTAAGGCATGCCGACATATTCTAATGCTATACATATTAAAGATTCTTTTCAGTAATGTCTTGCGTTCAGTTAATACAATGGTGCAGATCAATAAAATGTGTGTCAGGCTTTCTTCATATAAATGGCATAGTCTGCACTTAGTATCCTGTGGTATCGGTTGCCATTTAGGAATGTATTCTAAAGTTTGACATAAGGCAAATCGCAGGTGAAGTAACTTATTTTTGTAAAAAGATCTAAGTAATATTGTTAAATATGTCTGTGATTGAGGTTGCTTATAAGAGTCAATAATTGTCCAGGAAGGACTTCTTTTACTGAACTCCTCTTTGTCTCTATGCCATGACAACCTTCGTATTTGTTTATTAATTACTTTCTTAAATGATTTGTGAGGTAGTGCCAGATCCCATAACTCTTTGTCTTTCAGGTCTTTTAATGCTGCATCGAAAACCCTTGCCCAATTATTTAAATTTGGTAGTATATCAAATTAGATTTCTTTCCACAGCAGGGCACGTAGTGTGGCTTCACCAGAGGACTTTAATTATGACATGTATTTTATAATATAGCCTTTTTGTGTTCGTTTTTGGTTAGTCAAGCCAAATGAAAGTTCAATCTGAGAAGTGATGCATTCTGGGGAAGATGGAACAGAAGCCGTAAAACCATATTTTGTGCGGAGTTGAGAAAGGACCCGAACTTTCCTGGGAGGGCTACTGTACCATAGCAAAGTGTTGGAATAAACTTGCCTTTTATTGCTGCAAGTAATGGTTGAAAGGTTGGGCTGTGTAGTTTTTGATGTATTAGCAGATTGGCTGAGATTAGTGAAGCACTTCTTGATTTCAATGAATTGTAATGGAGTGGATGCATTAGCCGATCTTGTAGCCAAACGCCAAGATATTTATATGACGAAAATCGAAGAATTGGCTTCCCACCCAATAACCAACTCCCCTTCTTGTTTATTTTTCTGCCAAAAATCACTACCTGGGTTTTGTAAGGTTGATAGCCATTTTGTTTTCGGTGCAATAGAGGTTAAGATCGTTAAGCAACCTTTGGAGTCCAATCCCAGTTAGGTTAATCAGGACTAAATCATTGGCGTATTGTAGTGAGGTCTCTTTTTTAGCTGCCAGTCTTGGAGGGTGAGAGTTGGCTGTGACTTGCTTAGATCTGCCCAAAAAAGATTAAAAAGAATTGGCGCCAAGATGCAGCCTTGCTTCAGGCCTCTCTTTATTAGGATTTTATCTGTCGAGCCATTGTTTTTTCCGAGTTTGACCTGTGCCCAGTTGTTAGTATATAAGAACTGGATTGCATGCAATAACTTTTTGGGAATATTCCAGTTAATCAACGTTTTCCATTATAGATTTTGATTAACATGATCAAAAGCTTTGGAGAAATCTACAAAACATGTATATAATAGTTATTTTTTGGAAACACATTTGTCCATGATCATAGTGAGCGCTACAAGGTTATCTATAGTGTTAGACTTTGGTCTAAAACCTGTGTGGTTGAATGGGATTAGATTTTTTCTGTCAGACTATTATTCCAGGTCAGCTAATATGAGCCCTGCGAATATTTTAGAATCTTTGTCCATAAGAGCACTCATGAGATAACTATCTGGAGAAGAGTAGGGGACTTTCTTAATATTGGCTGGAAGATGGAGCCACACCATGAATCAAGGATTGCTTCTGTGCCTAGACCAAAAGTAAACAATGTATGAAAGAGACTGCTCCAGAACTCCCAATTTTCTTTATATATGGCCCCAGGGAGGCCATTTGAGCCAGACGCATCATTGCCTCTGCTTTTCCCAATCCTTTTTATGATTTCACTTTATGTAAAGGTTAGCAAAATTTCACATTGAATATTAGTGATGTTTGGTATGTGTGAATCTTGTGTGTCATATAGGAAACTAATGTGGGACTTCAATGCTTCTTCTGTTACATTATTTCCTACTGACCCCATAGGGTGTCTGTTTAGGTGGTTTATTAGTGTCCATAACACAAGCTCCCGATCCATAACACAAGCTCCCATTGTGAAACGGGAGAATGAGACCGCACCAGGTGCGGTCACATCATAATTAGGCTGTCAGGACCGCTGACAGGAGGTTGGTTGGACCCATTTCCACCATGTTGTCGGTCAGAGGAAATTCTTACCAACATTGTAATAGGCCCCTTTGCGTTGTAATTTGTAATCCTGATGGACTGTGAGGAGTGGTCACTTTCACACCTTAAAGTTACATTACAGTACAGGATCTTATGGAATAGCCTAAGTGATTCAAATGTATAATCTAAGGCAGATTCTGTTATACTAGATTTTCTTGTTGCAGTCATTGGGATGTCTCAGTGGATGCGTCCATTCAGAGCCTGGAGTCCAAGGACTGCCAGTGTTCGTAGTAGTTCATGGTCTGGTTTATTAACTGAACCAAATTTGGAGATTTGAATTGGAATTTCCCAATGATTATCTGTCCTATTTAGGTTGCCAAATGTGAGTTGGAGTCCCCAGTAACTATGCAAGTGATGCCATAATGCAAAATTTCCAGTTCCATAACAAAGTTTTGAACGACTTTTAGGTTGCTTTGTTTTTATCCTGAACTTGGGTGAATATAGATATTTAAAATTATAATTGGGCCCATCGTGCTTCCATAGTTCCAATGTTTTATAATACCTTGTAGGATGGATGCATTAATTGAAAAACAAGTATGAGGGCAGTTTTTAACAAGTGACACATACATTGATAGTCCCCCTTTCGGATGACGATTTTTCTTTGCTTTTTGTGCAGAAGTGAAAATTTCTACATAGCCTCTTAATGACTGTTCCACCTTGTTCCACGTCTCTTGCAGAAATTTGATGTCAAAACTTCTTAGATACTTTTTAAGTTTTGGATCTATGAGTAGTTTTTTTGTGCCTGCAATCTTCCGTGAAACTATGGTCCTTGACTTTGGGCTTTAGCAACTTGTTTTTCTTGGAAGGCTTTAGTATTAACTAGTTTTTGTTCACAGGAAGGTTGCTGGGTTTGAGACTTGCTTTCCCTGTAAGGAGTTAAAGCTTTTTCATTATATAAGGTGCAAAGATTTTGATCATGTAAATCTATTTTATTTTGATTGAGAGTAGGGGCTAGCCAGTTCAAGTCTGTTGTGGTGTACAGTACTGGAAAGGCGACGGATACGTTCTTGTGATCAATTTAGTAATATTGTTAATGAATCTATTGAAGAGGTATACCTGGCGCCACCTGCACCTATCGCATTCTTCAGTAGAGAGAAGGTCCTCGTCTGCCTTGATTTGTTTCTTGCTCTTTGCTAATGGACCCTTGACCCTGTCTTCAGGCAGGTCGCTCCCCACCCCCACCTGACTGCGCCTGTGTTCCTGTGCCCCCGCTGCTGACTCGTCCTTTGGGTGTTCGAGGCCCGCCTCCACCTGCAGGCTTCCACCTGCGTCTCATCCCTGGTGGCCAGTGGGCCTTAGGTTTGTTGTTGTTTGTTGTTGCCACTTGTTTTGTGTCCCCAGTATCCTTCTGTGACCAACTATATTGTGCCCCAGTGACCGCTTGCATTCGTGACCGTATTGCCTCTGTTTTTCTGCTTTTCCGTTCGCCTGTTGCCTTGCCTTAGGCTTGTTTTTCTCCTCCCGCCCGTTCCCGCCACTGCGTCCCTGCGTCCCCGCACCCATTGGCTCCCTCCCCCCTCCCAGCTGCTCCTCCCTCCCACCTCCCCTTCTTATGGCGGCCGCGGCGCGGCAGTGAGAGCGACCCTTGACCCTGTCTTCAGGCAGGTCGCTCCCCACGCCTCGCAGCTCCACCTGACTGCGCCTGTGTTCCTGTGCCCCCGCTGCTGACTCGTCCTGTGGGTGTTCGAGGCCCACCTCCACCCGCAGGTTTCCACCTGTGCCTCATCCCTGGTGGCCAGTGGGCCTTAGGTTTGTTGTTGCCACTTGTTTTGTGCCCCCAGTATCCTTCTGTGACCACCTATATTCTGCCCCAGTGACCGCTTGCATTTGTGACCGTATTGCCTCTGTTTTTCTGTTTTTCCGTTCACCTGTTGCCTTACCTTAGGCTTGTTTTTCTCCTCCTGCCCGTTCCCTCCGCTGCGATCCCTGCGGCCCCGCCCCCCCACCCCCATTGGCTCCCTCCCAGCTGCTCCTCCTTCCCACCTCCCCTTCTTATGACAGCCGTGGCGCGGCAGTGAGAGCGACCCTTGACCCTGTCTTCAGGCAGGTCGCTCCCCATGCCGCGCAGCTCCACCTGACTGCGCCTGTGTTCCTGTGCCCCCGCTGCTGACTCGTCCTGTGGGTGTTCGAGGCCCGCCTCCACCCGCAGGCTTCCACCTGCGTCTCATCCCTGGTGGCCAGTGGGCCTTAGGTTTGTTGTTGTTTGTTGTTGCCACTTGTTTTGTGCCCCCAGTATCCTTCTGTGACCACCTATATTCAGCCCCAGTGACCGCATGCATTTGTGACCGTATTGCCTCTGTTTTTCTGCTTTTCCGTTCGCCTTTTGCCTTGCCTTAGCCTTGTTTTTCTCCTCCCGCCGGTTTCCGCCGCTGCGTCCCTGCGGCACCGCCCCCGCCCCCATTGGCTCCATCCCTGACCCCAAAGCCGCCACAACACCAGACCGCACTACGACTCCAGCACCCTCCACACACTCAACCCCGGACGAGATCACTCCTGCTACCGGGCCACCCCAAGAGCACCCAAGGACCCTTCACCTGCCGGAACTGCAGCTTCACCAGCATCTGGACCGCCAAACCATCAACCAGAGAACCCAACCACCTCCGCTACATCCTCCTCAACACCCGCTCCCCTCGCAAGCACGCCATCGAACTCTGGGACCTCCTAGACTCAACCACCCCCGACGTTGCCTTCTTGACAGAGACCTGGCTGAACGCCACCTCGGCACCAGACATCGCCATAGCCATTCCAGAAGGCTACAAGATCATCCGCAAGGACCGCACCAATGGAGTGGGAGGGGGAATCGCCATCATCCACAAGGACACCCTCAGAGTCTCGACCAACACCAACGACACCCTCACCACCGCCGAGCACATGCACTTCCAGATCCACACCTACCCCAACACCACCCTCAGAGGAACACTCGTCTACAGACCACCCGGACCCCGACCACAGTTCAGCGACTCCATCGCCGACCTCATCAGCACCCATGCCCTCGCCTCCACGGATTACATCCTCCTCGGGGACTTGAACTTCCACCTCGAGAACAACAACGACGCCAACTCCACTGCCCTGATCGACAACCTCGCCAACCTCGGACTCAAACAGCTCATGACGACACCCACCCACGCCGCTGGACACACACTGGACCCCATCTTCTTCGCAAGTCCCCACGTCTCCTTCAACCACACCACGAACCCCACTGGACAGACAACAGATGCGTCCACTTCACCTTCAGGAAAACCACCACACACCACCACACCCAACAGATGCCAGGCTGCTGCTGGGGCAAGGTCACCGAGGACCAACTGACCACTACCCTTGCCCTGGACCACCAGTCAACCCCACCGACCCCTACACCGCGGTCATCAACCTCAAACAGTGGATCAACGACTGCGCCGACACCCTCGCCCCTCTCAAGACCTCCGCCACCAATCACACCAACAAGAAAGCTGCATGGTTCACCGAAGACCTCCGGACCTCCAAGCGCACCTGTCGGAAGCTGGAGAACAGCTGGCTCCGCGACTGAACACCAGACAGCTACACAGCCCACAAGAACGCCACCCGCAGATACCACCAACTCATCAGGACCGCCAAGAGAACCGCCTTCAAAGACTGCCTAGACAGCAACGTACACAACAGCAAAGAGCTCTTCAACATCGTGAAAGAACTCTCCATCCCCAGCTCCAACACCAATGACATTCCACCAGCACAAGACCTGTGCAACTCACTGGCCACCTTTTTTCACCGCAAGATCACCGACATGCACCCCGCGACCACCACCCGCACCAGTTGCCTGATCGCCTGGTCCAACGTCAGCGACGAAGACACCATCAAGACCATGAACTCCATCCACTCCGGATCTCCATCTGACCCATGCCCTCACCACATTTTCAACAAAGCCAGCACAGCCATCGCACCCCATCTCCGGAAAACAATCAACATCTCCTCCGAGACAGCAACCTTCCCAAAGAGCTGGAAGCACGCCAAGATCAACGCCCTACTGAAGAAACCCAAGGCAGACCCCAACAACCACAAGAACTTCCGGCCCATTTCCCTGATCCCCTTCCCGGCGAAAGTCATGGAGAAGATCGTCAACAGACAGCTGACCCGCTACCTCGAAGACAACAACATCCTGGACCCATCCCAGTCCGGCTTCCACAGCTACCACAGCACCGAGACCGCCCTCATTGCCGCCGCCGCCGACATCAGGAGCCTTATGGACAAAAGAGAAACAAACGCCCTCATCCTTCTGGACCAATCAGCAGCCTTCGACACGGTCTGCCACCGCTCCCTAACAGCACGCCTCCATGATGCGGGAATCCAAGAGAAGGCCCTGCCCTGGACCACGTCCTTCCTCTCCGGCAGAACCCAGAGTGTCCGCCTCCCACCCTTCCGCTCCAAGACCACCGAGATCATCTGCAGTGTTCCACAGGGATCATCACTCAGCCCAACGCTGTTCAATATCTACATGGCACCACTCGCCCACGTTGCACGACAACATAGCCTCAACATCATCTCCTACGCCGACGACACCCAGTTTATCATATCCCTCACCGAAGACCCCCACACCGCCAAAGCCAACCTCCACAGAGGAATGAAGGATGTCACCGAATGGATGAAGGACAGCAGGCTGAAGCTGAATTCAGACAATACGGAAGTCCTCATCCTCGGCCCCACCCCCTCAGCCTGGGACAACTCCTGGTGGCCAACATCGCTAGGAACGGCCCGAGAACCCACTGACCACGCACGCAACCTGGGGGTCATCCTCAACTCCGCCCTCTCCATGACCAAGCAGGTCAACGCCGTCTCCGCTTCCTGCTTTAACACCCTACGAATGCTCCGCAGGATCTTCAAATGGATCTCCCGACACAAGAAAAACTGTCACCCAGGCCCTGGTCACCAGCAGACTGGACTACGGGAACGCCCTTTACGCAGGAACAACAACCAAGCTCCTGAGACGGCTGCAACGCATCCAGAACGCCTCGGCATGACTGATCCTCCACATCCCCCGACGCAGCCACATCACACCCCACCTGAGAGGCCTGCATTGGCTCACCATGAACAACAGGATCACCTTCAAACTCCTAATCCACACACACAAAGCCCTACACAGCGCCGGACCATCATACCTCAACAACCGACTCAGCTTCCACACCCCCACCCGCAGCCTCTGCTCTGCCAACCTCGCCCTCGCCACAGTTCCACGTGTCCGGAAAACCACCGCCGGCGGCAGATCCTTTTCCTACCTCGCCGCCAAGACCTGGAACACTCTCCCTACCAACCTACGTCAGACCCAGGACCTGCTGGCCTTCAGAAGACTTCTCAAGACCTGGCTTTTCGATCAGTAGCTGCCTCCCCCCCAGCGCCTTGAGACCCTCACTGGTATGTAGCGCGCTTTACAAATGATAATGATTGATTCATTGATTGAATAGATAATAAAACAGTTTGATATTTCTCCTCAGATATCTCTGAAACCGTTATTCCCCAGTCAGCGAAGATACTACGCTTAGTAATTTATTTATTTATTTATTTATTTATAGTTTAGAAAAAAGTTTATTAATGCAAATAAGATATAAACATACAAAATAAGGTAATACTCATAACTAGAAAAAACATATAGCAATATAAATAAAATCAGTAATAAAGGACTAAGTAAAAGAATAACAGAATAATATGCTAACATAACCGGCAAATAATGAAATACATATTAATTGAAATATATAAGGAGCAGTCGAATAAAATAAAAATGAATAATAATAAAAAGAGATATATCAATCTAAAGGAAGTTAGGGAGGTTTAGCAACTTCTTGTTGTAAGGGAGGTTGGGACAGAGAACGTCTAGCACTCATATCAAAAAATGTTGTGATAGGATCCCATAATTCCCTTCTTTTTGGAGCCAGGGTTAGTGGATAAACAAAAGTTGTGTCTAGTCTATGATTGTAACAGATAGCATACCACCATGCCTGATAAGATAGTTTGGTGAAGTCTTTCCAAGACTTTGTAATTGGCTGAAAAGCTACTGCTAATAGAAGGTCAATTATTCTTGTGTTAAAAGTGCAATGATCCCAGATAGGAGAAACACTTCCTAAGAAAATGTTTGGAAATGGAGAAAGGGTGAGTGGAAGAAAAAATAGTGTTGATTTGAGACCACACTTTATCCCCGAATATACAAACAGGGGTGCAGTGGAAAAGCAAGTGGAGTAAATCTGCAAATGGCATTGTGCAAGTCCAACACTTGTCTGAGGCCTTAGAATGTCTTTTACTGAGAACGAGTGGTGTCAATAAAAGACGATTATAAACAAAAAATAGTGTCTGAGTGGTGTTTGCAGCTCTAGACGATTTGCGTATTTTAATCCATAATTTGTCCCATAACTTTATAGGCCAGGTAACATCTACATCCTCTTCCCAGGCTTTTTCTGTATGAGTTTTAGCACGTGGTGTTGAGGAGGCGTGAAGAAGCGCGTAAATCTTAGAGGCTCTGGTACCATGAAGTAACAAGGGTCGCAATGTAGATATGGTAGAAGGCTCCGGACATGAAGGAGGAGGGGAAGTAAATTGAGCATTGTAGGTGAGTTGAAGTGCATGTGTCAGTGAATGAAATTTAGTACGAAATTTGGGAGGAAAATTAAAAGAAGTAGCAGCTAGTGAATAAGAAATAATGTGGCCTTGATGATATAGTTGATGTACCCAAATAAGGCATCGCTGTCTCCAAGATTTCCAAAAAATCGGTTTGCCATTAATTAAAATAGAGGTATTATGCCAGATAGGTTGCTCGAAAACAGAGGATAAAAGAGGGGGTGGGAGAATTTTAGAGGTGTATTTAATGATAGGAGTAGATACAATTTGTGGCTTGCAAGAGAACGAGAGAAAGAAAAAGGAGAAATAAATGATAGTAGTCCAGAGAGGAGAAGGCATAGAAGGATCAGAAATCCGTTTCGATGCTTGATTTAATAGAAAGGATTTGTGATAAAGAGGAAAGTCTGGAAAACTTACCCCTCCCTCTGTCTTGGGGCGAAGCAGTCTGGAGAGTGACATACGTGACTTTTTATGAACCCATAAAAAGAGGGATAGGATTGAATTCATTTTTTTTAAATGCTTTAACGGGATAGAAAGTGGAATATTAGATATTGTGTATAGAACTATGGGGGAAAGCATAATTTTGATTGTATCTAATCTACCCCACCAAGATAAATATAAAGGATGCCATTTCGAGGTTAAAGTGGTTATTTTTTGTGTGCAGTCTTCCATACAACAGGTGACCGTACCCGAAAGGGAAGATGTAAAGTGGATACCTAAATATTTATTAGAGGTAGGATTCCATGTAAATCCTAAATCGATAAAATCAGTTTTATAAGTAGATTTAGTGAGGGGTAAAATTACGCATTTATCTTTATTTAATTTGTAACCAGAAACTTGCGCAAAGGAATTAACCTCATCCAAGAAAGCGGGAAGGGACGACGTGGGTTGAGATAAAAATAGGAGAACATCAGCAGCGTATGCCGCCATTTTGATAGAGGTTCGTTGAAAGTTCAAACCCTGAATTTTATCATTCTGGCGGATCCGCAATAAAAAAGGTTCTAGGGCAAGATTAAACAAGAAATGAGAGAGGGGACATCCTTGACGTACCCCTCTATCAAGGGAGAAATAAGATGATATGCCACCATTTGCCGAAACTGCCGCTCTTGGATGGGAATACAGAAGAGAAATCAAGGTAGAGAGTTTTGGACCAAAACCAAACCACTTCAAGGTATGGAAAAGATAGGGCCATTCGACTCTATCAAAAGCTTTTTCTCCGTCAAGAGCTATGGCTGCAAGGGAGTGGGAAGAGTGCGAAGTTTTGGAAAGAATGTAAAAAAATAATCGAGTATTATCTGTAAGCAATCTGCCTTTAACAAAACAAGATTGTTCCTTTCCTAAAAGGTCAGGTAAAAAGGATTCCAAACGTAGGGCGAAAGCTTTTGAGAAGATTTTGTAATCAATATTGACCAAAGAAATGGGTCGATCATTTTTACAGTATTGTGGGTCTTTACCTGGTTTAGGAATGATACAAATGAGAGCGTCTGAGAAGGAGCCAGAGGATGTGCCAGAATCAAGAAAAGTGGATACAAGAGTATGTAATTTGGGAAGAAGTAGGGTTGAAAATTGAGTAAAAAATTCCACTGTGAAGCCATCCGGGCCCGGAGCTTTTTCTTTTTTGAGAGTCATTAGTGCAAGAAGTAGTTCTTTTAGTGTTAGGTCTGTTTCCAGTGGGGAGAGATCTGGAAGGGAATCAGAAGGAAGCTGAATTGTGGATAAAAATTGGGCGATGGAATGATCAGAAGAAGTTGTTTCGGAAGAATACAATGTGTTGTAAAATGCAAAAAATTCTTGCAAAATTTCTGTATCTTTATGTTTCAGTGAACTATCTTGGCCATAGATAGAATCTATATTGATTTTATTTTGTTTGACTTTTAAATAATTGGCCAATAATTTTCCAACCTTATTTTGACCACCATAAAATTTAGCACTAGATCTTAATAGGAAATTTGAGGCATTATTTGTGGTATATTTATTAAATTGGAGTTTAGCGTCAATGAGTTCAGTTAAACATTCCTTTGACTTAGAAGTGTAATAAGAATGTTCCAATTGTTTAATTTTACACAATAGATCATTCGTTATTTGTTGTGCTTTTTTACGTTTACGGGAGACGAAATTGATAATAAAATCTCTAGCAGATGCCTTGAATGCATCCCACACTACAGGAAAGTAAATATCATCAGAGTGATTTAATAAAAAGTATTCATGAAAAAAAGAAGTAAAGGAAGAAGTAAAGTTTGAGTCCAGAAGGAGAGAATTGTTGAAACGCCATTTTCGAGTGAGGGTAGGTTTTTGTAATATATCTAAATGTATCGTGACTGGCGCATGGTCGGATATCAAAATGGAACCAATATCCGCAGCAACAAGGGATTGGGAAAGGTGATGTGAGATGAAGAAGTAATCTAATCGAGATTGGGTTTGATGAGGCGGTGAATAGAATGAATATTCCCGTAGTGTAGGATTACAAAGCCTCCACGCATCAATGAGTTTGTATTGATTAAGAAGGTTTGTAAAAGATTTATGTGATTTGTGAGGAATATATGCACATGAGGAATGTCTATCTAAGAAAGGGTCAAAAACTTCATTACAGTCACCTGCTAAAATAAAGTTCTCTTCATAATATTGTGTAATATGTGGAGCTAAGGAGGTCCAAAAGGAGGCGTCACCAGTTGTAGGAGCGTATATATTCAAAAGGGAAATGAGGGCATTATCTATTAGGAATTTAACCAGTACCCATCTACCTAATTGGTCTATGCAGTTCATTAATATTTTGACAGAAAGGGATTTCCGAAACAAAATAAGGACTCCATTGCGTTTTCCATCACCAGGGGAAAAAATAACCTCCCCCACCCAACTGCTTTTCAATTTAGCAGATTCATCAACCGAGAGATGTGATTCCTGTATAAAGCAATATCTGCATTGAGTTTGGCTAGGTGTGTTAAAACTCTCTGTCTCTTAATGGGTGAGTGCAAACCTCTATCGTTCCAAGATAAAAATTTTAAAGGCTTATAGAAAGACTAAAAAAATACACCAGAAGCCAGTTAAAGTATATCTGTAAATAACAAAAATTAAAGTTTACAATTATCCATCTGCAGTAAGATAAAAAGAGTTGAGAATGAAAAAAGGAAGAAAAGGATAAGAGAAAAAGAGAGAAAGAAGAAACATGAGTAAAAAAGAAGAGGAAAAAAGGAGAGAATGACAGGAGATATGAAGAGAAGGGTAAGAATAATCAACTTACATAACATCCAGAACATATAAGGGGTGGGAGGGTGGAGGCCACAAAGAACAATGACGTGCCCAAAGCTCAGGAGGGAAGACGGAAGGGGAAGACGATCCCAACGGACTCCAGAAACAGGAGGGAAGGAGATGGTGCGCAGGGAGGAAATCTGTAAGAAGAAAAAAAAAGACAATGATACACAAGCAAGGGAATGAACAACGAAATAGAAAACGCATGCACTATAACGTGTTACTCATAAAAGTCAGGCCAGAACAACAACTGCAAAACTGTAAAACTGAAGAATCTTCATTGAGAGAGAACTACTTAAAACTTGAAGTAGAAGCGATATCCATATTGTCAACATTGTGGGAATAGAGAAAGCTTTTCAACTTCAATGGATCATCATAAGTGGTGGTCTTATTGTTGAAAGTCACTATGAATAAGCAAGGGTGAAAGAGTCCAAAATGTGCTCCGATAGAGCGTAGCTGTGGTCGAAAGGACAAGAACTCTTTGCGTCGGTCCACCGTTGATTTAGCATAATCTTGTGAGAAGTAGAGGGAGTTTCCTGACCAAGTGATACGCTTCATGGCTTTTGCAGCAGATAGAACTGTAAGGAGGTCAGTATATTCAAGAAAATATAGGATTACGCCTTGTGGCCTCTTGGTGGCAGAAGCAGATGTCGTACCAGGGAGCGAGCCTAAACGATATGCTCTCTGTATGTTAAGAGTGATGCCGTCTGGTAACTGCAGGCTTTTTGGCAAAAAGGATTTGAATTATGCAATGGGGTCAGACCCTTCTGATCCTTCCACAAGGCCATAAATACGAAGGTTATTTCTTCGATTTCTATTTTCCAAATTTTCAATTTGTTTATGTAGAACTGAGATTGGTGCGCATATCGGATCTACTTTGGAAACAGAAGACTCAAGTGAGGCAACATTGCGTTCCAAGGTGGTGGCTCTATCATCAACATTTGACCATTTATCAGAAAGCATTTGGAGTGTAGATTTTGTCTCCTCAAGGAAAGGACGCAGGGCTCTTATTTCATCTAGTAAGATATCCATTGTAGCGGAAGAGGATTGCTTAGGAGGAGAAGGAGGATCTTTCTTTAGTCTTTTAGCGGAACCTTTGCTAGTACCAGATGATGATGGAGTGGAAGATGTTGAAGATCCTTTAAAAGATGGTGTATCAGTTAAGTTCACCATTGATAGGCACTGGTAGTGAGAGCTTGTATGAACCAAAGATTTTCATGTAGGGGGTGAAGGCTTGTGTAAATCTTTGGGTAACCTCCCCATAAAGAAATTGTATACTGTGAGTAAACGTGAGAGTCAAGAGCATAAAGGTCAGAAGGCATTAAGGATTGAAGAGCAATACCACCAATTGAGAGAGCTAAAACAGGAAATAACAGTGTTCTAAGGAGTACAATAAATAAATAAATATTACAGTAGAACACATATTATCAAAGCAGAAGCAAAATGGGTTATAAATCTGTACTAATGGCGGAACGTTGGTATAAGAAACTGCAACAGGGACAGAGAAACCTTTTTGAAAGTATTAAATGCAATAAGGTAATGTAGGTAAAGCTTTGTTAGAAAAAGCAAAATCAGCGCGTGAAACCAGTACATATACCATGCATAATTAGGAGTGTAGACATTCATATATTATGGAAGCATTGGTAAAGAAAAAAGGCATAGAGTTGTAAGCGAAATATAAGCATAAAGGTTACGTGAACATTGAAAGCAACAATGAATGTCATATAACAGTATTCATTCGAAAAGACTTATTCAGTACTTCATATGTGCAACACGATGAACAGAGATTATTTTTGAGGAAAGTCACCAAATGGTCCCTTGAAGAGAAGCAACGCTGAAAATATGTGTGGGAAGAGTATGTTAACGCTTCCAAGTTAAGGGCCAACTGCCGTGGGTAAATAAAGATAATGCCGGCAATTCAAAGCAAAATGGCGGCAATCCGTATGTGAGGAGGTAGTCACAGCGGCAAAAGAAGAGGAGCCTGTGCTGATTGGTAAGATTTCCCCATGCAGCAAGATTAAAGTGGGGTGCAGCGTCGAGCAGAAGGAGGCAACGGAGGAGTTAATTGAGGTGCAATATAAGATAAATGACTGCTAGGAGCAGCGCTCCATCAGCGGTCTTGCAAAATGGTGGCCATTACCGTGGTAGCTCTGCAGGACACTCACTTGTTGGGTTTTCGTTTTAAGAAGCCCAGTGAAATCCGCAAAAGAATGTCCCCATGAGCTGGATAGCTTCCTACAACATGCCTTCCAGTATGGGAGCTGTGCGCCGAAGATTTGGTCACGTTGGGCCGGTTTCCGTCTCCGCTTCACAAGAGAGCTAGAGGAACACCACCATCTTCTCCGGGCGGAAGCCACGCCCCCCCTACGCTTAGTTATAATCAAATCCGCTGTTTTAGATGATGCCCAAGTTACTAGTGTGGCCTCATACGGATTTCCAATCTTGAATTTCTATTGCCACTATACATGTAGATGGTAGATATTTAAGATCTTCCTGTGTCGCCAGTAGTTTCAAGATGTTGAATCTATTCAAGTTATCACTGTTACCATGTGATTTATGATGGGGTTTGGAATAAAGTTTTAGTGTTTCCCTTTGAATTGCCTCTTGGTTTATGGGTTTTTATATGAAATCAATATCTATCGATGACTTATTTTCTATGGAGATAGATTGTTTTGAAGGTGGAGCCCTATCAATGAAAGTCTGAACTAGACTAGTGTGGCAACTCTTTTGCGGGGTTCTCCATTTTGCGTTGTTTCTATTGAAAGCTTATTTGCAAAGGGAGTTGGTTGTTTTAAGTGTAAGTCACTATCCACAGCGGACTATGCTAAACTGGTATGTCTGACTATTTGCTGAGTCTTCCTTTTCTGCTGTAGATTCTGAAGATGCCACTGCATATTCTCTTGTGGTGCTTTGGGCCTTACTTAAAGTGTAAGCAAAAGATTCTGTTTTTGCTATACTACGGATGTATTGATTCGTGTTCTCTTTTAAATTAATTAGCTCGAGAACGATAGGATGGTGATCGACTCCATTTAAGTACTGGTAGGGGAGTGAATAGTTTAGTGATTGACCTTGTTGAGACTTATGAGGCGAGCTTTCAGAATTCAACTGCTCTCTATAAGAAGGAAGAGTTGTACCATTTCGTTGTTCTATACTTGTGACAGATCTTTTTGTTTGCTTTTGTTTATTTCTTGATATGGAGATCGATTTAGTTGAAGAATTTAATATCAAAGTCTTATTGAGAGAATGAGTTACTTCAGGTGACAGTAAGGTGTTAATGCCAATTGTAGGGTAAGGGGGCTTGCGATTTTCGTACCTGCTGTTGTCGTACCTGCTGTATGTGCTTCAGCTACTATACAATGCTATGTTTGGAGTTCTAGCACAGAGGAATTCAGTTGAGGGAGTTTTTGTTGTGACATTTCCTTGGCATTCTTGGCTATAGAGAGTCTGGGAAGCTTGTTATCTGTGTTAGGTGGGAAGTGTGCCTTGATGGTTTTTATTTCCTCTACCAATGTAGAAACATTAGTTGGAAGTTCTTGCAGTTTTCAATAATAGAACTGCAAGTACAAAGCTGGTTCTGTTTATTATTTTATTTCTTGGCTTCTGATGTTTTCGCAGCTTGCTCAATAACTCTTTTATTGTAGTATGCATTTCGAATCGAGAGTCAATAGCGGCGAAGTAAGCTAGTGATTCCAGTAAAGCCATTTGGATGTCAACTTTATTAGATAGAAATTCGAGAGCTTTTGATGTAGCATCTAGAGTCTGAAAAAAGTGAAGCCAGGTGTCTGATTCTATGACTTTACCGTATTCGCAAGAAGATTGTGCGACTTCCTCAACATTGCACAAAATAAATTGGTTCCAGCACTCTGTCTCACTGTAAATATTTTGAAGTTCCAGAGAGAGAGAGAGTTCTGCGGGTCCTCTACAGACTGAGGGGGCCAGGCGTTTAGGTTATATGTGTCTTCTTTAGGTAACTGTAAGAGATCAAAGAAAAAGAGTAAATGATCATTTCAAATAGGTGCTACTTTTCAAGTAAACTGGGTACTGTTTTTAACAGATGAAGAACTTTTTTACTAAATAGAGGTAGGGTATTTGCTCTGCATTCATTATAACTTCTCAGTTTCTGGCAGACCAGGCTCTGGTTCATATATTCAAGAATATTATTGCGGGAACTAGTCCTGGTGCCACAGTACTTTCTTCCGTGTGAGATTTGGTTGCTTTGTTTTTCCTTGATTAATCTCCTCCCCTAGATACAGTTCCTTTTACCAGACCGTTTTCATGTTGTTTGTAAATTTCTCCATTTGGGTAGGTTGGTGAATCTGCTGCTATGTTTGAGATCTCAATCTGTCTCCCGCTCAGGGCTCTTCCATTGCCGTTGGTTGGCGCCCACAATGGCCTGGTCCCAGTGTTACTGTCACAACCACACTTGAAGGAATTCGGAGGGTCAGAATTAGGTAGGCAGTTGGAGTAGTTTGTTCACTCAGTGTCAATATCCCTGGGGAAGAACCCACCACATTTGGTATGTGAATCTGGCTTCTCTCACAGGCGAGGAAGCCAATCCCCTGTGTCCAGAGCCATTTTGGCACCTGGACGGGTGGAAAAATTAGCTTGTCAGATAGGCGTGTGCACCCTCAGGCTAGTGCTACCCGTAAGGTAGGCTACCTGAAGCAGGGCAACTTTTCAAAGTTAGCCACCTTGGTGATGACAAACAAAGGAATCTAGGACAGGGTTTCACTCACTTCCCACTGGAAGTGGTCAAATAGGGGGCATAGTGACCTCAAGGGTAGGTAGCCCATTAGCTACCACCCTATACTCCCCTAATGCCCCTAAATTCAGTATTTAAGGGAGTCTTTGGCACTAGAGAATCAGATCCTGATGACTTACAATGAAGAAGGACAGTGAAGAGCCACAAAAGCAAGGACTGAAGAAGAGCAACTGACCTGGCACCTGCCTTGCAGGCCTATCTGCTGTTCCACTGTCGAATTGAACCAAAGTCGTTTTATCATGCAAGCCTTTGTGCCTCCAAAGCCTTGGAGGACTGCCTGCCTTCAATAAAGACTCAAGAACTCCCATGGGGTAGCGGAGCTGCTTCCCTGCATCCTGCAGGCACCCAAAGAAGAACCACAAGGACTCCAGAGCCGCTAAAGCGCCACTGCCCCCCCAGCCCGTGTGAAAGTGAGTCAACGGTGTTAACGTGCTCTCCAAGCCCTCAAGAGACAGAGTGCACTTTGGTCTCACCTCCTGTGAATTCTCTGAAGCAGCCGGAGGCTCCATGTGCAGGCCCCCTCAACCATGAATGCTCGAGGATGAAGAAAATCTGATAACTCAAAGGTCTTCTGCACCCGGCCACCCCGGCCCAAGGAGAAGAGGACCATCGATGCCTCCACATCCCCTAGCATCGTAAGACTTGAACCCTCTTGTTGGTTCAAACCTACTGGCCTCCCAGTTCAACCCTGCAGTCTCTTTTTGCGCAGACTGATCCACTTTGATCAACATTAGGCACCCAACGTTGTTTTGCAACACTGCACCTGGCTGCCCTAGTGCCACTGGAGGTGTCCGGCTGGTGCTGCTTTGGACCTTGCTCCATACTCACCTCAAGTCCAGGAGGTTGGTCTGGTAAGTCGCTACAAATAACTTTCATGCTGTATTTGTATTTCCTCCCATATAATAACAATGCAGCCCTGAAATATGCACTGTTGACTTTTGATTGTTGTTTAAATGCAACACTATTTCTTTTGAGAAATGCACTTACCCAATCGTATTGATTCAGATGCCTAAACATATATAAAGATATGTGGTGTTTTTATATTGAGTCATGTGCATCATTTATCAACTATTGTGTGTATTTGCAGATGTCTAACACTCCTCTCTGATAAGCCTAAGGCTGCTCAACCACACTACCCTCTAGAATCAAACCTAGGGACTGTTAGAGCAAGCCTCTGTCAACTCTAGGGGAATACCTAGACTCTTTGCTCAGTGTATCTCATTTTGCTATACAATATAAAGAGTCGGCTCCCTACAGCAATCCATCACCGTAACAGCATTTTATGTATCACCTCATCCATCAAACAAGGAAGAACGGTTGCATTGCCTCAATCCTAAAAATACCCTTAGCTTTTAGGTCAAGAGGGCCATGGAATTTCGACAAGATGACCATCTGTTTGTTGGCTTTTCTGAATCAAAGAAGCGAAACATAGTACAGAAATAGACCATCTCTAGATGGATTGTCTTATCTATTAGGATCTGCTATGGTTAGCCAAAAAGCAGCTCCCAGAAGGTTTGAATGCTCATTCTATCAGAGCAAAAGCTGTAACAAATGCACTAGTGTGTGGTGTATCAGTCTTGGACATTTTCCAGGGTGTTACCTGGCTATCCGTCCACACGTTTATAAAGCAGAGGTTGTAACCTTATGGCTAGAGCGGCCGACCTCGAAGCTGGGAAACCAGGTTTGAGTCTCGGCAATGACGCTCAACATCCTGTGATTCTGGGCTAATCCCTTAATCTCCACGTGAATAAAAAAAATGAATGTGTCCTTGTGTAATGAAATGGGTGCTCATGTAAAGATCTCCGACTCCCGATATCTTCGGGTCTAGTTTGCGCTATATAAAACTCTCTAAAAAAAAAGGCATGACTACTTAGAAAGCCAGGTCCAGTGGGAAGGGTATTTCATCCCATCTGTCTTGCAGGAGTTCCTGGTCTGAGTCATTTTACAGCCCCACCACTTGGTAGGTATTGCTTTGGTATCTATTCAAAAGGTGAGGAATCTGGTTAGAAGTCTCTCAGAAGAACAAGTTACTTACCTTCAGTAACATCTTTTCTGGCAGAGACTAACCACAGATTCCTCACCTGCCCTCCCGCCTCCTTTCTGCCATTCTGTGGAATGATCTCATTAAGTTCAGTCTTAATAAGATTCCATCACAAAATGCTCTGTACACTGTTTCATACTGATTTCTTTGGGTTCCATGTCTGTAGGCACAGACAGAGTTCAGAAAGAAACTAATGTTAGTACGATTAGGTGGCTTATATATACTGGTCCAGATGCCACATCCATGTGGGACAGAGCGACAGGAGGTAAAATGACATAGCAGGACACCACCTGTTGGCACACGGGGGAATTGCTATGCAAAGGTTTCCGAATCCAGTCAGATGCCTGAGGATAGTCAAAAGGTGAGGAATTTGCATTGAGATATAGTCTCTACCAGAACAGGCGTTATTAAAGGTAAGTCACTTCAGGTTTATAAAACATAGATGATTGGCAGATATTTGCATCCAAAAAAAGGATTCTTGGGATCAAAGTAACTTTCTACTCAATATAAAGCCTTCATGATATGTGTAATTAAACAAGCTTATAGAAATAGCATTACAAGCAATATTTTGCTACCTCTGTGACTTCTTAAAACCTTACCAACTTTATAACACAGTAATGTCTGAAAATATTCACACAAAATTTCCAGGGCGAGTTTTGTGTGAATTGATTCAACTACTATAAAAGGTATAAGCAAACCAAAAAACTTGGACTTAACATACAGTCATCATTATTACTTTGCCGATCTGGACACTATAGTAATTGAGTGAGTAATGTGTGTAAGCATAAAAATGAATATGTACATACATGCCAGACTACTAACAATTAATGAAAGATTACAAAGTGAAACTCTGTGTTCATTTCAGAATTAAAAAACATACAAACTATTATGTCAAACAGCACACCCCGATTCACAGAATTATGATGCAGGCATTAACATACGCCGAAAGGAACACAAGACTTGGAATTCTGCAAATCTGGCAGATTCTCTGTGGTCTTAAATAAGGGATGGGAATGAATTGGTGTTTCCAAGGAATGTACAGGGCTTGGCTATTGGGAAAGTATGCAATCATACCAAAGTGGTTATTGCATAGTTATTTACAAGTAGCAATACAAATGTAGTGTATGAATGCATCAGTATTTAATGCTAATAACGGCTGTAGTAAATATGCAAACTGTGGGCTTCATTTTCAATGATTTGTATAGGGCAGTGCAGCAGGTCTTCTTGCTGTGCTGCCCTACGGCTAATCGAAAGGGAAGGAATGCACCGTATTTACAAGATACAGTGCATTCCTATTCTTTCAGACAGTGCTAGCGCACGATATTGCGCCAACACAGGCACCCTGTGACAATGGTGCAGTGGTGTCTGCATTGTTGCCAGGATTGTTTTTGTGCAGGAAGGGACACCTTCATGAAAGAACAAGAAGAAATAAACATTTTTCACCTTGTTATGTCTGCCCTGAGAGGCATACAGTTTTGGCACATTCCCAGGTTTATAGAGCCTTGTAAATCTGGGAATGCGTCAAAACCCATGTGTGTTGCGTGGGAACACCCACCGCAATGCCCATGGAATGCCTCCCTGATGCAGTATACGGCAACACTTCTAGTTGCGCTGTGCCGCCTTACACCATATCTACGAGGCCATGAAAAGCCACGCAATTTGGCTTTGCCTGGCTTCGTAGATATGGTTCTGCTCTCTGCACTGCTGGAGCTTCATAAAAAGTGACGCACCAGTGGCGCAACGGGCTTGTAAATAGGTGGGGTGCAGAGGAAGGAATCTCCCAATAGAAAAAAATTTCAGAAATTTTAAACTTTAAAATTCACACGTTTTCCTAATTTACCCTGCGGATTGTCCACAAGTGGAAAATCTGCATGAGTAAGTGGGAGTATGCCTTGAAATCTACAAATAGACTTTCAAAGGGACCACTGAGGATTTTTGAAATGAGAAAGTAAGCAAAATGAAGAGACCAAATTTCATAGATTTCAAACATTTTCTTCATTGTAAGTTAAAAGCCCCCTCTGTCTGAGTGTCTCTACAGCAAAATCCCATAAATATCCCAAGTAAAATACCTACAGTTTTAGAAAAAAATAAAACATAATAACTAGTGATAAGTTATAAGTTGATAAGTTTTGTGTGCTGTAAGAAAAATATGATCTCAAGAGGAGCTAGGAAATGAAAGGGTGTCACCTTTCGTTTTAGGGGCCTATTTTTTCGTGTCAGTTTTAAGAATGTCTTGTAGTGCGCTTTAGAGCTCCTCAGCCTTACTCGTCTTCCACCTCTGTTTTTTCAGTCATAGCTCTGTTGGAACAGATTGACCGAAGTATGTAACAGATGAAAGCAGACGAAGGAAACCTGAACCAGCGCTCATTGAAGAGTGACAGACGTTTCCCAGAACGTCCTGCAGTAAACTGCATACCAAGATGTCTGCCATTTGACGATCTTTGATACCAAATAGTTTCGTTAACCAAACAGAAGAAAAAAGATTGGCAGGAATATGGGCTGTATAACTTTCTTTCATCTTTAACCATGAGCAGCCATCAAGGTGCAAATTTGAAACAAACTGGACTTTTTCAGGTAAAAAACACCCGAATTAGCTCTGTTTTTTTTGTATGCAGATTTATATAGCGCAAACTCGACCTGAAGGTATTGGAGCGCTTTACATGAGCACCAGTTACGTTACAAAAGGACACATTCATTTTTTAGGTCTTGCCTATGCAGCGAGCATGCGCTGCAAAGGCAAAAAGACCTTTTGGGATCGCTTTGGCTTTTCAGCCAAGCAAGCACATGCGTTCCATTGCCTTCAATGACAACGCGTGCACGTCAGGAGATTGACTTGCGGGAGCGAGTGCCGCAATTATCGCTCTTGCAAGTGAATCTCGCAGCCCCCACCTCCCCCCTGCTGCCGCGAGCGCCTCCCCTGCTATGACTGCCATTGTAAACTTAGCTCTTCCCAACACCACTCCCCCCGCCTTCCCCCAACACACACATCTTTTGCTAAACAATCACACTGTGAAAATGTTTGTACGGTCTACAAACATACCAATAACGCTCATTCTCAAATTCCCAGCATGCCTCAGACATCCCACATTACGGCGTGGAGGGGGTTAGTAGTCTCAAACATCCCTTGGTTTTGCTTTCTAGCATGATTTACTTAACCAAGCTGGACAGGGGGTACACATTTCCGAAGCCTGCCGTGGGCACCCGATTTTCAACCATGCCTTAATAGCTGCCAGAACACAGCTGGATCGGAAGCCAATGTTTACATATCTCCAGTAACAACTAACTTTCCCACAATACTTTCAGTAATCCTCGTGGCGCAGTAGGTGGGTTTTAGCCACATGTCTCCAGCAGCCCCTCGTAGCCCTCCTTCTGGTTCCTGTCCCTCCTCTGCAGCTCGGCTCTGATGTGCCTTTTCCAGGTCAACTCCATGTCAGTTTCAGTTTAAAGAGCCCAATGCTGCGGATTAGAGTTTCTACGTCAAAACAAGAGTGCATCATAGGAGGTTTAGTTCTCTGTTGTGAATTCACAATCTCTGCGTTTGTTACAAATGCTCTTCTCTGATAATAAGAAACAGGAAACGCCAGCAAGTTGTTTTCACAAATTAGACCAAATTAGGTATTGTAATACTAATACCATACAATACAAATTTGGTACGCCACTGTGCATTCCAGTGAGAAGAAATTAACCATGAAGAGTGCCCCTGAACCTGTGTACAACCTTGGGGCCACATGACGGTGGAGTGAATCAATAAAGATAATTCGATTTCTTCCTTTGTCAGTAATCTATAAAAATGTGTATCCATTTAAGGAAATACTACAGTTATTTGCTGGTGAGTTTGGGGAAAGTACCTCCACTCCAAGATGGCAATCGCGCACTCTGTATTATGACACAAGATTGTCTAGTTCCTCTGGGAGGCCGACTTCCGAGTTGTCTCCTTTTCTATGTCGATTCATTTCTGTAGTCCCTCGCCGGAGTTGTTAGTCCTGTTTTTAGTTTGCTTGGGAATAACTGGTACAGTTATGGGTTCTTTTCTAAAATGGTGATGTCATTATAGCTAGTTCTCATTATCCAAATCAATAATGCTTTCAATGAATTGGTGTGACGCAACTTAGACTTTGTTTATATTGCACTGTTCACAGTGCCGAAACCCTTGTATGACCACTAAATGGCGCTGCTGAGAGAAACTTTAGATTGGGCAGCGATAACAGTTGGAAACAAGTATTGGCAAAGCCAATAGATCTCGCCTATCATGCGAGAGCTATTGATTTTGCCAATTTGCTTTATACGTGTTGTACACCAGGGTGGCTGCTGTTCAGGAAGGCTAGAAGTTAGTGGCGTAACAAAATGTTTATCTAGCATGAGCTGGTGCTATTATGTCCCTCAAACACTCACTGTAGTCTTCAGCACAAACCAGGTAGTTTCAATAAAAAACAAGTATTGGCATAGCCAATAGGTCTCGCCTTTGGGATATTACAAGTGTTTAGCTATACAACACTTGATGTTGCTGCACCAAGGATATTGTGCTGGATAACTAAACACTTATAATGTCCCAAAGGCGAGACCTATTGGCTATGCCAATACTTGTTTTTGGTAGGCATGGGGAGATTAAGTGATTTGCCCAGAATCACAGAATGTGGAGTCAACCTGAGGCTCAATCCTTGGTTTCTGAGCTCCAAAGTCGGCAGTCTAGCAGTGAGACCACATCCGTTCATTAAACGCTGTAATTTCACTAACTTTACGCATCACTTAACTTCTATTAGCACATTAACTGTTTTGTAGATTTAACTCATGCTCAAGATTAGGATTAGCGCTGGTTCTCTTCGAGATCATTCATGCAACAGTTCATTTCATTTTACATTAATTAATTTGGTAAAATAAATTTATAAGGAAATCACTAAATAAGGGTCTGATTTCAAAGTTTTTTCTCAAGTTGCTGCCTCCCCTTCTACCACAGGCACTGGCCACTCCCAACCCTGGCACCACCCACTGTCTGCATAGCCTCTGTCCAAAAGCCGTTGCCACTCTCATAAACAATCATATTAGTTATTTGGTTTGGAAAAGAAAGGGTGAGTAAAAGAGTTCCATAAATTTTGTCCAAGAGTCTTGGATGATGTGCTGTATTTTCTACAAAATATTAAACCCCTGTATAGCAGACAAACGTGAAACAAATGGGCACAAACCTGCCAACAAAAAATAAAAATAATAAGCATGGTAGATCATAGAAGGGTTTAACGTCTGAGCATGGTCAACAAAAAATTACCTGATAGAAAATATGATATCATAAATATAATGTACAAAATATTTTTCAATTAAGTGTATATTTTCTATTATTAACTCCAATGTAGTGATATTTTTGTTAATGATATTGTTTATAATATTCAAGGCACGATATTGCTGTCAGACAATATTTTGGTTGTGATATTCTGGTATCATGCCCAGTGACTAGTGACTTTCAAAAATGGAGGGGCATTATGTCCTAACTGAATTTCAGCGAGCAAGAAAAGCAGGAGAACCTAACTTCCTCAAAGTGTTTTTTTTGCCAGGGAAGATGCAGAATCGCTTTTGTATCCCTCCCCGCCCTTCTCCCACCCATCTGTGATGGTCAGCATGCTGCGAGGCATGCTGACGTCACAGTTTCCCCGACTAACCTTCATGGACTCCCTCGGGTGTGTAGTTTTAATAAATGTCTGGGTTTGGTAGGGTTCCCTGTCACGGGCACTTACACCCACACAAGTGAGGTAGCATTTTCATTGGGAGATCTGGGGAAACGCTGGGTGGTAGGAAATTTGTGCCGGGCCGGTGATCCCACAACTTTCTCACACAGAAATGTGAGAAAAATGTGACTTTAAGCTAAATTTGATGTTCGCAGGGGATTCTGGCTAAGAAAACATTGGGGGGATCCATGCAAGTCACACCTCCCTGTACTCCCCCCGGTGTATAGTTTTCAGAAATGTCTAGGCTTGGTAGGTTTCCCGAAGAAGGTTGTTGAGCCCGGGACAAAAAACAGAGTTGCCCCCCTTGCAACACAAGGCCTATTTTGTAATAGATGATTTTGATGTCTCCACAATACATTTTGGGCCCTTCCCTGTTGCAGTCACTTGGCCCACCCACACAAGTGAGGTAGCATTTTTATCAGGAGACCTGGCGAAATGCTGGGTGGTAGATATTTGTGACAGCCCTGTGATCCCCCAACTTTCCCATACAGAAATTAGAGTAAAATGTGGTTTTTGGGTAAATTAGATGTTTGCAGGGAAGTATGGGTAAGAAAACATTGGGGGATCTACGCAAGTGCTGCAGGGATTCTGCGGAGTCACAGAACTATGCTTGGGATCATAGAACCTTAGTAGGCAGGGACTGAGTCATCCTACCATCTGAGTACCCATGAGCTGGGAACCGATGAGCTATAGTGTCTCACTTGCCCTCCTACTCACTCACAGAGGCACAAGTGATTAGGCACCCCAGAACACAACACTCCTGACCCTCTCAGGAATCGCGGTTGCAAGACACACCCTTTCGCTCTCACACTTGTACTAGTCCACAATAGGTTCTGACAGAGACACAAGAAAAGTTTATTTGAACTATTGTGCTCTAGTGTGCAGTATACATGCCACAAGAAGTAAGAAAATGCCTAATACAAATACGTTCAGCATAGTATGTAGTCCATAAAACGTAAAAGGAGCTGTCACTGTATATGATAGGATAGCCTAACCTCCCTTCCATTCTACAGAAGCAAAATGATTATGTACCAGAAGATTTCTGGGTGTTGGCAGTAAACCCCATACCTTAGCATTAACAGATGAAAGTTCTGCATCTCAGGTGCTGTCACGATCTCTTCCCAGGACAGATCCCTCTCCAAGTGTGTTGTTACCTATTCATGTGTACCTATATGACAAAAGTATGTGTTCCCAAACAACAGCTGCATTTGAGTGTATTGTCTATTTTCTAGGGCCTGACCAAAACAGAATAAAATGGGGCATTGTTGTTTGACCTTTTCTACAGTGTTCAGACTAAATCCCATGAAAGAAAAGAACGTGAAAACAGTAGCAGGTTCTGTGTGAAAGTACAGTTTGGCACAAAGCTAAATATGTTTGTATAGTAACATGCACAAAGCAGAGGGCAGTCTGCAATGTGCTCATGCTAACATAGGGAAAATAACAATGGGCCTGCACAGGACATATGTCACAAGCTACACCTCTTTGGGCTCCCACGAATTTTCAGTTTTCAGAAATGTCTTGATGGCCTCCAAGCCCGTGACCAAAAATGCAGGTACCCCCCTTTCAAAATCAGGCCCTTTTCTGATAGATAATTTTTAGGTCTCCACAATACATTTTAGGCCCTTCCCTGTCGCAGGCACTTGGCCCACCCACACAAGTGAGGCACCACTTTTCTCGACTTGAGGAAACGCTGGGCGGTAGGAAATGTGTGGCTGTATGCAGATTCCAGGACTTTACCTCACAGAAAGCAAGGAAAATGTGTTTTTTAGCCAAAGTTTGAGCATTGCAGGGGATCCTGAGTAAAATAAAACTGGTGAGAGGCACGCAAGTCACTCCACCCTGGACTCCCCCGGGTATCTAGTTGTTAAAAATGTGCTGGTTTAGTTGGTGCCGGTTTAGCTGGAGCCTAAAATCCAGAGCTACACACAATGCAAAAATTGTTTTTGAGTGGAAAAATGTGATGAGTCTACATTGCATTTGGCGCTCTTCGTGTTGCAGGTACTTGGTCCACCTACACAAGTAAGGCACCGTTTTTCTCAGAAGACTTGGGGAAATGCTGGGTGGTAGTACTTTTGTGGTTGCCTGCCAATTCCAGGACTTTACCTCACAGAAATGCAAGGAAAATGAGTTTCTTTAGGCAAAGTTTGAGCTTTGCAGGGGATTCAGTGTAATAAAACCTGGTGAGAGCCAATCAAGTCACCCCATCCTGGGCTCCCCTGGGTATCTAGTTTTAAAAAATGTGTTGGTTTGGTAGATTTCCCTAGGTGCCGACTGAGATGGGTCCCAAAAACCACAATTACCCACTTTAAGAAATTGCCCTTTTTTGTCATGTTTGCCCCCCACTTTCTGCCACTTGTACTGAAGTTTTTTGACTGCTAATCAGCCCCAGTGCCAGTGCTCTTTCCCGTAGGGCCTGGGTATTAAAGAGGGTCCATAAGGGCTATAGCATGTATTATGCCACCCTAAGGGACCCCCATACAAATTGCATGTGGCAAGCTATTGCAGACTGCGTGTCATGGTGCAAACCATGATTGAAAACACAACATGGCACACTCACTGTGTGCCAAACCAAAGTCACTGCATGTGATATATGTAAGTCACTTCTACAACAGGTCTTAATGCACACTTGCTCTAAGGCAGTGGGCATTAAATTACATGAGAGGACAAATCTGCACAAGCAGATATGTCCGTGTGCTTCTCTAGTTGAATGATTAGTTGGTACAAGTGAACAGGGAAGCCATCTTAAGTATATGTAGTGGGCACTGGTCATTACGAGTTCCCCACCTAAAGGTTGGCTTTACTGAAACCTATGGTGTTAGGTATCAAACTCCTTGTCTTAATAAATCCATACTGATTCCAGTATTAGATTTAGCATCACCTGCACCGAGAGGGCAACTTATAGGTGCCCCCTGTAACCTATTACTCCTTTAGTGTACTGACTGGCATTGTCAAGCCTGCCACCACAGACAAGTTTATGACTACCTGCAGGTGAGAGCCCACAATCTCTGAAACCAGAAACAATGCCTGCTCGAGGGGTAGGTATTCACACCTCCTCCAGCAAGATGGCTAGTGATTTAGCATCTCAAGGCCAGGGACTTCAATGTCCCTGCCACCTTTGATATATGACCCTGACTTCCCCCAGACCTGGGAGATGCCTCCCCCTGCCCTCAGGTCCATTTGGCACCAGGACAGGCGGAACATTAGCTATGCAGTAGGTGCACCATCAGGCTAGTTACACCCCTAAGGTAGGATACCTGATGTGCTCCATGAAAGAAGGATTCCACCAGCTTGTTTTTGGTGGAATTAGGAACTCTGGGACAGAGTATGCCCACTTCCTACAGGAAGTGATCATATAGGGAGTGTAGTGACTACACGGGTACGTAGCCCATTGGCTACTATCCTATACTCTTCTTAACACCCCTAAATTCAGCATTTAGGTGGCACCCTGACATCAGGAACTCAGATTCATCTGACCAAATAATAATAGGAAAAGCAAAGAAGAGTCACAGACAGAAAGAACTGAAGACTAGCTTTGGACTTGGTATCAAACTCTGCCTGCCCACTTCTGTCTCGACAATTGCGAAGACCCAACTCATCCTGAAGCTGTGCATCCCCAAAAGCCTTGGAGAGCTGCTAGCGCTTTGCTAGCCCATCAACATCTCCACTGAATTGGAGGAGCCACTTTCCTGGAGCCTGCAGGTATTGACTCCAAAGTCTGGTTCACTACTCTGCTGACCACCGGGTCAACTGATGCAGCAGACACCTAGGAGGACGTCACCATGCTCCATGCTGCAGCAGCCAAGGCTTGTTCAGTGCCCTAGCCCAGACACCAACACCGCCAAGAATGACCCACCGACATGGGACATCAGCACCAGAGAGGCCATCATTGAGAGTAGCCCTGCTGCCCTGTTTTGTCCTCATCTCCAGGTCAACCATAAAAGTGAGAGCCTCCAACGCAAGCTACCCACCACTCAAATCACCTCTGCACATGTTGCCCCCTCAGCCTGAGTTTGAGCATACCGACGGTGCACACTTGCTAGTTGCTCCAGAGACACCCAAGAACTGAGCCCCTCTTTGGGTTCAAAAGGACTTGTCCCCATGTCCCCACTTGCAGCCTTTTTCTGTTACAGGTTTTCCACATAGGCTTCAGCGTTCGCGGCTACCCTTGTGACCATTATCTCTGCACCGACACACCAGTGCAGGTACCCCATAACTGCTGGCAGTGCTAAGGACTTTGGCCCTTACATACCTCAAGTCCAGAAGAACTACCCTGTATATTGATTGCAAGTACTCCCATGCAGTGTGTTTCCCCCACAGGATAAAATGACTGCGTTCGAGTCTCAAGACTCAAATCTGACAACAGCATTTTCTGTGTTTCTGAAAATCGCTAAACTGCAAAGTACCCCATCTCCCCACTCCCCCCGATGCCGCTGCTGCCTTGTCGACCCCTACCACTGGATATAAGCAGAAGCCACAACTGCCCAAAGGAATGCAACAGCTTTTGCAAGGAAACTTGAGATCCACTTAGCAAGGTTGCATGGCAATAACAGCTTGAGGCCACAGAGGAGGTTATGCAAGAAAACACATGAGGGCTGACACATATTCAAAACACATGGGAGTACATGGACTGCTGAGAAATGCAGTTTATCATATGAAAACTGTTGCTTAATGCATTCTCTACACAAGCAAAGCCCCTTCCAGACAGTGTAGACAGTCTGCAGGGACTAGTAGCTATTCCTTTATGAGTGGATTTGGAGTATCACTCCCCTGTGCTCACGGAGTCTTAAATGGTAAGCAATGTCTCCAGCCATGCTTCCTGATACACAGGCAAGCAGCATACTTGTGAGGGCTGGGAGCAGAACATGGCTAGCTGAGAGATATATGCACTTTTTGTATGATGCACATGGTCCTCCCAAATTCAGCTGATGCAGCACATCACTAACCAGCCAATGGGATGTGCTGAAATGGAACTGGGAAGATGAGCACCATGGCGGGCAATCTGTCTCTGCTGACTCAGGGATATACCATGCCCATACCACATGACTGGCAAGATGCCACTGGATGGAGGTTGTATTTGAACATTGAGCAAATAGACATTTGTGCATGCATATTTTTTTATGTATTAGTACAGCTTTCATGGTGAAAAACGTTTACAAAATTGAGAAACCTTGTGGGCTGGTGGTGCTACTGTCAATGAACTGTAGGGTGTAATGGACAATGTACTGCTCTGCTCTGAAGTACAGACTGCGAAAGAACAGACTTGCCGGATGCACACTTTAAAAGTGCAGGCACCAAAAGGCAAAGGTGCATATGTAAAAGGAAATGGCGCAGTGCTGCGGCAAATTTTGCAGCACTGCGCAGTGCCATTTCCAAAATGCAGGGATGCACGGTATTTACAAACATTTGGCACACCCTTGTGTTTTCCCTGGGTCTGGCACTAAAAATAGCTGCCTAGCGCCAACACAGACACCCTTGTGCCACTGTGCAAGGGTTCCTGAGTTGCAGGGATGATTGTTTATGTGCAGGAAGGGGCACCTTCCTGCACATAAATAATCAATAAATGGCAATTTGCTAATTCTATGTGTGATGCATAACAGTTGCAAATCGCCATTATTTAATGATTGTTTTTGTGCACGAAGGAACACCTTCATGCATAAAAACAATCATTTATGGCGTTTTGTTCTTTCAATGGGAGCTGAATGCAGCACATATAGAAAAAGCAAAAAAAAAATGGAGTAATGAAAGTATTTCTCATTGTTGCACCAATCTAACACCTGCTTTTGCATGGCGTTCGTTTTTGCTGCTGCTTCAGATTTACAGATCCTTGTAAATCTGGGGCAGCATAAAAAAGCAATGGATGTTGCGGTGGAACACCCACAGCAACACCCATTGCACGCCCCTTTTGGTTTACAGCCTATCGCTATAACCAATTTCACCAAAGACATTGGGCCTCATTTATGAGTTTTTGCCATAGGGCAGCGCTGCAGGCCTTCCAATACACCAATGTATGTGCATGCACAAAGAGGTGCTTGGTTATGAAATGGCGGCTAGATATAACAATACAGATTCACACAGCACGAGGGGAGGTGACCAACATCAACATAGAATTTTCATAATAATCAAAATGAAAAAGTGAAGATGGATCTTCATAAACTATTTAGAATTGTAACAAAAATATAAAGAGATGTACTTTAGAACTTGATACAATTGTCTGGAATAAGGTGAAACGTGTTTACACGTCCCTTTGTAAATATGCCCCAAATACAGATTCACAGCCCCCTGGCAAGCACAGATATGAACCAACTTGCCAACACAATCAGGAAACGCGTTCCAGAAGTGACCCAAGTACCTATCACAATTTACCCGAAGATAATGCAAATTGAAAAAAGAAGCAATCCTGTTGAAGAGTATATGATTATATTTATTAGTGAGTTTTTGACCTCAATTCCACAAAAGACAGACCCATTCAAGAAATCCATACTATGCATCTTTATACGTTTTTATTCAATATTAAAGCCTAGTTCTAATGCAGATTGTATGAATGAGTGCTCCTGCATAAATAAAAAATATGGTGAAATCAAAAATGCGATTCATGTAAATATGAAGAAAAAGCAACATATAAATGGTGATCATTAAGTCCAACCATTATTGGAATCAATCCGTTTCTGAAGCACCAAAACATGCTATATAAAGAGTGTCGAAGATTTACACACATACCTAGCACTTCTATCCTTTCAATATTCCTCAGTCTGCAGTGAGGTCAGTTTCTGTCTTTATTTTGTCTAACTTTGCTTGAAAATGTATGTCACATTTAAGCAGACTGTTGATGGCTTTGATACTTTCCCAAGACGCTGAAGCTCCTTTCTCAGCTAAGATACTTACTTGTGCATCCAACTGATATGTGATTCCACAGCATTGTTATGAGAAAAAAAGGCCTTGTGATTTGTGATGTTAGACGATTTAAGGTGTAAAAAATAAATGTGCGAATTTCTTCTGCATATTTGCCAAAATCTATTGCAATTTATAAATCACGCTATTGAATACATAGCATATGAGCTACTGATGTACGATCAACCTGTATCAAAGCATCACCCTATATAATGAATACAAGCAATGAAATAATGGGCGAAATCATGCATTTATAATAAATACATGAATGTTAGGATCAAATGCAGAAAAATTGCAAAGCACAGGACAAAGGGTGTGGCATTCAAAGGAACACGGTGAGGCAGGAGGTCAAGTGTTGAGTAACGTTTAATGGTAAAAGTCAAGACAGGAGTATTAAGCAGTCAAGGCATTTTCAGTCCAATTACCTCCACCTGTTTTAGTCCAAGCATAACCTGCTTCAGTTTTTATCATTGCTAGCTTGATACTGGCTGCTTTCACATTACAAGGAATTCAGGGGCATATTATCAACAACTAGCGATATTGATCGCTAGAGAAGCTTAGCGACATTTTTTTTATCGCCAAGCATCGCCGGATTTTATCGCAGAGATAACGTGCTATTTGCAACGTTTATCTCCAATGCGATAAAATAACTGGCAATAGCGGCGAAATCCCGCATCATTGCCATTAGGGTCTTAGCCAGAATATCCACCTCCCATTGGATATAATGGCTAAGAACTGGTCTGAGCAGGCGTTAGGTTTTAGCGATATTCGCGCTTAGCGTGAATTTTTTATCGCTATGCCTGCCTTGCTAATAGGCGATAGCGATGTTAGCGACTGCTTTCAGTCGCTAGCTGGTTGGGTACGCCCACTTTGCATGTCATAAACGATAAATATCGCTGACATGCAAAGCAGGCCCCCAAACCGCTCGCTATCACCTAAAAGCTGTCGCTAACTGATGTTAGCGACAGCTTGCTAATAGGGCGATGAAATTATTGCCGTTTTGCGGCCGAAAATGGCCGCAAAAGCAGCGATAATTTCATTTCGCCTGCCTTGATAATATGCCCCTCAGTTTCCTTCTGCCACAGGATGTTTACAGGCACATCAGTGGCATTTCTACATCTCTTGCCATTACAAATCAGAGAAAGAACGGTCTGTTGCAAGTGGTACCAGCCAGTGGTGCACAGCACAGGTCCTGCTGCTGTAGGGACATGCAGCATGACATGCAGCCCGTGTCATCAGCTGCATTGCCAGTGGTCTAAGCCGCTGGTCTGAAAGTGACACCACTGTACCCCCCAGAGAGTGCAGGTAGCCTCTCTGGCAGGACATAGGTGTGAGGGTCGGAGGGAGTTAAGCACAGGCAGTGTTTTTAGAGAGGCTGCCATAGTTAAACAAGCATTTGCAATGCAATAGGTCTCGCATTTGTGAAAGTTAGGGCTATTGTCATTGTAAATGACAACTTTTTTGATGTATTTTTTTTGCAGTGGAGTTATTATTTAAAGAAAAAAGGACATGTGTTGCTGTGGTTTTTATGCAGTGAGATTGTACATTAAATCTGGAACCACTGGGTTCTAGGTGCAGGTGGAACTCAACGGATTTGGTTGCAACATGTTTGAAATATTCTGCAGAGGTTCCTGAGCTTAGATCAGGACCTCAAACATTGTGAAATAAAGACCTAGAAATTATGACTACTAGTCACACACTTCACACGTCCAACCACGTATACAATGTAGCAGAGCATCTAACGTTTTGTGCACTACTGGCAAGACTTGCCAGAGTTAAGGAAAAAACATGTTTTTTCCGATTTCCTTGGAGTGTGAGAAACTGCTTAATATTTTTCATGAGATTCGAAATATACTTTTCGAGCGTAGAAGTTTGCCAGTGCCTTGCATCATTCTCCACACGAGTGCACTCTTTGTGCGTAATACAAATGACATTAACACACTGATAAAAACCTGAAAGCAGTTGATATCGGTGAGGCAGGATAACTTAATGACACAAATGCCTATTTATTTAGTGTACTTCAATAACAACTAGGATTATTATTTACCTTAATATGCTGTAGTATGGCCTGTGCTTATCTACAGTAGGCACTTTAACCCACTGAGTAATCTTACTGGAACTACATAAAATATAATGGGGTGACCCAGTGTCCCTCAGAACCTGGGATGTGAACGATTATACTACAAATGGTTCTGTTGGGTGAAATCAATTTCTTTACAATTACAGCATTAATTTTGCAGGAAAAATGGAAACACACATATATGATGTCAATCAAAGTAGATATATTGTAAGCTCTTGATTGGTATATTTTTCTTCTACAAATATAAAATGGAAAGGCTGTCAAGAACAATAATCATGGATGATAAAAGCAAGAAGAGTGACTTTTTTTAGGTGAGTAAGTAATCTAAAGGTGACAAAGTGTTATAAGTGAAGATAATATATATAGTGCTTTACAAAACGGTATATAAAATGTTGACATCAATTCACATCCGTTCCTAGACATATAAATATCCAATGAACCTCCTATAGATTTTGTTGTTTGTCATGGAATGGAGAACATAGGATAAGGATCGTGCGGTACATCGACATTTCACCCCAAGATAGTGCGTGATTACAATGGAGTCACAGCGGGTCTTCTTCAGGACACAGAAAGGACAGACATAGGGGCGGTTTTAAGCACCAATTGTCCTTAGTGGAGAATAAGGGAGCCAGATTCACCGTACCATTGGACCCTTGAAGGGAGCAAGAGTAAGAATCACGTTGCTCCAATCGGAAACTGAAACCGTAGGAAGACACTCGAAGACGACGAGCTGCAGAGTGATCGGGAAGATTTGATCAACTATGATATCTTACTGGAACTAGCATAGCAGAGAGAACAGAAGTCCAGGAGGCTTAGAAGAGCTTAATAACTGGAGGGACTACAGTGTGTGGGTTCCAGCAGTTTCCCAAATAGGGGGTAATTAGTTTTAGATTTCAGTATAGAGTCAGTGTAATTAATAGATGAAAGAGATCTCCTTTTTTTTATTTATTTTTTTACCTTTTTTTTATTGGATTTTCCCCTTTTTTTGTAACATGTACAGAGCACAAAGACAATAAAATTATACATAATACATATATAGCACTAGTTATTACACAAAGGAAGATATCTACATGAAATTACATTCTTAAATTAGGTCCTACTAACTAAAAAGCATAATCATCAAACTATAATAGAGCGCAGAGGTGCAGAAAGAACAGTGATGAGAGAAAACAGAAAAAAGAGAGAAAAAAATATATATATAAAAGAAAAACACCAAACCAGCAAAGTATCTATTAACTAACATTCCATTCTTTCCATCGTGTAATCGGATCCCAGATTTGTTCGCCCAACATTCTTCCCTTCTTCCCCTTCCTAGCATATATAGCAGATTCTAACTTATAAATTGACAGTAATTTAGCTAACCACTGATGGTACGTCGGGGGGAGGGGATCAAGCCATGCCGAGGCTATGCATAATCTCAAAACTGCCATTGCCAAAAATATAAAGCTTCCGCCCCGTATCTGCCCCTTCGCTTCGACTCCTAGTAGTATTATTGATGAGGTTAGTACAATTTCTAATCCTAATGCATTATTTAAAAAATTCTCTATATCTTTCTTTGTTGACTCCAAGTGAGGGCATAATGCAAAAATATGTTCTAAATCAGCCTCTGAATTATCAAATCTAAAACATCTGGTACCTGATATCGCTCCCCATTGGGCAAGTTTGGCTGGTGTGTAGTACAAATGATACAAGACTTTATAGTGTTGGGACTGTAATGAGGCTGAACACAGTAGTTTCTGACCCATATCTAATGATAAAGAAAACTGGTCTCGGCCTATATCTAAACCGGTTGCCCATTTATCCACCCATTTCTCCAAGTCATCCTTCTTCGAGTTTAACAGTTCTGAGTAAAACCTCTTAATTGTACAGTCTATACCTGCTTGTATAACCTCCATTATTGGGTTCTTCGCAAATCCCGCAGCACCACCCTTTTTTTTTATTAATGAAGCTTCTCACTTGGAGATATTTAAAAAATTGTCTAGTCTCTAAGCCATAACTTGCCTGTAGCTCTGAAAATTGCATCATACCTTGTGGGCTTAGAATATCGCCCAGTTTCCGAATTCCTTGCCTCCTCCACTCATTAAAGACTGCGTCAGAGAAAACCTCACTAGGAAGAGTAGGGTTACCATCAATTCTTGTATAGGCATTGTACTTCCCTATACCAAACCTCTTGGCGAATGCTTTCCAAATGTTATAAGCTGAGATGAAAGAGATCTCCACGTATAGTAAAAAATCTAGCCAATGGACCGAAGACATGGAGGAGAAACCCAGAAAAGTACCGAACTGAAAGGTTAGGCAGTAAGAGGGTGTTTATACAAAGGGAAAGGAAAAAGGAGTAGAGAAGAATTAAGGAGTAGAGCCAGAGAGAGATTTACACATGGAGAACTAGGTATAGGGAGAATAAGTAGTAGGTGGATAGAAGTAGACACAAAGGAGGAGAGAACAAGAGACCAATTTCAGGAAAAAGAAAACCTCAGAGCAGGCAAGAGATTGATGCAAGGGGTAAGAACATTGTGGTGAGAAGATACAAGGAAAGAGGTAAAGCAAGAGCTGGATACAAAGAGTACGACAGAAGGGTAAAATGCAACAAACGGACACAAGAAGAAGGAAAGGGATAGTTAAAGTGTAAAAGACATACACTGAGAAAGAGGTAGGGTAGAGAGAGCAGCCAAGAGGCAGACACAAGGAAAAGCAGAAAAAACATTGAAAGCAACAGATGGACCCAAAGAGAAGAGGTAACAGAAAGCAAGAGAGACAAGGAGGGGAGTAGGGATAAGGAGAGCAAGGGAGATCCAAGGAGAGAGACAAGGTGATTGAAAGTGAGAGAGACAAGGAGAAGGGTAGATGAAAAAAGAGAGCAAGAGAAATATAGTGAGAGAGGCAGGGGTAGAGAGGGAGAGGGGTGCAGTCGCACACAGTCCTGTGCTCAGGTATGCAAAGGTGATGCAAGCACGCACTGCAGAAGACGGTTGGTCCATCAGAGCAGTTAAAAATTCTTGGGATCCAAATCCCATTCAGGAGAGAATTCAAGAGCTCTTAACCAGTTTATAAGTAGGTGAGGGTCAAGATCTCTGAATCAGTTTATGGATAGGGTCAAGAGCGCTAAACCAGTTTATGGTTAGGCCAACATCTCTAAACGGGTTTATGGGTAAGTTAAAGCTCCCTAAACTGATTTATCTGTTGGTTAGCTAAAGCACTCCTTAGGTTCACAACACAGTGTTTTTCACACCAATAATGCTGCAATATAATAAGGAGTTGCGGTTTAGTATGATGCAATTTACAGATTATGTTAATTTGGTATATTGTAGATAAATTTGAGTGAGCCGCTCAGAAGAAAGGCGCAGCCGTCATTATTGAAGCTGTTGTAGCAGCACAGCACGCAGAGCTTTAACTTTAAGTTTTTACAGCAGCGCTTTATTTAAAAAAAAAAAAATCAGCAGCACAGCACTCCACTGCTGGGAAAAAAACATAAGATAAAGTGCGGCTGAAAAAACACATAGGATAAAGCGCGGCGTGGTGCGCTGCTTTAAAAATATATATATATTAGATGTGGAGTGTCAAGATCAAGTTGGGTGAGTTGGCAAAACACCATTAACAATTTTTTTGTACAGGAAGGTGTCCTATCCTGTATATCAACAATCATTCCCACAATGCAGGCACCCTTGCACCATGGCGCACGGCTGCTGTGTTTGCACAGGTGCAGGTGAGAAGGACAGGAATGCGCCTTATCTTGTAAATACAGCACAATCCGGCCCCTTTTATTTTGACTGCACAGCAGCACAGCAGGAATGCTTCCTGCACTGCCGTCTGTCAAAATATAGTAAATGAGGCCAACAGTCTTTTGCCATTTCTACAGCACAGTCTTTAAGCATAGGATTAGTACAGTGCCATCCACACTGAACTATAAAATGGCAAAATCCTTCTACCGCTCCAGGTAGAATATTGCAGCCTTGCTTTGGTAAAATACCACCAAACCAACCTGGAATGAATAAAAGCAAACCCTCACACATGCTATGCTAATCCTATGCTTAAAAATTTGATAGAAAAGCGAACATTTGAGGTGAGAAAATTATATATATGTATGTATATATATATATATATATATATATATATATATATATATATATATATATATAATATATATGTAGGTATATTCAACAGTGATGGTTTTCTCAAGTGACTATAACTCGTGCCCCGGCCATGCACAATCTTGTCATCAATTATGTCATTTAAAATTTTACAGTGACGTTATGAGGTAATATGTGGAGTAATTAGCAGTGCAAGGCTAAGGCACAAGTTATAGTTACCTTAGGGCACAAGTTATAGCTGCTAAAGATAACTATAAATGGTGAATTTTAGTTGGCTTTTTTGTTTTAAATGTTACTTTAACCTTTGTTTTTTATTCAGTGAATTTCTAGGTTTTTTCTAAAATAATATTTTATTAACATACGTAAAGCCAATCCTTCGGCCTGCACCCAACCCCGCAGGCAGACAACCCCGCCAGACAGTCCTGGGTCGTGACAAGAGCCAGCAATTCCTCCCTCCCCTAAAAAATAATGGTATGGGGCCTGGGGCCTCTACAGGCTCAGGTGGATGGGGTCCCCAGGACCTTTTAAAGTTCGGGAGTGGGACCACTCCCCCCCCCCCTCCACTTTAAACTACACTTGGCCCCCAGAAATGAGGTCCCCAGGCACTGCATGTCTCGTGGAGGGGGAGCGACACTTATGCCCCTTCCCATAATAATAAATGAAATGTATTTAAAACTCAGGCATTTTCTTATTTATAAATAAATTGCGATTGTGTGGGAGTCCCGAACCAGCTTGTTAAAAAAACTTTTTATTTTTTGGGCCCTGGGGAGCACAAAAGCAATCATCAGAGGCATTTTCAACTTTCTAAGAGTGCTGCAGAAGGAAACAACGAGGAGAAAAAAATACATTTCTCCTTGGTGAGTCTCTGGTGGGTAGGCGTACCAATCTGATGAATTCCCAGGTCAACCAATGTTTGTAAATTTGGCAATGTGTCAGATCGCATGTGTAGATGTTTGGGAACCCCCATGTTTTACCCATGTAATCCCGACACTATGCAGTGTAACTCAAGGCAGTGACTTGCGCTGTGGCATACCACAAGAGAGCGAAATAAAAAAAGAAGCCCTGTGATTGGTCAAGAGACCAATTTGTCCTGTGAGCCTTCATGCTCTAGCGGAAGCGAGGCACTCCCACAAGTCTCGCAGGTGCTCTGATTGGCTGGCTGTTGGAATGTTAGAAATTAAATGGCAGCCATTACTGTTTACTGTGAAAAATTGGAGGTGTTGTGGAAATGAAGTAAGAAAAGCTATGTAAGAGGGCAATAGAAAGGCATGCTGTTCCCCTAGATTTAGAGAGCATGGGCCTCCTTTATAAGGCCATTGTGCTGCCGGTCCGTCACTTTGTTTGACCCACAGCAGTGTGTCTGCCCATATTTACAGGGCCACGTAAAGTCACCCTGCCTTATAAATATGTGCCCCTTTCACTCATTACTCAGCATTCCATGGGTGTTGCTGTGGGTATTCCCACACAACATCCAATGAACCTGACATATTCTCATATTTACTAAGTTTTCTAAAGCTGGGAAAGGTCATAATCCTACGCCTCCCCAGTGGCGGCATGAGGGTGGTGCAACAAGGAGAAATAATTATTTTTCTCCTTGTTTTACCTCTTTCTATGCGTGCTGCATTCTGCAGCATGCTTAGAAAGAGGAAAATGACATCAATTATCGTTTTTGCGCAGCAAGGGTGCCTGCACTACCTATAACTTGCACCCTGCCCATGCACTGCCTATGACTCCACATATGACATCACTCATGACATGTTCGATGGCATAATTTATGACATCACTCATGACATATCAAATGAGTGTGCTTGTTTGTTTTATAGTTTAAATTGTGGCAACTAACTACCATATTACTTTTACATTTAATTTTGTACAGTTTGGGTCCATCTAAAGGGTGTAAGTATTTAGAAAATGTATGTCCTCCTAAGGCACCATAGCTGTGTTGAGGTATTGAACACATTATAAATATTTGTATTCAAGAGTAACTCTGTGTACAGGTGACAGTAGACTTGTGTTCATTATGTTTTACATAATTATTTTGAAAACGTTTCCAGCATCAGTGATGTCACCAATGATGCCATTTGAAATGTCATAAGTGATGTCATAAATGATGTTATGGAACATGCCATGAGTGATGTCATATGTGAGATCATAAGCAGTGTATGGTGGGGGAGCAAGTTATTGTAGTTAGGGCTGCTAACTGTAACTACATAACTTCTGTGTTTTTTTTAGTTTAATAGTTACCTTTGTCACTGAGAAATCACCTACCTATAATGTTGCTTTAAACTTTGTTTTTTTCTTAGGATATATATATATATATATATATATATATATATGTATATATATATATATATATATATATATATATACATATGCCACAACTCCAATCCACCCGATATCGCTCCAAACGCCGCGGGTGCCACTCTCCGCAAGGTGGTTTTGCGGAATCAATTAATTGACCGCAATTCTCCCATCCTGGGAATTGCTTTTAACAAAACGAGTGCACTCTGGAGCAGTATAACTTTTCAATAGTTTATTTCATGCAACCCGGATGACAGACGCGTTTCGGCAAGGTTGCCTTCCTCAGTGTCAACAATTAATAAAATTCTGTCCATGTTTAAAAAAAGTTTTGTGATGCAAAGTGACCGGAAGTCAGTGACAGTGAAAATGTCAAACAATACAAGTTCTATTAATTGTCAGGATAGCGTGGCCGCCATCTTAGATCTTTTGCATGGTGATGATCTTCTAGTTGAAAAATATATCATTATTATAATTGATATAGCGACTTCGTTGTCAAAAGGAATGCACACCTTTGTAAATACATATTCATCATATGTGTGTCTACTCCAAATTCATTATGAATGACATAAATTGTCATGCCTACTTTACCACCAATATTTTGCCCTGTATGGGCCACAGCAGCCACTATCCTTAATGTGACAATAACAATAAAAAAAGTATGATAATTTTAAAAAAAAGATCTTGGTGCAGCCCAATTGATTGTCTCCTTTCTCATAATCTCCCCAGTCTGTTCCGGTGGGTGCATTGACCATGACTAAATCATATTCTATACAGGATAAGGCAAACAATAATGTATTACCAAATTACAAACAAGTTATTTACACTTTATGACATCTCATGTCCCCATAACTCAAAACGCCAATATTACTTCTTGTTCTCTCATCAATCTAGCCCACAATGGGCAACTGGACCTATGTTCTGGATAAATACCTAGTTATGGTTTGTATGTCAGTGTCCTAACCAATGTGGATCAACAGTTCTTCCTCATTATTCAAACCTCTGGGGGCCTTACTTTGCAACTGTATTATGTATTTCGATTCTAAGATGTGTACTTTCTTCACCCTATCTCCACCTCTTTCTTCCTTTTCTTCCTGGTCTAGGCAAAAGAATTTGAGTAGGTTGCAGTTACTCTTATGTTCCAGCTCAAAATGCCGGGTAGGTGGTGGTCTCCAGAGCTGCGGGGGAGGCTGCAGGGGCCGTAGGCCCTTCCCTGCTTTTATAAAATTAAAGTATGTACCCCGGGAAGGTGGCGGTCCCCAGGGCAGTGGGGGAGGCCCAACAGCCACCCCTGCATTACTAAAAAAAGAAAACAGTGTGCCCCAGGGTTGTGGTGGTACACGAGGCCCCACTATTAATATTAAAATTGGCCCCGGCGAGGTGGTGGTCGCCAGGGCAGGGGGGTCTGCAAGGGCCCCCCATACTGTTATAATTAGCCCCAGGGAGGTGGCAGTCCCCCGGCCAGGTGAGGTTTACGAGGCCCCCCCACATAGTTGTAAATAGCCTTGGGAAGTGGCGGTCTGTGGGGCTGCGAGCAGGTCCAGTGGGCCCACTTGTATTCATAATGAAAAGTGCCCTGGGGAGGTGGTGGCCCGTGGACTTGATAAGCCCTAAGAGGTGGGCCCCTTCACCCCCCCTCCTAAATTTACGAAATGCCCCCAGGACCTGGCGCACGCGGGGTTATTTTAAGAAAAGCGCAGGAGCCCGGAATTGCTTTTTTCCAAAAATGTTTCCACAGATTCAGGAACTGCGGCAACATTGTTTAAAAAATGCATTTTACCCCAGCGAGGTCACTCAGGGAGCCCCCACCATATCTGGAGGGTCAGGGTATTCCTACCCTGCCCCCTTTTCTTTTTTTAAAGCTTTTTATCTGTAACTTGGCTTCAAGTTAAGTCCCAGAATGCCTGCCAACACTTCCTGGTTGAAGTGTTGGCAGCCAATCCAATTTTAGTAGGATTTGCGAGTCCACTGCAGGGATTTGCATCCCCAAATATCTATTTTTTTTAAATATAGATATCTCCAAAACTACTGAATGGATTTACACTTAATCACAAAAAGAACGCTTTCTGGACCAACATGTAGCGTACTGCCAAATTTGGAGCAATTCCGTTCAGTAGTTTGTGCTTTAGTCGTGTTCTAAAAATGAAAAATCCCCATTTTAACATGTGAAGCATGTTTTGGGGCCCCCCTTTTTTCTCAGCCCCTGCTTGACGGATCACCCCGAAACTTTCAACACAGCAGCTGCACCACAAAGGGGAAGTTTTGTGAAACTTTCGTGGAGATTCCTCAAGCGGCGCCAAACTTAATGGCAAAACAAAAAACACTTTTCCTATGGAAACTTTGGTACCTAACTATAACTACCTAATGGCAGCCGCCAGTAAATAACTTTCAGGTTTTCCCTACAAGGCAGGAGATGGGGGCCAACCATTGTATTGGGTGACCTCAGTCAGTTGGTCGCAGGGCCCGTGGTCAGCCCTTCAAGCTTGCACTTCGTGGGTCGAACAGCGGGATTCAAAAGACAGTAAAATCCTAAATTAATAAGGTTGTGAATTATGTTTGAGGCTCAAATTCACCAGCTTTAATTTATAACCCATAGCCTAACTAAAAAAATCTGATCAAAACGATGCAAAAGGCATGCTACATTTTTGCAGAAAAACAACCTTTATTCACTGTCGCCTGGTGTGTGAAGTAGTGTCCAAATAATTTCTTAAAACAACGTGCATTCTGCAATATCGAGTTTATATTCACAAACAGTTTGGAGTACTTCTGAAAGCTGTTTAGCAAAAATGTCATTATTATACCATGAAAACTCAATTTTATGGGCGCTTGTAGCACTTGTTAAATAAACGAAAAGGCTAATAAGAGAACATATACATTATGACAGGTTTGTGTGAAATCTTGGAATAATTTGTAAAGTGTTGTTTAGCTCATGTTACAAATGTCACATCTCTAATATTTAAGAATATGGGCTCTGCAGACGCCTTAATGCAGTTAGAAGCACAGTATTTTCATGCGCCTGCATTTCATTCTACAGTGAATGCACTGGATGTTAGTGTTGGCACTGTTCCATGATAAATACCTTTTACAGGTAGCTAAAGCTGACGTAACTGAACATGTTATGGAAAAGAACAGGAATGTAACGGCGATGCTTTTATTAGTTCACAGTTTGCAACACTTTGTCTCTGACCCATGGTTGAGTTTAGACTACGGTTTATAGCCAGATGGTCAACTGACAGAAAACATTGTCAAATTTGACAGAAGGAAAGTTTTTTCACTTAGAGAGAATGGGATGCATTGAAAATCAGGGAGACGTTTGGAATTCTTAGCTAAAGGTATGAATATTCCTTTGTGCTAAACTTTCGCCCCCCTCCTCCCATTTGCTAGCCACACAGATGGGAATTAGTCATAGAATGTCTGAATCCAAATACTATGTTGCCTTTGTAGAATTATCGATAGTTGTGACAAGAGATAAGATCAGATCTTAGTCACCCTTCCTGGGGGGAGACTGCAGTTCTAAGCAGGACTTAAGCATTATGTGTTTGACAAGGAATTATCAGGGATTCACCTCTAAACACGCCTCTTATTCATCTGTCAAAAATTAATGGCAAAGTGATTCTCATTGATTTATCTCACTTATCCATTGCCTCTGAATCATCACATTTATTAGGAGGTAGCGACTTAAAATAAAACCTCAAACGAAATAAAGTTACATTACATTTTTGGAAAATAGTTAAAAAGGTCAATAAAGTCTATTTATTTTAAAAAGTTTAGAAATAAAACATATTTACTATGTAACTATAAATTTTTGATTTTGAATTTCAATCTTTTTAAAAAAATATATAATTAAATCACTATATTTGTTCTAATGACATTTTTTCATCTACGTGGGAATTCATTTTGTTAATGTAAACTTCAGTATTGTTTTAATTTGGTAGATTAAGTATTTCAAGATCAAATTACTAGTGCTGGAGCATTTTTCCTTTCGTTCTACAGTTAATATAAATATGCAAAATTGATTTACAACAGTATTTCACATAAAAATATTTTTACAGTTTTTTTCTAAGTTTAAAAATCTTTTTTAGATCCCCGCAGACTATACAGCGTAGTGAAGATCTCCATAACGTAATGAACAGAGAAAAGTAAAAATAGACTAATGAATTAGGAAAAAGTTACTAAAAATGTATAATATTAAATATTAATTTTAAATGTACAATAAAACTATGCAGTGGTGGCTACTCTGCTAAGGCAGAAGAGTGTCACCCTACTGCTCTTGGAGCAGTGAAAAAGGGGAAAATAAAATGATATCAGCAACTTTATCATCATTTTATTTTTCTTTACACCGGGGCTGTGTTAGGGTGGGGCGGAGCTTGTGGCTCAGGGAGGTGGAGTGGTTTGTTCACACTTAAGTGCGCATGACTGCTTGGCCGACCGTCTTGGCGCAGCCAAACAGTCATGCGCACTTCGCATATTCCCCACCAGGCTGTAATGCACGGCCTGGTGGGGAAAATGCACAGGCTCCCTGTCCTCATCTGAGCGCCGATTCCAGAAACTCAGACCAATCACAACGCTGCATTGCAGCGTTGTGATTGGCTCAGGGAAGCCTGTGTTCTCGGTGCTTCCTGCAGTTTCTTCTGGACTGGAATCAGGAAGAGAGGAGAAGCGGAGAGGGAAGTGGGGTTTTTAAAAATAATTGATCATTCCCCAGCTTCCCCATCCTGCCAGCCTTGCTCTGTACCAGCAGCCACTGAAACTAAGCTAGTTCTTATGACATTTCAAAACATAGCTGCAAAGTCATATTCAATTTACGTTTTTTTAGGACACATATTCATTGGAAAAAACAAGTGATGTAATGGTAAGGTTTGGTCTTAAGAGCTTAACATGTTTGAAAAACTAAATACAGAGAAATTCACTGAAACAAGCATTTGCAATTCAACAGATCCCGCATTTGCGAGAGTTTAAGCTATTGGCATTGTAGCTAAATAACACATTGCCATTTACAATGTTGATAGCTCAAACTCTTGGACATGCAAGACCTATTCAAAGAAGCGACCGTGATTATCCCGGACTGCTCAGAAAGTGAAGGCGCACATGGCGCACTGAATGTTGCAGGAAAGCATGTTGTGCTTGCAGTAGGAGAAACTCATTAAAGAAAATAGTGTTTACAGGCTAAATAAGACTACCGTGTAACAACCAAAGTAAAAGGACCAGTCCTCATGGAAGGTTACAAATGAAGACAAGGCACTACTAAGGAGGGACTAATAAGCCTATTAATGAATCAGAAGCCGGTATCTACAAAGAGTAATGACACAAGCCAATGACAATTATGGGTGGAGAGTGGGCAGGGCTTCTATTCCATACTACAATACAGTACAGCGCAGCAAAGGCTGTGCCCAGGCTCGACCTAAAAATCAAGGCTAAAAGGGACTTCATAGTTAGTTGTTGAAATGAGATAAGAAACACGTTCAACAGCTGGAAAACCACATACATCTATGTGTTATAGTTTAGTGCACTAGCCATAACTTGCTCTCCTGTCCTGTGCTGCTTATGATTTTATGTATTACATTACTCATAACTAGGGGTGTACTAAATTCACGTCATTTGCTTTTGTGTATTCATGCAAAATTTCAAGAAAATTACATGAATTTATACGTAATAATGTGAAATGCAAATACATCATTTCATGCTATGTTTTAGCATGATATATGTTAATGCAAAGACGTACTTTGTAATAAAGAATTAATGCAAAAGTACTGTCAACATCTGTTCATGTTCTGTTCTTGTATGTTTGTGGTAAATTAAACACTGTGAATCGTGAATTTGCAGTAAACTTTTACAATGAATGGCACATAATTCTGTGTAGAGGCATAATTTTGTAATTTCAGGCATTTTGAGTAACAATCATAATGTGAAATCCCCAAAAATTACATGAATTATGTAGGTGTAATTTAAATTATGTGCAGGGCTACTTATGGAATGTTAAATAACATCATTGATTCCATCTCTAATTGCATCTCAAATGACATCTTTAAAGACAACTTTTTTTTTTTTATATTTAATTTTTATTGCAGGTTCATAACAAGTCAGTGGCAGACACTCAGATACTTCAAACAAGCGTTATCAATGGTAGATCCCACTGTCAGTAGATGGATACACGGCCATTCAGCCCACACCCCGGAGGCCGGGCGGCAAGTTTTGGTAGAACGCATAAGGTATATCCAATGTACATTTCTGAGCATCTAGGTGGTGTTCTAAGTCCCTGCATTTTCTCTTTCGTTGAGCCCCCCCCTCCCCTCCCCCCATAACCGTAAAACATATGGTATTGTCGTCCATTGAAATACTTACAAAACCACTGCAGCATTCACACCGTCCCACCCACTCCCCCCCTCATCCGCGCCAAGAACACATTCCATAGTCCTGAGTCACAAATCGTAGACACCCTATGATAGTCCATTAGTACAGTAGTGGGCGACACCCTCCCAGCGCCAGAGTCCCATTCAAACTGGTGACCCAACCCAAGCTCATCAAGGAAGGCTCACCCTCCCAGCCCCTCATCCAGCCCATGGTAAAGCCTCCACTTAGACCACACTCTACGGAATTTTTTGGGACATCCTCTGGCCTTATAAGTTACCCTTTCGGCTGCCATGTAGAGATCAAGCCCTGTCCTCCATTCCTCCAGGACTGGGGGCTCTGGCACCCCCCAGTGCTTTGCAATGTCTCTTTTCGCCACGACCAATGCCAGAGCCAGAAATATAAGAAGGGGTCGTGTCAGATCAACCTCGTTGGTCATGCCCAACAGTGCTAGCTTAGGATCTTGTATGAGCGGGGCCCCGAGGACCTCCTCCAATTCTTTGAACACCTGGGTCCAATATGCTTGTATAATACTGCAGGACCATATCGTGTGGTAGAAATCCCCCACCCCTTGATGACATCTAAGACAACTTGGGTCTTCCACTTTTCCCATTCTACACAGCCTCTGCCTGTCATAGTAAGTTCTATGGAGTACATTGAACTGGATCAGTCGCAGCCGGGACTTGATTGCCACCTCCCGGGGTCTTTAAAGACAACTTTGATGACATTTGTGGATCATACTCTTATTCATATTTTTCCATAAACTCTTTCATCATTTAAGTAAAAAGCAATTGTTAGAACATTGTGTACAGCAGTGATCTCTAACCTTTCCTCTAAAGAGAGCTACTTCTGATCTAAGAAAATAGTCCAGAGTTACTAATGACTTTGATCATTGTTGCAGTAGTGACCCGTCAGATACAACCACACTAGTTATAACACACCTTGCAGAATTATAGTTATGGATATGTGATGATAAATAGATTTGGAGTTAATAATGTAAATAAGATTATACTCACCTATCTGCGCCGATTGTGAGGATCTGGGTGTACTATATGATATGGTTGTGGGGCCTTATCATGGAGTACACTCACAGATACTGTCTTGGGTCTGGTGAGTATCGTTTACCTTAGTTGAACCCTGGGTAGCTGTGGCTGCGAACAACGTTTTATAGAGTGTACACTGTTTTACTAGATACATTTTAATACTCTGTGATGTATTTATCATGAGAGTTTCACTATCTGCAAACAATATGGTACAGAATAATCTCTCTGCATAGAGTAAACACTTTGTATAGTACACACGTTTCTACTCATACCAACTTAATTTTTCATTTCAGTTTGGTGACTGTAAGGGGTTTGATATAGATAAAAGCTGTCGGGCATTATTTTTATAATAGACATTGAGTATCTTGAAGAACTTGGGGGCATATTTACTGGCAAGTGGTGGAGCACAGTGTTACGCCAAAATTGGTAATGCTGCCTTCTGCCAGTTTCAAGACAACGTTAAGCCACGTTAAGTGGCTTAACGTTTCCTTGTAAATAGACAAAGGACTTAACGCCACCAAAACCTCAGAAAAAGTGACGTATTGGTGGTGTTAACTCCTTGTAAATATGCCCCTTGGTTTTCTCTGAATGCGTGTATAAACATTGAACACTGTGTGCAGTCGGGGTTACCCATCGATCTGTGGTTGATTGTTAATGTGAACTTGGCTACCCATGAAGTGTATGTTATATGGTCAATGTTGTACACAACACATGCTTGCTACATCTAAAGGAGTTGCATCTATGGAGATATTAATGTAGCTTCGTATTATTCTAAACGAACCAAACCAGTGGAAGACCCAGCATATGGGGCACCAACAGAATTTCACCTCCCATGTGCTAACATACCAATCCAACTTCCAAACCTTTCTTCTCTGCCAATTCCGCTTATTACAGCACTCAGTACAGCCCCTCAGTCTACTGCTGAGGCAGGAAACAGAGACTCCAGGCAAACTTTTGATCTGGATCAGGTCTGGCTCGACATACCTGGTACAGCACCTAGCATTCAGACTCTAAGCTCCCATGTTTGTAGTTTCCCCACTGTCTCTAGCATGGAGCACATAACACACTCACAGGGGCTTATTTATGAGCCACTGCGGCAATTTTGCGCCACCGGTGCGTCACTTTTTGTGATGCACCAGTGGCGTAAAAAATGTGCCATATTTATAAAGTGAAGCATCTGGATAGATGCGTGACTTCGTAAACCCCTGCGCTACATTATACCTGCGCCAGGTATAATGTATGCAGGGTGGGCATTCCCCCGCAAGAAAGGGTCGGAGGAGTGGCGCAGCGAAATCTATGCAATTTTGCTGCACCACTTCTAGGACGCCAATGCGTCAAAACATAACGCCTGCCTCATGGAAGGCGTAAGGGTGACGCAGGCCCCATGTGAAAGGAACATTGCTGGAGTTGCGTCAGGCTTCCGACTCAACTCCAGCAATGCGCCACTTTTTGCGCTTACAGATACGTCAGCTATACTGACGTATCTGTCCTTCTTTGCGACATGGTGCATCACATTGTAAATATGACGCATCATTGGTGTCACAAGGAGAACACACAGAGAAGTGGTGCATGGCTGCTTTCATGCAGCAATGCGGCACTTCTCGTAAATGGGGCCCACAGTGTGAGCGCCATGAATGCAGATGCCACACAGGGATGGGATGGCCACACAGCCTCATCCCTACCCTTTAAAAGTGAAAAAACAACTTCCATATATGTATTCCTTCATTTGCAGAAGTTTCTGACTGCAGAAAGACACCCAGAAGGTGATCATGCCGAAATGTATATATACACATTTTTCCCCACAGGGAAAATATATTTCACTTTCAAGAAACCACTGCCTACATCTGAATTCATGATGGAGCTGTCCTCCCCTTTCCTAAACTAGCATGGCTCTTATCCGTCCCTACATTGGAGCAGTTTTACCTGTTTTTCCAAATAATTTTTCATGAACTACTCTTACGAGTTTGTAGATGTTCAAGGACCGAGCTCTTTATAAATCAATCAATCAATGCCACCCCTTTAAACTACAAAGTCACAAAGACAACATTCTGTCAGATTTTTCATTTTCCTTGCTGCATTTGTTTTCAGAAGATCTATTTTCATGAATTACAATGTGAAATTTACCTTTCTGCACTGCTGATTTTTCATGGCTAACGTAAGTAGCCTCGGCTGTGCAATTAACTAACAGAATATAAAGCAAACGCACGTGGGCATTGTGAGCTTGACTCATGTATTTGGAGGAAAGGTTGAACACAGTTTACTTAGTAGCAGTCCCTCATAATGCGAAAAGTATGTATAATTATATGTTTTGACAAACTATATTGCAAACAAAGCATCACTTTGATACCTGTCTTTCAACCCGTCAAGACCAAACAAAATGCCCAGAAATCCATCCTTCAAAGCAAAGGTGTTTATAGTGAAGGGAAGCGTGTTGGATGTATCGACTATTTCGTCTTTGTTTGTGTATCAAACCTGCATTCAGAACGGCCAAGTTACATAAACTATGTTCTTGAAGTGCATGCTGAATCCAGAGAAATTTGTAACAGCATTTTCGTGCTTTTGAGAGTCTTCCTGTCTGAGGGATGGCTCATACGGGACCCTTAGCTATCCATCAGCGTCCTGATTTGGCCTTCCTGATAGATGGGGAACATGGCAATTACGCAGAAAGAGTGATATCCGCCATCTGCTGCGCACTCAGTGTGATGTGGGTATTTGTAAGGCTGGTAGGTGGGTTGCGTGAGTTAATAATCAACCACACTCAGATCTCCATTTTTAAGTCTGTTCGAGAGAAAGCTCTAGTCTCCTTGTTAGCCGTGAGTGAAAAAAAAATCATAAGAAAAATACATGCATACATATATAGTTGTACAGGGGCTTTCAGTTACCCATCTTCATCCATTGGTCTATTCAACTGTCATTCACAATTCACTTCAGCCAACCACAGCCTACATCATGGGAAGTGGGCCAGTCCAAGTCAGTCTTACCTCTCTTCACTTTGAGTGATGGCATTTTAGTCTTGCACTTAAAAAGTTGTCCACTTCAGTACCAGGGCTCTTCTCTGCCATACATTTTAATTGCGGCTTTCATGTCATTTATTTAATTTTATTTTTGTGATGAGTCACTTTTACTTGCATTTTATTTTTTGCAAACATATGCACACCTCTTCAACGTATTTTTACTTTTTATTTGGTGTACTAGCTATTGAATATTTGCAAAATAAATAAATATATAAGGTTTGCCAAAGCTGGGCATATTGGTTTTGCCAATGCTTGTCTTTTTTGGTGTAGAGAAACTCCAAATTATTTGTCCTTTTATTTCTGTGAGGGTACCATCTTAATATGCTCTGTGCAAAAAACAAAACAAGCACTGTTGCCATTCTATTATTACATGAGATCCAGCATCCGATAAACGTAAATCAAGCTTGTGTGGGACAGAATGTGTGTGTGGGACACACAGTCATATTCATATTGCATAATGTATGAGGATGAGCAAAGAAGTTCCTATCATTTGAAGTCATTGCCAATTGGCAGTACTAATTCCAAGTAATGCAAAGAATGCACCAGTTTGCAGAACATCTTACAAAATTGCTGAAGCGGTGTATAGAGCAGTATAGGTATAACTGGCATTAGGAGTGGAACAAGTTGCCGTCCTGTGGCAGACTGTGTGTGTCCAGATAGCTTTAGCTCAGGCACCAGATACTTTCCTGGTGTTAATGACAGACCAGCCTGGACTGGACATTGTATTACATGATGGGGCGATCTGATGACAAGGTAAGAGCAGACAGAAACCACTAGGGCCTAGATTTACTAAGGACTTGCATTGCTCTTGCATCATGCAGGGTGACGTAAGTTCAAGGCAAGCTCTTGAAAGAGATTTACTATCCCACGCAGAGCCACATCTGCGTGGCATGGTGCAGCTGGATTAATGCAAGGCAGCACAAGTTGTGGCCTTGCGTTACTCTGCCCTGGGAAGGTGTTCCATTGGTGGAGTGTGGGTGTTCACACACATGTACCCATGGATGTTGGCACATTTCCAGATTTAATAACAACAGTTACCCATGGAAAGCGTCAAAATGCCACTCCTTTCCAGGGGAGTCATACCAAAGAGAAATATGTTTAATTCTCTTTGTGCATTCCTCTTTCTATGTGTGCTGCATTCAGCAGCACACATAGAAAGAGGAAAGAGCCTGAGAGGATTGTTTTTATGCAGGAAGGTGCCCCTTCCTGCACAAAAACTATCCTGCCTGTAATGTAGGCACGCTTGCACCATTGTGCCGGGTTGACTGCAGTGGCAACTAGCAGCCACTAGTGCACCCACACAGGGAGAGAATGTAAATGAGCTTATATAGCGCACAGCTACCCGCAGTGGGTTTCCCGGCGCTTGCTTAGGGAACCCTTCCTGGTATTCCCCTGTGAGATAGCAGGGTATCCACAAGGTGAAAGTCAGGCATCCCGCTGCGAGGGGCCGTTGTGGAGATTAAGCAAGCTATTGCCCAGAGTCGCAGAGTGTGAACCCGTGAGTCGAGGAGGCACCGGGGCAAGAATTATCGAGTCCGTGGAATTTTTTTAGCCCAAGACCCCGCCAAGGCGGGGAATTGAACCCTGGTCCAGGACCGATCTCAGCTTCCGGGTCTGCTGCCTCTAACCCCTGAGCCACACTTCTCCACAGAGAACAGGAAGGTTTTATATCTTAGTAGATATGGTGCATTCCTGCCCTCTCCAATTGATGCAGCACATTGATGCAGCACATTGTCTTGCTACCTTGCGCTTTGTCAAACATTAGTACATCTTCCCCTGAGTGCGGAAAGAGAGGGAACTGAGGTGGTGAAGCATGAGGGTTGTGATTTGGATGAAGGAATTCCCAACATCTCCCAACATTAGCTAGATCGCAAGGTCAGGGTGCAATGCTGGCACAATGGACTCCTCTCACATGTTACATTTGTACATTAAAAGCAAATTGCTGATAATTGCCAATGAGGTGGATACAGACAGTCGGCTTGATTTAAAAGCAGACAATGTGGTGGCTCCTCAGAAACAAAACCAGCAGGAAGGCAATGGCAGATTTGCCTTCCAGGCAGCAATGTAGGGCCACTGCAAAAGGTTAAAAGCTATAACAATACATTTCTCATAGACTGGCAAAAACTGACAGCGCATGACCTCAACTTGCACTTGGCAACATGAGTGAGTAAGGAACCCACTTTTAGGCGAAGAGATGAGCAACATATGGCCTGATTAAGATGTCGGACGGACTTCAGTCCATCTGCCATCGTTTTGTATTTGGGACCGGCCGCCCACAAGGGGCAGTCCCACATACCATATTACAATGCGACCGCCATTGCGGCATTCGCATTTCCGATATTTTGTAGGCGAGGATGCAGTCAGCGCCCCCCCAGCAATATAAAAAATAGGGTGTTTACATATCCCTGCACTACGTGGCAGGTACCATGCGGTGCCTTCCACAGGGTACAGGGATATGTGGGGGGGCACCATAGGTGCCTCCCAGGGCCCATGTACCAACCCCATGGGGTAGGAGGGTTCAACTATGGGCCCCCAAATCCCTTTCCGCCTGCTGTTTTGCTGCAGTTTGACCACCGCAGAACAACCTGCGGAAAGGATATTGTAATCCCCGCGCGGTGCCTGATAGGTCCTACCTGCATTTTGGTGCTACAGGTACAGGCAGTCGAATACAGACCGCATGTTGGGACCGTGGCGGTTGGAGTTTCCGACCGACACCCATCCTGAAGCCATTATTATATGTTGGACAGAAATCCCTGTTCCGATGGCGGGGAGACCGCCACCGACAACCTGTCGGTGGTGGTTTTCCCGCCATCGTAATCAGGCTCATAGTTCTTCAGTGGATGCAACATTGACTGCAGAATGGCTTTGAAGTTATTGGAAGGACCAACAAATTTTACAGGTCTGACCTCCAACAGTTACATTTTCTGACACCGGGATCACTGCTGCAAATGCCTTGTGTGCAAACAAACATTCATTTTATTATTTATATTGTGCATGTACGCTACTTGGCACTGAAAAACTACAAACCAATAATCACAGTACAGAAAATGAACTGAAATCAGCAAAATAACTGAATTTTCAGACCGGTCCTAAAGGAAAGATGGTGCTGAACATCTGAGCAGAGCATATAATCAGAAGCTGGTAGATGTGGACTTTTTAATACACCAATTCAGTTACAAAAGAACATTTTTAAAACTTCATCTTCCAGCTGCCTCTGGGCAATCAATGTACTGGGATCTAGCTACAATAGAGGAAAAGTCTACAGTAAAGTGCGTTTTAGGCTGTTTTTGGCAGGTGAGCTCTGGAATCATTCTTAAAAAAAATGTCATTGTTTTATTGAAACCTTTTACAGTATTATATCAACTCTTAACGATACACAGTGATATTGGCTGGGTGCAGCATGGACCCACAGCGGGTTCTTGAAGCATAATTAATATCACAGCTAGAGGAATAATGTATGAATTCAGGATACTTATTATTGAATTCCTGAGAATAAATCACACTTTACCCCCAAATATGCAAGAGCAGTCGGGATGCAATACAGATTGAGATTTAGCAAATCCAATTATCATCATTTCCTTCCGGCTCTCCAGTTTCCTTTCCCACAAGATATTGCTGATATATCCCCCAGAAATCCTTTAGGTCAATTCTGGGGAGGTAACAGCTCATTGTAGATTTCTGACTGTGTGTTACAATATAACATGTCTTTGAACCAATCCTCTATGGTCGGAACTGGGCCCCTAACCCAGCACATTGCTATTCTGAGCTTAACTATTAGTAAACCCATTGCAACAAACGCCTGACCTCCTTATTTACATTTTTGTTATAACCCAACAAGGCAAGTAGCAGGTCTAGCATTAGTGAGAGCCCTGTGACCTCATTTAGTATGCAGATTACCTTACCCAAAAACTCTGCAACCTTAGGGCAATACCAGGCGACGTGCATAAATCCAGCCTCACCTTCTCTGCAGTGATAGCAAGCCACCAAGTCACGCAGGCCATACCGACACAGTCTCAGGCGTGTAATAGACCCTGTTGAGTAATTTAAAATGGATGAGGCGGTGTCTTCCGTTTAGTGAAATGTTTTAAGTAACTTCACAACAATACCACCAAGTGTTGTCATCTATAACTATGCCTAGATGGCCCTGCCAATCTAGTCTGGCTTTAGTGAAGGCTCCAAAATATAAATGGAGGTCATAGTCTTACAGAGGGGGGATGGAGTGTAGAATCAAAGAGAAGGATAGTAACTCTGAGGGTTCCTTCATGTCGTCCCCAAGCAGCTCATGCAGAGCATGCCTGACCTTATAGAAGTGATATTGTGTAAGTGGTGTGAAGTCATGCCCTTCGGCCTCAATGTCTACCCACCTGCGGACCCCTCCATCTAAAAATAAATCTCCCATCCTATTGATGATGATAGCCAGTGACACCATTCCAATGGGATCAAGGGAGAGTACACGAGTGCACCTGCCTGTCTGTTTAATAAATCCTGCCAAGCATGAACTGTAAAGTTAATAGAGGACAGTGTGCCAAGTCTCCTGATGGGGGCCTGAAACAGCTTTTGCGGGAGAGTGTAAGGATCAGCTGCCACCCCTTCAATTTGCAAGTGCGGAAGGTTCTGCGGGCTGTGAATCCTATAGTGCGCATGGGAGCACTGCCCAATTCTGTAATATAACTCTAGATCTGGTGCGTTAACGCCTCCCATGGAATAAGGCAATGTAAGTATGTCCCATTTAACTTTAGGTTGCTTCCCAGCCAAGGCAAGCTTTATTAAAATTGAATGGAAGTCTTAAACGTATGCTTCGGGAGTATTTTTGGAATGTTTTGAAACAGGAATAGAAATTTGGAGAGAACTATCATTTTCAGAAGGGAGATGCGGCCTATCAATGATAATGGGAGACAAATCCATCGCTCAACATCATCTTCAAGTCTGGAGATAGCCTTCCCATAATTCTAGTTGAGTACTAGTTCTGAGTCTGTTTGCACTTGAATGCCTATATAGCAAACAGGATCAGTGGACCATTGCAATGGGAAATCCAGCTCAGTAGGTGCCATGGAAGGGGTAAGAGGGAAAATAATGGATTTAGCCCAGTTGACTCTGAGGCCTGATGTTGCCTGCAATCGTTTACAAGTGAGCATGCTGCTATTGGGAGGGTAGATTTGTTTCTTGTATAAACGCAACATCCACTGTATGTCGCTTAAGATACGCAACAACTTTGAGCTGTTTCCTGAAGTCGTTGAGGCCACTAATATTCCAGGTTACTAATCTGACTCTGTTGTGAGTGTCATGTGATATTTTGTTAGAAGCCATTTCATTTGCTACAGGTCTACATCCGACCACCACCTCCACTGCAACTTCAGCCATATTTGAGCAATATTTACATATTTCATGTATACCTTACATTTGCAAACAAAACCCTCTCCCCACCCATGCTATGCAGTCGATAACTTGGCATAGACGATGCATTGCCCACTCTCCTATAACTAAACATTACCTAGATTAGTGCAACTGCAAAAAACAGTTTCCTTGTCTTGAAGTGAGGAACACGCAGGGGCGGATGTTACTGGTGTGACACTACTTCTTTTAGCCGGTTTCAACATTGGTAAATAACTAAGACACTTTCCAGCCTGTGCACAATAACATAATAGCATGAGACACTAAAAGAGAACAATGACAGGCCTATATTCAGTATTCAAGTCCAGATATCTGGGGTCAGTAGCCCGTGGTGCTAATAGAGAAGTTCTCACTAGTGTGTGACCATAGCAGCAATCGTCAGATAGTTACTAAAATTATAGATTCACCTTCCCTAGCATCAAACCAAGCCTTACAGGGCATCAACATAACATCAAGTACTTCCCAAGCACCTCTTCCATATTAGATCGTTGCGCCATACTACTGATGGAGCAGATTCCATCTGGAGTCAGGCATTGTTTTATTTTTGTGCTTCAGACAGACTGCATTTAAATTGCCACGCACATTTTGTTGCAAGTTAAAAACATGGCCCATGAAAAATATGAAAGTAAGGCCTAGTCAGTCTGAAATGCTTGTGCTGAATTAACTTGTGTTTTTGCAGTGTAGAGAAAAGTGGCCTTTGTAGCTTTGACGATTAATAGAATGTGTTTCTCTCTTCCCAGCTCATTCCTTGTAATCTAAATTCACTATTCCTGTCTTAAAAGACTTTGACTTGTTGCATATTTTGATAAACATTTTCAGTTAATAACACCTCTTTTTATAATGTGTGTGAATTAATAATGCACCAAACACCACACATGGGGCTAAATGCTTTTTTGCATTAAAAGCTATCTAAAACACTAAAGCATGTTGCTTTGTGTGCTGTATTAACTGTGTGCGCTGTATTAACTGTGTGTGCTTTTAAAATTTACACTAAATGCATAATAATGTTATGTTGCACATTGCACATTTATTTTGCATGTTGTCATAAATAATAGAAAAGCTGCTTGAAACTAATAGCTTGGCTAAGTAAACATTTATAAGGGGTATTAGTATTGAGTTGGAAAACATAATGGGCTGATTTACATGACATTAATATTCTCTTTTGTGTCTGTTTTATTTTTGGGGCCTACACAAAACATGGCTGCCTGTGAATCCAGCAAGGCTATGACTTGCATTTTCAGAGAAGAGTGCATGTGCAGACTGTGGCAGCTTTCCTCAAACCACGAAGGAGTTAAGGCCATTTTGAACTGTACATTCTTGTGACTGTGCCAATGTACCAGGATTAGTTAAAGTATCCGTCCTGCTGCGCTGTGACAGGAAGGGAGAATTAGAATGAAACATTTTTCCTAGTAAATGTTGCAAAAACAATATAAATGTGTTTACTCATGTATGCTTCTTTTGTTAAAACTGGTATAGTCAGGATTTTAGAATAAGTCAGGATTCTGAGACCTCTTGCCATCATGACTGACCAATCACGTACACGTTTTCCTGAACAATGAAATATTTGTGTGTAGTCTGCCAAGAATTAGAGTATAAATAATGACCTCTCTGGAGGCGGGGTTGGCTTCTTGCTAATTTTGGCTAATAGGCTCATTAGGCTTCAGGGGGACGTGTGAGCTCTTGAGAGAAGGAACAGATTAGACCAGACATTCTATGTGTTAGGTACGAGATCGTCATGGGTGCAGCCTTGGGCGTCCAAGGAGAGTCAGGTGGGGGGGTTCCCTGATGATTTTTTTTCCAAAGTCCTTGCACATCATATTTTGGCACGGCAGGCCACATTCATTTGAGGTCTTGTGAAGGGTGGGCTGTTTTGCTCTTTAGACACAGACAGGAGCAGAGAGTGCAGCTGATTAGGATAGAATTAGATGCTAATCTTTAAGTTTATGATTTGACTAATTAATTAGGTCTGAAAAGATTTATTTGACTTATGCATTTATTTCTCATTATGGGAGATTTTTGCCAACTATTTAATTAGTGATTAGCGCTTGCAAGACTATTTTTCCTAGAAACTCTTTAAGAGCTTTGACTGACATCTTGCCCCACATTTCCTTTTCTAAGTGTGATGCTTATATGCAGAATGTAATGTATTCTGTATTATTGCTATTTTTCCTGTTTTCCAAATTCTGTAACCTGATTGATATTTTACTAATGAATAAAGGGTCAGAGAAAAAAATTACTTTTGACTAGAAAATTAAACCCTTTAAAATACTCAACAACTCTCTTTATTGGCTTAAATAATAATTGCATTTTTGACTGTTCATATTTAAAGTCTCCTGAAGGTAATACATGGTGTGGTTAGAGGTAGCATGAGGGTTTTGCATTGAGAAATTACCAGAAGAAATTTACCGCTCCATCAGTTTTTGGTAATCAGAGGATTGTCATTATTGATTAGTTTGGTGATTAATGATTATTGCTTTCACCATCAACTATTCAACTAATAGATCATTGACCTTAGAAGGGAAATAAAAAAATTGCCCAAGGTAGATAAATGTCCAAGTCCTGATTCCTGACTCCAATGCTCAGAACTTGAAGACTGGCAAAGCAGTTCTGGAAGGTGATGCAAGAAGTGGTGTGAGTATCAATAGGGTTGTGAAATCTTGTTAATATGCTAGGATGTATTTTTGAAGTGTTGAAAATATTAAGTTTTTTTTTTTACTGTTGGTGAAATTTTGCTCATTTTGAATTGATGGTGTTATTGATTATATTGGTAATTTCATTGGGCATCATTTTTTTGGTTATTGATTACATGTTTTAAGTCTTCATGTTAAGTAAGTGTCTTGTTCTATGTTCTCTGGAAACACAGGTATGCACACCTGTGGGAGAATCCCGGGAAGGAATAGCGGGTGGTAAATGGAAGCCACACTGCACTCAGGTTACTCATCTGTTGGAATAACACTGAGAAGCTAGGTAGGGCTGGCAGTGTTAAATTAGGGACTATTTTCTGTGTGAGTGATTGATAGCAAAGAGTTCGCTGCTAGAATTTGGTGTGATATCACCTAGAAAGGGTCACACTGAAGGAGTAGCAGGTTCTTCTGAGCTTGAGTGACAGCAAAGAGTTCGCTGGTGAAACTGTGGTATGCTATCACCTCGAAAGGGTCACACTGAAGGAGTAGCAGGTTCTTCTGAGCTTGATTAACAGCAAAAGGGTTCGCTGGTGAAACTTTGGCCTAAGATATATCCTAATGGATAAGTCCAAAGGAGTAGCAGGTTCTTCTGAGCTTGAGCGAAAGGTAAGCAGAAGGGATTTACCTGTAGTGTTTGAAGAGTAAACGGAAGGTCTTACTTTGTGAAGGGTAAGCGGAATGTGTTACTCGCAGTGAATATAAATCTATCCTTTATTTAGTGGAACAGACAGAGTAGCGAATGTATTTATGTTGTTACTAACAGAGTTATTGATTAAGAGAAATATTGCAGTACGATTTTGTGGAGGGTCAGTGGTTGGAGTAAAACTGACTAAAATTGAGACTGACAGCTTTGGAAAAAAGAAATTGCATTGAACTATTGCAAAAATTTAAATGTTTGAAGGTTTAAAGAAGCTGTTATGAGGTAAAGTGAAAAATTTGTTTTTTATTGGTGATGCTCCTGAAGGAACACCTGTGCATTTTATGTCTACCATTTCGGGAGAATACACATGTATGTGGGTTCACCAATGGTGCAAGATTACTGAAAAAGAAGGTGCTTTGAGGTTTCCAAAAGATGGTACTTTTGAATTGCAAATTATTGATAAATTAAGGGAAGTTTTATGTGAAATAAAGACACCATCTAAAGCTGCACAATTTGAGGCCTTACGCTTGTGGGAAAATACAGCAAGAGAGAAAGCAAGTGAGGATAAAAAGGTAAAGCACCAAATGCAGGAGAAGAGAATTAATGATGATAAAGAGCTTCAAATAAATAATGATTCAGGGGATGAAATAATGGATGCATTGTTAACTGAGTGTCCACCACTGTATGCAGTTCCCATGAAAAATACTGAAAATAGTGTACCAGTAAGTACTGTAGTGGCTACTGCTTCTGTTGTACAGAGAGAAAAACAGATTGAGAGAACTGTGCAGACATTTTATATTGACCCATTACCTGTTGATTCAGCACTTACAGTGATACCTCCAGGTGTTGCTGCTTCAAATGTGACTGATTCAGTCCAAGAATTGCAAACTGCAGATGCACAGATAATGCCTAGAAAAATTATGACTGTCCCAATAAATATGGTCCCTACTGAAAAGGCTCAAAGAGCTGCAGGAGTGATTATGGCAGAGTTTATTTCAGAAACTCAGAATACACAGATTATTGAACAGACATTACCCAAAGCATTAAAAGGTGAGGGAAAAATGGTATTTACAACATCTGTAGCCCAGGGTAAAATAAATATATTTGAAAATGGGATTTTTCAAGCCTGCTTTGAGGAAGCAGCAGTGATTAAAACGATAGAGAACATAGGGGAACATATTAACACAGACCCTGAAAAAGAGAAATAGCTTAGTGTTTTGAATGGAACACGTGAACATGAAGAAATTAACAGTCCTTGCTGTTTAAATAATGAAAATGTGAACCAGTGTCAGGAAAAATAATTAATTTCCCTGAGTAAGGAAACAGCAGCATGTGCATTAACTACGCACAATGGACTGACAGATTTGGCTCAAAAATATGAAACTGATGGTTCAGGAGGTTTTCCATTTCAGAAAGGTTTTAGGGTACACGTGGATGATGAAGCAAATGAGAAAATGTGTTCTTCAGGAATGCATTTGCACATTGCAGAAATAAAATATGTTTTTCATGCAATGGGCTTAAGAAATTAGGAGACAAGTGGGCAAGAAAAAATGAGAAGAAAAAGAAACCACCAGACCTAGCAAGGAAACTGGATAAGGAAAAGAAGCCACCAGATCTAGTTGAGAAAAAAATTAAGCAGAATGAGGGAGAAGCTTTTGCTAACTCATTGAGAGAAAAGGTGGGAGAAATGTATGTGCATATGCCACAGTATAAAAGTGAACTTGCAGCATTTCTGAACACAATCCCACAATTGAGAGACAAACTTATGCTGTGGTACCCACAAGTTGATGGATTTGATGAAATTTTAAAAGAGTTGTGCATTCATTTGGAAATGTTCTTTTACATTGCCATGCGGACTAAATTGTGGTTTGAATCTAAAGTTGTTGTGAAAATGCTAGATGAAGAGTCAATGAAAAGGGTTTGTATGAATGCACCATCATTTTCTGTTGTTATGGAGAAAAACATAGCAGTGATTACTCTCCTGAAGGGCAGAGTGCCAGCAAAGGATATTGATTGGGTACGGATTAAAAGAACACAGGAGGGAAGTAAAGGTGTTTTGGTTTGTGCAAATTCAGGTATGGATGTACTGCTGGAAAATGTGTCCTTTTGCCATCTTTATAACAAATTTGAGCAGTGGAAGAAGAAATATAAATTTAAACATGATGCCACCAAAAACATGGAGAATTGCAGATGCAAAATATGCTAGCTAAGCAAATGCAAATGTCAGTTCAGAAACAGGTACCAATGGCAGGAATTCTTCAAGCACAGATGGCCCCACAAAATATGGATAATGCTAACATTAATTTAAATAAGTTGCCCAGAAAAATGGGAATTATTTCCATAGACAAAATCAGAACCCAGTTCAACAGGTTACTGTGTTTGCAAATGAGAGTTTTAACCCTCACAATTCTGAATTTACCAATTCCATTGTCAAGGCAGTGGAAAGTCCAGATTTATTTGCAGAAGTTTTAAACAAAGGAATTACAAACCCAGTTTTAGAAAAATGTACACCAAAATTAGGCCCATTTGAGGAAAATTTCAAGACTGTTGTCTGTGACTCAAGCCTAGCAGAAAAACAATTATTTTGCAAATTAAGCAGCACAAATTACTGTACACCAGAAAATGTTAATTTTCAGATTCCTGATGAGGAGGTACATTTTAAAATGGCCCAACAAGAGACAGCTGTAGCATTATTTTCAGAAAAGACAGTTGAAAAATTACTTTCTGATTTGGAAAAAATAATAAACACAGAAATAAGAGAGTTCACAGAGAAGGATGACAGGTTAATAAAATGTGCAGAATATGTCTTATTAAAATTAGAACCAAATGACATGTATACAGGAACACCATCAATTGCAGGAATGTTACCAATAAAAAGGATTTTCTGATGGAACTGATTGGAAGTTTATGCAACTTTCTGATCACGGGTTCACAGAAAATAAATGAAAAGAACAGAATAGTGCGGGAGATTAAAAGCATATTTTTTCCATGTTGTCCTGTGGTACCGAATCCAGCCAATATATTTTTTCACATTCCATGTGCTGAAGAATGGCTTACTTTTATTGATTTTTGCCAAGCTCATGTCACAGTGCCATTGCATGAGAATAGTCAGGAGTAGTGTCAAAAAGAAGATGAATACCTGGGACACAAAATTGGAAAGGGAGGTAGAAAGGTGTCAGCAGAGAAGGTGGAAATAATTCACCAGATGAATCCACCTCAAATTCAGCAAGAAGCCAGGACATTTTTGGGAATGGTTAGCTGCTTTAGAGAGTGGCTACTATACCTTTCCCTAGTGGCTAAGCCCTTACTGAGGCTGACACACAAGGTTGTGTCTGATCCGCTTCCATTGGACCACAATTGCACAAAAGCATTCCTAGAGTGGAAAGAGAAAGAATGTCGCGCCCCAGCACAAGGAATGAAAGTTTATTCACCAATTGCAGTGAGAGGGAGGGCTGCGCTCACCTATTCAAAAAGATGAATGTGTTCAAAGGTCTGTGATGTATTGCCCAATGACCTTTGACCCTAACTTCACAGAAATGTCAGCAAATTAATTGATTTGTTATGAAACTGGATATGAGTGTCTAAATATCATGAAAATATGCATAAAGCCAAATTCAGAAGTTAAGGATGAATGTCTGAGTCAGCCCAACAATGTCCATTTTGTAGATGGCCCATGTTTGAAAGGTGACACATTAAAAGCAGCACATGATGTGCTCCTTATACATTACGTTGTCAAAGCTTCATGGCTTTCAGTAGTTACCTCAGCCAAAAATTCGAAATTGATTGCCCTTACCATCATGCAGTATATCTGCTCAATTGGGGCGTCACTGCTGTCATGGGAGAGAGAAATGCTAATTCAGTTGCACAAAATGATGTTCTGTTAGCATATACATTCAATGGAATCTTCACAGTTGAATTAAAAGAGGCTCAAGAAAATGTTTCAGAAGTAGAATAACAGGGTTGTATCAGAACTATTTTTGAGAAAAATGCCAACTGCAAAGTAGCAAATGTGTTATTGCAAAGACTGATGCCCAGGTATAGATTGCCAGTTTCTCTGAAATCAGATCATAATGGGGTCTCAAAGATAATGAGTGCAGAACAACAGATTGACAAGGAGTGGATTGTAGCTATCTGCCCGAAGTGTCAAGCATAATAAAGCAACACAATGGCAGCACAGAGTTACCTTTTGCAAAAGACTGTTTTTCAGCATCACCAAAGTGGCTTGAAAATACATATGCAAATGCACTTGTGGAAAACACTGATGAGAATACTAGCCATTGCTGTGTAGGTCTGGTTGATGTACAGTGCGCAGTGTTTCACCAGATTGCAGCTGCTACACAAGATCTGCATAATGGACGGTGCAACGACTTTGATCTGAGAGATGCTATGGTGAAACATCTGAATCTGATCAAAGTGAAAATAAGAGTGAAAGGCCTAGGTTGAAATAGTGCAAAGGATTGATGGTGCTCTGTCTGAGTTTCTCAGCACCCAAGTAGTCTAATTTGCATGGAAAAGGTACAGGATGCCACACTGTATGAGCCATTCTGATGCCAAGCTGATGACAAAGAGCAAAGAAATGCTAAAACTGTCCTGCTGAATTCTCCTTTTATTATTTTAGTTACTTATTTTAAAGAAGACTAACTATTCCAAGAAACTACTTACAGAACTCTGCACTAAAACATTTGAGCTTGGCTATATATAATCTGAATACAGAACAGACTTGTGTTTGCCTTAGGAATAGAAGTAAAATTGTTATATGCTCAGCTTTTGCAATAAAAAAAAGTCACTTTTGAAATTAAATATGTGTGATGAATTATAAATCATTTGATTATGATTTGATATCATCAGAAGGGTGGATTGATGGCGCAGATTCCATCTGGAGTCAGGCATTGCTTTATTTTTGTGCTTCAGACAGACTGCGTTTAAATTGCCACGCACATTTTGTTGCAAGTTAAAAACATGGCCCATAAAAAATATGAAAGTAAGGCCTAGTCAGTCTGACATGCTTGTGCTGAATTAACATGAGTTTTTGCAGTGTAGAGAAAAGTGGCCTTTTTAGCTTTGAAGATTAATAGAATGTGTTTCTCTCTTCCCAGCTCATTCCTTGTAATCTAAATTCACTATTCCTGTCTTAAAAGACTTTGACTTGTTGCATATTTTGATAAACATTTTCAGTTAATAACACCTCTTTTTATAATGTGTGTTAATTTACAAACACCACACATGGGGCTAAATGCTTTTTTGCATGAAAAAATATCTAAAACACTAAAGCAAGCTGCTTGAAACTAATAGCTTGGCTAGGTAAACATGTATAAGGGGTATTATGATTTACATGACATTAATATTCTCTTTTGTGTCTGTTTTATTTTGGGGGCCTACACAAAACATGGCTGCCTGTGAATCCAGCAAGGCTATGACTTGCATTTTCAGAGAAGAGTGCATGTGCAGGCTGTGGCAGCTTTCCTCAAACCTCGAAGGAGTCAAGGCCATTTTGAACTGTACATTCTTGTGACTGTGCCAATGTACCAGTATTAGTTAAAGTATCCGTTCTGCTGCGCTGTGACAGGAAGGGAGAATTAGAATGAAACATATTTCCTATTAAATGTTGCAAAAACAATATAAATGTATTTACTCATGTGTGTTTCTTTTGTTAAAACTGGTATAGTCAGGATTTTAGAATAAGTCAGGATTCTGAGACCTCTTGCCATCATGACTGACCAATCACGTACAAGTTTTCCTGAACAATTAAACATTTTTGTGTAGTCTGCCAAGAATTAGAGTATAAATAATGACCTCTCTGGAGGCGGGGTTGGCTTCTTGCTCATTTTGGCTACTAGGCTCATTAGGCTTCAGGGGGGCGTGTGAGCTCTTGAGAGAAGGAACAGATTAGACCAGACATTCTATGGGTTAGGTACGAAATAGTCACAGGTGCAGCCTTGGGCATCCAAGGAGAGTCAGGTAGGGGTTCCCTGGTGATTTTTTTCCAAAGTCCTTGCACATCATATTTTGGCACGGCAGGCCACATTCCTTTGAGGTCTTGTGAAGGGCGGGCTGTTTTGCTCTTTAGACACAGACAGGAGCAGAGAGTGCAGCTGATTAGGATAGAATTAGATGCTAAACTTTAAGTTCATGATTTGACTAATTAATTAGGTCTGAAAAGATTTATTTGACTTATGCATGTATTTCTCTTTATGGGAGATTTTTGCCAACTATTTAATTATTGATTAGCCTTGCAAGACTATTTTTCTTAGAAACTCTTTAAGAGTTTTGACTGACATCTTGCGCCACATTTCCTTTTCTAAGTGTGATGCTTATATGCAGAATGTAATGTGTTCTGTATTATTGCTATTTTTCCTGTTTTCCAAATTCTGTAACCTGATTGATATTTTACTAATGAATAAAGGGTCAGAGAAAAAATGTACTTTTGACTAGAAAATAAAACCCTTTAAAATACTCAACAACTCTCTTTATTGGCTTAAATAATGATTGCATTTTTGACTGTTCATATTTATTTAAAGTCTCCTGAAGGTAATACATGGTGTCAAGGGCCCAACACCTTTTCAGCGGTAAATTAGAGGTAGCATGAGGGTTTTGCATTGAGAAATTACCAGAAGAAATGTACTGCTCCATCACTACCTTACTAGATGGTAACTGAATGGCTATTGAGTTACCCCTTTGAGCTCACATATAAGTTGTCCGTGCCGCCTCCAAGGCGGGCTCTATTGATCAGATCAGTGGACAGGGTCACCAGAAGGAGTTATTGTTCATCTCTGTCGGGACAGCTCTCCTGACAGCCGCAGGAGAGTCAGTGATTTCCTTACAAGGCTTTCCATTCTCCCTTTTCTTCAAGAAATGTAGAACCTGCGTCGGGTCTGTGAATATATGTGTAATTTAGCAGGATACATCATGTTATAGCCTAAGTTCAGATCCCGGAGCTTCCCCTTGATCGGTAGAAACTGGCGACGGGCATCATGAAATTGCTGCGTAAAGTCAGGGTATAGCGATATGTCTATGACTTCATAATGCTGTGACTGTAGCTCTAGCTCTGTGTATGGTAGCATCACGGTCCCTATAATTAAGCAGCTTGGCTATGATGGGCCTCGGGGCACACCCGGGACTGGTCTGGGGGCCAATGACCTATGGGCCCGCTGAACAATGACCACAGTTGAGAAAGTATCTCTGCCAAACAGGGTGATCAGTAGGTGCTCCCCAAAGAGTTCCATATTCAGAATTTTGGTGGATTCCGCAATGCCAATCAAGCTATTGTTATTGCTCCTAGCGTGCGCCTCCTTAGCCTCTGCCTTGGTTTGCACGGCCTGTAGGATTTTGTCCATCTTTGGGTGGGCAAGCTTACCAGAGGCCACAATGTCTCTTGCATCCAAAACCCTTTTTTCTACAGCATCAATCCTTTCTGTATGCTTGTCAAGGCTCTTAGAAATTCTGTTGATAATGCATCAACTTTACCATCAAATTGTGTCAGGCTGCATTGCATTGCTGCTAGGATGTGTTTCAGGTACGGATCTGCTGCAGTGTAGCCTGTCTCAGAGACAGATTCTGAGGTATTCTTATCCATAACCTTCTACCTAGGTGTTTTGCCTGGTTCAAAGTGAAGCCTTGGTTGTGACTTTTTTGTTCTCCCCATGATAGGAGCAATCCGAGTGACCAAACTCGCTGTTTAGAAGCAACGTTCAAAGTTCAAAGGTTTGTTAGGGTCTATGCTGCTAGATGAGGCTAGGCACAGAATTCACCCCCAAGACGTTGCCGCAGCTCTCCTCACAATACATGTGCAACCCTTGTGTGGGAGGGGAAGATTGCGTAGGCCTGGATGCTGTATTCGGCCCACGATGGAGGAGAAGCTATCTCTGCCCATTGCCAAACAGATTCCCTGGGCGCCAATCCGCACAATGTGAGAAGGATACTGGCAGTGTGAAGAGCCCACCACACGCCGCAGGTCGATCAGTTCAAGTTTCCCCCTACTTCTTTTTGTGCACAGCTCTGTCACCTCAGGCCTCACCTTTAATGTCAGGGTAGAACTCAGGAGGCCGCCAGGTTTGCACTTCCGCCCTTTGCAAGCCTAAATCAGTTTGTGTGGATGGGGCAAGCCTCTCCATACGAGCTCCCGCAGATCAAAGGGACCACCCAGGTAGGCAGAGAGAGGCCTCAGCACAGTGTTCCTGTCCCCCGAAGCCTCTCCCCAAGGCTGGTTCAGCGCTCTATCATCTGACGAGTGCCTACCGCCCTCGGTGCCCCCAGAGCGTAGTGGCGCCTCAAGCCAAGCAGGGCCTCACCTCGCAACAGCAGCCAACAGTCTAATGAGGCAGCCGTGGGCCGGCAGATCCACCTCCAGTCGTCAGTAACACAGCAAGCGCAGGCCCCCTCCGAGATCGGGCCTGTCAGCCTTGCCATCCGACGCAGGCTCCTCATGATCATACTCGTTGTAGTGCCGGCAAGCACCGCCTCTCCTTATTTTGTGGAGGCTGCGTTCTAGGCTGCTAGCGGGGCTCGACATTGGCACACACTGGGTCATGGATCACTGGAAAAGAGGAACTCTCCACGCTATGTTTGTTCCTCAGTGCTCCCAGGTAGGACTTGGCAGTCAGTGCATGCCTGGAAAGTAGGATCTTGGAGGATTATTCGCAGGTCCACGGAGCTCCCTTAGAACGCGGCCATCTTGGAGCCAGACAAGCTCTGCCCCTCCAGCTCTGGAATCATTCTTATGGTTTCTGGCATCTGGTCCTTATTCTTGGGGCTATGCAGGGAAAAGCCTTCTTCACAGTCATGGTTTTAGTGGCCTTCATTGTCGGTCCCTCATTTCCTCATGTTAGTTTTTGTTCCCCTGTGGTGTGGAATTTTTCTTGCATGTTTCATGGGAGCCCTGAGTGTATTGCCTTGTGGATTATGCATGAGACCATGACATTGATAAGTGCTGCTTAGTGCCAGCTTTATGGTGGTGAGAAGGGTGCCATCCCACCGGCCGCCAAGATCAAGGGGCGCCCTCTGCATGACAGGCTGAACAGAGCTAAGAGCAGCCTGTAGAGAGCTTTGTGTGTGCAGCATTCTCAGGGGATATTACACAGGCATGGTACCTCTAGTGGTGAATCCGCTTGAAGGACAGAACCACAATTTTTCTAGTCACAGTTTTGACTTGCGATATAATAGCATATATGGTAAAATGTTCCTGCTGTAAAGCACAACATGTGACATCCGAATCACAAATGAGTATATTATGTTGATAGCTCAGTGGGTTGCTTTTGTGGCAGAGATCCTTTTGTTACCTGGTGTTCATAAGTAACAATTATTCTAATATAGCTCATTGAGCTATGAATTGCCAGCAAAGTGCTGAATGCAAATTGAAAGGCATAGGTTTAGAACCTTATTTTTTCCCCCTCAATCTTTTATTATTCTAAGGTTGCTAACAAGGGGTCTTTTGGGTAGCAATACAATTTTATTAGTATGACATCTCAATTATTGTGTTTTGTTTATGGGGCAGATTTGGTGATACTTTGTGCCTGGTTTGCATCACAAAAGTGATGCAAACCTGATGCAAAGTGCTGTTTTGGGGTTTACTTGCCAACACAAATCCTGAAATGCATTGGAGAGTGGCCTTAAAGTAACAGAAAATAGCACTGTGTGCTACTTTATATCAATGAGGCATGCCAAGGGTGGTAAATGGGCACTCCCATGTACTTACCCATGGATTTTGACTGTAATCCCTGTGCACTTTTGGTAGAATGGGATTGACACCAAAATTGTGGCTCCTCGAGGCAGGCGTAATAAAGATGTAGAAATGACTTAGTCTCTCCAAGCCTTTGCATGTATGCTGCATCATACATCACACATACAAAGTGATCAACTTTTTTTAAACATAATGTTTTGTGCTGAAAGGTGCCCCTCAAGTATAACATTTAAGCTTGACATCACACAAACACCCATGCACCATGGTGGAAAGGTGTTTACATTTGTGCAAGGCAGTCTAAGGGACACCAGCACAAGAAGAGAAAGTAACAGCACCTTATCTTAGTATAAATCTTTCCTTTTCATGCAGCGTAGCACAGCAACTTTGGTTACTGTGCATCATGAAATCTTAGTTAATCTGCCCTATTGTTTCTTGAGATCAATCACTCTTTGCTCATAGTTTTTTTACCAGTATGAATGGCAGCGGACTCCTACACTTTGTAGGCCGTATTGTCTTAACCCCTTCCATGCGTTCATCGGCCAACGGCCGTCGCAAGCACCACCTCTGTAGTGCTGCACACGGCTTTTGGCCGACGTGGCCCCGCCTACTCTGCTACACCGCTGCACCGCAGCGGAATTGCCGCAGTGATTGATTTACACATTTGTTCGAGTCATTATCTCTGTATAATATGTTTGTGATCTAAAGTGCTCTGACAGTCTGCATTGCAATGAGTAGCACAATAAAATAAATACATGAGAGAAAGGGGCTTTGAAGAGATTATTGGCACCATTTGGGGATGGCAGTGAGAGAATGCTTGAATAAGGAGATCACGTGTGAAGAGGAGGCGCCAACAATAGTGTGCCTACCGAGTGCAAGTCGCCTCCCCCTCATAAAAACACATGAAGCAGGTTGTTGTCGTTCACCGCGTAGTCTTTATTAATTTCAAGCAGTGTCATTAATCCTTTATTCATCTTGGTTCAGGTAAATCTTAAACTTGTTTATCAACATCACAGCATTAAAATAGTCTCCAAGTTATACATTGCCATTATATTTACGCCCCGCTCTCCAAGGGGCCTTTTTGTTTGACCTTCGGGCTGTGCCCGCAGGCCACAACCAAGATAGGCTGCTCTCCTTAAGTTGACCGCCCTCCGGTCAACAGAGCCGCAGGTAAATAATCAGCCACTACTTGTGACAACCCTACCGGGGTATACCCCCTCAAATGTTTATAAACATACCCGGGCATCTTGGGTAGGACTGGAGTGGTCAGGACCACCAGCAGGTCAATCCCCCTCTCCTGCCAGCCCAGAGCCCCGCAATGACTGCTTGCCCTTTCCATGGGCAGCCAGTCCATACCAAAAAAGAAAGTCCACAGCCTTTTCTTGCCTGGGACCCCGCCACAGGGCGAGTAGCTTACTGGCGCGCTCGCCCCCCAGTGCTATGCTATATATTGCCAACTCTTATTAATTTCCCCACCTGGCTTACGTGCAGCACACCTTGGGGTGAATACCCAATGAGGGGTATTTGCCTGTACCCCCCCATTGAACTTACTCTTCACCAGAGGTCACTGGAACTACCACCAGTCCCACCTCTGATTCGGTATTGTGGGCGAAATAGGTAACCCTATCAACGCTGTATTTTTAACCTTCAAAACCGCGAAAACATACAGTATCATACACGAATATTCCGAGCGTTTTAAAAATTATTTGCACCACCCAATGAACCCGTGGCCGAAGACCATTTACCTAGTAGAGTTGTGCGTCAGAGCTGCCTTTGTTCTAAACCTTATTCCCGCCGGCAATGAGACCAGGTCGCAGCCGCTAAGAGTTACTACCAATTTGCAACGGCCCATCCCCTTATATCAGGGAAGGGTACTAGTTACTTTAAGTTAGAAGGTGAGTTCTTCCTGTAATATATATGTGCGGCCCTCAAACAACATTTTACTTCCATATCTTGCATTGCACTTTGTGAGATGACTAATGTCTGTGTAACATAATGCTATGGATCTGGTGGCATAATTGTGTCTCTCCCAGAAATTGTATGCACAAATGGGTGACTCTCCCGAACCCTGAATGTCACTAGGGGCATGGAAGTGGTTATCCTGGCAGCGCTGCAAGCTGTTTCTGCCTATAGCTTAGTGTCCTATTGTTTTACCTGGCCATGAAATGGAGATCGGACTGTATAAAGGAACAAGTATGCCATTCCAATCACCCAGGCCCAGTAGCAGGCAGCAGGCGCACCACGTATGCATCACAATTATGCTCGTGACACTAGACTGGGAGCTGCAGAATTAATCAACAATTTGCTGAGCATCTTGAGAAAACATTAAATATGCACTGCAAGTCTCGGGCTATTCGCCATTTCATGGGAAAAACATTAGCGCATGTATTTAGGTCACTTCCATTGAAACCTGTAGTGGGTTGTTTATCTCATTTTAAATCATTAGTGTGATGTGCGCTTCACTCTTGCTTATGGAGTTCTTTTCATTATTTACATCTTGTCGGTGTCGCGCTGAGAAGGAATTGAAGGAAACGCCCTGGCTGACAGTGACACATGGTGCTAATGCAGGAAAGGAGGGAGCTACAGGAATGAGTTTGGGATTTCAAGGTTACTTGCTCACAAATGTATCTGGGCCAGTTAGTGAAGCGAGGGAACATTTTTACCTGGAGGTGACCTTGACTGTGAGGTTAATATATGGTGCTGCACTGACGCATTTAGATAGCTATTGTTGGCACATAGACCATCTTCGTTTTGTAGGAGGTGCATGCCTAATGTGCAATTAATAACTTTTAGGCGAGACAGCCGCATAAATATTGTTCTTGATCAGATCGGATACTGTATGCATCGGTATGATATTGTATGGTATCATATCGAAACGTGATATGATATGACAACATGTCACAGCCGGGTCTAGTTGCTTAGCAGGCTAATGCCTCTGCTGTAAAGACCTGTGTTTAACCTCCGGGTCACCGGTTCAAATCCCGGTGAGTTCACGCAGCCTTTCATTCTCCGGTGTTACTGCACATGCTGCACTGCTTCCAGCTACGCCCCTGACCAGCAATACTTGCCTATATTTTATTGCAATCGATCACATTTTCCCCCACAGTAGCAATAAGCATTAGAAATCACAGTGTCATGCAAAGTAGTGTGATATGTGAGAACAAAGAAAAAAGGAACGAAGCAGAGAAGAGCACTAAGAGGGAGAATTAATCAATGTACTCATTGTATCCAACAACTTGACCTCCCGAGCGTTTTACATAGCACCAGTTACGCTACATGAGGACACATTATTCATTTTAGGCACGGAGAGATTAAGTAATTTGCCCGGAATCACAGCAGATTTTGGCGTCGTTACCGAGACTCGAACCCAGATCCCCAGGTCCGAGGTCGAACGCCCTAGCCGTTAAGCCAACCCTGTTCTTGTTTTTTGCTCCCTTGTAATGTCATGTATAGCTCTGTCCCTATTGGGAAGCGCTCTGATACCTTCGGGTAAAGTCAGCGCTATATCAAATACATAACACCAATAAATAAACATAACGACTCGGCGCCTGCCATGCCACCAGCCCTCTCTAAGGACAATTAGAATCACAGACTGTGATCGTGTGCGCAATTACCCGATAATTTGCATTTCAACAACAAGCGAACCACAAATGGTGTTTTGGAGCGTCTTTTACACTGCAATTTCTCGGCGGTATTCGCGTTCTTGGGACCCTTTCTCTTTGCTCTGCGGGGCACCCGTTCAATAAAAGGCTCACACCCCACACAATTACCGTGGGTGTCGTAAAGTCGCATCTGTTCCTAAGACGTGCCAGGGAACGTACCAATGCCCATCTGGATACGCGAGTATCGGAGGGTCTGTAAAGCCAAAGGGCGCCCCGAACCATCTCCGCACAAGCGCCACACGTGAACGAAATTACTTAAGCAAATTGCCGTTCACAATAGGCCTGACCTATTGGGCTCGGATCATAGAAGATGGCCGCGTAGGGCCATCAACCCACTCGAAGTGGACTAACGAGCCCCTCAAAATGGCTGCACCTGGCCCTGCCCCCTACGACTGCATCCCCTAAGACCAGGCTGCCTGTCGGTATCTACAGAGGCCAACCCGTGCTCGTACACACGCGAGTAAAATGCGGTGCTCCGGTGTATTTTATTCACTGATCCCCCCAGAGCGCGTCGCCCGCATATCGCGGCGGAGACTCCTAGCGCTACAACATGCTGGCCGCCACTTCTAGCGCCGCGAAGGCATTCGAGACGTCGATCAAACATGTATTACCCGGAACGCTATGCCTCCATGATCCGGACTGCCCTCGATAATAGCTGCGACGATCATTGACCTGTTGGGATATTTTGGAAAGGGCAGATCTGTTGCTAGAAGGGGAAGATCGGTTGAGGGAATGGTGCCATCCCAGCCGGCTGCATGCCAAACATTGATCCATTATTACTATTGCGCCCAGCCTGTAATACTATAGGTCCTGAACCGTCAATCATTTCGAAATATCCAAAATATTATTTCTACTTTCTAATTTTTAACGGTATTATATCAATGTGTGTTGCTTGTATAGCACAATTTACATTACATGAGGACACATACATTTTTGTTTGTTAGGCACAGGGAGATCAGTGATTTGCCCAGAATCAGAGGATGTTTGGCATCGTTACCGAGACTCGAACCCTGATCCCCAGGTCCGATGTTGCCCTAGCCGATAAGCCAACTCCTCGCTCCGGTTGCAATTAACTCTTAGGATTGTATATTACCGGACAAGCTCCTGCTTCCGCTTGGAACTCTCCCCGACTGCATCCATTTCCACGAAGCATTACCTCGGAGTAAAGAAAAAAGAAAAAGAGGAGACATCGTTTAGGTTACGTGTCTTGTGCTACTGCATTTGTAGCGCCGTTTGTACTTGATGAGCCTTGTGCTGATCAGCGACACCGGTAGGCACTAAGACTCACCTAGCGACTACGCTGTGAGGCCCTCTCCTTTCCTCCATGTGCAGAGACCCAGCTACACTGCAACTCTTTGTTGGTCTGCTGCTGCCGCCGGAGCTGATGAGAGAGGACAAAAGAGGGTTAGTTCTGCCCCCCCCCAGGCTTTTGTACCCTCGGGGGAGGGCCGGTCGACCCTGCCTTCCCTGGTGACGTTAGGCTCACGTGGTGGGCTCACGTGGTCCTGCCTGCCCCCCTCTACCTTGTTGTCCCTGGCCTATTTCTGCTTCGCGGACATCTCTGTTGGCTCCCGCCCCGGATGACACTAAGGGTGCCACGCCCCTAGGAGCGGGTGGCGCCGTTCAAGACTGTTGCACCAGGACTCACCAACGCTATTGTGGCCTTGATGTGCAATTAGTAGCCAGGGGAGTTGCTTTAGGACCACAGTTATGTGATATGAATTGATTGCGTTACTTTAATGTGAACTGGAAAGAAAGGCAAGTCAGCGGAAGGTAATGAGTCATTAGCTCTCGTTTGCTGCAGACTGTTGCCTGCACTTTCCCTCATGCTGTTCTCCTATCATTATTTTCATCTTCCACCACAGCTGCCACTGATCATTGTGTGCACAATATCACTAAACAACATAACCACTGTCCGTTAAAGCACGGCATGCTTCTCCGCCTTCAATCCTTGGGTATCCTGGACACTAAACCAAAAACACCACATCCGTATCTAAATTCAGAGGTACAGCAACCTATTTCTACAGGACAGTCTTTCATCATCAAATAAGCTTTGTTCGGTTTACCAAGAACCACCAAAGCATACAAATACAAAACATGTACATCATTTGAAGTCTAAAATACAATTCATACAATATAAAAAGAGTAAAGGAAACCATTAAAATGTTCTCACAAGTTTAAAAAATCTAATAATAAGAAAAAATAAATTATAATACCAAAGGTACAGCGGTATTCATCTAACTCAGTGTCTGTGCAAATCTAGCAGATCTGTAAGGAGACTAGTATATCCTTATTTAGCTTAGTGAGCGTAAGTGCTATAATCTAATTGAAAAGAGTCACACTAACCCCAACTAACAGAATTCAATCCTAAAATGGAAATAATATATTCTTCCTCTGGCTAGAGTACACTCTTAGAGTGTTTGTGTCAAACATTGGTTAAAAGCACCTACAGAAGAAATCATTGCTTCTGAGGTGTCAGTTTTTTAAATTCTGTATACGTGTTTGTAAGAATTACCCTTCAGGTTTAAACAGACAGGGCATATCCATTTTCTGTGGGAGGCACAGAATTCCGGGCAGAAAAACAAAACATATTCCCCATCTCAGGAACTTCCCCACAGGCAGGAGTTTATCAGAATTTCGCTCTCCTCCCCACTTACTTGAAAGGTTTTTAGTGGTAAACTACCCAACCAAAATCTCACATCCGCACTCTTGGCCAGGGAAGGAGAAACTATATCAACAAAAACTTCAAACTTTGGGGTAAGCATGGATTCAAGGAACTAATTGGTCAGATGACCTAATGAAGCTGTTGTTATTTGTTGGTCATGCAGGAAATCCAATCCCTGGTTTTAAGTACAACAGCCTCAGACTTTCCAGTGCTCTCAGGACTATCCCAGAGTCTGCTCAGCCCAATCTCCTACATCATGTTGAGATATATTGCAACCAAGGGATTTTGAGGGCGCCATTGGTCTTCATCAAATCCCTCAATGCACCCCTATAGACTATTAGTTCAGTGGTAGACCAGATACGTACCTCAAAGTTCTTAAAAGTGCCATATCTGCAATGTGTTTGCTACCCAGGTCCAGAAAAATTTGAAATTAAGGGAGTACTCAAAGGAACACAGATATGTGATCAGATAAATTTGTCCTTCTCCACTGTTAACTTCTGGGTATTCGCATACTCCTAGACTTAGGCACCAAAAAGGCAGCACTCAGTGCTTTGGCCTTATATAACTCCAAAGTTTGGGATGTGGCTCTGGAACGGGTCTGTTTGTGCAATCTGAGTATAGCCTTGGAAATCTGTGTCAAAAGCAAGGTACTTTTTCTTAGCTGGGGTTCTCCAATTAAGCTTGTCGGTCAACTTGACACCTAGATAATCAATGCAATAAACTCTTTTGTGAAGGTACGTCAGCAACTCTCACAGTACTATTGCTAACAGGACAACATTTCCCAAAAATCATGTATTTAGTATTTGATGCATTTATTTCCATTCCCCTAGAAACACAAACGTTCAAAAGCTAATTAATTACTAACTACTAAAGCTAATTAATTACATTTTGAAGGCCGGTACAGTTTTTCGATATGAGTAAGGAGTCATCAGCAAAAAAGTAATATAGGAATCTTCCTGCCACTCATACAGGAGAGTCATTACTACAGTCCTGAATTTCCTTAACAACATCATTTATGTATAACGTAAACAAAGTTGGAGCCAAAGCGCACCCGTGGCATATCCCATGAAGAATTGTCATCTGCTCTGTTAATTCCCCTTGGTTTCCTGATCGTACCTGGGTGTAATTATTTTTTCGTAACCTTGCAATTAAATTATTCAGGTTAGCCAGGCCCCCATCTCTATTAACAACTTCCACAGAAACCTTTGAGGAACTAAGTCGAAGGCCACACGTTGATTTATGAAAGACACATATAGTTTTTGGTTACAAATCATTGCATATTTCCAATACAATAATGTAAAACCTAAAATGAGGTCTGATGTGCTAGTTTTGGCATACAATAATGTGAGCCTAAAACAAGGTCTGATGTGCTAGTTTTGGCATACAATAATGTGTACCTAAAACGTGGTCTGATGTGCTAGTTTTGGCATACAATAATGTGAACCTAAAACGTGGTCTGATGTGCTAGTTTTGGCATACAATAATGTGAACCTAAAACTTGGTCTGATGTGCTAGTTTTGGCACAAAATCCTCCTTGGAAGGGTGACAAGATTTGATTAGTGTCATCCATTCTTGTAATTTGTCAAGCAGTTGCCTAGCAAATATTTTTTGCAGATTATCAATAAGGCTGATTGGCCCATAGTTGGATAGACTAGAAGCATCCCCTTTTTTAAAGACCGGAATTATCTCTGCTCCCCTCCATGTTTCCAGGATCCTATCCCCAGCTATAATTGCGTTCAATAGGAGATTAACATAAAATTCCCAAATTAATGGTCCAGGGTTGTATAAATCGCCTGTCATGTGGTCGGGCCCTGGGCCTTAGCTGTTTTTTAGGCAACTAATGGCAGAGTTTGTATGAGCTATACTGAATACTAACTAGATCAGCATCATGAGTGATATTTGTATTGTCACTAGTACCACAATTCTGATTTAAAAGTGCCGCAAAGATGGAGTTGCTTCTTCTGAGTATAATGTTATAACCTTTCTGGGTCAATATAATAAGGATTTTTCTTGACTGTATCTAAACTCCCATGGGAGATTATATGCCAAATCACCCTATTGTCATTGGTTCTTACATCCTGCAGCATGGCATCCCAATTCATGTCTTCTCTTTCCATCTTAGCCTTATCTTGTGCCAATTTATATCTGTGGTGCACCACACTAATATTAGCACTATTGCATTCATTAACTGCTGCTATAAACAACTTTTTTGCCGTTCTGCACTCTTCATTATACCACTAGTTATCCTTCCTACATAGAGGACTTCGTTGTTTAAAATCTTCGTGAAATCTTTGTGAAAAAAACATGAGATAATTCTCTATAGAAATTTTTATGAATGTCTAAAATTGGAACAGAAGTTACCAGGTTTCCTTCAAAAGAAGAGAAAAAGTGCATGTATCATTTGTAGATTTCTGAGTGCAGTTTATTATTGGCCAGTGCTCGGGACCAAGAAATCCTTCTTGAGTTACTGGCTAAAATCAGTTCCAGCATTACAGTAAGACACCCTGCCAGCTCTCTATTCAGAGCGTCTCCACTAAAAGTTCAAAATAATGGATTATGGTCACTGTCAAATCGGGGTACAATTACCATATCGCATCAAGTAATATGTAATCTTGAATAAAAGCTCTTGTAAATGTAGTCTTTCACTAGCTGTAATCTAAACAACTCGACAGATGAAATGGCAGCTAGAATTTACCACACCTCTCAGTACAAATAAGATTGACCAGCTCTACTTAATAGAGACCAGAAATACATCATACAGTGAGTCATCTTCTCAAACCTGATTCCTCTAGGCTATCTTATTTTCAACAGTCCTGAGGGTAGAGGCATAGGGTGGCAATAAAATAAAATACCTTTTTGACAGTCTTCCTTGTGCTTGTTTCCAATTTCAGCACTGGCAGTGGCCTGCTCACGTTCTCCGTCTCACTGTGCTGAATGTCGAGCCTAGTCAGGTTTTCTGCAACTGCCCACTTGAAGGATCTCAGATGCTACTCAACATGAGGTCTAATAAAGTGGAAGATCTGTGCATAAAACATTTCCTTGAATCCCTAAGAGACATGGGGGCAGATTTACTAGAAAGTGGCGGAGCCACCTTGCACTGGCATAACAAAACTTGAGGGGGCCCCCTTCAAGGCATGTGAAAGGGCCCACTCTGCACTCAATCAGGAGCTATTCAGCCAGAGTACTGGGTTGAGGGGGGCCCCTGGTACTTGGAGGCCTTCAGGCACTGCGGCTGCTGGTAGGGCCTGTGTTACGCCACTGCCACCATGACTTAACGCCGCGCTCCTCCACTTCCAAAACACAGGGCTGCACTGTATTTACAAGGATACGGAGCATTCCTGTGTTTCTCCCTGTGCTGGTGCTAATTTTAGCTGCCTAACGCCAACGCAGACACCCTTGTACCATAGTGCAAGGGTACCTGCATTGTAGGAGAAGATTGTTTATGTGTAGGAAGGTGTCCCTTTCTGTTCATAAAAAATCTGAAATGGCATTTTGAAACTTCTATATGTGCTGCATAATGCAGCACACAGAGAAGTTGTAAAATGTCATTTTTTCAAATTAATTGTTTATGTGCAGGAAGGGCCACCTTCCTGCTTATCAGACACACACAACAATCCATCTTTTCTACCCAGGATCAGTAGCACAACAGCTTCATTCTTAGAGAATGGGAAAAGACCTTCAGTGAAATCTACATTCTAAATTGCAAGTAAATGAGGATAAGGAGGTTGACATTGGCATTGTACAATTTGCTGGGTAGGCTGTCATCCTAGTGTGTTATGCCCTCTTCCAGGCTATATATTATACATGCATTCTCTGTGAAAACTGTGGAAAAATGAAGAACCTGATTTAGAGTTTGGTAGAGAGGGTACTCTGTGCCACTGGATTTAAGCTATCCTGGCTGATATAGAGTGAAGCCCCAAAACTGGTGCTAGGATGCTTGTTTCTGGTCCAGGGAGGACCTGGCTTGGCAGTTCGGGCTGGACTGTTCCCATGAGGCACAGGGGCAAGACTGATTTGCATATGGCCAGGTCTAAACTGGGGTGACATGGTGAGCAAAAGAATGATGGATTTAGCCCAGACATCTTGACAGGGGGTGAATGTTTTTATTTGTTCTGCATTCCATCCATCAACTATGTGTATTTTACTTTTAGAAAGTGGGCATTTTTCTGCTCTCACTGCTCTGTATGCCTGAAGCCTATCTCCAGTACATGTCTAGGGTAGGTGCCAGTTTCACTTTGTGCATTCTCTTTAGACAGCCACAAAAACAAGAAGGTTCGGTGTGTCCGAGCACTCATCTGAAGTCTGATGGCCTTTCCTGGGCAGGAAGGGAGGGAGCAGCTGACACTCATAACTGAATTAGTAGAGTCCTGTCCCCACACAAATGGAGACTTACTCCCACTGATAGTCTGGAGCCAGGGCTGGGAAGAAATAACCTCTATGCACTTCAAAGACTCTTCTTTGAAGTCACCCCCACTTCAAAGGCTAAACTGGGTATAAGTATTTGTAGTAACCACGCAGGAGTGGTTAGTAGGTAAGAAATATTTATTCTTAAGTACATCTTCATTAGTGTACAGCAACCTCCAGCTTCTTCAACTGACTCCTTTTCTCAGACCCACTCTGTGATGTCATTCCATAACATCACTGAGTTCTACAATAGGAGAAAGAAATCTCCACACATCTCCCCCCTTACAAGGAATTACAACGTAAATTGATAACAAAGCATGCTAACAATACTAAAATAAAGTAAACATAGTAAATAAACGATTACAAACTAATGTAACATTTTCTCAAGACATATGACAGAAAATACCAGGAGAATCATTCAGTTGAATTTGGAACATCAATCTTACACAGATTACCCATGCTCCATTCTTTTTGATCGTCCAGTGTAACCACAGTATTCATTACCTTTACCACTCTCTCTGGCTTAGAAAATTTGCTTTCCCCATTTCTGATAAATCCCATTTTTCTAATGACCACCCAATCACCACAAACAATTCCAACATCCTTCACCCCTTTCCTTCTGTCATAATCATCTTTATTCTTTTCATGAGATTCTTTAACTGTTGCTGCAATCCGTTCCCGATCCACCCAAACTTGATCTTTCTTCTGCAACCACACAGGAGACTCTTTGGTTGCAGATTCTCTTCCTTTCAAAGCTACAAAAGGTGACACACCAGTAACAGAATGAGGAGTCACTCTGTGAGCCCACATCATTTTAACTAATTCCTCTTTCCACATTAATCCATTAGCTAAGGACAGTTGAATATTGTCCATAATGATGCGATTAACCCTCTCAACTAGTCTGTTTGCCTGTGGTCTAAATAGTGCCACTTGCTCATGCTTAATACCTAATCCTGTTAGAAACTTTGTCATGGCAGTAGAAACCAGCTGTACCCCATTATCAGTGACTAATGTCTTAGGTATTCCTTCTTCCAAAACACATTTCTCAAAAATTCAATCATAATTTTAGACATAATGTGTTCCACAGATTTAACTACAAACCATTTACTGTGATAATCCACTAACACAATCAAAAATCTATTCCTTACACCCAGTCTATCAATCGGACACAAAAAATCCATGGCCAACTTCTCCCAGGGTCGATCAGGAACCCACAGACACCCTAATGGGGGTTGACGGATCACCCTACACTTTCCACTATTACTACATGCCTGACACTCTTTCACAGACTCTTCCATCTCTCTATCCATTTCGGGCCACCAAAAACTTTGCTTTAACCTTCTTTTACACATGTTCCTCCCCAAATGACCTTCGTGTACAAGTTTGATCAACCTCCCTCTCAACATTCTAGGTGGAACAACACGGTTGCACCTCAAAACTTTATCAACTTGAATGTTTAACTGATCTTTCACTTTTATATATTTTTTCAAATTCTCAATTAAGACCATCTCATTTTTCCACCCATCACATATAGCATCTTTAAGCTCTAGATATTCTCTATCTGCACTCAAAGCTTCACTCCACTCTTCTTGTCATAAAGCCAATTCTACATCACAAATAGTAGATAAGGAGTCCACTTCAATTACAAAAGAAGAATCCTCTTCCTCTTCCTCAACCAGCATACGAGACAAGAAATCAACAATGACATTCCTTTTACCTCTGACTCACTCTGTGATGTCATTTCATTACATCACTGATTTCTCTTATAGGAAAAAGAAATCTCCACAGTATTGGATCTCTGACCCCTCTAAGGTAGAAAACTGCTGGACCTGTGAAGAACTCTGCCAGGTAGAAGGACTGCTTTGCTGCTACAGGGACTGCCACTCTGCTGGACTGCGGCTCTGGAAGAATTGCTTTTCTGCTCTGCTACCTGTTGCCTGCTACTTGCTGCCCTCTGCCCTGCTGAAAAAGAGAAATGGACCCAGTTCACTTAAACCCAGAGTGACTCCAAGAGCTTGCTAACTTGCCACCTGTTCTGAAGTCTCAGGGCCATCAATAACTTTCTTCAATCCTGCAACAGCACTCAGACTCTGCCATCTGTGAGTTCTGCCTTGGCAAGTGGTGCCAAACAGGTCCTTTGGCCTTTGGAAGTGACTTGTCTGCACTGATCCAGCAGAATCCATGTATCAATGACTTTACGCCAATCAGAACTGACCATCTCCCTTCAACGCCGACGCAGCTTCTGCTCGATGACATCGCTTCAACGGACTGCACAGCTCAACGACATCGGACTGCGAGGCTCGATGATGACGCATCGCCTTCATTGCAAAGGGGTTTGTCAACTAAGTCATTCACGCATCGTCTCTGTCAACGGGATCAGCGATGACACATCGCCTCCACTGCTCCTCGCATCAGGTCTTCGGCCTCAATGCTTTCTTCATTCAAGTTACTTTTTTAGAGGGACCTGTGTGAGTTGTGGAAAAGTAAATTCTGCCATGTTCTGTGTCCCTACGTGTCATCCATCATATGTTATGTGTGCATGATTAAATATGCATATGTATTCCCTATGTTGGATTCAAGACGCAATTATAGTTGTGTCCACCTCTAGTATGCCAGTTTCCAGTTCTCGTGAATACTACGAATATCAGGTCTATGTAAAGCTACGTTGCCACGTTTCTCAGTGTGCACGTTATTCCATTATAAAGTCCCCGTTTCTAGGCCTCAAAAGGGCCTGGACACCAGATTCAGCTCCTGTCTCCTGAAACCTCGCTGAGGAGCGATACAGCCCCCACCTGTATCCTCGACCCTTCACTTACTTCCTGCCTTGCAGTGCCCGGTTCAGCCTGGCTCTGCCTCTGAGTCTGCCAAAAGTATGTTATGATTCCAGTTATCAGTTCAGTCCTCCTTCTCTGCATTCCTAAAGCTACTGAATCGCATCGATAGTTTCCGTCATTGTCTAGCCTTCACGTCTCCACGTTAGAGAAATACTGTATTAATGGTCATTTAATATTCTTCATCACGCACTACATGTAGAATAATGCATGCTCCAGTCTTAGAATCAAGTTAGCCTTTCCCCTCCTGACTTCTAGTTTATATCAACATGTTCTCTAAACATCAGATACTAGATACTGCTTAGGTACATGTCGCCCTGACTCTCCAGACTTCAGTCTCTGCTCCTAGCACAGAGTTCGAAGCCCCCAGCTTCTCCTAGTGATACGTCATTGCCAGTTTGCACGCACCATCAGGTTAGAGGTCCCGGCTCCTCAGGTAGCCCCCTCCATGGTTTCCGCCCCATTCATGACATATTCTGTTACGTTTGCATCACATGTCTATGTATACGCCCTCTTACACCTCTTTTCACCCTTATCTTTCGCGACTGCTACGCGTCACGCCTATTGCTCCAACCACTGCTACGCCTATTGCAATGTAATGCTATGTGTTTGCGTTATGTATATATGCTCATGCACTGTTATTAAAGGGTTGTTCCCTTGTCCCGATCCTGACCCCGGCAGCGCTGCTGGGCCTTGCCATCCTATTCCTGTATTTGCTGTATTAAACCTGCAAAAACTCCTACTACCTCGAATTTTGACTCTTATTTATTGAGCTATCTGTTATTCATTTATACATTCAAAAATAGGGTATTATTTATTTATTTACCACATAATGGCGCCCGAATAGGGACTTGCCCTTTCCCCACACGTCGGTGAAGCCACGCCGACCCCCTGACCCTCTGCAGTCGTGACGGAACTCTTCTGCGCACCGGCAGATATTTCTGCTTCAAGTATCCCTCAGGCCCACGGAGAAGACGGAGGAGGCGGTCCAGCATCCAAACGAGACGGTGGAGGAACGCGGCGAGTCCCGACCAGAGCCCAAGCCGAGAGTCCAAGGTCCGAGGTATCCGGAGGCCCACCCGTAACAGAAGTCCGAAGTTCGTCCGTCCGACTTCGAGGCAGTCCAGTCCAGTCTGAGGCTTTCCGTTCTTGCTGCCCGGTGAGTACCGTTACTGGGGTAGTATCTAGACAGGGTCAATTTAATTGACTCTGGTCCGTGGGTTGGTGGTACACAGACCCACAAACGAAGTGTCCACTTCGGTGGATGCGGGTCCTGACGTGTCTCTTTATGAGACCGGTAAGTTTCGTACTGTTTCAGCAGTGCATCTAGTTCCTGTTCTAGTCAGTTCTGTTCTCGAGAAAATTCATGTATTCTGTGTTCCGTATTCCAGGTAGTATTCTGTTCGAACTGTTATTTTAAATGTTCTTCATGTATTTTAATGTCGTGGTATGAATGGGGAATAAGTATCGTGTTCATTGTGTATTGTATTGTGTCTAGATTACAGTCCAGTCATGCCCTTGTTTTCCAAGTTACGTCAGTTAAAAACTAGAAAGGGTCTGCTGGAAGCAGCAGTTCCAGTTCCGCCTAGGGACAGTCCAGGTCATTTTATGTATCAGAAGCATGGCATAAGCGCCATATTGTATCTAGATTTATGGGTAGAGTATACCAAACAGTTAGAAGAAAAGTATAGATGGCCCGTATCGGGCACATGGGATGCCGAGTGCATCATGCGAGTAGAAGAGGCATTATGGAAAAAGAAAGCCAGACAGTCACAGAAAGATGCCATCGAGTTATGGCGCAAAGAAGCTCATAAAAGAACTGAAAAGGAAATCAGAAAGTCAGAATTAAGTAGAGAATCCTTAGAACGAGCACAAGAAAAAGAACTAATCGAGATAGGTGAACAAGTCAAAGCCGAACAGTCAGACAGACAGAGGCATGCCCTTATTAGGGGTATGTATCCTCTCCTTGCCGAGGGCTTGCCAAAAGCGACCCCAGAGGCATCCAGTAATTTCCCGCCACCATTAGTCCCGACCAAGCTACGTCACAAACAGACCGCAGCTGATATTTTTATTTCGTCCTATTTGGACGACACAGTCCCAGAATATGCAAATCCTGTTCGCGCTCCGCCAGTCCCTGTAAATCAGGCACTTCCCGCTCCTCCAGACACCGGAGTACCTGTTACTGTACCCCCGGTCCAGCCCGCCATACAAGTCCAGCCTACATTTCCATTTCCCACTCTGCCAGGACGAAGAGCCTCAGTAGACGACTCTAGTTTAGGGGCCGCAGGGGGAGGTACTCCTCAAACCCCGCCGCCACACAAGCGTTTAACGACAGCCGAATTACATATACAAGCATCACAGCGTACGCCCAGACATCAGACTGTAGCAGAAATAAGAAAATCCCTTGCCGAATGCGGCTATGATCCAGTCCCAGGCGAGGATAATATGGTTTTATATTCATTCCGCGTAAGAAAGGTGGCCGAGTATCTAGTCACCTTACCGAATATGAAAGAAGATCTAGACAGAATATATCGTTTCATCCGTACAGGGGATGATCCAGAAAGTATTAGCGAGGCCATGTCTCAAAGGAAAGCTGAGACCCAGCTCATGATATTAAAGTTTCTGATCAATTGTCTAATAAGAGAACAAGATTACCCGTCTAAAGATCCGGCTGAAATGAAAACCCTGACAAGGTGGAGTGATAATATAGCCGAGGGTAAGCACAAGACCGTCGGTGCTATGGAGAGTATGTACAAGAAAATCCGTAAAGAAATAATAAAATTACACGAACAGCGTAAAGCAGCACAAGTAAGCGAGAAAGAAAGTAACTCTGATCCTGAAGAGTTAGACGACGAGAATCCTGACAGAATAGCGTATGTAGGAAAATCTAGATTTCCAGATCGCCATTTACGCCTAGAACACAAGTCTATTTTTCATCATCCAGCACCAGAACAAGGTTCTCTAGAACAAGTGTTTCAAGCTACCGATCACATTCTGAAATCACGAATCGGTTACAGTGAGTTAAGTACCATGCATGAACAAGAACTAGCCCGATCAGCAGTCCGATGGATTACTGATTCTACCACTTTTCCAGACGAAATAGTGGCACAAATGTTTCTAAAAATGCCCCCAGCCGAGCAGCGACTGGTGGGTATGTATATGATTCAGCACCTCATTACATTGTATGAGGGTCAGCACTCTGATCCAGGCCCGTTACATGATGTCCTGAACGAGTTACTCCAGTATAGATGGAAAGGTTTAGGTACCGACTTAATTAGTGTCATTCTAGAACAGCGTCACAAATATAGAACGTTTCTGAACCCGCATTTTGTTCATGTCTCACCCCCAGAAGGTAAACCATTTTACATGGAGAGACAGAATCCGTTACGAGAAGTCCACCCAGTTAGAGGAACGGGTGGCGAACTAGAACGAGTGTTTGTTTACACTCCGATTACAAAGATGGAACTCCTAGAGATGAAGAAATTAATTCCCTGTCATGATAAAGATCCAGCAGGGTTCCATAGAGAATTAAAAGACATGCTCCGTATGGGAGAATACACGTATCCAGATATAATTAAAATGTTAAAGGTTCTGCTGCCCGCAGGGGTGTATGAAAAGCTCAAGGAAAAAGAATGGGAGGTGGGAGAGAAAAAGATCGATTGGGCAGTTCTAGAAGCTGAAGATAAGGCACGAGTACCAGGTACCGGTCTTGGAGCGAAATGTAAAGAATTACCAGAATTATTAATACAAGTTTTACCTAGATTATTGACAACTAGAAAAGAAGACTGGGATGCAATCTCAGCCTGTAAACAGAAACAAGACGAAGATATTAGTGATTTTTATTCTAGATTCGAGAAATGTTTTAGCATCAACAGTGGCCTCAAGACAAGTAGTGAGTCATACCCTCACCTTTTTGTTACTAAATTAGTCGAGAATTCAAGTTCATCAATTAAAAATCGAGTTCTGAAAGTCGAAAGTACCTGGCAAGCTAATACCCCGTCCCAGATGTTGCAGATGCTCCAATACCACCAGAATAGAATCAGGGAAGAACAAGAACACGAGAGAAAACGTATGAAAGACACGAAAATGAAAGTACTAGTTGCACAATCTGTTCCTCAAGACAGTCAGAAGAGGGGTCCAAATCAAGCCAGTCATCCTGCAGCTCCCGTTAAAGGGAACTGCAATTATTGTAAACAGCCAGGTCATTTTATAAATGAGTGTGCAGTTCTGAAACACAACATAGCTACTGGTAAGACTAAAGAAAGACCACGTCCGCCTAGACAAGAACAAGTTTCCCAGATTCCTCAGCCACAGAATGCGCCACAGACAGTTACAGCTCCGCAGCCTATCGCTGCAACACAGCACGTCACACAGCAGATGTACCAGTATGCACAGTCTGAGTATCCAGAGTACCAACAGTATTCATGAAACAGCCTAGAGAGGGAGGTAGGCTTGCCTCTCATCGAGATACCTGTAGATCAAGAAGGTCCCTATGTTCACAGTCAAGTATTAGGGAAAGACAGAAAGTTTTTGATCGATACAGGGGCAAGTAGGACCACAATTAGTCACGCCGAAGTTCCAGGGGCTCCGCTCTCAGGCTCAAGAAATGTTTCCCTTGGATTTTCAGGAAAGCCTATCGTAAATGAGATCTCAAAGCCAGTTACTCTAGAAGTAGGTCCATTGTCCCGCACTACTGATCTGTTACTTACTAAGTCATGTCCAGAAAACCTATTAGGCATTAAAACACTGAAAGAGTTAGGTGCAGTTATATGCTGTTCCCCAGAGGGAATACGATTGTTCCTACGTGACTTTAAGGGTCACTATGTATTACGAGATTTTGATTCAAGACTGTCTAATGTTCCACAGCACTTATGGGCGCAAGGTCCAACTGATGTAGGTTACATGCAAATCACACCCTATCGTGTGACTCTCAAGCCAGGTGTAGTGTTACCACGAATCAGACAGTACAGATTGCCACCTGAGGCTGTAGCAGCCTTATCCAAAATTATTGACGAGCTCATGGCTCAAGGAGTGGTTGTAGAAACTGACTCCAACGTATGCAATTCTCCGATCATCCCAGTCATGAAACGTACTGATCCAAATGCACCCCCAGTATATCGATTAGTGATTGACCTACGAGAGCTTAATAAGTGTATTATTCCTCAGTACCCAGTTGTCCCAGATATCTCTTCCCTATTGACAGCCATTGATTCCGAAGCCACGTTCTTCACTGTCATAGACCTCAAGAACGCATTTTTCAGTGTCCCTATTCATCCAGACAGCCAGTTCCTTTTCGGATTTTGTTTAAATGGAAGGAGCTATATGTTCACACGCGCTCCTCAAGGTTTCACAGAAAGCCCTAGCATTTACAGTCAAGCACTTAAAAGACAACTAGACAACATTCACATGCCAACTGACACTGCCCTGCTCCAGTATGTCGATGATCTCCTGATCACAGCCCGTTCTGAACGTGCTTGCGAGCGAGCATCCCTTACAGTCTTGTATTTCCTAGCCGAGATGGGGCACAAGGTGTCCCCTTCTAAGCTTCAATTCTGTGTCCAGCAAGTGGTCTACTTAGGACACTTACTGTCCAAGAGGGGTAGGCAGTTGACACCAGACCGTATCCAGTTAATAGCGAGTCTTCCTCAGCCCAAGACCCAGAAGGAGGTACGTGCTTTTATCGGCCTTACTTCTTACTGCAGACAATGGATTCCTCAGTATGCATTTCTAGCCAAGCCACTGATACAGTTAACGACACAGGAGGCAGCCGTATCGACTGTCCTCCCTTGGACATCTGAACATACACTTAGTTTCAATGAGTTAAAGAAAGCCCTATGCCAAGCTCCAGTTCTAGCGACACCGAACTACAGTAAGCCTTTTACACTTTTCGTCACTGAACGCGAAGGTACAGCATTATCTGTTCTCACACAAGATCAAGCAGGACAATACAAGCCCTGTGCTTATTTTTCGAGCACATTAGATCCTGTAGCCCAGGCTCTGCCTGCGTGCCTCAAGTCAGTTGCAGCCGCAGCCCTAGCTATCAGACAAAGTGATTCCATAGTCTTAGGACATACCTTGACAGTACAAGTTCCACATTCCGTGGAAGTTCTTTTAAACCGAACACAAACTCAGCACTTGACAATTGCACGTTTAACAGGTTATGAATTGACACTGTTCCAGCCACACATAGAAATCAGACGCTGCAACATCCTGAACCCTGCTACACTGTTACCATCAGTTACTTCGAATTCTGCCACACATGACTGTGTGGAAGTAGTTAACATTACGACAAAGCCAAGACAAGATCTGACAGATATTCCGTTACCAGACCCCGACCTGACACTTTATGTGGATGGTTCATGTATGAGAACAAGTACAGGAGAACTAGTCGCCGCGTATGCAGTGACTACTGACACCGAAGTTATTGAAACACACCGTATTGACACCCTGTCCGCTCAAGCAGCAGAGCTAGTTGCTCTGACACAAGCCTGCATACACGCCAAGAACTTGAAAGTTAATGTTTACACAGATTCACGCTACGCATTTGGAGTTGTACACGACTTCGGAGTGCTCTGGCAGGAGAGAGGTTTCATGACTTCTCATGGAACCAAGATTCAGCATGGTCTCCTTATTCAAGCTCTGTTAGATGCCATACATTTACCGACATCTATCGCTATCATGAAGTGCAAAGCACATACGAAAGTTACTGACATTATTTCTCAAGGTAACGATTTAGCAGATCGCACAGCCAAGCTCACAGCACAGACTCTAGACATTCCAGTTAACATGACACACACTCCAGATCCGATTACATGCATGACAGTTAAGGACCCTACACAAGATGTCATAGATATCCAGTTACATGCTACTCCCGAAGAAATCAAGAAATGGTCCGAACAAGGAGGGGTCCAGACAGATCAAGGATGGTTAACGAAGGGTAGAGCCACATGGTTTCTCCCCGACTCTATGGTTCAAGTCATTATTAATACCGCACATAGTCCAGCACATTTAGGAGAAAAAGCTATGTTAGACAGTATCCAGAACATTTGGTTCAACAAGCATTTACGAGCTGCAGCCAAGCAGAAAGTCCGTACCTGTATGATATGTTGTCAGTTTAATCCAGGTAAAAGTGTCCCGGTGGAACAAGGTGGATTCCAGCCCCCTGACCACCCTTTTGAAGTCCTCCAAATGGATTATATTCAGATGGAGCGATGTCGAGGTTTCAAGTATGTCCTTGTAGTTGTATGCGCTTTATCCAGGTGGACAGAAGCATATCCAGTCCCAGATTACACAGCCGCGACCACTGCCAAGCAGTTGGTTCGTGAGTTCTTCCCCCGTTATGGACTCCCTAGAGTCGTATATTCTGACAACGGCCAGCCATTCTCATCTGAGTTGATGAAGCATGTTTCCCTTTTGTTGGGGTACCAGTGGAAGTTCCATTGTGTACGCCATCCTGAAGCAGCCGGTCTCGTAGAGAGACATAACCAGACTCTGAAAATCCGAATTGCAAAAGTGTGTAAAGAGAAAGGTGTGGACTGGCTGGTAGCTCTACCAGTTGCTTTATTTTATATGCGCATGGTCGCACATTCCAGATCAGGTCTGTCCCCGTATGAGGTCGTATTCGGCCGCCCCCCTAACATGTGGGGTACTCCTAGACCCCGAAGTATTACCGATGTTTCAAGTAATATGCTGACAGATTACCTAGCTTCCTTGATGTCTGCCCTCAACTCATGTCGTTCACAGGTTGCCGCCGCATTTCCAGACAATACCGAGGTGGCACCGCATGAAATCGTTCCAGGATCCATGGTGTTGGTGAGGAATTTTGACAGATCAAGTCCGCTGGAGCCTCGCTGGAAGGAGCCCCGACAGGTCCTCCTCACCACCCGTACAGCCGTGAAGTTGGAAGGTCGCAAAGGCTGGGTGCACCTTTCTCATATAAAAAAGTTTTATGGACTGAAACCCGTCTTAAAGAACATTTCCCAGGATTTGAAGGATTGCCAAAATATTGTTCTCAAGGACTGTCCCGCAAAAGACATTGCTACAAACCCTCCCCTGTTAGAGAAAACTCCGCAACAGGAGTATAAACTCAAGTTAAGGTCTAGTAAAATAAGTCAGCCAGTTTGATTGTCTAAGTCCTCCCCTAGGTGAAACGGTTAGACTGTTTCTGACATGTATAAAATAGACCCCCATAGTGAGAGAGTTAGTCAAAACTCAATCCGATGTATCATTTTTCTATGTTTCATATTATTTCTCAGCATTATGATTTCCTGCACCAGTTATGCATTTTACCTGTATCTTCCAGTTCCTCATGTAAATATGTCTTCTAATGCTACAGTAGAGCATATGTTTAGTGATCTGCCTCCTCATGAACTCTCTTACCGCCTCGCTATGCGAAATAATTCTTTTATCCGCATGCTACATTACTCACATCAGACCAGCAATGCCACTAATTGTTGGGTGTGTGGTCGACTCCCCCCTTTCCAGACACCGAAGGGAGTTCTGCCACTTTTTCCTTATCCTTTTTCACATAATGGTTCGTGTGGAGCATGGTCCACGTTAACGTCATCCTCAACAGATATGTCTTTTCTTAACAGTACATGTTTTCCAGACAAGCAAGGTCTTCCCCACAGAACCGGGTTAGATCTAGAAAATGAAGTGTATAATTTAGGTAATTATTCTTCGAATTTCATGGTCTTGAATGTTCAGTCTGATACTACTCCAGACTTACCTGCTATTTCAGTATTACCAGTCAAAGGCGAATTATGTGTCCGAAATTATGGTTCCGTACATGTAGGACATAGTGATTGTACTACTATTGTCAAGTATAGTGACAGTGGGAAATCCATTTTCAAAGCTTCACGTCATTCTTATTTTATTTGTGGTCAAACTGCATATGTTCGTCTGCCCCTCGATTGGGAGGGAACCTGTTACATTGCCTTCCTACTGCCACCAGTTTTCCTAGCCCCACCTGATTATCATAGAAACACACATCTAGTACACATTAGACATAGAAGGGAGTCCCCAATTGTCGATTATACTGAAACTACCCTAGAACAGTATACAGATTTCAACAGAGGTTTCTTTTTCTTTATAGGACCTATCCAGAATAGTAAGCTAATCTGTAGGTTAACCAGAACCCTCGAAGCTGTAGTAAATGAGACTGCCTCTGCTCTAGGTAACTTAACCGAAGAGCAATCTGCTATGAGATTTGTCGTTTTACAGAATCGTCTCGTCCTTGACGTCATACTGGCCGATAGGGGCGGGGCCTGTAGAGTCATCGGATCTAGTTGCTGCATTTTTATTCCAAATAACGCGCCGTCTGTTTATTCAGCTATAACCAGACTCCATAAAATTGCCCATCTGTTACACCAAGATCCAGGCACCTGGACATGGTCCGGTTGGTTCTGGAATATAATTTCCGCCTGGGGATGGAAAGTCTTGTCCTTTCTAGGTATTGCAGTAGCGATCATATTCAGCTGCTGTCTCTGTATACAATGTGGCCCTGCGATTTGCGGCATTTGTGCTACCTCTTGTATTCCTAGTCCCAAGCCCCGTTCTAAATCCTGTTCCAAGAAAATTCGAGACGAGCAAATGATACTGTATGAAATGATAGATGGTATCATGAATATTGATGTTTCCTGATGGAAACGTAGTGACAAGGAGGGAATGTGGAAAAGTAAATTCTGCCATGTTCTGTGTCCCTACGTGTCATCCATCATATGTTATGTGTGCATGATTAAATATGCATATGTATTCCCTATGTTCGATTCAAGACGCAATTATAGTTGTGTCCACCTCTAGTATGCCAGTTTCCAGTTCTCGTGAATACTACGAATATCAGGTCTATGTAAAGCTACGTTGCCACGTTTCTCAGTGTGCACGTTATTCCATTATAAAGTCCCCGTTTCTAGGCCTCAAAAGGGCCTGGACACCAGATTCAGCTCCTGTCTCCTGAAACCTCGCTGAGGAGCGATACAGCCCCCACCTGTATCCTCGACCCTTCACTTACTTCCTGCCTTGCAGTGCCCGGTTCAGCCTGGCTCTGCCTCTGAGTCTGCCAAAAGTATGTTATGATTCCAGTTATCAGTTCAGTCCTCCTTCTCTGCATTCCTAAAGCTACTGAATCGCATCGATAGTTTCCGTCATTGTCTAGCCTTCACGTCTCCACGTTAGAGAAATACTGTATTAATGGTCATTTAATATTCTTCATCACGCACTACATGTAGAATAATGCATGCTCCAGTCTTAGAATCAAGTTAGCCTTTCCCCTCCTGACTTCTAGTTTATATCAACATGTTCTCTAAACATCAGATACTAGATACTGCTTAGGTACATGTCGCCCTGACTCTCCAGACTTCAGTCTCTGCTCCTAGCACAGAGTTCGAAGCCCCCAGCTTCTCCTAGTGATACGTCATTGCCAGTTTGCGCGCACCATCAGGTTAGAGGTCCCGGCTCCTCAGGTAGCCCCCTCCATGGTTTCCGCCCCATTCATGACATATTCTGTTACGTTTGCATCACATGTCTATGTATACGCCCTGTTACACCTCTTTTCACCCTTATCTTTCGCGACTGCTACGCGTCACGCCTATTGCTCCACCCACTGCTACGCCTATTGCAATGTAATGCTATGTGTTTGCGTTATGTATATATGCTCATGCACTGCTATTAAAGGGTTGTTCCCTTGTCCCGATCCTGACCCCGGCAGCGCTGCTGGGCCTTGCCATCCTATTCCTGTATTTGCTGTATTAAACCTGCAAAAAACTCCTACTACCTCGAATTTTGACTCTTATTTATTGAGCTATCTGTTATTCATTTATACATTCAAAAATAGGGTATTATTTATTTATTTACCACAGAGTCCTGTAGCCGGTGTGCGCTCCATTACGATCGGCCGGAACTTTAAATTTACCCGGGTCTAGCTCAACCAGGAGTACCTGGTTGGCGCTTTATGACTCTAAGCACTATATTTTCATTTAATCTGTAAAAATTATTTACTCTAGTGCTACTTATTGGATTTTTGTCATTCTGGTCTCGTTTTACTCATAACATTATATGATATCATTCTAACCCTTTGTGCAGTATTTTTGTGGTGTTTTCATTGTTTTACTGTGGGTATGTGTTGCACAAATGCTTTACACATTACCTCTTTAGATAAGCCTGACTGCTCTGTACGAAGCCACCAGAGGGTGGGCACAGGTTATCTTTTAGTGTGTATATAGCTTACGCTGGCCACAGTGGTGGTTCCTGCATGGACAGGGTGTATACCTCTGCCAACCAGACCCACATTTCTAACAGCAGCCCACCACACTGCTTATCTATATGCAAAAAGATTAACCTATGATAAACTGTGTAATCATTTTCATCAGCATAGTCCATGTCTCCTCCACCACACACAGTGACTAGTGAATTCTGTACTGGGAGTTTCGACTTTAGTTTATATACCTCACAGCACCTTTTGGAACGAAAACAATGTTTTTGGTATCCAAAGCCTGAGTGGTGGTAGAAGATAAGAGATAAAGGGCTGTCTTTTTAAACCTTATAAATAACAATTCTCGTCTTGTGAATCATTAATTTATAAACTAAAGAACCGCTGTATGCATAGTTTGCAATCGGCCTTTCTTTTTATATACGTCCATGGCAACTATTAATTAAGAATAATTATTTAGTTTCACTCATACGATGAAAACATGTGAGCGTTTTATAAATAACTACTGCACAGAGCTGGAAGTAAATAATTTAAACTATCGGAGTGATTGTTTATACATAAATATTTAATTTAAAGGAAATATGGTGAATCCAAAAATTATAATGACATTTTAAGAAGGAAATTACACTGCAGGTCATCTCTGAAGTTTTATTAACTTTATCTAGAGATCGAGGCTTCCAAAACCGTTTCCAGTGTTGACATTTTCTCTTTTTTGATGGTTCCACGTTTCAGAGCTTGGACAAAGACATTTTTTGCTCAGCAACTGAAACATGACTTCATAGGCTAGCCTGATAGGTGGTTTTGATATGGCTAATTAGAGATTCGGTGATGAAGTGAAGATAAATGAGTGTGTTGACAACACAAAGTCTACAGAATCTGTCGTTCCAAGTACACGACGCAAAAATATTTCCATTCACAAGCTTGGACAGATTCAAGCCTGCCCCCATGATTTCCTAGCGACACTGTCGAGACATTTATATATATCTGTTTCTAGCATTGTGGCATATTGCAATACATTGCTGCTACAAAAACAAAGAAAGAAAAGTTGACCTTGCTTGCTTGACAAATGTAGTTTCCATTGCTATCCAATGCTTCCTGTCTTTAGAGCAGTTGTGTATTTTCTTTGCCTCAGAAAGTGTCTGGCGGTATCCTTTCATCTGAGGTCTTCATTCACAAGTAATGAAGTTGCACTCCTTGTGTACTCCAGGAATGTGACAATGGAGACAGATGCATTGCCTTTAGATGGATGTGTCATTTCCCATGACGAGTCAACAAAGTTAACGGAGGTGCAATTCCGGTTTCCTCAATTGATCTGATTGTTTGATACGTTTACTGTCAGCTCATTTAGGAAGCAAACTACTTTTAAGAAGCCTAAAATTTACTCCTGATATATTTCCTCTATTGATGTAGAATCACAAATATTATGAGATTCAAAACAATCTGAAACATACACACCTTAATATATAAAATGGGTCTACTTATGCATGTAAGCCTATTCGTAGACTAGGATTTTCAATGGTGGAATGTCCAACTCGTTTATAGTGAGTCATATGGTGCAAATGCACCCGATTTGTTCCAGAGAAGGAAAAGATTTCCCCAAAGAATATGTGCTTTCCCAAACTCCTCGTAAATATGTGGGAGTCTTTGTATTTTTAGTTATCCAATTACACACTACCGTTGTCTTTTGTTGTAGAAATCTAAGGGCCTTATTAGGATGTCGGGTGGGCCGCCACCGACAGGCTGTCGGTGGCGGTCTGCACAACATTCAGGACAGCGGTCCGACCGCCACATTACCATATGGTTGGACGGACCACAACGGTTGGAGGGACAGACCTCTGCCTCCGATAGCGTCAAGGAGCCCATTGGGGTGGCAGTCGGACTGTAATCACTGCAATGGGGGATGGTGTCCATTTCCCACAGCTTTTCTATGGCGGTTCCACTGCCATGGAAATGCTGTCAAAAAGGGATTTTGGGGGCTCCTAGCAGGGCCCCTGTCCCTCATGGGCCTCTGCTATGTGGCCAGGGGGCCACATGCGGTGAATCCCCAAACATCCATGCACAGTGTGCCAGGCATCACATGGTGCCTGGAACACGGTGCGTGGATGTTTAAAAACATCCCTTTTTCTATTGTGACTTGCGCTGTGACCCTTTTCTGGGCTTCAGCACAACTCGCAATAGAAACAAGAATTTGCAATGCAATTGGTTTCGCCTTTGGGACTATATATGTATTTAGCTATGAAGCACATTAGCATGGGTGCTGAAACATCTACTGCTCTTTAACAATGAGGTAAAGTAAGCACCAAACTGCGTGACACGCCAGGTATGTGAACACATGGAGAGAAATATTGCCCTTCAGTAGGAAATGGTATAGTCCAAAGGTCTGTTTTTAATATAAAATCAGGGCCTTCGGTGGTCATATCACTGAAAATACAAGATTTGAAAAAAATATTATTGTCTTCGTGTGCCCTTGAAAGATAATTTCTATGGAGTGGAACCTAGAGAATGCTAAAGTGATTCTGGTATTTTACTGACCTCTGCTGGTTGTTTTCTATCAAGAAAGTGAAATAAAGGCAGTTGCCAGAAAAAATAAAAACAAAGTCGCTCAGCAGAATGCAATTCTGGTATTTCACTGACCTCTGCTTGTCGTTTTCTATCAAGACAGTTAAATAGAGGCAGTAGAACAGAAAAAAGGTCCTAAGCAGAAGCAGACAAGTCCTAGGGATGATCTCCAGAGCCCACAAAGTACATACAAATATAAGTATATCATAAGTATATACTAAAGTATATACAAGAAGTCTCCAACGCTCGACCTAAAAGGGATGTTTCCGACCGCCTACACGGTGGTCACATATCTGGTGCGTGGGACCTCCGACCACTTTTCGGGCGGTCCCACTCCCCCTGCGATGGCAGTCAGACGCTCATCCAACTGCCATCATAATGAGGGCCTAAGTGGGTAAATGGGGTTGGAAAAGAAATGATTGTCTTTGAAGATCCATGTGTCATTTATCACTGATTCTCCGAGGTGTAGCTCTAATAGTTCTAAACTTAAGGAAATAGAAATTCGACCGTACTGCTGGATATTCAGCCATTTGACGTGCAATTTTGCACTTTGAGTTAGCAACATGCCATTAATCCAGACTATGTGCACCAAGATAAGCAGCACTTTTGTACGTACTTCATCATGGCAAACTAGTGAAGAAGCTGAAGTGGAGGAGATAATGGGACCAACATAGCATACTGTTAAGTTATGTTAAGTTATATGTTATGTTACATTATGTTAAGTTGGTTGCATTATCTCCTCCACTTCAGCTTTTTAATCTGCCAAACATAGGAGTACTGAGCACTGGGATGAATACCAACTTGATATGTGTGGTGCCTTGCAATATAAACTGAAATATTTAAGGAAAAAATATTACCTTCACAAACACTTGCATTAGAGTAAATTTGTAAATGCGTAGATCATCTTTAGGCACTCATGAGTAACTCAATGCTGAAGTTTGTTCATGTGCATCTTGAAGGTTCTCACTCACACATCCAAATGCCCGTAGGAGACATTCGTAGAGAAAAACCTGCGAAGTAACACGGATAACCCCCCTGCAAAAACATTACTTTCCCAAAAGTATGCATACATTACAATTCATCATCATAAAGCAAGTAACATAACACAATATAACATAACGTATCAATTACTGAAACAGTGCACGAAAACTCAAACCTACACACTAGTGAAAAGCACTACAATTAATACAAATAAATGTTAAAAAAACCCACAAACAACACCATCACTAACCTCTAGCCCTACCTTATACATCCCTTCAACCCTCAAAACCCTAAAAAAAACATTTACAAAAGACTTACCTGTTACGATGAACAGCAACACCTAACCACAACTTGGATCTTAGAAAATAGTCTAAAAATGACACAAATAGACTGCGAAATAGAAGGTAGCAGTAAATAATTGGGGCAAAATTAAAATAAAAATAAAAAAACCTATCTCCGCATACAAATGAAAAGGAAAATAAGTAAAAAATGTTGAATAAATATATTAATAAATGTAACTAAAAAAGTAATGAACTTGCAAAACATGTCAGCACCTGGTGTAAAATATTTTTAAGAATTGTAAATTATAAATCAAGTAATGGTATAAAAAAATCTACAATTATTTAATATATATTGAAAAATCTTACGTTGGAATGATGTATATGAAACAATTTCAGAAATGTTGAAAAAACATTGAACAATAGAAAAAAGCTTGGAAAATATACATTATGCAATACTATTTAAATTTGATTTACATTGTTTATTTAATTATAAAAATGTATTACGATTATTTTATTTAACAATTTATGATTCTGCTTTAACTAGAAATATGTTTAAAAATGTAAAAATATGCACCAAGTAAACTTTGAAAAAATAAATAAAAATTGAAGAATGGTCCTTTATTCTTCAAAAATATGCAAATAATAATGCTATAGATTAGAAATATACAACTAATTACTTTTAAAATTATTTTTCTAAACACTAACAATACTATCTAAATGACATAAACTATTCCTACTACATACAAACACAATTTAAAAAGCATATTTCATACTAAAATGGTTAAATTAAATAATCACACTCCAATGAAAACCATTTTCAAGAAAGTGTTGGACACGATTAGGGTGACATTTACTATTCCCACTCCAATCTGAACCAATTTGGGGAAGGTGTTGGACACTAAAGGGGTGACATTTACTTTTCCCTTTCCAAGCTAAACCAATTTGGAGAAGGTGTTGGACACTAAAGGGGTTACATTTAGTATTCCCACTCAATTCTAAACCAATTTGGAGAAGGTGTTGGACACTAAAGGGGTTACATTTATTATTCCCACTCAATTCTAAACCAATTTGGAGAAGGTGTTGGACACTAAAGGGGTTACATTTATTATTCCCACTCGATTCTAAACCAATTAGCGAAGGTGTTGGACTCTAAAAGATGATATTTACTATTCCCACTCCAATCTAAACCAATTTGGGGAAAGTGTTAGACACTAAATGAGGTCACAATTACTATTCCCTCTCCAATCTAAACCAATTTGGGGAAGGTGTTGGACACTAAGTTGCCAATTACAATCTCGCCTGGAAAGCATTCGGATCAAAGTGGTTATGGAATGCTTTCTGGACGTCTCAGATCGGGTGAGTCTGACCGAGCGATTGGGATGCATCTGAATGCTTCCAGGTACAATTCGGTCGGACTTCCATTGACTTCAATGGGAGCCTGTGTTCTGAACAAGAACACTGGCTCCCATTGAAGAAAGGGGCGGCTGGGGAAAATCGTGCACCCAGTGACAGTCATCCCAGGGTGCCTGCCACACTGTGATTGTTGGAAAGGTGGGTCCCTTGGGTACCCCAATTGCCCGATTCGGAAGACTCCAGGGAAGGGGTCCTGCTATGGGCCCCCAAAGACAGATTCTGACAGCATTTAGTCTCGGGCAAACCAAATCGGAATGGCTGTCCGAGTCTGTCATCATAATCGTTCGCTCAGAAACCGTGTCCATAGAGTTGTACAAATCGGCTCTGAAAGGCTCAACCTGTCCAAATGCTTTTCTGAACTGATTCGGACAGCCTTACGGTTTTCGAGCACCATAATCGGTCATTCGGAACTAGATATGATTCAGTCAGAAACAAGGGTTCCGAATCGAATTTGGCAAGCCCAAGTCCGATTAGGAGCCCTTCCGAACGGGATTATAATATGCCCCTAAATCAGCCACAGTTACTATTTCCACTACAATCTAAAACATTTTATGCAAGGTGCTGAACACTAAAGATTTTATACACGCAATCAGTATTCTATACTCACACATAGTTTTTGATCTATAAATAAAATTAAAATTATTGTAAAACACAATAACCCAAACTAAAAACAATATATTATTAATTAAACATTAACATGTAAAGTAATATATTTATCACTATTAATAATGTATATATGTTTATTAATATTTACTAATATGTTTAAACTTTGAACCATAACAAAATTCATACTTCAAAAATGAAAATCACAAAATATGAAACGTGTTTTCTATTTAATTATTCAAAAAAGCTTTTTCACATTTCCATTATTTAATTTTATGAAAACTATATTCCCAACCACATAACTTATTCAAATAATAAACATATTAAAATGTAATTATTAAAATTGTGCTTAGTAGTGTTTGATACATTTTTTCATTAACAAACCTTTAACATATATATATATAAAACAACCAATACATTTATCCATCATATATAATATATATTTATTCAATGTTCATAATTTATTTTGACACTTCAAAAACTTACAAAATAAATTTGTTTACAAATTAAAACTTATTCCAAGAAATCATTTACAAGGACATTATGATTTTCAATATTTCAAAAACAATATTCAAAACTTTTTAAATACTTAACAAATTTGGATTTAAAAATGATTAAATATATATATATATATATATATATGTATGTATATATATATATATATATATATGTATATATATATATATATTTAGAAAATACATTTGCAAGTATTTTATAATAATACATTTATTTGTGATATATTTTACACTTTAGCACCTTGACTATAATTTAAATAATTGTTTTATTATCTACAATTAAATAACTTTTTCACTTAATATAAGCTATATGCACATTCAAAATATTGTTTTTTCTTTTATTTATAAAATTTTATATAGCGTGAACTTGATCCCGAAGGATATCAGAGCGCTTTACACATTGAGAGAAAGGAGGTAACAGATCACAACAAGAGTCAAATGGGGAATCTAATAGGCATTGAGTCATATAGTGCACACTTATAAACCTATTGTGAAAAATGAAATGTAACAAAATAATGTTTTAATTTTACAATATTAATTTGCATACAAATCAAATAATTAACATTAAATTCAAATTAAAATATTCACTTAAACATCCTACTACTAAAACATAATTATATATACATTATTTTTTACACAATATTACAACTAAAAATACACATTTTAAAATGTCATAATTAATAAATTATCTTTTCTTAAAACACAAATAAAAAAATTAAACATCAAATCAATCACACTACGCGAAAATACATACAAAATAAAACAAACATTATATAAAATATTATCTAAATTGATAATTTTACAATGATATTAAAAACAACAATTAAAACAATATTCTTACCTTCGATATTCCTCTCGATGTGATTTTTGACATCCAGATATTCATGACATATTATTTTTATATCATGATATTTTATATGCAATATCTTGTCCAAACACAAATCCAGCAAGAGCCTGTAAACAGGACTTGGGTGTAGGTTTGTGCCCCGAAGAGCAAGTCAGTGCCACCTAAGGTGTCACACCCTGGAAATAACCAAGGATTCTGGAATATGAGTGCAATAAAAGATGAGTGGCCTTGAAGAAATGATAGGATATTGAGAAACACGTGTTGGCCAATATTGTAAAATACATTTTGAATTGCATTATATGGAAATGAGTATGCCTTAATGTATTCTCCTCTTAACATTTTGAGTTACTTGCTGATTTGAGGTATACCTGGCAGGGCAAGTCAGTATATGTAGAGGGTGTACAACACAGGTTTTTTCTTTTGTATTTTTTTGTTTAAAATGTTTTTATTTGGATTTGCATTTTCCATGGTACATCATCGTATTATGTTGATTATATACATAATAGCAGTTGAACTCAAGCAATACAGACATCAAAGAACCTACATTATGGAACATCCATCACATCGTATATAGTTCACGTAAGAAACATTAAATTGTACATGGATTACACCTTCAGAGGTCTGATGCGATATTTGGTAGGCTGATTAGTGCCGTGTGTCTGCATGTGTGGGTTCCCACAGGGGTGCGAATTGATATGTAGTCCCCCGTTCCTTCACTGTCTATCCCTTAGGTTGATGACCATGCTTTTGCGCCCAATATATGGAAGGTAACTATGCGATGCCGCAGGATGAACGTGAAACAGTGGACTGTGGGGGGGTGAGGAGGATGGGAGGGGTCTGGGGAGTCACAAATAAAAAAAAAACAGATATAATAGCCATTATAGTAGGTATCTGTCTTGTGGTCAGTTCCAGTTCGTCTACAAGATGTCTGTGGCATTGGAATCAGGGAACTAGGGATGCCTAGGGCAGATTATGCCTCTTAACACAGGTTGGGGTGCTAATCTGACAGGACCCCGGTAAAGGAGCAGTTCTTCTTCTGTTATGGCTAATAGGGGTTCACATTTGCTCGTACCACTGGGGACAGGGGTGGAGTCTAGGATTGGGATGGTGTAGCCCCAGGTATTTCTTCTTGTGTTGTCTCTTGCGTAAACTGAAACAGGAGTTGTGCCCATTCCATGGAGATGGGGTGTTTGCGAATCCCTTTCACTTCCTCCCTCCCCGAAAGTGTATCCTCCGCTGCCCCCCATTTTTTAATTGTCCCTACCCAGGCTGCCTCAGGGGGTCCTGCCGGTGCTCTCCAATGCATGGCTTTTCCCCGTTTCGCCAGGAGTATAGCAAAGGATGCAAACCTGCCCTGCACTTCTTCTGTCTTCCGCCTGCGGAAGACTCCCAGGGTCATTCCTCCCATGTGGTAATGTGCGGCAGGTATACAGTCGCCCTCAGTACCTGATGTATCCTTCCCTAATATGGTTGGATTGTGGGACAGTCCCAGAACATGTGTTTGAAGTCGGCTTCGGGTGTTTGGCATTTGGGGCATGCGAATTGTGTGTCTGGGTAAAAACGATGAAGTTGGTGCGGTGTTAAGTACGCGTGATGTTCCTTGAAACTTTCTTTGGGTATTCTAGAGCTTTTTCCTATTCTTGGTCATGAAGCGCTCGTCCTATTTCATCCTCCCATTTTTGGCGTAAGGTCTGCAGTGGGCAGTTCCCTAATTGCCTTATAGTGCCATGTGACTAAGTGTCTGCCCCTGCCCATACGTAGGATTGTATGCAGTACCGGGTGTGTCGGTTGTTCCCCTTCAGTGAGATCTGAGCATTGGCCGGCGCTGTCTACTAATCGTCTGTGCACTAGGAATTGTCCTGGAGGGAGATCATAGCTACCCCTCATTTGGGCAAATGTTTTCAGCTGCCCATCTTCAAACAGCGTTTCAATCTCAGTCACCTTGTGTTCTGTCTATATCCGAAGGGCTCCGGATGTGAAGTAATTCTACCTCTGTGGGAATCCCACTAGTGGGAGCAGTGGGGAGTAGAGGGGTGTGCGGTGTAAACGCATCATGCATTCGCAGGCTATCAATCCCTGTATGGGGTATGTACCCCTGGGTTTAGTGCCCGGCATCAGCAATCTCCGGATGGCTGGGTGCGGTATCCGACCCTCGTTAGTAAATGTCTCCTCTATGTGGCGTTCTGCTGTCCAATAGGACAGCCATTGCAGCTGCGCCACTAGGAAATCCCCTTGTGGGGTAGGTAAGTAGCGGGTGCGTAAGGCCACTCTATGTCTACCGCCTCCCCATATCAACGTCGTGAATAATATGTCTAGCTCTTGAAAAAAGGAGCATGGCGGTGTCACCGGGAGTTTGGTAAAGGAGTAGAGCAGTCTGGGCACCATGATCATCTTTGCTAAGGCTACGCCCCTATGGGGGCCAAGGGCAGGGTCTTCCAGAAGGCCACTGCCGCTCGCAGCCCGATAAAGTTTTGCAGTGGTTCCCCTCGTAGAGATCCTCGGGTGAGTGGTACAGCCTCACCTCAAAGTATCGGGCGCTGTTGCACTCCAACCAAGCGTCTGGGGTCCTTTCATGATCTCCGAGGGAGCTAGGTGAGGGCTAAGGGGAAAGATCGTCGATTTTTCCCAATTGACTTTGAGACCAGAGACCTCCGCAAAGTTCTGTAATACTTCCCATATCGGCGTAAGATCACTTGTGATATCCCGCACATAGATCAGATCATTGGCATATAGCGACACACAATGAACGATATCTGCAATTGGGATACCCCAGGCTTCGCCCCTTGGTGCAGACGAATGGCTAGAGGTTCTACTGCCAAGGCGAAGAGGAGGGGGGACAAGGGGAACCCCTGCCCCGTACCGCGCTCCACCCAAAGTGGATCTGAGATGTACTTTCCCACTCTCACCCTGAGTGAGGCCCTTATAGAGGAGTTGTGTATACGCCAATAGGGTTGGGCCGACCTGCACTTTGCGAAGGACTACGAACAAAGATGGTCATAGGAGCGTGTCAAAAGCCTTTTCAAGGTCTAAGATTAGGCATGCGGCCTGTGGAAAGTGGTCTTGTGCTCTGTCCTGAATGTGAAAGAGCCTACATATATTCTGTGATATATTGCGTCTGGGGAGAAAACCATTTTGGTTTGGGTGGATCAATTGCGGGAGAACCTGTATGTATCTGTCTACCAGTATTTTCCCTAAGATCTTGCAGTCCGCATTGAGCAAAGTTATGGGCCTGTACGAGGATGGGAGAGTGGGATCTCTATTTGGTTTAAGGAAGGTAACCAGGGTAGATTCGCTAAGTGAGTTGGGTAGTTCACCTTTTTTCAGCACTTCGTCGTACATGGTTACGAGGCGTGGGGCCAGCTGTTTCGAAAAAGCGGCAAAATATTTGAGGGGGAAGCCGTCCTGGTGCTTTACGATGTGCCAGTGCCCCGATGGCTTGTGCGACGTCCGGGGATTTTATCTTTGTGTCTATCGCCTTCATGTCCATCGGTGGAATGTCTGGTAGAGGCATAGATTGGAAGAAGTGGGATAATGTTAGGTACGAGAACTGTGGTGGGGCTCGATAAATTCCCATGTAATAGTCGTAAAAAATGTGTAGTATACCTACCTGTGATTATTTATGGGTGTCCGACTTATCTCGCAAGATTGTGATGGGCCGCATGTCCGTGTCTTGTTTTGCCAGCCATGCGGGGAGTGTACCTGCTCTGTTCCCCTCTCGATGTACTCTAGTGACATACGCTCTCAAATTGTATTTGCGGAGGTCACTCATAGTTTCCGCATATGTTGTTTTTGCTGTTGCCACCTGTTCTGGGGTAGCCTCCCCCTGATCTAGTTTTTTCGCTAGGTCCGCCAGCCGTGTCTCTGCAGTTTGCAATGCCTGCTCTAGTACTTGCCGCACCCCTACAATGTGTTGAATGAAGTGTCCCCTTGCCTCGAACTTAAATGCATCCCATTCCACTGATCTAGATGATGCTGTGCCTGCGTTTAGTGAGAAGTATTCCCGAATGTGCTCGCCTTGTGTATAACAAAATACCTGGTCCGTGAGGCATTCTCGGGGCAACTTCCATGTAGGTACTGGGGGATGGGGCGGTCTCCATCTAAGGGTCACGGTATGCGCATCGTGGTCGGACAGTACTCTGCCTAGGTAGTCCGTGTGTTGGATTTGGGGGAGCAGTGCTGCTGAGCAGAAGAATCTATCGAGTCTCACTCTGAGATTGTGCGGGCAGAATAAAAGGAATATATTTTAGCGTTCTGGTTCTTTTCTCTCCAGGCATCTACTAGTGTCCAGTGGGTAATCCGGTTTTTAAATTGTTCTGCCTGTTTCACCGCGGGTGAATATGCCGGCGGGGGATGAGATCTGTCTAAACTGAAGTCTAGGGTGCAATTGTAATCCCCTCATAGCAACCACGGCATCGCAGTGTGTTGTGCTAGCTCCCCTGCCAGGCGAGTCCAATACTGCTCCTGTTCCACATTGGAGGCGTAAATGCTTCCTATTAATATTTCCTTGCCCTCGAGGTGACCTGTGATTAGGGAGTACCGGCACTCCTTATCCACCACCCTGGACTGTTCTCTGAAGTGGATCCCAGGTCTGATCCAAATAAGGGTATGTTGTAGCACAGATAATACCTCGCCATTTCCTGCATAGGCGGTCCACCTCTGTCCCTGTGAGGTGTGTCTCCGGAGGAGAGCCACCTGTGCTTGTTGTCTTTTCATGTATGCATAGATCGCATACCGCTTGCTGGCTGTATGCATGCCCCTGACATTTAATGGTACAACTTTCAGGTCTGTATTAGGGATCCTAGCCGTCATTTATGCCTGGTGTCTGGGTGGTGTGTCTTGTGGCGTAGGCCCTCACATCTCTCGCGTCCCCCTTGCGTCCTGATGCCGAGCTCTGTTAACCAAACCAACTATTTGTATGTCATGTGTTCGTGCCCCAGGTAATGTGGAAAGGATGTAAAACTGAGGGGAAGGGAAGTGAATCAGTGGGAAACCATACCAACGAAAAGGACCTATCACTTTGAGCGATACATCCAAACTGCACAACATGTGCTAACTCTAGTTCGTTACTTGGGGGAAGCGGTCATCGGCCTCCGTCAGTCACCATCGCTGCAGCTGCCCGCTCATAGTCTACGCTGTACTGTTACCACTGCCATTGGGTGGAGTCCGATGCAAAATCCAGTCTTCAGTTTCATCAAATAACGGCGTGGTCACTAGGGTGCCTCAGTCGTGTCGAGCAGCGTCTCTTAGAGTAGGAGCTATGGATGCCTCGAGCACCACCTCTCACAGGGGTCTGGTGTGGCTACCTGGGAGTGTCAAATCAGAGTGTCAGCTGTTTGGGGGGTCACCATTGGTGGAGTCACTGAACCATCTCCTGGGGTGATTCCGCTGCTGCCTTCTTCTTCGGATGTGAACAGGTGTGGGCCCCTTTGGCCATCCGAGCTGTCCCCCGGGAGTCCCACCTCTGCCGCCGCTTGAAGTGCTTTTGGGCGTTCTGCAATGATTTGAGTGAGGTCTGGAGAGTTCTTACTAGAGGAATATGAGCGTGAAGTCAGTTGGGTGAGTGTGACCTTTTTCTGTTGCCATTGTTGGCGACCTGATGGACGACTGGTCTGCGCTTTTCTGGTGATGTTCAAGTTCGCCAGCCCAGTCGCTGGACTCCTTGGGGTCCGAAAAGAAGTGCGCGGTTCCGGCATGGATGATTTTGAGCTGAGCCGGAAACAGAAGCGCATATTGGATGTTCTTTTGGCGTAGGACGTGTTTCACCGCTACAAAGGTGGCCCTTTGTTGTTGGAGTACCCGCTAATAATCCGGGAATAACATAACTTGCTTGTCCTCCACTCGGATTATGCCCTGTTGTCTTGCGGCTCGGAGAATAGTGTCTCTGTCCTGATAATGGAGCAATTTCAGAAGAAATGGTAGGGGTGGGGACCCTGGTGGTGGTCTGCTTGCCGGCACCCGGTGTGCCTGTTCTATGGAGAAAAATGGGGTCAGTTCTCCTGCTGGTGTGAACGTTGCGATCCATGTTGCGATGTAGCTGAGAGGACTGCTCCCCTCCACTCCTTCCTGCAGATTGATAATGCGGATGTTATTTCTCTGGGATCGCCCTTCTAGGTCATCTGTTCTGCTCTCTAGGATCCTCACCTGCGTTGGCAGGTCTTTCAGGGTGTCTTGTTGTTGTTGCATTTGTGGTTCCAGAGTGTGCAGCGTTGTTTCCCCTTGTTTTACCTTGTCCGCCAATTTCCTATGATCATCCCGGAGTAAATTAAGATCTGTTTCTAGCTTTCTGAACTTGTGTTCCATGGTCACTCTCGAGTGTTCAATCCCCGCTAGGACTTTATCCAGTTTATTTGACACGGAGTCTGCACTTGCGGGCTCTCCTCCCGGTTGTGTGACGTGGGACGCTGGGGATGTTGCCCTTGGGGGTCCCAAGGCCTGGGCAGTGACCGTTGCACGTTGGCATCCAATGGTGATCGCGTCTTTTGCCTAGAGCCCCTGGCTGCCACCCGTGGTGATCCCCCCGCGTGAGGGTCACGTCACTTGTGGTCAGGTGTGGCCGCTATAATGCCTTGCGATCTTCCTTGTTCTTATTTCAATTGTGGCCCACTGTGGTTGCCTGAACTCTTCTTAGCGTCGCCCTCTGTCGTCCTAGAATGTGTCCTATTGGATTCAGCTGGGGTCCCTACTGAATATGGTGAGAGTGCAGAGTGTCCGGATGCCCCTCCGGTCAATAGGGGCCCATAGATGGATAGGGCCTGCTGGAGTGTCTAGCTGCGGTCTATGTATGTTCTGCCCTGTGAGGGGAGCAGAAGTCCGACTCCGGGCCTCTGAGGGATCCGTGCATGGCAGAGATCAGTTGCACACACCTGCTGTCCATCGGACAGCACCTGCACCCCCCCGGGGTCTTAGCAAAGTCGTGGAATGAGTTTCGGGGCACCCAGTCTGTGGTCTGTCCTAGTGTGGGGGTAGTGCCAATGTTGTGCTCCATGGGCCCCCTAATTAGGTTGCTGACATTTACGCCAGTGTCACTTCGCACCCACTGGTCACTGATCCCAGCTTCCCTGAGTTGGAGGGCCTTTAGCAGTAGGGTGCCGCTGTCGATGTTAAGGGGATCCTTATCCAGTTGCCCCTCACTGTCATTATTCTCGCACTTTGGGCATGTGCCCACCTTGCGCGCCTCGAGGCCAGGCGCCGTTGCGGGGAAGGGGTGTCACTGCGCTCGGCGGGGATCAGCCCGCAATCCGTGGTCGGCCCCTAGACCAGGGTGTCGTTAGGTCGTGTCCCAGGGGCTCCTCCTGTGTAGGTCGTCGGTGTACATGCCAGCCTCACACCACCTTGCAGGCCATAGATCCAGTCCCCGCGGCAGGGTACCCCATCTAGCTATCCCTCTTTGTCCCTGATCAGTAGGCTCCCAGTCCGTTTGCGCGCCCCCGCACGCCTCGAGGCCTGGCGCCGCAGCGGGGGAGGGGCGATGTCACTGCGCAGTGGAGGGGGTCTCCGCGTGGGCTCACCCAGCACCCCCGCCGGTGTCATTGGTAGTATGATCCCTGCAGTTTACTGTAGGCTCCACGGGTGCCGCGGTGATCCTGGGTGTCGGAGCGGGAGTCTCAACTACCCGGAGGGTTTCACGAGCGGCCGCTGCAATGCTCTCACCTGTCCTCCTACGGCCTTTTCCGTCATCGGTGCGGGCTCCGGAGTTCGTGTGGGGTATGCTGCCAGGTCTATGAGGCAGAGCCTGATATGCCTCGTTATCGGCCCCAGCCCAGATACAGGAGCGTCTGGGACTCACAAGGGTGCTGCCATTTTAGGATTCCGACCGCAACCACGTTGGAGCCTCCAGCGCCTTCATCGTCGCCTCGCCGGACGTTTCTTCGAGGTCAGCCCATGTACCCCGCGACCGCTGCTGCTGTGCTAGCTTTTATCATTGGTAATTGCGGCTATGTGGCATTTTATAGACTGATTTTTGTGGGCTGCAGTGCGGAGCACTAGAGGAGTGCTGCCACATCTTGGCCTGCTTGGCCACGCCCCGCTTTTTTCTTTTGCATTTGTCCAAGAGGATTTATCAGATGTTCAATATTGGTAAAAGGGAGACGTTAAACCCAGTTTTACTGGACTCCTCAGGACTCATCACTCCTAGTGCTACCTACCTGAGCAGTTAAGATTGAATGTATGTGTCATAGCTGCCCAGTCAATAGACCTACATGAGAGACAGGAGGGGTAGACCTTCACACTGGCTCAGTTTATCCCATCCTGCCTAATTGCTCTTCAAGTTCATAGTTGACAGAAAAGAAACTCTGGGAATAAATGAAGGGGTGGAGTTGCCCCAGTGCCAACTGAGGTGCGAGAGACACTGAGACAACGCAATCCAGAGTGGTAGCGCCCAGGCTGCTATGACAGGATGTGAGTGTAGTAGGGGGCATTTAATTTTCCCTTAGTGAAAGTGACTTCATGTGGCCCAGGATTATGGGTAACCATGATTTCTCTTTGTAAACAAGGTTGCATTAATGCTGTGTAAGTTAGCAATATGGTTTGAGATAGATCCTCTATAGAGAAGGGGGACCCCCAAGACGATAAAGGCAGGTGGGCAGGGGAAATAATGAACATCCAGAAAGAGGGAATACCTTCCAAAAAATCTTTTTTGAGGTAAGGCCAAGGAAGAGGATCCTAAAATACATACATTGTCACAGGAGCAACCAGGAGCAAGGTCAAAGGTTCGAGTCAAAGAATACATAAAAATATATTTTGAGGTTTGGTGTCTGCAACCTGACCGGACGTATCCTCTCGGCATAAACACAGAGCCACACATTGCGGCACTTGAGCCACTAGGGGTCCCATTTTGATATATTGAGGGTGGCCCCCGCTTCCCGTCGAGGACTTTTCTTCGTGACCCATTGGATGAGCGGCCATGGTGAATATCTGCCGACTTCCTTTGAGAATCTGCAGACTTATCTTCGAATAATCCTGGGAGATAAATATATATACATATATTAAAAAATCTGTCCTACGGCGATCTCCATTTGTAACGGGGCTGAAGCTACACCATTCTTCTGGTCCTAGCCCCCTTTTTGGATTATGATATCGGATATTGTGTCCCACATTTCGTTGTACATCTCCGCCCTAATGAAGGTGTAGCCCCGGCTGGGTCTATACACCGAAACGCGCGTCGGCATTGTCTGTATGGGGGCAGCTGTATTGGTTCCATCTATATCTCTTCCCCCATTGATGATTTATTTCCATCTTATCATCTTATCATGTTGTGGCGCTTATGTACTATTAAGTCTATTTGTGCGGTTGAAGTTTGAATGGTGTTTCATAGTGGAATGTGTGATGGTCTGATTGGTGGGCATGAATTGTATGTGTGGAACCTGAGTTTATGAGATATATATACCTTTTTGTTTTTAAGTAAAAGAATCATGAAATGATCTGATATTTATAATGTCTACTTTTGAATAAAGGATTGACTTTGAAAATATATTTTTATGTATTCTTTGACTTAAACCTGTAACTTTACTCCTGGTTGCTCCTGTGACAATGTATGTATTTTAGGATCCTCTTTTAGGGCCTTACCTCAAAAAATAATTTGGCAGGTATTCACTCTTTCTGGTTGAGATAGGTCCTCGTTATAACTGGAGCCAAATTAATGTATCAAATAAAGACATGAAGGCACTCAGATAAAGGTGTGTTAGCTAGATACGCTGATGCTTTTACGGCTCTTGTGCTCTTGAAACCGGGAGGGGCACTAATGTATATAATATTAAATTCTATAATTTTAACTTATGCTGCTAATCACATCCACATATCCAGTGCACACACATAAACACACACACACACACAATTTGAAGACAGGCCCAGTTCTCACAGTGTGGGATAAGCATGAATACACACAAATACACACACACTCTCACATCTACACACATGCATACACTCATTCTATCTCACTCACACTCACTCACAAACAGACACTCTCATGCATACAAACACTCTCTCACACACATGCACACATTCACATTCAGCTCCCTCCCACACTCGCACAATAAAACATACCTGCTCTCACAAACATGTGAACTCTTTCAAACACCCAGATGTACCCGGCCCGATTCTCAAAGGGACTTGATACTTGTGACAAAATCTCTGCACTCGTGGCGGAATTTTTGCACAGAGTGGCTCATTAGGATGGCGGGCGGATCTGAGTCTGCCCGCCAGCGGTGTTGGGACCGGCCGCCAGACATGCGGCGGTCCGGCAACGCAAATTATGATCCAACCTCCACCATGGCGGTTGCATTCTGCAATTTGACCTTGCGGCGGGTGCTGCTGACAGCAGCCCCCACCGCAAAGTCAAAATAGCATGTCTAGCATTTCACTGCACTACATGGCAGGAACCACATGGTGCCTGCCACTTGGTACAACAAAATGTTGGGGGGTTCCATAGGTACCCCCCATGTGCACCCCACTTCCCCCAGATACAAGGGGGGCCCACAACGGGCACCCACAACCAATCCCCGCCAGCCTTTCCATGGCAGCGATGCCATGGAACATTTACCAACTGTTCAAGTTGGTGCCAATAAAACACATCGCCCAGGAAGAGGGATACCAGCCAAGAGTCACCAAGATCTACACCAAAATGGTGCCTAGATGTTCCAGAAAAACAACAGAAATACCACACAGGTTTAGAGAAGGCAAGAATAATTTCAGCTTCTCGCCACTTGCATCTATAGCCACCGACAAAAGCACTTTGAGATACACAATTCAATCATTAACAACATTTTGGCCCATTATATATTATTTAAACTTGTCCATTGTTTATTCATTTGCAATTCTTTTTTCATGTTTTTTTTTTTTTTAAATACATTTTTATTCAAGTTTTCACAGCATATTATTTGTTACCCCTGGATCCCACCCCCCTCCCCCCCATGAGGACAGGTGCTTCTATAGTTACATACATTGATATTACAGTGCACACATAGATTTCATTAAGGAAGGAATTACGGAGAACAGGAAAAGAAATAAGGATAAAAATTAGCATCAAAGCTCAGTACACTCTTAATCATACATTTCATTGTGTAGCATTATTTGATGATTATATATAATTTAGCAATTAAATAGAGTTTCCCCCCCCACCAATTCCTATATTCAGTGCGCATGAATCCAATCTAGTAAAGGTGCCCAAATTTTCATGCCTCTTTTCCGAATATTATGCCCCTTTTGTTTATAAATAGCGACCTCGAGGCTACATGTCGCGAGTAATCTAGCCTTCCATTGAGGAAAGGATGGTGGAATGGGATCGAGCCAAGCTGATGCGACACATAGTCGAAAGATAGCCATTGCCACAAAAATCAACCCTTGAGCTTGACTAGGACGTTCTTTGTTAGATATACCCAGCATAATTCTTTTTTCAAATCTCTCTTTATTGAGTTGTTAACTTTAAATATTCCAAATCAAAGACAAATAAAGCCACAACAACAGGTAGCACCTTCATGCGCCCCCATTGCAATGGTAAGGGGACACACACCTATTGGGCCCTAGTTTCTTCTGTAGTTGACAATAACTTTTCTACAAATTCCTCATGCGTAGTTTCTTTACTAGATCGTCTCTAAAATGTTATAATGATAAAGTCCGCAAGCCAACGTGTACGTTATAGGTGTGGATGTATTGGTCCTAATTGAAGATAAGTATATTTATAGTAGGCTCTTAGCTTAGTCCTTAGGATAGCCCCACCAGGAGCAGCCTCCCTGCTGCTCAGCCCATACTCCAACTGACACTCTCAACTTCACAGGCACCCACGCATTCCATTGCATCATCATACACTCTAACATTCCACATAGCACCTTCATCCTGACTGAGCAGCAAGAACCACAGCACCAGGGAACTGTCAAAGCCCAGCTCACCTGAGTTTCTGTTCAGTTCTGATGGAGGTTGAAGACAGTCCGACCCCACCCTGAAACTGCTTTTTCCAGCACACTAGTTTCAAACAGTGCACTAAGAACCAGAAGCTCAAGGGAAGGGGGGAAGTGGATAAAATAAAAAAAGAGAGACAACACCATTCTTGCGTTTCCACTCTAGAAGTGCTGCTAAAATCTGCGGCCCTCTCTGACTTCTGTAGAAACAGGTGCCTAATGAAACATAAACAAAGAACAGATAAGTGCAACCTATCCCTAAATGTGTTCCTGACTAACCCTTAATCTATTAGAAATTCTCTTCTAAAAGTACCTCTTGGATCCTGGTCTTTAGCTTCCAGGTTTGGAATGTGTTACTGTTCTGGGATGTGCTTTCTATTACTGTAAAACGTCTGTAAAATCAAACGAATATCATTATCAGAATTACCAACCTCTAACATTCATCTTAATATAACTAAAGCCTAAATTCTTAATAGCAAACTCACTTTTCACACATTTCCAGACTTTTTATAAAACAAATACTGTACTTTTACATCACAATACAGCAGGTAATTTGTGCAAGTCCTTGAATAACTGTTTGCCTTGCTGTCAATGGTTTCCTCTGTTCGATTCTTAAAAAGTTCCATGTAAAACAATGTTTATTTCACAAAGTTCCACAAAGTATTCTTGTAACAAAGGGTTTGAACCACAAAGTTCGTGAGAGATATCTTGTTCCAAATTATCTTTACATGAATCCAGAAATCGCTGACAAAGTTCTTTCAGGTAATAAAAAGTTTTGCACTTACTTGTTGCTGAAAAGGGATACTGATCAGTCTAACCTTGTCCTCTTTCTCTTTTGTAGGTCTATTGCAGTGGACAGAAGAGGGGCTGAGGCAAGAAGGAGCCGGAAACCGGAAGAAGGAAGAGCCATCAGCCGCGCCCGTTGAAGCCAATGAAGGTCTGGAGAGAGCAGGAGTGCCAGCGCCGAAGGATCTGTTCTCAGGTAAGTGGGAGGTAGACGAGCACAAGCACTGGGTGAGGCTCAGGGGCTGCCTTTTATAGACAGGGCTGGGTGTGGTTCGAAGAGCTGGGTGTGGTTCGAAGAACTGGGTGTGGTTCTCACAAGCAGGTGTGCAGAGCTTCAGTTATTATGCTAATGAGTTGAAGTAACACATCGCCTAGGGAGGAGAGCTCTAAATAAGCCTTGGTAAAAGCAAGGTCCAATGTGCAAACAAGACAGCAATGTTCAAACTTGTGAATACATTGAGCAACATACACAGAAGTCTTAGGGAGGGGCTGCGATAACAATAAAGGCTTTCAATAGTATGTTTAAAGAGAGCTATTACAGAGACCACTAGTGCAATGAGAGGGGACATGCTCTTTGCTGTGCACAAACCCTAACAGGAACATTCATAGTAAAATACACAAAATATAACAGGCCCACCAGTCCCTCAACTAGAATAATCATTGGTTTCACTGCTTTTCTGAGGGAATGTGCCCCTCTCCTTAACCCATTCCCATGCAGACTCAGGAATCTTGAAGAAATAGGATTCACCTTGAAATAAAACTTTAAGTTTGTCTGAGTAATGCAACATGTACTGGATTTGCATCACTTTAAATTTAATTTTCACCACCAACAATGATTTACATTGACTTTGGGCATTCATATAATTTGGGAATATATGAATTTTTGAAGACTCACAGTGGACTTTCAGTTGTTGGCGTAAAATCCAAAGTATAATATCTCTGTCAGCATTATCATGGGCCTGGAAGGAACCCCCAGCGGAAGTTTCAGGGTGAGTGCCCTTTGTGCCCTCACTAGCACAAAACATGGTTTTGGACTTTCGTGTAGTTCCTACCAATCTGTAGGATATGCGCATTGTTTGAACAACATAAACTAAGGGCTTGGTGTCTAGACTGGTTCTGGACCCCCGCAGGATATGTTGGCCTATAGACCGGCTATCTCACAGTGCCACTGTAACCACCCCCCTATCCTACCAGGGAGTGAACAGTTTCTGGCAACCACTGAACATGAAAACCCTGATTCCTCAGGATTAGTGGCAACAGTGCAGAACCTTTCACTCAGTCACTCGTGCACACTTGTTCTCAGAAAAATATACAGAGAATGCACAGTGGGACGTTTTCAATAATATTTATTGAACCAAAGTTATTCTTGCATAAAATACATTTGCTGCAATGATTAGGACAACGAAGCAAATTAAGGAGACTACAAGCAACAAGAGAGCAAACAGTAGATACATTTTTACCATGGTGCTGAAGAAATGAATATATACAGGCATATATGCAAAATGGTAATCTAACGTACTCCTACGATGCAAACCCTTCTCTAAGGGTACCTAGATTGTGTGTAGGTGTAGAACCAAGAATCCCCCCCAAGAGACGATCCAACCCCATTACCTGATTGGATATAGTGAAGGGCCCCGTCTTGGTCTCGAGTTGGACACCCCTCACGTCATGTCAGACCGGCGTGTGATGATTTCTCAGAAGGGACCTTCAGTGTCAGCAGAAGTGTCTCCTCATCCTAAGGGTTGATATGTAAAAGCTATCTTAAAAGTCAGAATATCAGCTTATCACAAAAAATTTAATAAAAAGGCAAAAACTACTCTTAACTTCATCTAAAAGCAAGCGTCCCTTTAAAATGTTTATTATATTGTTTAAAATCCTAAGCACTCCAAAAGCCATGGTGCCTAGAAAAAATGAAACAAAAATGTTCAGGTCGAATTTAGTTGATAAAACATGCCAATTTGTTCCCACACGGAAAAGGCAAATTATTTCATGTGTTCCAGGTGGCAGATACAACATTGGTGTTGGCCATAACTGCAGATGACGATACCAGAGGTGCACATTGAAACAGATTCATAGAGCAAAGGTGATTCAATTGAATTCCCACAGCAGCTAGAGAGGGAAAGACTGGATAAAGTATGCGTATCGTAGAGCTGTTGTCCAAGTCACTAGGAGCTGAAGCACCCCAGGGTGGCTCAAGAAATGCATTCATCAGCAACGGAAGACAATGGGGACAACAATACCCATGGGCCGTTAACGGGTCCAGTAGTACATCAATGTCCAATGGTGCAACCAGTTGTGATCCTAGACATATGTATAATACGCATTCATGGCTGCAAAGCAGAGAGTAGAATGCAGGTTGTATGCAGTTAAGCCAAACAGGCCTGATGGACAAGAACCAGAGCTCGCACAGTTCTCAAAGTCGAAGGGTCCCAAATGTGTGAACCATGTGCTCACAGTATCATAGCACCAGCAGTGCTGTCCCCATTCTGAATTGAGCCGGGACGTCAATTGCGGATTAGGAAAAATAAAATCAAGATTCCCGCCAAAGGTAGCTCAACAAGCGGGATCCCTCTAAAAGAGCTTCCCAGCACAAAGTGTATAATTGATGGAAAAACTTCAAAGATTGTTTGAAAGGTGCAAACCAATCCAGAGCCGACACATTTAAAAAACAATTACTATTCCTCTAGTATCAGAAATGTTAAATATATGATGGACTAGCTTCCCAAAATGCAGCGGGAAGTTAGTGTGGAGTAATGTCTGTATCTCCGACGAGGACCTTGCAACCTGGAGATCAAGCGTCTCTCTGGCCAAAGTTAAGGCCATATCCTGTTGAAAAAGAATGGCTTTCAATCTGCTAAGGGAATCAAAGCGTATGTTGGTAACATTTATTGAAGTCCACAGTGCTGCCTCCTTAATTTTGTGGGTAGGTGGAAACAGAACATGTGTGCAACAAGTGAGTAGCGTATTAACTGTCACCAGATAAGGGATGCCCAGTTCCATTCTACAGCAACCTTGATCATTCAGCATCAGGTAGCTCCCATTCGAGAGCAGTTTGAAGACCAAACATATAATGGCAGCTGGGGAACCCTTCAGATAACCTGACAAGCTTTCAACAGAAACATTACATTCCCCGTTAAGAGAAATGTCCTTGCAAATTAAGGATCCACTTAGGGCATCCTCACAGTTGGAACATCCAAGATAAACGTCTGTGTCCCCTTTCCTGCACTTAGATCTAAACAGTAATTCCCAATACTCATGCACATAACCTTCCCCTAGTGCTTCGAATCTGCCTAACTGTTGGTATTGGAGACAATATTGGAATTGGAAAGTGGTGACCGGTAGGGTGATATAACCATGGATAATCCAGTCTGTGGATGGTGTCTCAGCCACGGTGAAAGGTAATTGGTCTAGTTTTTCAGTGTGCAACATGGTGTACTTCACTCCTCTGTGTGCCATAGTTATCTGTCTTTCTGTCAGATCGTATTCAGAAAACAGACTAGTAGTGTTGATGCAATGCCACGGCACGTGGCCAGAGCCTAGTGTTTGCAACGTCCAGCTCCAGCTCAGCATTACAATGGAACGTAAGTGTGACTGTCCATGCTGTTAAATAGACATGTCCTGCTGCATTATGTAAATTGCAGAAGACACAGTGTTGCCCAGTGATTAAATTCTGGATGATAAAGTGGTCATACCATTGTCAACCACAGCCAAAGCCTATTCCATATTTACCCTGTCGATCTCGCGCAATCTTTCGGCAACTTCCTGCTGAGAAATCCTCCATAGCTCATTGTACATTCCATACAAGAAGTGCTCTCGAGTGGGTTTCTGGGACCTAGTAAAAAATCCCTGAGATCCAGGTCATCAGACAGAAGTGACAAGTGTTGCTTTACCTGGGAAAGTGTTGAGGTCTTTAGCCAATCTAGGCATAACTTCCCAACACTATATGATGTCACCACCTCCTGTGTATTCTTTTTGTACATAGCGTAGGTCAGGCCTGTTGACCTTAAACCCTCAATGTTACCCAGATATCTAGACTGACATCCGTCTGTGTCTAGCGGCTGATTGGGGTCTGATGCATTGTAGGATCCATTGCAGAGCATGGCATTTAACATATCCTCTCTGTATTTTGTGTATTGTTGCCAATTTTCAAAGCGTGCAAATGTGGGAATGCGTGGTATGCTAAAATCTTTTGCTTTAGCCAAACCAAGACAGGAAGTCTGTTGCACTGTTTTATTTAGGAAAATCATTTGATGTGGTATGATGAATGCACTCAATAATGCCTCTTTTCCATGAACCTGCAAGTCTTTTGTTCCCCAGACAGATGTTGTGTCTATTGTGCCTTTCCAAAAGTCAAAACCTTGTAAAGACAGGTGGGAAATAAAGAAAGCAGAGTAAATCCGCTTGGTGTTTGTGAGCATATTCTTCTTTGCGGGTGTAGGTGCAAGCCTATAGTAATAAGATGCTGGGTCTGATGTGTCATAACCAGAAAAATGTGCAAACGTTTGTGCAAATGTTTTTGAACTACCTATTGATGATGTTGAGCAGTGTTCCCATTGCGTGTAATTTTAAACAGTACTTGGGATACTAGCTTTGTGTAAAAAATGGTGCCCATAATGTTGATAGCAGAACATATCACCAAAGTTACTTGTACCCTCATACCATTCATAATTAGAAAATGCTGCTGATTGCTCTAGATCTGAAAGCAAATTATGCACAGTTTCAATGTCCTAATCACTAGAGAATGCACTAGAGGTGATGATATCATTTAAAGAAATAATAAACAAATACAGGATTCGCAAAAGTTCAGTAAGACCATATACATAATACGATACCCTGTCCCGAATTATTCCATCAGGAACTGAAAGCACTGTAATGTTCACCAGGGACAGGTCCCTCAATTCACGGTGCGATGATGCATGTGGTTTTCGTACCAAGTTCACATGCTGGACTGCAGAGCATTCTGGGAGATAATGTTCATTTAGAAGTAGGAAACAGACAGTCAACAAACCAATCCAGAGTACCAGGAAAAGTAATCCAATTGTAACCCAGAGATATATCCAGGGAGCAACAAGGTATGTCTTTTTCAGCCAAAAATAGAGAGAATAACTTCGTAGCTTGAAAGGGAGGGGCGGTGTTGGCAATTCAGGTTCACTGGGACCCGATGAAAAATTGTCATAATGCCCAAAGTAGCCAGACACCGTCTGTTCTATTTTTTGCAGCTCAGCAGGTTTTGTGAAACTGGGAGATGATTCGATCTGTGGCACTTTGTCATTTACATCGTCAATTTTTCTAATTTAAATTTCTGTACTTGTTGACTGTACAGTTGTAGATGTTTCAATGGGGAGAAGCATCATTTCATTTTCGCCGACAGCCTGTCTTTGGAAAGTGGTGTCTTCAGTCGCTATTGAAGCTTCAATCTGAACTTCCTGTATGGTACCGAGAGGAGATCGTCGGCTACCCAGAAGCCCACGTGGCCTACTGTTGAGATCATCCACATAGTGTGGTTTGATCAGATCAATGGAGACAAACCTTTTATCTCGGCGAATGGCAAGAGAAGGGAGAAGTACAGTTCTGGTACAAGCTCTGTATTATGTCCTGTAAAACATTTTAAATGATCACTGAGGACAAATGGAGTTTCAACCGCCACTGTGATGACACTATCGAGGTCTGGGGCCCACCTTCTCACTCCAAACAGGATCTCATAGGCTGTACGACACCCAAGGAATTTTCATGGCATGTTGCTAAGTGCCCTCTGGACCAGTATAGGTGATACACCCAACTGCCACCGGAGCCTACTACCCTAGCCATTAAGGACTGCTTTAAGTCCCGGATCCTGCTCTCAATGATCGAATTTCCCTCAGGATGGTAGGGCGAGGAGTACCGCAAGCCCACACCCAAACTTCCTGTGGCTTCTTTGTAAGCCCGAGAGCTAAATGCCGGACCCTGGTCGGAATGTAGTGTGCCGATGGCATATGTCCTGATAAAGACTCGCAAATCTTTTATAACAGTTTGGGTGTCAGCCGGCGCTAGGGCCAAACTCATAGGAATCTGGAGCATGAATCCACTGCCAGCAAGATGTACTTGTAAGCCATGTCTGAGTGTAAGGGGCCGCAGTCATCCAAATAGATACTAAAGAGAGGCTTGTCTGAGATCAATAAACGTGCTTGCGGTGGACGTGCTACGGTGGAGCCTTTCATCTGCTGACAGATGTCACATTTAAAGACAAAGTCCTTGGTCTGTTCAGTGAGACCTGGCCACCAGTAGTGCTTCTTCAGTAATGAAACTGCAGCAGTAACTCATGCATGTGCTAAATCAAGACCCACATGTGCAGCTAGTATCAATCCCAATCTGCAATCAGTGTTTGGTATTACTCTATCGCCCACTCCTCTAAAATGAGCATATGAAATATTTTGTGCATCTAAATTGTAAGAGTACTTGAGTAAAAAGCCTTTCAGTGGTGCTGAGCTGTTGCGCGTGACATTGACAGCTATCATAGTTGTTCCGTTTATTTTCGTGCTAGAATGAGTGATTGCACCAACGGCAGCAGTTCACACTGTTGGCCTGGTGGCTTCATCCGCCATTGAATTCCCTTCAACATGAATGCCAACACGCTGAACACTCAATGTATGAAACATCAGGCCTTCTTTCAGCTTCCCCACTTATTCCCAAAGCATATTGTGCTTGATTGTACAACCCTTCGAATCTCAAAACCCATTTTGGCCCCAATAGTGAAGATATTCATTATAAGACTGGACACAGTAAAATGAATGACACACTATAAGTGTGGGGAATTCGTGATCCATATTTTGTAGTTCCAGTATCAGGGCTTTAAGTTCTGCCAACTGCGCTGTGCAGTCCCCTAGGGACTATGTGTGTGTTATTCCGGTAAGAAACTCTCCTTCTCGCATGCACCCTTTTACAATTGCTTATGTTGAAGAATATTGCTGTTTCAATCCTACGGCAGGTTGAGCAGAACCATCAGTAAAAATGATACATTCATATCAATCTAGAGGCATAATTTCATTCGGCAGAGAGTATTCTTGTTCGTACCGCAGCAATGCTTGTGTTTGTAATGTAGCATCAAATCTGTAATCTACATCTGTTGCAGTAAGAGAGTTAGCCCATTGAATCCATCTTGGATGTAGAGCTTTAGCATTCAGAACGCTTGCTTTAATAACCGTCTCTAGAGTTCATACTGAGGTAACACAATTATGCGTTTTCCCTGAGCGAGAGCTCTCACTCTCATTACAGCAGTCTGTACAGCTGTGAGAATTTTCTCAGTGGATGCAAAATCCATTGCAGCTTTTGTGTCCAGATGTGATTTGTATGCTACAGGTACCGTATCACCTTCAATGAAAGTGATGTAGGTATACCCAGTTTGTCCAGCGACTGAGTGGATCACCAGGTTAGTTGTTTTGACATGTGTGTGTAAATGCCTTTAAGCTAGCATGTCAGCTTGTACGGAATGTAAGGTATCAGCATGTTCCTGTGTCCAGTTTTGTACCACAAAATCAGGTCTTATTAAACCGTAGAATGGTTTTACCCTTTCTGCGTAATCCAAAATGTAAGTTCTGCCAAAATTTTAAAATTCTAAAATGCATTTTAGTCTCTTCAGAGATGTTGGAGGTTAGAGCAATGCTCAATTTTCTAAAAGATTTGTTGCCAGGCTTTTGCCTTCACTTGATAACTCGGATCACAGAAACAGGACACTGATGTGGGCTATATTTGATTTTTTTTAAGTTAGATTTGTAGCCCAGGTAAGCAACCCCCACAAGTATGTTGTTCACTCTAGCTAAATGTTCCATTAATTTGTCATCCATCAGATAAATAACATCTACATAGGACACCGCCTCCTCATCAATACTTTGAAGAAACTCTGTTACCCGGGCAGAAAAAGCCCAGGGCTATTCTTATACACTTGTGGCAGGCAACAAAACTGCCACTGAGACCCTAGCGCCGAAAATGTGGTGAAATATCTACTTCCAGGCTCTATATTTTGGCAGAAAAATCCATTTGAGATATCTAGTGTTATTTTTGTATTGCTTCAGCACGATGTTATTCAGTAGTGTGGCACTGCTGTGCATGACAATGCATTCAAATGCCTGTAATCTAAGACTAAACAATATGAATTGTCTAGTTTCAATACGGGAAACAAAGGATTATTCATAGATGAGGTGCAAGTCTCTATTACACACTGGTACTGAAGTTGGTCAAAGATCTCTCTGACTTGTTTATTTGCTTTATGTTTAATTGGGTACTGTCTCTGCGGCTGAGAGATAATTTTTATGTGTGATCTCATGATGAGGAGACTTATCATGCCACCAACATGATTGCTGTACAGAGCAGTACTGACGCCGACTCCTGCACGAATACATTTTTAATTGATTCTTCTACAAGGTCGGAGAAAGCAGGTAAAATTAATTCTTCCCCCATTGGGTAATCTATTACAAACTCAGGTGGCCAATCTTTGTCAGCCAAAAGAATGTCGTAATCCTGTCTCCGGTCCTCCCAAAAGAGACCCTTCACTTTTCTTTGTATGTCCCCTTCTATCGGAAGCATTATTCTATGGAAACGATGTGGGACACTCACTCTTGTATCAGGCGTTTCCACTGTGATATACTCACTCAGCACTACTACTTCCAGAAAATTCATCATGTTCTGGTGAGCTATCGCGACGTCTGCTGCGCTGTCCCGCATCAACACTGCCCATTCACCTTCAGAAGCAGAGTCCTCAACAGCCCTCAGCAGCCTAGGATTTTCTGATCTTAATCCCTGGTACTTATTTATTTTTAAATTGAGGTTTCGTGGATTTTTGTTTATCTTCTTGTTTGATGATGTAGTCTGAAGTGCGATGTGTTTCCCTTTTTGGATTGTTCGCTCTTCTGATCTTTGTTCTGACCATCCTCCTCTCTCCGAGTGTTTCTCAGATTGATCCTGAAAGGAACGAGAGGAACATGTATCATTATCCTGATATCTGTCAGGTTTTCTAATGTAATCACAATTTCTGAGATTGTATCTCTTTTCAGTGTGCTCCTGTTGAGGAGACCCACTGTGTGATTGTTGTTTATTTTGTTTATTATTTTTTTGTTTATTGCCCCATTTCTTCTTGGAAGAATCGGGTGCTTGCTTAGAGTTATGCTTTTCAGAATTATCCTTAACCACTGGTTTCTCAGTTGTGGCTCCCAGATTATCTCTTCCCAAGGAAGTATATGTTTCTGCAATAATCTTAACTAAATCCTTCTCTGTTGTATAGTAGAGAGTTCCCTCAAGAGTTAGCGTATAGCCATCACAGCTGCCTCCTCGTTTATGTTGCTTAACATAATTGCAGAAACCTGGGCAAAATTGCGTATTAGTTTCATCCCTAAATCTAGGGCAGGTTCTGCCCTGTACTCATTTTGTATATGTTTGAATACATCTGGAATTACTGCTATTGAAGGGGTACCAGGAGTTCTAGTACAAATCGCAGCAAAGAACGTACCCTAAGTGGTACAATCTTCTATCAGGGAAATCATCCCCATTGGCAAGTACATTTTCTGAATTCTGTGTTTTTCCTGTGGGCCCGTATGGGGAAAAGCCGTTTCCAGTTGTGCTATCCAGAACGGTACTTGTTCCCGACTGTTGGGAATCCTTCTCATTAAGACATTCATCGTTTGAGGGCTGATACCCGTGGTAACCAATTGAGGTTGCGCAGCCTGAGCAGTCCTCACAGATTGAACTATAAGTGTTCGCATTATGTATTGTGAAAGATTTCTGTAAATTTTCACTAAATCTTCATATAGTGTGTGCATTTCTGCTACTCCTAACCTATGAATGTCAGGAAATGGTATAGACAAAGCTAAGACTGGCAAGGTCGCCCCTTCTCTACTGAGCGTACTAAGTCTCCCGTTTTCTACAATGTGGGGGAGAGCCTTTAAACCAATTTATATGCTCTTGGTAATTTAATGGGACTTTTATGTCCATGTACGGAAAGTATTCATCTGGTGTCTCATCTTCAATGTAAGTGTGAAACAACTTTGGGCGTGCATCTGCAGCTAGGAATGTAACCCAAGAATAGAATACCTCTGTTCTGAATGCTTCATGTGCCTCAACCATGAAGGTAACATCTCCACCCGTTGGCCGGAGGCATAGTCACTGCCTGTCTGCAATTTTCTGAAATATTTAGAGTATCTTCTTGTACTCCAACATTGTCTCCATGTTCGGGCATTGTAAAAGGAAAAAATGAATTTATTTAAGATTTAGAATTTGTACAATATGGGAATATTCTTTAATCCTTCAAGCTTGATAAAACTTTCAGGCAATATATAGGACATACCTTCTCAGCTAAGGCGGATTTCCTATTCCCACTAAGTATGTCTCTGGTTTAATCTGAATAGGGGTCTCTGAGAAAGCACTACTGAACTACTCAGATATGACCGTTAAATAACTGCCTAACCAATGTTGGGCACCATGTTGTGTGGTTCCTATCAATCTGTAGGAAATGTTCATTGTTTGGACAACTTAACCTAAATGCTTGGTGTCTATACTGGTTCCAGACACCATCTGCAGGATATGTTGGCCTACAGACCAGCTAGCTCACAGGGCCATATTTATGGAACCAATGTTATTCTTGCATAAAATACGTGTGCTGCAATGATTAGAAGACAGAAGCAAATAAAGATTACAAGCACCAAAAGAGTAAACAGTAGATACATTTCTACCATGGTGCTGAAGCAGTGAATATATGCAGGCATATATGCAAAATGGTAATCTAACATAGTCCTACGATGCGAACCCTAATCTAAGGGTACCTAGTGTGTGTGTAGGTGTAGGGCCAAGAAACCCCCAAGTGACGATCCAACCCCATTACCTGATCAGATAGAGTGAAGGACCTCTTGGTCTTGAGTTGGACATCGCTCAAAGAATGTCAAACCGGTGTATGATGATTTCTCAGCATGTAGGGACCTTCGGTGTCAACAGAAATACCTCCTCTACCAATCTATCAGGATGCCTATTATTTATAATAAAAAGCTTCCTTCACGATGTGCGCGCTAGATTAGTGATGTTAAGGATATGTGGATAGCGCTGTCACCCCGTGGATGAAGATAGGACGACTTTTGTACCTAGTGCATAGAGAGACCTAGTACATCATGTTCAAGGCATCGTGATAATGTTGTGTGAAACTGGATGTGTAAACCAAGTAGTTTCAGAGAAACTAATCCAACCTTGTTGTGCTTGAAAATGTGTGCAAAAGCCCACCGCTGAAATGTTATTTTCTAGGACAATGTAAGGAATAAGCTGCCTCGCTACATGGGCCTAACTCGGGAATATAACAGGACCCCCGCCCCCTCAGCAGCCCTGCCAGCCTAAGTTTATTGTTAAGGAGCCTGCCCTTTGCATCCTTTGTTTGCCTCTCAAGAAGATTTGCCAGGTCCCTCAGTCTTTTCAACTCTTTTGTAGAGATTCTCTGCTCCACTTCTTTTGTGCTGTTAGATACATTTCTGACATCTTGGTGGGCAAAGCAAACCTCTGCCCCAACCTCACTAATCTTTTCCTTGCGGTCTTTCCAGCACATTCGAGGGAGGAGGAGGTCAGTTAGGCAAACGTACTTATCTTCTAATGGTTATAAGATTAAAATGTTTTGTCCTTTACCATGGCTCTAACTTCTCCTGGAGTTCAAAGGTGTGAGCGAAAGGTCTCATCGGGACCCGATGCCCAATCAGCTCAGTCTGTATAGTTAACCAAATGGGGGATCTGCTCATAGGGGAGTTTATTGTGGAGTGTCTACTGGCCTGATCACTTTTTTATGTGTTGTGGTGCAGGGGAAAAGTCTTTTCTTTATTCAGACCCCAGGGCCCTTAGCATGTGCTAATTGCCTCTCCAATGGACTCCTGAGTGCCAGCGGTGACTCCTCTACTGAATGCAGCACTTATGGAAAGAGGAAACAATTTGGAGAAATACAGTTATTTCTCCTTGTTATGCCGCCCTGGGGATGCATAAGGTTAGGCACATCCCCAAGTTTATATGGTTTTGTAAATCTGGGTAATCAAAATCCATGGGTGTTGTATAGCAACACCTACTGCAACACCCATGAAAGGCCTCTCTTACGCAGAATAAGTTGATGAAGCGATTAGCTCTGCATTGCATTACTCAAGATTTATTAGGTCACTCAATGCCACACAATGTGGTTTTGCGTGACTTCATAAATCTGGCTCAGATCCTTGCATGTACCACTTTGTGTGGTCCAAACATGACACAAGGCTCTCATAAATATACCCCTTGTTGCTGCAGGCCCACTAGTAGCACTTAGTTTACAGGCCCTGGGTACATGTAGTATCACTTTACTAGGGACTTACAAGTAAATTAAAAGTGCCAATGAAATCTAAGCGAATTTCACCATGTTTCAAGAAGAGAGCACAAGCACTTTAGCACTGATTAGAAGTGATAAAGTGTGCAGAGACCAAAAACCAGCAGAAGCAAATTCAGCGAAAACAGGAGTATGCAAACGTTAGGAGGAAGACCACCCTAAGGCTCACAGGTCTAACAAACTTATTAAAGAACACCTTTGAGAGAAACAAGCTTTGCTTTGGGCAGGAGTGCCCAGAGGTAAGGCTAGCATTGAAGTCCAGAAAGACCTAGACTCACACACCGAGAGGAAACCTCTCCAGGACATTGACTTTATCCAACTGAGTGAATTTGTACCAATGTGGTTTTCAGGTTTTTACGAAGAATCTGCGATGGGAGTCACAGAATGTATTCCTTGTTGCAAGGTCTCTGCCAGCCTGCAGATTACTTTCACTTCTGGTGGAATACAGAGCAGTGTTTTGCACCTCTGCTCCTTCTTCCACTGATGTGCCCTCTCCAGTGCATGCGCTAGGCAGAATAGATTTTTCATGGAATCAGGTGCATCTACCTGATTTGCACCGGGTGCTCCCAGTGAGGATGTACATTGGCTCAAAGTGGAACTGTGCCTTGGTTTCAACCACAACCACAATTCAACCACAAACTTTGAGTGAAAATGAACTGAGAAACCTTTTGATGTCTGTGAAACCCCACTTAATAATTACTGGAATCCGCAACAGGGATCTCCATTGAACTATTGTTGGTATCCGGAGACCCCCAGTGGTGGGCATATAACTGGAAGTCAGGGTTCCCGGACTAAACAATTTTGATGATTTTAACAGCAAAACAATACACAAAAATACAGACACAAGCATTCATCAAACAAATACGGAAATTATGAAATATTTAACTCAATTCACAAATATGAAAAAATTGAACTTTTTATTTAAATGTGAACGTTGGAGTTTTTCTAAATTCAATTGAGGTCCCAATCATCCATACTATATTCTGTTTGATGCATTTGCACAGCTCCCACGAATCAATCTGAGGATGCCAACGTATTCTTTAATCTACAATTTCAAATTCTAGCACATTTATAGAATGTTTTACATTTTTCGTATTATATTTTGCTTCTTTATTTATATACACTTTAATAATCTGTTAATATGATTTAATTTGCTAAGCAGTCGCAGACCCTTGGAGTAAGCTTTGCAGACCTCCAGCGCTCCCCGGACCACAGGATAAGAACTGCTGGGATAGGGCATTTAAGGAAGTTTTGCTGAAAAGGGGAAAGTTTCTAGCCTGTGCTGTAAATTCATTTTAATGGTGTTACTTCCTTGTTGAGATGGATCTTTAGCTACTTTCTGAAGAGCATGAGCAATGTTTCTAGTCGTATTCACATTTCTGTTTTATCTCCATAGTGTTGTGCCCAAAGCGCTGGTCAGAAGCCTCTGTCCAGTGCAATTACACGTTGGTGCTCCCAATACCAGGTCGGGTAGATTTGATCCACCCCATGCTTCTTTAATCCACTACCAGACTATACCTGTACCTTTATCTCACCCTATCAGGTTCCTGCTTTCTCCATTTACAGCTTTTTTTGTCTTTGTCTTCTACCGTCTTTCATTTTGTTTGTTTTCCCCCCTCTTGATCTCTGTAAAATCCTAATGCAGAAAAGTAAGTGCTAGTCCCCAAAAATGAGTGTTGGTGGCCCCTACCTGCAACCACTAGCTCAAATTAGGCCCTATGAAAAACTCAACATGTGAGGCATTCCACAGACACCAGCAAACTGTCCGATAAACTACAGTACAGGAAACTAAGCATGCGCTTCCATGACAGTGTAGCATAAGGCACTAAAGGCCTAGTTTAGAGATTGGTGGATCTGGTCCAGCCACCACTTTTACAATGGTTTCACCGTCTGCCTACTTAGTGGTCTGCCTGCTTTAATTAGAGACAGCGGCGGCTGGCACCCATTGGGGGGGGTGGAGAGGCGGTGGCAAGGGTGTGAGGTTAAATAAAAAAAATATTAAACCTACCTGCTTGCTGCATCCTCCTTACCGCTCCTCCTGGTCGTGTCTCCTCCTCCTCCTCCTGCCAGCAGGAACAGGAAGCAGCCTGGAAGCACCAAGCCTCCCCTGAACCAATCGGCGCTCTGACCGGGCATATGGGCCTGTGCATGGTCTCCACCCAGACTGCAATGCAGCCTGGGTGGAGAAGAGGGAAAGTGCGCATGACTGTTACGGTCGGCCAAACAGTCATGTGCACTTAGGAGTGGGGGCAAACAACTCCTCGACTGCTCTGTCAGCCCCGCACTACCCTGCCCCGCAAAGCTTTGCTGCTTTCATTAAAAAGGAAAAAATTAAATGATAATAACTGAGTTATTATCATGTTATTTTTTTATTATAGTGCTGAAAAAAACAGTGGGTGATGCTCCCATGCCATAGCAGAGGTTCTGCTACTGTTTAGCTCAGAGGTCTTCAAACTTTTTTGATGGAGGCGGGATCATGTTATCATTTCAGGATAGCTTTGCAGTAGCTCGTAATCCACACTGAATGTGGGACTTATAAAAATGCAACAGCATCGAACAAGAATAGAATTAATCCAAAACACTACTGCCCATAATTGGGGTGCTGTGGGCCTCAATGCACTCCATTTGCCACATTAATAAAGGCTGTGGCCCTTAGAAGCAGTCTATCTCCTCTTCATGCACTCCTTTCCCACAAATTCTGACCATCACTTCAATCTCGCAACAAGCCCGGTCTCTTTCTGAAAGAAAATGAGCTACTGCATGCTGCCCACCTTTTTTTAATCAAGGGCACCATCTGTCCTAATGCTACCAAGGAAAATGAGCTCTAAGCACCCTTTTTATTGTAAAACAATCAAACTTGTGATGCAGTGGACCCCTGGGCAAAAGTGTCACGGCACCTATTTCACGAATGATAAGTGCAGACGTTTGTTAACAACATAGGTTCTCATCTCACACCATTCCTCTCAATTCCATCTCTCATCATCTCTCTCTCCCTCCCTTCTCTCTGCTTCCCTCTCACCTCTATGATGTCCAAATCAAGGTGTCTCCTCTGCATTCATTTTTCCTCTCCCTCAGGTCATTGCGCCACGGTTTCAAAGATTCAAAAAAGGGGGTGGTGATGGACAGAGTATCTGAATTAAGCAGAACACTCCTACCCAGTCAAAAGATCAGGGCTTGATCCATCACCGTTTTTTAGCTCATTGCACCATCCCAGTTCAGAACCTGGCTACATGCAAATTAGCCTGTCCCTGGCCCAGTGCATCATGGGAACAGGGCAGACCAAACTACCGAGCCAATTCTTTACTGGAAAGGAAACAAGCTTCCGGGGGCCGGTTTCTGGCATTACAGCCGTCTTCGGCCCGGCTTGCTTGAATCCTGATGGTGCAGTGAGCAAGGGACTAACATCTGAGCATACCCTTCCACACTTGTGGTGGCCAAAACGATTCAAAAAGGGTGGTGGTGATGGACAGAGTATCTGAATTAAGCAGAACACTCCTACCCAGTCAAAAGATCAGGGCTTGATCCATCACCCTTTTTTAGCTCACTGCACCATCCCAGTTCAGAACCTGGCTACATGCAAATTAGTCTGTCCCTGGCCCAGTGCATCATGGGAACAGGGCAGACCAGACTACCAAGCCAATTCTTTACTGGAAAGAAAACAAGCTTCCGGGGACCGGTTTCTGGCATTACAGCCATCTTCGGCCCGGCTTGCTTGAATCCTGATGGTGCAGTGAGCAAGGGACTCACATCTGAGCATACCCTTCCACACTTGTGGTGGCCAAAACGATTCAAAAAGGGGGGTGGTGATGGACAGAGTAAAAAACGGTGATGGATCAGGTGATGGATCAAGCCCTGATCTTTTGACTGGGTAGGAGTGTTCTGCTTAATTCAGATGCTCTGTCCATTGCCACCCCCTTTTCTGAATCGTTTTGGCCACTATAGGAGTGGAAGGGTATGCTCAGACATGAGTCCCTTGCTCACTGCACCATCAGGATTCAAGCAAGCCGGGCCGAAGACGGCTGTAATGCCAGAAACCGGTCCCCGGAAGCTTGTTTCCTTTCCAGTAAAGAATTGGCTTGGTAGTTTGGTCTGCCCTGTTCCCATGATGCACTGGGCCAGGGACAGACTAATTTGCATGTAGCCAGGTTCTGAACTGGGATGGTGCAGTGAGCTAAAAAACGGTGACGGATCAAGCCCTGATCTTTTGACTGGGTAGGAGTGTTCTGCTTAATTCGGATGCTCTGTCCATCACCACCCCCTTTTCTGAATCGTTTTGGCCACTATAGGAGTGGAAGGGTATGCTCAGACATGAGTCCCTTGCTCACTGCACCATCAGGATTCAAGCAAGCCGGGCCGAAGACGGCTGTAATGCCAGAAACCGGTCCCCGGAAGCTTGTTTCCTTTCCAGTAAAGAATTGGCTTGGTAGTTTGGTCTGCCCTGTTCCCATGATGCACTGGTCCAGGGACAGACTAATTTGCATGTAGCCAGGTTCTGAACTGGGATGGTGCAGTGAGCTAAAAAATGGTGATGGGTCAAGCCCTGATCTTTTGACTAGGTAGGAGTGTTCTGCTTAATTCAGATGCTCTGTCCATCACCACCCCCTTTTCTGAATCGTTTTGGCCACTATAGGAGTGGAAGGGTATGCTCAGACATGAGTCCCTTGCTCACTGCACCATCAGGATTCAAGCAAGCCGGGCCGAAGACGGCTGTAATGCTAGAAATCGTCCCCGGAAGCTTGTTTCCTTTCCAGTAAAGAATTGGCTTGGTAGTTTGGTCTGCCCTGTTCCCATGATGCACTGGGCAAGGGACAGACTAATTTGCATGTAGCCAGGTTCTGAACTGGGATGGTGCAGTGAGCTAAAAAACGGTGATGGATCAAGCCCTGATCTTTTGACTAGGTAGGAGTGTTCTGATTAATTCAGTTACTCTGTCCATCACCACCCCCTTTTCTGAATCGTTTTGGCCACTATAGGAGTGGAAGGGTATGCTCAGACATGAGTCCCTTGCTCACTGCACCATCAGGATTCAAGCAAGCCGGGCCGAAGACGGCTGTAATGACAGAAACCGGTCCCCGGAAGCTTGTTTCCTTTCCAGTAAAGAATTGGCTTGGTAGTTTGGTCTGCCCTGTTCCCATGATGCACTGGGCCAGGGACAGACTAATTTGCATGTAGCCAGGTTCTGAACTGGGATGGTGCAGTGAGCTAAAAAACGGTGATGGATCAAGCCCTGATCTTTTGACTGGGTAGGAGTGTTCTGCTTAATTCAGATGCTCTGTCCATCACCACCCCCTTTTCTGAATCGTTTTGGCCACTATAGGAGTGGAAGGGTATGCTCAGACATGAGTCCCTTGCTCACTGCACCATCAGGATTCAAGCAAGCCGGGCCGAAGACGGCTGTAATGCCAGAAACCGGTCCCCGGAAGCTTGTTTCCTTTCCAGTAAAGAATTGGCTTGGTAGTTTGGTCTGCCCTGTTCCCATGATGCACTGGTCCAGGGACAGACTAATTTGCATGTAGCCAGGTTCTGAACTGGGATGGTGCAGTGAGCTAAAAAACGGGGATGGATCAAGCCCTGATCTTTTGACTGGGTAGGAGTGTTCTGCTTAATTCAGATGCTCTGTCCATCACCACCCCCTTTTCTGAATCGTTTTGGCCACTATAGGAGTGGAAGGGTATGCTCAGACATGAGTCCCTTGCTCACTGCACCATCAGGATTCAAGCAAGCCGGGCCGAAGACGGCTGTAATGCCAGAAACCGGTCCCCGGAAGCTTGTTTCCTTTCCAGTAAAGAATTGGCTTGGTAGTTTTGTCTGCCCTGTTCCCATGATGCACTGGGCCAGGGACAGACTAATTTGCATGTAGCCAGGTTCTGAACTGGGATGGTGCAGTGAGCTAAAAAACGGTGATGGATCAAGCCCTGATCTTTTGACTGGGTAGGAGTGTTCGGCTTAATTCAGATGCTCTGTCCATCACCACCCCCTTTTCTGAATCGTTTTGGCCACTATAGGAGTGGAAGGGTATGCTCAGACATGAGTCCCTTGCTCACTGCACCATCAGGATTCAAGCAAGCCGGGCCGAAGACGGCTGTGATGCCAGAAACCGGTCCCCGGAAGCTTGTTTCCTTTCCAGTAAAGAATTGGCTTGGTAGTTTGGTCTGCCCTGTTCCCATGATGCACTGGGCCAGGGACAGACTAATTTGCATGTACCCAGGTTCTGAACTGGGATGGTGCAGTGAGCTAAAAAACGTGATGGATCAAGCCCTGATCTTTTGACTGGGTAGGAGTGTTCTGCTTAATTCAGATGCTCTGTCCATCACCACCCCCTTTTCTGAAAGGTGTCAAAGAAGCACAGCAAGTATTCCCTGGCTCTCTAATGCAACTGCTGCATCAATAATACCTAAAGCTTCAGGCTGTCCACTCTGCCCACTCAACAGGACCATTACTTCTAGGCCAGATGCCCAAGCAGGCTTTCTGCCACTTTGTGTAAAAAACAGCAACAAAAAAAGCACATTTACCCCTCCCTCCTCCGCTGTTGCTTGGGCCATGTTCTGTGTGCAACAATAGTGACTTGAGCCCTAATGCTAGCAAGCAAAATGCACCCTGTATTCTTTTTAATAGTAAGACTGCCATAAGACTTCCAGTACCCACTCACAGAGGGTGAGAGGGGGGGTCCTGTTCTGTGAAACAGATAGTAGAGAACTAAAGAAGAAGCATGCCTTCCCACCGAGGTGCTAGCTACATGAAAAAAATGGAAATGTGTGCAGTGATAAATCACCAAATATAAAGGCTGCTTTGGAGTCAGTGTAGCTTTTTATTAAAGGAGTCAATCAGCTACATGGTGACAAACATTTATTCTTTTTTGAGAGATAATATATGTGTCCATTAAAAGGAGTGCACATTTTGTAATGGACACACAAATATATTTACATTAGATATAGTTTAAATGCTTATCACAGAAATTTGTTTTTTAAAACACTTTTTTTTCCTTAAACAGTATTTTGCAGCAGCCTGTTTTATACAGTGTAATACAATTTTAAAATAATGGCATTCATAGTGATTTCTGTCACAGACTAGGACCTTGTAGAGCTATAAACAAATCACTATTCCTCATTGCACCAATCAGGATGTAATTCTGTGACTTTGTCTGGTCACACACGAAGCAATCTGCAGTGAACACATTAACCAACTGAGGTTTCATAAGGTAAAATAGCATTTCCCCCTTGATTAGTGTAACTTGCAAACGTTTTAGCCATGTCTTGGACCAGGGGCGCAACTAGACTCCTAGTCCGAGGGGAAGGGGGTCTAATACTATGATCAATGGTGGCATAAACATTATTAGAACCTGGGTTACAATGACCAGTTGAGGCTCCCTTTACTGTAGTGGTATGCTACATAATCTGGACAGCACTATAACGCACAGATTGTTGAAGCTGTATTTAGTCGTACTACATGGTAACCATGAGTTCTAGCTTCCAATGTGTATTTATGCTTTTGATATGCTTGGCAAGTACCACAGCTGCATGAAAACAACTAATATTTGGAAAGATGTTGGTACTAACAGCACATAATAAAGAGTGTTGGGTCAGTGGTCTCCTGCTGATGCCTCTGTCATCTCCCAGAACTTCTGTCTTCCCTCAGTGCTGATCTGCAAACCACCCAGCCCATTACATTTTTTTCTGGACACTAGGAGACCATCAGCCACCTGGGAGGTGTGGTGGTAAATCCCATCAGCGGAAAACAAGAGAAGACTGTAGAAGCTGGTAAAGGCAGTCAGGGTGAAGGTTACGAGGCCCAGAGAAAGCAACAATGGTAGGAGCTAAAACACCCAGCCTATAGCAGACGGTAAATACTCTACCATCAACACACATTTCTCACTGTTTGTTAGTAGTGAAATAAAGGCCAGAACATGTAAAAGGCCAGGATGTCATGATGGTCCCCCATGCACCGAGAAGGCCAGGGTACTCCAGCATAATCCATGGAACCCATTTTAGTCATTTAGCACATTTAAAATGTTGTGTTCTACATAGCGATTGCTACAGCAGATTTAGCACAAAGTAGAAAAGTACTGTGTGGAATGTTTGAGTTAATCTCAACCAGTGGAAATTATTCAGGACCCTATTCCAGTGCATGATTGTTTTGCCCACCATACCACCCCAGACAGAAACGAGCAAATAAGCCTCTGCCCTGCTTCAGTAGGAATAGTCTTGCTGAGACTGAGAGCCAGAGCCTTCAGAACAAGAGCACACGCAGCCCTAAATCTGTTTTGGCCCATTTGCCCTGTTCAGTCAGGTGATGGAGTGAGCACAGGATCCAGGTCTAGGCTCTTACAGCGTGGAGCTGAAGAAAGCACAAAAGGAATGGGTGAAAAGCTTGAATTTCTCTCTACCACTTGTAACTGCTGGAGGCTGCGTTCCAGTCCATAATTATTTTGCTCACCATGCTATCTCTGACAGGAACCAGCCATGCTCCAATTTTTGCATCATTGTGAATAACAAGTTCTAACTTTAACTCAGTGGTATCCCCTTTATCAGCCTGTGTTTATCAGCAGGTGAAAGGTTGGACAGCCTGCATGAATCCCTAATCTCCTCAGGTTGCTCGTAGATATCAGTAGATGGCATAAAATGGCATATATATCTACCTACATCCACCCAGCTGTATATAATGAGAAGTAAGCAGGTTTATACATGGAAGGTTAATTTTTTTATTTGATGTCAAAACGTAATCTTTCTTTTGTGCATTTTACTTCTAATAGTGCTGCCCGATATCACTAGCATAACAGCACCAAGAAATAAAGAAAACTCTATTAATTGTATGTCATAATTCAATACACTGGTCTAAATGTTTGGACTTTTCTGTAGAAAGCAAAATTCGTTCGGTATAGTACAGCCTTTTAACCGCCATGTGATGGGAATGTATTGTGGGTTACATGTCGAAGTGGAAGTGTCACTGGATACTCATGCTATCTACTTGTTGATGGGTGTGGGGTGTGATAATGGCATTTTTTTTTTACCCCTGCCGATTTCCACCAATCCACATTAACTATGGTAGGTCATTGTTTTTTGTTATGACATTGAAACACTCTATATAATATGAGACGAGAAGACATCAGCGTTTATGAAAAGTAATAAAAACGCCTAGTGGCTTGTCTGGTCTCTAAACGATCACTGTAGGGAACACTTTAGTAATTGAAGGTCAAGCCCTCAGCCCTGCCAGCCCATGCCACAGAACTTGACGAGGAGGGGGGGGGGCAGCTGGGGGGGGCTAAATCCCTCTAAGCACAATGGTCAGTGCGCGCCTGTGTTTCACGCCGAATTCACACTCACTAACCCTGCTCCTGTCCCTCAGAATTACTGTCCTGGTCCGTTGTTATGGGCTTTAATTACTGCATGTGAATGAAGACAACTTAGAAAGCACCTTTTACGCTTCCAAGCTGTCTTCATTTACATGTAATTGCAGACCCATTCGCGCCCCCCTGCGAACACTTCCACGCCCCCCCAGGGGGGCGCGCCCCACAGTTTGAAGACCTCTGGTTTAGCTGTTGGCAGGTTTATGGGTGAAGGTCCATCCGAGTGCCTCTGTCTCCACCAGAATTTCCCCCTGTGTTGAAGGCATCATAGGCAAAAGTAGCTGTCTGAGGGAGTCCAGCCAAGATTACCGCCGGGCCAATCACAATGTGCCTTTCCATTAAGGAAACTGTGGCAGGAACACCTCCAACCGTGAGTTGGCGGAATCGAAGGAAATGAATTAAAAACGTACCATTTTTCACTACTATTTCCATCTTGTACCCCATTGCCCAGGTCCTTCCTTTGCTGCTACTATCTGGCCACAACACTAATTAACTCTGTTGTCACCGGGATATAAGGTAAACTTCTTTTTCACTTGTTTTACTGTGAACCGTGCATTAGCATTTGTGTTGGCCTCGTGTATTTTTACATTGCTCTTATATTCTATTTTTTTTCATATGTGTAATGCAGTGGTGTTTATATTGAAACTTATCAAGGTTAAATGAACACACCTGTATTGATATAAAAATATTTGTTGGTTGTGGTGGTTGTGGGTGTTGTGATGTGGTGCCTGTGGCTGTACATTTAATAGTGTGTGTATGTTGTTTGTGTTCTATGCTATATGTAACAAAAGTAGCATAACACATTACCTACATATATATTTGAAGCAAACACAACATATATGTATAGTGACACATTAATAAGTAGTAGTTACCCATTTCCACTCCACCAGGGACTCACTCCATCAGGAATCTGCCGCTAGGACAATGCGGGGGAATCTGAATAGGCTCTGTCAAACCCTCCGGCCTGACGGCGACGGAGTATTGTTAGCCAGCAGAGGAGCCTGCCACATCAACGGAAGTGAGCAGTTACACAACGGTGAACAGGCTGTAGATGCAGACGGCGGGTCAACCAGTCCACATCTAAATGAGGCAGGCGGGACTCCGTCAGCCCGACGGAGTTCTTCTAACCACCGCCACAGAGGGATGACAGGTTCCCCCCCCCAAGATTTAAATCAGGCCCAAAATTATGGAACATAAAAACGGACCAATGCAGTTTCAGAAGGCAATCTACTAACATACATTTTATAGAGAGATTTTCCAATATATTATCCGGAAAGCACATAAGAAATGTGATTTCAAGGGTAAGTTCTTAAGTTGGCTGATGTCTCATGTGGTGCTAAAAAATAATAATTGAACGTAACTTGAGATTATTTCGAAATAGTTTGTTGCCTTAAATTTGGTTTGTGTGAGAAAAAATGATTATGTTGACAAAAAATTGGAAGCAACATAAATATAGCTAAGTGGGACCAAACTCATAGCATGATCCAGAAGGCACAAACGGGGATATTTACAAGGAGATGTCAGAGCACTGCGTTACTGCCAAATTGGTAACGCATCGCTCTGACATGTTTTAAACACAGGGATGCACCGTATTTACAAAAACACACTGCAACCCTGCGTTTCTTCTAGAGCTGGTGCTAAAAAAGCTGCCTAGCGCTAGCGCAGGCACCATTGCGCCATGTTGCAAGGGTGCCTGTGCGGCAGGGGCGATTGTTTATGAGCAGGAAGGGACATCTTGCTGCACATAAACAATCTTTAAAAGCGATTTGCTTTTTTTATTTGTGCTGCAGAAAGCAACACACAGAGAAAGAGAAAAATACGAGATGTAATTAATATTTTCTCCTCGTATCGCCATCCTAAGACCACTTTTAACTGGGCCTTAATTAATGGCGCTGCCCCACCCTTGTAAAAATGGGGCAGCATCAAAAAGCAATGGGTGTTGCGGTGGAATTCCCACAGCAACACCCATTGCCCACCCATTTGCCACAGTGGACTGCCGCGGAAGGGGCATATTTACAAGGTGGCGTTAAGCCACTTTAAGTGGCTTAACGCCATCTTGTAAATATAGGGTAGAGAGCAGTGCCACTGGAGCGTCAGAAAAAGTGACGCTTCTTTGTCGTTAGGGGCAGGTAAATATGCCTCAAAATGTCTTCAATGGGGGCATTACGTTAGAGCAACACAATCTTAAACTCAGTGCTTCCCCTTAATGGCAGTTAGTGTGACCGTAGTGAAAACACGGGCGTGTACACTTAGTTACACGTTCTTATCTGTAATCTGGCTGCTGCTGTTTACAGTACTGGGAATGTGAGCTCATACCGACAAGATCTCCCAGAGTCAATCTGGTGCATGAAAGGATTCATTTTTATGAATGTGGACTTTTGTTGGTTTGAAAAAAGCATCTCGCTCTCTCTTACCATCTGAGAGATAAAGAACGTTTGTGTTTCCTTACTGGGTGTACCGCGTCCGTTCTTTATTCAGGCCTGGCGAGAGACACCCTACGATGGGTAAAGATATTTCAAAGTGGTGGGCATATATACCTGCCCCGCACTACAAAAAAGTAAGTCGGGCTTCCTGAGGGATGGTTAGGGGCAATTCACCACCCAAACATGTTTCAAAATATAGGGCTGAACAGAACAATAAATTTGCTGTACACATATGTTCTGCAGGGGAACACAAAATATATTTCAGTTCTTTCATGGAGTGCAAAGGAAATTTGACTAACTAAGAGGACTAAACGGGTTGCTCATCCCATAACATTTTTGAGAAAACTGATAATTGAGCATTTTTTTACTACAATTTCCCCAAAAATGCAAAAAGTCATATGTGCGTTCAGAAAATGCAACATCAAATGGCCTATTATTTTCGCGGCATATTTTCTCACTTTTTACATCTCATTTCCTTTCATTATTTCGTCCTGCCCTTTTCAATTATTTGTATTATTTCTATTATTTTCGCAGCATATTTTCTCACTTTTTACATCTCATTTCCTTTCATTATTTCGTCCTGCCCTTTTCAATTAGATTCTCAGTCCTATGTTTTGACCGAAAGTCTGCTCAGAAGGGGCACACAATCTCACAATCTCAGGGCACAGGCATCAAATCAGGACACATATATCTCTGCCATTTCTCTGGTTATGGGGACCTTATAGGGTTGGGCCGTGGAGAGACAACTCAAGGCCTACGTGCTACGGTCGACATAGCAGCTGTGATTATTGGTGAAATGACTGCTTTAAATGTATGTTTAACAAGCATTTGCAATGCAATAGGTCTCGCATTAGGAAAGTTTGAGGTATTGGTATTGTAAATGACAAATATTTTATTTATGTGTTGGTTTTGAAAATAGCGAAATTAATAGCTTTGTCATTTACAATACCAATATTTGTAACTTTCACAAACGTTACACCTATCGCATTTCTAATGCAATATGTGTTGTATTTAGATGTATTAATATTACAAATAACAATGCCTTTTATTTTTTTTAATAATTAATACTTAAATAAAAGTTATTGTAATTTATAATGGCAATAGATTAAACTTTTGTAAATAACTTTTGGGAAGATTATGTTCAGTGTATTTTATTGTGATGAAAATCCAAGAACAGAAGTGAAATATTAACATCTTTTTTGTGACATTTGTAATAAATCCTGAAACATTGAGAGAACATAAGTTGTTGTTGAATGGTTGCACAGAGTGATGCTGTGGCGTTCAGTGGTGCTGAGTGATGCTGTGGCCTTCAGTGGTGCTGAGTGATGCTGTGGCGTTGAGTGATGCTGTGGCATTGAGTGATGCTGTGGCATTAAGTGATGCTGTGGCATTGTGTGATGCTGTTGCGTTGAGTAATGCTGTGACGTTGTGTAATGCTGTGACGTTGAGTGATGCTGTGGCGTTGAGGGATGCTGAGTGATGCTGTGGCATTGAGTGGTGTTGTGGCATTGAGTGGTGCTGTGGCATTGAGGGGTGCTGTGGCATTGAGGGGTGCTGTGGCATTGTGGGGTGCTGTGACATTCAGTGGTGCTGAGTTATTCTGTGGCGCTGAGTGGTGCTGTGGCGTTGAGTGGTGCTGTGGCGTTGAGTGGTGCTGTGGCATTGAGTGGTGCTGAGGGATGCTGTGCGCTGAGTGGTGCTGTGGCATTGAGTGGTGATGTGGCATTGAGTGGTGCTGAGTGGTGCTGTGGCATTGAGTGGTGCTGTGGCGTTGAGGGGTTGTGTTTGAGGGTGGAGTTGGAGGGTGGAGTTGCAGTCCGTAGTTGTAGTTTGCGGGTGGATTTGGAGGGTGGATTTGGATGTTGGAGTTAGAGGGTGGAGTTGGATGATGTTTTTGGAGGGTGAATTTGTAGTTGGAGGAAGGAGTTGGAGTGTGGATTTGGAGTGTTGAGTTGGAGGGTGTAGTTGGATGGTAGAGTTAGAGATTGTAGTCGGAGGGTGTATTTGGAGTGTGTAGTAGTGCTTGGATGGTGGATTTGGATGGTGGATTTTGAGGGTGGAGTTGGAGGGTAAAGTGGTGGGTGGGTAGAGTGGTGGTGCTAGAGTGTGAGAGTGTGGGCGCTAGAGTGGTGGATAGGGTTGTGGCGCATAGAGTGGTGGCGCAAAGAGTGGTAGAGTGTTGATGGAGAGAGTGGTAGCGGTAGAAGGCTGTACTGTGTGTGAGAGAGAGAGTGTGTGTGTGAGAGAGTGTGTGTGTGTGTGTGAGAGAGAGAGTGTGTGTGTGTGAGAAAGAGTGTGTGTGTGTGAGAAAGTGTGTGTGTGTGAAAGAGAGAGAGTGTGTGTGAGAGAGAGTGTGTGTGATAGAGAGAGAGTGTGCGTGTGAGAGAGAGAGAGTGTGTGTGAGAGAGAGTGTGTGTGAGAGAGAGAGAGTGTGTGAGAGAGAGAGTGTATATGAGAGAGAGAGAGTGTGTGTAAGAGAGAGAGTGTGTGAGTGTGAGAGAGAGTGTGTGTGTGTGAGAGAGAATGTGTGTGTGTGAGAGAGAGTGTGTGTGTGTGTGAGAGAGAGTGTGTGTATGTGAGAGAGAGTGGGTGTGTGAGAGAGAGAGAGAGTGTGTGTGTGAGAGAGAGTGTGTGCAATCAGGCAGTGCCCGATGGACTGGTCAGACAGATCAGTCGGGGGCTAGTTTAAGCAGTTTGTGGGTCTGTTTTATTACCAGTTGAGCCGGATTTTAAGGTTCATTTCTCCGATATTACAATGAACAATGTCTGAAGCAAACACAAATGCATGCAGTCGACCATTCCTTACAAAATACCTATATTGCGGGTCTTTACAAGTTTAAAAATAGCATTGATTTCCAAATGTGATGATGGTAAGCGTGTCTGAAGCGAGATGTGTGTGGCATGCTCTGTTTAATGTGCTGTGCTGAAGGTTTACGTCTTAATTTGATGGTAACTGCTGCTGTAACCTGTGAAGAAGTCTATACATCAGCGGAGCTGCGAGAAAAGGGTGATTACAGAAGATAAGCTGTAACTTACCTTTAACATCAACGAATCAGGTGGTAATTACAGCACGTGATTTACTTTTTCCCACCACATTATTTAGTCAACTCTGCTGCATAATTTGAGCCATCCCTGCGCATAATTCCAGCAGACTTGCTTATAGTTTTTCATTAAACGACACTGGTCCTTTCACGAGTAAAGCTTTGAAAGTCCACCGCCATCAAGCGAAAAGGAAAAGCAAACGGCGGTCCGAGGCAGAGAAGTACAGTAAATATTCACCGCTCCTGAAACCAATCAGTTTCTCTTTTATCGAGCAGCGCCCAAAAAAGAGTGATTTGACAATGTGGGCATTTGTTGATGGAAGGGAAAGCCTTATCTGCCGAGTTCAGTCCCTGCGAGTCCTAGACCAGGGCATGCTTGGCATGTGCTTGCATAGACAGCTAGTGGAACAGTACAGTGGGTTGAGCACTTGCTGTTATGACATGCATGCAACTTGCAGACCACGGGCTGGAATGTCGCCATGGGTGTCTCAGCCGTTCATTCCGGTACAACAGTTAAAATTTAACACTGGAGTTGATACATTACTAATTAGAGCTATGCAGTTCAGTGATGACAGAGCAACTGCGGACACCAAAGGACTGCAAATGGAGGGTCTGGTTGTGCTTAATAAGACACCATTGTCCCGGCTGCGCACGCCATTATGCCACGATTGTATAACAAAAAACAAGATACTGCCTACCGTAAGGTTCTGCCTCTAAGTGACGTCAGGCAGCCGCACGCACTTCCGCGCAGGCTCAGAGTGTTCTTGGCCGCGCCCGCTTCTCCGCTTGCTGATGGCGTACAAGAGGCAATGGACGGCACTGGAGCCCCTGGCTGCGTCGGCCCTGCCCGCCCGCCCGCCGTAGCAGCACTGGAGCCCCTGGCCGCATCGCCCCCGCTCGCCCGCCCATCCATCCATTGGGAGCCGGGCAGAAGGAGGGATTCGAACAACAAAAGAGCCCGGTGAGGAAAGGGGGGGGAGCATGTGTGTATGCAGTGTGTGTGTGTGTGTGTGTGTGCGCGTGCCTGCGTGTGTGTGTGTGTGCGCGCGCGTGCCTGCCTGCGTGTGTGTGTCTGTGGGCGTGCCTGCGTGTTTGCCGGATTCGGAGCCAGGGGATGGGCAGCCACATACAAAAGCACGAGGCGCGCTCACGCGGACAAATCTGAGACAGCAGAGGCGCGTGGCCGAATGCTGTCTCAGATTCCCCCGAAACTAACAACTATAGGTCCTGAGCTAGACAGCGCATGCTATGCATGCGCAGCTCTACGCTCGACCTAAAAATGCTGCCATTTTTTCAGCTCGTCAGTTTCTGAAAGTGCACACAGTTTACTGGTAAATACTAGCATTTCAATAGGTAAAAATAAATTCAAAGCCCTAAAGAAAAGCTAGTAAATTTTAGGAAGAAACTGCACTTTTATCTTGAAATAGCAGCTTTTCATGTAGTAAATGCATATATAGTGTCCGAGCATCAGCTTGGCATTTTCAATAAATATTCACAATTATGTGGATTCCTGCCACTTGTTAAAGAATTTTGCCCTGTAGGGCTATATACCACTGAATCTCCACCCCAATGTCAGGGCCGACATTATGCTAAGGGTGAGCACCAACATCCCACGGGCGTCCACAATACTCCAAGAATTACCACCATTATATCAAGGCCAGCAGTATACCAGTGTTGGCCACCATCACACTATGGATTAACACAATACTCTAGGAACTGCCACTTTTATACCTGTAGCACTGTTAAACCAGTGCTAGGCATCTTCATTCTACAGATGCCCACAATAAGTTAAGAATTACTTACATGAAGGCAGAGACAGAAATATATGATTCATCATCAGGCTCTGAATGCCTACTATATGCCAGCCACACTCATGCCATGCCCAGCATTTTATCAGGATAGGCTCCATTAAGCCATGGATAGCCACATTATCTTAAATATTACCATCATTATGCCATGGCCCATATTTAACCAGGGTGGACATCATCACACCAAGGCATGCAATATGACAAGAATTGAAATCACTTATCCCTGGCTGGCATTATTCCAAGGCTCAAAGCCATCATGCCACAGATTCTTGCAATATGCCAGAAATAACCAACAATAGACATGACATCCATGGTGTGGTCTTCCCCAAACATCTTGTCTTCACTCCCCTATTTTCTCAAATTTGTTTTTATAGGCATTAGTACTCATTACCACTGCTAACTAGTGCTAAAATGCTTGTGCTCTTTCCCTAAAACATGGTAAAATTAGTCCACACCTGATTGGCACATGTAATTAAATGATAAGTCCCTAGTATATGGTACTACATGCCGTAGAGCCTGTAAATGAAATGCTACTATTGGGCCCGTGGCACTCATTGTGCCACCCACCTCTCAGGCCTACCATTGCAGCCTGTAGTGCAGTTTTAAACTTCCAATTCAACCTGGAAAAATACAACTTTTGCCAAGCCTAACTCTTCCTTTTTAATGCATAAACGTCACTCCAAGATAGGCCCTAAACAGCCTACAGGGTAGGATGCATAGTATTTAAAAAGTAGGACATGTATTTTTAAGTTTACTCCTGCACAAAAACAATCCTCTGAGGTGTTTTCCTCTTTCTGCGTGTGCTGCATAATGCAGCACAGGTAGAAAGAGAAAATAACGAGAAAATATTTCTCATTGTTACACCTCCCCTGGGGAGTCGTAGCATTCTGACGCATTCTAAGGCCTACCAGTATTGGTAAATCTGTGAATGCTTCATAATTCATGGGTGGATGCGTGGGAACACCAACACTCACCCATGGAACGCCTCCCTCGGGCAGAGTAATGCAAGGCAGCGACTTGCGCTGCTTGCATTACTCCAGATTTACCAAGCCACGCAGGGCCACTCATGGTGGCCTTGTGTGGGTTGGTAAATCTCAATATCGACTTTACGTTGCCTTACGCCCCTTTGTATTGCACAAGGGTGACACAAAATCCTTGATAAAAATGCCCAACTGTGTGCTAGTGATCTAAACATTCACACTGCATGTCTCCGAGGCCCTGTTTGTGGATCACTAGACTATCAGACTTCTGTTTGTGGTTTTCCCCAGTCGATTTATGGATCGGGAGGTGTCCCACAGAAGCAACATTGAATACTTCCACGACTGCAGAATGACTTAGGGACCCTACCTCCTAATAGGCAAGCTGCCCTACAAATTGTCAGCTACAGGAGAGGTACACCTTTCACCAACAGAAAAGCATGAACAACACACTAGTCACATCTCTGATGGCCTGGCAGGGAACAGGCAGAGTTAGGTACATGTCAGATTCACATGTGAAAGATCAGTAGGGCTCAGGCGGTATCAAGCTCTTGTCAGGTGCACCTCGGACAAGCCGGTAAAACTGAGGAAATGTCAATCACATGGCAAGTACACCTCAGGCAGGCACTGAGGACTAGAGAAAAGTAAGTTGCATGCCAGGTGTATCTTGGATAGGTCAGTAGGGCTGGGGGAGAACTGATCACTGCATGTTAGGTGTGCTGTGCACATCGGAAAGGCCAGAAGAGATGTCGGAAATCTCCTCTGGTCCCTAAAGCCATGTCTCTACTGTCATGTCTTAACCAGCATTGAGAGGTAATATACTTTGATTATTTTAGAAACAGATGATATACGTAAATCTGGTACTTATTGAATCAAAAAGAGTGGGCAGTTGTTGATAACACCCATTGGAGTTCGATTATCCTCAATTGTACGATAATAGTGCGCCACTGTTGTATACCTTATTAATGATTTGAACTCTAACATGCCACATGCGAACATGCATAACTTGGTACCAACACTCCACTGCTGAATTATTTATTTTATACAGAAAACATTTTTAAAAAAAATGAAAAAGAACAGACGATCAACAAACAGGCACCCATGCACTCAGTCAGCCAGGCACTCATGTCCACCTCTGTAAGTACAAAGGAAGCTTGCATTGCCATTGCAGATGTGGTGCATGTTCTATGTGTGCTTGTGTGGGAAATCTGTGCTGCTGCTGCATATACTATGCTTGCTTCATTTTTGGGAAGGAGGCCTTCATTGCTGATGTCCATGTGATACCTGTGTTTTGTGTGTTTGGAGGGTGAATGCACAGCTGCTTCCTTTGCTGCACCTGTTCTTTGTGAGCAAAGACGCCCGCCACCTTCCTGCACCCGAGACTCTTCTACCCCCTTGCATCGTGGTTCTCCACTGCCCCCTGCCCTCCGCACAATTTTCCACAGTGCACCCCCACCCTTTTAATACCACGAATGTAAGCTTTTATTTAGTTAGCAACACAGATAGAAGCCACTCTAACACAAAGAACAGGTGCGGGATGGATAGCAGCAGGGTTTGCTTTCTCACATGCATATGACAAGCACGCCATGTGTGATAGCAGTGCAAGGTTTACTGTGTGGAGGAAAAAAACATCCACTTCTTCAATGCACTAACATTAGCAAACAGTTATCAATGTTTACATCAATATCCTCTTTCCTCTTGAAATTAAAAAATGTATTTCTTCACATAGAATGGAACATGAATATTTTTTTAAATATAATTATTAATTTTAACATTGCAATACCAATATAAGGTATTTTCTATTTACTCAAAGTTGATATACATGTGCTACTTTTTCTGTAGATTTAAGAACATATGACCTCCTATTCTAACAGTGTAAGCTTGCATGCTACCTTCTTCATCATGCCTTTTAATGTAATTCTTCTTTAACAAACTATAAATCAAACCTATTGGCGTTATCAATGTTTGTTTATAAGACGGGCACTCCTCTGGTTCTAACAGCTTCTGACAAGAAATCAGGTGCCAAGTAACATCAAAATACACAGTCTGCATGTCAACAATGGTTGTACCATGGTACAATAAAAACACCGTTGCTTTGTTCACTCGCTGTCTGCAATTCAGGGCAGGTATTATGCCCAATGTTTAAATTGTAAAATAATAATTGCTGCTGCTCAACTTTATTCTCAGAACCCTGCTGCCAGTGATGATTAAAGGCAGGATTGCCAAATACCAAGGCTGTGAAGCCTTGATTCCACATCATGACTCTTCTTCCACCACCTTTATTGCACACTTGCAGATTATTTTCATGCCTGCTCTCAACTTGTCAATGTGGTCTCCACTATTCTCTTTCTTCTTTTTTGTGCCTTTCTCTCTCTTTCTTCGGGTCAAAATCTGCTGTGGAAAAGAAAGTGATGGTCTCCAAAAATCAGTGCCATGTCTCACCACTTTCAAAGATCAGCACCCATCAATGGTGGATGTATGACGTTACAACTCATACTTTTACAACGCATACCTTTATAACAAATTTTTTACAACGCAAAAACCATTGCAACGCATGTATTTACAACGCATGTTTTTACAACGCAGGTACCTTTACAACGCATACCATTACAACGTAAGTATTGGTAAGTATATATTAATTTAAATTAATTAAAATTAATATTATTTTATTTAATTTAATTTAATTTAATGTAATTTTATTTAATTTAATTTCATTTAATTGATTTAATTTAAATTTTATTTTATTTTATTTTTACCCTGTACCCTTGTACCCCAAAAACCCAAAACTGACCATGAACCCTAAAAATACCCCTGTACCCCAAAAACCCAAAACTGACCCTGAACCCTAAAAATACCCCTTTACCCAAAAACCCAAAACTGACCCTGAACCCTAAAAATACCCCTGTACCCCAAAAACCCAAAACTGACCCTGAACCCTAAAAATACCCCTTTACCCAAAAACCCAAAACTGACCCTGAACCCTAAAAATACCCCTTTACCCAAAAACCCAAAACTGACCCTGAACCCTAAAAATGCCCTTTTACCCAAAAACCCAAAACTGACCCTGAACCCTAAAAATACCCCTTTACCCAAAAACCCAAAACTGACCCTGAACCCTAAAAATATCCCTTTACCCAAAAACTGAAAACTGACCCTGAACCCTAAAAATACCCCTTTACCCAAAAACTGAAAACTGACCCTGAACCCTAAAAATACCCCTTTACCCAAAAACTTAAAACTGACCCTGAACCCTAAAAATACCCCTTTACCCAAAAACTAAAAACTGACCCTGAACCCTAAAAATACCCCTTTACCCAAAAACTCAAAACTGACCCTGAACCCTTAAAAATACCCCTTTACCCAAAAACTGAAAACTGACCCTGAACCCTTAAAAATACCCCTTTACCCAAAAACTGAAAACTGACCCTGAACCCTAAAAATACCCCTTAAAAAAAACCCCAAACATATAACATTTTAAATATAATTATATACTTACCAATACTTACGTTGTAATGGTATGCGTTGTAAAGGTACCTGCGTTGTAAAAACATGCGTTGTAAATACATGCGTTGTAATGGTTTTTGCGTTGTAAAAATTTCGTTGTAATGGTAGTGCGTTGTAAAAGTTGCGTTGGAAAGGTTGTTTCCCATCAATGGTCACCTCCTAACCTTAATATCTGAATAGTAACATTTCTGACAGTTCCAGCTTCTGTCCTTTCTTACTTTGCCTTCCTCTAGTCATCGCTATCAATGCCTCCCATAACATTGTTCTCTCTCCCCACTCTCTTAACCCTCTTCTTAGTTCACCCACTAACCATCAGTCCCTCAGATCAGTTGTCACATAGGCTTGGAGCAGTGCAATTTAGGCTAAACCTTCAAGATATCATTTATATGCATTTACATGTAAATCATGTATTCAACATGTGTTTAATGTCATAAACCTGCATGTTCCACTCTAATAAGAATGGTATTAAGTTGTCATTTCTTAGGCTGTTGAGAAATCATGTGTAACTATACTAAATTGAATGATAATCTATGTACTGATGATAAGATCTGCACTCAAGGGCCACAAGACAATTGACCTTTCCAAAAGTGCTATGTAAACGCCAGTGATGTTATCAGTGAGCATTTGTGAAATCAATAAACTTAAGAGAGAGCTGGCCACCCCTTCTTGAGAAACATAAAGTAACTTTTATTTATAATGCTCTCTCACTGAAGAGCATCTTTGTGCTGAACACAAATGTATTATTGTCCAACGCAATGATCCTCAGTTTATCTACCTCTGAAAGACTAACTAGACGCAGCAGGATTTGAGCCTGTGACCATGCTGTCATCAGCATAGAACCCCACTGTAGGTGCATTAGTACACTGAGGTACCAGACCCATACAGGGAAGTACTTGGAGGGGGACGTGAGAAAAAATAGACTGTCTCTTAATAATATAATAAAGAAAGAATAACTTGTTCTTTAAACAGAGCCTCGTGCTACATTTCTGCCACTTCTAAGTTCTACATAAATGTGTTACTGTGTCATTTTTGACCAGCTCCTGCAACTCTAAGGGGCAAGATTGCATAGGCTGGGGTAACTCATAGTGTTAAGGCACCCGTCGCATGAGTCTGCGTGTAATCTGTTGGAAGAATATACCAATACCATAAAGAAAGTGGAGGGGATTGGTGCAGCTACTGCAAACATCCGATCAAATAGATGCTTGAGCTACACTTTGAGGGACTCCGCTTCTCTTCCTTCGGAGGCTGATAAAATGCGGAGCACAGAATCTGACAATGAAAACTCCTGAGATGCGTGCAGTCTGATGTCTGAAGAGCCTTATCTGTCAAAAAGTAGAGAGGTGGCTCAATACTCCTCTGCAGTCTGATGTCTGAAGAGCCTTATCTGTCAAAAAGTAGAGAGGTGGCTCAATACTCCTAGGGGACCGACCGAGCACTCAAATACAGTGGAAAACCAAGGGACTCACCTAGAACGTAACACACATCTGCTGCTTCTCATGCATACATATAAAAACTTCTCACTGGCATTTACTCATCACACCATAGGAGCATTGAAGCGAGTTATATTTCGGAAACAGAGGGAAGAAAAAGCATTTACAACCAGAGCCCCCCCAATAGAAGACCCTAAGATTCAGATGTAGCGCTTACAAATATAGACTTTTATTAAATAAAAAAAGGGGCATCATTGTCAATTTTAAAAAGCACAAAAAGGATCAATCTCAGTGCCCAAGAATTTGACACCAATCTTGACCTTTAACACACAATGGTTCAAAATACATTACAAGTGTACAGTACTCTTCTTGCTGCTATTTTCTAGACCAACATGTACAAGATATTGCATAAAAAACAAACACAAATTAAAACCAATGTGCACGAGGAGACTCTATAGACACAGATATGTCTGTTGTCTGAATGGATCCAACACTCTAATGTATGGGGGAAACCTGGTATGAGCCCTACTCTTATCCTTGGGGTACCTCCCTTGTTGGATTCCTTGTAATTAAAAAATTGAGTAGATGCGTTTCGGTGGTGACACAAAGGATAACCGACCACCTTCTTCAGGACTCAACAAATATGGAATTTTACTCCTCCATTACTTTCTCTTTACATTCCACAGATGTCTTCTCCAATAATATTCTTGTATTAGCTTGATACTGGTTAAAATCAGGACTCCTTTATTCCCACTCTGTGGATTATATAGAGGGCACCAGGTCAGACGGTGTCACCTTCACCTATGTTCCGCCGCCTTTTGAATGCATATTGGTTGCAGGATAGATGTGCTCACTTTTTATGGGCTTTGTAAGACCCACTGCCACATGAAGCGTATTCACCAGGAGATCTTATCATAGTAAACTTTCCAGTCAAACAATTTGTCAGCCTCGTCGAGGTCAGATACAAGCATGTGCTTTGAATGCAGCCGCACGTCTTCACGGGTCAGGGATGTGCGAGATGCACATGCAGCAGCCCATCTTCAGATGGTGTTCAGGGGCACCGACCATGCGTCTCAGCTTTCTGGCACATGCCCCCTGGGTGCCACAGCGAGCCTGTGCAGTCCAAAAACACGTTATCTCAACCTTAATACAGCCAGGTATAACTTCGTCACTACCATCGTCCAGGTATGCCTTCCTCGTAGAGATAGGCAAGTTAGCTCTTTCTTAATCTCGCCATCTATTTCTCCATCACTAAGGAACATCCTGTTAGTAGATAAAGACACGAGGGGTATGAACACTTTATCTCATCCAGGTATGCATTTGTCGCTAACATCGCCAGGTACGTCGTCCTCATGGATACAGACCACCTGGCGCCTTCCTAACTATGCTTGTTACTCCTTCATCGTCAAGTTTCCCTTGGTACGTCCTCTCTGTGACATGGACACGTTAGGTAGGCATGACTGTGGGTGGAGGAGAAATACTCCTCTGTAGCTTTGTGCTTGTTGTCTCTGCATACAAGAAACCATGCTGACATAAAACATTTCTAAAAGAAAGACATCTTGTGAGCCCCGAGGGACGAGAGGAGCGGCTGGGCTGGATTGACGACGCCTTCCGTGGCACGGGATTGCGCCAGAGCAGACGGGATGGCCGGCAACAGAGGACCAAAGAAAGGGGAGCGGACCCTACCGGATATGCTGAACAGGAACGCTGCAAGACAGGATCGAGGGCTGCAATCTCCGAGCCCCCAGAGTGGCTTCCAGGGAGCGCAAGGTGGGGAACCCCCGGTCACCAGATCTTTCTTGGAGTCCCTCTTTAGTTCCCTGCGGGACGACTTCCAGACGCTCAAACAGGAAGTGGCTGGTGAGGTGCGGGAGGTGCGTCGAGAAGTTGACGGACTAGGCGAGAGGGTGGCCACGATGGAGGAGGCCGGTCATGCCCGGGATGAGGAGATCTCACAGCTGCAGCAAGAAGTGGTGAGGCTGCGAGACCAGCAAATTGACCTCCAAGCACATGCCGAGGACCTTGAAAACCGGTCCCGGAGGAACAACATTCGTGTCCGGGGAGTTCCTTCCGGAGCGGAGGAGGAGGACGTGTCCGGCTTCTTGAGAGACTTATTTCGGGAGGTCCTGGGGGAGTCGGCCGATTTTCCGGTTCAGATAGATAGGGCGCATAGAGTTGGCCTTCGGCGCCGATCTTCGGCCCCCCCCCGGATATTCTAGCCTTCTTGCCGGACTACCCTCTAAAAGAAAGAATCCTCCGTGAGGCGAGACTGAAACCCTCTTTGGATTTTCGTGGTCATCGGGTGGCCCTCTTCCAGGATTTGTCAACGGTCACCCTTCAGAAACGCTGGGCCTTTAAGATAGCCAATGACTTTCTGAGGGAACAAGGCGTTCGCTACTCGTGGGGACACCCTTTCCGCATCATCTTCCGTTGGAACGGGACCTTGCATCAGCTACGCTCTCTCCAAGACCCTTGTGGTGTCCTGGGCATCACTGCAACGGACGAGGAGACCCCGACTCCGAATCGCTGGCGCGTCACCAGGGACGGTTGGCAGTCGGTCCCTGGGCGCCGGCCCTCTGCTTCTTCTGGCCGGCCGGACTCGCCTACCATTCGAGCTGAGATGGACGACGCGGTGAGAGGAGTGGCCAGGGACACGGCGTCTGGAGATGTGGCGCTGACTGCGTAAGATGTTCTCCGGGGGGAGATTGCCGACGCTTCTGGTGTGATGCAGGTTTGGGGGTCCTGGAGGGGGGGGGGAGGCGGGTTGATGCGTAGTGGCTGGACGTCCACTTTTGTGCTTTTCCACAGACTCGTCCGCTGAGGACCGGACTGGGACAATGGGTCCTTTGGGGCCGTTTGGGGCTGGGGGAGGGGGAGGGGGAGGGCAATCGGGGAGTTGGACAGTTCAGGGGTTGTTCCGGGGGAAGGGGGGGATCCGGGAGTTGGGATGGGGGAGGGGGGTCGTCCAGTGCACAGTGCGAATGTTGGGAGTTTTGAAGGTGGTCCTACACTTTGGTTTGCCTGCGTCGGGAGGCTACTTACACATTTGCGATTCTCTTTCTGCTTTGTTGCTTGTGTTCACATTGTGGGCTCCTGCGCTCCGCCCCCGCGGGGGGGTCCCTATTGCTTGCTGCCTCTCCTCTTCTATGCCTCCTTCTTCTTTTAAAGTAGTTACCCTGAACGTTAGGGGGCTGAACAACCCTGTCAAACGGCGGGCGGTGCTCTCCCTCCTAGAGAATACACACGCTGACATTTGCCTCCTGCAGGAGACACACCTGCTGCAGCAAGACACACATAGACTACGCTCCCGTAAGTTTCCGTCACAGTTCTTCTCATCTAGCTCCTCTAAGACTGCGGGGGTGGCAATTCTGGTGTCCAGTCACTTTAAAGGGGAGGTCCTCCACAAGCTTACGGAACTAAAGGGTAGACTGTTAGCCTATAGATTCAGAATAGGGGGTCTTACGTTTACGATTGGATCCCTGTATAGCCCCAATGAACGACAGGAACGCTTCCTGCGAGCGGCGGTCGAGGATATCACGGCCTCACAAGATAGACATGTTATTATAGGGGGGGACCTTAATTTGGTCTTTGATTCGGCTATGGACAGGTCGGCACAGCGCTACCCGCAGGTCGGGGAGCTCTCGGCCGACGGCAAGGAGTGGTTGGCGGAGGTGGGGCTTCTGGACATCTGGCGCCACATGCACCCAGCGGATCGAGATTACTCGTATTACTCCCATGCGCATAAGACGTATGCATGGCTGGACCACTTGCTGGTCACTGCCCCGGTTCAGGCACTGGTCTCAGGCTCGGACATAGGAGTGCTGTCCCTTTCGGATCACGCTCCGGTCGATGCCACGATGAGTTTACCGCCCGTGGCCCTCCCCCCTCGCACGTGGCGCCTGCGAGATACTTTGCTGCACAGGAAGGTGGTAGTGGACCGCATAGAGGGAGCTATCCGGGAATTCCTGGTGCACAATGATAATCGAGACACCGCCCGGGCTACACAGTGGGCAGCTTTGAAAGCGGTCCTCCGGGGGGAATTCTTAGCGATCTCCTCCGCCGACAACAAAGAGAGACAGGCTAAGAGGGAGGAACTCACTGATAAGGTTCGCGAGCTTGAACAGATCCATCGCAGGACAGGGGCCCCTAGAATATGGCGACAGCTTAAGGGGGCTAGGAAGGCCCTGGCAGCTCTGGATTTGGACCGAGCGGAATACGCCGCACTCCGGCTGCGCCATACCTTTTATACGGGAGGTGACCGTTGTGGCAAGCTCCTGGCCAACAGACTCCGCGCGGCACGTCAGAGTCAGCTGGTAAAGGCAATCACTAGCACTACGGGGACCACGGAGACGGAGGACGCGCACATCGCGGCCGTTTTCCGTGGGTTTTACGCGGAACTCTACACTGGAGACCCTCCGGATGAACCGGCTGTGGCCGCTTACTTAGATTCGGTCGCATTGCCCTCCCTGGACCCCCTGCAGGCTGAACACCTGGACAGGGACATTAGAATTGAGGAAGTGATCTCTGCCATCGCTCGGCTTAAGCATGGCAAAGCGCCGGGCCCGGACGGGTATACCGCGCTTTTCTACAAAACATTTTGCACGTCGCTGACCCCTATCCTGACCCGACTTTTCAACTCATTTGCCGAGGAGGGAGCTATTCCACCTGATCTTTTGCGAGCCTCCATCTCGGTGATCCCCAAGCCCGGGAAGGATCCGGCGCACTGTGGATCGTATAGGCCGATATCTCTTCTGAACGTCGACCTGAAATTGTATACTGGGATACTGGCTGCTCGTTTGGCCCCGCACTTGTCAGGTCTCATTGACCCTGACCAAGCAGGTTTCGTTCCAGGGAGACAGACGGTTGACAACACAAAGCGGATTGTCCATCTGCTCGAAAAGGCCTCCCGGATTCCGGGGGAACGGATGATGTTAACGGTGGACGCGGAGAAAGCGTTCGACCGAGTACACTGGCCCTACCTGGAGCAGGTGTTAGTGAAGGCAGGCATAGGGGACAGGTTCCGCACCATGGTCTTCAACTGCTACAGGCACCCGACTGCTGTGGTTCGGGTGAATGGGTTCGCCTCCCGGGCCTTTAACATCGAGAGGGGCACCAGGCAGGGTTGTCCACTCTCACCCCTGCTCTTTGCTCTTTATATGGAGCCGTTCGCCCAACGTATACGTAATAACCGGGCCGTGACCGGCATACGGATGGGTGGCTTTACACACGCTATTAGCCTCTACGCTGATGATGTCATCCTATCGCTTGACGAGCCACGGACAGCCCTTCCGGCCTGCGTCGAGGAGCTGGCCTCCTTTGGCGTGGTCGCGGGGTTTAAGCTGAATATGGGGAAATCGGTGGCCCTGGACGTTTCTTTAGACCCGTCCACCAGAGCGGATTTGCAGAACCGATTCCCAATGATCTGGTCGTCGGAGGCGGTACCCTATCTAGGGATCCAGATAGCGCTCACCCTACCGGCCATGGTTACGGCCAATTACTCAGCCCTGGGTGTTAAAATTAAGGAGGAGCTGCACCGCTGGAGCCGTGGTGTCCTTTCCTGGTTGGGCAGGATTGCTGCGGTTAAAATGACAATTCTCCCGCAGGTGCTGTATTTGTTTCGGGCTCTGCCACTCCAGCCTCCGGTTGGGTGGATTCAGCAGTTGCAAGCGGACGTTTCACGTTTTGTTTGGCAGGGGAAAAAACCCAGAATGCGTAGAACCCTCTCCTTATTGACCCCTGAGATGGGAGGGTTGGGGATCCCGGACTTTCGTAGATATTTCCGAGCGGTGCAGTTACGTTGTCTTGTAGAATGGAGTAGGTGGGAGTCCGATAAGCACTGGCTCTTTCAGGACCAGGCGGTGGCGGGGCGACCCTTGCAGGAGGTCCCGTTCTTGCGCCGGATTCATCGTCCTAAAAATCTGTACGCCTCCTTTGTTACACGAGTGCCTTTACGGGTCTGGGATGCTACCGCCACTACGTGCGGTCTCACCTCCTTCCCGTCGCCGCTTACACCGTTGGTGGATAACCCTGACTTTACCCCGGGCATGGAGCAGGGAGCGTTTGCACACTGGAGAAGGGCGGGGTGTAGGGCCCTGTGCCATATATACGATCAAGGCGGGGTGATCCCCTTCACAGAGTTTCGACAGGAGTTTTCACTCCCTGAGACTGAGAGACACCGCTATATGCAGGCACGCCACTGGGCCCTCCAGCCTCAGGTGAGGGAGACTGCTGACAGGCGCTTTCTACCTTATGAACAATGGCTGCTTACACGCACTTCAGACTCTAAACTGATTACAGACCTGTATAAGTTATTGCAACCTCCATCCACACACTTCTATAACCCGGGAAGAGAGAGGTGGGAAAGGGAATTGGGGAGGACACTGAGCCCTAAGGAATGGGAGAACGTCTCTTATAGAGCAAGGCATTCAGCGTACCATATGGGCCTTACTGACACTCTAACTAAAGTCTCCACCTATTGGTACTACACACCGGAGCGGGTACACGAATTCGACCGCAGCAAGGAGGCAGTGTGTTGGAGAGGGTGCGGACACCGAGGTACACTTACACACATTCTATGGGACTGCCCTCTCCTGGCTGCATATTGGAAGGAGGTACTGGACAACATTGATACACATTTTGGCATTGAACTACCGCGCTTCCCTGCTTACACACTACTGGGGCTCCCAAACAGCCTAATGTACCCACTTAGATCTCGCAGGGGTAGGCAGATTGCCATCGCGCTAGGCTCAGCAGTACAAAATATCTTGCTCCATTGGCGCACGGCCACGGTACCCTTGGTTTCGGGCTGGTTCCATAGGTTGTGGCATGTGTTAGGCATGGAGAAACTGTCGCTGATGGTGGCAGGGGATATATCACAATTCTCAGAGCTTTGGCAGCCGTTTCACTCCCTGTTGTTGACAGAATTCACAGAAATTACCTGCCCCAAATACCTCCGCCTCCTGCGGCTTACGAGCCCTGAGGCACAAGCTCTGTAACTTAGTGGGAGACGTACTTCCCCGACGAGTGGGGATCTTGTGATTGGACTGAATTGAGGTTGGTGCACTGGACGCAGAGGGTGGGGGGGGGGGGTGGGGGGGGGAGGTTGGGATCCGGGAGTTGGGTTGTTGGGGTTTAGGGGAGGAGTTTGAAATGGAATGTTATCTCATACTGTGGCCTGGCGCTCCAGGTGTAGCTGCAAGGGGCTGATAAAATTCACTGCATGTAACCGGTCCAGCCAGAATTGGGGTTCTCCCCACCCTAACAGAACGCCCAGTGTTGATGTTTACTGGTCTTTTTGTGAGATGCTGAATAAAATACTTTAAACCTAAAAGAAAGACATCCTGGGGAATGCACAGAGGGGTGACTGTCATTGTCCCAAATAATGTAATTGGACAACCCACTAGGAAAGGCAGTAATACTAGTAGTGCAGTTGTATAAAGAAATACTTGACTAACTAGATCTACAAATGTCAACTATTCACAGCCTGCCACGAATTTCAGGTTTATTTATTGTGATGGCACAGAACTACACAAGACTTGATAGTAGGTGTAGTTTAAACAGAGCTTTTACTTTATTACCTAATGCATGACTAAATATTTCACATTCCATGCTTTTCTCTTTTCTTTGACTACTTGTACTTTTGTCATCAACAGAAAGGAATATGTGGTGAGCAGAATATTTTTGCTTACCAAGAAACATTATTTGCAGCAGCGGCTGCTTCAGGTAAGAGCGGGGGCGGTGGGGCCGGGTGAGGGGGATTTCGAGAGACGACCGCGAGGGAAAATTAATTATTTATTGAATTTTCCCTTGTGATCGTCACTCCAAAACCACCCCACCCGGCCTCACCACTCTTACCTGCAGCGTCCGCAGCTGATTATTGGTGTGACGCTTCCTCTTGCCCACCTAAGTAGTGACTAGTCAATAATGAATATGGCTAAAACATTTGATCTGGGTTCACTGCTCACATCATGTGACCTAAAGGGACCAGAAATAAGTTATCTCTTTCACGGTTTTGTACTCACAGTTTCTTTAGCGTTCCACAAGACTGTTTATAGTGTCTTGCCAAATCCAGGAAAACACAGAAACAATACATTGAAGAAATAAAAACTTGCTGTGAAATGCACAGTAGGGCATTGCCCTAGGAAAGTGATTTACTCATAATTCAATTGGAGAACTGGTAGTACTTTGCTGCATACTCAGGGCCTGATGAAATACAACTAGGGGTGGGAGAAGCCAAAACCTTTGCCAAGACATTATGCAAATTGGGGACGAATGCATCTGGGCGTTTTCTTTGCTGTTGCTGATACTCATGAACTGGATCTTTCTGAGGTGCTCTTTGCGGTAGGCACTTTTCATCATGGTTTAAATGCGGATGAAACCATTTTTAAAACAATCAATGTTCTTAATTTTGGGGACACTCAGATATACAGGTGAATCCTTAGTCCATGGTCGATTCGGAGGAACCCTAAAGGTGGAAGATCATAGGGTAGAGAATGGATTGTTGTTGAACAGCACAGTTCACTAGTAGCCCCAGGGCTCTGGAGGCATCCATCTGAATGTGACAGTGTTGAGTGGGCGTAGTAAAGTAAAGTCAAAACCCAAATGTGTTGGTAAGATGGTCTGACAGCCAACTGTGTTGAAGAATGTAAAGTAATCAATCCTATAACACCCAGAAGCAAGCATGATTAAGGTTAGTGAAGATATGTTACATTGTAGTTTGAACACAAATTATAGTCATGCAGGAGAGTTAATCTTAGTTTGTTTGTATAGGTACATTTGGACTGCTTTCTAGATTGTCTTTCAGTGGAAGGGAAGGTGTGTGATGGCCAACATTTAGTGAAGTCGTCAGTATGTATTGGAAAGTTCATTCCAGAGCATTACTTGTGTTAGACAAGGTTTTGAATATATTAAGGAGAAGATGAGAAGAGAGTGCTTCTACAGAGAGGGATTTCACAAAGGTGGGTGGAAGGATATTGTGCCCTGGTTGGTGGTATTAAAAGGACTTGGGTTGCAGGTTGTATTATGCAACATATAAGGCAGAGTGTCTCTGTTTGCACTGTGACACACCTTTAAATGGGTGTGTCAGTGCAGACTGGGACAGGGTGTCCTATTACAGTACATGTGTTGCCCTCAGCACAGCCACAAATAAGTGTCTGTTCTGGGAGCACCACAATAGTGAAAGGTGGACAGGCGTATTTACTTTAGTTTGTGTAGGTACACTAATTTGGTGCCTTTATCTCAAAATGATGCCCAAAACGCGTTCAAAATGTAATACTCAATACACATTACAAGTATTCTCTCTTTGTTGTACATCATATTCATTCTCTATTTTACAGCTGCAATGATTGTGTTTATTAAAAGGTTCAATTACAGTTGCACGGGTGGCAGTCGGTAGGCCTATAATGGATGCATGACGTTTCCGTGGACTCTTAGCTTTCACTAAAATGTACACGAGCTTACCTTTTCGCCACACTAAAATCAACTGACAGGGCTAAAATCATTGGAACAAACTTACAACAACCAGCAATGTATGCAATTTTGAAAAGACCTCTGTAAGGATAGTTTAAAATAAGCCATCATGGCAATTCGATTTCAAAGACAGTTTAAACAGTCAATTACATCCCTCGAATTGCTTCCCAAATATACATACGGGAACCCACAAAAACGTTCTCCATCAATTATTTGAAATCTGTTTATTCCTCAGACAATCAAATCATTCTCAGAAAGGAAATATTTTCATAACGCAGTCTTGGATCCACTTTTTCCATGCGTGTATTCTACATATCACCACCCCCATAGAATACATGCAATAGCATATCCTTTCCCTGTAGGATATAACGTATCCTTAAATGAAACGGAAAAAACGTGGCAGGAGCTCAAGCGAAGTGCAGCTGATGTAAACATTTTCATGCAAGGTCTGACAGGCTAATCAACACCCTCATGGAGGAAGTTGAATGTGTGGAAGTCTACAGGGGGCTTACGTCGGTCAATTACATTCTTAATATTGGAGTTTACAAATTGTAATATTCCAAGTTATAGCATAATACCAACAAACGAAATACACATTATTTGCTACCTAGCTGGATTTAGGAAGACCATCTCGGAGAGCATTCCTGACAAGTGTACTTTTACACAGCATGCCCCATTTAATGTGCTATGGTGTTCCCGTGCACCGAAAATAGGGCCTCATTTATGAGGCCGTGCTTCACTGTTACGCCGCTGGTGCGTCACTTTTTGTGACGCACCACCAGCGTAAATAATGTGCCTTGTTGCACCATATTTACAAAGTGACACATCTAGGTAGATGCGTCACTTTGTAAACCCCTGCGCCACATTATACCTGCGCCAGGTATAATGTATGCAGGGGGGGGTGTTCTGACACAAGAAAGGGTCATAGAAGTGACGCAGTGAAATCTTTAAGATTTCACTGCGGCACTTCTAGGACAGAAATGCGTCAATTTCTTACGCCTGCCTCACAGCAGGCGTAAGACTGACGCAGGTCCTTTCACATAGGGCTTGCCCCATGTGAAAGGACACATTGCTGGAGTTGCGTCACTTTTGTGACACACTCCAGCAATGCGTCACTTTTGTGCCATACAGATACGTCAGAAATACTGACGTATCTGTAACTCCTTGCGCCATGATGCGTCCTACTGTAAATATGACACATCATTGGTGTCGCAAGGAGGGCGCAGTTAAAAGTGACGCATCGCTGTTTTCATGCAGCGATGCGTCACTTTTCATAAATGAGGCCCCTAGAGTGCTGAGGTGTTGCTGGACTAAATGCCTACAAAAACCAAAGACCAAACGTCCTTACTCCCCAGAGATGTCACGGCATTACTAGAGGCGCTCCCACATGGGGGTCACTGGAGCGGGTTAGAAGACTGGATGCAAGGGGGGGTCACTACAATAGGGGATCTGTATAGAGATTTTATTCATTATTTATTTATTTATTTATTTATTAAGTTTGTAGAGCGCGACAGCTAAGGGTTTCCCGGCGCTAATTGACCAAAAGCAACCTGAAGACCAAACAAGGAACTACTGATTAAAAAGCCAAGTCTTCACTGCCCTTCGAAAGCAAGCATGGCTGTCCTCCATGCGACTGGCTAGAGGGAGGGAGTTCCAAAGTTTGGGTCCTAGAGTAAAAAAGGCACTGCCACCCATTCTGGACAGCCTAAACTTGGGTACACAAAATAGGTGTTGAGAAGAAGAGCGGAGAGAACGAAAAGGAATATAGGGCTTAACAAGAGACTGAAGGTATAGAGGAGCTGCACCCGCCTTAATCTTGTGCATGTAACTGAGGGCTTTGAACTTAACACGGCTTTCGATGCGAAGCCAGTGGAGTTCCCTCAGACGCTCCGTAATATGGTCCGTTTTTCGACAGCCGCAAAGAAGCCGAGCAGCGGCATTCTGAACGAATTGGAGGCGGCGAGTGACCGCCTTGATGGACCCCAGATAGAGCACGTTGCCATAGTCCAGTCTGGAGGTCACCGTCGTCTACCACAGATCTCCGGGTGTCCGGGGGAAGTAGCCAGAAGTTTTTCTCAGCCACCGCAGGATGGTAAAGCAGGTGGCTGCTAACTTGTTGGCTTGGTCCTTCATGGATAAGCCTTTGTCGATGGTCACTCCAAGGTTACGCACACGTTCGGACGGAACCGGCAGAGCACCCATGGCAGAAGGCCAGTGCCTCGGGTTCCAAAGATCTGGTTTGTTACCCAATACCAGGACCTCAGTTTTCCCGCCATTCAATTTAAGCAGGTTGATGTTCATCCAGCAAGCTATGTTGTTGAGTCCTGTTAGCAAATGGGATGGTAAAATAGGGTCAGCATGGGATAGGGAAAAAACAATTTGAGAATCATCGGCGTAAGTAAATAAATTCAGCCCAGACCTTTGAGCCATATGAGCCAAGGGGGTAACGTAAAGATTAAACAAAAGAGGACTCAAAATAGAATCCTGGGGTACACCATGTGGGGAAAAGTACATTTTAGAGGTGGATGAGTGGGAAAAAGTTTGAAAAGTCCGATCTTTCAAAAAGGACGAGAGCCAATCCAAGGCTATACCCCCAATGCCAATGTTCGCAAGGGCTCTGATGAGGATGTTATGAGATACGGTATCAAATGCCGCACTGAGATCGAGCAAAATCAGTGCAGCTGTTTCCCCTCGATCCAGGAGCAAGCGTAGATTTTCAGTCACGCCCAAGAGAGTAGTCTCAGTGGAAAATCCCGGGCGGAAGCCGGACTGAGAAGGGTGCAATAAGTTGTTAAGCGCAACATACTGAGACAAATGCACGTGAATGTGTCTCTCCCGCACTTTAGAAAAAATAGGCAATAAAGAGATGGGACGATAATTGGAGGAAACATTGGGATCAGCAGTGGATTGTTTCAAAAGTGGGGTGACCAAAGCGTGCTTCCAGCAGCTGGGGACAGTAGCAGAAATTAGAGAGTGATTAAGCAACGTGCAGATTGTGGAAAGCTGGGGGAGGTCCAGGGAGCGTAATATGGAGGCAGGCATCGGATCCAATGGCGAACCAGACTTAATCTTGCTCAAAGTCTCCAAGAGGGTTGAAGGAAGGAAATCGGGCCAAGACAAGAGTGGGACCGATGACTGTATTGGGGGTGCAATGGCCTCACCAGCGTCATGGAGCAAATTCATTGAAATATTACTGCTGTTACTAGCTCCTTGAGCTGCAATGTCCTGATGTATGGTCTCTATCTTAGAGATGAAGTACTGTGCGAGCTCGTCGCATTTATTATTAGATAGGGAGGGAAGAGTGGCTGTAGTCCTGGAACCAGCAAGTTCCTTGACCACGCTAAACAGAATTTTAGATTTATTAACCGCTTCGGAAATTATTTTATTCACATAGCTTGCCCTAGTCTGGGCACAGGCTTTGTGATAATGCTTTAGCTCAGTTTTGTAGGTGAGGCAAGTGGAAGCGGAATAATCCCTTCTCCAAACCCGTTCTAATTTTTTACATCGGGATTTATCAATTTGAAGAGACTCATTATACCAGGGGGCGGGAGATCTAAGAATAGAGCTTTTCTTCAAAACTGAGGGAAGACAAGTATCAATGGCTTTAAGGAGCCAGGCGTTCACGGCACAAGCTACTGTTTCAATGTCTGCTAGGTCCGGCCAACTAAACGGCGAGTGGTCAGCCAGAGCTTTATTGAGAGCACCGATGTCCAATTTTTTCCAGTCTCTCTTCTTTATGCTCTCGGAAGACCTACTATAAGTCAATGCATCGATACTAGCAACTGAAAACTTAATTAAATAATGGTCAGACCAAAGAATCGGAGTGGGTGGAAGACAAATTAACTGAGAAATATTGGAGAAAATGGGGTCGAGTAGATGACTGCCCCTATGGGTGGGACCTTTATTCTGAAGGGTGAGATTCATGGCAGCCAAGTCGGCAATAAGGTGACTACTCAGACTATTTGTAGAGATGGAGAACTACTTCCATTCGCGGACTTCCGAGCAGATTGGGACATTCCACAGGGAGACTTTTTACTATATGGGGCGATCACAGGGGCCGTGCGCAGATATTGGGAACAGGGGACAACCGAGCCGTCTACACACCACATGCGAATATGTAAGTCTCGCAGGGGGAGTTATCAAAGCAGTCTCGTGTCTCTACCGAGCCATTCAACGGGATTGCACACAACCACTGGAGGGGTTATGAGCCAAGTGGAAGGGGGACCTTGGTACTCCCATGGAAGATAAGGGCTGGGAAAATACACTCCTTAGGGCCACTAAGGTATCCCATAATGCACAATTTCAGTTAATTCGCTTCTACACTTTGCATAGGGCATACATCACCCCAGACAAAAAAATCGTTATTTCCACTGACATGATGCGAGCTGCCCTCGCTGTCAGGAAGCAGGAGCTAGGCGGGAAGTGACTAGAGAAACAGCACGTCTCACAGGGAAAGAGATACCATGCACCCCACACCACGTGCTGCTTAACCTGTTCCCCCACTCCGCCAAGACCAAAACTACGGCGAGGTTCCAGGACCTAGTATATATACTAGCAAAGCGCGAACCGACGAGAAAGTGGAAGGCAACAGCAGGCCCTAGTGTACAAAATTGGAAGCGAGAACTGTAGAAATGGGCAGGCTGCGAAGATAGAATACTACTCCAGAACGCAACGTGCGGCATAGGCAGGCTGGAGAGGGCGCAAGCTTGGGGAGCCCTAGTAGATGACCTAAAAAATGCAGACTGGGAGTCCACTCCCAGCACCCTACAGACCAGGTCCCAACTAGACAGGCCTAACAACCAGGAACAAGAGGGGAGTAATGTGCATAACAAAACGAATATAGCCACACAGAGCCAGCGGCCCTGAGGATCTGGGTGAGTCCTGCCTAGGTAGGCGAATACAGCGAAAGACCCATACCACACACAACGAGAGACGAAGAGACCAATCAGTCAACAGCAGCGAGGGGTGGGGGGAGGGACAGGGGGAACAGTTGGGGAGGGAACGTTTGAGTACCGCGTAGGAATTGGAGCACCTCACAAACGGGAACCACATAGGTAGTTGAACCAGGCTGTGTAATAGGATACACGGGATAAGCAATAACTGTCTAAAGAGTGAGTGTAAGTCTGAAATGCTAATCAATATCATATGTGAATAAGAAGAGTAATGTGAATGTACTACTGATACCTAAACTTGGCCTTGCTGATTTCTGCTGTCCGGGACACATATTTGAAAAAAGAAAGTATTTATTTTATTTATTTATTTTCAAAGTTTTATATAGCGCGAACAAGATCTTCACAGATATCAGAGCGCTTTACATAGAGGGGTACATGAGGGAACATAGTCAAACAATAAGTCAAACAATACAGTACAGATAGGTGGCTGCAAAGCCCATCACGTGAGTAATAAGACAACTCATACAAATAAGTAAATGGGTCAAGCATGTAGTACAGATCGGTGCAGGGTGTTAACAGAGTTCGAGATAATAGATCAAGTGTATTTAGCCATGAGGATAGCTTTTACTTCTTTTTTAAAGAGTGTAGTGGAAGAGATAAGCCTGGTTTCGGGAGGGAGTGAGTTCCAAATCCTAGGCGCCAATCCTGAGAAGGAGCGCTTGTATGTTTTTTCCTTCCTGAATCTTCAAGGTTTCAGCAGAAGATTGTTTGTGCCTCTCGTGTTTCTAATTCCCCCAGAGATTGTCAGTTTCTGAGCGAGGTAGCCGGGTGAGTTTAGGTGTACCGCCTTGTGTGTCATGCAGGCGATTTTCAGATGTATTCTGGCTTCAAAAGGCAGCCAATTCAGGGATTTCAGGTCAGGGGTAATATGGGAGTGCTTTTTTGACCCAGTGATGAGTCTGGCTGCAGCATTTAGAGAAGCTCTTAGTGGTGCGGTAGTAGTTAGGGGGAGTCCGCAGAGGGCGGTGCTGCCGTATTCAATACGTGGGATGACTAGCGCTTGTACTGCTGTTTGGAAGTCTTTGGCTGGGAGGTGGGGTTTAAGTTTCCTCAGAGTATTGATCTGGAAGTTCGCTCCCTTTGTTGCCTTGCTGATATGTTGCTGCATGTTGAGGTTGGTGTCAAGTGTTATGCCTAAGGATTTTGCTGAATCCACTATGGTCGGTTGGACATTGAGTGCTGTTAGGTGCTTAAGCCATGTTTGTGTGGTAGATATTTTCGTGGGAGGTGAGATCAGAAGGAACTCAGTCTTCATAGCGTTGAGTTTGAGGTGGTTGTCAGCCAGCCAAGATTGGGTGCTTCTGATCGTTGAGTTCAGACGCAAGATGTCTTTGGGGGATTGTAGCTTGAGATATAGCTGAGTGTCATCGGCGTACATGTGAAAGTTTACGTTGGATGCATGTAGCAAGGAGGTGAGAGGTTCCATGACTAGGTTGAACAAAGTTGGGGATAGAGAGGATCCTTGGGGGACGCCTATCGTTACAGGTATTGGCGAGGACATCAGGTTGTTGCTCTTGAATTTCTGCGACCTGTTGTGAAGAAAGGAAGTGAACCACTTGAGAACAGTTCCAGATAAACCCATTCTTGTGTTTAGTAGTTCTAGTAGCTTCTCATGTTTAACGGTGTTGAATGCTGAAGAGAGATCCAGAAGGATGAGGAGGCAGGTGTCGTTTTGGTCTAGCATTTGAAGTGCGTCGTCAATTATGTGAGTCATAGCAGTTTCTGTGCTGTGTCCTGCTCGGAAGCCTGACTGGTGGGTGTTGAGGAGATCAAATTGCTCAATGTGTTTAGTCAATTGTAGTTGTGCGCATTTTTCCAACAGTTTGGCGAGAGTAGGAATATTGGTGATGGGACGGTAATTGTTGAGATCAGAGGGGTCAGCTGTAGGTTTCTTTAGTAGAGGTGTGACCTGACCAACTTTGAGGGAGTCAGGTATGCTTCCTTGTTGGAGAGAGCTGTTGATAATTTTAGTCCATAGAGGGAGAAGCAAAGGGGTAAAGTCTTTTACTGCGGAGGCAGGGAGGGGGTCCGTGAGGTGATTGGATGGTTTCAGGGTGCTGAGCAGTTTGCCAATTTCTTCTTCCGAGTATGTGCCGAAGGTTGACCATGTAGCATTGTTTTTTGGTTCAGTGGGTGCTAGGCATTGGGGTTTGGAGTAGAGGCTTGCGTCAATGAGGAGATCGCTTTTTATTTTGTCAGTTTTTTGGATAAAGAAAGCAGCGAAGTCTTCACAGGAGGGTGCCTCATGCCTAGTGTTGAGCGGTTGGGGTTGTTCCTTGGATTGTGTTCTGATTAGCTCAAACAGTTTTCTCGGTCGGTTTTTTGCTTGGTCGAGTTGGAGGCTGAAGAAGTCTGATTTTGAGCGTTTTATTTTCCTGAAGTAGGCATTTCTCTTTTTCTTCAGCTCTTTTAGGTGCATTGCAGAGGGAGCTGATCTCCAGGTACGCTCTGCCATTCGCATGTCTCGTCTATCCTCATTGAGACTCCCGTCGTACCATGGTTTGGAGATTTTAGCAGAGACTCTTTTCAGCTCCATAGGTGCAACCTCATTAATTATAGAGGACATAGCGTTGAGATAGTGGTCAGTCAGAGTTTGGACGTCTGTAGCGCCTGTCGGTGGCAGTAGGAGGTTGCAACTGTTAGGGGGCAGAGAGCCTGGGTTGAGCTTTTTCGAGTCTCTTTTCCAGACTTTGGGCTTGGCGAGTTGAGCCGGGTTAACTTTGACTTTTTCATTGATAAAAAATGTGACAATATGATGATCTGACCAGTCACAGGGTTGGATGGACTCGAGTTGGATAGAATCCTCTTTGGAGATGATCAGGTCGAGGGTAGAGCCTTTCTCGTGGGTCGGGCTGTTGCATATTTGGGTGAGGTTAGAGGCATCGAGGAAATTTTTAAGACTATTTACCACTGCGTCGTTGCGATCGTTCCAGTGGAGGTTGAAGTCACCAAGGTAAATTTGGGTGAGTTGCCGTCCGGAATTAGTTGAGATCAACTCCATTATTTCTTGGGAAAAGGTGAAGTTGTCCCTGGGTGGGTGGTAAATGCTGTGAAGCGAGCATATCGGTTTGCCCTCACTAATAATGTCAAGGCATATGTATTCCCAGGATGTTGGGGATGGTAGGGAGGTGGAATTGACTTTCTGAACAGAGAGGTTGTTCCTGTAGATGCATGCGATTCCACCACCTATTTTGCCTGTTCTGTCGAGCCTGATGATGTGGTAGTCGGGAGGAACCAAGATGTCCATTATAGGTGTCGAAGATTCAGTTAGCCAGGTTTCAGTCAAGATGATTAGGTCAAGGTCCCGCGATAAGAGGAGGTCAGCAATGGCGGTGGAATGTTTCTTGGCTGATCTGCAGTTGAGAAGAGTGCATTTGAGACGGGGTGTGTTGAGGGTGGTAGATGGTTCTAGAGAGAGAGGGACTTTTCTAAGGTTATTGGGGATGGAGAATCTGCTGTTTAGTGTGGGCGGTCTAAGGGGATTTGAGTGTATCGTGGGAATGTTGAGGTGTGGGGTGGTTGTGTTATTTTGGGGGGCTGGGTCATAGGAGCGGAGAAGGGTGAGTGCGTCGAGGTCAGAAGAAGAGTTGTGGGTGCGACGAGGGCGGTTGTTGCGATTACGACCTGGGATTGAGGTCAGATTGGGGGATAGCTGAGTGAGAGAGTTAGTCGGAAGGGTGGGGGACAAGTTGGGCGGGGAGGTGTAGTTGCGTGAGGCGTTGCAGGGGTGATGCGGGGGCCGAGGGCAGTTGCTGCGCCTATGAGCAGGGATTGACGCCCGGTGTGGGGCGTGTTGAGTGCGGGAGTCAGCCGGCGGAGTAGGGGACAAGTTGGGAGGGAGGGTTGAGGTGGGTGAGAGGTGTATAGGGTGTGTAGAGAGTAGTTCTTTGATGGTGTGTATGTCTTCTTTGATTTGAGTGAGGGTGGCCATGATGTATTCCATCGTGGGGGAGGTGGTGGGGGTGGAGGTGGCAGTCAGGGGTGATTGGCTGACAAGGGAATTCGTGTGCAGGTGGGAGAGAGGGCTGGTGTACAAGCAGGTCTGCGTTGTGTCGGTGTGCGGGATGGAGTTAGGGAGGCGAGAGGTTTTGGGCGGGAGGGGTGTGGATGAGGTAGGGAGGACGTTGGTGGTATGAATGAGGGCATTGGTGGTAGGCGGGGGGGTCAGGGTGTAGTCTGTGAGACTGATAGCCGCGGTGGGGGTGTAGGGAGGATAGTGGGGGCTGAGAGTAGGAGGGGAAGCAGCATTGGAGATGATCCTGTTGAGGGGAGGGGGAGTTAAATTAAGAGAGGAGGTATGTTCTGCATAGTTGGTTGGAGGGTAATGGGGACTGAGAATGGGGGGGATAAAGGGGGGATTTGTCGGGGTGCGTGTTATTCTGGTGCTGGACTAATTTTGGTGTGTTAAGGGTGGGAGCTGTGCTGTCAGCGGTGAGCGGGGTGTTAATGCTCGCTGTATGTGTGATAGGAGTGTTGAAGGTATGTGTGGAGGTGCACGAGTTGGTAGAAGGGGCGGTGGTGTGAGTGGTGTATGAGGGGGAGCGATCTGTGTCTGTGCTTGAGAGCTGAATTGGGATAGTGGGGTTGTGGGTGGGGGATGGGAGGTCAGGGGTGGTAGGTGTGCCCCTGATTGAGGAGTGTGAGGCTGTGAGGTCATGGTTGGTGGGACTGGAGGAGATATGGGTGTTGGTCCGTGAATTGGAGAGGTGTTCTTTGAAAGTGGGGAACAAGTTGTCTAGCAGTTCCAGGTTCCTGTCTGTAGCTTGTGCTAGGACAATCCCGTTATTGTAAATAGTGATGGTGGCACTGCCTGGAAAGACTAGGGATGGTGTGATGGAGAGAGTAAGGCTATGAGGGGATTTTCTGGTGGAGGAGACGGTGAGTAGGATGAGGAACGCTTTTCTCCATTGAGCTCTGCGTGTGGTGTGGAAGATGATATCAGTGTTAAGGGATCTATTGACCGGTGAGAAGTGGGTGTCAACAAAGGGAGTTTCAGGGTGTGACCTAAGGAAGTTGTGTTTAAAGCGTTTGGCGGCTTTTTTGGTGAGTGATGGTGGGTAGTTGATTTTGTATGTGTGTTTGCCGATAGGATCCATGTTGCGGTGATGGATTAGGTGGGTATGGGGGGAATGCGCTAATGCACTATAGTGGTACACATGTGCAGAAAAACAAATGCATACAGTAGGTTACACAGTAGTAAGTTATAAAATTACAAAAGTGGCACTAGTGATCAACCAGCATCACCAGGATATAAGAGTGTGCAATAGAGCAAATACATACGGTAAATTACAAGGTACACGGTGTAAGTGTAGGTATAATACTGATAGTATGTAAGGGCAGGATATAAATGCAAACAGCAGTTTACACGAGTCAAAAATCACAAATCAATGTGTCATTAATTAGCAACCAAAGTACAAGGTGTAAGTGTAGGTATAATACTGATAGTATATAAGGGCAGGATACAAATGCAAACAGCAATATACATGAATCAAAAATCACAGATCAAAGTGACATTAATTAGCAACCAAGAAATATGAGGTAGCAATCTGTGCAGTACCAATGTTCAAAATACAGGTAGGAGTCAAAGTGACATTAATTAGCAACCAAGAAATATGGGGTAGCAATCTGTGCAATACCAATGTTCAAAATACAGGTAGGAGTGACACTAGCGAGCAATCAAAATATATGAGGTAGCAATCTGTGTGTTACAATGTTCAAAATAGAGGTAGACGTGGCCCTAGAGAGCAGCCAGACATATATGAGGTAGCAATCGGTGCATTACAGGAGAGAAGAGTGAGAATGGATGCAGGTTGCAGAACTGTGTAGAATACTGCGGAATACAGAAGAAGTATGCGATATATGAGATGGCAATCGGTGCATAACAGGAGAGGAAAGCGGGGATGGGTGCAGGATGCGGAAATGTACAGAATAGGGACGACTAAAGGGCAGGACACAGATGAAGACAGTAGTGTACATGAATCAAGAATCAAAAATCAGAAATGGCATTAGTTAGAAACCAAGGTATCTGAGGTAGTAGTCTGTGCATTACCAGTGTTCAAAATACAATATAATAAAATACAATATAATGCTGCAATAATAGGCAGACATCCTTTAATATATGAGGTAGCAATCTGTGCATTACAAATGTTCAGACTACAGGTAGAAATATAATACTGCAATAAGCGGCAGGCATTATTTCACAAGAAGGTGTAGATACATAACTGAGCAACGTACTCAGTAGCTGGGATAGGTGTAAAATGAAAGATTCTTAGTGCAAGTTCAGGTAATGATGAAAATGAAAATGAAAAATGACTAGTCCAGGATGGCCCCCAAGAGAGGGCCTAGTCAAAAAAATGGCCGCCAGATAGGTGAGATAGAGACAGTAGTCCTCTGTTTGTTGCTGTTGCTTGGATAGCAGGGTGGAGTAGCTTCCCTTCCCACTCATGCAAGGGGATACAGAGATAATAGTCCTCTGTCTGCCGCTATTACTTTGAGCATAAGGGAAGGAATTTCACTTTCTGTTTGAGCGAGCAGTGCTCAAAGCTAGCTCGGAGGAATTCTTATCTCTGTGTGGGGGAGTTAGACTGAGGAGCCTCGTGGACATCAGAGGTACAGGAGGAGATTTATTGGTACAGTTTTATGGCCCCAGCCATTTTGAACAAAGGAGGCAGTTTAAAAAAGTTTTAACTGTTTAAAAAGTGAGCAGGCGGGTGGGAGAAATAAGTACCTTAAGAATCTGTGTGCCTGTTGAGTTTGCCATCAAAATTTTTTTGCAGAGCAGTGTTTCCATCCAGGAGTTTCTCGGACTCTTCCCATTCGCAGATGTATGTGTGTGTGCTCCCAAATGTTTAGGTCAGGGCTCCAAATCTCAATTACATATATTTTAGCTCAGGGCTCCAAACCTGTATTACTCTGGGAAGCGGCCGATGGGGGCAGGCTCCGGATTTCTGTCGCCCCTACAGCTCTTGTTGGACTCAGGGCTCACCTCAGTCGCTCCTCTGGGCACCGGCGCCACAACCTCTGGTCACCTCCAGTCTCCGGTGCAGCCGGAGACAGCCGGGGGCAGTCTCCACAGACTCTTCGCTGCCCCTCGATGCCTCTTCGCTGCCCCTCGATGCCTCCTTTGCTGCTAAAGGCTGACCGAGCTCCTTAAACTCCCCTGGCCCGGAGCCCGGCACACCAGCCGGCGTCTCTGCCGTGGAGCGGGCGGAGGGGGGGGGGGCCTCTCAGCCCTCCGATACCTTCGAGCGTCTCCGCCGTGTCTCTGCTGTTGAGCGGGTGGGGGGGGCCTCTCTCAGCCTTCCGATGCCCTCGAGCCGGCAGGCGGTAACTGCTCAGCGGCTCCCGGAGCTTCAGCCGCGCTGTGGGTGTCCTCCCGCCGTGAATTGAATCCCCAGGCAGGCGGTAACTGCTCAGCGGCTCCCGGAGCTTCAGCCGCGATGTGTGTGCCCACCCGCCGTGAATCCAATGCTGGGCTGGTGGCAGGACGATCTGCGGTGCAGGCTCAGCTGTGCAGGCTCAGTGGTGCAGCTTCAGAGATGCGGGAGTCCGAGGTGGGTGTCCGATCGCGGGGCTTTTCAGGCTCCAGTCTGAATAAGTAGGGGAACGGATTTTATAAAATTGAAGTAGGGGCTCTCCGTGCCCTGTCATTCCCGCCCACTTCAACCACCTCACAAGAGGCTGAAGGACGCTGGAGGGAGTGCACCTCTATTGAAAGGGGAGGGCAGAAGCTGATTAAAAAGAGAGCACGGCATGAGGTTTTTTCTACCATATGCGATCTGCACAGTTAGTCCAAGTTGGGTGGGTGTATTGCAAGTGTCCAGTGTAAGTACAGGAGAACTTGGTTCCACTACAAGTTTTCAGGATATCAGCATACAAATGCCTTACTTACACTGATTCTGGATGAAACCCATGTACATTGTTTCTGGCTGTCCTGTATTTGGTGCTTGAGGAAGGAGCTGTATTGCGAGCCCCTTAGGTTGAAGTACTTCACAGATAGACATGTCACATAATTGCACTCTACTCAATGCAACATAAATAGACTCCTCATTTGTTAGCTTTGCCTCAAATTGTAAAGCGCTCTGATATCCTTCGGGATCAAGTTCGCGCAATATAAAACGTTATAAATAAATAAATAAATAAATAAATAAATGCAAATAAAATGTGTTTAAAAAAATGGTGTTCCTGTGCACCCTCATTCCGATCACCACATTACACAATATCATTTAGACACTTATTCCTTGAATACGCAGGCTGGGTGCAGCTTAGTTCATAGTTTACCAGAGTTGATATTTCGATTGTATTTCAGTATGCCGGAACCCTTATTGTGGTCTCAACCGGATGACATATGCTATGAGAATGATCCATGAGGTGATGTCATGAATATTACTTCACTGAGCATATGCTATGCACCGCTCATGGTTTTCCTTTTACAGGTACACAGCTAACAATTCACGATTTTATGCTCTATGTGTCCAAAAACTATTATGCACATCTATGATGTTATTGAACTACTGTAATAAATTATGCATGTATGGAAATACAAAAACTTTTAATACAGCTTTAAAACAAAAATGTGAGCGGGTTCTGTAATGCATTGTGTTATTCCCGGATTTCCAAGGTTGTCAAGAAGGGCAGCTGAGTTGGGATCTTTCAGTCTTCAAGATGGAAATAGAGGTCTCCTAGGAGGATGAAAGCGCTGTTGTAGAGGACTAGATGGGCAATGAAGTCTGTGATGTTGCTTCCAAGTTGCCATTAAGCAGGTTCTAGGAAGGGGGAGGAGATCCGGGGGCGGTGGGTAGGACTGAGGAGGAGTGCGACCTGCAAAGGAGTTGGTAAGGAGTGGGGAGGAAGATGGGGTGCAGAGAGAGTGGGAAAGAGATGCAAAGAAGCTGGAGAAATGGCAGAAGTCAGAAAAGGATTGCAAGAAATGGCAAAAATAGGCAAGAAAAAGGAGAGAAATGGCACAGAAAAGTTGCAGAGAGAGTAAATGTAAATGTAAATGTACAGGAATTTATATAGCGCAAATCACCAAGCGGTTTCTAAGCGCTTGCTTAGGGAACCCGTCCTGGTATTCCCCTGTGAGATAACCCCAGCAGGGTATCCGCAAGGTGAAAGCCAGGCATCCCGCCGCGAGGGGCCGTTGTGGAGATTAAGCAAGCTATTGCCCAGAGTCGCAGAGTGTGAACCCGTGAATCGAGTAGGCACCGGAGCGAGAATTGTCGAGTCCATGGATATTTTTAGGACTCAAGACCCCGCCGAGCCGGGAATTGAACCCTGGTCCCGGGCTGACCTCTGCTTCTAGGTCTGCCTCCTCTAACCAGTGAGCCACACTTCTGAGAAAAGAGTGAGAGAAATGGCACTAAGAAGCAAAAAAAGCAAGAGAAATGGCACAGATAAGTCACAGAAATGGCACAAAGAAGTAAAAAGACTGAGAGAAATGGCACGGAAAAGTCACACAGAGAGTGAGAAAAGAGTTAGAGAAATGACACAAAGAGGCAAAAAGAGCAAGAGGCACGGTACAGAAATGTTGCAGTAAGAGTGAGAGGTAAGGGCACAAAGAGTGAGTAAGAAGGCACAAACAGCCTGATTCATCAAGGGGCCGTTTTGCGAGCCCTTATAGCGAATCATAGCGATTCGCTATTGAGGACTCGCAAAACGGTATTCATGTAGGAATTGCTAAATAAATAGCGATTCCTACATGTTCTCTATTTGCGAGTAGCAATTTGCTACTCGCAAAAAAAGGAATACCTCCCCATTCATTCCTATGGGCCAAAAGGCCCATAGGAATGAATGGGGAGTATCCCTTATTTGCGAGTAGCAATTTGCTACTCGCAAATCAGATAGCGATTTTAAGGGTGCCAGGGGTGTCCAAAGGACACCCTGTAGCACCCCTAAAATGCACATTTGAACAGGTGTTGCGCACACACATGTCCAAAGGACATGTGTGTGTGTAACATGCAAAAGAAAAAAATGCACTAAAGTGCTTTTTACACTATTTACGCAATTTACCACCAAGTCAGACCTGGTGGTAAATTGAGACCAAATATTGCGATTTCGCTATTTCTATTTGGTTGATGAATTGCATTTAAGGAATCTCTATTAGAGATTCCTCAAATCCAATTCCTCGCAAATATGCGATTTCGGTAATAGAGATTTTTGCATTTGGGATGATGAATCCCAAATGCAAAAATCGCACTCGCAAAGGGCCAGATTCTCAGAATCTGGCTCTTTGCGAGCGCAAATCAGCTTGATGAATCAGGCTGAAAGAGTGTGGAAAAAGCACAGAAAGTCACAGTAAGAGTGAGAGAAAAGGCAGAAAGAGTGTGAAAAGTGTCACAAAAGTCACTGCTTAATATACTGCAACCCTTTTTTTAGGTTGAGCGAGGCATGCTGTATTCAGGTAGGACTTGAAGTTCCGCTCACTCCCCGCCCATATTTTCCACGGGCTTGTGTCATTTTGTTACATGTGTTGTTACTCGGTAGATTTTAATTACAGCCGCCGAGCTCTATTTTCTCAAATAGCTTTGTCATGCCTACACGCTCTCTCCTAATGCTTTTTTCCCATTTTTATAGCACGGGCACCAAACGCATTTGCAATGCAATAGGTTTTGCATTTGCTTTTGCAATGCGTTAGGTCTTGCATTTGCGAGAGTTTAAGCTATTGGCATTGCAAATGACAATGACTTTTAGTTATCTGTTTTAAAAACAACACATAAATAAAAGGCATTGTCATTTACAATGCCTATAGTTCAAACTCTCGTAAATGTGAGACCTATTGCATCGCAAATGCTTGTTTTAAATCTACATTTACCTTAGCCACAAAAGCATTATATTTTCATGGAAAAGGTATTTCGTCATTTTGAGTTTTCTCTAAAATGCAGTTTCAACAGCCTGTTTTCATTAGGCTGACTTTCGCCATTTTAGAAGCTAGTCAAAATTATGGATTATCATGTAACACATAAAAATGTTCTTTAGCTCAACCAAAACTATATTTATTACACATTAAATAAACCAAACAATTAATAAAGTAGACATTTGATAATAAATGTATATTCTAGAAGTATAAATCCAGAAGGATTTTACAAAAACACAAAAGACAGTAGTGGTGGCATAGACTGTCGCACTACCAATTCAATGTATGGGATTGCGAGTTCCCAAATTTTGTAGTTAATATTTTGAAGGTGTGTTTATTTTAAATGAGGTGGTGCCAATCAAGGTAACAATAACATCCCACTACCACAGATGTCAACAAATGCCAAGATCCAAAGGGATCAGACAAAAATGAGTTTACTACACAGTGATACCCCGGCACTCAGTTATGTGTTGTTCATGGGAACGAGTGCTACCATGAAAAATAAATTGTTATTAACATGACCTTAGTTATAGAATCATGAATGACCAACAGTTGGTATATAATTCAAAAAATGGAATATATCCTATTGAGCTTGTGAATCGGCAAGATGTGGAAATTATCTTGAGAGACAAGAAGACGAAACATCGTAATATATTCGCCAAGATCAAGGATGCATACTCTGGAATGTCTAGGTCTGAGGAGCAAAAAGAAAGGTGTGTAAGCTTAATCAGTATTTTCTGATTAAGCTTACACACCTTCCATTTTGTTCATTCCAGTAAAGCCTTGAGGAAGTCACTTCTGAGTGACGAAACACGTGTCGGCTGCCCAATATATCACCTAATTGGATATCTGTCTAGAATAATTTTTTACCATCAAAGTTCTGTAATATTGTACCTGAAATCTCACAGGATGGACTAATTTATGTTTCAAAATAATGGACATTAAATCTACAAAATTATCTGCTTGTTTTGGATGTTCTCTTTATGTGCTCATTTTTTGAATTATATACCAACTGTCGGTCATTCAGGATTCTATAACTAAGGTCATGTTAATAACAATTTATTTTTCATGGTAGCACTCGTTCCCATGAACAACACATAACTGAGTGCCGGGGTATCACTGTGTAGTAAACACATCCAGAAGGATGTACAGATTAGGAAATTGCTCTGAAACAATGCTAATTGTAGAAGGTCCTCTACAAAAGTCCAAAACACGTTGTGGTGCAATACCAACGATAGCAGGCACTACAGAAATGCTGATAATCTAACATAAGTATAATCAATGTGGGTACTTGTTCCTTAGTGAAAAGAGCTAAAGTGGAGAGAAGACGTAAATGGTTGGAATCTATGGTTCTGGAGGGATTCTTCCTTATTTGAATGTGTTGCCCTGATACACCTATGTGGGTGTCATGCTTCATCATTGGGCCTTTTGCTCCTTGTGAGGTCAATGCTCCTGCGAGAGGGCTCTTTGTCAGAGATTTTTTTTGTATCAACTGTGATGGTGTATGCGGGTGTGCAGAGCTCAATAATGGGGTGCAGAGTGTGATCTAAAATTACCTCAAGTAAATTAGTGTGCGCTGAGTTAGGAAGTGCCACTACTCAGTGAGTGTAATGTAGTGAACTGTCAAGGTTTCACTATTCAGGTCGACATGTTTCATGATCTGTCGGTCCAATACATGATTCTTAGCATTTTTTCAGGAACAAAAAATGTGTTCCCATGCCCAAGTTCAGGGTAGATATTAAGAGTATCGTTTTATGTAATCCCTGGTTATGATGCATTAGATCCTTAGTATCTATAGTATGCTCACCCCAATAGGTATTCATAAATCAACCTAGAAGAAAGGAAAAAAGAAGTGCAGAGAAAAAGAAAACTTGAAACATCCAAACAATAATTGTTTCTAAAATGAGTTCTTGTGGACAACACTCATAATGCAAGCCTCATTGTCATATCATGCAGTAATATGCTGTGTTGTCGCAGCTCAATGTTGGCTCTTCTGTTGATGAGTGCCACCTCTGCCAGATAACTCGGATTTCACAGAGTGAATGAAAAACATTCATAAAAACGACTACACATATAGAGAGCCACAAAACAAACATTGTCCTTGTTACAGATTAGAAACATCGTTCCTATTCTTATTTCCATTTAGTATTCATATTTCTTATCCCTACTCATAGACCATAATGTGCCTTAGGTCAAGGCAGGGGACCGCGAGTTTATTGCAGTTGCTGCAAAACAAAAATGAAGAGTGGGGGTGCTACATGCATCAGTACACCTGCAAAGTACTTGCTTTCCTCTCGGCTGCAACTACCATACTTAAAATGTCATGTGCGATCCTATAGATGTAGTGCATGTAGAGTGGGATGTGGTTAAATACAGTGTGCCGGCGTTGGTGTAACGAGTCCCACCTGTGCCATGACCCGGAAGTGGGTCCAACATCACAATGTAGTGCCAGTATGTGTATGACCCCAGTCGTTGGAGCATAGTGTGGCAGCCATTTAGGAATGGTTTAGAATTTATTATATCTACACCAGTCTCAGTAATGATGGGACCTCAGTGTGAATTATGGGAGTAGTAAACAAGTAGGTAATAGCGTGAAATCCGCTCTCTTTGGATCACAGTGATGCATGATGATAGTAATCTTCCCATTCAGGTGTTTAGCATAATAGTCAAGTGGGTACAGTGGAATCAACGATCAGTAGATTTTATCGTACAACCTGGTAAATGTGCAACAGAAATGTAGTGGGTATGTGCAAACAAAAAGGGTATGTACTCAAATGAAACAGGGGACACTTAATACATACGTGATGTGTATTCTGCCTGATCAGAGATACTCCTGGTCCTCCTTATCATTCATAAGTTACTCCCTGATTTCTCGAATTTGGGGGGCAAAATATCCAAGGTGCTCATATGTGTCATACCCAGAGTGATCGACCCTAGTACTGTCACCGGGACAACCAGCCTGCAGTATCCCTGAATCTCATGTAGGGAATGGGTGCACTTGTAAGTCATTAACAAAGAAATGTTCTCTGTATTTTCTTTTTGAATATTACATTCATGCCGGGTGATTTCATCATTCAATACATGCATGTGACTTTTCAGATAGAACACCCATCATTGTTCTCATGTGAATAGCGACCATTGATCCCAGTGGTCATTGGCTTCTAAAATCATCCATGATGTTATCTGGGTGTGGTCAGTGTTTACATAATGTGTTGACATTTTAGTTGTGATGCGTTTGCAGCGGATGTTGCTGCGATGTTCTGTTATTCTGGTTTTTATGGGTTTGGTGGTCATGTCTATATAACGTAGATCACATGGACATGTTATAAGGTAAATACAATTTCTTGTGTTACAATTGGTATGTCCTGTTTGTACCCATGGACACATTTCTCCTAAGTTGATTTCTTTACTAATTTTTGGGAGTTTGCACACTGCGCAGTTTTGCATGGATAGTGTCCTCCTATTGGAGGTAGTCCCAAAAGGGTCAGTTGGTTGGTCTTCTTCATCTTTTGTAGACCCGTATTGACCAAGAGATCTCTTAGATTTTGCATCCGTTTGAATGTGAACCTAGGGTTTGGAATGTTAAGGGTTCCACTCTTAAAAATCGACCACTGTCTTTTTATGATCTTCTGAATCTTGTTGGGTGAAGGTGTAAAAGTCGTTACACACGTACGTGGATTGTCGGTCTCCTTTATTCGGGTTTAGAGTGTCACAGGGATTATTTCAGGTCCTCTTGTAAGTCCATTTGACTATTTTCTTTGGATAATTGCGGGTGGTCAGATTAGTGCAAAGTTCTTTAGCTGGACATTGCATTCCGGAAGGGTGTCACAGTTGCTTCTCAAGTGGAGAAATTGGCCAAAGGGAGGTTGTCCCTAAGTGCCTTGGGATGATGGCTACAGTAGAGTAGGAGACTTTTGAGGTCTGTAGCATTTTCTAAAAATGGTGGTTGACAGTCCATCCTCACTTCGAGATATAAGTAGATCTTCGACATGGTACTAGTGGAATGTAAGTATGGATTGAGACTGTTGATCCATGTACATAATGTTTTGCATGTCTCCACCTTGCCATGCCACAAGATCAGCATATTATCAATAAATTGTTTCCACATTCTGATGTTAGCACGGTAGGGGTTGGTCTCTCCAGTTATGTGTTTGTTTTCTAGTTCTGCCAAATAAAGGCAGGCTAGGCTCGGCGTGAAGGTGCTGCCCATAGAAGTACCCTGGAACCGGTGGTATATTTGATCCTTGAATTGGAAGAAATTTTCTTTCAAAGCTTTGGTGGCGTATTCTACTATGAATTTGATTGGGGTTGCTGACTTCCAATGTGATTCAGCCAGTAAGTAGGTTTCCATCACCTCAATTGTTGCATCTTGAGGGATATTTGAATAAAGGGCCTCCACATCTAATGTCACTAATAGGTCGATTTCTTGTTGACACTCCAGATTTTGGAGCAGGTTAAGGACATAAGTAGGGTCATTCAGATATGAGGCTGCTTTGGCAACCAAAGGTCTTCAGAAATTTTTGCAGAATTTCCTAAATGGTTTCAACACAGAGTTGATGACTGAGACGATGGGGCGTCCTGGTGGTGGTGTGGTACCTTTTTATTGTTGCATCAAAAAGCATCATTATTGCAGAAAATCAGCAGTCGGCAGGGCGTCAACATTCCGCCTCTGTCCGTAAGTGTCGAAACTTTTGTTCCATAAGTATCAGAGTAAAATGCAAGGTATCAACGAGAACATAATAAAACATCCCCCAAAGCAGCAGCATACACTCCCAACCCCCCTACACCCCCTCAGACCCACCCTACCTCCCCCTTGAAAGGCCTCCTCTCTCTCTCTCTCACATAGTCTAGTCAGTCAGCATTCGTGTGGCCCTTGCGAGAATTTCAGGCAAATCTACTGCGTAATAAAACCCTCCTGTCCTTCAACACTTCTCCATATCGGCTTCACTCCAGACCATGGTATTGTCTCCATTTTGCCCACACTCTCCGGAACTTCTTAGGGCACCCTCTAGCTTTGTACGTTACTCTCTCTGCGGCCATATACAAGTCCAGGCCCCTCCTCCACTCCTCTATATCTGGTGTTTCGGCCGCCCCCCAGTATTTTGCAATATCACTCTTTGCCACCACCAATGCAAGGACCAAGAAGATTAGCAGAGGGCGTGCCAAGTCCACCTCAGTTGTCATACCTAGCAGGGCCAGCCTAGGGTCGCACGTTAGAGCCACTCCCAGAACCTCACTCAGCTCCGTGAATATGTGATCCCAATATGTTTGTATGGCGTCGCATGCCCTTAGCGTGTGGAAAAAATCACCACTCTGGTGGCGACACCTAAGGCACGTCGAATCTGGTATCCTTCCCATTTTAAGAAGCCGCACTCTATCAAAATAGGTTCTGTGGAGCATGTTCATCTGGATTAGGCGTAGCCTCGATTTAATCGGCACCTCACGGGGGTGCATGAGGACCATCTCCCAATCCATGTCTTTCATACCTCCCACGTCTGCCTCCCACTTACTCCGTAATCCTTGCAAGTCGCCTAACATGTTGTTAGTAAGTGTTTTATATGTGAGGGATACCGCCCGTCCCAAAATCTGCTCCTGAAGCAACCTACCCTCCAGTGGAGCGTACTCTGGAATATCTGTGAGTGTGATGTTTTGCGCCCTCCATGCATGTCTCAGCTGTGCATATTTGTAGAACTGAGTGTTGTGCAGACCAAATTCATTCTTGAGCATCTGGAAGGACTTCAGTTCCCCTCTTGCAATCACATCACCAATTGTTGAGATACCTATATCGTCCCACCTCCCGAAGCCACGCAATTTACTGAGTTCCCCCAGCCATTTACAGTGCCATAACGGCGTCTGCCGGGTGGGCCTCTTGTCCCATCCCATTCGCACCGTGGCCTTTTTCCATGCTGTTAATGTGATCACCGTGGCCGGTAGAAGCGACGGCCCCATCGTCCCTCCGTATAGATAGTATAATAGGTTTTTGGTGGACAACTTAGCCCTCTCTAGCGCGTATGTGGGGTGATCCGCTGCCGCATGCAACCACTCATTAATCGTTGCAAGGTGTTCCGCCCAGTAATACGCCTCCAGGTTAGGAAGGGAGATCCCTCCACTATATTGGTGACGCTGCAGCGTTGTAAGGGCCACCCTCGGCTGTTTCCCTAACCACAGGAAGGCTCTAAGGTCCGCATGGATTTTATTCATCGTTTTTGCTGGCAGTGGATAATACTCGTTCTGTAGCGCGTACAGAAACTTCGGTAGGAGAATCATTTTGTATATCGCCGCTCGTCCCAGTAGGGTGAGCGGGAGCTGTCACCATCTGTTCATCTCTGTCGAGGCACAGTCCATGACTCGGGCAATATTCCTGCTGAAGGATAATCCCCTGTCTAGAGCGATGAATATTCCCAGATATTGAAAGCCTTCCTTGGTATGTATGAGTTGCCCCGGTAGGCATTCCCCCCGCTCCAGACCTTGCGGGTCGTAGAGGACTGATTTGTGCCAGTTCACGGTATGGCCTGCCCTAGCGCCATAGCCATCTAGCTCCTTGAACAATTCCGGGATCGTTGTGTCTGGCTCGGTTACAAACAATAACACGTCGTCGGCGTATAGGGATATTTTCTCCTGCGCCGAGTCGATATCGCCCCGCGAGAAACCCCTAATCCCATGATTGTGTCTGACCTTGATCGCTAGAATTCCAATAGTGAGTGTGAATAGAAGGGAGGGTTAGCGGGCAGCCCTGGCGGGTGCCCCTGCCGATTAGAAATTCGCAGGATAACCGTCCGTTAACCTGAACACGCGCCCTCGGTGCCGAGTACAGGAGCCGGACCCATGTCTGGTACTTAGGGCCGAACCCATACCTCTGTAGCGACGCCATAAGGAAAGGCCAGTGCACCGCGTCGAAGGCCTTCTCCGCATCTAGGGAGAGGAACCAGTGGGGCTCACTTCTTCCCTTGACCTCCTGTAGCCAGTTATGCGTGCGACGGAGGTTCAACTTGGTTGCCCTGTCCGGGAGGAATCCTGACTGGTCCATATGTATGAGGTCCGTTATTACCAACCGCAGTCTTTTAGCTAAAATGGTGGCTAGGATCTTGGTCTCCATGTTGAGGAGGGAGATGGGGCGGTAAGAGGCACATTCGTCCTTCGGTTTGCCCTCCTTATAAATCGGGACAATATTGGCCAAGGCGAGGTCTGGCGGCAAGCACTCCGTCTGGCACGCCTCCAAGAACAGGGTTTTTAGATGACGCTGCAGTAGCTCCGCAGCCCGTTTGAAAAACTCAGCTGGAAAGCCATTCGGCCCAGGGGTCTTCCCTGGTTTCAGCGAGGCTATGGCATCAGATATTTCCTCAAGAGTCACCTCCGCCTCTAGAGCCACGCTAGCCTCGGGGGACAGAGTCAGTATCTCCATGTCGCCCATATACTGCAGCGCGTCCTCCTCCGTACCCAAGTCCCTGGCTCTATAGAAGCTTTCATAGTAGGCCGCAAAGGCGTCCGCTATAGCCTCGTCTGTGTGTACTTGTCTGCCGTCGGTCAATGTGATCCGATCCACCCACCTCGCCGCCCTTTCCTTGCGTCCAAGCCATGCTAGGAGTCTGCCAGACTTGTCACCCACGTCGTACAACCGGTGCAGGGTTGCCAATGCCTGAGTACGCGCCTCATCTGTGACCAGCTCCCTGAGCTGTGTTTGCTCATCCAATAGTTTTTGCAGTAGTACCTCCTCCTTCTGTCTCTGATAGTCCGTCTCCAGGGCTAGGATAGACGTCTCCATACTAGCTACCTCAGCCTGTTGCATTCGCCGCCTCTCTCCCAACCTGCTCTGTATTCGTTCCCTCAGGACCGGCTTCATCGCCTCCCAGAAGGTGATCCCTGAATCTACCATACCCTCATTTTCGGCCACGTAAACCTTAATGTCAGCTCTGATGCCCCGCCGTATTTCCGGTGTTTGGAGGTCCCATGCCGCCAGGCGCCATTCTGTCTTCCTCTCTCCTCCTCCCCTCCCCAACTGTGCATACAACGGAGAGTGATCTGACAGTCCTCTCGCTTTGTATTCCGCCCTGTCACTCGATGTAAGGTTTTGCCGGGACATGAATATATAATCTAGTCTTGAAAAGACCCTGTGAGCCCCGGAGTAGTAGGAGTATGCCTCTTGGGTGGGGTGGAGCCATCTCCAGACATCAGTGAGTCCAATGGCATCCATCTGCCGTGCTAAGGCCGTGCATGTCCCCTGAGTACGTGGTGTCCCTGACGGTCTCTTGCTTCGCACATAACATCGTTAAAATCCCCTCCCACTATTTGTATCGTATCTGCTGTATCCATGAGTATGGTGGTGATCCCTTTGAGGGTGCATGCCTGTAGCTTTGGGGGGGGCATATACCGAGATAATCGTGTATCTACGCCTCTTCCAGGTCCCTTGTATGCCTGCGTAGGTCCCCTGTGTGTCCAGCCAGGTACGGGTGACAGTGAATGGTGCAGTTTTCTTTACGAGGATCGCCACCCCCCTGGAGTCTGTAGTGTACCCAGCATGGGCTAGTACAGCATAACGGCCTCTAGCTATAAACGCGCACTTATTGCCGCAAAGGTGAGTTTCCTGTAAAAGAATGATATCTGGCGTCACCCTCTTGAGGTAGGCGTTCACTAAGCCCCTCTTGATCTTTGACCCTAACCCATTCCCATTCCACGTTAAGACGGTGACCCCCGTGTCACCCACTTGCAGGGCGTCTAATGTACCCGCCATCGTGTAGTACGACATTTATTCCAGGTGGGTCTCTGTAGTGGAAGTGTTACAAAGCGTGGCAAGGTGTGATGCTGCTGCTCCTCAACTGTCCCTCCCCTCCTCCCCTCAACCCTCCAGAACCCCAACTTGAGAGAATTCGAAAACCTTCCCCCCCCTCCAGCCCCCTCCCCACCTCCCTCCCCTTCCAGTCGCATCCCAACATGGGACCAAACTATCCACGGGAGAAGGCCTGTCGCCCTCCCACATTGCCCACCCATCACAAACCAAAGAACTGTATAAGCAACCCGAACAACATTTAAGGGCGTGTCAACTTGCGTGCTCCCATTGGCCGAACGGCGATCTCACTAGTCCCTGAGCCTCATCGGTCATGAGTGCGAGTCCTGTGTGTCCATAGTGGGCCCCTGGCCCGACGAGTCCTGCTCTAGGTTGTGAATTTCTTTGACCAACGGGTGAACTGAGTCTCCAACGCCATCGTCCTCCTCACCACCAGAGGCGCGTCCCTCTGACTCATCCCCCTCTTCTTCCTCTGAGCGGATACCATTTCGTAAGCAGCTGAACCTGGAGCCCGCAACCGAGCCGTGTACCGGCGATGTCGATCTGCCTCCCCTCCTGCCACTGGTGCCGCGGGTTTGGTAAGGCGTTGCCGGCGTTTGTTTCCTCGTCCTCCCGGGTTTCCTTCGCTGCGGTTTGGGAAGCTCCCAACGTGGCCTCTCCCGCACTGACCTGTCCATTGCTTCCCATCCGGCTGCCTCTCTGCTATTCAGGATGGGACGTTCTTCGAGCCACCACACATCCTCCGGATGCGAGAAGAAAATAGACTTGTCCTTATAGATCACCTTGAGTTTTGCAGGAAAAAGGAGCATGTATGTAATGTTCATGGATCTCAGTTTTGCCTTTACAGAATCAAAGGAGCGGCGCTGTTTCGATACTTCCTGACTGTAATCCGGGAAGATCATTATAGTTGTATTCTCCATCCGGATCTCTCCCAACTTCCTGGCTTCCCGTAGGATTAGATCCCTGTCAGCATAGTTCAAGAATCGCGCTATAACTGGTCGCGGCCTTGCGCCCTCCGGCGGTTTGGCTAGGAGAGCCCTGTGTGCCCTCTCAATAATGAAGCATGTGGAGAACTGCGCAGCCGGAAAAGCAGTCGTCAGCCAGGCGTGGAGGAAGGAGGCCATGTCCCTCCCCTCAATTCCTTCCCTAAAACCCACAAAGCGAAGCTTGTTGCGCCTCGATCTATTTTCCGCATCGTCCACCTTCCATTGTAGGTGACGGTGCGAGGCCTGCAGCTCCGCCATGTCTTTCTTAAGGGCCGTGATGAAAGCATCGTGTTCGTTCAGTAACTCTCGTTTCGGCTTCTGCCACCCTGTCAGTCAGGTTCCGAAAGTCCTGTCGCAGCAGTGTTATCTCGGAGCCCACCTCTCCAATCTTTACCTCCAGTGCCGCCCGGGATTCCTGAATGTCACTCCTTGATGCCTGGATGGCTGCCAGTAGCATCGCAGTTTCGGACTGCGGACCGGACATCGCCCGCTGCTGCTCCGCGGCATGTTTTGGCGCCGCAAAGTTGTCCATGGGGCCCTGCTTCGTGGGTTTAGGCACCGGGTCTCTCTTCCCCATGACTGTCTTCACCCCGGGAAGAATCCCGCTCCGGGTTACTCGCCAGCAACTTCCGATACTCCCAAAGCGTGGGTTAGGCCAACCCGGTGGTGATAGTTACAATCTGTTTCGCAGCACCCAGAGCCGCAGTTTTGTGGAAAGGGAGGTCCCTCGTGTGCACCTCCCAGCAGGGTACACCTCGTGCCCCCCCCCAGTAATGCGACCTCACACCCTGATCTCCACACCGTCGAAGCCTTGGCGGATGTCCCCCCGTGCTCCGCCGCGATTTTCCCACGTAATCACTGGCTTCCCCGGGACTCCAGCATTTGATCGTCCCACTGTTCCTGCGGGCGTCGCCCAGGAATGTTCCGTCGTCAGATGGGCACGGGAGGGAGGGCAAGGCCGGCAGCGCCAGAGGGCAAAGGCCGCGGCCTTACCCCGCCGTATCTCACTGTTGCTGCGAGGCTCACCCGGCGAACTCCATGTGCCCCTACTAGATCTGGGCGGCTGTGTGCGTTCCGGGCACCCACGCTGTTCTGTCCCCGGCGGTTACTATCTCTGCCTACGGGCCACACTCTCACTCCTCCACTGCCCGCCTCCTCCGTCTCCTCTCCTCACCGTTGCCCGGAGGTGTCAGCAAAGTGTATCATTCGCTCGTCCCTGCGGAGAGGACAGTCTGGGCACCGCGCCGATACAGGGGGGCCGGGCCTCAGCAGTAACTCGCTCACTCTTCGAGCCTCCCCAAGCACCGCCACTCCAGATTGCACTGCGGGCCCGGTAGTATCACCACTCGCTGGGGTTTCCTAGTTCTGGCTGAGCGGGTCCCCCGGTCACAGTCGCCGCATCCAGTGAGGCTCACCGTTGGTAGCGTGCTGGGGGAAGGGGCGGGGGGGGGAAGCCGGCGCAATGCGGGCAAGGCCTGAGCACTACCGCACAGTGTTTCTTCAGTGCGCCCCCGGCATTCCAGCACGTCCCCCCGCACTGACCGTCTCTGTTGCCGCCTCGCAGGTGCAGCCTCCCCAGGCTATCGTGAGCACCTCTGCAGCCTCTGGTTCGCGGTCCCAGGAGTTCGCCGCTTCTGGCTACAGGCGACACCACCGCTCCTCCGGTCCTCTGCACCGCCGTTTCCCCGTCCCACCGCAGTGCGGAGGCGGCCGTCAATCGCCACCTCCACCAATCACCGGGCGTAGAGTCCACCGGCCGCCATCTTGGTAAAGGCGGCCGGGCTGCTGTGTAGTCTCCGGACCCCCTCCGGGTACCTCAATCGCGGTCGCCCTGTATCATCGGGTGTGCCCGAGCAAGGCAGTGTCTCAGTGCTCGGATTCCTGGTTCTGCCAGGGCCGCGGATTCGTCCTTCTGCACCTCCGCCTCAGCAGTGGGTCGCGGTCGCCATCTTGACCCACAGGGTGCTGCAGAGTCGGCTGCTGCTCTTCCAACTTTCGGGCAGTTTCAGCTCGGGTCCGCAGTCTCGGAGTATTCCCCAGCTCTCAGGAAGTCTTGGGGTTGTGTGGATTAAGTTCGTGGTACTCGGGGTTATCTGTATCGTCGGATTTTAGTGCCATTCGGCCGGAGCTCCGGCAATGCACGTCCTAGTCGGCCATGCTGTTGGCCACGCCCCCACTCTGACTCATTCCTGGTAATCCAGTCCTCCATAGTAGCTTCAGTCACCAATTTGATGATTTTCTGGTAGTTGGCACATTGGTAAGTGGGCAATAATATCACTCATTCGATAATTGTCGTAGACATTCCTCATCATATGAGGAAATTTACTTCAATACTATCGCTCCTCCTGTGAGAAGTTGGCCTGGCATATGCTGTCCACTATTCTAGTGGGCACCTTGCACCAGTCCAAACGACCCTTATTGATGGTAGGTTTAAAGACAACCTACATAGAAAGCTATCCTAGTGGTAGCTGTGGGGAGCAGCCTTCAGGCTAAGTCTTGAAGGAATGTATAGCAGCTTGTTTTACAAGTCTGTAATCTCATGAATGACCAAATGAAAGGAGAACCACACCAGGTATATATATAAAATATATGTATTTATTCTAAACATATCCCTCTATTCTCTTTATGAGGCTAGAGGCAAAAGTACATTCAGCAAACTTAATTAGCACATAGTAAATTATCAACAATATACGTTGAGCCCTAGGGGGGGTACCAAACCATATATTAAGAAAGTGGTATAAGAACCAGGACTGACATAGAGACAAGGCCTAGAGCCTGAGGAACCGCTGGGGCGACCAGGAACCACCCAAGGTAGTGACACAGGGGACCCACGGGGGACACGTGCAATGTCTAAACACAGCCGTGAATCACCATTACCTTCTATGGATAAAGTCGCGATTGGAATTATAAAGATTAGGGACACTTAGAAGAGGCCTTGGAGCAAACCCCTTTAAAACTAGGAGGTTCTAGAGTCAACACCCACGAGAGCACTGGAGTACTCAAGGTGCCTCACCCAGGGAAGCCGGGCGCATAGGTGTCTTTTCGTGTCGGGTTTCGTTGTCGATTTCAATGGCGATCTGCTGCAAAGTGCGGCTGGTGTACAAGTGTAAAGTGTCCGGGTGGGTCCAAGGGTGGATTGGAGATGTGAAGAAACTGAAAGCAGAGGGGACAGAGTCTGGGTCACTGATGTCAGGTGATTTTTAGGTGAAGAAGGTGAAGCTTGACTCTTCAGCCACAAGGACCAGGAGGCGTCAACGACAACCAGGAGCTGGATTTGAGTTGTCCCACAAAGGATGTCAAGTGCTGCGGTGTCGGTTTTCGGATTGGACTCAACAAGCCTTGGCAACAGCAACCCACGCAGAAAGCAGAGATTGGTTTTGGTGCAGACCAGCATGGTCTGAGGGACTCACCACTCGGTGGGGAGTCAGGGCACATCTGGAGCAACCAGGGAAGCCCAAAGGAAAGAAGAATTACCTGCATGGGGACCCACCAGTCGACGGACCAGGGATCGCAAAGGAGCCTCAAGCAAAAATGCTAGAAGTGGGCTCACGGAACACTCGTGGAGTGTAGGCCCACAATCTTCAGTGCAAATGATGCTCGGGGCTTGGGCTACAAGTAGCCCAATGCACAACTTCGGGAAAGCTCAGGAAGTTGATGAACTTGCAAATGTGCACAGTGTCCAGGAGTTCCGGTCCTACATCACTCGTGAGGGCTGTGGGTCTCAGCTTTGCTGGGATCTCGTGTCGGCCTCTGAGAAGTTTGGAAGTCCATGTCCTGAGTCACAAATACTTCAGAGTCCAGCTGGAGCTTCGGAAATGCAGACCGGCAAGATGCTTCCTTGGTGCCTGTTTGACCAGGGGAGTCACTCCTTAACCCCAAGGGAGATTCTTCAGTTCTCTAGTCGATGTGGTGTGTCAAAGTTCCAGGATTCAGCTTCAGAGTGTCATCCAGGTATAATCTAAAGTCCTAATGACTGGGGTCCCATTCTTTTACTAAGCAAGGGGGTTAGACATACTATGGGGACCCACCTATGGGAGGATCTGGGAAGAGGGGTGGTTACAGCCCCTTCCTTTGTCCAGTTTTGCACCAAAGCAGGGGCTGAATGCCCCTGCAACCGGTTTGAACTGGGGTATGCACAGGGACACCAAGTGTGTCCCCAGCACTGTCTGAAAACCATTCTCTGAATGCACCCACCCAGCCCCAATACACTTAAGCCAGTCTGGGAGGTGGTTACACCTCCCTGTGACAGGAAACCTATTGTCCAGGCCTCCCCTGCTGAAGTTTCGTTTCATCCAGCAGCAGGAGGTCATACCCGTGTCTGTGGCTGCAGCATCCATTTTGTGATGCCAGAGCTCTTTTAAACTATTACCGGTTAGACCAGTGTGTACATGTCTCTCCCTCTAGAGGGTGGACTTCTATCCAAGCTGCCTGGACTGACAGGGGGGGAGGGTAGGATTCCAAAGTGTTTGACACCAAACAGGACATTTCGATGCAGCCATTCCAAAGTTAGCATTTACCGCGAGGCTATAATGCACTTAAGAGTATATGGTCTGGCTGCATCACAGAACAGCCTCAGAGAATAGGCTCCGAAAGCTGCCATAGGAGTGACTTATAGGTTTACACGTGTCAGTGAATAAAGGTAGATATAGGTAACCTATATCTTAGTAAGGGGTGCATGCACCAGCTTACCCAGGCTGCAGTAGCAGACCTGTGGTGCCATTTTGGAAGGCTTCCCAGGGGTGGCATAATACATGTTTCAGCCCCTGGTAGGCCTCTGGGGTACCTATGCCCTTGGTACCTAAGGTACCATAAACTAGGGACTCACTAGGGTAACCCAGTAACCAATCTGGAGTGTACCTAACATACATGCAATCATTTTAGAGAGGAAGCAGCTAGGCTGGGGTCCTGAATAGCAGGGCCCCAGCCAAACTAAAGTCGAAAAACAGCGAAACACCTGCAAAAAGTGGGGGTAACCATGGTTAGCAGATTCTACTCTCCCACACCTCCCTTATCCGCTGGTTTAATGATGATGCTTGAGTCTTCTGTAAGACTCTGGATGGTGTTCCTTTCTTTCAGGGATAGGTTGTTGAATTCAGTGGGATGTTTTAGGGTCCCTACTTCCTTGAGGACAGCTTTCTCAAAGGTGATCACTTCATTAGGTACCATCGCCACAGTAGGTGTGAATCTAGATGTTTTGCGTAGTCCGGAGTCCTCAGGATCCGTGTGGGGTTTGTCTTCGAAAAATGCTCGAAGGCGGATTTTTCGGAAGAATTAGTGTAGCTATCCGTGGAGGTGAAAGTTCTCCAAATGAGGGGTTGGGGCAGAACCTAAACCCTTTTCCAGTGTTTCCTCCTCTTCTGTGGTTAATATCCTTTCTGATAGATTGACCACTAGTTTCACAATGTTGTCGTTGTGTGGCTACTCAACTGCACCTGTGGTTCTTGTTGCCTCTTCCTCTGCCCCATCCTCTGTTGAAAAAAAGGAGGTTGAGGTAAGGGTTGTTGGTACATCGGAATATGTGTTTGCATCAGATACATCTGGGGCCAAACTGAAGGTTGGCCAAGAATGGGGTCATCTGTTGATGTCCATGGAAAGGTGCCGTAGGGTAGTTGATTAGTGGCTGTCAATTCCTATCCTGTCGGTTACTGCTGGTCACCCAGCTATCATCACTTGAGGTACTACTAAATGAGTTGTCATGGATCATTCTTCTGAAGATGTGTCTCTTCCCGTGGCCTGATAGTCCTCCTTAGTGTATGGGTAGACTCTTTCTCCGTCGAATTTTTTTTTATATCTTTCTGTAGTTTCGAACTTCTTTGTTGAGTGAGATATTTTTTATGTACGTTCATCTCCCCATTTACTGACACCAGTCTCAATTTAAATGCTGCAATGCTTATTCCTGTTTTAAGTGCATTCTTCACTATGGTGATCTTTACTAGTAATGCATCTGATAGTCGTTTGGCTGTACTAATTATTAGACCAAACCAGTCTCTGGTACATTTCCACGCAACTTTCAACCATTCTCGCCTGAAGGTGATATCTTCAAGGAAGATGCGTGGTGTTATGCTGACAAGGAGACCATTCGGGGGATGTTGGCCCTTAAATATTCTGTCAGAATTGATCCATGTCGGGCTATCTTAACCAATTGTTTTTTCAATTTAGTGATTGTGTCCAGTCATCTGTCTGGCTACCTGTGGGTGTGAGGCCTTCATCCCCTGGTAGGGATGGTGTTCTCAAAATTTCTCCTACTATGTTGTCATTGAGGATCCCTGGTGATCTATCATGATGGTAGGTTATCGGTGTCAGTAAATGTGCTGGAGGTAGTTGTCTAATATGTGTGGTCACTTGTGAAGAGATGAAATATTAAGAAAGATATTATAATTTTCCCTCGGCTGGTCCACCGTACTTAAGTCATTAATCACAGAGAGAGGGGGACTGAGAGAAAGATAAAGGCCCAGTATCTGTGCTCCTAAATTAGAATAATATGTATAATCAATGTGAGTACTTGTTCCCCCAGTGAAAAGAGTTTGAACAGAGAAAACAAGTAAATGGTTGGAATCTATGGTTCTGGGGGAATCTTCCTTATTTGGAAGTGTTGCTCTCACACACCCATGTGGGTATAATCTACTATAACCATTAGCATTCCTTAGAAACACTCCTGCAAGAGTGAAGGTAGCATTTGAAATTTATTATAATCCGGTTTATTCAAATTTACCCAAGCCATAAAAACAATGCAATATTCAAGTACACAACCAAATTAAATTGTCTAAATTAAGCAATCGTATAAAACATAATACTTTATAAAAGTTGCAACATATATTGATATTGCAGTTTCAGTATCTGATACTTGTTTTTCAGGGGTACAACAACATTGTGCTAGAAACTTAGTGAATAGACTATTAAAAGCAAACTGAACTGCAGACATCGAGTGATTGAGAAAATCAACAACCTATAAACGATTTGTTAGAAAAATATTGACAAATTATTTGCTATCTGGTGCATTCAAATGGATTAAAAACCAAATCAATAGTACCTTAGACAAGTTGCATGCAGGCAGCAAATATCACTTCAACTACTACATTGAGATAGCCACTCATATGAAAAATGCTGCCATATTCACCATTAACTGGTCGACATCATTGGTGTATGTCCTACAGGGTGCGCCGCCTAACCTTCCATGGGGCTGCCCGATGCAAATAGCGTCGGACAGCTTTCGCTATCTCGGCATTTTTATCACGCTGAATGCTGAACTCCGCTTTTCTCGCAACCAGGGGCTACCTATACAGAGGCTCATGAGTGACGTCAAGCGCAGGAAGTCTCTGCCCCTTTCATTGTTAGGTAATGCAGTCCTCTTTAAAATTATGGCCCTGCCGGGCTTCTTGTATGCCCTCCAGAATTCAATGGGCCCTGTGCCCCCTGATTATTTCCAAAGAAATTAAGAATCTTTAAAGAGATCTCCTGTGGGATGGTAAACCCCACATAGCCCTAACTAAATTGACCCTTAATTGGTATGATGGAGGCATCAGCCTTCCAGACGTTAAAAAATGCTATTGGCGTCCCATTTGGCAGCTATCAATCACGGGATCTATGGTCAACCGGATGACACAGGGTATGCCATGGATAAATGGCTGCTCTCTGGGGGTGAATATACCAGAGCGCTCTATGCCAGGCCCCGCAGATACCCATTCACAGGACCTACTGCACATTCGGTTCACATCTGACATGTGGCTAACAAATAGCTTCAGACTGCAGACTTACCCTGGCAACTCAACCGTGGAATTCTGAGAGGCTGGGAAGCCTTTGGCAGACCAAGGGCTTTGGCAAATGGGATCTGATTGGACTCTCACAAATCAAGGACATTTGGGGTAAGGAGACTATTCTTCCCTTCGCCTCCCTCCAACAGCAATACCGTTTGGCAGATACTGAATATTTCCGGTATCTCCAAGTCCGACATGCCCTTCTCACGCAAGTCACAAGCAAATCAACACTACCAGAGGCATCTCCATTGGAGGACAGGATATTCAACGTCCACCTCCCGGAGAAAACCATTTCCCTGATTTATAAAAAACTGATCAATAACATGGAAGCTCCCTTGCAATCGCTGAAGGCAAAATGGGTTAGCAACGGGGTAGTACTGGATGAGGAAGATTGGCAGGAAGCGGTCTCCTCCCGAAGAAATGTGGCGATCCAGGCAAGACTAAGACTGGTACAGCTCAAAATTCTGCACAGGATTTATTATACAGGGCCGAGTTTGGTTTGCATGGGTAGAGCAGAAACGAGGGAGTATAAGCGTGGATCGGAACCTTTATGCACACCATATGTAACTGTGTGCACATACAGTCCTATTGGCAGGCCGTCCACCAAGCTTTACGGTAGGTTTTCAATATCGACATAAAGCCGGAGGCCCGTAGATGCCTCCTAAATATCTGGGAGCCTACGGACTTCACCTCCTATACTAAATTGTGGGCTACTCTAGCTTTAATGATTGCAAAGAGAAACATTGTGCAACACTGGGGGGGGGGGCACGCCAATCGCCCACACTGAGACAATGGGAGGAGGGCCTTGACTGGTGCATGTTCCAGGAGAAATCGGTTTATGTAGCGAGAGGATGCCCCGGGAAATGGAATAGAGTGTGGTGGTTGTGGAATCAATAAAGAGGAGAGATCTGTATTTCACCAGCTCCCATACAAAACACTGAAACTCTTGAAACCCCTTGAAATACTCTAAATAATAAACTGCGATTTGATTTATTGTGCCTCTTATTGCAATTTGAATATTGTGTGATTCCTTGCTCGTGATTGTAGATGTGTGGATTTTGTCAATGATGTCTAATAAAAAGTTTTAATAAAAAAAAAAATGCTGGCATGATGTGTAGCCTGCTGCCTGAAAGTATGTTCTCTCCATCACCTATTAAGATAAAGGTTGGTGCTGTTACCTTAACAGAAGGGATATTGAGGCCAGTTTCCCGGCAATAGAAGTCATCCAGTGGATTAAGCCAATATGAGAAAAAACTGCGGCTAGCAGGGTACCTTGCATGTTGTAAAGAGTTAACAAGCTGGATAGTAGTGTGTGGACCAGAATGCACCTCACCTTACTAGTGATACTGGCAATTTGAATCTCAATGTTGGTGGTCCAGAAGTGGTGTGAAGCAGACTGCTTCCACATTGTGTTTGATGATTGCTGTTCATCTATATTTGTTTAGAGTTGTTATACTAGCAGTGACAATTAATTGGTTATTGATACATTTGCAGAATACTTTGCACAAGGGCAATGCCTGTCATTTGGACAGTGCAGTCTACACTCATAAAAACTTTAAATTTGAGGCACAATTTCCCATGAAGTTGTGATGGCATTTTACATTCATTGGCTTTGGCTCTCAGGCATTCCTTTCACTTCTGAGCAGTCTTTGCATTGTCGATTATTTTTCTCATGTGAGAGGGGTTGGTAGAGAGAATTAGATCAACAGTGACAGGTGTTATGCCCCATTAATTGACTGATGAATGAATGAATGAAACACATTTTGTATTGCGCAAAACTTTGCCCAAAGGCATCAAGGCGCATAAGATGGAACGGCTGAACGCAGTGCAAAGATCAGGTGGAAAACTATAGGTATGATTTGGTGAAGAGCCAGGTCTTTAAGGCTTTGCGGAATTGATCAGGAGAGGCGAGGCCCTTGAGCCCGTCAGGAAGGATGTTCCAGAGCTTAGGGGCAAGTGCAAAGAAGGCCTTCCCTCCCCATCTAGCCTTCTTCGTTTGAGGAGTGGACAAAAGGTTCTTGTTGGCTGGCCCTGCCAGGGGTGTAAAAAGATACAAGACACCTGATGCTCTCTGCACCGGATTCATGAAGGGCAGAGTGGGTAAGACAGAGAACCTTAAAGTCTAACCTAGACAGCATCGGGAGCCAATGAAGATGTTTTCTTATGGCAGAGCCAGAAGACCTTCTAGGAGCGTTGACGACGAACCTGTCTGCAGCGGTCTGCATAACTTGCAGACGTTGAACCAATCTTTTGTTCATGCCTGGATAAAGTGTGTTGCAGTAATCTAGGCGTGAAGAGATAAGGGCCACCGCAAGTTGTTTTCTGGAATCAAGGGAAAGATAGTTTGACAACTTACGTAGGATCCTTAGGACCCCGCAGCAGGTAGAGACGGTTCTGCTTACTTGTTTATCTAGGGAAAGTGAGGTGTCAACTATAACTCCTAGATTACGGGCTGCAAGGGAGGGCGTGGGGCATACTCCAAGGGCGGATGGCCACCAGTCAGCCGACCAGGTCTCATGTTTGCCTCCGAAGACGAGAACCTCCGTCTTTTCCCCATTTAATTTGAGAACATTTTTGGTCATCCATCCTGCTACAGCTTCCATACAGTTCTCGAAGTTGGATGCTTCGGTCTCCACAGATTGTTTAAGGGAGACCATGATCTGGGTATCATCGGCATACGATAGTACTTCTAAACCAAACGATCTTACAAGCCTGGCAAGCGGGGCCACATGAATGTTGAAGAGGGTGGGGCTCAATGATGAGCCCTGCGGGACCCCACATTGCACAGGCTTGGCAGGGGAGAGGAAGTTACCCAGTTTGACCATCTGCATGCGATGGGTGAGGAACGAGGCCAGGAGACTCAAGGCAGGCCCCTCCACTCCCATCTCACTAAGGCGAGCGATCAGAATAGAGGGGGACAGGGTGTCAAATGCAGCTGTAAGGTCGAGCAGGATCAGAAGAGTGGTCTGACCACTGTCGACCCTAGCGCGGATGTTATTGACCACCACTGTGAGAGCTGACTCCGTACTATGCGCCTTCCGGAAGCCGTGCTGAGAAGGGTCTAGCAGGCAGAATCTATCCAGGAAGGCGCTGAGATGGGAGTTTAGGTGGGCCTCAAGCAGCTTGGCAGGAGCTGGGAGCAGGGATATAGGGCGGAGGTTTTTTAAGATGGTAGGGTCTAGGGAGGCTTTTTTCAAGAGTGGCTTGACTGTGGCAATTTTCCAAGAAGCTGGAAAAGAGCCCCTGGAGATTGCTTGATTCATGATGTCAAGAAAACAGGGCAGCAGAACCTCTTTACACTCCTTCAGGATTTTTAAGGGACAGGGGTCAAGGGGGATCCAGATTTAAGTTTGTCAAGGAGTTTATAGAGGAGCTCAAAGGTCAAAAGGGGAAAATTTGTCAAACTGCCGTGAGGCGGGGACATCGATTCCCGAGGGGGGGGGAATTACTGGAAGATTGGCGACATTGGTGTTAAGATTGCAATCTTCTAGAGCAGTGTATATATCCCTGATTTTGGTGTGGAAAAGGGTGGAGATCTGGTTACACAGCTCTTGGGATGGAACAATGAGGTCAGGGAGGAGAGCCATGGATAGGTTATCCACGATTTTAAATAGCTCTCTGGATGATCTAAGGGTAGCCGTGAGGTTAGTGAAGTATGACATTTTTGTCTGCTAGGACTGCAGCCTTATATCCTTTGAGCATGTCCTTATGTTTAGTTCTTTCATTTGGATCAAGATGGGACCTCCAAAGCCTTTCTTGCTTCCTACAGTTCTGTCTGAGCAGTCTGAGGGAGTCAGTGAACCAGGGGGCCGAAGGGCGCTTTCAGGCAGAGTAATGGAGTTTAGCCGGAGCCAGAGTATTAATGGCCTTTGAAATGGAGTTGGAAAGCTCAAGGGAAGCCGTATCTATATCTGACGTAGATGAAAGATTCAGATTAGCGATAAAAGGGCCTAGGGCTTCATTATTCAGGCCCCTATAGTTCCTTTTATAAACCCGGTGACTGGTGGATTTATAGGGAAAGGCCATAGGACAGAAGGTGAGCTCAAGAGGGACAGCCATGTGGTCCGTCCAGGAAAGCGGGAGGGGAGAGCCTGTATGTAGCCTGGAGTCATTAGTGAAAACTCCATCCAGGGTATGCCCTGCGGAGTGGGTGGAGCCTTTTACTTCTTGCAAGAGACCATAGGATTTCGGAGAGTCCAGCAAATGAATAGAGTCCGCTGAATTAAGATTTTTTAGGTGAAAATTAAAATCACCTAGAATAGTGAAGTCAGCTTTATCAAGATAAGGCTCCATTAAGTCCAAGAGGTCGGATGTAAAGGCAGCTCTAGGACCAGGTGGTCTATAGAGTAGGATGCCCGTAAAGGAGGCCGTAGGGGTGAATTTTAATGTGAAATGTAGGGCTTGAAAAGAGTCCAGCAGGGAGGAGAGGGGCTCAATCCGGCAGTTTATGGAGGATTTATGTAGGATGGCAATCCCACCCCCTTTCCGCCTTTCTCTGTCCAGTCTCACGAGGGCATAGCCCTCTGGGATGGCATTTGCTAGTTCAGGCCCAGAGGAATCAGTGGCCCAAGTCTCAGTAATAAAAACCCATGAGGGCATCATTTCCGAGATAAAGTCACTGAAAGTAATGTTGTTCTTAACCAGCGATCGGGTGTTAATAAGAAAGCCAGATTCCTTGTGAAGGGGTGGGGAGGTTCTTAGGGAATTTTTAGCATGGGGAGCGGGCAGAAGGCGATTACTCGGCCCCTCAGTGGAGCAACAGTTAAAAGCGTTGCGCAATCTTTGGGGGGTATACCTGTAATGACAGGGTTTCAAAGGGGGTCTTAGGGCTAGGAGGGTGTCCTTGGCGTAGGTGTAGGTACCTAAATCAGGGATAGTGTTTCCAGTATCCTCACCGGCCCTCGGTGCCTCCTTGGCGCTGACGGGCGCAGACGGGCTGGACTCTGGCGTGACTCCGGCGCTGATACGGCGCTTCCGCTTATCGCGTCCGCTGCGCGGAGACATGACCGTCTCCTTAAGTAAGGAGGACTAGAGCGCTCAGGATCCTGGTGCCTCCCACCCAAGATGTCAGCTGTGGGAGCACTCCGCCCAAGGTATCGGTAATCAGCCCGAAAATCGGCTGGAACCGTCCAGGGTGCGGGGAAGGGGAACGAAAACGGCTGAGGGGAGCACAAGGAGAATAGTAAGTGAAGGGAAATGAAAAATAAAAATATTTTGGTAATTTGGAAAGGGTGAGATTCATATTCGCATTCAGTACTAAAATGCCAATATGGTTGCCATGCTCAGTGGCGTAGCTGGGGGGCGGCGGTGATGGCAAGGTAAGTTTTCTTTTTTCTTTATTTTATTCTACCCCCTCTTTCACCAACCCCCCTCCCCCCGCGCACTGTCGTCTGTCACCTCCACACCCCCACTCTTACCAGCAGTCAGTGGGTGACAAAATCAGGGATCGCCCCAGGTGGCAAAAGCTCTAGCTACATCACTGCCCATGCTGCTTGAAGATCCAGGACGGCAACACTCATGGAGGTGCAGTGTCGGGATATATTCTGTCCAGTGAAGGATTCACCCGAAAGATTGAAAGCATTTCTAGTCAACTAGATCATAAAGGCAGTTAAACAGTAATCTCTTTCCTCCTTACTTAAGGGTATTCTATCATCCAAAATGTGAAGTTCCGAACATCAATGGGTACCCTTGGTCTTTCATTAATCTATTGTGCATGCACCTCTACTGTGCATGAACTTAAAAGCAGTACTTAATTTGTAATAGATTAAGTACTGCTTTTACCAAATGTTACGCTCAGAAGCTGTGGAGGGTGCTATAATAGATCGGGGTGCCGAACACCAAAGCTGTGTAGTCTTGATTTCACCTCATGCCTCTTTCATCCACCGCCAAACACTCTCTGTCCCTTTATCTCACTCTTTCAGGTTCTTTTTTTCCCCCTACTCTCTTTGATTATTTTTTTGTTTCCTTCTTTCTCTTCCTCATTCTTTCCCCATTTTATGTTTCTCTATTTCTTGATCTGGGTAAAAGCCTGACGAGGAAAAATAAGTGGCGGGTCTAAAAAATGAGTGCCAGTGGGTCCCTGCCACCAAGAACACAGGCTCAAATTAAGTACTGGTCAGAAGTGGTCTGAGATGTCTTCAGCAGGTAGACCAGGTTGTCGCTTATACAGGCATGCACAACAGGAACATGCGTTGTGTGAAGTGCCTATAAATTGGCAGCATTTGTTTACATGACGGACTGAGAAGAAGGTATTGCCACACAGAAGGTTTGAAATAGGTCTATTTATAGTGGTATCAAAAATGAGGAATATAATTACATGCAGTGAAACAGTCCTAGCTAGCAGAAGATCATCCACAAAGCCTTTAACACAGTCAGCTGGCTGGGCATTGGCCTGGTTTAGTTAATGGCAGTTCGCCACAAGAGGGACCCGAAAATGATAAGCATCAAAGCTGTTTCTTCTTTCATATGTACCAGCATTCATTCACACAGGGTCAACAGGCATTTCCCACCTACACTACTCTTTCTGATGAATATCAGAATTAATAAACAAGAGATCAGCTTTACCGTACCCATAAACACAGGATTTAGGAAACATACAAAGCAGAATTGCTCCATTAAAAAAGATATTCAAGAAAATACTAAATATGCACAGCCCTAGAATCCATATGACTTTTCGCTTACTTTTAGAGCCATACAGTATATTATAGGTAAGAGGCTTGTAAATACATACAGTAAAATTGTTATAATATTGTGTAGTACACCCATGCACTTCAATTAATGTCTAGTAGAAAGTAAATATTGAAGAAATTTAACTGACACTTGCTTTGGTTTCGATAACGGGTCTGATACATTTGGATAATCTCAAACATGTGTGTATTGTACCCATGTTTCACCAATATAGTGTGAGTATAAATACATGTATTCTGTCTGGAAGTGTTGCTTGATTTCTAATGATATATATTCACTTATGTATCTGTTTCTTTATTTAGGTGAATCTTAATAAGGGATTGGCGAAATGTAATTTTACCTGCAAAGCTTCTTGAAGCTTGTGAATTACTTTAACTTTTACCTATGAATGAAATTTCAATCACATGTTTCTTGTGGAAGGATGTTCATGCAAAATATTTCTACAAGATATTTATTCTGCTTCTACAATTTTGTAGCAAACAATTGTTGCAGGATTGTCCTCCACGCATATTGTAAAGTTCACAGTCTTCCCAATGTTTGAGAAGGTTGCCAAGCTTTGAAAAAAATGACACAAAGTTTATCGAGTAAAAACTTTGCAACTTCTGGCTCAACACACTATGAACAAATTGTCAATAGGTACAGGTTTCCTCTGGAAAAAAAAACAGAAGTCAAGGAATGGATAGCATACTCTTAGGAAAGATGGGCAACTTAGATCTTTTTTATGATATATCTCAACCTGTATCGATTTTTAATTCAAGCAATTTTCATAAGCTCCCTTCTCTAGACAGACATTGGAGGATTTTCAGTACCATAATCCTATGTAAACATGTTTAGGAACATGTGTTTCGTTTGTAAAGGAAAACAATTTGCAGTATGGAAGATACCATTTCAAAAGTTCATGAATTGCATTCATTTGGCATTAAAAGATTGGACATAGAGAGCTGAGAAATTTACATAGGTCTACCACATTTCTTTAAATGTTGACTGTGATCAAACTTTGAATGATCATAACAAGTGTGGTCTTTAACAATAGTTTGTTGGAAAAGGCGCAGGAAAGAGCAGTGGAGCAAATGCAAGACTGAAGCTCATGTGGTTCTTCAAATCCATGGCTGACCTATTTAACGAAAAAAACATGTTATGAGTAATTTAAAGAATGTATACATTGTTAACAGGCCGTTTGGCATTTCTTGCAGCATATTACAGAGTAAGATAGTGTTAAACCAAGTGAAAAGGCTACCTAGATATAATTACTTAAATAAATCAAGCAATTCTAACATTTAGTTCTTGTATGCACAAGAAGAAGGCCAAGTGTTAGATATCCTGTCTGATTTACAGAATGGGCTATCAAAGGAGGCACTGAAGCTTAAATCCACTAGATCTTCTCTGAGGAAGGAGGTGGGATACCTACCATATGGGTATAGTACCGGCAGCCCAATGCCACCTAGCTCACTAAGGTCGGGAATCGCTGTCACTTTCAAATATGCATTGAGAACGTGAATTCACCCAGATCTGTGCCGTAATACATATATGTTTACTATAAAAATGATGATGCTCATGTGTGCTTTCACATATGCCCTTGTGCTTTATTAATCATTTGCTATGACATTTATATATAAGCTTCAACACTATCAAAATCTTAGCATTTCTGCTCACCTACAAGCATTTTAAAGGTACTGCAGTCCTGTAATTCTATGTTAAACAATTGCACATTTGCTGTACTGTGTTAGTAAAGCTTAGCCTCGGGATGAAGTTGGCACAACAAAGCCAGGATTTTAGAAAGTTGTTGTGTGAGCTCCTTTCAGTACTCCTTGTATCAGTGTGTCAAGTCCTTCTGACATTCCTTCCCACAAAAAGGTATTGGCATCATCTCATTAGTTGTTGTCTTTGAGCTTCTATTTTATCATGTGTTCTTGCCCCTATTCACTTGCATTGACAGAAAAATTATAAAACTGTGTAGAAAGTGTAGAGATTTTAGTATTACATGCTCCGACTGATCAAGGGTGAAGCTCTTGTCTGTTGAAACAGCAATTAATTTATGTACTTTTTGATTGCTTTCTGGCATTTTTCATTAAATACATTACATTTTATAGGCTATCCCGAGTATTGTGTTTTTTATTACAACTTATTGCGCATATATGACTGGGGAGAGAAAGTAGTGAGAGTCCTAGACCTAATGGGGGACCGCAGATATTTTACCATCAGCTTTATGGCAAGAGGACCAACAGATTCACTACCACATCCCGCGTCAACCCAACTTTAAATTGTTGCATCCTGTAATCTTGCAGAGGAGGTACTAGTTGGAAACAACCCTAGGGGGAAATAGGAATGTTCCTCCTCCCTCTACATTTCAAAGAAGACACCCACTATGGATGGCTGATTGGGGGGTATTTTCTACCAGCAACTTTAAAGTTAGGGACAAATATGTGGGGTCTGGCTCAAATGGAAAGCCACCTACCATGCCTCAACAGAGATTTATGGTGTGGATGGGCACATAAGAGAGTTGGTCCTTTTTTTTAATTTCAGACAATTTTATTGAATATTTCAGTACAGCAGCTTGAATACATTGCATGTGCGGATGAGAGTATATCTGAACAGGGGTAGGGTCAGAAGGACAATTATGGCAGACACATCTTAGAAGGATTGACCATGGTTGTTATTGTTACATTCAGATGTGACCATGGATCTTGCAGATAACATATTATATTCAAGAAGCTTTATTGAGTCGGAGATCAAAGAGGAAGAGAGGAGAGAAAGAATAGAGTTGTAGAAGATGATGAGAAGGAAGGAACAAGAGAAAGAGAAGAAGAAGATTTATGGTGTGGATGGGCACATAAGAGAGTTGGTCCTTTTTATTCAAACTTTAGTTTGCTTATTAGTGTTTTGGCATAATGGATAATTACCCTGCACCTATCTTCTGTGGTCCCTCTACATGTGTAATCAAATAATGCATCTATAGTCAGTCCAAGCGTCATATTTATATAGTGCCAGAGATTTTTAATTGTTACGCATTATGTTATACATTTCTAAGTCAAAGAGGATGAAGTGCAGGTAAAAAGTTTACCATAATTATGCCTTTGTTTCAAGGAGCTTGTCCTCGGCACTCCATGACTCAGGTCTCAGGGAGATATCAGAGAAGGAGCTCAGCTTGGCAATATCTGCTTGAGGGGCATCCGCTGACCACTTTCCTTTATTCTCTTCCCTATCAGCTGAAATAAGAAAAACAGACACGTTTATATAGATGCAACTGAAATAGGTGAAAGCAACAGAAAATGTTATACAGCAATGCCTAGTTGAAGAATATATCCAAAGCATCATAGAACGCAACACCGTGTATTTTGGTGGGGAAATGAACTTTGAAGACACAGTTATGGCACATGTTCCAACAGTTTAGTCATATGAACAAAGAAAGATTTTTTAAAACTTTTGTTCCATTAATAATGTTGAAGAAGTAAAAGAGGATGTGACATTATGGCCAAAGCTGGAAACTTTGGAGCAGGAGAACCAAATTCAAGTCTTGCGTTGACTCAAAATCCTGTGATTCTGGGCAAATAACTTAACATCCCCATGCCTAAAACTAAAACGACTGCAACCTGTGTAATTAGTGCTCATGTAAAGTGCTCCAATGCCTTCGGGTCAAGTTCACACTACATACAAATGAAAAAATGAACCTGCAATATGGAAAGCGCTTCCCTATCTAAAATCGGTGTTTGCTCCATAATGGCAATAACCATCTGTAGTGAAATGGGTTCTGCCCATTTAAATCAGCAGGATTTTTGCTTTTTGGAATACCCAGTTTGGAATGTTTACTATCAGTGAGCCTCACAAATGGTGTCTCACCCACAGTATTCACATGGTAAACAGACTGTGCACGTTTACCGCCAAGATAAGGCTGCTGCGAGGCAGCAAGTGGCACTTCGCGGATTACATTTGGGCATGTGTGCATATTTGTGAGGGCTGCGTGTATGAGACTACCGTTGTGCACAGCCCAGTAACTGTGCACAGGTAGCCTGGAGCAGAGGGGCCTCTGCAGGGTTAGATATTGGTGGAAAAGACAGTGGAAGTGATGCCAGCTAGGAACAGAGCTGAGGCTCCCACTGGAAATGTGAACAGTGGCTTCTTGATTGCACCATTTTGTATTGTTCCAGTATGCTTTGCAGGATCGTTGGACTAGGGGTGGAGAGGTGATATGGCACCCCAGGATTGTCTAGGGGTGCCTGGTTTCTATAACTTTCCACCCCAATTTCAAACCTCATGCACAAGGGAGAGAGGTTGTTGGAGTTGGACACTGTGACTGGATGACGGCAACACCATGGAAGGACAAACCTCCTGATACTCTGATACAGTTGGAGGAGGAACTGCACTTCTTGACCCAAACTAGGGGAGCACCAGAGGACAAAAAAAGAAGAAAGGCTGGGCAAGGGAGCCGGTGGAACCAGCTCCCTGCACAGTGTGCTATCAAAGAGGCTAGGAAGCCTGTGGAATGGGCTCCAAGTGTCTATGGCTCACCACCCGGAGTAAAATGAGACCGACATTGCTAAATCAGCCAAACAGGGCCCGACATATTGTGTGGCCATGCTACCTTGAGGCAGTGGTGTCACTAGGGTTGGTGTCACCCAGTGCGGGTACCTCATGGTGTCACCCCCTCACGACACGACTTACTCCATGAATACATCCTCCTCGAGGAGATGTATTCATCTGTGCAGTACCCACGGAGGGGGTCCTCCTTCTGCCATCATTTTGAGTTACAACACAGGCCTTGTGCATATCTCCTGGCTACCCCCCCTACCTCCCACTTCCACCCATCCGCAGCCTTAAAATGTGCTAATCACTGTAGCTTTCATGGCTTGTTCAGCTCTCCACGTCCTCGTCTTTCCTTCACAGTTACAAAATGACATCTCCTGAATCCTACTCCAGCATTTTACAGGTCCGGCCAGGGTAAGCATTGTGAAAATACTGCCCTCACATCAAGGCTTCTGAGTCCGTATATATGGGTGCAGTCTGACTTTTCAATACTGTACTTATGTAACTCTGGATATACAGGGAATTATTATTATTTTTTTCAAGAGTTTTATATAGGGCGAACTAGACCCGAACTGAACCGGGTATCAGAGCGCTTTACATAGCACCAGTTACGTTACACAAGCACATACATTCATTTTGTTAGGCACACTTGCAGCAAATTAAGTAATCGAAAAAGGTCACTGGCAAATAAGACTTGAGCTTGATTGCTTATTCAGTATAAAATGCTATGTCTCTACCAACATGTTCACAACTGCAAGCTCACTCCTGGAAGGCACATACACTTGTGTGCGAAAACCATGCGGCATTATCGGACTTCACCAAACAGCAGGCAAACTCCCAATGTACCTGTGCTGATTGTGTAGAAAGGAAAACTCTGGTTTTCGTTACCACTGCACAAGAGCAGAGAACAAAAGGAAGTGCTGACAGGTGATGTCACCAAAGGGAACGAATTCCACAAAGAGGTTCTATGGGACTTCTTAAACAATTACCGCAAAATGTGAGCTTTCTATGATGTCACAAAGACCCGCCCTGTGGAAAACATCTTCTTTTTTTACAGATACCCACGGAGAATTTTGTTATGATATGGTTCCCATATATGGTAATTATTAACACACCGTTCTTTGTTGTAGTTATAGGTAAAAACGATGTTAAAATGATTATCAATGGAGAATGGTATTTTAACTGATAAGAACACGTCTCCATTTATATTTAGCTTACTTGTGTTTATGCACACCACAAAATCGCTTTTTTCATTTGAAATATCTTAGCGTGTGTTTATTCCGGTGTATTTCTCTTTATTTCATTTTTGTGTGGAAGTCATATGTTTTCCACGTAGGACTGTTCCCTTTATGTGCGTTGAGGTCTTCTTGTATTTTAGGAAGTAGAGGGTGATCAGGGAAAACCTGGTCTTAAACAGGCGAAAGGAAGAGAAATGCTTTATTTCATCTCGTTCTTGCTGTTTCCATGTGTGCTGCCTTGTGCAGCACACATGGAAACAGCACATTGCCTATGATTGTTTATGTGCAGGAAGGTCCCACTTCCTACACGTAGACAATCATTAAAAAAAAAAATTCCTTTGCAACTTCTAAATGTGCTACATTAAGCAGCACACATAAAAGGCATTTCAAGATTGTTTATGTGAAGGAATGAGGACCTTCCTGCACATAAACAATCTTGCCCTCAACACAGGCACCCTTGCACTATGGTGCAAGGGTGCCGGCGTTGGCAGCTAAAGTGAGCATCAGCACAGGGAGAAATGCAGGGCTGCACAATATTCTAGTAAATATGGTGCAACCCTGCGTTTCTAAAATGACGAAGTGTGTCCTTCTTGGCTTAATGGCACGCTTCGCTACTTTATTGTAAATATGCCCCTTAGAGTGGTAACATTGATAAAGCAAGGAGGCCTGCTTGATTTAACGTGACACCCCGTTCATGGTTATGTGCTGTATTGTATCGGAGGGGATGCTGTGATTAATAGGATCATGACCCTTTAAGGGTCAAATGCAATGTCCGCCAAGGCATTTCCACCAGCTTTACGCATATTTGTAAATAACTACATAGAATTAGGTAGTGAGTGTATAATACATGTTCTTTTCATTCTCTAAAGGAAAAGCACAGACTGGACAAACATTTTTTGAGTGTTATTATTACACATCAGTGCATGGTGATTACTGGTCCACACCACCTCCCCTAAGTAGGCATTGGACTTCTCTGCTTCGCTGCCCTAAGGTAGTCAAGTTCTATAATGGGTTGCTTGGTTCCCAGTGAGGGGGCTATTGTGGACCGATTACTTGTGCAGGCCTCACATCCTGCACAACTAATAGCCTGGTTTCCTTATATCATCAGTCGAACATTCGTTGAAATTAATCGACTTTCACAGGTATTTTCCACTCCGGTATGCTCTGAGAGTTACTCCCATTAAGAGCTATAGTAAATGCCTACTCTTAGGAAGATGTGGGATGGAATCTCCTACACAAGCGTGTGGATGTAGGGAACGGGATTCTGCATAGAAAAAAATCTTTCCCTGTGGAGAAACAAAAAAGGTTTTAACGTGCATGCACTTCAGAGTATCAACTCCGCATGCACATGCAGACGTGCACAATCAATGAATAAGCATGTGGATACTACTGGGAGGGTCTGCAACTGTCACAGATTCTTGGTAGTGTGCCTGGAACTCTTTCTGTGTTCCAAAAAACATCGGAACGACACTCTGAATATTAGTATAAACACACAGAAGAAAGGGACGGAAGTCCTAAGGGCAGCTCACAACCTAGCATATACAAGTTGCAGACTGGTTTGAGAGCTAGCCTTCATTTTGCGGTGCAACTGATATGCTGATCAGTCAAATTAAACAAGCATTTACAATGCAATGGTCTCGGCATCATTAAAGGTAGAGCTATTGGCATTGCTCATGAATTTTTTTTTTCTTTAAATCATAAATAAATGGCATTGTCATTTACATTGTCAATACACACCACTCTGCACTCAACTGCACTCACCTGCACTGCACTCAACTGCACTCACCAGCACTGCACTGCACTCACCTGCACTGCACTCAACTGCACTCACCTGCACTGCACTGCACTCAACTGCACTCACCTGCACTGCACTCACCTGCACTGCACTGCACTCACCTGCACTACACTCACCTGCACTGCACTGCACTCACCTGCACTGCACTCACCTGCACTGCACTCACCTGCACTGCACTCACCTGCACTGCACTGCACTCACCTGCACTCACCTGCACTGCACTCACCTGCACTGCACTGCACTGCACTCACCTGCACTGCACTCACCTGCACTGCACTCACCTGCACTGCACTCACCTGCACTGCACTCACCTGCACTCACCTGCACTGCACTCACCTGCACTCACCTGCACTGCACTCACCTGCACTGCACTGCACTCACCTGCACTGCACTGCACTCACCTGCACTGCACTCACCTGCACTGCACTGCACTCACCTGCACTCACCTGCACTGCACTCACCTGCACTGCACTCACCTGCACTGCACTGCACTCACCTGCACTGCACTGCACTCACCTGCACTGCACTCACCTGCACTGCACTGCACTCACCTGCACTGCACTCACATGCACTGCACTGCACTCACCTGCACTGCACTCACCTGCACTGCACTGCACTCACCTGCACTGCACTCACCTGCACTGCACTCACCTGCACTGCACTCACCTGCACTGCACTCACCTGCACTCACCTGCACTGCACTCGCCTGCACTGCACTGCACTCACCTGCACTGCACTGCACTCACCTGCACTGCACTGCACTCACCTGCACTGCACTGCACTCACCTGCGCTGCACTCGCCTGCACTGCACGCACTGCACTCGCCTGCACTGCACTCGCCTGCACTGCACTCACCTGCACTGCACTCACCTGCACTGCACTCGCCTGCACTGCACTCGCCTGCACTGCACTCACCTGCACTGCATTGCACTCACCTGCACTGCACTCACCTGCACTGCACTCACCTGCACTGCACTCACCTGCACTGCACTCACCTGCACTGCACTCACCTGCACTGCACTGCACTCACCTGCACTGACATGCACTGCACTGCACTGCACTCACCTGCACTGCACTCACCTGCACTGCACTCACCTGCACTACACTCACCTGCACTGCACTACACTCACCTGCACTGCACTGCACTGCACTCACCTGCACTGCACTGCACACACCTGCACTGCACACACTTGCACTGCACTCACCTGCACTGCACACACTTGCACTGCACTGCACTCACCTGCACTGCACTCGCCTGCACTGCACTCGCCTGCACTGCACTCACCTGCACTGCACTGCACTCACCTGCACTGCACTCACCTGCACTGCACTCACCTGCACTGCACTCACCTGCACTGCGCTCTCCTGCACTGCACTCACCTGCACTCCACTGCACTCCACTGCACTCACCTGCACTGCACTCGCCTGCACTGCACTCACCTGCACTGCACTCACCTGCACTGCACTCACCTGCACTGCACTGCACTCACCTGCACTGCACTCACCTGCACTGCACTCACCTGCACTGCACTGCACTCACCTGCACTGCACTCACCTGCACTGCACTCACCTGCACTGCACTCACCTGCACTGCACTCACCTGCACTGCACTCACCTGCACTCCAATGCACTCGCATGCACTCCACTGCACTGCACTCCACTGCACTCACCTGCACTGCACTCACCTGCACTGCACTCGCCTGCACTGCACTCACCTGCACTGCACTCACCTGCACTGCACTCACCTGCACTGCACTCACCTGCACTGCACTGCACTCACCTGCACTGCACTCACCTGCACTGCACTCACCTGCACTGCACTCACCTGCACTGCACTCACCTGCACTGCACTGCACTCACCTGCACTGCACTGCACTCACCTGCACTGCACTGCACTCACCTGCACTCCACTGCACTCCACTGCACTCCACTGCACTCCACTGCACTCACCTGCACTCACCTGCACTCACCTGCACTCACCTGCACTCACCTGCACTCCACTGCACTCACCTGCACTCCACTGCACTGCACTCACCTGCACTGCACTCACCTGCACTGCACTGCACTCGCCTGCACTGCACGCACTGCACTCGCCTGCACTGCACTCGCCTGCATTGCACTGCAGTCACCTGCACTGCACTGCACGCACTGCACTCACCTGCACTGCACTCACCTGCACTGCACTCACCTGCACTGCACTCACCTGCACTGCACTGCACTCACCTGCACTGCACTCACCTGCACTCACCTGCACTGCACTCACCTGCACTGCACGCACTGCACTCACCTGCACTGCACGCACTGCACTGCACTGCACTCACCTGCACTGCACTGCACTCACCTGCACTGCACTCACCTGCACTGCACTGCACTCACCTGCACTGCACTCACCTGCACTGCACTCGCCTGCACTCCACTGCACTGCACTCACCTGCACTGCACTCACCTGCACTGCACTGCACTCACCTGCACTGCACTCACCTGCACTGCACTGCACTCACCTGCACTGCACTCACCTGCACTGCACTCACCTGCACTCACCTGCACTGCACTGCACATACCTGCACTGCACTGCACATGCCTGCACTGCACTGCACATACCTGCACTGCACTGCACATACCTGCACTGCACTGCACTGCGCACTCACTACTCTGCACTCACTACTCTGCAGTCACTACTCTGCACTCACTACTCTGCACTCACTACTCTGCACTCTGCACTCACTACTCTGCACTCTGCACTCACTACTCTGCACTCACTACTCTGCACTCTGCACTCACTACTCTGCACTCTGCACTCTGCACTCACTACTCTGCACTCTGCACTCACTACTCTGCACTCTGCACTCACTACTCTGCACTCTGCACTCACTACTCTGCACTCACTACTCTGCACTCACTACTCTGCACTCACTTCTCTGCACTCACTACTCTGCACTCACTACTCTGCACTCACTACTCTGCACTCACTACTCACTACTCTGCACTCACTACTCTGCACTCTGCACTCACTACTATGCACTCACTACTCACTACTCTGCACTCACTACTCTGCACTCACTACTCACTACTCTGCACTCACTACTCACTACTCTGCACTCACTACTCACTACTCACTACTCTGCACTCACTACTCTGCGCACTCACTACTCTGCACTCACTACTCTGCACTCACTACTCACTACTCTGCACTCACTACTCACTACTCTGCACTCACTACTCTGCACTCTGCACTCACTACTCTGCACTCTGCACTCACTGCTCACTACTCTGCACTCACTACTCACTACTCTGCACTCACTACTCTGCACTCACTACTCTGCACTCACTACTCACTACTCTGCACTCACTACTCACTACTCAGTACTCTGCACTCACTACTCTGCACTCACTACTCTGCACTCACTACTCTGCGCACTCACTACTCTGCACTCACTACTCTGCACTCACTACTCTGCACTCACTACTCTGCACTCACTACTCTGCACTCACTACTCTGCACTCACTACTCTGCACTCACTACTCTGCACTCACTACTCTGCACTCACTACTCTGCGCACTCACTACTCTGCACTCACTACTCTGCACTCACTACTCTGCACTCTGCACTCACTACTCTGCACTCTGCACTCACTACTCTGCACTCTGCACTCACTACTCTGCACTCTGCACTCACTACTCACTACTCTGCACTCACTACTCACTACTCTGCACTCACTACTCACTACTCTGCACTCACTACTCTGCACTCACTACTCACTACTCTGCACTCACTACTCTGCACTCTGCACTCACTACTCTGCACTCACTACTCTGCACACTCACTACTCTGCACGCACTACTCTGCACTCTGCACTCACTACTCTGCACTCTGCACTCACTACTCTGCACTCTGCACTCACTACTCTGCACTCTGCACTCACTACTCTGCACTCTGCACTCACTACTCTGCACTCTACACTCACTACTCTGCACTCTGCACTCACTACTCTGCACTCACTACTCACTACTCTGCACTCACTACTCTGCACTCACTACTCTGCACTCTGCACTCACTACTCTGCACTCTGCACTCACTACTCACTACTCTGCACTCACTACTCACTACTCTGCACTCACTACTCACTACTCTGCACTCACTACTCTGCACTCACTACTCACTACTCTGCACTCACTACTCACTACTCTGCACTCACTACTCACTACTCTGCGCACTCACTACTCTGCACTCACTACTCTGCACTCACTACTCTGCACTCACTACTCTGCACTCACTACTCTGCACTCACTACTCACTACTCTGCACTCACTACTCACTACTCTGCACTCACTACTCACTACTCTGCACTCACTACTCTGCGCACTCACTACTCTGCACTCACTACTCTGCACTCACTACTCTGCACTCACTACTCACTACTCTGCACTCACTACTCTGCACTCACTACTCTGCACTCACTACTCTGCACTCACTACTCTGCACTCACTACTCTGCACTCTGCACTCACTACTCTGCACTCACTACTCTGCACTCACTACTCTGCACTCACTACTCTGCACTCACTACTCTGCACTCACTACTCACTACTCTGCATTCACTACTCTGCACTCACTACTCACTAATCTGGACTCACTACTCACTACTCTGCACTCACTACTCACTACTCTGCACTCACTACTCACTACTCTGCACTCACTACTCTGCGGTCACTACTCACTACTCTGCACTCACTACTCACTACTCTGCACTCACTACTCTGCACTCACTACTCACTACTCTGCACTCACTACTCTGCACTCACTACTCTGCACTCACTACTCTGCACTCACTACTCTGCACTCACTACTCTGCACTCACTACTCACTACTCTGCACTCACTACTCTGCACTCACTACTCACTACTCTGCACTCACTACTCACTACTCTGCACTCACTACTCACTACTCTGCACTCACTACTCTGCACTCACTACTCTGCACTCCCTACTCTGCACTCTGCACTCACTACTCTGCACTCACTACTCTGCACTCACTACTCTGCACTCACTACTCTGCACTCACTACTCACTACTCTGCACTCTGCACTCACTACTCTGCACTCACTACTCTGCACTCACTACTCTGCACTCACTACTCTGCACTCACTACTCTGCACTCACTACTCACTACTCTGCACTCACTACTCTGCACTCACTACTCACTACTCTGCACTCACTACTCACTACTCTGCACTCACTACTCTGCACTCACTACTCTGCACTCCCTACTCTGCACTCTGCACTCACTACTCTGCACTCACTACTCTGCACTCACTACTCTGCACTCACTACTCTGCACTCACTACTCACTACTCTGCACTCTGCACTCACTACTCTGCACTCACTACTCACTACTCTGCACTCACTACTCTGCACTCACTACTCACTACTCTGCACTCACTACTCACTACTCACTACTCTGCACTCACTACTCTGCGCACTCACTACTCTGCGCACTCACTACTCTGCGCACTCACTACTCTGCGCACTCACTACTCTGCGCACTCACTCCTCTGCACTCACTCCTCTGCACTCACTCCTCTGCACTCACTCCTCTGCACTCACTCCTCTGCACTCACTACTCTGCACACACTACTCTGCACTCACTACTCTGCACTCACTACTCTGCACTCACTACTCTGCACTCACTACTCAGCACTCACTACTCAGCACTCACTACTCAGCACTCACTACTCTGCACTCACTACTCTGCACTCACTACTCTGCACTCACTACTCTGCACTCTGCACACTCACTCTGCACTGTGCACACCACTGATATCATGGAATCTCCCACCACACTTTCTAAAACTCTATAGTCCGAAGCATAATAGGCACAGAACCAAAAGAAGGGTAGACATTGCTTAAAATAATCTTATTGTATTTATGAGAAGCAAAAGCGAGACTGTGAAATGTGCTGAATATCAGTTTGTTACGAATCGACAGAGTGGAGTTAGAGAACCAATAAATAGTAATTTAGAATCCGGGTTAGAAGGAGTAGTAATCACAAGCTGAGGATCAACGGGCGCGAAACAGCGTGGTGGGCGCGCAGGAGACGCAGCGTGAGCGTGCACATCAGCTGAAGATCGCCGGAGAAGACACCGAGTCTGCCTGCTGCCGTGACTGACCCGCTGCAGAGGGAAAGAGCCCGGTGAGTGGGGGTAGAGGGGGGGGGGCGGCAGAGAGGGAGTGGGCAGAGAGGGAGGGTGTGTGTGTGTGTGTGTGTGCGTGCGTGCGTGTGTCTGTCTGTGTGTGTCTGGTGTGTGCCTGCCTGCCTGCCTTTGTGTGTGCGCGTCCACAGACCCTGGTCGGCTCGTGCACCGCTCTGTACTCCCTTGCGCGCTTACTAGGTGACAATAGTTCTCGTTGCCGAGACCTAAAAATGAACAGCAGCAAGAGTTGGCAAAATTTCCTGTATAAAGAATATTAATGAAGCACATGGAATTTTGCAACCCCTGTGAATGACTATGAAAACAAGGAGACAGGCTTTCAAGGGAAAGCAGACAGCACTCCATCCCTGTGTTCATATTCTCTGTCCCTAATTTCTGTTTTTTAACAGCTAGTGTCCCTTAAAGAGGCATGTTGTTCCAGGCAGGAAAGATTTTAGGTGCAGAGGTGCTGGAGCAATTTTCAGAGTGGAGGTGCTGCTGTCAATGGTATCTCAGTGAAGCCATAGGGTTGTGAAAAGTCAAAGGGTTACATGAAGTGAAGCAAATGACTTGAATCCATTTGGCCGAATAATGGTGGGTGAACCGTGTGCGTGTCCAGTGGTACATTTTGAGCACTTTGCACTAAATAAATTAATAATGCATAGCGTACTAGGGTACTGCTTAATATATAGAACACGTTTTCCATTGAAATTACCATTAAATGTGCATTCGCGATGCAGGTTTACTGCTAAACCCAAGTATTGCGCAAACAGAAACATGCAGAAACAGTGTCGGTGCATCCTTATCATTTCTGTATTGCACAAGTAAAGTGTATTGGTTTGTTTTCATCTGATTGAAATCTTTGTTTCCATCACACCTCAGGATTACACAAAAAAGTTCCTCATTTGAAGGTTCCCCTTTCTTTTGATACATTTTGAAATAGTTGTAAAATTAATTTACAAGTATTTAAATGTTGTTTTGTGTCAGAAAATATTTGACATCCTGCATCCTTTTCTTTCATACTTCTTGTACCACGAAAGAGTTTGGTGTATGTAGGTCTAAATGTTAGAGTTTTACTCTAAAAAGCTATTTTGAATTGGATCCAACGCATCTCTTGGTCCGCACGCGAGTGAGCAGAAAGTAGATAGTGACCGCCGACCAGTCTGTGAAATATAAAATGGAGGCGAGAGAATGAACTATTAGTCGACAATTCACCCTGTGTGAATAAGGGCCATGAGTAGGAAAATAAATCTGTGTATTAAGGATATTAAACTCTGACTTTAACCACTACACAAAGGAAAAATTGCTTTCAACGTTGGCTTCAGGGGTTAGTAATAATTTCAGAACATTTGTAGCTGTGATCAGCATCAGGAAATCACAAAAGTAATTGAGCATTAAACTAATTTGCAATAAAGAAAAAGTGATAGCCTAGAGCAGCCCATCCATGGCAGGGTGTATAGGCCCAGGCTTGCGCGAGTGACGGATACAATGAAGCTCACTCGAGCGAAGAGTGGTTCCCAGGACCAAGAGTACTGTGATGAGAACTACCCAGTGTTAGAAAAGGTTTATTTATCAGAGCTTCATGGATCAATTTTTCCTCTAGGAGTTACATCAAAAGATTTATGGCACTAATTTGTTATGTATTTATACTGGACAGATGAAAAAGCGGTTCCTTGAGATATGTAATGGAGCTATTCAGCCATAAAAATTTTATAAAAAGAATCTATGGCACAACAATTATGAAACTTCTGTAGCACAACACAACATACAATGACATTACCTAACCTTACCGAACTAACCTTCCAGGATATATTGTACAGTAACATAACATAACACATAACATAGCGTAACATGCAAACAGCATAATAAATCAAGTAAAACCTGGACTGAGAATCAGGAATTTTCAGCACCTAGACCTTGTCTTGTTCCTTAATTACTACCTTCATGAGAGTACAAAAAACCTCACATCTGTTGTCTAAACTTGCTGAAGATAGTATCACGAGACGCTTCCAACCTGACCATTGTCACTGGCTGCACCCCAAATTATGTCCTTTATTCTCATTGTCAGAACCTCGTTCAGAGAGTCAGGGGTCAAGCAGGAGGAACTGGGCCCAACCATGGGAGTTGAGGCCTTTTACTCCAACTGTATTGGGCCTGATCTACTATGGGGTCTGAGCAACTGGGCCAAGTATTCCAATGCCTCATGGGAGATTGATGCAGGTGGTCAAACACAGGTTCACAACTTGAAATATGTTCAATAGCAGCAATAAATGATTATCCAATCAAACGCTTTCTGTTATGACAAAAATAGTATTTATATATGATCACTAAGTGAAATATGGCATACACATGTCCCCTAAGCCGTCCACTGAGTCCACTTCCCTTTCACTAGTGGAAATGGTTATTCCCATTCCAGTATAGGTGACATTCAGGTTAGAACCCACTAGCAGTCTGAGCCTCAGGAGTCTCACTCCAACTCTGTTAGAACAGTGAAACGTGTTCCAGTGATGAAGCACTGTCTGGTAGACATGTCCCCGCGGGGTCTTCGGGCCCTTCGCTCAATCTTACCTGCACTAGCAAGGATTGTCTGACCATAGTCTTGGAGACTGTGTCTCTCTTGGACATGGCGGCTGCAGCATCTGCCTCTGGTGAGTTTTATTCATGTACCCCTGCAGAGGATGCGGCTGGTCATGTTCGGCGCTCCTCTGATGCAACTGTAAGTTTCCTTTGGTGTTCCCCAAAGGTGGGATGGGGATTTCAGCCTCTTCTGCTTCTGATCCACAGTCGGGCTCTAGCCCACGCAATCACTGCAGCAGCCTCTCCTCGTGATGATTGTTTTAACAGGCTATGATCCTTGTCTCTTTCCAGTGGCCGATATCTGGCATACAGGGTCACAATTCCTGCTCCTCACTCGGGCAACAGCCTGATGGGCACCACAGCAGGTTCCTCTTCATGGCAGCCCCCTCTGGCAAACGGGGTCACTGACTTACACAGCCCATGCAGTCGATGGCCCAATCTGCAGGGCAAACTTCATGGCAGCCTGTTCTGGCATATGAGGTTGCCAAGTTACACTCTAAACATAGGCTTGGCTGGGATGATGCTCATAGCTATCATTACAGTAGCCCACACAGGAATACATGATCACATGGAAATTAACATGGACAACGACCCGATTGGTGGAGCGGAGGTTTCCTCACTACAGGGATCTACTTATCAGGATCCCCCAATGGACTTCGCTCCCTCCAGCTATCTCCCCTTCCTCACAGAGAACACAGGTCTTAGCAAGCAGGCAGGTACTGGTTCTCCAGGCTCCGGGGAAGGTGGTCTTGGATGTCCCTGGGTGATGTACCCTCACACAGATGGGAGACAGGCAGGCCTTAGCCTCCAGCCCTGGCCACAGGCAGACATCTTGCAAAGCTTCCCCTCCTGGCATAGTCTATCCAGCTACTTGACAGTTGACAATTTTGGGGGCCTTAAACTTCACTTTTTATAGTCCATTTTCAGATAACAAATGTGTTCGGGACTGAGTCTTTGAAGTTTCCGTTGGGGGTCTGATTCCTTTTGAAGAACGCTCTGTTTCCCCGACCCTGCTTCCAGAAAACAATCTGTCACAGCTGGAGCAACTCCAAATCTGATATCGCCGCAACATAGGTGATAGGAGTGACTAGAGGTTCACATCTGGATGTGAGCCACTGTGATAGGTGCATCAAAAGGTTACCCCAGGGCCTCTGCCCTACTCTTTATGATTCTCATGTCATCCCCATCTCCTTCCTGTGATGCGACCAGGAGCCTTTCAGTGACCTCTCTCTGAATCACAGAGCACCCTTTGAAGTGTGCAGGGGAGCCTGACTCTCGTTTCTCCAGTGTGTGCCACACCCAGCTCATAGGAATGCAGCAATCTACAAATCTGTTGGAGGGATTCCTCTACATCTTCATACTCCTCCAGTCTACCCTGTATCTCCCAAAATGGAACCCAGAATTTTCAGGGTATTAGACCATTCACAGGCACACATACGCCCAGCACAAGCATGCAACACATATGCACTGAACAGTGCTACATACTACCTTAATGTCAACCAAGGGTGAGTCATGGACACAGCAGTGGAACTTTACATAAGTGAGCATGTATGCCTCACTCCAGTGACACAGGGAAAAAGGCCTATTCACTTCTAATGATCACTACAGCGTATGCTGCCACCACCAGGCTTATGTTGATTAACTTCTGACAAAGGCAGTAGCCTTTAACCACTATGAAGGTAGGGCTTTGGTCACCCCTCCAGTCCAAAATGTCTAAAATCTGTGAGAGAGGCCTATGTCATGGAGCACACACATGATCCATGTTCAGCCTTGACAAAAAAAAAATCAACACTAGGGACCCAGACATTGCAGTTGAGGCACTAAGGGCAGGGGTACACACACGTCACCATGCCAGAGACTATTACCGTCCCAATGTTCACTTTAGCTTCTGTTATACTTAGCCTCCCTGAGAAGCCATTATCACTTGTGAGAGGTTGTGCTACATAAGTATTATTCATTATAAGAAAGGTCTCACTATGCTGGACTATACAAAAGATGTTTTAATATCAATAACCAAGCAAAGATGGGCAAAATGTCTAGTTGATGAGGCCCATTAAAAGAAGACGCTAAAACTGATGCTATACTCATTTTAGGTTTAAATTAGGTACACCCTTTAGAAAAAATAATGTTATTAATGGGTATAATGCAACGCATTAATGCCCTTCTATGAATGAAGTCTCCAAGGGGCTATTGAACCAATAGCCTTGCTATTGTAAATAAAAATAACGAGGTACTGACACAATGCATACAATTCTACTACAATTTTTCCCATCCTAATTATCCGAGGCCAGCTACCGGCAAATTCTGCATTGATTTTTGCACTGACCAACAGGTGCAAAAGTATGATTGTCTTTGTGTTGAATTTACACCCTGGAATGAGATACTGAAATTCTAAAAGTATACATATGATATTTTTGGTACGCTTCTTTCTAGTCTACTAAATCTCAGGTGTGGTAGGGGAAGTGGTTCTCCTGTTAACTCTGCTCCACATTCAAATGTCTTTTTTGGGGCTCCTATGTTGAAGAGTGCTATGGTGGTCCGTTAATGACCAATTCTCACTCTACATCGCGATAAATTTTGACCCCCGCCCCACAACAATCTTTAAAAATAGTCCATTGAATTAAAATTGTGCCCAATACTTAATTCAGTTAGTCGTGTGTGTGTTTTTACTGGAGAAACAGAGACGAGTCGCTTTTGGTAATTTCACCTAAAAACAATGGCAGTCATCTGCTGGTCGACATGTTATTGTCCGATGACGCACGTCTTGGAAAGGTGTGCGTGTTGAGGGAAGCCTGGAGAGGGCAGATATCTGAGGCTGTTGCAATGATCGACAGCTTGACTCGCCTCTGTGGAAATATTTGCCTTCATAACAAAAACAATGGAAAGGCCTCTTGGCGAACACGGACGTGAACAGAAGCGCTCGTCATCAAGGCTTCCATTGCCCTTACTGGGTTTCAGTCACGAAAGAGAATCACGCACAGTCACTGAAACACTCGGGTCTCTTTTTCTCTTTCACAGGAATCAGATAAGCAGTCACTTACGCAGCCCAGCCTCTCAGTTTCGAATGCTAAATACAAAATATTTACAGAATAGGTAAAATAATACATCTCTTTCTGTCACAACACGTACCACTAAAACTGTTGCTGGTCACGCGCAACACCTGTTGGCGTGCGGTCTGTGTTTACCTCATGCACACAAATGGAACGCTCTTTCAGAGATTTTGCAATTACGTAACCCTGAACGATAATTAAAAAGGTGTGGGCATCTCCTCTTAACTGACTTATACACTACGGGCCTGATGTATGAAAGAGTTGGGTTCAGCCATTCAGTGTCAATAGGGAATGCGTTTGCACCTTAGGGGCATATTTACAAGGGCTTTATCGCCGCTTTTTTGACTTACAAAGCTAAAAAAGTGGAGATAAAACCAGCGCCCTATTTACAAGAGTGTGCTAACATGCATAAACGCATGTTAGCACCCTTTTCCCCAACGCCTCCCTTTGCATCTCCATTGAGATGCAAAGTGGGCGTTACTGGACGTACCCCAGATGGACTACCTTGCAAATATCGCTGATGTTTACATCGCAATATTTACAAGGCAGCCCACATGATTTTAGCACACATTAAATTTTGGCGAAAACAGCAGTTTTCGCCAAAATCTAACGTCTGCTAAAATCCTGACTTAGCCATCCCTAACATAGTGGTGGATTATGCTGATATGACCCCCATAGGTCGTATCAGCAAGGTTATCGCCCTTTTGCAGGGAACATTGCTGGAAAATCAGGGATGTTCCCTGCAAAAGGGCGATGACCTTGCTATATCTGGACTTTTTATCGCCCTGGAGTAACGCGTTGTTAATTACGCGCTACCAGGGCGATAAATACCAGAGATAGCCTGCACGGCCAGCGATAATTATCGCTGGCCGTTGTTAATATGCCCCTTAGTTCTTAATACAAACACAGCATGGCATTGGATGTGACTAACAATAAACTCTTAAAATGCATGCAAAACTAAGCGTTGCGTTAATGACAGACCCCACTAAAGAGTATTGCAAAGTTTTCCGGCAAGTTACATTTACAGAGTTACAGTGTCTATTTGTAAAACAGTTACTAAGTGCATTAGATGCTGTAACAAAGTCTCGCTGTTGTAACAGTGGGTAGCTGCTACTAGAGGCAGACAGGTTGATGTCACAGTGTGTACTTAATGTAGCAATATTTGTTTTGCTGTAGCAGCGGCCTATTAATGTAAATGAAGGTAGGTGATATGACAGCAGCTGGTGAGTGTAACAGTGAGTAGGTGCTGTGACAGTGTCTCGTTGTCTGAACATTATTTCTAACAGTGTTGAGGTGCTGCTACCGCTAATTCCTGTAATGCTGTAAACTTGGTAATGTAACAGTGTCTATATACTGTAGCAGTGGTAGTTTGTGGGAGAAGGGAGAGTTATTAATATGACAGTGGCTGGTTAGCATGACCGTTTCAAATTGCTCCAATCTTAGGCACCTGGTGTCACAGTGGGCAGCTGCTGTGACTGTGTAGGGTCAAACGTCCCCGGTGCAGCTATCCTGCTGCACATTAAGTCCTTCTGACAGACCTGTTATATTTTTTTGTGCAATAGACTTGTGCCATGCTTTGGATATTACTCACCTGCCTTTTGCTGCATTCTGCTGAGGTATAGAGATACACTCATATAGGTACTCCTTTTATCAAGCCCTTTATCACCCACACCAGGCTGTGACACAAATAATGGTTGGTGGCTGCTCATTAATAGCTGCGGGGTACAAGCATTTTTCCTGCACCCCATTTGTGAGAGCATCTACGGGCTCCTCCTATGTAAATCCATGTAGTCTGTCCTGTAAGGACCGTGTGATGTTCCCGTGGTTTGTGGAGAAGTGCTTAGGTATGTAAGGGTTTAGGTTACCCTTTGGTTGAGTGTGTCCATACATATAAGTAGCGCCCAAGGATGTGGAGGGCTTGATATGGTTTATTGGTAGTCAGAGCTGCTGACTCCCCTCCGCCCTGTTTGACCCCGGCACTGCTCTTTCTTCTCCTGGCTTCCCTCTCAGAAACAACTGTAAAGCCAAGTACATGTGCCTGAGTTAAAATCACACAAACATAAAAGGAGCAGGAATGATCCATTGTATTTCCCTAGACCACGCAAATTCCAGCCGGTGAGACTGTGGCCTGAGAGATGTGTGGATGGTTAACAATCATGAAATTAACAACCAGTCACCACCCACAGTGGAATGAAATATAACCCCAGTATGATCTGGTATACTGACACCCACATATGTTTTTCACCTTCCCTTTACTTAACCGTGTATAATTTCCTAATAAATCACTTACTGAGAATAAATCCATCACCTTTAATTGGGATTCACTTTTTGAGAAGGTATTTGTAGAATTTGTTCTAAAAAAAACCCATCAAATTTGCTTCACTAGTTTCCCAATGGAACCCATTGACCGTTCCATTTTTGATAGCCATTTTGATTCCATGCAGTCTAGCCTTTACAGCAGCGTGAGGACGCAATGGGTGACAGTCTTTATTTCAACTTAACATGCCGACAGACGAGACGCCAACAACATGTGGTCTTCGGCAGCTCCCTAATAGGTAACCGGGCAGAGTGGAAGTCTTGACAAGGTAAGCGCGGCGTATGCCGCCCTCATTTCCCACGGAAATATACTACAGAAAAGAACCTACAGAGGCTCTGTCTGGCAAATGCTTGACCTATTTTTAAGAATAGCCTACCTTAAAATGCAACACAAATGTGGGACAGCCTCACAGTACGTTTCCTCCCACAGAGTGGGACTACAGACTTCACTCTCCACCAGAGGAACCATGAAGCAAAAGTAGAAACTCATTAATGTAAGTGGTGTTCCTTATACCGTCTGTAATGTTTTTTGTGTGTCTACTGAACAGATATGTTCCGATCATTTTGGAGATGTTTTCAATGGTAATACACTAGATGTAACTGAAGCGGGCAGTAAACGTCTGTTACTCCCTGACCTACTGCACAGCTTGAATTGGTTAAACTACTAATCTGAATAGAATCACGATTAATACTTGCTTTTTTCTCCAATTTTTCTCGGTTTTAATTCACCTCTTTTTTAATTTTTTTACAACGATACGAACATTGTTATGTCATGTTCTATCTGTTCATAAACATGATATCACATCAAAGTTTTTTTCAATTGCTATACAGTTAATCTTTGGTGTGATGCTACTCACACATTAACACAACCCATAATAATAGTTGACGACGATAGAAGCATGATTGGCCCGATGCATTTCGGGACCCTGTCCCTTCTTCAGGGGCCTGCCTGTAAATTTAAATATTAATGTATCATTTTCAAATTTAAATATTTACATCTTAGCTTAAGTACTCAACGTTCACTTTTATGTTTCAAATCAACCACCTTGGCTTTTGTTCTAGAAACATGTGTCTTATGGAAAACCTTTTCAATAATGGTGAATATTAGCGTAAACAATGTGCTGAGAATGAGAAAATATTTAGCAAAAACCACTGCATTTCTTTGTTCACCGTTAAACTAGTTGATAGCCACTACCAATCTAAATGTGCAGTTTAATCGTTACCTTATCGGTCGCTGTAGGGGTCCTAGAGATTATGCTTCAATGTGATATGGGAATATACGGGGCAACTGAAAAAAATGATAATAAACTCGGTGTAACGCTAATCACTATGAAATCATGTGAATTAGGGTCTATATTGTTGGAACCTTACCGCTTTTGGTTGCTTGGTTTGCGAGTGTATTTAGAGTTTTAAAAGCGAAAGTTCCACGGTCATCACTTCATTTCGTTTTTCTGCCTAAAGAGGTAACATGAAGTTAGGTTCTTAATTGAGCTGCCGTGGAGTTTTAAAAAAGCTCATAGAGGCTAAACGTGCCTGGAATTTTGATTGAGGGCTGGCTTACCATCTTTACGTTCGCGTTTCAACCTGAATTACTCGATCTACTGAGGACCCATGAATATTTTAATTTACAGGCAGGCCCCTGAAGAAGGGACAGGGTCCCGAAAGGCATCGGGCCAATCATGCTTCTATCGTCGTCAACTATTATTATGGGTTGTGTTAATGTGTGAGTAGCATCACACCAAAGATTAACTGTATAGCAATTGAAAAAAACTTTGATGTGATATCATGTTTATGAACAGATAGAACATGACATAACAATGTTCGTATCGTTGTAAAAATATAAAAAAAGAGGTGAATTAAAACCGAGAAAAATTGGAGAAAAAAGCAAGTATTAATCGTGATTCTATTCAGATTAGTAGTTTAACCAATTCAAGCTGTGCAGTAGGTCAGGGAGTAACAGCCGTTTACTGCCCGCTTCAGTTAGATTTTATGCACATAGGGGACAGGCAGCCCCATGACACCTGCTAGCACGCTACAGTTAGAATATAGTTTACTCTAAACAATAAATATCCAGACAAAATTTAGTTACATTAAGGTGTGCCAAGTGCCTACTTTTGCTTTAAATACACTAGATGTGCCAATAGTAATCACACTATTTTAGATATAAGTCACGTTTTCTTCACTCTGAAGGTGCTCATTATTGAAAGCGGGTGAAATAAGACATTCAAGCTTAAAATAGCCCAGATCCAGAAATGTTTAACTCTTCCACATTTATTTACACAGAACTCGATAAGTGATTGCAAGGCAGGTGGTATAAGTATATACACCTTCTACCAAGCATGCGTTAAAATAAGTGTTTAATATATAACATTAGGAGTGGAACCAGGCAATCACAATAGTAGTGATTTCCCTAGGTCATGAAAAATAGCTAATAGGGGTATGGGAAGAAACATGTCGACCTTTTAGGAGGAAGGAACATTACCCCTTCTTTCCTAAAGGATCCCCCCTTCTTTTAACCATACCGACTAGGGGTCAGAATAAGGAACCAAACCTACTAGCCAGGTATTTTTTAAAAGACTTCACCATCGACCATCGACCCCCGCCCCCCACTCCTCCCTCCAAATCCATCTCCTCTTTTGTCATTGTATAGTCACTAAAAGTGCTCCTGCACAATCCGTAGGTCGCAGCTCGCCCCGTTTCTGCAGCGGAATGGGATGGACCCAATGATGAAGCATTCCACCAAGGGGTAACCCTGGTGGGTGAGGGTTTTACAAAAAACGTTATGTTTTTTCCTAAGGTAGAGTTAGACTTTTCAGAATTGCTGGGTACTTGTTTTGTGTTATAAGACAAGGTTCTCGATATCCTTGGTCCTCTGGAAATGATTTTTGATCAAATCGAGGAAGCATATGTTAAAGGTACAGAGGTGAATATTCACCTTTTACGAGAAAGGTGCCAATGGGCAATATGTTTTTTGGGCAATGCGAATGCAGGGCTCTTAGCTGAGAGGAGAAACACATCCTCATTTGCATTAATCCTAAACCAGCAGATTATTGTGTGAAAGAGTTTGGTGATGAGGCGAAGATGAAGAACATCGCTAATAAAGTTCTAACCTTTACAAGCCTTGACAAGGCACAGCACTCCATGAAAAGGGTGTTCTCCAGGAACAACTTTTATGGACGGGCTAGGAGGATGGGGTCACCTCCCAGCTGAGGGTTTTTTATTAAGGCTCATTTTCCAGGGAACCAAGGCACTGAACTGAATATCAAGGGAGGACCTACTAAAGAAAACCCTCTGGTTTCTATCCTCAGAGAGGAAGAAGTAATAGACCTAGAGCATGAAGGGCCAAATTTTGGTTGTACCCAAGTAAAGGTTGGGGGAAGACTGGAGTTGTTCGTAGAACAATGGGAACGAATAACGGATGATCCATCGGTCATTTCAACAGTAAAAGAGTATTTAATAGATTTAGATACAGAACTGTATCAAGAAAGTTGAGTTTTCAAAAAGATTTAAGGGAAATTGTAATACAAGAAGTGCTTCAGATGTTAACAACAAATGCAATCGTGGAAATAGAAGAGGACAGGATTGGTTAGATCAGTACCCTTTTTCTAGTGGAAAAAAGAACAAAGGGTGGAGATCCATGATACATTTGAGAGGGTTAAACCAATTTGTGGCATACAGACATTTCAAGATGGCGGGTATCCATCTGTTAAGGGACATGTTATTGGAAAGAGACTGGGTGGTCAAATTACATCTTAAAGACACATACTTCATGGTTCCAATTCATGTGGGGAGTCAGAAACAGCTTTGTTGGAAACAATGATGGATTCAACCCAGATCTGTGCCTGGGGGTGAGTTTATGAAAAGTGTCAGCGCTCCATCCATCATCTCCTTATGTTTGCTTTGTTCGCCCTAAGTTGGCAGGGTATGCCCAGACATGGGTCCCCTGCTCACTTTGCCACTGGATTCAAGCAAGCCTGGCTGATTTATTTATTTTTTATTTATTTATTTCAAAAGTTTTATATAGCGCTGCTGGACCCGAGAGTATCAGAGCGCTTTACAGCGAAGGTAGACATAAAACGAAGAAGTTAACATTGTGCAGAAAATGCAGGAGATATAGTATTACAATCAGAGCATTATACATGTGAGAAAGCAAAAATAGGATATAATTGATAGAATGAAGGACGTTCATAGGGGATACAAATTTGTATTGGGAGGAGCTAGGGGGTAGAGAAACAGAGATGTGCATTCATGGGAAGATGTATGCTGAGAGTTGAGGGAGAGAAAGAAGTGTAGAGGGTGAGTGAGAATATGAGAGTAATTAGGATGGGGTGAGGAGAGGTGTGGAACAGAGAAGAGAAAAGAGTGAACATGATCAAGGACAATAACCCTAGATACCCCAATATTTGTTGAGGAGAAGAACTTTGAGTTCTTTTTTGAAGAGAGAGTAGGAGGGGTTGCAGCGAAGATTTTTGGGGAGAGTGTTCCAGATCGTAGGAGCATTCCCAGAGAAAGCACGGGCTTGGGTCTTTTGGCATTTAAGTATGGGAGGGATCAGGACAAGGGAGTTAGTACTTCTCAGAGACCTAGAGCAACCTGCTTTTTGCAGTTTATTTGCAAGGTAAGAGGGGGTGTTTTGGTGAAGAGCTTTGTGTGTGATGCAGGCAATCTTGTAGGTGGATCTTCCTTCTATTGGGAGCCACTCGAGATTTTTAAGGACGGGTGAGATGTGATCACACCTTTTACAGTCAGAGATAAGTCTGGCTGCTAGGTTGAGAACAGATTTAATTGGAGTGAGATGTACTTTAGGGGTGCCGGCAAGTGTGGCGTTGCCATAGTCAATCCTAGAGAGGACAAGCGATTGGACAACGATTTTGAAGTCATCCGCTGGGATGAAAGGTTTTATTTTTTTGAGGTGGAGAAGGGTGAAGAGAGTGCTTTTGGCTGCATTTTTAATGTGTGGGATGAGGGTAAGATTTTGGTCGATGCTGATGCCTAGGGATTTGACAGAATTAGTGGTGGAGAGGGAGCAATTACGTGCTTTGATATCATTGATCCAGAGTTGGATGGGGAGGGGATTGTTTTTGGGGGTGAAGAGGATGATTTCAGTTTTTTTCGGATTCAGTTTGAGGTGGTTCAGGTGGAACCAGGCTTGAACTCTAGTCAAGGTGTCATTTAGGTGAAGAATGTCTTTGTGGGATTTGATCTTGTAGTATAATTGTGTATCGTCGGCATAGAGGTGGTAGCTGATTTTAGCTTGTTTCAGGATGAGGGTGAGTGGTTCCATGAAAAGATTGAATAGTGTAGGGGAGAGGATGGATCCTTGAGGGACACCGAGAGAGACAGGTTGAGGTTTAGAGAGGAAGTGGTTAAGTTTGATTTGCTGAGATCTGTTTTGAAGGAATGAGGAGAACCATTTGTAAACAGTGCCTTTCAAGCCAAATCGATCTTTGAGAGTGTTGAGAAGAGTGGTATGGTGCACAGTATCAAATGCAGCGGAAAGGTCAAGGAGGATAAGTAGAGAAGATTCACCTTTGTCTAGGGAGCGATGTATGTCGTCAGTAATGTTTAACATAGCTGTTTCAGTACTACACCCCTTTCTGAAGCCGGATTGGAAAGCGTCAAGGAGATTGAAGGAGACGATGTGCTTCTCTAATTGTGATAATACACATTTTTCAAGTGCTTTAGAGAGAAAGGGAAGATTAGAGATAGGGCGAAGGTTGTTAAAATCATTTGGGTCGGCAGAGGAGTTTTTCAGAATGGGTGAGATTTGGCCAAGTTGGAGGGATGCAGGGACACAACCAGTGGACAGGGAGGAGTTGATGATATTAGTCCATGTAGGGGCAATGGTATATTTGAGTTCTTGAACCAAATATGCGGGAATAGGATCTTTGGAGTGGGAGGAAGGTTTCAGTTTGGTAATGATGTTGATGATCGAGGATTCTGATATTAGACTAAATTCGCTCCATGAAGCTTTGTTTTTAGTTAGGAGGTCCTTGGTAGAGGGGTTTGGAAGGGGGATATTCAGGGGGGTAGAGAAGGATCATGCAGAGAGGGAGAAGTGGGCGCAAGTGTATCTGGAGTGTTGGGGGGAGTCTGTTGGATGAGGGGAGGGTGGAGTGGGATGGGGAGGCTGGAGAAGGATAGTTCGATCTTGTTGACTTTATTGGTAAAGAAGCTAGCAATTTCATTGCATCTGTCAGTAGATGCTAATATTTTTGGAGGGCCAGTGGAGGTTTGTTTTTTAACAATGTTAAAAAGTTCTCTAGGGCGGTTTTTGGCCTGGTCAAGTTGTGATCGGAGAAAAGAGGCTTTTTCGTTGAAGATGTGTTTTTTATATTGGGCTCTCGCAGTTCTAAGGAGAACCAGATTATAAGCGGTGGGCTGGTTCCTCCAAACACGTTCAGAGTGTCTAAGGGTTCGTCTTTCATTATTGAGTTCAGTATTGAACCAGGACTTGGGAGGAATGTTTTTTTGTTTTTTTTGTTTAACTGGAGCAATTTGGTCGAGAGCTTCAAGAATAGAATTGTTATAGTGGTTAGTTAAGTCATTTGTGTAGTCAGAGAGAGGAGGAAGACGTAAGCGGGTTTTAATTGTGGATTCCAGTTCGCCAGGTGGAATACGGTGGAGGTTGCGAGAGGGTTTCATAGGTGGGGAGTTGATGGGAGTGGGGCGTGGAGTGGATTGATTCAAAGTGAAGAGTATAAGGTAGTGATCAGACCAGTCTACCGGGAGTATATTCGAGAGAGAGGCCAGATCATTGCTAGTCATAATAGCATCGAGGGTGGCTCCTTTGTTATGGGTGGGGGAGAGGCAGAGTTGGGTCATGTTGGTGATATCCATGGCTGCCTTAAATAGTATAACAGAGGGGTCATCAGGTTTATTCCAGTGGATGTTGTAGTCTCCAAGGAAGATATTCTTGGATGTTGAGAGCGATGCTTGAATAATAAGATCGGACATCTCTTCAGTAAAGGGGATGGAATTCCCAGGGGGGTGGTAAATAGTGTGAAATCGAATGGTGGGGGAGCCGTGTATAATGAGATCAGCGCAAAGGTATTCAAAAGATGACGGGTCTTGTAGATGGACAGGCGAGATGTTCAGTTCAGTTTTAAAGATAAGGGCAAGGCCTCCTCCAGTTTGCTCTATTCTATCTTTCCTAATGATAGCGTAGCCGGGGGGAATGAGTAGGTCGAGGATCGGGGTGGAGTGGGCGGTGAGCCAGGTTTCAGTTAGGAATGCGATGTCAATGTTATCATTGAGAATGGTTTCTGCAATCTCTGTAGCGTGGCAGGAGGCGGAACGGCAGTTGATCAGCAAGCAAGAGAGTGGGGTGGGATCGGGTAGTTGGGTGGGGGGACAGGGTGGGATAGGTCTAAGTTGTTGGGGAGGTCTTGGGGAGGTGGGAAGAAGGGGGGGAGTCTGTTCGTTCCTAAGAGAACTGGAATAGTAAACTGATGAGTAGGGTGGATAGTAGATGAGGATGGAGAGGGAGAGATAGGTATGTTCGTGGGATAATGACTAGCCGGGGATGATGGCAAGTATCGTGTTGTGGCGGGAGGGATGCTTTGGGATTTTGTGGTGGGACAATTAAAGGAGGTTGAGCGGGTAAGGAACAAGAAGTAAAGTTATGGTTAAGTGGGGGAGTGATGGTGTTAGTGATGTCCATATTCGAGCAGTGGGTTGAAGGATTGAGATGGGTGTTGAAGTGTGGCGATAAGGCGTATTGAGAGGGGACTGTGGAGATTGCTTTTGTAAGGAGTGCGATGTCGCTTCTGAGTTCGGAGATTTCAGAGACGAGGGACGAAAGGAGACGTTCGATGTTAAGGGGTGGCAGTGAGTGGATTGATGAGTGTGGTGGGTCCGTATTTATTGGGAGGTTGGTCGAGAAAGGGTTGTCTAGGGGTCGGATAAGGTGAGTAGGAAGTGGGGGGAAACCAGGAGGGGGGAGGGGGTGTAATTATAGTGAGGGGGAGGATCGTTATTTGCACGCGGGTGGGTATTTGAAAGCGGGTGCGTATAGGTGGGGAAAGAGGGAAAGGCCTTATTATTGATCAGACAGTTATGTGCAAGAGGTGTAGGGGCAGAAGTAGTTATGTTACCTGATAGATTGTGGGCTGTTGAATATGGCAAGGGAGGGTAAGAGTGGGGTAAAGGTTGAGGAAGTATGGGTTCTAACACATGGGTGAGAGGGATATAGGAGCATGGTGGGAGAGGTCGAAGAGAGTCGTAGGGAGAAGTGCAGAGGGAGTCAGGGGGAGGGAGGTGGATACCAGAGAATGTATTATTAGAAAGGGGGGGTGTCAGGTGGTCGTTAGCAGAGAGGGAGGTGAGGTGGGATATAAGGGGAGGGAGGGGCATAGAAGAGAGTGCATTATTGGAAAGGGAGGATGCCAGGGGGTCATAGGCAGAGGGAGAAGAGATCAGGGCGTCAAGGGGAGGGAGGAGCAAAGGGGGGAGTGTATTGTTAGAGTCAAGGGAGACTAGGGGGAAAGTGGGGTGTGCTGTAAGTATCGTTTCATGGATGCCTAGAGTGGAGGACGGGGGAGTAGTGTTGTAGAGGAGATCGAAAGGAGCGGAATGTGTAGAGGAGTGTGGAGAATTCGGTGATAGAGGGGAGGAAAGAATAGGCAAGTGGGTGACAGGGGAGTTATATAATGTATAGGATTTATGAGGAGGGAGGGGCGAGTCATTGTTGGAGGAGGATGGAAGGAAGGTATGTCTAATAGGATGTTGTGAGACAAGGGAGTCATAACAGGTTATAATGTTGAGATCGAGGGAGGTAAGTAGAGATTGGGAGTAACCCGCAAGATTGGTTGAGGATGGGGAGGGAGAGGTCTTGAGAAGGGATAAAGCGGGAGGTTGATTAGGGGCATCAGTGCTCATAGTAGTGATGCGAGTGGGAGAGGTCAGTGGCTGATGGGAAAAGATAATGGTGTTGGGAGTAGGTGTGGAGGAGGGTAAGTCGGGGAGCGGCGATAGGGGGGTAGGAGAAATGATAGGAGAAGGCGACAATAGAGCTTGTGTTAGGTCAGATATACTAGACATGGGTGCCAAGGATGGAATGGGGGGAGGAGTGATAGGGGGTTGAGGAGGAGAGAGGGCAGGGTTCAAGGATTGTGTGAGGGATTGGGATATAGCGGCAAAGTGTTGTTCAAAGATATCGAGGTGTTTTTCAGAAGCTTGTATGAGGATGGTTCCGGATTTGAAGATGGAGATATCTATTTCACCCGGAAAAGAAGGAGAAGGCGTGGTGGAGAGTTTTAGGCCGTAAGGGATGTTACGTGAATTAGAGATAGGGAGGTGGTTTAGAAATAGGCTTTTCCATTTAGAAGGGCGTTTGGTGAAGAAGATGAAGTTAGTAATGAGTGAGGAGTTTAGGCTATTGTGATGATCAGCAAATAAGGTTTCAGGGTGAAGACAGAGAAGTTTATGTTTGAAATTTTTCCTGCTGTGTTTAGAGAGATGGGAGGGGTAGAGGATGGACCAAGAGTTAGGGCCTAGTTTAGAGATGGGTGGGTTTGAGATCGAGTGGGGAAGAGTGGGGGGCGGCATGATTTAGAGGATATGGAGGGAAAGAGGATGTAGAACAGATAGGTTCACACTTATCCTAGAAGTGCAGAAGAAGTCAGGGCAGATTCAAATAGTGTGAGGAGTAGAAGAAGCTAAACAAAAGAATAGTACGTGATGGGGCAATGTGTTAAAGAAACAAACATATCATAAATTAAAAATGGGTAATAAGAAAATTAAAAGACAGGGTTAAGTGACAGGAAAGAGAATTGTACTTAGCCTGAACAAGTTACAATGAAAGGAAGTGAGGGAGAACTAGGATAGAGGAGCATCACATGAGGAGGAGTAGGCAGCTACAAAATGTACATTTGAAACTGAAATAAAAATAATAAATGCCTGGCCAGAGAAGTGAGATCGAACAAAAAATAGTGGAGCATCAAGTGGGGAGCAGCCGGCAGTAGCTAAATATACAATAAAGCAATTACATAAGAAAAGCAGGGCAAATCATATTAAGCAGACCAGGAATTAGAGAGAAAAAGTATGTAAAATGTATGGAATAAACACAATAATAGAATCACAGATCTACATGAAAGTACATAAAGAGGCAATATGAATTATAAGGGATAGGACAAAGGTCGTCCATGAGGGGGTTAGAGATAGGAAAGGTTAAAGGTCAATGAAGAGGGGTAGAGATGAGAGGTGGTAAACAGTGAGATGATAGGTAAAGAGGGGGGTGTAGATATAAAAATAAGATAAGGGAAGGGCGGGCAATTGGAGAGAATAAAGGAAATTAAAATAAAGTACAGAGACAGCGAATTTGGAGGTAAAGAGGGGTGTAGATATAAAAATAGGATAAGGGAAGGGCGGGCAATTGGAGAGAATAAAGTAAATTAAAATAAAGTACAGAGACAGCGAATTTGGAGCTTACATAAGCACATAATTATCCAGGTTTCCTTCAAAGATGGCCGCCTCATTAGTGATGGTGTCGTTAGTCCCTTCATAGTGTCTAAATCATCGTAAGGGAAGTGGACCATATCAAAAGAGAGCTTCAAAATGGATGCCAATTAACAAAAGTTGTTATGGTCCGAGTGAAATAAAACAAGAACAAAAACGGCCCAGATCTGTTGGCGTGCGGGGGGTCAGCCTAGCACCGCCATAATGAGAGAATAAATAATAAACGGACAATGTAAGCGGTGGAGATTTATGCCTCCGGTTTCCTGTCTTTTGTCGTCCGTGAATTAGGAACGATCCGATGTGAGCCGAGGACAGTTCAAGTACGAAAACAGCCTCACAAAGTGTTAGATCGGGATGGACGCTCCATGTAAAACAAAGTCAGGGCGATCGCCTCAGAGTTTTGCTGAAAGGTGGCAGCGCTCCAGTCCCGTGCCGGTTGCCTCGATACAACTGAGGCGGCTCCACAGTTACCAGGGCTGACGGTTGTGATGTGCGAGTTGCAGCTTCCTTCTCGGAGCTGCGTGAATGGGCGGCAGACTACAGGCGGTGGGCGGCAGAGGGGTCTTCGGTGTCGGTCATTGTGACTTCCGATTATGTATCCGTTGTCTTAGGGCAGCTGGCAGAGGCGAATGACTGGCAGAGTTATGGGCGCAGAAGTCGAGGCTCCGAGCAGCGCTCGAGGAGCTGAGTGGCACCATGTACGGAGGTGCAGTGGCGGTGAGCCCGTATCGGTAAAGGGGACCTCCGGGCTCAACACGGAGTCTGATTACGGCGGTCTCCGATCAGGTAACCCTCACAGTGTGCTCCGATCTGGTATCCGTCATCCATGGGCGGAGGCGAAGGGCAGTCTCTGCAGGAACTTGGGAGCAGAGTTTCCCCAAATCGAGAGAGTGTGCAATAACCGATGCAGCACAACTCTTCAACAAGTTGAAAGACCTCCAGGTAGGACGGCGAAGTCTCACGATCTCCAACGACGAGAGTCAGCCCATAGCAGCAGCCCCAGTGTATACAGCCGGGTCAAGTCCCATAAGATCGGAAGGAAACACGATTACCTCCCTAATGAGCTATCGCCCAAACAAATCCCAGGACAGACACCGCGGCAGGCGACGACAGGAGAGGAGGTGCCGGCCGTCCCAGGGAGCCTCACGGAGGGCAAGCAGCCGATCAGCCAGGGGCCTCGCAGAGCCAGTCTATGCAGCATCGGCATCAAGAAGCTGAAACCTCGGTGAGTGACAGTCGAAATTCCGTTAAAAATCGTGTGATTGTCTTCTAATTTAGGAGGGTGGAGGGATCAGTATGAGTATTTGGGTTTATTTGGGGATTTAAACCAAAAAGGTGATCCCTAACCCAGGAGCTTTTCAATCAGCTCCTCCTCATTCGGCCATCTTGGAGGAAGATTGTTGAGGGGTGTTATCCCAGATCCAGTCCCAGGATGCTTGTTTCCGGTCTAGGGAAGACGTGGTCTGGCAGTTTGGGCTGGGCTCTTCGCTTGAGGGACAGAGTCAAGACTGATTTGCACATCACTGGGTCTGAACTGGGGTAGTGAAGTGAGCTAAAGAACAATGATGAATTCAACCCAGATCTGTGACTGAGGGGGAGTGTCTGAAACATTTCAGCGCTCTGCCCATCATCTCCTTGTGTTTGCAATATTAGGCTTTAGGGCATGGGCAGGAAATACCACACCACGGTGGGGAAGAGAGTGTGGATTTGAGTGTGAGAGTGTTTTTATTCTGTAAAGACACTCAAATATGAGTGTGACTAGATTGTGATAATGCATTTGCATGCTGCTTTGCACTTAAATATGTGTATTACATTTCACTGACTCAAATTATTTGTCGGCGGTAGCTCGTTTTCTTGTGAATGTGATAACAATAGTGCTAGATGTATGGTAGTGATAATATAATATTCTACTATGGATGTGTGTGGGGGCTTTGGGTTGTGGGTCTACCTTAGTTTTGTCGTTTCTTGGACCCTATTATATTTTTGAGAACTTTACTTGTCCTGTGTATTGACCTCTTTATTCATCTCTTTGTTTGCTTGACAGAGTGGGATATATTTCATAATATTTTGCAGCAGGTGTGTTTCACAAATTGCCGCAAAATGTTTACTTGCTGGAAAGTGGTCCGAAAGTAACACTGCTTTACATTACTTAGCGTCAAGGGTCGTTCCATGGGTGGCACATTGGTGTTCCCATGCAACAACCCATGGTATTTGATGCAAAATCCTACCTACTAAGAAAAAGTAGACAGGGTTTTGTATCAAGAAATAATGCCATGTTGACATGATGTTATCGAGGAGAAATGCTTTTATTTTTCAAATCTTTCTAAACTTTGCATGCATCATACACTGTACAGCATACATAAAAAGTGGGAAAACTTTAAACGTTAGTCTAAGCATTATATTTTGCACTAGAATGGTATCCTTTCAGTGCAAAACCTATGCTAGACATCACACCCACACACACACACTTGCAGCCTGATTGTGCCCTAGCGCTTAGGAGAGAGCAGGACAGTGTCATATCTCTGTACATATAACACTTTTTCTGCTCTCTCCATCTCACGTAACGCTGTGCAGCAACTTTGGTTGCAGTACTGCGTTGCTATACATTATAGTAAATATACTCCAGTGTGCTTTTCTTAATCTGAACAGGAGGAAATCGACGCCTTAACAAAGGCGATTAGTGATAATCATAGCACATTGGAGGCAAAATAGCTACTGGAAAAAATTGATAAAGACCTTCAAACGTTCAAGGATAATACAATAAATTACAGAATCAACAAGTTTGAGAAAGACCTCAAGGCATTTAACATTGAGACGGTATATCCATAATTGAGGGAAGATTATTATACACAGCAGGAATCCCGCCGCGCTCTTTCCCAATATCAAGGAAGATCAAAAAATCGGCTTCTAACCTTCTCAGAGAGTTCATCTTCTGAGACATCTGGTGATTCAGATCCCAGGGAAGGTACCTCAAAACGCCCGAATACTTTTTTAGAAAAGGGCGAGGGCAGAGGGCAGGTAAGGTTCAAACCTCAACCACAAGCATGTGATACGAGAACCTGCAGCAAAAACTACTACAAGTCGTAAATGACTCATCCATCATTAATCTTTCCTCTAAACAACTTTCCATTCATGAACAATCAGTCCTTGAACTTGGGATCAAATTTGTTCTCAGTACAAACACAGATATAGTCAATTTAAAAATAGAAGCCCATGATCTATTTAGAAAAATTAGACTAAAAGCATTTTTCCATAATAAAGAAAATACAAAGACATCTGAGCCATCAAATTTATCCAACAAGTCGACTTTCACTCCTACTTCACAAATGGTCCCCAAACAAATTTTAGCGTTTGAGCAAGCCGTTCTTTCCTCACTCACGCAGTTGGGCAAACAGAAAAACTTCTCCCAAAAATTTTTACCAAAGACCAACAGAAAGCAATCAAACAACTAAGTGAAGACACATCAATATTGGTGAAGCCAGCCGACAAAGGGGGTGCCCTGGTGGTATGGCAGAAAGAGAAATATGTAGAAGAAGCCAACAGTCAGATTGGTAATATTGAATGGTATAGGAAGTTAACTGAAGACCCTTCAAATAAGATACAAAATGCGATACAAATCAAATTAAAGGAAGGACTTGACGAGGGCATATTAGGCCCAAAGGAATTTGATTACTTAAACAAGAAAAACCCCCGTGTTCCTGTAATCTATTTCCTACCAAAGGTTCACAAAAACCTACAGAACCCACCTGGGAGACCGATCGTCTCCGGGTGTGAGTCCATCCTAGAGCCTATTGCCAAGTATGTGGATATCTTCTTAAAGCCATTCATGAGTGAGGTCAAGTCGCACATTAAAGATACGGCTGACTTCATCAATAAGATCGTACAATCACCATTTGATGATAATAACGAGCTGATGGTGGCATTTGATGTCATTTCGCTATACACTCAAATCCCCCAAGACGAGGGACTAGAAGCCATCGAGTTTTTCTTGGACACCAGACCTAAACCTCAAAGAGTCCCAACCAAATTTATAATCGAACTGGCCAGCTTGGCACTAAAACAGAATTTTTTTAGATTCATGGACACCTTCTACATGCAGGTGAAGGGGACCGCCATGGGATGCCCTTATGCTCCCGAGATGGCGGTCCTCTTCATGGCCCTGTATGAGGAGCGGTTCATTTAAAAAATAATCCGTATAGCGAACACATCACCAGATGGTATCGCTATATCGATGACGTCTGGTGCCAGTGGAAAGGTACGAAAATACAATTGACAGAATTCCACCACTGGTTAAACAGCAGGCATCCAGACATAAAATTCAGCATGACTTACAGTAATTCACGACTAACATTCCTAGACATTGAGGTCTTTCATCAAAATCATGAATTGATAACCACTCTACATCGAAAACAGACAGATAAAAACACCATTCTCCACTACCGGAGTTTCCACCCACAGAGCCTCAAATAGAATCTTCCATACAGTCAGCTTTTGCGGATTAGACGCAATTGCTTCAGAAAAGAAAATTACTTGAGACATGCAGAGATGTTGTGCGAACAGCTAAAAGAACGAGGGTATCCCAAAAAATGTTAAAACACGCCACCAAGCGAGCGTGGTTCACACCTCGAGAAGCTCTACTAACTAAAAAAGAGAAGAAACCACTTGAACAATTGGTATGCGTTTCAACCTACGGGCCGCTGACCAACAAATTCAAATCTGTGGTTTTAAAAAACTGGCATTTGTTGTCTAATCTGGAAATTCCGTTTGCCAAACCTATGTTCGCGCTTAAAAAGAACAAGAGCATAGGGCAACAAATAATCAGAGCGGACTTAGGTACCACAAAAGTCAAAAGTGATTTACGTTCCCTATGGAAGTTAAATCCGGTGAAAGGCCACCACAAGTGCGGTACCTGTATATCGTGTGCCAGCACTATTGAGGGAACCATGTTCGAACATAACACCATTAAATGGACCCATAACGAATTTACCAATTGTAAAAGTAAAAACATCGTTTACGTAATAGTCTGCCCTTGTGACAAACTATACATTGGGAAAACAAACTAGCAAATCACCCAACGCAGTAATTAACCTGTACACTTTATTGAACCTTCGGACTACATGTCCCACAACCTTTCGAGTGCATGTCCCAGTTCAAATGAGGTCATGTGACTTTGCCCAAACACTCACTGGAGGAAAAACTCGGCAGGACGCAAGCAGCCACAAGTGAACACTGCAGGTAATGCCATAGCTGATAAATAATATCGAAATCCCCGCAAGGAAAATAAATCTTTTAATGCGCACATTATTTTCCCTGTTTAAAATCACAGTGCATGCGGTAAATAGGACACGACCGAGAGAGGCGGCACCCCTTCCCTAAACGACGGCGTCGTGTAAACACACCGAGAGCCTGAAGTAAGTAAAAGACAATTACGGAAAGGTTAGGCGATAACAAAGAACATTTAGAGCCTCTAATTGAAACCGTTCTGTGTTAATGTTACAGAACTTGGTGTGCCCCTCGATAGAAAGCCTACCATAAATTCGGCCCAGAGGACAAGCACTGGCAGACATGAAAGCTCATTAAACAGTAAGTCATACTGTGTTTAATTTGGTTCTACATAACAAGTAACAACACGATGTCCCCAAAGATAAAAAGAAACATTTATTGTGTTTCACTTTGCAGAAAAACGCCAGTCAAGAGTCTGAAATAAACAGAATAGACCAGTACATACAGCATAAGGAGGTAAAAATAATTATCGACAACTTACTTGTAGGTGACATTAAATGTGAAGATCCCACATTAAAGTATGTCCTTCGCTTATTTTAATACAGGTACCCAACTAATAAGCCCTGAAGAAAAGTCCGATAAATGAAATACGGGCTTGGAAACGCGTCGGCTTTGGTACATTCGTCGTAAAAACGAATGCTCTTTCCGCAAAAGGCCCTATAATAATTCCATGAATGTAATGCATAAAAAATTACGCACTATGTTTTGAGCCTTTGCGTGATCAGGTTTAAACTAAAAATGTCTAATATATAAACCTGGTAGAATCATTTGGTAGGGTACAACTGTGAAGTTAGATAACATTTTTTTTTCTTGTTAAATGTATTGTGTAATGGTGAAATGTTTTCAATGTCTTTTGTATTGTAAAAAGTGTATATAGTAAGTGTAAATATATGTCCCGTGTACGGCCACGAAAAAAAACTCAGACTTGGTTAAAAAATTGGTGAAATTTGTATTATCCTTTTTCTAAAAAAAAAAAAAGTACATATAAGCGCCCAAGGATTAATTACCTTTGGGTGTGATTCTGCTCAAAAATAAAAAAGTGGCAGATCAAAACAGTGACCGGGTCCCTCTTTTTTCACAAATTTCTTACTCTGAAAGCATATGGAAACGTTTATTTTCATGATTTCTTTAAGGTCTCTGACAGTGTTACCCAGCTTCACTCAATCTATCAACTGTCTGTCTTCTACAAGATTAAGATCAGCATTCTACAGCACAGTCCTGGTGTGATGCTGGTCTCCTCAAGGCAACAATGCATGACATATCTGATGATCAAAGCCCTGTGGGTTCCATGCATCAAAAATATAATGATTCAACAACAAATATTGCCGATGGTAGTAGATATCCCCCAAGGAACAAGGGATGACTATCTCGATCTCCCCTTACCATGAGAACAGCAAAGATGGATTGCCCTAGGCTGTTCTAGCAGCCCTTGGAAGGCTCAGTTTCCAGGAGGTATCATCCAAAATCAGTGTGCATATGTAGTGGCAACATACAGAAACAAAGATGTCACTGAAAAAGAATGCTAAAATATTTTAAAATTGTCGGACCTATACTACCAATCTAAATAAACAAACAATTGCACATTCACACATTTTTAGATTTATAGAAATATTTTACAAGAAGGATGAATTATTTTTCAGCTGAGTAAAATAATAAACCTTTTTGAGTGTTACTGCCTCTGAGATTTGTTGCTTATTTGGTCAGCCATTTTTAGATACTGGATAAATATAGGCCTAAGAAAAATGGCAAACAGGTTGGGTTCTTATGGGTACAAAAATCTTCACTAAATTGTCACACACAAAAAGATACTTCAAAAGAATGGTTTTGAGCGGATATAAGCTAGGTTAAACTTTTAGTTCTGTTACAGCCCTAACAGCTTCTGCACGTTTTGTTTCTCGTTATGAATATATTATTGCAAATCCATAATTTTCATTGGTTTCAATTTCGCTTACATAGTCAGATGTGCGAAGCTACTTTGCATTCTCAGAATTAAATCAATGTGAAAGTTGCTATTTAAAAAAAGTCTAATTTTACAATAGGATGTACCAAAAGATACAGCACTTAACAATTTTTATTTGCAAGCACAACAAAGCTTTTGTGATTTGCAGGTAAAAGTGGCCAGAAAGTTCAAAGGTCAGAGCATGGTGCAAAATTGTGCACTGTGGCCACAACCCATGAACTGTTAAACTTTTTTTATTTTCTGCAAACGTTGGTTCAGTATTAAAACAATTAGACTAGGTGATTTTCAGAGTCACATTTAAGTTACTTAAGCAGGGGAGGTCAAGTACTAAGGCAAAAGCATTTAAGTGGAGGAGGAACATATGGAATGCAAACAGGCGCAGCAATGGTGTGCTTGTGGGCAGAGGTGGGGCGAAGGGTAGCAGGGGAAGATGGACTAATTCAGGGTGGATGTGGTAGAGTCCATTGAAGGATTAATGGGTACGATCTTCTCTTTCGCTCTGCTTCTGCAGCACTGCTTTATGCAATATCCACTATCTATTTTATACTTATACCTAACTGTAAATGCAGTTTGCGCAGTAAAAGGGGATGCGTTTTATAACGTTTCTTCCGTATACTACAATAAAAAAAAGACGAAATAATACAATATTCATAGATGCCACGCGTTTGGTTTCATTATTAATTATCCAATATAATTTTGAAGTGTGTGAATTTATCTCGGTAAGTCAGAAAAAGGCAATAAAACAGTCCTTGGTGTGGCGTTCTACGAGTTTGCTGTGTCTGAAAAACACAAAAACAAATCTTTTTGTCTTCGCAGTACTGTCTAGTGGAGCTACATTCGAGAAAATAATGATACGTGGTCTAGTGCAGCAGTAAAAAAAAACTAATTACACCATGTTAATGTCTTAATTGAGGGACAGAGTAAGTGTAGCTGACAAGTGCCCGGTCCTTGTTACCCAAAAGGGGCAGGGCAGTGCCCGGAAGACTGCTAGGGCCTGACAGCCACCAATGAAATCTCAGGTGGTGAATGATATGGGCTTTCATACTGACGGTAAACGTGAGAGTTCAAGACTACCTTGGGCAAAAAAGTTTCGTCCTAGACGGCCTGGGCCCTGAGACTGGACAAATAGTAAAGTCATTTCACAAGAGAAATAGGATCATATCGTGGATCTCGTGGAAGGCCTTACTCTTGGCAATAAGCCCCCAGAAGTACGACTGGCAGGAGTACGCAAACTAGCAGGTTTGTAGTGCTGATCACAATATGCACTTTACAAGAATATCCACCAGGAGGTATGTGTCTCCTGTTGTCCATATCCGTGTGTTTCTGTGCCTTCCTTCTAGTTCAAAGAGAGCAAGGAGGAAGGAGGACAGTGCCACAGAGAAGGAAGTGATTCTTTTTCTCCAAAAGGTGTCTGCTTCAGTTGTCATGGCTGTTGCAAATGGTTGCTCTTCAGTGTTTCTAGAACATGTGGGTTCATTGACACATCCTCGGTGCAGGCCTTTGTATCGCAAGTCCCTCATTGGCATCCTCGACAACGACGACGCAGGACTCCACATCCCAGTGCCACAGGCCCCATCAGAACCTCCGCTGTGTGACGCATTTTCGACGCCAGACTTTGCATCACAAACCCCTCATCAACGACATCCTCGACGATGGCCAGAACTCCGAATCATAGCCCTGTAGTTTCCTTGGAACTGCCGCTGCGCATCCTCGACACGGGATCATTCATTGCTCCGCAAACAATGATTTAAGGTACTTTGTTCACTTGGCCTAACTGGGTCCCTGTATATGGCCCGTGCTCCCTCGGCCTGAACTTGTGACTTTGCCCCGGTCAGCTGTAACCAGATAACCACAATTGGCACTTTGTGGTTCTAGGAACTATGTTTACTTAAAAATGTGCATATATCTGGTTCTACTGATTGGATGTTTGTTGTTTTGGCCTCAAGTAATTTACTAAATCTTCCTCAATTTTTCTAAATTGGTGTGGGATTTTGCTTGTGTATCGTTCCCACTTTATTACTGTTCGTAATGCAGCATAAACACTTTAAACATTGCCTCTAAGTTTAGCCTGACTGCTTTTGTGCCAAGCTACCAGATGGTTAAGCACATGTTAATATGGGGTTTGCTTGTGTTTCACCCTGACAGAGATTGTGCTTGCTGCTTGAGTAGGGGTTCACCTCCCTTATCCAGTAGCCCAATTTCCAAAATTTGTGTTTAGCAGAGAGAGTAGGACTTGTGTTTGTGCAGTGCAAAACAGTGCCAGCTAAATAGTTAGAGGTTATTTCGAGTTTCTTTTAAATTCTCCATGATTGGCTCATTTGTTTTTTCTACCCTCATTCTACCTGACAGTCTGTGCCTGTAGCCACACCTTCAAGGATGGACTTTGAGCTCACCAACATGGATGTCTACAATGTGGCTGAATTCAAGGAGTTCTGTAGGGAGAGGGGGCATCCAATCAAGAGGAATACCAGTAAAGTGGAACTTCAGAAGGCTCTGAGGGCCTGGGCGGAGGCATACCAAGTACTGGCAACAGTGGGTGACCAGGGTGATGAGGATAATGACATGGAAGGGCAACAAGAGGATCTGGGTATAGGTCCTGAAATGCAGCACACAGGGGAGGTTGATGTATTACCTCCAGAAGTGAAGATCCCTCCCAGAGCAGAGAGCAGTGATTCCTCCCAAGGTCTGTCCTCAAAGTAGCCGGGCGATAGGAAGGCTGATAGGTAGTTTAGGCTGCAGATGGCCAAGCTTAAGATGGAGGAAAAGCACCTGGCCATATAAGTGGAAAGGAGAAGTATGAGGCTGAGAGAGCCTTGGCAAGGGAAAAAGCTGAGGATGAGGAAGCCTTGGAGGAAAATAGACTATTAATGGAGGAGAGAAGAATGGCCCATGAGCTGAGTCTCAGAGAGCTGGACATCAGAGCTAAACAAGTGAAGTCCAGTAATAAAGTTGGCAGCATACCTGTAATGCCCTCTGGAGACAAGAGGATCCACATCCCAAAGGATCTGGTGCCTTAATTTGTTGTGGGAGATGACGTTGACAAGTAGTTTGAAGCCTATGAGTTTGCTCTGGAGTTGAATAGGGTTTCTGAGGAAGATTGGGGCCCAGTCTCTGGAGGCTCATACCTAATGAGGGGAGTCATGTCTTGCTGGCCATAGAGAAGTGTGACAGGATGAGGTATCCCTTCATGAATGACACCCTTGTCAGGAGGTATGACCCTACCTCAGAGGCAGACATTCTGGGACAGTCACACGCTTCTCCATCAGTAATGGGTGGATTGTGTGGCTTTCTTTTACAAGGCCCTGGTTTGTTGGGTGAAGTACAGTGTAGCGACAGATTACCATTGGCTGTACAATTATATGGCAAGAGAGCACATGTTCAGTCTTTGTTTTGCAGAGCTGCACTAACACCTGATTGATAATAAGCTCACTGATCCCAGGAAGCTTGCTAAGAAGTTGGACCTCTAGCTCAGCACAAGGGTACGTAAGAAGGTACCTGCACGATCTCTCTTAGCTGGGAGATTGGTTCAGAGGGTGAGCTGGTGATGCCTGAGGGTGGAAGTTGTCACTGCCACCTGATGAAGGTGAATGGGATCCCTGTCACTGCTTTGAAGGACACCAGGCCTAACCAGACTGTGGTAGTGGAAAGGTTGGTTTCTCCAGAGCAGCGTACCAGTCAGATGTTAAGGGTAACACAGGAAACACACTCGAACAGAGGGGTGAGAGGATGTATACCCCCTTCGACCTCCCGCTCAGAGTTATATCACAAAAAGAAGGGGGAACAAATAAGAAAAGAGGAAGAAAAAGTAACTAAGAGTGAGTCAAGGAAAAAGCACTTTGCTTTTAAAACTGCATTCACACGCAGCAAGCTGTGTCATGCTTCATCATAGGGCCGAGGCACTGTCATTCGCCGTCAGAAACATGTCGACACTTAAGCAGTGTGGAGCAGGTGGAATCTCATAATAAGTTCTTCCACCGAGCATCCACGTTTTTTCCTTTTAAACCCTGGACAGGGGACCTGATATTAAAACTGTAATAAGGATCCCCTGGGACCAGCTTTTAGTTCCACTGATCCTGCACTATTTTCTCACCTTTGAGTTCTCACTAACTCTGCACTGTATGTTGTATTGTCTTCCCCTCCCTATTGCTCCACCTCCAGTGTTGGGTAAACACGGAGGTGTGTTAGCAGCCCTATGATGAAGCATGACACAGCTTGCTGTGTGTGAGGTCAGTTTTAAAAGCAAGTTGCTTTTTCCTTGACTCACTCTTAGTTACTTTTTCTTCCTCTTTTCTTAATTGTTTCCCCTTCTTTTTGTGATATAAGGGTAACACAGGCCCAGGGGCAGGAATTCTATGCCCCTTGTCCCTGGTATTCCTGGAGTGGAGTGTGGAGGTGGCCCAGAGGAGGGACATAGCTAGTTCTCGGATGCCTAAAGACTGCATTCTGGGAAATGAGTTGCCCCCGGTGTCAGGAGAGCTTGGAGGGGCAACTGCCCAGGGCACCTGGACAGTTCCGTTTTCTGAGGGTACCACTCCCAAGCGAAGGGTACAGGAGCCCAGATGGAGGGGCAGGATGAGGAAGGATTGACCGCTGTCACCTGTTCAGCCTCAGGGTACAGACCCTAGGCTGGAAAACCAGTCTCAGGATCCCCCCGAAATGCTGGGAATGAGAGTGGAAAAAGAGTGCCTAACACCAGGGGCTGTGGCCCCCACTCTGTGAAAACTCAGAAGTAAGAGAACACTGGATGGCCTGGGGCCTGGCTCTTGAAATGGACGGCTATCAGTTGTCTCTATTGGTTGCTGTCCTTATAGGCAGAGTTTTCCTTGGGTTGGGTAATAGACATCTGATCCAAGGGGCAGAAACGGCCATATTACTTTGTTGGCGTTGATGGTACTATCTGCCTACTGAGATGCATCTGTGAGCAAGTGAACGTTAGGTGCTGCATACAGGGTGTCCGCAAGCAAGGAAAAGGGCTCCCCATGGGTCAGTTGAGTGGCTCAAGACAGAGGGATGCAACTAAGTTCAGAAGGGCATAGAGCTGCCAAGTGCCGTTGCATAATAGGGCCTTCATCCACATTCTATCGCCTAAGCAAGGCATTGACTAGTCTACCCTGGCTTTTGGCTGGATGGGGTCATGTTGGGCTTGACCTGTTTTGCACGGTCATCCCCAAACTTTTTGCCTTCACCCTCCTGTTTTATGAATCCATTTGTGTTGGCCTTTAGGACTCTACACACTTTATCACTGCTAAGCAGTGCTAGGGTGCTTGCGCTCCCTCCTTTAAGCATGAAACATTTGTTTCATGAATATTTGTGCATACTTTATATGATGATAGCTCAATGTGATATGTTTGTTGTATTTCCATGAATGAAATTACCTATGTGTTCTGTCTGACTCTTTTTAAAGAAAATGATAAAATATTTAATAATGAAAAATAAATAAAAAATCAGTTGAGCTGTTCTGTGGGTGGAATTTTTCAATATTTTGGAGCTATTGCCCTATTCCTATTGAAAGTTGGGGACATCTTTTTGATGTTTTCTAGTCTGTCTATTTCCCTGGTTAGATGTTCCCTTAGAATTGGTTTTCTCAGGGCCCCTCTTGTGTTTATCTAGCCATCTCTCCTCCGAGCCACATTCTACTCAACCAGGCCTAGTTTATTCCATCTAATACTTCAAACAAACATCCTGTAGTACTAGAGGTAGAGATCTGCCTGTTTCCCTTTGTCCTAGATAAGAACGAGGTGCTCCTCCTAACATCTATTGAGATTTCCGCCCCAACTTTTCCTCTTCCAGGGGAAACCTTATTTCTCCAGGATAGGTAATTTGTATTCCAAGGGCTTTCATTTGCCAGCTGAGGCATCAGATCAATTAACTTTCCCGATCATCTTAAAGCATGGATTTCATAAAAGGCTGGCTGAGTGAAGTATGTCAATTATGAAACATATCAAGGAGTTCAAGTATGTCAAATGCGACTTCATATTTGCATTCTTGACCAAATAATACATATACTTTGGCCACATTTTCCACAGGGCTACCTTTTCACAGCCTTTAAATATGGGCACACAAGTGCACATGTGTCATTTGCAATATGTTCAGAGACATTTACCATAGCTGCGGTCGTGGCCGGCATTACTCGCGGTAAACAACGTTTACCATGAAACTTTTTCAATGCAGGGAATCACAACGCGGTCGTTACAACGACCGCGTTGTGATTCAGCATACCATTACTCCGCAACTCGGAACAACAACTTGCGAAGGGGGGGAGGTGTTGGATTTAAAATCCAACACCTTCCCTAGTGTCCGCACAGACTGGAGTTGGAATAGTAAATTATACTATTCCAACATCCAGCACCCCCCGCCGCAAATCATTGTTTCGACTTGGGGAGTAATGGTATGCGGAATCACGACGCAGTCATTGTAACGACCGCGTTGTGATTCCCTGCGTTGAAAAAGACTGCGGAATAAGGACACACATTCATTACTCGCAGGTGAGGTGATGGGTGCAAGGGGTCGCGGGTGGAAGGCCTTTTTGGGGGGTCACGGGTGGGAGTCACAAGTGAAATAAATGATCAAAAAATGAAAATTAAACGTATCTTCCTTTTTACCGGTTCCCGCGTCTTCATGGCTCCTGCTCCTGCTCTCCTGCCTGCGACAGGAACAGGAAGCAGGCAGCCAGGCTCCCTCCTGGCCCTCCCCTAAGCTAATCACAATGCTGCAAGGAGTGTTGTGATTGGTTGGGACGCCGCCCAGCCAGGGACTAATGGGGAGGCCATGTCCTCCATGTAGGCTGCTATCCAGCCTGTATGCAAAAAGGGCAAAGTGCGCATGACTGGTTTGTGTGGCCCGAGAGGGCTGACCGAACAGTCTTTATGCACTCAAGAGTGTGCAAACCTCTCCTCCCCTGTTCAAAGAGCAGAGCAGCTCCGCCCAACTGCCTCCCGCAATGCACAAAGGAAACATAAAATGGTAATAACTTTTAGTTATTACCATTTTATATTTTGGCTTTCTCGCACTGTGAGAAAGCAGTGGGGTGACGCCCCTCTGCCCTAGTGGAGGAGCCGCCCCTGCCTAGCTGTATACAGATAATGACTTGCTGAAGAGGGTTGCATATTAAAACCATTTCAACACAGTGGGTGAGATTCCAGAAGGGAGACTTGCTTACAGCAAAAGACCAAAAAACAAGCCATCAAAAAGATAGAAACACTAGGAGTTTTCACAGGTTAGAACCCAATTTCACCCAGGACGGAACTCTATAAAGCAGGAGGACACAGGCAGATTAGGCAGATTACCTTATCCTGGATTCACAGAACATCTTCTGAAGAATAATTTAGCAAGCAATATGTGTGAAGATATTTACAATTAATTTTTGGCTTTGGGAATGACCTCCTTTTTTAACAATCATAGTGGCGGGTACTCGCTGATGTTACAAAGTGACGTTTTTAATCATTCACTTGTTAAATTTGTTTATTTTTATTTTTTACATCACTCAATTGCCCAAGTGTCTCAGTGCTTCTTTCTGTTGATAAATATTAAAAAGCATGCGCTTCAAACTGCTGAAACGTTTTTTGAAAGGGCAAGGTTTGTGCTCTGTCCCTGTATACAATTCTGTAGTTTCCACAAGGCATTCAACTGTTATGTTGAATGTTAAAGGCTGTAGCCGAAGCCAGCACCCTTAATTGAACTGCTCTAGACTAGAATGAACTCACGTTCCTTGAGCACCGTACACATACATGCATTCATGTCATAGGGTCCAGCCTCTTACTACCTCATTCTCATCTTACAAACCAGTCGTGTTCAGGTAGGGACGTGACGCAAAATAATGGGGACCATTCAAATTGTTCAGGAATAGGTATATCAACTGCTATTAAAATACTTAATTTGCATGATAGTGGAATGCTGTCATGTTGGAGCCCTTAGTTTTAATTGCACTGGCATTTTGATCTGATGTCATTATCCTGGCCCTTGGTTTTAATGACATCAGAGTTTGAACTTGCTCCAAAAGTCCAGAGAGCCTGAATTTTAATGGTAGTGATATATGGCCTGACATTAAAAATTGAAACCTCAGTTTTAATAGCAGTGGCATTCTTGCATGCAGACAGTATGTGGACCTTCAGTTTTCAAGACAGTATGGGTCTGGCATGCTATGAACATAAGAGAGCTCATTCTTGATGAAAGTTTGGTTTTAACATATATAAAGTGTATTAGAGCATTGGAATGTTGAGTGCTAGATTGTAGACAATGGAGTGCTCCGGGCTTCTAACGGCTGGTAGATGCCCAGAGCATCAACATTCCAATGTTTTTTTACAGCTGTTACTGTGAACAAAGGCCTCACACAGCCCGAGGGCATTTCACCCCCCTTGGGCTCTGTGAGACCTTTAACACTGGAGCGTGCCTTTAATGGCCCGTAGAACCCACTACCGTGGGTTCCAAGACTATATGAGACCCTGACATTTTTATGACAGTGGATTCTTGCCTGCACCAAAGAGGTTTTGGCCATGGCCTGCTCCCTGTGTTTAGTTGCTCAATTTGTTTAAGTGGGCTTCTGGCTTGAGCCTGTTTTTGTTGACCATTTGTTTTAATACAGAAAAGTCTTTCCAACCTCCACTTTCTGGAGTATTCAAGTTTAATGTAACAAGAGTTATGGTCTGCACCCAGTGTCTGGATGCGTTAGTGAAAATTACTGGAATCTTGGACTGCGGACAGTGCCTCATTTTTGGGGATGGGGTTCCCATCTGAGTCACTTACAAAAAATCTGAAACTCCAGCAAGCAACTACAGAGTTGAGGCAAGTAAGAAGTGTCACTGTCTGCACTAGAAGGGCAGCAGGAATATATTAAACCAAGTGGAAGAATAAGGAACCAGGAGGCCCTAACCTGTTGCAACAGATTGCCTGAGACAACAAAATAAGTGCATACGTCGGTGATTATTTGTAATCAGCACATTAACATTATAACTATTGGAGCAGTTACAGTACCCAGAAAATCTTGGAAGCATCGAGGAGCATTTACAATGGAGAAGAAAGGTGAAAATATGGCTATTTCCAAGGTAATTACACCATCCAATCACCCTGATAGAGAACCTGATAAAATAATCGTTCTTTCAAGATTTACAGTCCGCACATGTGGAACAGCCCACCCAGCACACTCACTTCATGTTGGCAAAAATGTTATCAACTTTGTATGTCCAAGTTACGAAGGGCTTCTCTGTGTATAGCCTGGGTAATTTAAAGTAGTGTAAGCTCATATATAACCCTCCCAGCTCTCATTAATACTAATACTGTAACATTTGGTTGTCGTGCAGCTGTTTGTAAATCAAACATGCATCCCCTTTACTGTTTGGGTGTCTTACAGCCCCATAAGACAAAATTGCTACATGTCTTGTCTGTCGTCCAGTACTGCACCAGCCCACAGCTGTAAATGAACCTCATAAGAGCAGACATGGAATAACGAAAGAGATCGCTTGGCCACCAAAGAACTCTGATTTAGTGACCCACCTAAGGTCTCAAATAACTATCATCACTTCTTGACATCTCAGAAAGGTATTCATTATTTAAGGGATGATTGTAACAAACTCCCTCCCAGTAGATCTCATGACCATCTCTTCTTCCAAACTATGCCTGCTCAGGATTATAAACATAAACAAAGATCTCAGAATGGCCAACTCTGTTCAGTAACCATCATGGTGGACTGTGATCATAAGAGATAACATAAAGGGACCTGGAGAGCTGTCCAAAGCTGCCAGCTTACCAAAACCAATAAACTTTACACCTATCTCTAATACTTCTTAGCCGCTTCGCTGCAGCCGGAATTCCCCCGCGATGCTGAAGAATTCCACGCGTGCACGGTTCGGACGGCCCCCGGCCGTCCTCTGCACACGCCCACCGTGACATCAGAAGGTGGCGGGGCCATCCGACGCATGGAAGAGGCTGAACTATCACTGTGTCCCATAACATCATACCAGAGCATTGGTGGTCATCATGTGGGTTGGAAACACTTCCCACATAGGATCAAAACAAGACATCATACTTCCAACCACGCACCCAAAATGGTGTAGTGTGCCACCCAAATATAGGCAAGCATTTCAGCGCTCCACATAGGAGTAAGAACTATATGATACAATGCACTCACAAAAAGAAAAAGAAATCTGACTAGATGATGCACAGACATCTCCTGATTATATACAGTGCTTGATAAAGACAACTGTACGTTAGAGAAGGGGAAATGTCAAAGTGAAGACAGGCGGCAGAAAAGTAAGGTGAAAACATTAACAGGGTTGCAATCACATGAGGGAGAGCCCCACTACATTCCTGGGCCCCAGCTTTACAGAAAACCATGTCAACCCAAGAGTTACCTGCCTGCTCAGCCTTGCTACTCAGGGTTCCGAAAACTTTTTCACTCTACACAAGGCAAAATGAATGATAGATTTGTAAAAAAAGAAAACGAAGTTATCAAAATGCTGCCCGGAATTATGTAGCCTTCGCCAGTGACCCGGAGTCTAGATTCGAGCCAGTGCTCTCCGGTTCATGTGAATCATTCTCTGATCTTCTGAAACGTCACTGAGCCGTGAGGCCCCCATGTCTCGCCTCCTGCCCCCCACGTCACCCAGGACTCATCTCAACACGTCCGAGGTATTTTACCTTCGCTGAACTGGCACTGTACGTCGGTTGTCTTTTATCTGGTAATATACCAACATATCCTCTACGTAAAGGGAAGCCGACAAAAGCTTTCTTCGTGTAAGATAAGAAAAGGACATCCGGGGAAGATAAGATACATTGCTACCTGTATCCGAGGGACCATGGTTGGGCAGCCGAGCTCGCACGCGGAATTTCCTATCGAGGTGTTTTTGAAACACACACGATGAGCGCGGCATGCCTGGCATACCTGTGGCAACAGAAGACAAAACAATTTTCTCTTCTTTCAACGCGCTGGGGAAATATGCCCTAATTTCCATCAAAAATGACAAACACTCAACTTTCCAAAAGAAAAAGGTTGCGAGATCAGGTTCTGGACTAGGACACGCAACCACGCTCAATAAAAGCAGCTTGCTTGAGGGCTACAGTAAAGCATGTCAGAGCTGGGCTCACTTTCAATCTGAATTAAATTATTATGATGTTCATCATGGAAGTAAGGGGTATATTATCAAGGGGTTTTATCTCCGCTTTTTTGGCTTTAAAAGCCAAGAAAGCGGAGATAAAATTATCTCCCTATTACCAAGCTGTCGCTAACACCAGTTAGCGACAGCTAATAGGAGATAGCGACCATCATGGGCCCCACTTTGCATGTCAGTGATATTTATCACTAATGATATGCAAAGTGGGCGTGCCAAGATGTTAGCGACTGGAAACAGTCGCTAACATCGCTATCTCCTATTACCAACTTTTGGAGATATTTGCGCTAAGGGCGAATATCTCCAAAAGCTAACACCTGCCCTGAGCAGTTCTTAGCCATGTTATCCAATGGGAGGTGGATAACATGGCTAAGAGCATTTGCTCGATAATGCATGAATATCGCTGACTTTTCAGCGATATTCATGCATTGCGGGCGTTTTTTATCGCATTTGCGATAAACCTTGCTAATAGCAAGGTTTATCTGCGATAAAAATCGCCGATGTGCGGCGATAATTTTTGTCTCTAAACAAGTTAGAGACAAAAATTATCGCTAGTTGTTGATAATATACCCCTAAGATTTTAAAAACAATGTTTTGTAAATAAAATCTATCCACCAGAGGCCATGACCTCTGTTATCAAACAATAGTAATGCAAATGTTCATGTTCTCGTGTTTTAGTGCCTCTGACAAATTACACTTTGTTCATGCAGCCTGATTTAGAGTTGGCTCGTAAAGGAAAATCTGGGGTAAGTGTTAAATCTGCAGGATAGTGTACTGGTGGTCATCAAACATACTACCCCTAGGATGAAGGAAATAACGCACAAGTTACTACTTGTGTAACAATATATCTGTAAGAGACATTAGTTGGTGATAGATTCCTTACCTTAGAATACCTCCAGGCGTCAGACTGGATCCAGAAATTTTTTGCGTAGCAGTACCCTTGCGCGTCGGTAGGCGTCGTCTGCGGCTCCGCGTCCGTCGTCGGCGTCGTGGGCGCCGTGATGACGTCGTCGGAGTACTTAGACGCCGCCTCTGCATGCTGACGTCAGTTCTTAGACACAGCTTTTCCGCGCCAGAAACACAGAGCCATGTTAAAAATCAACACTGGTGCCATTGAAACTAGGGCCCTGAAAGGGATGACCTTAACCCTAGATATCGGTTCGCAGAACGGGGAGGATGGGTGGGTCGGTAAGGAATCTATCACCAACTAATGTCTCTTACAGATATATCGTTACACAAGTAGTAACTTGTGCATCTGAAAGAGACACATTAGTGATAGATTCATTACCTTAGAATAGATACCCCAGCAATAGCAACCCCGGAGGTGGGTCTGCGAACCAATAATCACACCAGAAAGTCCTGGAGGACGGAACGGCCAAAGAAGCCATCCCTCCAGGCTTGGCTGTCCAGGCAGTAGTGTCTTGCAAACGTGTGCAGCGAGGCCCACGTAGCTGCCTGACAAATGTCCTGCAAGGGCACTCCTCGGCCTAAGGCAGTTGTAGTCGCCGTGGCCCGAGTGGAATGAGCCCTCAGCCCAACAGGGGGTTCCTTCTTAGCCAAGGAGTAACACGCCTGGATCCACCGAGAGATGGTCCTCTTGTGCACCGCCCGCCCCTTCTTAGCGCCCACCTAACCAACAAAGAGTTCGTCATCCACCCGGAACTGGCGTGTGCGATCCAAGTAGAATGAAAGCGCACGTTTTGGGTCCAGACGGTGGGGCCACTCTTCCTCTTTAGAGGGATGCGGTGGCGGAAAGAAGGTGGGCAAGGTTATAGACTGCCCGATATGGAAGGCCGTGACAACCTTGGGCAGGAAAGATGGCTTAGTACGCAACACAACCTTGTCCGGATGGACAGAAAGGAAAGGGGGTGTACATGAAAGAGCCTGGAGCTCACTCACTCTCCTGGCAGAGGTGATGGCAACCAGGAAAGCAGTCTTCAGAGTAAGAAGGCGGAGAGGACAGTTGTGGAGTGGCTCAAAGGGAGTGCACATCAGAAACGTAAGAACAAGGTTCAAGTTCCACTGAGGCATCACAAACGGAACAGGAGGGAATATGTGTGTGATGCCCTTCAGAAAATGAGTTACAATAGGGGACTTGAACAAAGAAGGTTGATCAGGCAGCCTTAGAAAGGCTGAAAGGGCGGAAAGGTAGCCCTTGATAGTGCCCAGAGCAGAGCCCTGCTGGGCAAGAGAAAGAAGGAAGAGAAGAACCTCAGAAAGAGGGGCAGCAAGAGGATCCACAGCCTTTGCTGTGCACCATGCCACAAATTTGTTCCACCTGCAGGCGTATACCGACTTTGTGGAGGGACGCCTGGCTGCCAGAATGACATTACAGACTTCAGGAGGCAAGTCAAATGGCCTCAACTGTCGCCGCTCAATCTCCAAGCATGGAGGTGGAGACTGGACAGGTTCGGGTGGAGGACCGTCCCCTGCTGCTGCGACAGAAGGTCCTCCCGAAGAGGCAGACGAACCGGGGGATCGACTGACATATTGAGTAGCTCTGGATACCAGTACCTTTGTGCCCAGTCCGGAGCCACAAGGATGACTTGGGCCCGGTCGTGCCTGATCTTGTTCAGCACTCTGGGCAGAAGTGGTATAGGCGGAAAGGCGTACAATAGACCGCAACTCCACTCGCGACAAAAAGCGTCTCCGAGCGAGTGCCGCCTTGGAAATTCCAACGTGCAGAACTGATGACATTGCGCATTCTCTTCGGTGGCAAATAGATCTAACCAAGGCTCTCCCCACTGCTGAAAGAGGCCTTGCGCCACGTCCAAGTTCAGACGCCATTCGTGATCCATCATGCACCGTCAGCTGAGTTCGTCCGCCCTGGCGTTCAGAGAACCTGCCAGGTGTTGAACCACCAGGGTCACGCCCTGATGTTCCAGCCACTGCCAGAGGCGCAGAACCTCCTGGCAAAGGGTCCACGACCCCTACCCGCCCTGTTTGTTGCAGTACCACATGGCAGTGCTGTTGTCCGTGAACCCCTGCACTACACTCCCCCGAACAGAGGGGAGGAATGCTTCAGTGCTAGATGAATCGCCCGCAGCTCCAAAAGGTTGATATGGAGCCGGGACTCTGCCGGAGACCAGAGGCCTCTGATCTCCGCCTCTCCCATGTGGCCTCCCCAGCCCTGGAAGGACGCGTCCGTCACAACTACGTGCTCCGGTTGGGGAAGGGAGAGGGATCTGCTGCTGACCCAATCGTGGTCCGTGAGCCACCACTGCAGCTGTCTCGCAGTGCCCTCCGAGATCAGGACATGGTCGGATAGGTTGCCCCGATGCTGGTTCCACTGAAACGTTAGGTCCCACTGCAGAGCCCGCATCCGCTACCGGGCGTGATGCACCAGAAGGATGCAGGAGGCCATCAGCCCCAGAAGCCGCAGCGTCAACCTGACGGAGACCCGGGACAAAGGCTGAAAGATGGGAATCAGAGCCTGAATATCCCGGACCCGCTGTTCAGGAGGATAAACCCGAAACTGCGCCGAGTCGAGAACCGCTCCGATGAAGAGGAGCTTCTGAGAGGAGCACAGGTGTGACTTCGGCACATTGATGGAAAACCCCAGCAAGTGCAGGAGGTCTGCCGTCGTCTGGAGGTGGCTGATGACTGTTTGGGGCGAGCCCGCCTTCAACAACCAGTCGTCGAGGTAGGGGAAAACTGAAACCCCTAACCTGCGCAGATGAGCTGCGACCACCGCCATCATCTTCGTGAACACCCGTGGGGCGCTGGTAAGGTCGAAGAGGAGCACGGTAAACTGAAAGTGCTCGTGGCCTACCGTGAACCGCAGGTAACGCCGGTGGGCCTGCAGGACGGGGATGTGGAAATAAGCGTCCTGCAAGTCCAACGCTACCATCCAGTCTCCTGGGTCCAGGGCAGTTAAGACCTGAGCCAGTGTCAGCATTTTGAACTTCTCCTTCCGGAGGAAGCCGTTGACGTTCCGTAGGTCCAAGATAGGGCGTAGGACCCTTTGCCCTTCTTGGGTACCAGAAAGTAGTGGGAGTAGCAACCACACCCTACTTCGGGCCCAGGAAAGCGCTCGATGGCCCCCTTGGCCAAGAGGGCCGTAACTTCCTCCTGCAGAAGTCGCAAATGATCCTCCGATACGTGGTGGTATTGTGGTGGCATGGCTGATGGGGTCGCCTCGAAGGGGAGGGAGTAGCCCCTTCAGACATTTTGCAGCATCCACTTGTCTGACGTGACAGTGCGCCAGTGGAAGATGTGATGGCGAACCCTGCCCCCCACTGGCGTCACATGGGCTTGAAAGCAGGGACTAGGAGGGTTTTGAGGCGGATGCCACGGGGGAAGGTGTGGACTGATCTCGCCGTTGTCCCCGACCGCCTCCACGGCGGTTTCCACGGCCGCCACCGCGTTGGATGTTAGTCTGCGGTGCGTGGCTGGCAGCACGTGTGGGGGCGCCCCTTCCTTGGCCACGAAACGAGCGAAAGGCACCTGTTTGCTGGCGCGGGGCTGAGAGGCCCAAGGACCTGGCCGTAGCCCTGGAGTCCTTAAAGCGCTCAAGCGCATGGTCTGCCTTGTCGCCAAAAAGGCAACGGCCGTCAAACGGCATGTCCATGAGAGTATTCTGGACATCAGCCGAGAAGTTGGCGGACCACAACCAGGCGTAGCAACGAATCGCCACCGTCGTCGCCATCGCTCTGCCCAGTGAGTCGGTGGTATCCAGCCCACACCGGATAGAATATTGTGCTGCATCTCGGCCTTCCACAAGGGCCTGGCCGAGTTTAGCCCGTACCTCCAACGGGCATTCTGGCAGCACTTCCGCGACCGTATCCCACAAAGAGTGGGTGTAGCGGCCCAAGAGGCATGCAGTGTTTAAAGACCGCAGTCCCAGACTCAGGGAGGAGAATACCTTTTTGCCATATTGCTCATACCTCTTGGATTCCCTGTCAGGCGGAGCCGACGGGAATGCGGACTGGGAATTGGAGGCCTGGATCACCAGGCTCTCAGGGGTGGGGTGGGTGGACAGGAAACGAGGGACGCCCGGGCCGGGCGGTGGCGTCTGGCCACATTCCTATCTACAGGCGAACCTGTAGCGGGCTTGGACCAAGTGCCCAAAAGAACGTCGGTCAAGGCCTCATTAAACGGCAGCAGAGGCTCAGCCGAGCTTGACTGCGGTTTAAGGACCTCAGTGAGGAGGTTAGTCCTCACGGCCGCGACGGGGAGTTTAAGGCCCAAGGCCTTGGCCGCCCGCGTCAGCACCACACTGTGGGTTGCCCCCTCCTCCGTAGCCATGGTAGGAGGGGAGACAAAACCAGTGTTAGGCGAGGTGTCCAGACCACTGGCATCCCCAAGTCCACCTGTCCAGTCCTCCTGGGACTGACACTCCCGTGTCAGAGGGTCCTCAGACCCCTCCCAATTCTCCTCATCACCCATCTCCTGGTACTCAGGGGTGTGGGTGTCAAATGATGAGGCCGGCTCATTGAAGTAGAACTCTCCAAACGGCGTCGAGAGCGGCGCCCTGCGGAGCCGCTCCGGCGCCGGAACCGGATCAAGGGAGGCATCGGGGACGGCGCCGCCCGAAGCCGGCGTGGAGGTGACACTTGAGGGACCAGAAGCGGATCCAGCGGGGCCCTGCGGCGCCGAGCCCGTAGGCGTCGGCGGCGTCGGGACCGAAGCACCCGACGGCGTGGGGGCCGAAGCCCCTGAGCCGCTAGGGCCCCAGACGGGTCCGCTGGGCCCGAAGGCGCCGCGGAGCCTGTCGGAGGGGTGAGAGACCTCATGGCCATGAGGAAACGTTCGACCTCCTCCGGCGTCGTGCGTGGCCCGGGGCCCAGAGGGTATGAGGCCGGACGCGACGCCCACGACTCCGACAGAGCCGCTTGGGTGGTGTCACCCAAACACCTGGCCGCGTCGCGCAAGTGTCGGGGGGAGTCGGAAGAGCAATGACGTCTCTTCGACTTCTTGTGCTTACCATACGACTTCGACCCTGAGGAGTGATGTCGACTCCAGGAGCTATGGTGGCTCCGCTCCCGCGACCGGTCCCTCGACCCCCGTTGGACCGGGACCTTTCACGGCGCGGGGCCGACTGCCGGAGCTCGAGTCGCTTGCGGGACTGCTCCGGCCTAGCTTTCGAGGTTAGGGCCCGGCAGTCGGAGCAGGTCTTGTCGTCATGATCGACGCCGAGACAGTGGAGACACCGACGGTGAGGGTCCGTGACCGACATCAGTCGATCGCAATCCTCACAAGGCTTGAAACCTGGCATCCCTACCAGCACCCTTCGGAGTCGAAGACTAGAAAGAATTATCAAAAGAGAATCAAAAAAGTTTTAGTCAAAAAATGACTAAGGTACCACTTTTTCCGGATCTGCTCTGTTGGCGCGGAAAAAAGAAGAACTGACGTCAGCACGCGGAGGCGGCGTCTAAGTACTCCGACGACGTCATCATGGCACCCACGACGCCGACGACGGACGCGGAACCACAGACGACGCCTACTGACGTGCAAGGGTACTGCTACGCAAAAAAATTCCGGATCCAGTCTGACGCCTGGGGGATATTCTAAGGTAAGGAATCTATCACTAACGTGTCTTTCAGATAATGGCGTATTCTACTCCAGACTTAGGGCCTGGTTACCCTTTTGATGATGTGGGAGTGGGCAGTCACACCACCGCCCTGCTCCCACACTATCACAGTCATCCGCTCACTGTCCACCAGATTAGACATTTCCTTCAGGTCTGGTGGGCGGTGCTTTGGTAGTCCCAAGGCAGTGCCGTGCTAAGGGTCATATGTGAGCTTTAGCAAGGCAGTGCCATGGCAGCGCCAAAGCCCGATCCTGCACAGCATGCACTGGTGCAGTCCATGCCATGCATGAACTGGAATGCATGCACACAGGGGGCACAATGTGTGCCACCCTGCATGCACCCCATGACCCTGAGGCCCCTGTAGGGTCCCCTTAGTTTCTTCACCACCACAGTTTTCATGGCAGTGAGGAAATTCAGAATATGCTTGGAGGTGCCGCAGCGGCACCACCAGCATATTGCTGGGCCAGACCGCTGCGCCACCGCCGAGGGATGACAGATCCCGGCAGTTGTGGCAGTCCTGTGGTGGTAGGACTGCCGCACTTGAAATGCTGCAGTCAGACTGCCAGTGCGGCAGTTCCCGCCATGCCACCACAAGTTTGGCATTCCAATGGACCGGCAAACTGGCAATCAGCCACTTAGTACTTACTCCAAAATTCGGAGGACTTTCCATTAGAAGTCAACTCTAAATCAAGTTGAATACATTTCAGGGAAAATTATGTGGATTTCTAATTTGACCTTGAGGAGAACATTTTATATCGTTGTGTAGAGGGAGGTGTGAAAAGTTACAAAGCCTGCCAACTCGTAACTTTGTTTTTTATTTTTATATTTAGAAACTTGCAAAGTATATAAAAAAAGGAACCACATTTAGCATCATTGCGTTCAGCAGTAGTCTGGCACTGACAAATGGTCTTACTTGAAAGGACCAATGGGTAGACTATTTTTTTATTTATTAAGAGGGCGTGACAGGACCAAAAACAGTCATTGGAAAAGCCAAAAGATCTCATTTGCAAGAGGAGAGCTATTGGCATTAGCATTGTTTAGCCTTGTTGTACAGCAGTACTGCTGCCATGCAGCATAGCCTAATAAAAGCATTGGCAAAGCCAATAGGGTTAATCTAGTAGAGTTATTGGCTTTGTCAAAGTTTTTAGCCATGTTGTACAACTGCTGTGTAGCATGGCAGAAAGTAAAAAAATTTGCTAAGACGCAGTCAACGCTGGCCACGTCATAGCTCTTTTAAAAAAAAAATTCAGCCACGCTGCACAGCAACCACGTTGCTGTACAACATGGCTATAAACATTGACAAAGTTAAAAAGAAAAGGGCTATGACACAGCCAGAGTTGATTGCATCATATAGTGTTTTTGTTTTGTGTGCGGGGGGGAGCAGCAACACAGAAGGAGGACGTTTGGGGGCAACATGGACAAAGGATGAGGAAAAAAGCACCAAGGTGTGGCTAGCCGCGTCATAGCGAGTTTTCTTTTGTTTATTGCAGGGTGGGACAAGAGGTAACAAGGAGGGATGGGTAGAGGAGAGAGGGACACATGTGGGGTGGGAGGGAGAGCAACAACACGGACAGCTGCTAAGGTGAGAGGAGGTTGTAGGTAGAGCAACAGCACGGACAGTGGGTTGGGGGCAAGAAACAATATGTACAGATGTAGGGTTGGAGTGGTGGGAGGGAGAGCAACAACATGGAAAGCAAGAGGGGCAAGCAACAATAAGGGCAGGGGGGTGAGGTTCCGTAAATTCTGAACCCGTTCCATAAAGGTCATGGTTTCTTTAGGAATTTTATATTAGCGAACCATAACTAGTTAGTGCGGCAAGTATGAGTGTTTTCGTCATGTAAGACTGATGGATTCACTACGTATTTAGGGATTTCGTTCTGAACCCTTGGGTTCAATTTTGTGTATGGCAGCCATTTTGTGGTTGCCCTCACATAGTCCGATGACTGTGGCTGAACAAGTCTTTTAAGTACGTACACCTTAGCTCCAGTGCGTGCTGACTCCTGTTTGACCTGAGTGAACTGACCCTGTTGCCTGAAGCCGACCTTGTTAAACCAGTTCCTGCCATTTAGCTGATCAAGATTGAGGATCAAAGCACAGGACATCGTAAACTTTTACTGCACACAAATATGCCTTATCCTACTCTCACCTGTTTCTGCTCCTTTCTTTATGGTCTATTTACGATTGGGTTGTGCCCTTTTTTATTATGGGTTCGTTCGACCTGTCTAAAGAAGAATGTTGGGTTTGAGCGATGATTGATCATGGGCTGGGCAACTGAAAAGTGGGTTTTACCGGCCTGCAATACTTTTGTTGTGGAAACATGTGATTGGTTAAACTGTAAACAAGGAATGTTTGCCTGAAGCATAATGTTTGGCATAAAAAGGGATGACTTGCTGTGTAAAATTGAGCAGTCTCCTGAGAACTCATACCGTGATGACTTCTAGGACTTCTGTTACTGGCTGCAGCCAATAAATTTGATCTTTGACGCCACCAATAAGTTTCCGTGTCTCTGTATTCTAAGACAGGTGGAACCCGAAGGCTTTGGGTGTGCCCCTGGCGCCGCTGGGTATTAAATAACCCGGTTCTTCAGTTGGCGCTTCCAACGTGGGGCGACTTCAGCGGTACCGGTCCAAGCCTGAAGATCGTGAGGAGCTTCGTGAGGAAATTCTGGAGGACGGCCACCACTTCATCGACCCCGGCATGTCGAATGTGGACTGAAGGTCTTTTCTGCGAGGCTTCCCGCTTTCCTGACGGCTACGAAGGACCGCTGCCCTGACTGTCGCCCTGTCTTGGACCCATTTGTGATGCATTGTACGGCGAGACGATAGACGGTTCTTCTGGTGGCATGACTGATACCTCAGTTAAGTATAAGTGGGTCGCTCCCAGTCCTTAGTTTTTGGTTCTTTGGTTCTTAGTTTGTTTGGTCCTTAGTTTTGATTTGAAAATTGCAATTTCCAAAGCTGAGGGTCTTGTATATTTACGAGTGTATCGGTAGAGATAATCCCTTGAAGTTTGAAGCTAGATTAGTGAGCAAAGATGCCTAGTCTTAGCAAAAATAGGAGGATATTTTGTTGTGGTTGTAACAGGGATTCCCGATTGGAGGATTCATGGCCGATACCTCCAGTTGGAACTCCGACTTATGAACTTTATTCTAAACACGGCGTGGGTCCCATTACGTTCAATGAAGTATGGGTCCGATACACTAGGAAAGACGGTGTTTTAAAATGGCCACATCATGACACAGAGATTCTAGATAATTTGGAAGTTAAACTATTTAAGAAGAAAGCCCGGCCGGCAATGTTTGACTCCTTTCGCCTTTGGCGTAAAGAAGCCAGACAACAAGAAATTAAACAAGCTAAAAAAGAGAAAAGAGAAAAGGATGTATCAATAATGCAAGCTGCTAGGCAGTTTAAAGAAAACGAAGAAGATAAAGCAATTGAGGTGTCAGATAGGCAACATAATATGGCTATTGATAAATGTTATCCAGCTTTGCCATCTCTTCTTGAGAATGCAACAAAGGACCCTGAGAAGAATCCTTTGATGTCACATTTGTTGAGATTACCACCCCCTTATGCACAGAGTGCTACGGCACCTCCGCAACCTCCAGTTGCACAAACTCCTGTTGCTGTTCCGTCACTGGCTCCTCCTCAGCTGGTTCTTCCTCCTACGGCGCAGCCTCCTCTGGGGCCGCCGACTTTGCTATCGGTTTTGTCTGGAACTACTTTGCCTTATTCTCCTGTACCTTCAACTTTTCTTGCTACTAACCCTACGCTTCAATCACCTCAAAATACTTTGTCTCCTGTCCTTATGACATCTTCTCCTTCTGCTCGACAATGAATGACTGATACTGTTACTGGTCTTTTGTCTCCTTTCTTTGGGTCATTGAGTATGACCCCTGTTTCTGCACGTAAACAAATGCATAGTCAGCTACCTGGTCCCGAAGAACGGGCAGTGTTAGATCTCTTGGCTCGCAGATGGGTTTCGAATGTTTCGAGGTATAACTTAGAGTCAGTTATGGATGTTTTCCCGCAGTGGGAAGCACCCAAGAAAAGGTATGTTTTTGAAGTTATGTGTACTTTCCTTTGTGAGGATGGGAAGATAATGATTTGGGTTCAGTCCCTGTAGAATTGCTAAATGTCCAGTCTGAGTTTGCGAAACGGACGATAGTGGGTCCCGGAATTGAGAATGCAGTTGCGATGGTACTTGCGTTAAGGAGCGATTTCCCTTCTCAGCGACTGTTTGAACCTGATTCCGCAGTTAGGAGGAAAGTGAGACAGTATCCGATGAGAGAAGTTCCTCCAGTATGGCGCGATGAGGTAGCTGCTGGTGCGAATAATGATCCCCCAGCTATACCAGCACATTTTCAAAGAGTATGGGTACACACGCCATGGAAGAGAGTAGAAGTTTTGGCCCTTAAACAGTCTTTACCTGATCCCCGTAAAAATCCGGCTGGTTATTACAAGGAGTTGTCCCAGACAGTTGACGCATGCATCATGAATTTAGCCGATATAGATATGCTGTTGGGTAACGTGGTACCTCAACCTCTGTGGGAAAAATTCGTCATGAGGATCATGCGATTGAGTTAGGTGATTCATGGGTGAATATCGCTGCTGCAGATGCTAGACAGGTTGGTGGTGCTAAACCTGAAGCTCTAGTGGCAGATCTACCTGGCAGAATTATTAATTTAATGAAGACGATGATGCCTCCTTTACGAGTGAATTGGGATAAGTTAGCAGCATGTAAGCAGAAGAAAGATGAAAGTGTATCTGATTTCTTCACTAGGTTTGAAGAAACATTTATAGATCATAGTGGTCAGGACATGAGTACGGAAGGTGGGCAAAGATTATTTGTGGACAAATTTGTCTTTAATTTGCTCCCTGAACTATGTAATAAGTTGAAAGATTCTGAGAGTTCTTGGGCTGTTTCCTCGTCGGCCCAGATATTGGCGACTGCACAGTACTATGAGAATAGGGATAAGGACGAAAAAGACAGAGTAGAGAAAAAGACTAAAGACCTAAAGACAAAGGTTCTTTTGCAGCAGGCGTATCCGCTGCGCTCGAATCAGCAAGAGTCACAGTAACGCTCACAGTTTCAGCAACCTCCACAGTTTCAGAGACCGCAACAGAACGCTGGGTATTTTCCACCAAGACCCCCCTTGGGTTTGAATCAGTGTGCGTACTGTAGGGAGGAAGGTCATTATAAAAATGAGTGCCCTGTTTTACGACAACGCGCGAGTGGTATGCCGGCCCGAGAGGCCGTGGTGGTCTTCAGCAAGTGTCTAGGGGTAGAGGACGTGGTGCGTTTCCTCAGAACGAACGTTCCTTTCCCCCGCAGAATTCTATGAATTGCTTTGATCAACAGAAAATTGCATCTGGTCAGTCGACTCAGTACTATGCTGATGACTATTATGTTGAGAGTGAGAATGCCGATTATAATGATTGCTAGGACAGCCATGGACAAAGAGAGGGAGTAGTGTCGGTTCCAGTAGATCAGAGTGGGCCTTATGTTGCAGTAGCCACATCGGGTGTGGTAGAGCCTTTTCTTTTGGACACTGGTGCAGCGAAGAGTTCTATCATGCACTCTAAACTCCCTGGCGCACCTTTGTCTGGCTTAACTAATGTTTCCGCAGGATTCTCTGGCGCCCCAGTTCGTAACCCAGTTTCTAGTCCCTTGTCTCTTTCTATAGGGCCTTGTGAATTGGAAGCACTCCTCATTTTAACGACAGGTTGTGGTGAGAATTTGTTGGGTTTGGATTTGTTGAAAAGGGTGCATGCAACATTATGTTGTTCTCCTGCGGGAGTACAGCTTACATTGGGTAAGAAAGTGATCTCTCCGATGTATTTGTCTAAAGATCGGCTTCCACCGGAATTGCGTTCTCTCCCTGATACTCTTTGGGCTACTGGTCCTAATGATGTGGGTCTTTTGGAGATTCCACCTTATGTTGTAACGCTTAAAGCGAATGTTAAATTGCCGCGTATTCCCCAATATAGGATTTCTAGCGATGGTGAAAGAGCGCTTTTAGCGATCATCTATGATTTGATTGAGAAAGATGTGATTGAAGAAATGAGAGGTAATGTGTGTCACAGTCCTGTTTTGCCTGTCCTGAAATGCACTGACTCTTCTCAGCCACCTGTTTATAGGTTTGTGATCGATCTTACAGAGGTTAACAAGATTGTCGTGCCACAGTTTCCAGTTGTTCCGGATATTACTGCTTTGTTGACTTTGATTCCTGCTTCAGCTGCCTGGTTATCGGTTATAGATCTGAAGAATGCTTTCTTCAGCATTCCAATTGCCGAGGAAAGTAGAGATATTTTTGGCTTCTCTTTAGGAGGCCGAAGCTTCCGGTTTAAGAGAGCTCCCCAAGGCTATTGCGAAAGTCCTTCTATTTATAGCCAGGCTTTGAAGACTCAGCTTGATACTCTTGTGTTGCCTGCTGGTGCTGCTCTTATTCAGTATGTGGATGATCTGTTAGTGGCCGCTGATGATGAGAAAACTTGTAAAGAAGCTACTCTTTCTTTGTTGCGACATTTGTCGGACTTGCATCATAAAATGTCACCTTCTAAGTTGCAGTATTGTTGCCAAGAAGTGACCTACTTAGGTCATCTCTTGTCAAAGAGGAAAGAAGGTTGACCCCAGAACGAATTCAAGCGATTGCTCAAATGACTGTGCCTAGTACGCAGAGAGAAGTGCGTGCTTTCTTGGGTATCACGTCGTATTGTAGACAGTGGATTCCGAACTTTTCTTTATTGGCAAATCCTCTATTGGCATTGACTTGTAAGGATACACCGAATCCTCTTCCTTGGTCTGACGATTGTCAGAAAAGTTTTTCTGAGTTGCGTGATGCATTGTGTTCTGCTCCTGTGTTGGGTACTTCCGACTACAGTAAGCCTTTTACACTGTACGTCCATGAGAGAGAGGGTTGTGCATTGTCAGTTTTGACTCAACAATTTGGTGATAAGCAGCGTCCATGTGCGTATTTCTCGTCAACTTTAGATCCGGTAGCTAGAGCGTTGCCGAGTTGCTTGAGAGCTACAGCGGCAGCGCCTGTTTCTATCCGACAGTCTGCTGGACTGGTGATGGATAATACGTTGATTGTGATGGTTCCACATGCAGTGGATACTTTATTAAATCGGACAAAAACTCAACACCTTACTACTGCAAGGTTGTCGGGTTATGAGTTGACACTTTTGGCTAGTAATGTGCATATTAAGCGATGCAATGTATTAAATCCAGCAACATTGTTGCCGACGTCTGTGGATACAGATGGTCAGGAACAGCACAACTGTTTTCTGAGGACGGAAGAGGAGACGAAGGGTAGGATCAATTTAAAAGATTCTCCTTTTCCGGATCCTGATGGTACGTTATGGGTTGATGGTTCATGCTACAAGCTTCCGAATGGTGACACGACTGCAGGATATGCCGTGACGACATTAAGCACAGTTGTTGAGACTACACGAGTGAGCTATAATTCAGCACAAGCAGCGGAATTGATTGCATTAACGAGAGCGTGTGTTTTGTCTGAAGGAAAGAGAGTGAATGTGTATACCGATAGTCAGTATGCGTTTGGTGTTGCCCATAGTTTCCGACGTTTGTGGAAAGAAAGGGGATTCCTCACATCCCATGGGACTAAGATTCAGCATGGACAGTTGGTGAATGAGCTTCTCGAGTCACTTACTTTGCCGAAGCAAGTTGCGATTGTGAAGTGTAGTGCTCATCGGAAGGTTACAGATGATGTTGGCCGTGGTAATGCGTTTGCAGATGAAGTTGCGAAAGACACAGCAAGAAATCTGATGAGTCGAATGTATGCGGCAGGCCCTGCGAGATGGATTGGTGATGTTGGAATGCGCGAAGATACGATTGAGAGTGTGAAATCGATACAGGCTGAAGCTACTGAAAGTGAGAAGAATGTTTGAAGAGAAACTACGGGTAGATTGGATTCGACTGGTTGTTGGGTTGAATTGTCAGAACACCAAAGATGGATGTTGCCAGATGCGTACGTGCTTGCAGTGGTTACTATGGCACATGGTTTGTCTCACATCAGTGTGAAAGGGATTTGTAAGTTGTTGGCTCCAGTATGGCAGAAAGCTGGAATTCCCAAGTGTGCGGAGAATGTGGTCAAGAATTGCATGGTGTGTTTAATGTATAATCCTGGCAAGGGAACCCCAACTCCAGCTGGTCACTTTGCACCTCCGACGTATCCGTTCGAGGTTCTGCAATTGGATTTTATACACATGGAAAGGTGTAACAACCTGAAATACGTCCTTGTTGTTGTTTGTGCCTTTTCTAGATGGGTAGAGGCATACCCCCTAAAAGACAATACGGCCTTGTCCACAGCTAGAGTCTTGCTCAAAGAATATTTCCCTAGATTTGGATTGCCAAGGATGGTGTGGAGTGATAATGGAAGTAAGTTTGTGGGGAAGATTATGAAAAAAAGTATGTGAGGGTTTGGGAATACGACAGAAGTTTCATGCCGCAAACCACCCCCAATCAGCTGGACTAGTGGAATGTTACAATGGCACTTTGAAGTTAAAGTTAGCCAAAATTCAGGCGAGTTCTGGTCTTCAATGGTCAGATGCTTTGCCATTGGCACTTTTGTCAACTAGAACTACAGTGCATTCCCGAATTGGCCTTAGTCCTTCTGAAATTGTTTTTGGCCGTCCGGCGAATGTGTGGGGAGTACCGAGGCCAGTGAAGTTTAGTGACATTGAATATCCTGTGTTGGTGAACTATTTGTATGATTTGACGGCTAAATTGCGTTTCTTGCATCAACAGGTTCATGATAACTTGCCACCAGCATCTGTGGATCCAGGTCACACCATCAATACCAGTGACTGGGTCCTGGTGAAGAATTTCCAGCGACCAAAAACGAGCAGCCCCGTTGGACCGGCCCCCACCAAGTGCTCCTGTCAACGAGGACTTCAGTAAAGGTTTTTGGGAAGAAAAACTGGATCCACTGCGTACATTGTAAGAGGGCGCCGTTGCATCTGCCGTACGACCAGTGGGTCCGTGAAGGTATTGCAGATTCAAAGACTGAAAGGGTGCCGAAGTTTGCACCATTTAGCGATGCTGAATTGGTATGGAGAGGTTCCGGGAAAGAAGATGACGATGTTCTGCAAGAAGCTGTGCCTTTGTCTCTAAGATTGGACACTACTGAACCTGAACTATTATTCCAAAGTCAAACTAAGCCTGGAAAAGACCGTTATAATCTACGACCTAGGGACAATGAACTAATAAAGTGAATAATTCCTTTTTGATTTTTTGGAACTGAACTCTCTCAGCCAAGAAACTTTTTTGGTATATTTTTGGTTCAGCTGTAGGGTCACGGTGTAAAGACTAGAGAGTGCAAGCCGAAGACGCAAGGTCAACGGTTCTGGTTGGTCTAAGGGAGTTCCCTGGGCTGACAGAAGCAACCGCAGTGAACAGCATCGGTTAGAGGATGGAGTTTTTTGAGATTGAGAGAGCCGTTGAGAAAATTAACTTTAAGAAGAAACTGTGTAAAATTATGCATAGCAAATGTTTTCTAATCACATGTCTTTTGATGTTTTTTAGCATGACGTTAGCTTTGGTGGGTTGGTTTGTATTTTCTCTTCAACTGATTTCTGCACCCATTTTCCAACCTACGACTTTACCTGCTACTACTTCTTTGCATTCTTTTCATACTTTACCTGAACACGAACAGATTAGAAGGTCGGAATTTGTGAATAATTCCTTTGTGCAACTTCTCCATCAACACCAGTTAGTAGTAAACACCACTAATTGTTGGGTGTGTGGTCTTATGCCACATACTATGGATAGAGGTATTCCTTATCTGGTTCTGCCATTCAGTTACAATGGGTCCGTATGGGCATATCAGACGATGTTTATTTATGCCATCGAAATCTATCCCCTGCGTTCCATGAGAGATAACTCAAGTAATAAAGCCTTGGTGAAGGGAATTACAGATATGAGTAGAGATATCGAAACGTATGAGACTATTCCCAAGGATGAGTTATTAGCATATGTTGGTTGGAATGCAACTGGATATAGTATTAGCCTGGGTGAGAAGCAGAGACGAAAAAGGTCACCTCCGATTTGGATTGTACCCCATCGTGGTCATTTTTGTCTGCAAGGGAAAGGCAAGAATCCGAGAGCTCAGTTAGGGAAGAGTATTTGTACTCAGACGTATGTCTTTGCATCCCAAACTTCCCCACCGTTTTTAGCAGCTAAGGGCACATATTTTGTCTGCTATGATAGAGCATATACATGGTTGCCCCCTGATTTTTCGGGAACATGTTATGTTGCATATTTGTTGCCTCCTACGTACACTGCTGCCGTAGATTACCACAGAACAAGAGTCGTTAGGGGTGTCTTCAGTAAGGAAGATAACACTGGACAAGAAGTGGGAGACTTTTTCAAGGGTTTCCTACCGTTTTGGGGACCTATGGCAAACAGTAGAAACTTACGGCAATTACCAAGAGTAGTTGAATCCACCATAAATGAAACTGCCGGTGCCCTTAGTAATCTGACCGCTGAGCTTCAAGCGGATCGCCTTATTACATTACAGAATCGAATGGTTTTAGATGTCATACTTGCAGATCGAGGTAGGGTATGTAAAGTGATCCAATCGAGTTGCTGTGTTTTCATACCAGACAATGCTCCTACAGTATACCAGGCCATTTCTAAGTTACATAGGATCTCTGAGTCTATAAATGTGGATAAAGGAGATTGGTCGTTGATTGGATGGTTTTGGGAACTGTTATCGACCTGGGAATGGAAGATTCTGATGATCATTGGGATGGCTTTAGCGATTCTTTTCCTGTTCTGTCTTTGTGTGCAGTGCGCTCCTGCTATATGTGGCCTCTGTGCTACTACGTGTGCAAGGAGACCTGTCCCAAGAGAGGTACTAAGTAATAACCCTGGGCGTAGTGGGGCTCCTCGGAGCTACGCGGAGTGGGCGAGAAGCTACGCCCACTCCCGCACTCCGCGTAGCCCCACTACGCACCTCCCTCCCGCTCTCCCCTACATACATTATTTAAGCAACTAACCTTAATAAAACAATTTTAAAGCACTTACCGTGTCCGGGGCTCCCTCTTGAAAATAGCGTCGTCCTGGATACCAATGCGCATGCGCGGGCGGCCGCGCATGCGCATTGGTATCCAGGAAGGGACGCTATTCCAAGAAGGGAGCCCCAGGCGAACACCGGACACGGTAAGTGCTTTAAATTTGTTTTATTAAGGTTAGTTGCTTAAATAATGTATGTAGGGGAGGGCGGGAGGGAGGCGGGTGGCGGCCGACTCGGCTACGCACACGGAGTGGGCGTAGTGTTGCCGGCTACGCTGTCTACGCAAAATGCGTAGAAGGCAACACTACGCCTACTCCGTGGGCGTAGCCGATTCGGACGCCCAGGGTTACTAAGTAATAGGATTATGCTCCAGCAACATCTTGATGATCTGATGAATATAGACCTGGATTCAGATTGACGTGAGTTTAGGTTATTGCCTATGTAAGGGCAAAAGGAGGGTCTGAGGTTCCGTGAATTCTGAACCCGTTCCATAAAGGTCATGGTTTCGTTATGAATTTGATATTAGCGAACCGTAACTAGTTAGTGCGGCAAGTATGAGTGTTTTCGTCATGTTAGACTGATGGATTCACTATGTATTTAGAGATTTCGTTCTGAACCCTTGGGTTCCATTTTGTGTATGGCAGCCATTTTGTGGTTGCCCTCACATAGGCCGATGACTGTGGCTGAACAAGTCTTTTAAGTACATGTACACCTTAGCTCCAGTTCATGCTGACTCCTGTTTGACCTGAGTGAACTGACCCTGTTGCCTGAAGCCGACCTTGTTAAACCAGTTCCTGCCCTTTAGCTGATCAAGATTGAGGATCAAAGCACAGGACATCGTAAACTTTTACTGCACACAAATATGCCTTATCCTACTCTCACCTGTTTCTGCTCCTTTCTTTATGGTCTATTTACGATTGGGTTGTGCCCTTTTTTATTATGGGTTCGTTCGACCTGTCTAAAGAAGAATGTTGGGTTTGACCGATGATTGATCATGGGCTGGGCAACTGAAAAGTGGGTTTTACCGTCATGCAATACTTTTGCTGTGGAAACATGTGATTGGTTAAACTGTAAACAAGGAATGTTTGCCTGAAGGATAATGTTTGGCATAAAAAGGGATGACTTGCTGTGTAAAATTGAGCAGTCTCCTGAGAACTCATACCGTGATGACTTCTAGGACTTCTGTTACTGGCTGCAGCCAATAAATCTTTGACGCCACCAAGAAGTTTCCGTGTCTCTGTATTCTAAGACAGGTGGAACCCGAAGGCTTTGGGCGTGCCCCTGGCGCCGCTGGGTATTAAATAACCCGGTTCTTCAGGGGTCAAGTAATACATATGTTACAGCAACATGGAGGATGGGATGGTGGGAACCTAAAGCAACCCCGGGGACGAATACACAAGGGAGATGGCTGGAAAAGACACACACTCTAGTTGAGCGCTTAGATAAAAAAAAAAAAGCTGTGCTCACTTAAGAGAGCAGTGCAAGGACACAAGTACTTGGGCTGTGCTCCATAAGAGCGATAAACTCATGGAGCAGAAATGAATGCCACATACGCCAACTTATGAAAAGAATGTAAATGAGAGTGACAATGAAGCAAACCAATGGTAAGCAATGGGCAGCCTCTAAGCTCCATGTAAATAAACACCATTTCTTGCAAGCGATAGCAAATGTGCTTTCTCAGTCTTCACCAAAAAACAGCCCTTCTGGCAGTAGGGGAGCCTATATTTTACTTAGGATAAAATCATCAGAAACTTCAAAAGCATTTGCGGAAGATCAAATTTTTACATTACCTGGTTTCGCAGGTAAAGTTTAGAGGTTTGCCCTTCTTACTCACTAATCCCCAACCGGCTGGCATAATGGCGTAAAGATACCCTGATCCATAAAATCGAACAGTGCATTTCATGAATAAGTTTGCCCCTTTGTAGAGTGATCTCCTGCCTGAAAGAAGTTTCTGCTTTACATACATAGGTGTGCACGTAGTATATCATGATACATAGAAACAGGACCAGCTGTCATTTATGCCTCAAAGGTGAAACTTACCAGTGTGGAAAACCCACAAGTATTTACAAACCTTTTTAATGGTTTTTCAAACTCAAAATGCACACATGATATTAGTGCTTAAAACTGGCGAATTAACATGCATCAAGGTAGGATTTTCCGAGTCCTTAATTGCGATAATTAAGGAATAGCAATTAAGGACTCGCAAAAGCCTATGCATGTAGGAATCGCTGTAAAAATAGCGATTCCAACACATTCCTAATTTGAAACTCGCAAATTGCGAGTCGCAAATTCCCATTAATTCCTATGGACCTACAGGCCCATATGAATAAATGGGAAATTGCATACGCAATTTTCGAGTACCAATAGGTCTTCACAAATTGCGCATGCAATTCCAGGGTGCAAGGGTGTCAAAAGGTCACCCTGTTGCACCTTTAAAGTTGTTCTGTGCGAATAGGTTGCGCACACACATGCCCTGTGTGCGCAACATGAAACTTTGAAAAATGTACAAAAGTGTATTATTCAAACTTTTTGCAAATTACCATGTAGTTCAACTTCTTAAAGAAGCATTTGTTATCTGTGTAACAAATGAGCTGCCCAATACACAAATCTATATATAGACCAAAATTTCCCTTTTTCACCGCCTGTCAGGAATTCAGAAAAAGAATGATGTCAGGCATAAGCCTGTTTACTGGTGGGGACAATTGTGCAGTTCTTCGCAACAACAAATCCCACTTGGCGGTGGGGTGGGGAGGATGGGTGTCTAAATGCTAGATTAGCCTTAGAAGTTTCTGACCGTTCACAAAAAATTATGCTTGTAGACATTCTCAAACTCCTCATATTCCATCATCCACACTGGAAATGTTTGGATTTTTCTTTTGGCCAAAGGCTCACGCACATTTCTTTCAGAAGTGGAAAGGGAAATGGGTTACATTCAGATCTGCTTCGGGTTTAGGGAAAGGGGTGTATGAGAAGATGGGATCCTGTTACCCCTGTGCAGAGTTTTCCACTATGTAAACCTCCCTATCGGAAGAACAAGACTATGCATCGAAGGTCATGGGTGCTTCCCAAGAGCCTGGAAGTCTGTGCCTAGCAAAGCTTTTCCCTGTGAGGTATACTCTTGTGAATACTGTGAATACCATAAAGTTGGAAAACTGCAGGCAGGCAGAGGCAGACATCTGCACTCATATTTTTCCAACTTTATTGGTGACGACATCCCTAACGTTATAATATTCACTGATCCTTTGTTTTAATTAGTAGAGACTACCATTGTTGTACTATGCACATGCGCCATTTTAATGTCTTTAAAAAATCATAATATGTTATACATCTATCTATCGACTACCCATTCATTTAAAATTTCAGTCTGCTCAATTGATCGTAATGATTTTCCTCACATATATCAGCCAAAATAGGTAAATTATATTATGTTTACATAGTGTCGAGGACTGGTCAGTAAAATAAAACCTGAATCGTTGATTCTATCTCCTCTATGGAAAGTCTGAAAGGCCAATATTACTTTGGCACCACAGTCTAGGATTTTGTCGTATCCAGTGAGAACCTGGTCGGAAAAACAAGATGTTAACCCTACAATTAGGTTTCAAAGGTAGATATACATATGGTTTCATGTGCCAGGAGCAGCTATACATTTCACAATGGATTGTATACATTATTTTCTAGTTAGATAAGCAAACTCAGTATACCTGCCCTACACCCCTTTTCGGTGTCCTCTTAAATGTACCTGTTTATGATTTAGAAACCCATATCTAGACCTTAATATCAATACAAAAAATGAGCACGTAGTCTACTTTGATCCGGGTGACCTGCCCTTTGCTGCCCCCTTAACCAATGATAGCAGGTTGATATTTAGCACCTATAGCAAGTTATAACAAAACATCAATGCCCCCATTCGCTGAGAGACCCCAGTTTGATTGCACTTTCACCTCAGTTCTGAGAACCTCAATATAAATGGCCTTGGGTAAACATAATATCTCCCTTCAGAGCAAGATTACTACTTAATCATAAATCACCATGTCCTTTGGGAGCCACACAGCAGCTGAACATCTGCTTTGTATTGGGAGGTTATGCCAGAGCTGGGGTTGAAATCTCTTCTTATTTGCCATTAAGGTGCTTAAAATCATTCATGAAAGATGTTGCCGAGATACTGATAGCCTTCAGAAATGGAAGCCAGGATCATTTACATCAGAAAATACCACTCAATATTTCTATTTGGCTGTTACCTCTGCTTCATTCATACCAATATCAATTTTATAATTGTTTCTTCTCAAGTGTCGAAATAGAGTTTTTTTCAAAAAAAGGTGTTTCTATCTGATTTATATAGTTTGCTTATAATCTTGTTGAGCCACGTAGGCTCCCTCTGGGAGATTATTTTACTCCAAATTATCTTTTTTGCGACCCTGTCTAATGAAGAGGAGAGGTTGATCAATGTATGATGCATTGGCTGTGGCAAGTTAAATGTGCACTGTTACAACTGCAGTTTTACATCCATCTGGTGTATTAAGATAATTCTTTCTCTTTCAGTCCAATCCAGCAACAATTCCCAGTTGCAGGCAATATCAGAACTGCAGGAGATCATGGCGGAGAGCTACTGGCTACTAGCGCGTCCATCTTGAGGCAGGGAGGTTGTCGTAGTCAACGAGAGGGAGGAGGAGAAAGTAGAGCAAATGAAATGAACGGGTTTCAGGATCAGAATGACCGAGTTTCGGCAATCTTTATACAAATTGAATGCCTTTTTTGGGCAATGCACCTACAAGGACTGTGTTTTGGCCGATGTTCGGATGAGGGGTTCTTAGAGCGGAGTGGAGGTGCTGGGTGTGACCGGAGGACGCAATGCCTGATGCGGTTCCACGCTGCCCCGGGTCCTGGAGAGTTGTAAGGTTCTGGAGGCAGGCAGTGCAGGAGACAAGAAGAATGTGTGGCTTAACCTCCAGGATCACTGGGAGGGGCTGGAGTGGCAGCGCACAGTATAGAGCGGAATTCCACAGAGCGGAGTATCGCGCAGACCTGCTCCAGTGAGCAGTGCACAGGGTGAGTGCTGGTTTTGTCTGGTTAAACCCAGACCCAAGACCTAGGAGAGTGGGACAGCGGAGGTTTGTCTACCACTGTAGTTGACATCAGGAAGGTGAAAAGTGCTGTTCTGGCTGGCTTCTTCCCAGGTAAGGATGAGATAGGGGGGCGGCTAATGAGGGGGAAGGGACAGATACATGCTCAGGAGTGTGGAGTTTTTGGAGGGGGGGAGAGAAAAACTACCCCTTCAGGAAAGGAGGTGGATATATCTCTAACAAAAGCAAAGGAATCTAACCTAAAAAAGGATACTCTTGTGGTGCTCCAGGGGGAAGGTTTTAGGCCCCTCAAGACCAATGTCGGCACCTGGAGGGACTCACACCATAGATAAAGAAGTCATCAGTGGAATGATGTTGTCAGACAAGAACGGGGGGGGGTGACAGATATAGCTGAAATCCCTGTGAACCCAAATAGACACCAAAGTCTAGCCGGAAACTACATGAACGAACGAGAACTAAGCTTGGTAGGGGAAAAGATTGGGGGTCACTGATGGAGTCAGCTGAAGTAAGTCGTACTCAAGTTTATATGCCCCACATGAAAGAGACAGGCCAATTAGGAGAAACAGCACAATCTCCCTCTACTATTGATCTACATTCGAGTTCTTTGGAACAATTAATGAAATTACTCGCAGAGGAAGTTAGAAGCGGGTTTGCTACTTCCCAAATAAATCAGAAGGAGATCCAGGGTGTTTGTGAAGGATTAGCAGAAAAATTGGAATCCCTATCTCACAGAATGCAGGTATTAGAATCATCAGTTGGGGAATTACAGGAAGGCGCAACGAAGAATAGGAAAGATCTGTCTGTTTTAAAGCTTAAACTCAAGGAGAGCCAAGATAAATTGAAAGTTCTCAAAAATACCTAATAATATCAGAATTCTAAACGCGTCTGAAGGAAGTGAGATGGGGGATATAAAAACATTTATAGCCAACCTGCTGAAATCTAGTGGGGTTTGGGAAGGGCCTGTCGAGATCCTACTGCAGGATATCCAAAGGATACATAGAGATCCGTTTAAGAAAGATACAGGCAACACAAAGCCATGCAGAATTTCAATGAATTTTCTTACATTTTCCATCAAGGACAAACTTTTGAATACAGCTCTAAAAGCAGGAGCTTTATCTGGAGAGGGATTCTCCTTCAACATCAAATCAGATGTCTCTCAAGTGACCTTGAATAGGCAGTGGGAGCTTGGAAAAAGAATGGACAACTTCAGGAGGATCGGAGGAACTATTCAATTGAAGTTCTGGCCATTCTGCGAGTGATGATTAATAATGAGATGTATAACCTGAGGGACCCTGAATGCACAGCTGGGGAAAATCGAGATGAACTAAGACACTATAAGATTTTGTAAATAAGGCTTAGGGGTGGGTTTATATTTCGGAGTATCCCGCAGACCTGCTCCAGCGACCAGTGCACAGGGTGAGTGCTGGTTTTGTCTGGTTAAACCCAGACCCAAGATCTAGGAGAGTGGAACAACGGAGGTTTGTCTACCGGTGCAGTTGACATCAGGAAGATGACAAGTGCTGTTCTGGCTGGCTTCTTCCCAGGAAAGGATGAGATAGGGGGGCGGCTAATGAGGGGGAAGGGACAGATACATGCTCAGGAGTGTGGAGTTTTTGGAGGGGGGGAGAGAAAAACTACCCCTTCAGGAAAGGAGGTGGAGATGCCTCTAACAAAAGCAAAGGAATCTAACCTAAAAAAGGATACTCTTGTGGTGCTCCAGGGGGAAGGTTTTAGGCCCCTCACGACCTAAACTCAAGGAGAGCCAAGTTAGGCAGTGGGAGCTTGGGAAAAGAATGGACGACTTCAGGAGGATCGGAGGAACTATTCAATTGAAGTGCTGGCCATTCGGCGAGTGATGATTAATAATGAGATGTATAACCTGAGGAACCCTGAATGCAGAGCTGGAGAAAATCAAGATGAACTAAGACACTATAAGATTTTGTAAATAAGCCATAGGGGTGGGTTTATATTTCTTTCCCCCCTGGTTTAGAATTCAGGTTTCTTAGTTATATATAGAAATGAGTCACTTCTGTCATGAGTCCCACAATGCCGGTTGATCCTCTTTTTTATCTTTTTTATTTTATACCTTGTTCCTTTACTTTTTTGCATCTCTTTCTTTTTCTCCCTTAGTTTTCCTTCTAGATAGGTGATATTATATAAACCTCCCTCCCTCACAAGACTAAAATGGATAAACTAGCCAAGAAAAAAGGGGGTAGGGTTCTCCAGCGAAGGGGGGTGGCGAAGGGAGCGGGGTGGGGAGCATGGATGGAAAAAACAAAGTCCCATTGCCGAATATGATATAAAAGGTAGGAAGTTTTATATAGGCCAAATAGGCCAAATATTAAAATCCAATAAGTAACAGTAAAATACAGATCCTGTCCTGGAATATAAACAGATTACGGGTCGGAAGTAGAAGAAGGAACATTTTTCAATACTTGAAGGATGCCCCAGCCCAAATAATAATCTTACAGGAGTTGCACCTGCCCAAGGGAAATGCCTAGAGATCTGTAAAAAGCTGAGGTGGGTTAGGCGGCTGGTCTGAGGTGAACAGAACTGCCACACAAAAGGAGTTATCATATTGACAAAAAAGCAAACAGAAATATCAATTGTGGAGTGGAAAGTGGATAAGAAGGGGAGGTGGGTCATTGCGGTCCTGAAAATATTTGATATGTGTTATACATTGGTAGGGTATTATGGCCCAAATATAGATAATAAAGAGCCCCTACAATCTTTGGCTTCAGAATTGATTCAGTTCCAATTTCCTATCACAAGGTGTGGCAATTTTAACGTAGTAATGGATTATTGCTTGGGCAGATCTAACAAAAGTCGATCAAGATTCAATCCCAAAATTAAATCCTATATTATATCTTTAATGAGAGAGCATGGGTAGTGTAACGTTTATCAAGATAGGCATAAGGATGAGCAACAGTTTACTTTCCATAATTAAAAACATAAACATTACTTGAGAATTTACTATTTTTTGATAGACAAATCCTTAAGAGCGGATGTTAGAAGTGTTAGCCATCTTCCGGCTCATTTGTCTGATCATGCATCAGTTGTATTAGAGATAAAGATGGGAATGGGAAGACGAGATAGAAGATGGACTCTAGATAGATCTCTATTGAATGATGAGGCTATAGTAGATAAGTTAAAGGAAAAGACAATCAAGTTTTTTCAAATTAATAATACATCGGCACCCAAAGCTGTCATTTGGGATATGTACAAGGCATTTATAAGAGGGATTATGATCAGGATCTTAGCTCTAAAGAGGAAGGAATATAGGAATAAGATCAGAGAGTTCGAACAAAAAATAATGGCACTTGAGCTGAGGTGTAGAGAATTACTAGGAGATGAAGATCTTATTGAGAAGTGGCAGGAGGAAATTTCTGGAGCTGAAGCGCCCATATCCCCATGATCCCCCCACTGTGAGGAGCTATCACGGTACCCCCACCCCCTCATCATCCCCCTGTCCTGAGGAAAACCCCTTGCAAGGTTTTCAGATACTTATCTTGTATCTTGAACCTGCCAGATCATTCATCAGCGATTCATGACTGTGACACCTTTGTAGCATTGCTTTGTAATATATTAAGAGTGTTTGGATTTCTGTGGCTCAAAATAGTGCTGTCTATTGATTATTAATGAGGATCACGAGATTTGTGCTTTACTCCTGTCCTATACCTTTTTTACTTGCACACCAACCACCTGAACCCTTTACCTCTACACACTCCCTTCTCCCTCTGGCACACTCATTTGTTAGAAGTTTTTTAAATGCATTGCCTGTTCATTGTGATCAAATAACAATTGAACCTCATTTACTGCAGTTGCCTGTTATGTTCTTTAGTTCTTGCTTTATGTTGTGTTCATGTTAAGCAACTTTGTACTGGGACCACTTTCACAATGTACCGTTATCTAGCCAATGGCTGGTGACCACAAATTCAGTCACAAATCATTGATGCGTTATATGTTGAATCTCCAATTGAAGGGAGATGCCCCTTTCATGCCACCAACTATTCTGATTTAGAAAGTTACTTGAAAGTTGGAAAGACTTTTGCAACTCACAGAGTGATGTTTCTGTAAAGCTACTTACACATTTGCAGTTATAAAACCTGCGATTTTGTGAATCGTAGGCTTTGCAGCAGCAAAATAATTGAGTACATCTGGCCTTTAGAAATTACGATAGCATAGCATGACAATTCTTTGTCTCTGAGTAACACTTGTAGGGATGATTCCTCATCTATGGCAGAGGAGCAAAGCCCCACTGCTGCTACCCAGCAGAGGCAACAGTGAAAAAGAAAATGATAATAAAATAAGTTACAGGGCAAAGCAGGGCCGGGCCAGTCCAGATTCCTGAGCTTTAGGAGAAGGAGTGGTGGCACTACTAAGTGAGCATGACGGTTTGGCCGGCTGTCTTAGGCCGTCCAAACCATCATGCACACTTAGCATTTCTCCACCAGGCTGTGTTGTCCTTGAAGGACAGCAGCAGCTATCCTGCTACATGGATCTGTTATTTATAGTGTGTGCTGAATAACTGTGAAAAAGACTGGGGCATGTTTTTCAATAGTAAACAACAATACACCAAAAACATATTTTGAACAAGCACCTAGGGCAACTGAGAATCGTTATCCAAATATATTCACCAGAAGCTACATTTTCAATTATCTGTAAACAGTTTAGTGTCTGTGTGTGCAGTCTGGAAGCGGCAGCAACAGGTGGAGGGCCTCATGGGAGGAGAAGTCATCGGGTAGTGAGGGCCCTGTCGGCAGGGGGTGTTCAGGCAGAGGAATAAGTGGTGGCCCACAGTGCGGCACAGGTGCTTAAAGTTGCCACCCTGCCCACAATCAGACTCATATTCCTGCATGCAAGTAAGCCTTTAATGTTTCAGCATGCAGCTCACGCTGTGCTGATGAGTTTGGGGTGGCTGCCACCCAAATTATGGGTGTACTCGCAGTAAAGCAGGCAGATTTGCACAGAGAGCTGTGGGAATTAGTGGTAGACTGGTAGTGGATCAGTTTTGCCCCCCTATAAACCTGTACCCCCTCCCATAATTTACAATATGATATGATGTGACGTAGTACCATAAAGGAAGTTGACTGACTTTTTTTTGCTGTAAGAATACCAGTTTGAGCTCATCACTGGGCCTGCTGCCTGCATCGTATCTTCTAGTTTTTGCTTCTCACATCTTTGTTGGTTCTGGTGCTTACCCAGGTTTGTCGGCTGGACCAGCAAGGATCTGTTTAGTTTAATGCAGCACTGCTGCCTTCTGTATACTGTTTGTTGCTCACATTTGGCTTGCTTTAAATATGTATATCAATTTGGTTATGCATAGTGGTGGGCGAGTGGAGCAACTCTGCCCGCTCGCGGAACTCCGCTGAATTACAAAGAGTTTTTATGGAACTCAAAGGAATTCCACGTACTGCAACTCTGCAAGCTTCGCCCACACTTAGATTTAATGGATCACTGACATAATATCAGAATCAACAATACTGTGTAAAGGAAAAATCATGCCAAAAATATCATTTACAAAAATATTGATTTCCTACCCTTCTCATATAGGGAAAAACATTGTTTCACCCTATTATCATTAAAAAAAACATGCAAAAATATATTTTCTTAACATATATATACATTTTAAAGCAGTAAATCGTAAATATTTTATAATTAGGGCTCCCAGTTTTATGGTATTTGTTCTTTAACATTTCCATCTGTATTTATCATTTATCATTATTTTTGGGCCATGTTATCTGTATTTATCCATATATATTTTGTGTTTTGCATAAAAATGTAGTTGTGAAACTGTACATGTTCATATTTATTTAAATGATAGACGCACAGTCACACTTTGATGTCTGTCATGTTTTAGCTATTTAAGTTGCCAAATATTACATAACAGTGCATCCACTGGCAAATATTAGCATTATACCATAAATGTTAGTTGACAAATGCAGTTATTTAAAGAAATGTCATCCTGTTTTTCAATTTCCCACGCTGTCCATATGCTCAGTTGTTGGGCTAAATTCAGGAAAGACAGCACGAAGAGTCACAGAAAAGAAGCAGATTTTCTGTATTTATCCATTTTTAAAAATAAATGCAGTCAGAAAACACATTGTTTTCTGTCTGTATTTATCTGTAAAAATCCGTAAAAACGGAAAACAGGGAGCCTTATTTATAATATATCATTAATATAATGTAAATAAATCAATCTCACGAATATTTAATACTATATATAAATTTATATTTATATAAACACACAAATAATTGTTTCATTCTTTATATTTGGTACTATAAAAAGCACATTATATATATATATATATATATATATATATATATATATATATATATATATATATATATATATATATACATATATATATATATATATATTACCTACTGGCGGTCGCCAGTAGGTATATATAGTTAGGATTTTTTCTCTATGGGTTTTTTGAAAATTCTATGTCTAATAACTTTGGCGTTTGTGGACGGAATCGGCTGAAATTTTCAGGAAAATGGCACATTTTGTTTCTGAGCAGCCCTTGAAAATTTGGGGGGGGTTCGTCCAGTGGGGGCCGAGAAAAAAGGGGGGTCCCAAAACGTGTTTTTAACATTGAGTTTTCCATAGGGCGGTTGGCCTCACTTTTAGCCCGAACGGCTGAATGGATTTGCACGAAACTTGGCAAAATTGTAGGGACTGGTAGCCCGATGTGCCTTTTGTAGGTCTCAATATATGTGCTCCAGTGGATTTTGAGAAATTAACGTTTAAAAAAAGATATATATCTGTAACAGCGGACCGGTTAGCGCTCTGGTTCGCGGACTTTTCGCGCAACGGAGCTTTGTGAAGCGAAGCTGATTGGTTCTCCGGCGTCTGTCAACATTCCAAACAGTCCGTAGCGGCCGCCATCTTGTCTCTCGGTAGGATCGAGAGACAAGAGGAGGTCAAAACAAAGGGGGAAATAACTATAAGGGGGCATAGTAGATCCTCGCTGACCCCCTAGGTTTGATGTGGAGGTTTTAAAAGGGCCCCGCGGGGCAAAAAAAAAACAAAATAATAATAATCGAACGGCTGAATGGATTTGCACGAAACTTGGCAAAATATTAGGGACTGGTAGCCCGATGTGCCTTTGCTAGGTCTCAATATATGTGCTCCAGTGGATTTTGAGAAATTAACGTTGAAAAAAAGATATATATCTGTAACAGCGCTCCGCTTCGCGTACTTTTCGCGTTACGGAGCTTTGCGAAGCTGATTGGTTCTCCGGCGTCTGTCAACATTCCAAACAGTCCGTAGCGGCCGCCATCTTGTCCCTCGGTAGGATTGAGAGACAAGAGGAGGCCAAAGCGAAGGGGGAAATGACCATAAGGGGGCATAGTAGATCCTTCCTGACCTCTTAGGTTTGATGTACCATTTTGCCAAGTTTGGTGTAATTCCGTTCAGCCATTCAGGCTGTAGACGTATGTAAATGTCCTATGGAAAATTGCATGGGGAAAAGACATTTGAAAGTGTTGAAATTTAGAACCAATTAAAATGTTACTTTGGTTTTGTATTTGTGTGTGATGAAAGTTAATTGGTTATGTATATATGTCAAATGAGAGGAAACCACAGCCATTTTGTGATACTACTGTCTGAGGTACATTTGTGAGGAATTTTTGGTGGTGAATTTCTGGTGTTTGATTTACACAGTACTAACACTTCTGCTACTTTTAAAAAGGTGAGTTGTTAATTTGTAAGGGGAACTATGTTGTACACTTGAAGATAATTTGAAAAATGTTTTCTGTTATTTATTTGCAGTCCTTCTGTTATACTAAATACTTGATGAAGTTAGTTTTATATTATGTATTACTAAAAACGATAAATGAAAGTGATTATTTTTTTCTGCAATTTACAGCAAGCAATTTCAAAATAAAATGGCTCACAATGAAGAGACCGTGGCAATTTCTTTTGAATTGTCCACTACATTGATTGAAATTGAGAGCACCAATAATGAAATATTGTCACAAGGAGGACATGACTTGTATGATTCCATTAGATTGATTGAAATGGACAGCACCAAGAATGAAATATTGTCACAAGGAGATGACTTGAATGATTCCACTACATTGATTGAAATTGAGAGCACCAATAATGAAATATTGTCACAAGGAGGAGATGGCTTGTATGATTCCATTAGATTGATTGAAATGGACAGCACCAATAATGAAATATTGTCACAAGGAGGAGATGACTTGAATGATTCCACTACATTGATTGAAATTGAGAGCACCAATAATGAAATATTGTCACGAGGAGATGACTTGAATGATTCCACTACATTGATTGAAATGGACAGCACCAATAATGAAATATTGTCAGAAGGAGGAGATGACTTGAATGATTTTTTTGATCAATCTCTTGATGGCGAATTTATCGAGTGTTTGGAGACCATAGAGTTACAAGAATCATCATTGCAGACTTTTAATGAGGAGATTCCAGATGAGATGATTGAAGAGGAAATTACTGATGAGGACATGTTACTAGTTGTTTCAAATTTAGAAAATTCTGAAGAATAAATTTATATTTAGAAATCAAAAATTGTTTGAGACATTATTTATTTTTATTTTTAATTTATGAGGTTGTAGCGAAGTGATTGTAGTATAAAATGAGACTTATAGTATAGAGTGCAACATTTTTATGTTACATGGTAAGTTTACTCATATTTACTTCCCTTCTGCCACTATATTATCTCCAATGTGTATTTGACATGTCTTCTTCATCTCCGGCCTCCTTTCTCTCACTGTGTGTCTCCGATGCATCTTATCGCTGGTATTTTGTGTAATTACAGAAGAGAGTAAAATAAAATAGTTCGGAACGTGAAAAGGGGGCAAAGTAGAGTACTCCTCACCCCCTAGGCCTTTTTAGGCGGTCCCAAAAGGATCAGTTTCTGCTTTCCTGAGAGATTATGGTATGAGTTCCATATACCACAATAACTTGCATTACAACATGCAAGATATCTATCTCCTATTACCAACTTTTGGAGATATTCGCGCTAAGCGCGAATATCTCCAAAAAGTAACACCTGCCCTGAGCAGTTCTTAGCCATGTTATCCAATGGGAGGTGGATAACATGGCTAAGAGTATTAGCTCGGTAATGCATGAATATCGCTGAGTTTTTAGCGATATTCATGCATTGCGGCCGTTTATTATCGCATTTGCGATAAACCTTGATAATAGTAAGGTTTATCTTCGATAATTTCTGACGATGCTTAGTGGTAAAAAATTGGTTGGTAAGCATCGTTAGCGATAAATATCGCTTAACTTTGGTAATATGCCCCAACGTCTGTTAACGTTCGATTCGAAGGAAATGAGGAAGTGTTGAAAAACATTGTCTGCGCCATCTTGCCTTTTTTGAAATGCCACACTTTTGTCGTGCACGGCAGCCATTTTAGATGTCTTGACCAGACCCACTCTCTGCACGCTGTCGATTCGTAGCATGGCTCCTCACCCTCGTAAGCATCTCCCCCAGGCACTGGTCACCACCGCTCTCTGTCTTATGCATGGGCAATAAACCTTCCCCCATCTGCGCTGCTCTTCCCTGAGAATCACACTCTGTGCCCGCCCGACACCTCCCTTTCGCCCTATTCACTACCGCACCCTCTGACACTCCTCTTCCTCTGTGTCCGAATGTCCAGGCCGGTCCTAGGCTATCAGCTAGCCCTGCAGATGTAGTTTATGGCCCCAGCTGTAAAGAATCACCCCTCTTCAAAGGAGTTATAGTAGATCAAGGCCCACACCCGATGTGATCCGTCACAGCACACGCGTTCCTACTATCTGAAAACCATCCTGTATTGTGATTGGGGAGGGGACCGAGCCTGAAGCGGAAGATTCCAGGAATGACTCTTTGTACATCAAAGTTTTTACAATTATGTGTCACATTAAAAATATATAGCACTCCAACAAAGTAGTAGGAATATAAAACTTTAATAACATATAAATATATACAACAAAACAAAAACAGTAAAAACATTTAAACAACGAAGAGACCGTGGCAATTTCTTTTTAATTATCCAATAGATTTATTGAAATTGACAGCACCAATAATGAAATATTCTTGTCAGTAGCGGTCTGTTGTGCGAATAGTTCCAAGGCAGCAGAACGCGCTGAAATCTAGATGGCACGAAAGTGATGTCTAGTAAGTTGCCGCCCAGCAAAAAACGGCGTGGGGCGCCGCGGGGGTGAGTGAGTCCAGTAGGCACCACAGCTATTCTTACCGGCATTGCAGAATTACTGCTGGGGACAATGCCTGTGCTGTAGCAGGGTCACAGCAGAAACAAAAAGGATTCTGTTGAAGATGTTGTTGGTTTTCAATTTGAAAACAGTTCTGGTGTCAACTGCTATGCTAATGTAGTGGTTAATGTTTTGTTTTCTCTAGAAAATGTAAAAGAGGGGGAGGCAGTCCAAAGTTCCGTTAAAAGGGCAAAGGAAAGGATCGGTGGTTTGAACTATCAGTCAAAAAGGGGAGGGGGTGCAATAATTTTTCCTACCGGGTCACACTGTGCTTTCACCGGAAGTAAGGTCTGCAGGATTGTAGTAATTCAAAGTGAGGCTGGCGCCAGCATGGGAGCGCCGACGTCCCGCGGATACAGTTTCGTCACTCCACGGGCGATCATGGCAGTCATTCCCCATCGGGGGTCGGAGACTCCCGCGGCTCCTCTAGAATCTTCAAGGTCGTGGAGGACTACGGTGGTGGAGTCAACCAGTGACCGGGCCATTTCTTTATGTTGGGCCCGCTCTTGCCAGGTCGACCGCCATTTTGAGAGTTCGGCAGCTACCGGCGATCGCGGGGTCACATGAGCGGACGGGCTCCACCCTGCCGGGCGAGACGTTGCAGCATGGCCACAGTGGAAGAACCGTTATCTAGGTCGTTCCGAAACTGTGCAGCACTGTAGTTGTTAGGATGCCACCGCCTGGAGCGCTGAGGGTGCAGCTGGGAAGCCTCCACCTGGGGAGGCGGGAGAGGCCTGTTCGCACCGTCTCTCCCTCCCAGTGCACCCCACGGCGTCTCGCTTGAGATTTGTTATGGCCGGACCAGGCGATGAGGACGAGGGGGGGGTCGGAGGCATGTGCAAGACATCCCCCTCCAGTGTTGTCGCAGCCATTATAAAAGAAAGAAGTGTCCCGTCCGTCTTCGGGCCGGGCTTCCGGTGGATGTCGGCCGGACGCCCCTGGCTCTGGCCCCATGAACGGGTTTCTTGGTTTATCGGCTGCAGCCGGATCCCGTCGGCCTCGGCCCCCCGACCGTTGGTGGTCGGACCGGAAGAGCATGTGGCGGGACTACCTGCAACTCTCAAGGGCCACCGCGGCCGGACTGGGAGAGAGAGGGGAGGGTCGAGGAGACATTCCCCCCCCCTGCAACTGTTCAGCGTTGTAAAGGCAATCCCCTGGCCGGGTCCCGCTGGTCTCGGCCTCTCCTCCGGCTACACCCTACGTTAGGATCTCCTGGCCGAGGCGTGGCAGCAGGACCTGCCTTATATGGGCTGCTCCCGGCTGGGCGTAGCCGGAACCCTGCCCCACCTTGGAAGTTTCCAGAGTGGGGGTGGATGTTCTACTGACTTGCATTTTCCCTAGTCTATCGATTTTTTTGGCGTGGCAGGCGGTGGGACAGCGAGGGGTGATTTGGTTTCTCTTACTGTTTTTCTGGTCTCTCACCACTGGCATATTTTAACATTTTCTTGTTTCTACGACATTAATAGGTTTTATCATTACGTTATGTTATCGTTTCTTTGTTCGTTGTTTAATAAAAGTTCATGTTCATCAGTGGCCTACTGATTTTCGTTTTCCTATTTTTTTCTTTCCAGGTTGTTTCATGGTAAAGTTTCTGTTAACAGGATACAGTGATCACTTCGTTATTATTGCATATGTCCTTTTCACTAGGGGTGCTCTCTGGTCGGGCCAGATGACGTATCTCTAGTAAATGGTCCGGGTGAAAAAGGTGCATCAATCAGTGGGGAGTAGATAGGCATGACAGATTACAACGGGGGAGAACGGTCCGCATTACGTACCCTTTCACTACTTGCAAAGATTTTCCTACGTTTATTTGCAAACAGGGAATACCTCCAAAAAGAACTAATTCCCAAACAGTCAATGTTCGGACAATCAATCAATCAATGAGGAATGAAATAGGTACGACGTGTTAAAGGCTTGCGTTACCTACCCTTCACTATCTGCAAAGGGAGATAGAATATTCCTATTCTTCCTCGTTTGCAGGTAGAGAAGATCGTTAAGAGAATTAACTTCGAACAATTCAATGCTCGATTGAAACAATCAACAAGGGGTACTGTGAACACAAATGAACGCCGCTTATATACATACGCATTGCTATTTTCAACAGGTTGTTCCTAATGTTTCTATTTTAGCGAGGTCAAAAGAGATCCCATTAGTGGCCTACTGATTTTGCTCGATTCCTTTTGTTTTTTTACACGATTTTTCGCTATCTGCAAAGACTAAACAGAGTATTGCGACTCTGTGCTTGTTTGTAAATAGAGAATGAACCAAAGAGAACAATCAATCAAATGGAGAGAGAAGCAGGCACGACGGATTACAAAGGGGGAAAGGGCTGCGTTAACTACCCTTCACTATCTGCAAAGAGAGAGTACTCCTAATAGAAATGAGGGGTGGGGGGCAGCAATCAAAGCAGATCAGTGTGCATAAACACGAAAAAAAAAATTCTTACCACGTACTTGACATTCGACAGCTTATGATATTTGCTATTAAAAAACCATTGAAATTCACTGAAAAAACCATAGGTTATAGACCATATATAGTTAGGAATTAGCATTTACAAAACCTTGAAAATTCACTGAAAAAACCATAGGTTATAGACCATATATAGTTAGGAATTAGCATTTAAAAAACCTTATTTTACTCACACAAAACCATTGAAATTCCATATATAGTTAGTTGCACTAACTATATATTGCGCACCCGCAATCCACTGCTGATGATGTCACATATTACATCATTCATGACATGGTCAGTGACATCACTGATGACATCACTGATGACATCTCAAATGACATCACTGATGACATCTCACTTGACATCAATGATCACATCACTGATGATATCATTCATGTGACAATACAATGCATCTCCTCACATTTTAATATAACCTCTGTTTCACCCAGTGTTAAAAACAGAGTATAATTTTTGAAACCATTGACACACCAATACTAGTTACTACATACGTACTCACTGATTCCTACGTCTACACACACATTCACTCATTCACCCATACAATCATTCATACATACAATCACTCATGTTTACAACACAATCATATGCACTCATACACCTATACAGACACTCACACTCTGCCACTCATCCATGGAGTTACTCACACACCTAGTCAGTCCTGTAAAGAATCAATCACACTTCCATTTTCTACTCTATACAGTTAAACATAGAGCACCTTACGTTTTCAACCATATACTAACACATACTTACTCTCTTATACAATCATTGATACAAGTACACATTGATCTGTACAGAGTCACACACCTCCCATCCAGCCACACACACACTCAGTCTCCCATGCAAATACTTGGGCAATCAATCAATAACCCATATAGTTACTCATATAGCTACTGATCAACACATGCAGCAGTTTACAGAACAACAGACATAATGATGCACAAATTAAGACAGTTTAGTCACTAACCCATGCACTCAGTGAGACACATTTAATCACTCACTCATACATTCAGTCATGCACCTACTAAATCCTTCGTCCAGACACTTATACATCCACTCATTCTTCAATATGTAAGACATATTTTAACTTTACAGAAACATAGTCACTGGATGTTGTCATCAGTGATGTCATCAGTGATGTCATTTGAGATGTCATCAGTGATGTCATCAGTGATGTCACTGACCATGTCATGAATGATGTAATATGTGACATCATCAGCAGTGGATTGCGGGTGCGCAATATATAGTTAGTGCAACTAACTATATATGGAATTTCAATGGTTTTGTGTGAGTAAAATAAGGTTTTTTAAATGCTAATTCCTAACTATATATGGTCTATAACCTATGGTTTTTTTCAGTGAATATATATATATACATATATATATATATATATATATATATATATATATATATATATATATATATATATATATATATGTAACTGTTTGTTTCTTCAAAATCTCAAAGCCCAAAAAGTTCTTCACCGATTGCTTTGAAATTTTGACACAACGTTGCATTCGAATACGCAAGTGTTTTTATATACACAACGTTGGATTTGAATATGCACGTGTCGAATACGCGCGTGTTTTTAATCAAAAGCATAGACACATAAAAATGTCAATGTGCGTTTGATAAAAATATTAAATCCATGAAAAATTTCTTCCCCTATTGCTTTGAAATTTTGACACAACATTGCATTCAAATACACGCATTTTTTTATACACACAACGTTGGATTTGAATACGTGCGTGGCAAATATGCGCGTGTTTTTAATCGAAAGCACTAATAGACACATAAAAATGTCAATGTGCGTTTGATAAAAATCTTAAATCTACGAAAGTTCTTCACCACGTGATTTGAAATTTTGACACAACGTTGAATTCAAATAAGCGTGTGTTTATATATACACAACATTGCATTTAAATATGTGCGTGTCAAATATGCGTGTGTTTTTAATCGAAAGGACGAACCGACCCTAACGATTGGGTTGCTGCACAACAACTACAATAGACGCATAGAGACAATAGTCTACATATATTAGGATGGACAGTTGGTGTCAGGATGGCAGACTGGGAAGTGGGTGGAAGGAGGGGGGAGGAGCTGGTTCACTTGGCAACATTAAGAAAGGACGCATAGAGACAATAGTCTACATATATTAGGAAGGACAGTTGGTGTCAGGATGGCAGACCGGGAAGTGGGTGGGGGGAGGGGGGAGGTCTTGGTTCACTTTGTAACATTAGCGCATTGTTATATATACCCAACTTTGGTTTCGAATACGTGCATGTACAATAAGCGCATGTTTTTAATCGAAAGACTGAACAGACCCTATAGATTTGGTTGCTGCGCAACAAATACAAGGGACGCATATAGACAATAGTCTACATATATTAGGATGGACAGCTGGTGTCAGGATGGCAGACCGGGATGTGGGTGGAGGGAGGGGGGAGGAGTTGATTCACTTTGCAACCCGAACAGACCTTAACCATTTGGTTGCTGCGCAACAAATACAAGGGACGCATATAGACAATAGCCTACATATATTAGGACGGACAAAAACATATTGTATACCAACAAGCATTGTGAAATTAAACATATTGGAAACGTGCGCTTACTCTTTTCTTTCTCTTCCATTCAACCAGACTGAGCCACAGCAACGCGTGGCCGGGTACAGCTAGTATGTATATATATATATATATTTGTATTACAAAGGGCTCTTGGCCAAGGAAGGCACACACAGCAGGCGGAGATTTCCTAGTTTATTGCATTTTCGGAGGTCCACAATCACCGTAATTTCTTCTGTTTAGCCGACGCGTTTCGAAGCTGTTCGCTTCTTCTTCCTGGGCAATGGTGACAAAAAACGGCTATCTTGTTCGTTCCCAACCCACTTTCCGCTTTAGTAGTCACTGCAAGTGGGTGTGTCTGCTTAGTAGCTGGTGGTTTGTGGGATAAGTAGTTTTCCTCATAGTGAGTTCCGTTATGTCATCATACATAGAACAGTCCTGTGATGGTAAGTGACTTCACCACAAGATTTCAAGCACACAGTGTGCCCCGATGTTTTGTGTCCCTTTGTAGTGATTGCACTCCTGCTGCGCCGATTATACCAGAATTGCCTTGGTAGCACGGCTCCCAACACCAGCGGCTCCCTCCTCCTTTCCTAGGCGGTGCTCCTCCACACGACGAGCAGTCGTGATTAAATGTTTGTATTACATATATATATATCACGAGCAAATGTCCCAAGCGGGGGGAGCGTCTGGAAGCCGGTGCTGGTGGCGAGGTTTGGGACAGCCTCGCTGTAAGTTGCTGAAGCAAAGTTTCTTCACCAAAGAAGACACCGCACACCACTTTAAATTACGCTGGTTTGTTTATTTTCCTGTAGGTTTCCCCACCTACGCGTTTCGGACTGCTAGGAGTCCCTGTTCACGGTTTACAAACATTTGTCCTTTCTCTGTTTTGCGAATTTATACTGTATGGTCCATTAAGCAAATTATGATGCATTATGGGAACAGTAGGCACATTTTATCATGCTAGTTTTCTTAGCATAGACACTGTGTTGGGTCGCTGTTGTTTGGCGCTGTGCATTGTATTACCAAGAAGGGTTAAACAAGGTTTAACCCTGTTATGTGTATCAGCGTTAAGTACGTTGATATCCGATAATCTGTTAAGATTATTTTTGGAGTCATGCTTTGACATTGAATATTACAAGTCAAAGATAGCAATAGTGGCTAAGTGCCTGATGAGATGCGTGCGTCAAACTGTACAGCTATCCTACACTGTGACTAAATATTTAAAATTTCATTTTTTTTCCTCCTTTGCATCACGAGTATACTATCGATTCAATTGAAAAGGTGTACAAGAAATGCTCTTTTTACATATATTTAGTGTCATTAGTAAGCATTGTTTGGTCCAGTTCATTTTGTCTATTATTGTCTCTCAAGAAGCAAAGGGAGACCACATAGTATAGTTCTTTATAAATGTACATACATTTCCTCATCCCCGTTTAGACCCATCGGGGTTCTTGTTTTAAATCTGATTATTAATTCGGGTTCAAGGCGTCTTAGTTTTGTTAATCGATCACCTCCTCTTTCATTTTCCTGTAACGTTGCAATGCCTGCATATTTTACATCCATCCAAGTTATGCCAGGATGAGTTTTTAGATGTTTGGCAATGGCATAGCTATAATCACAGTTTTGAATAGATCTGATGTGTTCCAAAATTCTTTTCTTAAGGAGGCATGAGGTAGAGCCGATGTATTTCTTTCCACAGAAACATTGAAGTTGATAAACCACAAATTGTGACTCACAGGTTATTTTTTCCTTTATTTCAAAATTTCGTCCTTTAGGATCTTTCAAGATTTTTAAGTTTTGTCCATTTTTGCATGCCTTGCAGGATTGGCATTTAGTGAAGCCATGCTGTCTTTTTTCCAACCAAGTGATTGGTTTGTTTATTCTGAAGTGACTATTGACTATAGTGTCTTGTATTGATGGTGCTTTCCGATAGGTCATCAATGGTCTTCCTCCAATCAGGGTTCCAATTTCAGTATCTTTTTTTAGTACACTCCAGTATTTGGTTAGGACTTGGCGAATTTTGAAGCTTTCCTTAGAGTACGTTAAAATCATTCTTGGTTTGTCATCATCAGTTTTCAATTTGGTGTTTTTGGAAATCAGCGTTTCTGCTCTCGTTTTCAGTCTGGCTCTTTTCTCCCCTTTGATGATATCAGAGTGTTTGTATCCACGGGTGATGAGGCGGTCCTTAGTTTCTTTAAATTTGTTTTCCATTTCCTCTTCCTCTGATCAGTTGCGTCGCATGCGCAAGAATTCGCCAAACGGTATACTTTGCTTAAGTGAGGTGGGATGAAAGCTGGTACCATATAGAACACTGTTTGTTGAAGTCTTTTTTCTGAATACTGATGTTTCCAGTTTGTTGTTTTTGATATAGACCTTTGTATCTAAAAAGTCTATTCCTTTTTTCTGAATGTTGGATGTGAATTTCAGACCTACTTGGTTTTCATTCAGAATTTCGATGTATTCAGTTAGTTGCTGTTTTGGACCTTTCAACAGGAGGAAGAGGTCATCAATAAACCTGAGCCACAATACCACATTTTTGGTGTACATGTCATTTTCTTCTCCCCAAGCTATGTTTTTCTCCCACCATCCCATGGTGAGATTCGCATATCTTGGGGAGAATGACACCCCCATAGCACAACCACATGTCCAAGCATACATGTTCTTATTAAATAAGAATACATTATTAGTTAGACAGAAGGTTATCATTTCAATCAACATGTTGGAATGTCTTATTTCTGAAATTGGTCTCTGTTTCAAAAAGTATTTGATAGCAGTTAATCCCACCTCATGTTGTATTAAGGTGTATAAAGACACCACGTCTATTGTTGCCAGCCAATATTCTGAATGCCACTCAATGTTCATGATATTTCTGAGGAAATGCCCAGTATCTTTTATATATGAGTTGAGCGTTGAGGTTCTGTGAATTCTGAACCCATGGGTTCCATTTTGTGTATGGCAGCCATTTTGTGGTTGTCCTCACATAGGCCATGATTGTGGCTGAAATTAGTCTTTTTAGGACATGTACACCTTAGCTCGAGTTCATGCTGACTCCTGTTTGACCTGAGTGAACTGACCCTGTTGCCTGAAGCTGACCTTGTTAAACCAGGATGTCTTTTAATTTTTTTCAGCTTCTGTGCCAAGTTCTTTTTTTTATTAGTAAGTATTCCCTGAGAATGAAGATTTCAGTTCTTCAGCGTTAGGACAATAGGAGCCAGGAAACAGTCTACATATGAAGCTACTGTTTCACATAATGAGCCACAACTAGATATGATAGGTCGGGCTGGTGGATTATTTAATGTTTTATGAATTTTTGGCAAAAAGTACATTGTCGGTGTGATTGGATGGAGTATTGTGAGGAAGTTTTTTTCTTCCTGGCTGATCACGCCTTTGTCATGCCATTCACTGATTTTTTTGTGTAGCTCTTGCATTATTCTTGCAGTTGGATTTTTTTGTAGTAGTTTATAACTTGTTTCATCATTTAATTGTCTGTTTGCTTCCTTTATATAGTCTGTTTTGTTCTAAATGACTATACTGCCCCCTTTGTCCGCTGGTTTTATTTCAATTATGGGATTCAGTTGGAGGGCCTTTAATGCTGCTCGTTCCTCTTTGGTTGTGTTTTCATTCCTGTTGGTTACATTATTCATAGTTTCCAGTTCTGCTATGACAAGATCATGGTATGTGTCTATCTGTTTTGTTTATTTGTGTACTCACACATGAAATAAACAAAACAGATTTAACAAGTACCCGGGTAATAACGGATATGGGAATCCCAATTGCATCAATATCAAAAACCGACTACAAGAAAAAATCAAAATTCTGCCCGGTAATTTACCCTGGAAATCGGATAGACACATACCTATACCGGCTATATGTTGAAGGAGGGAAATAAAAACATAAACAAATGCTATAAAAATTAAAATTATAAACAAATATCTAAAAATATATATTTAACAAATATTAGGAAATGTATTGGAGTCTAGGAATAATAGATTTACTATCCCCACTCCAGTTTATACAACAGTAGAAAAACTGTAGGACTTTGTAGGGGGTAAATATATTACTACCCCTCTAAACAGTACAACGATAGGGGGAAAGGTTGGACTTCAGAGGGGTTAAATTTCCTATTCCCACTCCAGTCTGTGCAACAGTAGGGAAAGCATTGAACTTCAGAGGAGTAAGATTTCCTATTCCCACTCCAGTCTTTGCAACAGTAGGGAAAGTACTGGACTTCAGAGGGGTAGGATTTACTATTCCCACTTCAGTGTGTGCAACGGTAGAGTTCAATTTACCATTCCTACTCCAGCCTAAGCAAGAGCAGGGATAGCACCTGACTTCAAATAATTTAAATCTACTATTCCTACTCCAGTCTGTGCAACAGTAGGGAAAGCTTTGTACTTTAAAAGGGTCAGATTTACTATTCTCATACCAACCTGTGCAACATTGGGGAAAGCGTTGGCCTTCGTATGGGTTAAATTTACTATTTCCACTCCAGTCCGTGCAACAGTAGGGAAAGCGTAGGACTTTGGAGGGGTTACATTTACTATTCCCACTCCAGTCAGCACACAGTAGGAAAAGTGTCGGTCTTCAGAACGGTCAGATTTTCTATTCCTGCTCCAGTCTGTGGAGGCCATCAAAGACTTCTTTCAACTCTTCAACAGCACTGGGACTCTGCCATCTGTGAGTCCTGTCCTGCTAAGTGGTGCCAATCCAGTTCTGAGCCCCTGAAAGGTGATATCTGTTGTCCAGAATCATCAAAATCTACACAGTGACGACTTTGCATCTATTAAAACCGAAACATTGCCTTTTAATGCCGACAAAGGAGCCGATCAAGGATATCACCTCAATGGACTGGGCAGGCTCAACAATGATGGACAGCGCGGCTCGATGATGACGCAGCACCTTCATCGTAAAGGGGTTCGATGCCAAAGCCTTCACCGACTGCGCAGATTGCTGCTTACTCTTTGCCTCTATCAACGGGATCAATGACGATGTGAAAAGCGTTGTATTTCGAATGGTTAACATTTAGCATTCCCACTCCAGTCTGTGGAACAGTAGGGAAAGCATTGGACTTCGGAGGGGTTATATTTACTATTCCCACTCCAGTCGGTGCAAGAGTAGGGAAAGCATTGGACTTCGGACAGGTAAGATTTAATATTCCCACTCCAGTCTAAGCAACAATAGGTAAACTAATTCACTCCAAACAAAATATATACTTGAATAATCCTATTAATTTAGAAAGAACATAAAACTCTAAATATAAATATTGTTATTTAACATAAAATATATATAAATTACAAAAATAAACAACAATTATCCAATTTACAAAGTTCATAAATAAGTACGTAATTAATTTTTGATTAAAAAATACTGTTTATTTAATTATTACTCAATTAATTTTCCATCCTATACCCGTACAAACCTAGCAACCCACACCTAAAATATAATGAAAATATATGACACAATTTACATAATTAATAAACAATTACATAATTACTTAACAATGTATAATTAATTGTTAATTATTACTTATTTTCCCACCCCACCAGCTTACAAACCCAGCAGCCCACACTTCAAATATAACTAAATTATAACATTATTACACAATTCACATATTTATTTAATCAATTAAATATGTAGTTATACATTACAAATTATTATTTTTTAATCATGATTTAATTAATTTCCCACCATATACTCCTACAAACCAAGCAACCTGCAACTAAAATATAACTAAAAATCAATACTACATAATGTACATAATTAATAATCAATTCAATAATTAATAAAAAATGTGTAAAAAATTGTTAGTTAGTACTTAATTACCTTCCACCCTAATCCCCTGCAAACCTAGCAACCCGCACCAAATATATAACCAAAATATATGAATATTACACAATTTACATAATTAATAATCAATTAAGTAATTAATAATAAATTATACATGAATTGTCATTTATCACCTAATAAACTTCCCACCCTTTATCTCTACTAACTTAACAACCCAAACCTAAAATATAAGTATAATAAATCAATATTACATGATAAACATAATGAACTTACTTAAAAAATATTAATTGCTTAATAATTAATTAATAATTAATTGACTTCACACCCTTTTTCTCTACACACCTGACAACTTGACACATTGCTATAAATGACTATTAACAATTAAAAATTCTAACTAATTAAAATTTAAAATTACATAAAAAATTATAACAATTATACAAACAATTCTAACACACAAAATTAATATATAAACTAAAACAAGTTAAAAAAAAATCAAAAACAATATTCTTTACAACTATATTATTGAAAACGATATTTACAACTGATATTCTTAACAACTATTTTAATTACCTGAGAAAATTATTATTGACAACGATATTTCTGCATCACATTTTTGAATCACTATATTTTTTTTATATTTCTGTCTCCTGATATTCAGAACTCAATATTTTGTGCAAATACCACATTAATGTCGACAAATGGTGAGAATATTTCATTTGTTTTTAGATCAAGCACTTGGTTTTGATACCAGTGATAGCATAGTGAAGAAAAGCCAAAAGGGCAACAAAATGTATTGCCGATACCTGCATTCATTTTTACTGAAATGATGAAAGTCACATGATAAAGAGATAGACCTTGCACAAATGATTGCAATGTGGCTTCAAATAATCCCAAACAACCATTATATAAAGATTTGTACAACAAACAAAGAACATGGAAAATCCTATCATGAACTAGGTCATAACAACATTATGCTTTTTGTGTAAAGTTACTATAAAATATGTGTTATTTTACATCACCCCTCATAAATGTCTCTCTCTCGTCATTCTTCAGCTGATGAATGGTCCACTTGTTGCTATTGTTGTTGTTCTCATTTGGTGGTCTACTGGGGCTCTCCACAGATAATCCAGAGGATGGACTATGACTACTATCCTCAGCCTGGTCAGTCTCTTGTGTCTTTAGGTTTCCAGTCCCGGGTGGAAGCAAAGATGCTTGAGAGGAGTCCAGGCTCAATCTATCAGGCTCATCATCCTTGGGAACTGTGCTGGCTGTACTGTTCAAGTCACCTTCATGTGCATCTAGTGGAACAAAATAAATATGAATGAAATGTCCAGATAGCCTCTATCTTTCTTAAGATGGCACAACATGTACTGTAGCAAAGTCCATGGGAAAGAATTTGAAACCTATGGATAGATGAAACTTGTACAAGAAAATGCCTCAATAATTTCCTTAGGTCATTCATCATGGATGTCCTCCATATAATCAAGTCACAAGAATAATAAGTAGCAGAGCAAAAATTCACTGATGAATGCTGGAGTGTCAGCCGTATTGGCCCCTCATAGCATGATCTTTCTCAAAGGATGCTAACATATCAGAGTGAAATCATAAAACAGGGTGAGATACATGAATTATTAACAAATATTAGGGTTAAGTGTAGCTCCCCATGAACATTTACATTTGTGCTAGATTTGTGTTTGCAAAACAGAGGTTGAATGGGGTTCCCAGAGATCAACCCCATCCCTCACTTCTTCTTTCTCTGCTATTCTTTAATTTCTAATCCCGTCTGAAGCATACACACACATGTATCTGCCAAATTTACCCCATGGAGGGTGTACCTGGGTTTCTGCATGAAAGTGCAGCTCCCCTTGTTACATTGCGTTTAGAGGATCTTCCTAAACCAGTGTTGGAAAATGGTCACCCCAAACTTTTTGCCTCCATTCTCCTATTTTCTGACCTTCTTTTTGTTAGCCTTAAGACTGCTGACCAGTGCTAAAGTGCATGTACTTCTCCCCTAAACATGGTAACATTGGTGTATATACAATTGACATATTTAGTTTACTTGCAAGTTCATTGTAAAGGGGTATACCATATATCCAGGGCCTGTAATTTAAATACTAGAGGGCCTGCAGCTCTGGTTGTGCCACCTGCACAAGTAACCTTTCAAGCCTGTGTCAGGCGTGCCATTGCAGTGCCTGTGTGTGCAGAGTACTGCCACCTCTACTTGGAATACTTGCAATGCCTTAAACTCCCCATTTATTACACATAACTTAACCATAAGGAAGGCCCTAGGTAGCACTAAGGACAGGGTGCTGAGTAACTAAAAGGTAGGACATGTACTTTTAGGTTTTGAATGTCCTGGTAGTGAAAAACACCTAAATTCATTTTTCACTGCTGTGAGGCATACTCCTCTCATAGGCTAGCATTGGGAATTCAGTAATACACTTTTAAGCTGTAATTCCTGATTAGAAAGGAGTATCAGACACCAACTACTAAGTAACACTCAGTCAAAAACCTGCTCAAAAATGAGGGTTAGAAAATTGTGTGTGCTGCTTGCAAAATCAATAACAGGACACCCTTGCATTAGTTACAGTGTTCCCATCAGGGTTCCAACCTGTACCGCCCTTCATCATTTGGGAAGGCCACCATAAGTACACAGGGAGACCCCATATACGATCAGGCATAGCATGGTGGAAACCAATGCCCAATGAAGTTTATGACAGGTCGGTGGCAGGAAGTAACCAATAAGCAGTGCTCAATAATGAAAATAATGAAAATAAGAATTTTTCAAAAAAGTGGTGATGTTAAAAAGGGGTAGGAGAAGGAAAATAGATTTATTAGCAACCTTCAACTCCCACTCTCTAAAAACAGTGCAAAAAGGTAGTGTGAACAAATTACTACCTCGACAGTTTATAAAGTCACGGTCGACATGTTTCTGCAGCTTTTACCTGTGCCCCGGGGTCACTCGCTGCTTCTTCAGGACCTAACCTGCTACTGCTTAATTAGTGCTAAACAAGGAAACTTAAATAAAGTAAATTTCACCTTAGATTCTCCTCAGATTTTCCCCATGGATAGAGCGGGGCTCCGCAGTACCTGAGCTAATGCCGGGTGAGGTGGGGCTGCATTCTCCAAAACATGGGGAAAATCTGAGGAGAATCTAAGGTGAAATTTACTTTATTTAAGTTTCCTTGTTTAGCACTAATTAAGCAGTAGCAGGTTAGGTCCTGAAGAAGCAGCGAGTGACCCCGGGGCACAGGTAAAAGCTGCAGAAACATGTCGACCGTGACTTTATAAACTGTCGAGGTAGTAATTTGTTCACACTACCTTTTTGCACTGTTTTTAGAGAGTGGGAGTTGAAGGTTGCTAATAAATCTATTTTCCTTCTCCTACCCCTTTTTAACATCACCACTTTTTTGAAAAATTCTTATTTTCATTATTTTCATTATTGAGCACTGCTTATTGGTTACTTCCTGCCACCGACCTGTCATAAACTTCATTGGGCATTGGTTTCCACCATGCTATGCCTGATCGTATATGGGGTCTCCCTGTGTACTTATGGTGGCCTTCCCAAATGATGAAGGGCGGTACAGGTTGGAACCCTGATGGGAACATTGTAACTAATGCAAGGGTGTCCTGTTATTGATTTTGCAAGCAGCACACACAATTTTCTAACCCTCATTTTTGAGCAGGTTTTTGACTGAGTGTTACTTAGTAGTTGGTGTCTAGTACTTACGAGGGACGTAGCACTCTTGGTCATTAAACTCTCCCTCTGACCCTCCCTAGTGTAGTTCGTAGAAAGGAGTATCTTCATCATGTTTCATATCTTTGGAAAGGTAATGATAAATCTTCTTTACTGGTGAAGTTGGATTTAACATTACTGTTTAAAAAAGTCACTTTTAGTTTTTCCTGGGCAGGAAAAGGGAGAGGGAGCTCACACTTACAACTGAATAGGCAGTGTCCTTGGTCCCAAACAAAGACCTGATTACACCCCACAAAGACCCTCGCAGATAGAGCTGGGATAAAAGGGGACCTGTGCACTTCAAGGTCCTGCTTTGAAGTCACCCTGACTTCAAAGGCACATTTGGGTATAAGTACTGGGGCTCTGACCCTACCAAGACAGTACACTACTGGACCTGTGAAGAACTCTGCCAGGAATCAAGATGGCTGTGCTACAAGGATTGCTATTTTGCCTGACTGCTGCCCTTAAGGAACTGATTTCTGCTTTGCTGAGCTGCCCTACTACCTGCTGATCTCTGCCCTGCTGAGGACAAGGACTGGACCCATCTCACTTGAATCCAAAGTGACTCCAAGAGCTTGCTGTTCTGATGTCTCAGCACCATCAAAGACTTCCTTCAACTTTTCAACAGCACTGGAACTCCGCCATCTGTGAGTCCTGCCTGCTAAGTGGTGCCAATCCAGTCATGGGACCCTAAAGGTGATTTATGCTGTCCAGAATCATCAAAATCTACACAGTGACGACTTTGCACCTATCGGAACCCACGCATTGCCTCTGTGGATTACGGGGCACAACGATGAAGGAGAGCGCTTCTCAATGACAACAAAGCACCTGCACCGTAACGGGGTTTGACACCGAAGCCTTTATTGACTGTGCAGATCGGCACCAATGCTTTGCCTCCATCCAGGGGATCGACAACGATGCAGAATCTCCCCGACTCCCCGAATTGAGTCTTTCTTCATCGCCGCTTACTCCATTCAAGGTGTTTTGTCAGCGGGACCTGCGTGAGTCCTGGAGCCAGCCTGCCCTTCATTGCAGTCGACTTGAACTTTCCATAGCAACCAATCTATTTTGATGAGATGTATAAGAATGTTACATCCATCATGCACAACCAGATGCTATCCATATTTCTGATCACAATGTAACTGAGTTTGTTAAGGAAGTGTGTCGTTTCTTGCACAGATGTCTGTGTGGCTTACACAATCTTCTGAATATTTTTTTTTTTGCGTACTGCCCAAGTGGTTCTTGCAGTGGACCTATTGTGGAGGTTATTGGTCTTCCACTAGAGTCAATGCGATCTTTATTTACTTTAGGTAACATAAATCACTAGTATTCTGGACAATGCTTGTAGAAGAAACTGTTTTACATGATCTATAATCCAATAATAGGAAAGTGCCTTTTCCAGACTATCTTTAGGAATCTGTGTATATTCCAATTTAGGATCTATACCCACCCTTGGAATAACTGTGATGACTACAGATGCTCACAAACATCTGTTGCAACTCATCAAATGATTCACCATTGATGGAGATGGGTTGCTGAGAGATTTACTATAAGAGAATGCAAGTGAGAGGAGTGGTGGTTCTGTTTGGTAGACAAACAAACTCCTGTAATGACATTTGCTGGTTTTGCTGTACTTTGATCCTGCTGTATGGAATGGTTCAGCATCGGGTTGGCTAACCAGCTAGCGGGATCCAGAGAGGCCCTCATGGTCTGTAGTGACCCATGTGATTCTGTGGGTTTGCACTGATTGTTCAAAACCAGAATGTGTCATCCTCCATGTTTCATTTTTCTTTGAATGCCAACATGAATGCAGACTCTGTTTCCTTACTTTGTAGCTTAATTTTAATTCTACTGACATTAATTTTACTGAATGCTATACGTTAACTATTTTGATGGGATGTTTGTGTTCTCTCCTTTGCCACATAATCTTGTGTTTCAAACATTGTTTGCAAACATTAACATATTGAGGTTCTATGAATTCTGAACCCGTGGGTTCCATTTTGTGTATGGCAGCCATTTTGTGGTTGCCCTCACATAGGCCATGATTGTGGCTGAAACCAGTCTTTTAGCTCGAGTTCATGCTGACTCCTGTTTGACCTGAGTGAACTGACCCTGTTGCCTGAAGCTGACCTTGTTAAACCAGTTCCTGCCCTTTAGCTGATCAAGATTGAGGATCAAAGCACAGGACATTGTAGAGTTTCGTATGCACACACACACCCCTTATCTGTTTTCTGTTCCTTCTTTTATGGTCTGTTTATGATATGGGTTGTGGTCCTTTTATTATGGGTTTGTCCAGCTTGTGTAAGAAGGAATGTTAGGTATTTTGCATGCTTGCAAAAACTAGGACTGCCCCTTACTTGTATGCTGAAGTTTGTAACCCTGAGAGCATATAAAAGGCCTCTGTTCTCTGTATTCCTCAGACTACCTCATTCAGTTGCTATGGCTTCTGTGTGACGTGGCCTCACTTATTAAATTTAATAAAGATGTCTTTTCATATTTTCAGCTTCTGTGCCAAGTTCTTTTTATTAGTAAGTATTCCCTGAGAATAAAGATTACAGTTCTTCAGATGGCGCGGCCAACGTGGGCTTCATCAGAGAAGTGACTTTCTGTGGGAGTGATCTTGTCAGGAGACTGAAATCTACCGAGGAGGACAGAACAGGATTCTACTAAGGAGGTACTCTGTGCACAGGGATTCTGGAAATTCTTTGTTTCTGCAGCCCAGTATATTTCTGATCTTCCTGATTTTGATCCTCCACATGATGTCACTCCTGACTGAGAACCTTTTTGGCGTGAGTATTCTCAAAAAGACCGTTAGGTCATGTAGAACTTGACAGTTAGAATTTGGATAACCTTTTGATTAGTAAGAATAAGAAGTACAAGTGGGTCACTCCCACAACTTTGTTTGGTTTCTTGGTTTTGATTTGGTTATTGCAATTACCAAAGCCAAGGGGTTTGGTTTCTTGGTTTTTGATTTGGTTATTGCAAATTACCAAAGCTGAGGGGCTCGTATATTTGCGAGTGTATTGGTAGAGATAACCACTTGAAGTTTGAAGCTAGATTAGTGAGCTATAAGATGCCTAATCTTAGCAAATTTGGGACTGTAGCTTTGGAACTTTGGAATTTGTGTTGGCCAACTTTGGATTTGTATAGGTTTGGATATGCGAATTGCAATTTGTGTAGGCAGGTAATGAGGAGATATTTCTCCATTTGGTTTAGTTGAACGGTGCACGTGCGAAAAGTACCTTAAGCACCACTTTGATTATAATACTTGCGTATTCCGCAGTATTTTTTGGCATGCCTGTTCTCAAGCTCACATGGAAAAATGTGTTGCTTTTTTGGAAGGTACCATAGTGTGATGTGAAGTAAATTAGCCGGCCCCCCTAAAGGGAATATCTAAATAGGTTTAGATTTACAAACATATTTCTTCCTTGGTGATTTTGTATCCCCAGGGAATTAATATATGACATAATACATATAAGGATCCTTTGTTCTGCGCAATGTTATGAAGGAAGATATGCAGAGCGATTTTGTTTGGTGTTCTGCTAGCCAAAGCTAGTGAATTGAGTGTATTTTCGCTTCTTGGACATACATCAGTCTGTTGGGCTGTTTTTGCAGTCTTTTTGAAACACAATTGAGAAGCGTTTCTTGTAAATATGACTTACAACTAGTATTTACAAATGGTTTGGTTTAAGTACAGTCTGTGGGCTGTCCTTGGTTTCTGTCCTGAGTATTGATTTGTGGGTTAAATGTGTGTTTAAATGTCTATGTGGGTTTCCCATTAGTGCAACTTCTGTAAGTATATAGCGATGGCGCTATTCACGAGATGCATGGCTAAAGCGCGCTGTATTGTGTGTCCTGAGTGTTTTGACCCCTTTCTGTTTATGTCTGAAATGAGCTCAATGTCTGTTCGTGGTTTTTCTTGATGTTTTCAGTCTATTAAGCAACATTTTGTAAGCATATTCTTGGGTCTGTTGCTAAATAAAATTGTGCTTTTTAGAAAGAAAAAAATGCGCAAACATTTTGTCATGTTTCAAGTTAGGCGTCTGTGCTTGGGCTTATAAATGAATGTGTCTAAAAATGATAGGCAAGGGATGCAGCTTGCTCCTATATGTGGAATTATCAAAAATAATTGGGTTTATTAAAAAAATTATTAATTATGAAAAATAATTATTAAAAATAAGTGCTACAAAATTCGTTTTTTACTATTCATGAAGCTTAATGCTCATACTATGACATCCTAGCATTACAATTTAATTTAAGTTGTGCTATACCGCATAATGAGAACATTAGCATATGGAATTTCACTTAGCGCAGGCGTACAAAACTCATTTTTCTAAAGATTTACATGGGATATGTCTGATTAAAAATCTCTGTAATTTGTAAAGAACATTCTGAGGATGATTAATATGTATCACAAGAATAGGATATTTATTTTTAAGTGCCCCAAACATCAAAGTCGAATTTGGGTAAAATAGACCATTTAAAACAGCATTCTTGCAATTTATGATAGCTTTAAAGTGCTTTAGGCTTCAGTAAATGCATACATTTAGGTGTAATACAAATTTGCAGACTGTCCCCATTTGGGGTTTGCTTTTAAATGGCCTAGTGAGATTCATTTAATGTTGCTGAAATGAGTACCATTGCATAGGGTAATAGCAAACATCTGTTCTAAAGATGGTATGTTATGTTATTATGTTTTGCGAATTAGTCACAGTAACTGTTTTAATAATCTAAGTATAGAAATAAATTGTAGCCCCTAACAGGAGTAATATATATATATATCATGTGTTTTAAATAGGGTTGGTTATTGCAGGTTAGAAAGAGTTGGGAAGGTTTTTTGTCTTTTTTCAGCCTTAAGAGTGAGGAAGAGATAGAGGGTTGAGGAGCCCGCAAGGCAGATTTTGACCTTAAGGTCAGTAAGGTGGGAGTTAGGAGTAAGTGTAAACAGATGGAGAAATGATTGCTTGGAAAAGCAGGGCCTCAAAGGGTGTTGGCGCACGGGACACGCAGAGTGTCAGTGAAAGAATTTTACTTTTGAAAAGTTAAAAGGGCTTCATGTTGCAAGCTGACTGACAAGATGGTAACAGTTAAGTAATGGAAAAAAAATTTGAGTCTGTTAATGTGTATCATGTTTTGTCTTCTGATCAAAAGTTATAATTGATGTCTGTTTGTCATGAGAAATGTCTCTCTTTTGTGTGTTGTGTATTTTTTCTTTTTGCTTCTGCTCACAGATCATTCATGGATTGTTCTGGGTGATTTTAAGGCTGACAAGACACGTGAGTTTGGTTGGTTGAAAAGAGATGTGTTTTTGCGTAATTTCTTTGAAAAGAAATGTTTGTGCATTTTACATATTCTTGCATTTTATCCTTTTATGAATTGTTCCTGCTGGTCCTGTGTGTCAGAAGTGACACACAGTTAGTTGCATTTGACAGTCAAATCTCCACTACCTGGTGATTTGCTGTCAAAAGGAGGGTGAGGATTTTAAACCTGACAAATTAAGCAGGCCTGAATATTGTTAGTACATGACCTGGTGTTGTGCGTCACCGCTCATTTATATATGCTATTGTTTTGTCTATGCTTTTTGTGCTTGATATACAGTGAGTGTATCTGATGGCTTGACATGTCCGTTTTGTGCGTTTTTTTTGCATGTTTTTGTTTTATGTTGCTGCTTATAATACTATTACAAGTTTACCTGTGTTGTGAAGGGATATACATGACGATGTGTATCCTGCAAACAGTTGGGTAGATTTGCTTTGACACTATATTTCACAGAAAAATAGACAACACTTCATCAGTGTATGTCAAATTTGGCTTTAATGGTATTTGAAGGAAAATAAAAAAGAGATATACAGAACCAAAGTGTGTCACATGCTGTTAGTCACGTACTGCCCCTCCCCTTAAGGAACAGGCAGCCCTAAAATTATGTATCCTGAATTGGACGTAAGGATAAATTATAGATCTGTGACTTTTGTGCAGGTGACCTAATTTTTATATTACATTAGTCAGTTTTGTTCTGCTTCCTAAGTAGTATATGGCTTTGTACCATAAAGGAAACCAGGTTTCATTTTTCCCTGAAGAAGGAACTGGAACATTAGCTGAGATTACCGTATATGGTGTAGCGGCCAGTGGTAGAGTTTAAATTTGTGTATTATTTTGACCTTTTGTGTATCACCCATACTCTTGGTATTGTGTCACATGCCTGACTATCACCCAAGCACATCGTGCCTAGTTATTGGGATTTTAGCTGTGTCCTAGTTCCATTTCCCTTTTCCATATTCTTTTCACCAGTTAGCCCATTTCTTTATTGTTGGTTAATTATTCAGGTTCACACTTTCAGATTGCAGTATTGTACCATGGACCCCCATCTTATGTATAATTCCCTTTTGTATAACCAGACTGTTTTCCCTGATAATCTGTCTTATGCGATTTTTCTTTTGAGATGTTCTAGATAAGGAATTTAGGAACACCTATATGTAATCATTGAGATAAAATGTGTTTACCCCATTAGACGATGCCACTATGTGTGAGGACATCCATTCAGATAGAATTCCCATGTCGCTATCTACCCTTAGATGGTGAAGGATATGCTCTCACACGGAAACCCAATTGAAGAGCCTAGAGGCACTGTTTTGCCTACTGCCTTTGTTTTTGTATTGCCTTTGAGAATGACAGTGTATTTCAACGCAGAATTGTCCCATGGCGTATGGCCACTCCTTTGAAGATTGCAGGCCACCTGTTTTCAGTCCCCTTGTTATACAATGAACTGTTTAAAGCATTGCACTTGCTCCATCAGATGGCATTGGACATCACAGAACCAGAATTTCAGTGCAAAAGAGCGCCTGTCATGTACTGGTAACCTCTGACAGTGTGCAGTCCCTTGAGTCCCTTGGCCTGAGTTTTGGCCACCCCCCCCCCCTTTTCCTTTGCTCCAACGGAAGTGCAGTGCACCGGAGGATCCAAGATTGGCAAAAGGCACTCAATTCTGGTGCCCATGAACGAGCAGCCTGAGCGTCCTCTGACACTGAATGATGAGTGTTGGAGTCTGAGAATGGTCCCGGGTCTGCACGAGATGATTTGTGCTCATGATCAATGAAGATCATGCTATCTGTAGTGTCTGCCGCAGAGGAGAGATACTGGTGCACTGCCTTGAGACATTGAGACTTTCGAATGAGCTATGAGTGTTTGCCAGGAGGGCACTCCAACGGATACTGAGAAGCACCATTTACATGAAGGCCTGAATGAAGAGACCCATGCGGAAGAAAACAACAAAAGAAGATTTGATGGACAATAGAAGCCTGCCAGAGAGGCTTTTGAACAGACTCTGGGCATAGTTGGTTTCACAAGTGGTTTCCGTGCGATTGCATATAATGGGTGTTAGGAGACTAATTTTTGCTGTTTTGCTGGCATTGTTTTAAAGTAGTATTATGTTTAGTAAAAGCAGAATAAAGTCCATTCTCTGTGGAAGAGTATTCCCTTTTCACCTCTCGCCACTGTTTCACCTGAACATATAATAGGTTACTGAAATGCATAAGAGCCATAGAGCCATAAAAATGTTACTAGATAATTTTAGGATTTGCTTTCTGCTTAGGGTTGTGAAAAACGATAAATGTTGTTTGTAATAGTGGTCATTACTTTCTCCTGTTGTCTATATGTTCTTAAAAACGTGTTTTCTAGTGTTTTTAAGCATGATGTTGTCTCTGATGGGTGGGATTGTTTTCACTACCCAATTGACTTCTGCACCCACCTCCCAACCTATGTCTTTTCCTACTACTACTTCTTTGCATTCTTTCCATACTTTACCTGAACATGAACTGGTTAGGAGGTCAGAGTTTACTAATAATTGCTTTGTACAGCTTCTGCATCAACACCAGTTAGTAATGAACACCACAAATTATTGGGTGTGTGGTTTTATGCCACATACTACAGATAGAGGTATTCCCTATTTGGTTCTGTCATTTAGTTACAATGGGTCTGTATGGGCATATCAGACGATGTTTATTTATGCCAACGAAGTCTATCCCTTGCGTTCCATGAAAGATAATTCGAGGAATAATGCCTTAGTGAAGGGAATAACGGATAATATTGACATCGATTCAGATACAGACTGAGTGATTGCCTATGTAAGGGCAAAAGGAGGGTCTGAGGTTCTGTGAATTCTGAACCCGTGGGTTCCATTTTGTGTATGGCAGCCATTTTGTGGTTGCCCTCACATAGGCCATGATTGTGGCTGAAACCAGTCGTTTAAGGACATGTAGACCTTAGCACGAGTTCATGCTGACTCCTGTTTGACCTGAGTGAACTGACCCTGTTGCCTGAAGCTGATCTTGTTAAACCAGTTCCTGCCCTTTAGCTGATCAAGATTGAGGATCAAAGCACAGGACATTGTAGAGTTTGGTATGCACACACACACCCCTTATCTGTTTTCTGTTCCTTCTTTTATGGTCTGTTTATGATATGGGTTGTGGTCCTTTTATTATGGGTTTGTCCGGCTTGTGTAAGAAGGAATGTTAGGTATTTTGCATGCTTGCATTTCCAGGGGTCCCCAACATGTGCCCCCCCCGCAGGCACCCCCAGGCCCACAATCCAGTGGGTGCCCCTTTAGGGCCCCATTTCCTTCTTGTCCACCACCCTTTTCAAGGCGGGCTCACTGCCATGAAAAGGGCGGTGGAGTTCCAGATCATAATATGCGCATCGGTGCCAACATCAGCACCACCAGCATTTTGAGGGTGGGTGCAGACTTCCGGCACAGCGGGATCCTTGATCCTGCAGAGCCGGCAGTCTTGACACGATCGAACTGGCGCTGGTCAGAACGCCACTGCAAGTATGGAGTCCATGGACTGCCATACTCATAATGAGGCCCTAAATAAACATTAGAGCTTTGATAACCCTAACATTTCCACACCTCACATAGAATGCACAGCCAAGTTCTCCCATTTGCATAAGGGTATTGTAGTATATCACTTTAAGATAGAATTCTAGCATGTAGTTATGATCTAGAACTGTAGAAGTGTTCATTGTGTAACATTCCTTTGGTATCAGTTACATAAAAAGAAGTGATTGAGTATTGTGTTTCCTGTTGTGTTTTGGAACCTACTGTTTCTGTTATAAATACTTTTATTATGGCTGGACATTTAGATATTAATTGAAACAGTTGCAAAACACTATAATGTACCCAGATTCACCATTCATCACCTCACTTGAACTGGGCCCTGACTGCAATTCCAAGTCAAGTGGGAGAGTCAAAAAGGCCTACTGAGGCCGACCTCAAGCTGTAGATGTAGTAACCAGGTCGCTCTGATACCGTCAGCGTTCTCACTATTAAAATATTGGTTCCCCTGCAACTGTGTTGCCCAACAACTAACTTTGCATTCTTTTTTGTTAATATAAACTGGAAATAAACATAGTTTGATCATGAAAAAATGGTTTCTTGGTTTCATCTTAAGAAATCGTGTGATCTGTATATATGCTTCTCATTTTCTGTCATCGCTTCTAACTTTAGTCCAGTGTTGCATTTTCCTAATTTTCAACTTACTAAAGACTTCCAGATATCGCAGCAAGCTGGTGCATGTCCAAGCCGACTATCACTTCTGCACCTCAGGTTGGAGCACATGTATGGACATCCACCTAGTTTGTTGCCAAAGCATTTATGGCATGCAGTGAAGTAAATTAACAGGCAGTGCATCCTCTCAGTCTCTAAACATGACACACTCTCTCAAACCTGCCTCAGCCCTGTCACACACTTACTAATGCACTGTAGTTGAATGAGGCAATGGAAGAAATTGTCTGATCAGGTTCTAACGGCACTCACGTGTCATCGGAAGAGGTATACACAAGTAACAAGTATGCTGAGTACTCGCAAGACGACACCAACTAGCCCAGTTTTAATAACCAGACAACACACGTGATTGGACTAATGAACAGGGTGGTGATTGGCTTTGAACACACCTGATTTGAACACTATATGTAAAAAGAGATTGTTTCAATGTTTAGAACAGTTGATGGGGATCATTTCAAATTTGGATCCATCAACTACTTAATTAAAATGTAATGGAAACGTTTCAATGTAATATGACAAAACAGTGATACATCATGTATCTGGATATAAGCAAAATATATATCGTCCATGGTAACAAGATTATAACAAGCACCAGAACACTCCTAAAAATAAAGCAAGAACTATAAAATGGCTGAATGTTTGAAATCTTGCAATTTTCATGATCGCTGCCCAACTGAGGACACCATTCAGTAAAATGGACAATCACAAATCTCCTCACAAAACTTGCTTGCTTTATCTTAGTTTCACTAAACCATACTGTTTACTTAAAGCTAGTTGAAATAAATATACATACCGGCAACTGTAATATCGTACCCTATCAAAGTACAACAAAGTGTCTGAGAATTAGGGAAAACGGCCAGGGCACAGCCTGATGCACAAGGACAATGGTGTGTTAGCCCAACATGATGCACACAGTGGGAACACTTGATCAACCTGACATGTGGGGCACCTTGGCGCTGGCTCTCCGCACACAAACAGAATGACCTGTGATTGCAAAAGCAATAAAAGCAAGAGAAAGGTGGAAGGTTGCTTACCACGCAGAATCCTGACTCAGCACACCAGCCATTGTAGCAGTTGGCTCTCAACGCAGCCACCCCAGGTTTGTGTTGAAGGACAGAGAGGGCTTCTAGGGGCTGTGTCCACTTTTCTGGACTAGGCTGGTTAGATGTTTCTAGCAGGCAGGATCTGCTACAGCAATATGGCGGCCCATCACAACTTTACAGGGCCCTTCACACTGGTTTCTTACTTCATGGGAATGGACCTCACTCCGCTCCATAATCTAGAAGCACCATGTAGGGGACACATAGGATTGTCTTGAATAAAATGCTCCTAGCTTTGGAGTGTAGCCCCAGTGAAAATGTCCAGTTCCTGGAAGTAGGAGAGCAGCCCACTGCCAATGAAAGGGAGATCATTCTCAGTTCATAAATCCAACCAACCAGATTTGGAAAGAGTTTCCGTTCTCAAAGGGGCTTCTGCAAAGGGCATAACGTGCCTTCTTCCCAGAATGCATTGTGACGAGCACTGTCTACATGCTGTTGGCTAGATACAACCTCTTGGAGTCTGGTCTGGTGGGAAATCATGGTTATTCCTCATACACCAGCCTTGTAGACCAAACATCGGGAGAGAAATAAAAAAAAAAAGGGTATGGGGCTGCACTTATTCTCTTCTGGCAGCCCCTTCCACCATGTGTTTTATTTGTATTTGTTTTGTATAATGCAGGTTTAACCCACGTGGGTTTCAAAAAACTATACAATGAGAGTGACTTAGGCTTAAACACCTATGAAAATAATGTTCATAAATATTTTCATTCATTGTGCGCAAAGGTCCCCATTTAAATCAGGGCACTCCATGTAATTTAGAATGGCAGACAAGTAGGCATCATTCACATGTTAAACTACTGCACCACCACAATATCGTCTGCCAACATATCATCTAGGTAACTATATACTAAGTTAAAAAAAAGAAATCTCACATTCCTGCCCAGTGCAAAACTTGATACGATGGCCTAATTGAACAAATCCGAAGAAAGTCTCTATTTAAAGGAGCTACACCACAAAATATGACTTGATTGAATTATTTCTTTAGACTTCATGAATGGGTTACCTCCTAGTATGGGGAACATGTTCTTCCTCGTTTGTGGACATCAAGGTGAACATAGTTGCGTCTGCTTCTCTGTTCTCTCAACCTACTGATATGCACACTTGAAGCGCAGACTTGAAGCCCTATTACAGCTAGAGTGCCTGGTATACAAACCAGTGCAAACTTGCTTTTGATCTGTTTTTTCACACCACGCACATTCAAAAGGAGGATTTCCCCTCCTTTGCATGGGGGCATTTCCAGTCAATTTTACACATGGAGGACAATCCACAGGAGAACTCATCAGAGAGCATTTTTCCTTTGGAGAAAGCTTTTTCCATACTCATCCTGGAAAGGCACTTACTCGTCTTCTTTTCAAGCCTAACTTTCTGTCACTTTCAAAAAAAATGTAAATTCTTATCCCACTCTCCAACCTTTGAATCGCCCTGTCTCAAAATAAAGAGAAAGTACAAACGACCCTATCGGATTTTTTGTCCGAATATTAGATTTTTGCACATGTACATTCCGTTTGTATGAGCAACCACCTTTGTGAATTAAGCCCTAAAACTTTATCTTTTTCATTTTAAATCGATGCAACTTCTTGATGCGCGTCTCGTTGTGCAAAAACGTACATCACACTTTTTATTTCTTTGGACTTCAACCGGGCACATGCAAAGACTGGTGCACGTACAGCTGTCAGGATTCCTTATCATCGGACTTGCCCTTCGGTAAAGCAGATGTTGCCCGCCTCGGAGCAGAGCATGTTCGTGGTCACGACACGTCTATACCTGAGGAAAAGAATACACTCCGCACTCCTGAAGGACCGCACGGTCTGGGAACAAGAGAATTACTATTTCCCTTTTTTCGTGAGAGCCACTCGACCACCTCATGATTATTATGCCTTTGCGTGGCGCAGACACCTCTCTTTAACCTGCGGTGTAATCTGTACCTGCAAACAGGTGTTACCTTTGGGAACCGAGGGCGCCCACCTATTAAACCGAAGAGTGCGGCCGCTGGAGACTGCGAGGCTACTGGCCAGCTTTCTCCCCGCAGAGACTCCGAACTAACATGGTCACAAGAACCGGTACCCACCTGGAGGCACCAATTTAGCTGTCTGCACCTCCAGAGACGGCGGCTCAACCCTCCAATTTCCCAGTGCTCAGCTCCTCGTTTGAACCGTTTCCCGTCCAGCACACTATCATTAGGAATAATAAAGAAATGAGAATCACCCGTCCCCGAGAGCGAGGGGAAGCACGTGCGTTCGTGACGAAGCACAGCCGCTGCCACTGTTCTACAATCTGATTGGTTTGTTAAAGAATGATTTATGAGCAGGTAGTAGACATTGGATTGAACTCTATAGAAACGTTAGGGGCATTCCATTGTTCCACGCCTGCCACGTTTCCTGGTATAATTTGTCTGGAAATATTGAAGATTTAACTTTACAAACTGAACAGTTGTTATTGGCATTCTACCACACCACCACAGCAGCCGGATGATAGATACCTATATAGCAGCAAAGAGAAAAAAAACCTGTGAGGATAGTTAAATCCGTGGCCTATAGACTGACTTTCTTTTCTGGTTCTTCAGGAATGAAAAACATTAAATTTGAAATCCTGAAAGTTATGAAGAGGGTGGGGTTTCACTGCAACGATATTCTGCAAAAATACGAGACACCTGAGCTGCTGAAACAGCATTCCTGTTTTGTCTTTTGCGTTCTGTGGTGCAATCTAGATTTTAAAAGACACTGCCTAAATTTAGCAGCCAGGATACTCTAGCACAAATGCAACAGATTACCCTGACCAGGGCCGGTCCTAGAACTCCTGGGGCCCCGGGCGAAAGAGAAGATGTGAGGCCCCTCTAATTTGCATGTATCTTCCAGTCGCAGCCGGCATGACTCGCGGGTGGAGGATCTCGCGGGAGTTCGGAAGGGGGGGAGAACAGGAAGCAGGCAGCCTCCCTCCCCTCCCCTAAGCCAATCATAATGCTGCAATGGCAGCGTTGTGATTGATCAGGACGCCGACCAGCCAGGCGCCTATGGGGAGGCCATTTTCCCCATGTAGGCTGCATTGCAGCCTTCATAGAGAAAGGCCAGAGTGCGCAAGACTGGTTTGGCTGAACAGTCAGCACCCTTAGCAGTTGGCAAGGCAATCCTCCCCTGCCCTAAAACAGACCCACCAGCCCCCAACGAAACACTTCTGCTTTCTCGCAGTGCTAGAAGCAGAAACATAAAATGGTCGTTTTAGCATTTTGTGTTTCTGCTTTTGCGAGAAAGTAGTGGGGCGTCGCTCCTCCGCCCTAGTGAAAGAGCCGCCCTTGGTAATATCACAAGAAGTGACATCATAGAAAGTGACATCGCAGGACTATTGATCTTATTTGGCATCCCTGAAGAGACCTAATCTGGATATCACTAACATGGACAAAAAGATAAATATACAAATGAAATAAGTCCATATATTTTAAAACTGTTAAATGGATTACATTTGTCTCATTAGATGGAAAAGCTAGGTGCAGGTCTCACAAAGATGTATATTATTTACTCCTCGTTAACAGATTGTTTCCAGATGAGTGCATGATACAATTTCCAGTTCTGCCTCATAAAGAGGGGGAGATCCTGTTGAGGTAATGAGGGGCGGGATCATTCAAAATATAAAATTACACAAGAGAAAACCTCTCACACCATGGATATATTTGCACATTTTAAAAGGCTCCCTTATCTTTCTGTGCCATTATTGTGCTACCTTAGGATGACATTATGTAATTTGTTTTAATGTAAGTCCTCTCACCAGAATCCCACACTCCCATGCAAAGAGACGTAGGACAATCTTTTTTTGTGTGTGTGCTCTTTACTCACCAGAATTATGTAAAGTGCAAAAACACAACACATATAGTACAAAATTACAAGACACCATTGCAAACAAATAAACATTTTACATTAACAAAAACAGTCTTAGAACAACCGAGACCACTGCTAAATCATACATTGACTTGAAGGTATGCTACAGATTCAAGGGTTTGTCAAATCAACGCTTTTGATTTGGTGTTAGAACTGTAGGAAGTAGATGTGGCCAGATGTAGCACTAGTGGAGCCCTGTGCGACAATGTTGGTGCCCCCAATGACTTGCTCTGCCACGGATTCCCTCACTACCACCCTTTAACAGTGCCCCTCAAGTCTCCATAACTACACTCTCTCTCAAATGCATTTAATTTGATAAACAGCACCACTGATACCAGTTTAGAGTGTCAGAGAACTTTATATCACACATTACACAGAGATAATCAATAACACTTGTGGAAATCACAATAGGTAGTTTTACATAAGACAAAGGACTAGGAGTCACATGACAATCGTACTAGTAGGCAGTATAGTTTAATAGTGATTGATCTGGAGACACACAAACTCTGAATTTAGAACGTAATACCATGGTTGGAAGTTCTCTTTAATAACCAGAATTGATTTCTGTTCAAGTGAACCCTTTTCGCAACATTATGTTAATCAAAGACTGGGGAAAAAACCATAACGATGTAAATTATACCTTGCAGTTGGCATCCAGCTCTTAGATGACAGTTAATAGCTCATTGTTCTATGTTAGGATTTTGACTTATAAACTGCAAGTACCAATAGGATCTCTCTGACAAAAGCAGTAATCCACTGGCCTATTTACATTATGTGGACTTAGTGATCTGCATGGGACATGTTCTTTGCAGCGAGCACATTAACCCTCTGCGCTACCTTTCCATGAGTCAAAACTTCCACTTGACAAACCTCCATCTCTCTCTAGAAAGAACATTGATCACCGGAGTTTCATGACATTTTTATTGTTGCCGAAAATTCCTGGAGGCCAGGAAGGAGGCAGCAAGTGCTTTTAGAAACATAATATACGCGCAAACATGACCCAAAGTCAGCGCTCAATGCGATCTCACCGTTTGCACCGCCCTAGAGCCTCCCTGCTCAAGGGTCCTGTGACCTCAATGACAGAGTCACTGTTGCTCTAGGGTGTTCTGCTTCATAGGCCTGCCCAAAAGACTTGCGGTGGGCTTCAATAGGGATTGTGGTAGACAGGCCTTCAAGGTTATCCCACACTTGCCACTGCTAGGGTTCACCTGCTGGTGCAAAGACACCAGGGCTTCTAAGGTCTTGCGGGTCCTTCCAAGGTCTAGCATGGAAATATGCTCCCTCAGGGAGATTGGTCTGGTGGACTGGTCATGAAGGCTGAACCTGGCTCCCCAGTTCCAAATTCGGCAGCTCTGACCATAGTGCCACATCCTCTCCCCACTGAACACCATACTACCCCACTGAGAGAAACTCGCACTGCTTTCAACTACAACCCAATTGTGCCCCGCTACAAACACCTAGAGGCGACTCATTTCAAATTACGCACTAGACAAGAGCAATATGCTGCCTAAAAAAAAAAGTGACAACATTCTGGAAAAAGCATACACTCATAGGGATTTTAAGATTAATGAAAGCATGTGAAATGTAAGCAGGAACAACATGGTTACCTTAACGCTTTTGCACTTATTCAGAAATGAATGAGTGCTTTTGCATGAAAAGCTAAGGCCATGACTACAGGGCCTGAACGGACCTGCTTCAATGCCCATTGAATATATCCTTACAAAACGAAAGCAATATGGTTTGAAAAGACCACATTTGTGAATACAGAGCAGCGGTATGCACTTTATTTTCCAGTCCGCCCATCAAGCAGGTATTGCAGTACATCCAGAAATGGTACACTTCCCCAACCGGGGAAAACAATGCTGTTTAGAGAAAGACAAGAAAACAAAAGTAGCGCTTCACTGGTAAACTCTGTGTAGTGCCACTAATGTGTTTTGGGTGTGAATAAAATCAATCTGGCCCCTTTTCGACCCACTCTGTCTTGCTTTAGTTATTTTTGACATTTTGAATTTTTTATTTCTCTCTTTCCCAAGGCTGCACTTTGGAAGTGAAAAATGTCCCAAAAAAGATGACCTTTCCAGCAAAAAAGTTTTTCTTTTTTGGATTCATTTCACAGGGGAACAAATAAAGGAAAGGAAAATAAAGAGGGAGTAGTAGCTACTGGGAAGGGGGCCCCCACACCCTGACCTTGCAGATTTCTATAGTCCTTAGAGGCCCAGGGAAAGGGGGTCCCACACCTGGGCCTTGCAGCTTGCTCTAGTGCTTCGAGGCCCAGGGAAAGGGGGCACCCTCCCCTGGGCCTTGAAGCAGTAACAAAAGGCCTTTCTTAACCGCATGCGTGCGGGCGGAATTCCGCTCGTACGCTGACTTTTTCAAAAGCGCACTTTACGTGACGAGCTGGGCTCGTCATGAGCGTGCGAGGAGGCTACCTCATGACGAGCCCAGCTCGTCATCAGCGTCGAAGGGGTTAAAACACTGCCCCAGCACCAGTTGATCTGGCTGCTCCCTCCTCCCCTCACCCACTGCTCCTTACCTGTGTCAGGCTGGTCCTGGAAACAAAGGGGCCTTCTGTCACCTAGCAACAAAATGCAGACAGGGAATGGCCGATACTTATGAGAGGTGTTGCCTCGCCCCTGACACTCTGAGCCCTAATTGCTGGCCCTGCAGCTTTGACTTCCCCACTCTGTTTGTCCCTCCCCCCACCCCTGCACCCCCAGGAATGCCACCACACAGTCGTCGACACCAGACATCTCTGATGTATATTGTAATTGTGTGGGGAGGGGGCCCTGGTGGAGCAGGAGGGCAATCTGTGAAAGTAATTCATTTCACAGTGAAGGGGGAGGCCCCCTGCCTCTCACCTGAGCGTGAGGCCCTGGGCGGCTGCCCATACTGCCCATGCCTAGCACCGGCCCTGACCCTGACTTGCAAAACCTCAGTCTGCCCTGTCTGATTTAGTGGCTGGCATACCTTCGTCTAGTCTTCCAATGGAGCCCCCTTTGGCTCAGTCAACTGAGTACTTTTTTCTGAAGTCCCAGTGGAGTAGGGGGTGTAAATGATATCATAACACTGCCCTATTTAGTTTGGACAGTGTAATGTATTTTTTTCCTGTCCGTAACCACCAGGAAAAACTTTGAAGTGAGGGACAGAAAAAAAGCTATAATGTCCATCCTCACCCTGGGGAAAAATACCAGGGTGTGGTGGGCATCACTTTTTCAAAAACAGACTCCAATTTTGAGACTATGTTTTTAAAAAACAAATAAAAGGTAACATGTTGGTGGTGGGTCATCAAAACAGAGAGCGGCTCTCCACCAAACCTTCAGGACATTGAAAGGAACCCCCCAAGAACATTTGGGGAAAAGTGGGGCATTGTACAACACATTTTTCATTATATATTCAATTGCATTCCTTTCGAATGCATAGTAAATGATGCCCTTACAGTGCACCGTGATACAGCAATCTTTATTGGGGCACTTCAATGATTCCCTCACTATCACCCTCCAAAAGTGCCTCTCATCTCTCCATAGCCCCTCTGTCACATGTATTGCATTTGTTTTACAGTACCTCTCATACCAGTGCCGGGCATCAGAGCATTTTACATCACACACATATACAGAGTCAATGAACCATACGGGTGTAAATCAGTGTATAGAAAATGTTACATAAGACAAAGGGGACTACATGGTGTAGTATTCACATGTCATCCATACTGCTAGACATTTTTTATGAGTGCTTGGTCTGGGGAACCACAAACCCAGGATACAGAACGTAACACAGTGGTTAGAGTTGACTTTACTAATGAGAATATATTTCTACCCAAACATAGGATGTGGCCTAACGGCTAGGGTGCTCGACCTCAAATCTGGGGAAACAGGTTCGTGTCTCGGCAACGCCGTTCAACATCCTGTGATTCTGGGCAAATCACTCAACCTCCCCGTGCCTAACAAAAAAATGAATGTGTCCTTATGTAACACAGCTGGTGCTCATGTAAAGCGCTATGATACCTGAAACCTTTGGGTCAAGTTTGCGCTATATAAAACTCCGGAAAAAAATACCCTTCTTAGCAAAGTAAGGATACAGAAAGACTGGGAAAAAATAACTTTCTAAACTAGATTAAGATTGTAATTTATGAACTGTACAGTAACAAAATGATCTCAGTGACAAAAACAGTAAACACTAAGCTATTCACAAAAAAATACTGTTCTGTGATCTGCATAGTACAAGATCTTTGCAGCCAGCATATAAACCCTCTGTGCTACCTTAGATGAGACAAAAGTGCCACTAGAAAAAACTCGGATCACTCTATATCAGATACATTAATCACCAGTTATATTGGCACTTGTATTGTTGCCTGAACACTGTTGGATATACAAGGAACTCTACAGTGTTTTTATTGCTGCTGCACTGCCACAAAACCGGCCTCTAGTAACAAAAGCGGCACCCCACCCTCCCAGCCTCCTGAAGAAATGCCAGTTGCCCGGTACGGCCAGTCCAGCCTTGCCAACTTGAGATATTGTTTCTTTATACATGACATCCCTGGCCCCTTGACTGACTTTAAATAAAAAAGTTCAAGGGTTTCCAAAGGCAACTGAAAAATCCAAAATGTCAACAAGGGACTACATCAGCTACAGGAATCCATGCTATAAAAATATATCTCCTAGCGCATCAATGTTGCGCAAGTGTATGGAATCCTAACTCAGGCACAGAAGGTACTATCATCTTCTATTTTTGTGTATATACTGTAAAAGTAACTGCTCTCTTTAACCAACCTACAAATACATAACTACTTTTCCTTAGACCTCATAGCTATGATTAGACATTGATCTTATGGCGTGCTATTTTCTGTGTTATGCTTTAACTTAATTTCTTACATACTACCACCACCTACACTGTTTTGACAGCTTGACTTCACTACTTGTGAAAGTCAAGTGCGCAATAGGAGTAACTTGATTATCCAATTTCAGTAAAACACTTCTTGAGGCCCTGGAATACCAAAGGTAAACAATAATACCAACCACCCATACTGCCCAGGTACCAGTGATTGCTCCATGACTGAAATCACAGGGCTCACAGACACTCTTGCATTACCCCGGGGGTCTTTCAGCAACCACCTATCTCATATCTCCTCTTCTTCGCTCACACACACACACTAGCAGATATTATTGAGTACCCACATAATATATGCCAAATATTCACTGACAACAATCAATTTATCTTTAAATTGTAAAAAAAAAAACTTAAATGGAAGAAAACATATCTTCAATGAACATTCAAAGTTGGATGAAAGAGAACTGACTAATTTTCAGTGTTCACATTCAGAAAAAGAACTGGCAGGATCAGAAATCAATAAGCACGCTCTTTACAATATGCACGTCCTCGACTGACTTCCCACTTCTCAGAATCGTCAGAAACCTAGGAGTCTTGATACGCCTGAGCCTAAGCTTCTTTACAATGTCCATTTAATTTGAAAGGGGGACATAGTAGTACATTTATCCAAACATAGCCCTGTCCCCTTCCTCCACCTTCAATAGAAAAGGAACCCGAAAGGAGGATTTATACAAAGCAGATTAGACTTCTGCAGTGCCCCACATTCTGAGCTTAACAAAGACACCCCTAGACACTGCAGCTCACTCTAAACTAAACAACTCAGCAGATTCGTAACTTGAAACAACATCAACACATGCAATTCGCCTTATTGGAGCAGCCAGATATGTCAAGTTAAAGAAGCAAAGCAAAATGTCACAGCAAAGCTATGTTTGCTGGTCACCACTAACAAAGGAGGTCATGTTGCAAACAATTCTAAATAACGAATCAAGGAGACCTTCGGTTGTGATATCTTAACCTCAGCTCTACAAATAGAAAATACATTTAGCTGAAGCACTCCAAATGGTGGACAATATCACTTTTGAGACAAGTTTGTCAAAATAATCTCACTTCCTTTCTCAACTCAATCCACTTTACCACAGCATCCTCTCTGTGTCCTTATGTTGAGCAGATTGACACTATACCAGCAGACCTGATGATGATGATGATTGTTATTATTATTATTATTAGTAGTAGTATTATTCTCACTACACTGGGTACAGTAACAAAACAAGTAACAAGATAACGTCAAATTACAAGAACAACAACAATGATGGCAATAAAAATAAACAATAGGTCCTGGCCCTAAAATGTCAAGCTATTGGCTTTGCCAATGCTTCTATTAATTCTTCTTAAATGTTTTGCATTGAAATGGCATTAACACACACACGAGCAAATGTTATTAACCATATTTTGTTCACGTTTTAGATTGACCATAGCTGATGTAGGCCTACATTGTAAAATGGCTGGCGTTGGTTGCCATCTTGTTTTGTACCGCGTGAACATTTTCTTTCCAGATGAAGCTCGAGTCCTAATTATCGAATGCAATGTTCTTTTCCTTTCCTTCACATGCAAAATGTGTTCTTTTCTTTGTGATAATCTTGGAATGTTTTAATGAGTAGCACATTAACGAAGGCACCTGCAGAGTACAGGCTGGTCCCTGTTTCTCACCTTGCTTTACATAGTGTAAGTTTAAAGGACTCAGAGAGAGGTAGGATTGTAGGAGGTCCTGAGAACATAACACACATATAGTTGTATCATCTTGCTTTAACCTGATTGGACCATCTCATGAAAACTGTGTTTAGGTTTATAAAGTGTTAGAATAGTGTGCTTTAAGCTAGTGCAATGTAGATTAGAATCAGAGTGAGTATGAATGCTTTACAATGCAAACCTAGCATAAAGCAGAGCAGAGTAGAAGATCTACAGTACTCTCTTAATAAGAGAACTGACTTTCCGTGCTCTTTTTCCTTTGAGGCGACCGCATACTGTTTCTTCCTTTTACTTATATGACTTCGATTTGGTATGAACTTCATATTAATTGATGCATTCATATTTTGTTTATTAATAGATATTAACTTGATGATTTTTGCCTTCTTTAACCTATTAACCTTTAATAAACGTTCTTGGTTTGCAACTTACTCATTCTCTGTCTTCTCCGTGGAGCCTAATGTGCTTCACGTTCCTTGAATGCAATGATCTGTTGACCAGCCACACATGTGAACGTTGATCTATCCGATGGCCCCTCATAGTCCCCGGAATTTGCATAAAGAAAAGCGTTTACATATGTCATGATACATGTGTGTGGATGTGCCATGGGACACCGTCACCATTTTGTTATTTTTGATTTACTGTCCAAACATGGAAAGCCATCAAATCAAGAACAGTCACCTGATAGACAGCAAAGTCCATCCAATTATGAACAAGGGGCTGATCAAATGCCCACTCTAAGTGGATGTTATATATTGGAAACAACAGGTGTGCCTACGGGCAGCTCAGCCTGTCTGAACAGAACTTATTAAAATAATAAATAATAAAAAAAGAAAATTCAGAAGATGTATAAATGTACAAAACGTGAAAATGGCTCTTTTAGCCATCACCATGACTTGTAAGATATCACACTTTGTTTTGTATAGGTTCAGACTCATTCCTATACCTGTGGTGGTTACTTCAGAGAGTGGTCGGTTCTTCTGTACATGGGCCAGGTTTATTTAAAATACCCCATGCCCTGGCATTAAAGGTGCTCATCCAAGCACTTTCAAGCTCGGCGTTTGCATGGGTAGAACCAAAGTTCACAGTGTGCAAGATGAATCTATTCCTTTTTGTTCCTTTCTTAAACTATAAGTTATATTTGCTATTACCCAGTTTTACAACACCCTGTTCAATTAGATTAAACACGTGTCTCAGAAATGCGTGATATGAGCAGCCAGTTGGTTTGAAACATATTTTCCGAAATATGTCTGTATTTCTTTAAAAACAAGTGGTTGGGCGAGGCGCATTTGTCAGCTGGGTATAGAGGCTCCATGATGAATGACTTAAGTGGGCTCTCCACGACTCAGGGCCGCCTCCGGCACATATACGTTTTCAACAGCTGTTTGCTCCAATTCTAGGTGGTATTTGAACACCGCAAGCCACGAGACCTGAGGGTTGTTGTGTTTAGCGTTGGAAAATAACAGATTCACTTTGACGTTTGAGAATCATTCAAAGAAGATCTAAGTACCCCTCCGGGAAAGCGAGCCAACCTCACCTGAGGATGGTCGGGAAATGGTCGTGATATCGCCGCCTGAAAAGGAATGCACGCTCATCAGTGCCTATGTCTCCCACATATCCTGGCCTTAAAAAACACTTAAGATCATAATCAAACTGGACACCTGCATGTGGCATAACAGTGGCAAATCACGTCTAGATTCCAGTAACTAATGTAAAGAAGAGGTATGGGAAATATTTTATTTGAAAAAGTGGGTGTCTTTCAGGTGAAAAGTACCTGTCCACTTACGGACAACTCTTGCCAGAAGTACGAAAATTCGTTTTGGAAAAAGTGGTCTGAAATTGTGCACCAATTTTTTGAGAATGGAATAGAATTTGGCAAACCAACTTTTGTACTAAAAAGTTGCTGCGCAAAATTACCATTCCGAGTGGTTCACAATCTGACTTGCCTCATAATTATCAATGAGGAAGGTTGGAAATTGCAGCTCAATCCAATTGGTGATCATGACAGGGATAGGCCTGATGGGGTCAGCAGACCACTATATTTCTGATCGCTTTATAAAGGTATATATTTTTTTATCAAGGTCTTCTAATCATCATCAGTGTTACTCACTAGGGTACTGCACGTTCACACTTTTGCACTTTTCTGTTTTAACCCATTGAGGCCTTTTACTGTTTGGATCAGACCCCATTGTAGTCATGGTGGTTATTTATATTGAACCTTAATCTATACTAATATAATAAAGAGAGAGCCCAAACCTTTGAGGCGGGTAATCTCAGGAACCACATCACCAATCACACCACCCAATACAGCGTTGGAAAGGGCAGTTGCAGCAGAAGGACATAGGCTATGCAGACGCCCACCATGTACATTTAAAAGGTAAAAGAACCGTGCCAGTAAAGTAGTCCCTTATGGGCGTGTTTGTGTTGTGCTGTGGGTGTGTGCTGGGGCGTGACAAACGCTGGGGGCGTGTGGTACATTCCGCCCTTCATGCCATGTCTCATATCGTGTGCTAATCCCACCATGCTCCCTTTAAATACCCCTGCACCCCATAATCATAACCCACCCTTACTCCTTAAAATACCCCAACACCCTTAAACACTAACCCATCTTAACCCTATAAATATACCCTGTACCCCAAAACCCAAACCTATCCCTAAACCCTAAAAATACCCCTGTATCCCAAAACCCAAACCTAGCCCTGAACCCTAAAAATACCACTGTACCCCAAAACCACCCCTGAACCCTAAAATACCCCTGTACCCCAAAACCCAAACCTAGCCCTGAACCCTTAAAATACCCCTGTACCCCAAAACCCAAACCTAGCCCTGAACCCTAAAAATACCCCTGTACCCCAAAACCCAAGCCTAGCCCTGAATCCTAAAAATAACCCTGTACCCCAAAACCCAAACCTACCCCATAACCCTTAAAATACCCCTGTACCCCAAAACCCAAACCTACCCCTGAACCCTAAAAATACCCCTGTACCCCTTAAAATACCCAAACACCCCAAAACATATACCTCAGTACCCGAAAACATGTACCCCTATACCCATACTTACCTTATCCAAACATTTAAAAAAAACATGCTTTTACCATTCATGCATTTACAACGAATTTCGTTGTAAATGTATGCATGGTAAAAGCATATAAAATGTAATGCCATGCGTTATAATGGCATTGCAGTGTCATGGTACTTTCTTAATGAAAGTGTGAGGAGTGATGGTACGCGGAAATAAAGTTGCGGAATAATGGGTGTTTACCCTCCCCGGTAAGTACATTGGTGGCATGGCGGCCCACATCTCTACCAACATACTTTTTCACCACCCATTTTAAAAATGCACAGGTCTCTCTCATTGATGGCCTCACCGACATACACTTTTAGACACACCTCCCGCCACAAGTTCTAGAATTGCAAACATTAGAGCTGGGGAGCTACGTTCGAATCTCGACATCAGCTCAACATCCTGTGATTCCAGGCAAATCGTTTTGTCTCCCCGTGCCTACCACAAATGAATGTGTTCTTCTGTAATGTAAATTGTGCTCATGCCATGTTGTCGAGTTCGCACTATATAATATTGCAAGGAAAAATAAAGTAGGGAAACTCGAGTTCACACACTACTGAACGCGCACTCTTAAGTGCATCAGCAGTGCACTGTGAATCGGAGCGTTTCACAGGCCTGTCACAGATAAGAAATGCTATCAAAACGAAATCCTACAAAACAATATACTACGGGCCGGCAGCAAATCATACCCGGACAACGTCGGGACGGGCTGCTAGTATTTTATATTTTGTTAGACTATTACCATACACTC